>NC_134095.1:7054721-8506387 GCF_000715075.1 Nicotiana tabacum
AAATTGTTTCCCCCGTTCCTCCGAGAAAATTTTTGACAATTGGCAGAAAATTTTCTGCCCCGGTTTTTGGTGACTTTCCTGGCGTTGCATCTTGCTGCCATCATCAATCCTTTGTTTTCCTGCAGCAGACAAAAGGATTTAATTAGTTTTAATCGTGGTGGTAGAGGGTGCCCTTCCGGCGGATGATTTTTCCTCTCTTCCCTTTTCCTTGCTCTATATCCCCATAATTGGGGAGTGGACAAAATTGCCTGCTGGGGGTCTCTAGCCTGCTGGGGGTCTCTAGCCTGCTGGGGCTGGTTTTCCATTTGTTCCCTTTTCTGCTTTCTCTTTAAGCACATGCTGTGGGAATCTGCTTTTACTCCCGAAACCATTCCCTTTGGAGCTTACTTCCTCCAAAACTGCGAGGCACGATTATTGCATTGCCTAGGGCCGGCTTTTAAGACTGTTTGTGTTATTCTGCATTGGATGAACTCCCCTTCGGTCTCTGGTAGTAAGCTTTGAAAAATCCTTTTCAAGATAAATTTTAGGAAGAGAAATAAAAGCTAGAAAAGGAGAAAATCTTTCTGAACCAATATTTGGTGGGAGAAGAAACTCAGAAGAACTTATCTGGAGGACATGACTGGTCCTCGTGATCATGACGTGCACCATAGATTCCCGACCCAGTCTATTTGTATCAATCGATTTGCCCGATGGTCTGACTTGCTGGGGATGATAAATGATTGTCCACTTCGTTGCGAATGTGGTCGCTTTTTGTTGATCTGTCTTGTCGCCTCACAGTGCCCTTCGAGGGGTTTTCACCAATGAGACTCTCTCTTTTCTCTCATCTCCCGGCGCCTTATGGTGCCTGTGAAGGTTTTCACCAATAAGACTCTCTCATTTCATATCTCTCATCTTACGTCGCCTTTCGGTGCCTGTGAAGGTTTTCACCGATAAGACTCTCTCATTTTATTTCTTTATTGAAGAATCGGGGTGTTATCGATACGACCCTCTCTTCTGGAGACCCCTTTGACCATCAATTCAATCCCGGTCTTATGATCTCTTCTTTGCTGGGGATCGGTGTATTATTCTCGGCCTTATTTGCCTGACTTGGCATCTCTTGGATATTGATCGGGGGTCTTTTGGACGTAGATGTTGGTTTTGGTGTGGGGTTAAAGAAAGGCTATAAAAATGAAAATAATTTGATGGGTGATGTGCTACAACTTTTGGAATTAAACCTTTGTTGGAACTTAAAACATAATTACTGCCCCAGTTTTCTTGCTTGGGGAATTTATTTTTTACACTTATGTTGCGCTATGTGCGTTACGCGCACTGTGCCTATTATGCACACTATGTACATTATGCATCCTATATTCACTATGATGCATACTATGACCGAGCCGTGAGGCGCCTACGTATCCTCTTTGAGGAATCAGGTCAAACGTAGTTCCCACGGTTTTGTATTTCTTATGATTTTATCTTCTTTTTTTTTCTTTTCCTTCTTTTCATTTTCTTTTTCTTTTCTTTTTCTCTCTTTTTTTTCATGTCTTTTCCATTAGTGATTCCAAAAGAGGGGTATGAAAGAATAACTTAAGGCTCAAAGGGGGAAGCAAGGGTTAAAAGTGTTTGGATAGAAGAAAGAATTGCCTCCGTCATCTCGTTATCCAATAAATGCCAAATACAAACAAATAAACCAAAATTGCCATAATTAAAGAAATTACGCATAATATCTCTTGACTGCGTCTGAATTGATAGCCATGTCGACACATCTACCCTCGACATCTGTCAAATACAAGGCACCGTTGGACAATACTCTGGTCACGATATAAGGCCCTTGCCAATTTGGGGCGAATTTGCCTTTCGCCTCGACCTGATGTGGGAGGATCTTCTTCAATACCTGCTGCCCTACTTCAAACTTCCTGGGGCGCACCTTCTTATTATATGTTCTTGTCATTCTCTTCTGGTACAGCTGACCATGGCACACTGCTGCCAATCTTTTCTCATCTATCAGGCTCAACTGTTCCAATCGAGCTTTGACCCATTCATCATCATTAATCCCGGCTTCAGCGACAATTCGGAGGGACGGAATTTCGACTTCCGCTGGTATTACGGCCTCAGTTCCGTACACCAACAAATAAGGAGTTGTGCCTATGGAAGTTCGGACGGTAGTGCGGTAACCCAACAAAGCAAAGGGTAATCTCTCGTGCCATTGTCTGGACCCTTCCACCATTTTTCGCAGTATCTTCTTGATATTCTTATTGGCTGCTTCGACTGCTCCATTCGCCTTGGGACGATATGGGGTGGAATTGCGGTGTGTAATCTTGAATTGTTGGCATACCTCTCTCATCAAGCTGCTATTAAGATTCGCACCGTTATCCGTGATGATCACTTTTGGGATCCCAAATCTGCAGATGATATGGGAATGAACAAAGTCCACCACTGCCTTTTTGGTTACCGATTTGAAGGTTTTAGCCTCAATCCATTTGGTGAAGTAATCAATGTCCACTAGAATGAACCTATGATCGTTGGATGCTGACGGCTCGATGGGCCCAATGACATCCATGCCCCATGCCACAAACGGCCAGGGTGCTGACATCGTATGTAACTCTGTTGGCGGAGAATGAATCAAATCTCCATGTATCTGGCACTGATGGCATTTCCTCACGAAAGTGATACAGTCGTGTTCCATGGTGAGCCAATAACACCCTGTTCGAAGGATTTTTCTTGTCAATACATATCCGCTCATGTGTGGCCCACAAACTCCATCATGTACCTCTGCCATAACCGTCGTTGCTTGACTGGCATCTATGCATCTCAACAATCCCAAATCCGGGGTTCTTTTGTACAATACTCCTCCGCTGAGGAAGAAACCATTCGACAAATGCCGAAGGGCTCTTTTTTGGTCTCCAGTGGCATGTTCTGGATATATCCCCATTCTGAGGTATTCCTTGATATCATGAAACCAGGGTTCGCCATCGGCTTCTTCTTCTATGGCATTGCAGTAGGCGTGCTGATCGCGGACCTGGATGTGCAGAGGATCAACATACATTTTGTCAGGGTGGTGCAGCATTGATGCTAAGGTGGCCAAGGCATCCGCAACCTCATTGTGAACTCTCGGGATGTGTTTGAACTTCACCGATCGAAATTGCTTGCTCAGATCATGCAAGCATTGTCGGTATGGTATGAGCTTTAGATCTCGTGTTTCCCATTCACCCTGAATTTGATGTACCAAGAGGTCCGAGTCTCCCAAGACCAAGACGTCTTGGACATCCATGTCAGCAGCCAAGCGCAGACCCAGAATGCAAGCCTCATACTCGGCCATATTGTTGGTGTAATAGAAGCGTAGTTGAGCCGTAACAGGATAATGTCGTCCTGTTTCAGAAATGAGTACTGCTCCTATTCCAACCCCTTTCGCGTTTGCAACTCCATCGATGAAAAGCTTCCAAACCGGTTCCTCAGGCAATTCCAACTCATTTTTATGCATTACCTCTTCGTCAGGAAAATACATTCTTAAGGGCTCGTATTTTTCATCAACGGGATTCTCTGCCAAATGGTCTGCCAGCGCCTGGGCTTTCATGGTCGTCCTCGTTACATAGACGATATCAAACTCTGTGAGCAGAATTTGCCATTTTGCCAACCTTCCCGTGGGCATAGGTTTCTGAAAGATATACTTCAATGGGTCCAAACGGGATATGAGATAAGTAGTATACGAAGACAGGTAGTGTTTCAACTTCTGAGCTACCCAAGTTAGGGCGCAACATGTTTTCTCAAGTTGAGTGTACTTGACCTCATGTACTGTGAATTTCTTGCTAAGATAGTAGATGGCTTGCTCCTTCCTTCCTGTGTCATCATGTTGCCCCAATACACAACCAAATGAATTTTCCAAGACCGTCAGGTAAAGAATTAGGGGCTTCCCGGGCTTAGGCGGGACCAATACGGGTGGATTAGACAGATACCCTTTGATTTGGTCGAAAGCCTCCTGACACTCTGCCGTCCAACCTACCGCAGCATCCTTTCTCAGCAGCCGAAATATGGGCTCACAAGTTGTTGTGAGTTGAGCGATGAACCTGCTGATGTAATTGAGTCTACCCAGCAAACTCATTACCTCTGTTTTGTTCCTTGGCGGTGGCAAATCTCGGATGGATTCAATTTTGGATGGGTCTAACTCAATCCCCCGTCGACTGACGATGAATCCTAGCAACTTTCCTGATGGAACCCCAAATGCGCATTTGGCCGGGTTAAGCTTGATATCATACCTTCAGAGTCTTTGGAAAAATCTCCTTAGGTCTGCCACATGGTCCTCCTGACGCCAAGATTTGATGATCACATCATCGACGTACACCTCGATTTCTTTGTGTATCATGTCATGAAACACGGCAGTCATTGCTCGCATGTACGTTGCCCCGGCGTTCTTTAACCCGAACGGCATTACCCGATAGCAGTAGGTTCCCCATGGCGTAATAAACGCTGTCTTCTCAACATCCTCCTCGTCCATTAGGATCTGATGATAACCCGCATAGCAATCCACAAAGGATCCGATCTCGCGCCCAGCGCAATTATCGATCAGGATATGAATGTTGGGTAACGGAAAATTGTCCTTAGGACTTGCTTTGTTGAGGTTGCGGTAGTCGACGCACACCCTGATTTTTCCATCCTTCTTTGGGACTGGTACCACATTGGCCAACCACTCGGGATATCGAGTGACCCGAATGACCGTCGCTTGCAACTGCTTAATCACTTCTTCTTTGATCTTTACACTCATTTCTGTTTTAAATTTCCTTAGTTTTTGCTTGACCGGAGGGTATGCCGGGTCAGTGGGCAATTTGTGAACCACTAAATTGGTGCTTAATCCAGGCATATCGTCATATGACCATGCAAAAACATCTTTGAATTCCATGAGGGTTTTGATCAATTCTTCTCTGACATTCGGCTCAATGTGGATGCTAATTTTGGTCTCTTGGACATTATCAGCGTCTCCTAGATTCACAGCCTCAGTGTCATTTAGGTTAGGCTTGGGTTTCTCTTTAAATTGGCACAGTTCTCGGTTTATCTCTTCGAAGGCTCCCCCTTCGTCGCATTCAGATTCATCGTCACAAACGACCTCTTGCATCATTGAGTCGGATTCAGATTGATTTATTAGACTAGGTCGAAGATCCGATGTGCATGCCATGTCATTAGAACCAGTAAAAAGAGAACTGTTCAGAAAGAAAAAGAACAAAACAAAATTAAAATGGGACAAAAGAAAAGAACTTTATTAAACTTGCGGGATAAAAGGGTTCACACTTTTACAAAAACGAAAGTAAAATTTGGATTACACCCTTGAATAATCCGGACAAAACAAAACACACAAAACATAAATCAAAGCCTACTACCAAGACTCCCCTCGGACAGGAAGAGGAGTAACTGTCCAATTGTTGGTCTTGGCCTCAGGCCCCACAAACTGTATCTCTGCTCTGTTGGAACCTTCTCCAGCTTCCACCATACTGACATCCGCGAATAGCTTCTCAAAACTCTGATTCAGGTCTTCATTTATACCGATCAAAGGTCCTAAAATCTTTGGGACCGGCGACCCCTTGGCACTTGCTTTGACAAAAGACCTTGAGAGACGTGGCACTGGTTTAGGCAGAAACCAGACCCTCTTTTTCATTTTTCGCGCTTGCTTCCTATCTGCTACGGTTGGTTTGAACCCCAATCCGAAAGTTTCCAGATTTTTAGGAAGGGAGACAGGTTGGACAATCCCTTGAAGCTCGACTCCCAGGCCTTTTCCCGGCACAAATCCATTAGCCAGCATTTCTGAGACCATCATGACTGTTGCGGCAGCTACCCTAGGGTGCGGGATGATTTCTCCTTCAGAAATTTTGTTGGCCGACCCTGTATCGAAAATCTGGTAGACCCAAGGACCTTTGTCATCAGCGGTCTCTATGAAAGGTACAATGGTTCCGCCCATGGTGCACGTTGTATCCTCGCCGTGTAACACGACCTCTTGTCTTTCCCACTCGAACTTCACCATCTGATGTAGGGTGGAAGGCACCGCTTTGGCTGCATGAATCCAGGGTCGTCCCAACAGCAGGTTATAAGATACTGTGGCATCCAACACCTAGAATTCCATGGTAAACAGGACCGAACCAATGGTCAGTTCAAGTACAACATCCCCTACAGTAGCTGTTCCGTTTCCGTCAAACCCTCGGACACAGATACTGTTCTTGTGGATCCTTCCGTGGTCAATCTTTAACTGGTTCAAGGTAGATAGTGGGCAAATATTGGCGCTTGAGCCGTTATCCACCAATACTCGAGTTACCACCGAGTTTTCACATTTGACAGCTAGGTATAGAGCTTTATTATGCTCCGTACCTTCCACCGGCAGGTCATCATCTGAGAATGTTACCCTATTTACCTCGAAAATCTTGCTCGCAATGGTTTCCAGGTGGTTTACAGAAATCTCACTGGGTATATGAGCTTCGTTCAATATCTTCAACAGGGCCCGACGATGCTCCTCAGAATGGATCAGTAATGACAATAGTGAGATCTGGGCCGGTGTTTTTCTCAGCTGTTCGACCACAGAATAGTCCTGTACTTTCATCTTCCTCAGGAACTCTTCAGCCTCTTCTTCGGACACAGGTTTCTTGGTTGCAACTGGGTTGGTTCTTCTTAGCTCCATCGGAGCAAAACATCGACCTGATCGAGTCAGCCCTTGCGCTTCACAACTGACTTCTTCCACCTGTTTTCCTTTGTACATCACCACCGCCTTTTCATATTTCCAAGGCACAGCCCTACTGTCAATCATCGGTAGCTGGACCACAGGCTTTATGGTCACCAGTTCTCTACATACCCCTTTTAACACGACTGCCGGTGTGGGCGGGATTCCTGATATTACCAACTTGCTTGGCTCGGGTTTGCTTGTTATGGCGGACGGGCTCTTTCCCAATATCACTACCGGCTTGACTCCTTCTCCCTGCGACTGTACACTCGTCCTTCCACTGGTCGAGACTTCTTTCGGGGCGGCTTGGATTATCATCACTGTTTGTGAGGGTTTTCTCAACTCTCCTCCCTCACACACCAACTCAATCATGTGAGTTTCGTGGTGCGCTGGCAGTGGGTTTTGGTTTATGTTAGGAGCTTCTGGTGTCTGGACCTCGATCTTATTGGTGTCGATAAGATCCTGTATGGCATGCCTTAACTTCCAACACTTCTCGGTGTCATGCCCGAGCATCCCTGAGCAGTATTCACAACTTATTGATCGATCCAAATTCTGAGGTGGGGGATTTGGTTCTCGAGTCTGGACAGGACTAACCAAACCCAATTGCCTCAGCTTGTGGAACAAAGCGGTGTAGGTTTCTCCCAACTCCGTGAAAGTTCTCTGCTTCCGCAACCTGTCATTCCTAGCATCTGGATTTCCCCGGAAGCCTGCCCCTGAAGGGTTTCTATACGCCCTCGGTGGAGGATAGGTGTTTTGTGGTGGTGCATATATGTTCTGGGGAGCCGGCGCGCGCCATTGTGGGCGAACCGGAGGCTGAGTGTATGCTTGGGCCTGGTGTACGGAACAATGTGGTTCTCGAGGTGGATAGAAATTTTGTGGTGGGTTGTATGGGTAGTTTGACCTGTGAGGTCTGGGTTGGTTGTAGTGCGGCCTGCCAGCCCTGGACCAACTGCCTGCCTCGATCGTGGCAACCTCTTCTTTCTTTTTTCTCAGTGCACCTCCCGTGCCGCTTTGAATAGCCTGGGTAGTGGCTTTGAGTGCCGAATAGTTCAAGATTTTGTCAGATCTCAGACCCTCTTCTATCATGACCCCTATCTTGACCACCTCGTTGAAAGATTTTCCAACTGTTGTCACCAAGTGACCAAAGTAGGTTGGATCTAGTGTCTGCAAGAAATAGTCCACCATCTCTCCCTCTCTCATGGGAGGATAGACTCTAGCTGCTTGTTCTCTCCAGCGGAACCCGAACTCGCAAAAGCTTTCCCCGGGTTTCTTCCCAATTCTCAATAATGTGAGACGGTCAGGGACTATCTCGAGATTGTACTGGAAATGACCTGCAAAAGCCTGCGCCAGATCATCCCACGTGTACCACCTGCTGGAATCCTGCTTGGTATACCATTCTAGTGCAGATCCGCTCAGACTTTGGCCGAAATAAGCTATCAGCAGCTCATCCTTGCCGCCTGCCCCTCTCATTTTGCTACAGAATCCCCGCAAATATGCCATGGGATCACCGTGCCCTTCATATAAATCAAACTTAGGCATCTTGAACCCAACCGGGAGTTGGACGTCTGGGAAAGGGCACAGATCTTTGTATGCTACGCTGACTTGATTGCCCAGCCCGTGCAAGTTCCTGAAGGACTGCTCCAGGCTTTTGAACTTTCTCAATACTTCATCCTGTTCAGGGGCCTTAGCCGGCTTCTCAATCTCTGCCGGCACTTCCAAATGTGGATTGTAAGCCTGTGGTTCGGGGGCATGAAACGTAGGCTCGGGGGGGGGGGGGTAGTATTGTGTATCGTGAGCCTGAAACAATGGCTCACTGGTCGTTCTTTGCAAAGGGGCTGATGTTGGTCCCACAAAAATGGGAATATTGGGTGTTGGGAGAGGTTGATGGGGTGGTGGAGCTTGGGAATCATGAGGGCTTCTTTCTTGATGATAAAGGGGATTTGGGCGGCTTGTGGAAGGGCCAGAGTGAGGGTATTCCGGCATGTGCCCCAGTGTTTCAGGGCTCTTTTGTGTTTTGGCTATGGCTAGCTGCATTGCATTCATCTCTAGTCCCATCCTTTCAATCTTTTCCATCGCTTCTTTTAGCAACTGGCTCATCGGCCTCTCTTTCTCATTACTATTCTTTGAAGTAGTCATGCTTGTTGCTATCGGTCCCTTGGATCTGGTTTGATAGGAGTGTGTTGCCAGAGTTCTTTAACAACTAACTTGTCTGGTATAGACAACAACAAACTTTGTTAGCGTTAGAGTTTAACAGATTTGATCATAACACATAGAGGATGCAATGCACCTAGGCAGTTAACCGTTTCTACATGCTTTGCTTCAAACAACATGCGTCATCCCGGTTTGCTCATTCGTCCCTTTAAAGTATTTTGGGAAACCCTGTGTTTTATTTTATTTGTATTTTCTTTTCTTTATTTATTAAAGCGATCGAATCTTATGGGGATTGCCTACGTATCACGTCCCCGCGCGAATCAGACCAGGCGTAGTTCTGCCATGAGGCTAACATTTATATAAAAAAGATGAACAAACATTACATTTGAAAACTTTGTAAAAACAATGTCTTGAAATACACACATTCAAATTGAAATAAACAGATACAATTCTTAACATCTCATAACGTGCCCCACTTTCCACTTGTGTTGTAAATTATTAGATCATTTGCTCAAGGCAGGGCTTGACCCGGATGACCTCCCAATGTTCGATACATCCTTTCCAACTCCACTGCTAGATGACGGGCAAAGGTGGGTGCATGCTCTGTAAACCTTTCATAATCCATTCCTTGGCAGTTTACATAACTTTGAGAGGTGTAGACCGCCAGGTCGTGGATCTGTGCCCTGAAATCTTGGAGATGTTGGCCTTGATTCTGCAACTGCTGCTGGCGAGTGGTGGCTATATCTCGGATACGGCCTTCACGATCTAGGGCTGACTCTAATAGAGCTCGGAGTCTGGCCTGCTCTAATCTCATCTGCGCTCTTTCTCTATCAGTGTCCGCTTGTTGATGCTCTCTGTACCTTCTTGCCTCTTCTAGTTGTGCACGAAGTTGGTCTTCTGATCGTATCCAATGGTCTTTTTCCTTCTTGAATTGTGCCCTGTCTTTCTCGGATTGCCTATCTTGGCGTTCCTTATCAGATCTGGCTTCTTCGTTTAATTGTTGGATCCTTTCTTTTGCTTTGCTCAACGCCCTTTCTTTTGCAGCAAGAACGGAATCATAATCTTGCATTCTTTCAAAAAGATTGGCGATGGTTTTTTGATCCTTCCAATTCCTCATTGGCGTTTCAGAAGCCTTTTTCATTCTCAGAAATCGAGCATGAAGACTTTCATTCTCGCAGGCTAGACTCTTCTTCTCGCCTTCAGCTTCTTGTGCTTGCAAATCCTTCTCCAGACTGAGGTTCCTTAGATTTTCCTTTAGGGCATGGATAGTTGCTTTGTACCCCTTCTCTTTTTCTCCCCAGATCAACCGCTCTTGGATTTTATCATTAAAGTTTTGAATATGGGGTCTTTTAGTTGGCCTTCTTAGCTCAGGTTCTGGTACATCATCCACGCGAGACCGTTTCTCGAACCACCTTGCATATCCAGGATTTATCTCACCCTTTGTAGTGTCTGGGACTTGAGTATCGCTTTTCAAGTATCGACATCCATTCCACATCTGCTGAAGTAACGCCTCAGGAATAGTGGCCTCTGGGTGTAATTCGATTTCTTGCGTACTCAAATCTTCATCATCAGGAACTACTTGATATCTTCCTAGTTGTCTTAGGACTCTCAATGGCGCATACGGCTAGATGCTTCTCAATCCCAATAGTAGCAGATAACTATTTGAGTTTGACATATGTATCACTTCCCTCATCGGGAGCCATCCCAGAGTCCATTCAATTTGATTTGCCGTTAGAGCCCTTAGTCGAGATACCCATGCTTCTATCCCTTCTGGAACCTGATAATTTTTCACTCTTTCCTCATAACCCTCGATGTAATTATCGTTGCTTGGCCCATACTGTATGATCTTGGGCTGTTGTTGGAGATGTTCAATCAGCCACATTTGCAACAAAATTTTGCATCCTTCGAAGACTTTCGCTCCTGCTTTACATAAAGTCAAAGCCCGATAAATGTCTGAGAGAATGATGGGGACAAGGGTGTGGTTTTCCTTGGTGGTGAGGATTTGCACAACTTTTGCGGTGCGAATATCGATTGTTCGCTCTTTGTTCGGGAAGACCATGATTCCTAGAAAAGCCACCATGAAGGCGAAGCGACGGTGAACCTGCCATGCGTCTTTGTCTTGTTTGTTAGTAAGGCCTTTCTCATGAATTTCGAACCCATCTGACTTTCCGAACCTTGAATACAAAAAGTTGAAAGAACAACATCCGTTGACGACATTGCTTTTCCTGATTTGACTGCTGATGTTCAGAAGACCGAAGAATCGATGTACCGAGGGAGCCTTCGTGAATATCAAGCTTTGATTCCTTAAACTTCCGTCAAAACCAACATATCCAGCTACCTCCTCTAATGTAGGAGTGAGCTCAAAGTCAGAGAAACGAAAGACATTGTGAACAGGGTCCCAAAAAGTTACTAATGCCGCAATCAGATCATCACAGGGTTTAACTTTCATAATATCCGGGAGATTTCCCAAATGCTTGATGACCCACTTTTGACCATCTTCGCCTAATTCACACCACCACATTTGAAGCTGGAATAGAAACTCTTCTGTATTTGCGGATGAGGGGTTTTGTGTGGTGCTCATTTTGTATCTGAAATTTAATTTAATAAAGTCAAGACTCATTTTGAAAACATACTCTAATCATTTTCAGTCAAAACTATTTTCAAGATTTAAACTATTTTTGGGAATTTTTCAAACTATTTTCAAGATTAAATACCTTTCAAGATTAAATACCTTTATTTCAAGATTTGAAAACTATATTTTACCTTTTTATTTTTAATTTTTATTATTTTTTTATTTTTTTTTATTATTTTTATTATTATTATTTAAAAAAAAAAACAACCCATTTTATTCCTCAGTTCTTACCATGATTTCATTTAAGCCGGTCAGCAAGCATGTTCGAGGCAAATGAATGCACATATAGCAAGTAGGATGCATCAGGATGGTCTTTTTATTTCGGGTTCACCTGTCCTAGACAGACCCAACCCCTGTGTTGAGTCCCCTAAGTCAAATGCACATGATGCAAATAAACGTTCCTACTAGGGATCCGGTACATGGCTGAGTTATTCTAAGTGTAAAACCTGAGGTTGATTGTTCTAAACCTGGCTTACCCAAACGGACAGTTTGAGCCGAAGCGGGGGCAACGTACCGGGAGCACGAAAGTCTGCCCGGCCTAGTTACTTGTCCCAACTCCGTCTTATTTGGTATGACTTTAACAGAAAGGTGGGTCACGCGCACGTGTACACCATAAATTCAGAAGACTCAGAAAGAAGGGGGTTTCGTAACAGTTGTATATATTCACAATTCAAATAATATTAAAGCGGTAAAAGCATCATTTAGCACATTAGGCATATATCGTGTAAAAATCAGATAATAAATAAAGCCAACTATAACAATTATTCTAAGCTCGAATTCTTAACCCTGAACCAGTGGTTCTGGGTGTAAATAAGTCCCCAGCAGAGTCGCCAGAGCTGTCACACCTCCTTTTTACATACCTGCGAGGGCGCAAGGGAGTTTTTTCCAATTAAAGGACAATCGAAACGTGATTTGTTTATTTATTTCAGAGTCGCCACTTGGGAGGTTTAGGGTGTCCCAAGTCACCAATTTTGATCCCGAATCGAGGAAATGAATGACTCCATATTACAGTCCGCGTACCAGAAATTCGGATAAGGAATTCTGTTAACCCGGGAGAAGGTGTTAGGCATTCTCGAGTTCCGTGGTTCTAGCACGGTCGCTCAACTGTTATATTCGGCTTGATTATCTGATTTTATACAAATATGAACTTATGTGCCAATTTTATCTTTTAACTGCTTTCATAATTATTATTATTTTTTACAGGGAATTGCAACGTCGTGAAAACATACCTCGAATCACATTACATCAATGTACACATGATTGTTGACATATCTCGACTCGGTTGAGATTTGGATTTGGGTCACATAAATGTGCACCCGAGTTAAGGAAAATAAATTATTAAAGGCGCGCTTAAAGCAACTAGTGTATTGTTATTTTGGGAAAAAGCCATGAAATTCGCTAAACGGCATGTCCCGAATTCTAAGTATTTTTATATATATACATTTAGAGAGCCCCGCACTTTGTACATCTTTGTTTGTCGAGGCTCGTCTCATTCCTTATGAAAAGAATTTGCAACGTCATGGAAATGCATCTCAGACCACGCCACAATCAATGTGCCCGTGGTTAGAGACACATTTCGATTCCGTTGAGATTTGGATTTGGGTCACATAAATGTGCACCCGAGTTTAAGAAGATAACATTATTAAGTACGCGCTTAAAGAGACTATCGCGTTATTATTCTGGGAGGGCCGTGAGATTTGTTAAACGACCCGTCCTGGAAACTGAATGCTTCGATAATATACATTTAACGAGGGCCTCGCAGCTTGTGCGTTTTTATTTGTCGAGGCTCATCTCGTCTTTATTTTAAAAGGATATCCTGTAGCAACTACGTTTCTTGTCGCATGTGTATCTATCAATTGAAAGCGGAGATAGTCCTAGTTAATTATATGCTTGCAGGTCATTTATAGCAGGATTTAGAATGCTTAAAAAAATTCAGAAACGAGGCTGCGTGCACAGTCAGCCGAGCAAATAATCACGGGCCCAAATCCGGCTCATGCGTGATGGGCCAGACCTGGGCCACTGCTTGTTCGATGCGGGCCTGCTTGGTCTGTTTTGACCTGGGCTCGACCTTCATGAGGTTGAGATTGCAAGTTTTGTGTTCTTTGTCTTAACATGTGGTTTACTAGTTATATGGGACCATTAATCAGAAGAGGAAGAACTTAGCCAATGATGTACAGTTTTCATGCTTGGCATACATTACAGCACATATTACAAAGTAAAACTAAGTCTGAGATGCAACCTATTTCATTGAGAATATTTTCACCTATCAGCATACATATGTAAACTACCATTTAGCTAATCTATATTGATATACACTGGGCATACAGGCTGCTTCTATTATCAACACAGGAATGAAAATTATCATACAGTACATGATATCTAATATAACAATCTATGTATGAAAGTCAACTTCAGGTCTTTTCTTTTTGCATTCATGCTCAATGTTCCAATTACATTTGATAGTGCATTGGTTGTGTACCTGGTATAGAGGACAAAGAAGAAAGGAATGATCAGCTGGGTAGTATGCAGTAAACACAGCAACAGCAGATACACAGCAACAACACAGCAACAAACCAACAATCACAAGTGTTTTCCACAGTCCATAGACAACCAGTAACAATTTCCAAAACAAAGAAAAACAGCAGATGGTCGAGCACCAAACAAGTAATCCCAGAAAGAGTAATGAAACAAACAGAAGTAACAGAGTGTTCTATGCAGCAACACCAGCAGTCCAACAATCACAAGCAGCTCAATCAGTGCAAACAACAGAACTTGGCCAAGACAGCTTGACCAATACGAACCCTTATGTAGCTTTCAGACAGTGTTTGATTACAGTACTTACTAGAAATTTCCTTATGTTTTCAGTTTTCTTTAAACTCACAAGACCTCTCTTAAGACTCAAATTTCTAGCCCTTTTTTAAGTTATGAAATGGCCTATTTATAAGCCAAACGACCCAGTGCAGCTAAGCTGCCTGGATCCCCCCACTTGCAGACTGCCCATTCCCTTTAAGCCCATGCCTAAGCATCTTTTGGTGCCAGCCATTTGTTCCCCACGCCTGGTTTATTCTATAATCAAGGATTATGGGCTCATTTTAGTATTCATTTTAAACCCATACTCTTGTGTCTTGTTCCCCATTGGCATTAGTTTAATCCTAATTTAGTACCCTACTTGTCAGCTCATTTAAACTAAGCTTTTTCTGTCCTTTTCAAACCCCAGACTACCCCTGTTAAACCCTGATTATTACTGCCCTAAACCCATCGTAGCATCAGGGCATTTTGAACTTCTGAAAGTTCAATTTCAGAATTGCCCTAGCCTGATTCTTTTAATCGTTTTTTACAATGCAGTTACAAACTAGAATTCACAGATAATGTCCAATATTCATTTCACAATACAGGTTTGTTCAGTCATGTGAGGTTGTACATATTAGCATATCTGAACATTCAGTCGTAGGGAGTTAATCGACGACATTTATCAAGTCGACTATACTAATTATAATAGGTAATAATCAATCGCTCATATAAACTACACATACAGGGTCCCGAATGACTTCAAATATCTTTGTTCAATTACTGGGAACCTATATGAGTTAACTTATTTGACGATTAATCTAATTGACGAGCATGTATATCACAGAGTACATTTAGAACACACATAGAAAATCAAACGACCAAATAAAAGGTCTTTGACAGAGACGGAAGAAATTAAGAAAAACATCATACAATAACACACAGTCACAACAAAGCATGCTAACAACTCAATCAAAAACTAAAACAAAGAAAGGGAAAACTTACTGAAAAAGTTTAAACTAAACTGAACCAAATTCAACTTAGCTTCGACCATTTGAGGCCGAACAAACTTTAATCAGGGTGTTCTCACACGAGAACACCTTGGTTAAGGTCCATTAGACCTCAAACCCCTGTCAAGATCGGCCGGATTCCCCAGGTGCATGTATTCTGAGGTCTGGATTTTCAGATCTGGTTTTTTAGAAGTTGTGGGTAGATTCGGACCAAACCAAGCTTGGTTTGGTCACGAGGAGGGTCAGGGGAGTGTCTGGTATGAAGATGGGGTGGTTTGGTATAGGTCCGGGTTCGACTCGAATCTTCAAATGAAGATTCGAGACGAAGGAAGGTGATTCGAGGCTAGGGGGTGACAGATCCATGTTCAGGAGAGTGAGGGGGTCTTAGGGTGTTCAGGAGGTGGTCACCGGCGTTCATGCCGCCGGCTTTAATGGCGAGGGAGACTAGGGCGGCTGCTAGGGTTCGGGGGGGGAGGGGGTTTTAGTGTTTGGTGAAGACGATGAGTGGAGGGGGGTTCGAATAAGGGGCGTGGGGTACGATAGAAAGCTTATATACGATCTAGGGGTTTAGATCCTGGCCGTTGGATCAAATGAGATCTATGGCCAGGATCTATTCACTTAGGGAAGACGGTGTCGTTTTGGGTTTGATAGTGGGTGAGACCGGGTGAGGCTGGATCGGGTCAAGGTTTGACGGGTTTAAGGGGAATGGCCTAGGTCCGTTGGATCAAGGGGTTGGACGGCTCAGATCAATTTCCTAAGACGACGTCGTTTGGGGTTGAATGAGTGGCCTGATCAGGACCGTTCGTTTGAGTCAGATCAACGGTTCTAACAGGGGTATTGATACGATGTCGTTTGGGGTCCTGCTGGGGCAGCCTGGGTTGGGCTTGGTCTTGCATTGGCTTTGGGCCTCATTTGGGGTCCAAACCGATTCCTTTCCTTTTTTTTTTAATTTCAACAAATTAACCAAAAATTCCTAAAAACAATGCAAATGATTAAAATGAACCTACACACATATTGGGTAACACCTACAACAATAAACACACATATTAGAATTAAATCACAGCCTAGAGTAAAAGCTGCATATTTTTTGTGAATTTTCTCTTAAAACCGGACTACGGCCTGATTACATACGGCGTTCTTATTTTTTGTGTTTTTTGTAAGATTAATTGCAACACGGGCCGAACCACAAATGACTAGCAGCACATGTCCCGTGAAAATTGTACCGCGATGCCATTTATTATTTTTGATTTCTTTTGGAGTGATTGCTCGTGGAGCAAAAATCACGTGCTTACAGCTGCCCCTCTTTGCCCGAAGACACGAAGGGTTTTCGCGCAAAGACAAAGCGGGCGATTTTTACTTGTCTGAGTACTCCGTGTGAAGCATTTTTTGAAAAAGATTTGACCGAACCTTTGCTTCAGAGGTTTCCTACATATCCTGGGCTGAACAGGAATCAGGTCAATGTAGTTCGGGAAGCTTTGGTAGCTGGGACTACCGTGTGGCTGTAATACTGGCTGTTGTTGTGCGCTGTTGCATGCTGCTGTAGGATGCTACCGCTCACATGATCTCCTTGTTACATGGTTCTTGAAAGGAAAAACAAGAAGCTAAGTTAGAGTATGAGATCTCATCTATCTTCAACTTGTTCTTGTTGCCTTGCTTTCTTGTCGGCTAACGCTTTCCTCTGATGCCCTTATTTTGTAAATTTGGGAGATGATGCTGGTCCTTCGCCTTTTCTGAATGCCGGTTTTCATCACTTTGCTTGATTTGTTGGGAACATGGCTTTCTTCTTTAAACCTTTCAATGGTTTCTTTAGTGGGATGGCTTTCTTCATCAAAATGGTTATATTGGGCATGCTATAACGCTCCCAAACTGCTTCTTCTGAGACGCGTTCCTTCTTCCTTTTGAATCGCGCGCTTGCTTTTGCAGCTTTCTGTTTCTTGGCGTTGGGGATTTTATTGTTTCCTGCTTGGGGGATCTCTGTTGTAACCTTCCGTCTTCAGGTGGGGTTACTGATTCCAAAATCTAGAGCTAAAAAGTATTCCCGTATTTTACTGGTGGGCGACCTAGAACTTAAATATATTCTCGCATTATACTGGTGGGCGACCTAGAACTTAAATATATTCCCGCATTATACTGGTGGGCAACCTAGAACTCAAATGTATTCCCGCATTATACTGGTGGGCGACCTAGAACTCAAATGTATTCCCGCATTATACTGGTGGGCGACCTAGTAAAAGTATTCCCGCATTATACTGGTGGGCGACCTAGAACTTAAATGTATTCCCGCATTATACTGGTGGGCGACCTAGAACTTAAATGTATTCCCGCATTATACTGGTGGGCGACCTAGAACTTAAATGTATTCCCGCATTATACTGGTGGGCGACCTAGAACTTAAATGTATTCCCGCATTATACTGGTGGGCGACCTAGAACTTAAATGTATTCCCGCATTATACTGGTGGGCGACCTAGAACTTAAATGTATTCCCGCATTATACTGGTGGGCGACCTAGAACTTAAATGTATTCCCGCATTATACTGGTGGGCGACCTAGAACTTAAACGTATTCCCGCATTATACTGGTGGGCGACCTAGAACTTAAATGTATTCCCGCATTATACTGGTGGGCGACCTAGAACTTAAATATATTCCCGCATTATACTGGTGGGCGACCTAGAACTTAAATGTATTCCCGCATTATACTGGTGGGCGACCTAGAACTTAAACGTATTCCCGCATTATACTGGTGGGCGACCTAGAACTTAAAAGTATTCCCGCATTATACTGGTGGGCGACCTAGAACTTAAATGTATTCCCGCATTATACTGGTGGGCGACCTAGAACTTAAATGTATTCCCGCATTATACTGGTGGGCGACCTAGAACTTAAACGTATTCCCGCATTATACTGGTGGGCGACCTAGAACTTAAATGTATTCCCGCATTATACTGGTGGGCGACCTAGAACTTAAAAGTATTCCCGCATTATACTGGTGGGCGACCTAGAACTTAAACGTATTCCCGCATTATACTGGTGGGCGACCTAGAACTTAAATGTATTCCCGCATTATACTGGTGGGCGACCTAGAACTTAAACGTATTCCCGCATTATACTGGTGGGCGACCTAGAACTTAAACGTATTCCCGCATTATACTGGTGGGCGACCTAGAACTTAAACGTATTCCCGCATTATACTGGTGGGCGACCTAGAACTTAAATGTATTCCCGCATTATACTGGTGGGCGACCTAGAACTTAAAAGTATTCCCGCATTATACTGGTGGGCGACCTAGAACTTAAACGTATTCCCGCATTATACTGGTGGGCGACCTAGAACTTAAATGTATTCCCGCATTATACTGGTGGGCGACCTAGAACTTAAACGTATTGAAATTGTTTCCCCCATTCCTCCGAGAAAATTTTTGACAATTGGCAGAAAATTTTCTGCCCCGGTTTTTGGTGACTTTCCTGGCGTTGCATCTTGCTGCCATCATCAATCCTTTGTTTTCCTGCAGCAGACAAAAGGATTTAATTAGTTTTAATCGTGGTGGTAGAGGGTGCCCTTCCGGCGGATGATTTTTCCTCTCTTCCCTTTTCCTTGCTCTATATCCCCATAATTGGGGAGTGGACAAAATTGCCTGCTGGGGGTCTCTAGCCTGCTGGGGCTGGTTTTCCATTTGTTCCCTTTTCTGCTTTCTCTTTAAGCACATGCTGTGGGAATCTGCTTTTACTCCCGAAACCATTCCCTTTGGAGCTTACTTCCTCCAAAACTGCGAGGCACGATTATTGCATTGCCTAGGGCCGGCTTTTAAGACTGTTTGTGTTATTCTGCATTGGATGAACTCCCTTTCGGTCTCTGGTAGTAAGCTTTGAAAAATCCTTTTCAAGACAAATTTTAGGAAGAGAAATAAAAGCTAGAAAAGGAGAAAATCTTTCTGAACCAATATTTGGTGGGAGAAGAAACTTAGAAGAACTTATCTGGAGGACATGACTGGTCCTCGTGATCATGACGTGCACCATAGATTCCCGACCCAGTCTATTTGTATCAATCGATTTGCCCGATGGTCTGACTTGCTGGGGATGATAAATGATTGTCCACTTCGTTGCGAATGTGGTCGCTTTTTGTTGATCTGTCTTGTCGCCTCACAGTGCCCTTCGAGGGGTTTTCACCAATGAGACTCTCTCTTTTCTCTCATCTCCCGGCGCCTTATGGTGCCTGTGAAGGTTGTCACACCTCCTTTTTTTCGCACCAGAGAGGGTGCAAGGGAGTTTTTCCAATTAAAGGACAATCGAAATGGGATTGGTTTATTAATTTCAGAGTCGCCACTTGGGAGATTTAGGGTGTCCCAAGTCACCAATTTTAATCCCGAATCGAGGAAAAGAATGACTCCATATTACAGTCTGCGCACCAGAAATCCGGATAAGGAATTCTGTTAACCCGGGAGAAGGTGTTAGGCATTCCCGAGTTCCGTGGTTCTAGCACGGTCGCTCAACTGTCATATTCGGCTTATTTATCTGATTTTAAATACCATTATGAACCAATGTGCCAATTTTAACTTTTTACCGCTTTATTGTTATTATTTCAAAAGGATGTGAACATCGCTTAAAACATGTCCTTGGACTGCGTCACATGAAATGCACCCACAATCTGGAACATATTTTATTTGATGTTTTGGGATTTGGATCTGGGTCGCATGAAATGCACACCCCAAGTTTTAAGAAAGTAGATTATTAAACACGCACCTAAAGAGACTATCGTGTTATTATTTTAGGAAGGGCCGTGAAATTTGCTAAACGGCCCGTCCCGGAATCTAAGTATTTAATATATACATTTAGAGGGCCCCGCAGCTTCTACATTTTTGTTTGTCGAGGCTCGTCTCATTTTTATTTTAAAGGATAAACCTATAATGACTATATTTCCTATTAAGTTCGTCTCTAAAATAAAAGAAAATCTCTTAATTATTTACATGCTTGCAGATTATTTACAGCAGGATCCGAAATGCTTTTACAGAATAAGGAAACATGACCATGCATACGGACAGCTGATCGAACATTATGGGCCCAAATCCAGCTCATGCGCGATGGGCCAGACCTGGGCCACTGTTTATCCGAGGCGGGTCTGTTTGGTCTGTTTTGACCTGGGCTCGACCTTCATAAGGTTGAGGGGCGCGGACTTGTGCTAATTGTTATAAGGGTGTGGCTTGATAATTATAACGAGGCAGTTTATCAAAAGAGAATGAAAATTAACTAAGGCGGATAGTTTTATTCTTTGACATGCATTAAAAGAGAATGCTAATTACAAAACACAACTAATTTCCAAGACATAGCCTAGTATACTGCCAATCCTTTTGTCTGTTAACCTAACCAACATATGATATTAAACCATACTACATTTTTTGTATTCACTATATGAAAGGACCAACTCCAATACCCAAACAAGATTGTAAACCATTACACACTACATAATCATCTATATAGCAACTACATGTGGACATAGATGTCTTCAAATCTTCCCTTTTGTATTCATGCTCGACTTTCAAATTACATGGACAGTATTAGTTGTGTACCTGGTATAGAGGAACAAAAGAAGAAGGAAAAGGATCAGCTGAATAGTACACAGCAAACAACAGCACAACAGATTCACAGCAACAACACAGCAACAACGACCAGCCAACAATGATGAAGCTCAGCAAGGAGTCGAGCAACAAATAAACAAATCCCGGAAAAACAGAGTAGGAAATAACAGCCCAGAATGTTGAATGTAACAGCAACAGAAATCCAGTGACCACAAGAAAGCTTGGCAAACGACAGAAAAGCAAAAACCACGAAGACAACCTGATCAAACTGGACTCTTACACAGTTTCTTCTAGACAATACTCATTCACAATGTTTTGAAATTTATTCCTGTTTTTCCTTTTCAGTTTTCTTACTCACAGAATCTCTCAAGACTCAAAAAAATGAACCCCTTTTCTAATGGAAGGTCTCCTCTTTTATAGCCTAACCTTAACACTTTACAGTCTGTTTTACAACTCAAAATTGCCCCCCTGTTGTTTTTCCACTCACTTGTTTTAAATAACCAAGCTCCCATGAAATCCCTGACAGCCCCTCTCTCTTTTTGGTTGTTAAAGTGTACTGATCACTTGTTTATTTAACCAAAGTATGGGCAGTAGGAATATAATCTGACAGCACATGCTGTCCAATTATTTTAATTCCTTAAAGCTAACCATACACATGCTGCCCACGGTCTAAACCAAATGGCATCGTGTTTTAAAATCAAAGTCTGAATCTGCCATTATAACCTTTCCCCTAGATGTTCTTTAATTCGATTTGAAAAAAATCAATAGGCAATACAATTCAGTTCCTAATGGGACTCAAATACGATCACAGCAGAAATAAGCAATACGAATCAAGTTGTTACCATTAACGATTGAAACTAATTGACGACATATATCGACTCGACTATATTAATCGTAACACATAACAATCAATCGTTCATATAAACAACACGTATAGAGTCCCGAATGACTTCAGACAAATTTGTTCAAACACTAGGAACTTATGTGAATTAAACTCGTTTGACGACTAATCTAATTGATGAGCACGTATATCACAGGGTATATTCAGAACACAAACAGAAGACAATTGGCCAAATAAAAAGGCCTTTAACAGAGATGGAAGAAATCCGAATGAAAAATAACAAAATAACAAACAAACACAAAGAAATATGCTGACAACTTAATTAGAAATAAAACAAAAGAAAGGAAAACTTACCAAAAAGAGTTTGAAATCAAAATGACCCAAATCTGACTCAACTTCGAACTCTTGAAGCCGAACAAACTTTAATCAGGGTGTTCTCACATGAGAACACCTTGATTAAGGTCTATTAGACCTCAAACCCTTGTCAAGGCCGGCCAGATTCCCCAGGTGCATGTGTTCTAAGGTCTGGATTTCCAGATCTGATTTTTAGGGAGTTGTGGGAAGATTCGGACCAAACCAAGCTTGGTTTGGTCACGAGGAAGGTCAGGGGAGTGTCTGGTATGAAGATGGGGTGGTTTGGCATAGATCGAGTTTTGTCTCGAATCTTCAAATCCAGATTCGAGACGATAGGAGGTGATTCGAGGTTCGTGGTTAGTGGATTCGTGTTCAGGGTGGTTGGATGCTTTAGGGGTGTGAAGGGGGTGGTCACCGGCGTTCGTGCCGCCGGGTTTTGGTGGAGGGGAAGCTAGGGCGGCTTGCTAGGGTTTGGGGTTTCAGCTCGGGGAAGGAGACGAGTGAGGGGTGGGGTTCGGATAGGGGGCGTGGGGTGAAGGGTTGAGTTTATATATGGGGAGGCTGATTGGATCTGAGCCGTTAGATCAGATGATCTCAACGGCTTGGATCTGATGCTGAGAAATGAGACGGGGTCGTTTGGTAGTTAAACGGGGTCGTTTGGTTTAAGTGAGGGGTTGGATCGGATTGGTTCCTGGGTCGGGTTTTGAAACGGGTTACTGATAGAGGTCCTGAGCCGTTGGATCGAGAGTTTGAACGGCCCAGATCAGACGCATGATGCGGCGTCGTTTCGGGAGGTGGTCAGGGCAGGCCTGGTTTGGACTGGGTTGAGTGCTGGTTTGGGCCTGTTTTTGTTTCATTTATTTTGGGCCCAACCGATTTTCTTCCCTTTTTGTTTTTCTAGTTTCATTTTTCTTTTAAAACAAAAAATAAATTAATAGACAATAAAATAATGAAATTAAAACTAAACAACAATGGAACATTTTAACACAATTATCACCAAATATTCAAGTAAGTTAACTAAAAGCCTAGAACGAAACCATTACGAAAGGGTAACACATGTTACGGAAAGATCGAAAAATTGTACAGCGAAACCATTTGTCACTATTTTTATTTTCTTTTGGAGTGATCGTCCGTGAGGCAAAAATCACGTGCTTACAGCTGCCCCTCTTTGCACGAAGACACGAAGGGTTTTCGCGCAAAGATAAGCGAGCGATTTTTGCCCGTCTGAATACTCCGTGTGAAGCATTTTTTGAAAAAGATTTGACCGAACCTTTGCTTCAGAGGTTTCCTACATATCCTGGGCTGAACAGGAATCAGGTCAATGTAGTTCGGGAAATTTTGGTAGCTGGGACTACCGTGTGGCTGTAATGCTTGCTGTTGTTGTGCGCTGTTGTATGCTGCTGTAGGATGCTACTGCTCAACCGATCTCCCTGTTACATTGCTCTAAAAGGAAAACAAGAAGCTAAGCTAGACTGAGGATTATGAGATCTTATCCATCTTCCACTTGTTCTTGTTGCCTTGCTTTCTTGTCGGCTAACGCTTTCCTCTAACGCCTTTATTTTGTGAACTTGGAGATGATGCTGGTCCTTCACCTTTTCTGAATGTCAGTTCTCATCACTCTGCTTGATTTGCTGGGAACATGGCTTTCTTCCTTAAATCTTTCAATGGTTTCTTCAGCGGTATGGTTTTTCATCAGAATTGTTATGTTGGGCATGCCATAATGTTTCTGAACTGCTTCTTCTGAGACGCGTTCTTCCTTCCTTTTGAATGTGCACTTGCTTTGGCAGACTTCTGCTTCTTGGCGCTGGGGATTTTATTGTTTTTCCTGCTTGGGGCTCTCTGTTGTAACCTTCCGTCTTCAGGTGGGGCTACTGACTCCAAACTCTAGAGCTAAAAGTGTTCCCGCATTATAATGGTGGGCGACCTAGAACTTAAAAGTATTCCCGCATTATACTGGTGGGCGACCTAGAACTTAAAAGTATTCCCGCATTATACTGGTGGGCGACCTAGAACTTAAAAGTATTCCCGCATTATACTGGTGGGCGACCTAGAACTTAAATGTATTCCCGCATTATACTGGTGGGCGACCTAGAACTTAAATGTATTCCCGCATTATACTGGTAGGCGACCTAGAACTTGAATGTATTCCCGCATTATACTGGTGGGCGACCTAGAACTTAAAAGTATTCCCGCATTATACTGGTGGGCGACCTAGAACTTAAATGTATTCCCGCATTATACTGGTGGGCGACCTAGAACTTAAAAGTATTCCCGCATTATACTGGTGGGCGACCTAGAACTTAAATGTATTCCCGCATTATACTGGTGGGCGACCTAGAACTTAAAAGTATTCCCGCATTATACTGGTGGGCGACCTAGAACTTAAAGTATTCCCGCATTATACTGGTGGGCGACCTAGAACTTAAATGTATTCCCGCATTATACTGGTGGGCGACCTAGAACTTAAAAGTATTCCCGCATTATACTGGTGGGCGACCTAGAACTTAAAGTATTCCCGCATTATACTGGTGGGCGACCTAGAACTTAAAAGTATTCCCGCATTATACTGGTGGGCGACCTAGAACTTAAAAGTATTGAAATTGCTTTCCCGTTCTTCCGAGAAAATTTTCGACAATTGGCAGAAAATTTTCTGCCCCGGTTTTTGGTGACTTCCATGGCGGTGCATCTTGCTGCCATCATCAATCCTTTGTTTTCCTGCAGCAGACAAAAGGATTTAATCAGTTTTAATCGTGGTGGTAGAGGGTGCCTTTCTGGCGAGCCGTCTTTCTCTCTTCCCCCTTTCTTGCTCTTTGTCCCCATAATTGGTTGGCGGGCAAAGTTGCCTATTGGGGGTCTCTAGCCTGCTGGGGATTGGTTTTCAATTTATCCCCTTTTCTGCTTTTTCTTTAAACACATGATGTGGGAGTCTGCTTCTAACTCCCGGAACCACTCCCTTTTGGAGCTTACTTCTTCCAAAATTTCCGGGCACAATCACTGCATTGCATGGGACCGGCCCTTAAGACTGTTTGTATTATCCTGCATTGGGATGAATTCCCCTTCGGTTTCTGGTAGTAAGCTTTGAAAAATCCTTTCAAGACACATTTTAGGAAAAGAAATAAAGATATGGAAAAGAGAAAAACTTTCTGAACCAATATTTTGTGGGAGGAGACAATCCAAAGAACTTATCTGGAGAACACAACTGGTCCCCGTGATCATGGCGTGCACCATAGATTCCGACCCAGTCTATTTGTATCAATTGATCTGCTCGATGGTTTGACTTGCTGGGGATGATAAAGGAGTGTTCATTTCGTTTCGAATGTGGTAGCTTTGCTGATCTGTCTTGTCGCCTCATAGTGCCCTTCGAGGGGTTTTCACTAATGAGACTCTCTCTTTTCTCTCATCTCCCGGCGCCTTATGGTGCCTGTGAAGGTTTTCACCAATAAGACTCACTCATTTCATATCCCTCATCTTACATCGCCTTTCGGTGCCTGTGAAGGTTTTCACCGATAAGACTCTCTCATTTTATTTCTTTCGAGAATCCGGGGTGTTGTAGATACGACCCTCTCTTCCGGGGATTCTTTTGACTATCAACTCATTCCCAGTCTTACGATCCTCTTCTTTGCTGGGGATCAGTGTATTATTCTCGGCCTTATTTGCCGGACTTGGCATCTCTCGAACATTGATCGGGAGGTCTTTTGGATGTTGATGTTGGTTTTGGTGTAGGTTTGAAGAAAGGCTATAAAAATGAAAACAACTTGAAGGGTGATGTGCTACAACTTTTGGAATCAAACCTTTGTTGGAACTTAAAACATAACCTCTGCCCCAGTTTTCTTACTTGGGGAATTTATTTTTTTTACGCTTATGTTGAGCTACGGGCGTTACGCATATTGTGCTATATTGTGCCCACTATGTACATTATGCATCCTATATTTGCTATGATGCATACTATGACCGAGCCGTGAGGCGCCTACGTATCCTCTTTGAGGAATCAGGTCAAACGTAGTTCCCACGGTTTTATATTCCTTGATTTTTCTTTTCTTTCTTTTCATTTTCTTTTCTTTTCTTTTCCCTTTTCTTTTCCTTTCTTTTCTTCTCTTTTCTTTTTCATATATTTCCCATTAGTGATTCCAAAAGAGGGGTATGAAAGAATAACTTAAGGCTCAAAAGGGGGAAGCAAGGGTTAAACAGTGTTTGGGTATAAGAAAGAATTGCCTCCGTCATCTCATTATTCAACAAATGCCAAATACAAACAAATAAACCAAAAATTGCCATAATTAAAGAAATTACGCATAATATCTCTTGACTGCATCTGAATTGATAGCCATGTCGACACATCTACCTTCGACATCTGTCAAACACAAAGCACCGTTGGACAATATTCTGGTCATGATATAAGGCCCTTGCCAATTTGGGGCGAATTTGCCCTTTGCCTCGACCTGATGTGGGAGGATCTTCTTCAATACTTGCTGCCCTACTTCAAACTTCCTGGGGCGCACCTTCTTATTATACGCTCTTGCCATTCTCTTTTGGTACATCTAACCATGGCACACTGCTGCCAATCTTTTCTCATCTATCAGGCTCAACTGTTCCAATCGAGCCTTGACCCATTCATCATCATCAATCCCGGCTTCAGCGACAATTCGGAGGGACGGAATTTCGACCTCCGCTGGTATCACGACCTCAGTTCCATACACCAACAAATAAGGAGTTGTGCCTATGGAAGTCCGGACGGTAGTGCGGTAACCCAACAAGGCAAAGGGTAACTTCTCGTGCCATTGTCTGGACCCTTCCACCATTTTTCGCAGTATCTTCTTGATATTCTTATTGGCTGCTTCGACTGCTCCATTCGCCTTAGGACGATATGGGGTGGAATTGCGGTGTGTAATCTTGAATTGTTGGCATACCTATCTCATCAAGCTGCTATTAAGATTCGCACCGTTGTCCGTGATGATCACTTTTGGGATCCCAAATCTGCAGATGATATGGGAGTGAACAAAGTCCACCACTGCCTTCTTGGTTACTGATTTGAAGGTTTTAGCCTCAACCCATTTGGTGAAGTAATCAATGGTCACTAGAATGAACCTATGACCGTTGGACGCTGCTGGCTCGATGGGCCCAATGACATCCATGCCCCATGCTACAAACGGCCAGGGTGCTGACATCGTATGTAACTCTGTTGGCGGAGAATGAATCAAGTCTCCATGTATCTGGCACTGATGGCATTTCCTCACGAAAGTGATACAGTCGTGTTCCATGGTGAGCCAATAACACCCTGTTCGAAGGATTTTTCTTGCCAATACATATCCGCTCATGTGTGGCCCACAAACTCCAGCATGTACTTCTGCCATAACCGACGTTGCCTGCCCGGCATCTATGCATCTCAACAATCCCAGATCCGGGGTTCTTTTGTACAATATTCCCCCACTGAGGAAGAAACCATTCGACAACCGCCGGAGGGCTCTTTTTGGTCTCCAGAGGCATGTTCTGGATATATCCCCATCCTGAGGTATTCCTTGATATCATGAAACCAGGGTTCGCCATCTGCTTCTTCTTCTATGGCATTGCAGTAGGCGTGCTGATCACGGACCTGGATGTGTAGAGGATCAACATACATTTTGTCAGGGTGGTGCAGCATTGATGCCAAGGTGGCCAAGGCATCCGCAACCTCATTGTGAACTCTCGGGATGTGTTTGAACTTTACCGATCGAAATTGCTTGCTCAGATCATGCAAGCATTATCGGTATGGTATGAGCTTTAGATCTCGTGTTTCCCATTCACCCTGAATTTGATGTACCAAGAGGTCCGAGTCTCCCAAGACCAAGACGTCTTGGACATCCATGTCGGCAGCCAAGCGCAGACCCAGAATGCAAGCCTCATATTCGGCCATATTGTTGGTGCAATAGAAGCGTAGTTGAGCCGTAACAGGATAATGTTGTCCTGTTTCAGAAATGAGTACTGCTCCTATTCCAACCCCTTTTGCGTTTGCAGCTCCATCGAAGAAAAGCTTCCAACCTGGTTCCTCGGGTAATTCCAACTCATTCGTATGCATCACCTCTTCGTCAGGAAAATACGTTCTTAAGGGCTCGTATTTTTCATCAACGGGATTCTCGGCCAAATGGTCTGCCAGCGCCTGGGCTTTCATGGCCGTCCTCGTCACATAGATGATATCAAACTCTGTGAGCAGAATTTGCCATTTTGCCAACCTTCCCGTGGGCATAGGTTTCTGAAAGATATACTTCAATGGGTCCAAGCGGGATATGAGATAAGTAGTATATGAAGACAGGTAGTGCTTCAACTTCTGAGCTACCCAAGTTAGGGCGCAGCACGTTTTCTCGAGTTGAGTGTACTTGACCTCATGCACTGTGAATTTCTTGCTAAGATAGTAGATGGCCTGCTCCTTCCTTCCTGTGTCATCATGTTGCCCCAGTACACAACCAAATGAATTTTCCAAGACCGTCAGGTAAAGGATTAGGGGTTTCCCGGGCTTAGGCGGGACCAATACGGGTGGATTAGACAGATACCCTTTGATTTGGTCGAAGGCCTCCTGACACTCTGCTGTCCAACCTACTGCAGCATCCTTTCTCAGCAGCCGAAATATGGGCTCACAAGTTGCTGTGAGTTGAGCGATGAACCTGCTGATATAATTGAGTCTACCCAGCAAACTCATTACCTCTGTTTTGTTCCTTGGCGGTGGCAAATCTCGGATGGATTCAATTTTGGATGGGTCTAACTCAATCCCCCGTCGACTGACGATGAATCCTAGCAACTTTCCTGATGGAACCCCGAATGCGCATTTGGCCGGGTTAAGCTTGATATCATACCTCCGGAGTCTTTGGAAAAATCTCCTTAGGTCTGCCACATGGTTCTCCTGACGCCAAGATTTGATGATCACATCATCGACGTACACCTCAATTTCCTTGTGTATCATGTCATGAAACACCGCAGTCATTGCTCGCATGTATGTTGCCCCAGCGTTCTTTAACCCGAACGGCATTACCCGATAGCAGTAGGTTCCCCATGGCGTAATAAACGCTGTCTTCTCAGCATCCTCCTCATCCATTAGGATCTGATGATAACCTGCATAGCAATCCACAAAGGATCCGATCTCGCGCCCTGCGCAATTGTCGATTAAGATATGAATGTTGGGCAGCGGAAAATTGTCCTTGGGACTTGCTTTGTTGAGGTTGCGGTAATCAACGCACACCCTGATTTTTCCATCCTTCTTTGGGACTGGTACCACATTGGCCAACCACTCGGGATATCGAGTGACCCGAATGACCTTCGCTTGTAACTGCTTAATCACTTCTTCCTTGATCTTTACACTCATTTCTGTTTTAAATTTCCTTAGTTTTTGCTTGACCGGAGGGTATGCCGGGTCAGTGGGTAATTTGTGAACCACTAAATTGGTGCTTAATCTAGGCATATCATCATATGACCAGGCAAAAACGTCTTTGAATTCCCTGAGAGTTTTGATCAATTCTGCTCTGACATTCGGCTCAATGTGGATGCTAATTTTGGTCTCTTAGACGTTATCAGCGTCTCCTAGATTCACCGCCTCGGTGTCATTTAAGTTAGGCTTGGGTTTCTCTTCAAACTGGCACAGTTCTCTGTTTATTTCTTCGAAGGCTTCACCTTCGTCACAATCAGATTCTCGTCACAAACGACCTTTTGCATCATTGAGTCGATTTCAGATTGATTTATTAGACTAGGTCGAAGATCCGCTGTGCATGCCATGTCATTAGAACCAGTAAAAAGAGAACTGTTCAGAAGGAAAAAGAACAAGACAAAAATTAAAATGAGACCAAAGAAGAGAACTTTATTAAATTTGCGGGATAAAAGGGTTCACACTTTTACAAAAACGAAAGTAAAATTTGGATTACACCCTTGAATAATCCGATCAAACAAATAAACAAACAAAACATTAATCAAAGCCTACTACCAAGACTCCCCTCGGACAGGAAGAGGAGTAACCGTCCAATTGTTGGTCTTGGCCTCAGGCCCCACAAATTGTATCTCTGCTCTGCTGGAACCTTCTCCAGCTTCCAACATACTGACATCCGCGAACAGCCTCTCAAAACTCTGATTCAGGTCTTCATTTATACCGGTCAAAGGTCCTCGAATCTTTGGGATCACTGACCCCTTGGCACTTGCTTTAACAAAAGACCTTGAGAGGCGTGACACTGGTTTAGGCAGAAACCAGACCCTCTTCTTCATTCTTCGCGCCTCCTTCCTGTCTGCTGCGGTTGGTTTGAACCCCAACCCGAAGGTTTCCAGATTCTTAGGAAGGGAAACAGGTTGGACTATCCCTTGAAGTTCAACTCCCAGGCCTTTTCCCGGCACAAATCCATTACCCAGCATTTCTGATACCATCATGACTGTTGCGGCAGCTACCCTAGGGCGCGGGATGATTTCTCCTTCAGAAATTTTGTTGGCCGACCCTGTATTGAAAATCTGGTAGACCCAAGGACCTTTGTCATCAGTGGTCTCTATGAAAGGCACAATGGTTCCGCTCATGGTGCATGTCGTATCCTCGCCGTGCAACACGACCTCTTGTCTTTCCCACTCGAACTTCACTGTCTGATGTAGGGTGGAAGGCACCGCTTTAGCTGCATGAATCCAAGGTCGTCCTAACAGCAAGTTGTAAGATACCGTGGCGTCCAATATCTGGAATTCCATGGTAAACAGGACCGGACCAATGGTCAGTTCAAGTACAACATCCCCCACAGTGGCTGTTCCGTTTCCGTCAAACCCCCGGACACAGATGCTATTCTCCCGGATTCTTCCACGGTCAATCTTTAACTGGTCCAGGGTGGATAATGGACAAATATTGGCGCTTGAGCCGTTATCCACCAATACTCGGGTTACCACCGAGTCTTCACATTTGACAGCTAGGTATAAAGCTTTATTGTGCTCCGTTCCTTCCACCGGCAGGTCATCATCTGAGAATGTCACTCTGTTCACCTCGAAAATCTTGCTGGCAATGGTTTCCAGGTGGTTTACAGAAATCTCACTGGGTACATGGGCCTCGTTCAATATCTTTAACAGGGCCCGACGATGTTCCTCGGAATGGAGGAGTAATGACAATAGTGAGATCTGGGCAGGTGTTTTTCTCAGCTGCTCAACCACAGAATAGTCTTGTACTTTCATCTTCCTCAGGAATTCTTCAGCCTCTTCTTCTGACACTGGCTTCTTGGTTGCCACTGGGTTGGTTTTTCTTAACTCCACCGGAGCAAAACATCGACCTGATCGAGTCAGCCCTTGCGCTTCACAACTGACTTCTTCCACCTGTTTTCCTTGGTACGTCACCACTGCCTTTTCATATTTCCAGGGCACAGCCCTGCTGTCAATCATCGGCAGTTGGACCACCGGCTTTATGGTCACCCGTTCTCTACATACCCCTTTCAACATGACTGCCGGTGTGGGCAGGATCCCTGGTATTACCAACTTGCTTGGCTCGGGTTTGCTTGCTATGACGGACGGGCTCTTCCCCAATATCACTACCGGCTTGACGCCTTCACCCTGTGGCTGTATACTCGTTGCTCCACTGGTTAAGACTTCTTTCGGGGCGGCTTGGATCATCATCACTGTTTGTGAGGGTTTTCTTAATTCTCCTCCCTCACACACCAACTCAATCATGTGAGCTTCGTGGTGCGCTGGCAGTGGGTTTTGGTTGATGTTAGGGGCCTCCGGTGTCTGGACCTCGATCTTATTGGTGTCAATAAGATCCTGTATGGCATGCCTTAACTTCCAACACTTCTCGGTATCGTGCCCGAGCATCCCTGAACAGTATTCACAACTGATTGAATGATCCAAATTCTGAGGCGGGGGATTTGGTTCCCAAGTATGGACAGGACTAACCAAACCCAATTGCCGCAGCTTGTGGAACACAGCGGTGTAGGTTTCTCCCAGCTCGGTGAAGGTTCTTTGCTTCCGCAACCTGTCATTCCTGGCATCTGGATTTCCCCGGAAACCTGCCCCTGAAGGATTTCTATATGCCCTTGGTGGAGGGTAGGTGTTTTGTGGTGGTGCATATATGTTCTGGGGAGCCGGTGCGCGCCATTGTGAGCGAACCGGAGGCTGAGTGTATACCTGGGCTTGGTGTACGGAACAATGTGGTTCTCGAGGTGGATAGAAATTTTGTGGTGGGTTGTATGGGTAGTTTGACTTGTGAGGCCTGGGTTGGTTGTAGTGCGGCCTGCCAGCCCTGGACCAACTGCCTGCCTCGATCGTGGCAACCTCTTCTTTCTTTCTTCTCAGCGCACCTCCCGTGCCGCTTTGAATAGCCTGGGTTGTGGCCTTAAGCGCCGAATAATTCAAGATCTTGTCCGACCTCAAACCTTCTTCTATCATGACCCCAATTTTGACCACCTCGTTGAAAGATTTTCCAACCGTCGTCACCAAGTGACCAAAGTAGGTTGGATCCAATGTCTGCAAAAAATAGTCCACCATCTCTCCCTCTCTCATGGGAGGATCGACTCTAGCTGCTTGTTCTCTCCAGCGGAATCCGAACTCGCGAAAACTTTCCCCGGGTTTCTTCCCAGTTCTCAATAACGTGAGACGGTCAGGGACTATCTCTAGATATTACTGGAAATAACCTGCAAAAGCCTGTACCAGATCATCCCACGTGTACCACCTGCTGAAATCCTGCCTGGTATACCATTTCAGTGCAGATCCGCTCAGACTTTGGCCGAAATAAGCTATCAAAAGCTCATCCTTGCCTCCTGCCCCTCTCATTTTGCTACAGAATCCCCGCAAATGTGCCATGGGATCACCGTGCCCTTCATATAAATCAAACTTGGGCATCTTGAACCCAGCCGGGAGTTGGACATCTGGGAAAGGGCACGATCTTTGTATGCCACGCTGACTTGACTGCCCAGCCCGTGCAAGTTCCTGAAGGATTGCTCCAGGCTTCTGAACTTTCTCAACACTTCTTCCTGTTCAGGGGACTTAACCGGCTTCTCAACCTCTGCCGGTACTTCCAAATGGGGATTGTAAGCCTGTGGTTCCGATGCGTGGAATGTAGGCTCAGGGGGATAGTATTGGGTGTCGTGAGCCTGAAATAATGGCTCTCTAGTCGTTCGCTGCAAAGGAGCTGATGTAGGTCCCACAAAAATGGGAATGTTGGGTGTTGGGAGAGGTTGATGGGGTGGTGGAGCTTGGGAATCGTGAGGGCTTCTTTCTTGATGATAGAGGGGATTTGGGCGGCTTGTGGAAGGGCCAGAGTGAGGGTATTCCGGCATGTGTCCCAGTGTCTCAGGGCTCTTTTGTGTTTTGGCCAGGGCTAGCTGCATTGCATGCATCTCTAGTCTCATCCTTTCAATCTTTTCCATTGCCTCTTTTAGCAACTGGCTCATCGGCCTTTCTTCCTCATTACTATTCTCCGAAGTAGTCATGCTTGATGCTATCGGTCCTTTGGATATGGTTTGGTATGAATGTGTTGCCAGAATTCTTTAACAACTAACTGTCTGGTATCAGACAACAACAAACTTTGTTAGTGTTAGAGCTTAACAGATTTGATCATAACACATAGAGGATGCAATGCACCTAGGCAGTTAACCGTTTCTACATGCTTTGCTTCAAACAACATGCGTCATCCCGGTTTGCTCATTTGTCTCTTTAAAGTATTTTGCGAAACCCTGCGTTTTATTCTATTTACATTTTCTTTTCTTTATTTATTAAAAGCGGTCGAATCTTATGGGGATTGCCTACGTATCACGTCCCCGCGCGAATCAGACCAGGCGTAGTTCTGCCTCAAAGCAAAGACACACAGTAATTCTTCTGGAGTCACTTAATTTCATTATCAAAATTTGCTATTACACAGTACTTAAAATAAAAATAGCAGAAGTACAGACTCCACGGTTTTAAACTTGGTTTAATGAAAAGAAAACAACATATGGAAAAACAACCAAAGCCAAATAAACAGGACTTGACCAAAACTAATTCTCCAATTTAAGGGCCCGCGAGGCATCATTCGGCCTTTTCGCGGCTCTAGGTGTAAGGTCTCTTTGCAGGCTCTTCAACTCGTTCATAATCCGGCAGACGCAGCCAATGATGGAAACAAGGAGGGTCTTCCGAGGTGTTTGCTCACATGCCAAGCATTTCATGTAGATGTAATGCCCTATTTCATCAATCCTTGCTCGGATGTCATCTCTTTCACTAAGCAACTGCCTGATTTGTTGGTTTTTCAACCCCAGTGCCTGAGCATCGTCGGCAAGTCGATCCTGAAACAACTCCATTTGTCTTTCCATGCAGGCCATTGCATCGTAGCACTGTCTCCTGTCAGCCTGGGCGTCTCGTGCTTGTTTGACGATCCGATCATGTAGAGTGGAGCTCGTCTCCCTTAATATTCTGACGCTCATTTCATAATCACTTATGACCTATTGCAAACGCTGCTTCCGGGCCATTGCGTACTTTGCCCATCTGACCTTCATCCTTGTTATGCAAGCTTTTGATTGTTCTAATTCTTCTTGGCTTTGGCCGACCTGATTTCTCAATCTTGCTATCAATCTTTCATCAGAGCGACGCTTCTGTCGGTCAACGTTACTCTTACTGTCTTGGCGAAGGCGGGCCTTCAAGGTTTGGTTTTCTTGGGCTAACTTGTTTCTTTCAGCCTGCTCCGAGGCGACTTGCACATTGTTCTCAAATACAAGCCTTTCAACTTGTTGCTTTAGCTTCCCGATTTCGACCCGGTAACCTTTCTCCCTTTTTAACCATCCCCATTGCTCTTGTGAATCATTGGTGAAGTGTTGGACGTGGGCCCTTTTAGCAGGTCTTTGCCGAGTCTGAAACCTTCTTTCGAACCAAGCACCGTACTTTGGGTCTACCTCACCTTTAGCTAGCTCTCGTACCATGGTTTTGGGCTCCAAGAATCTACATTCATGCCACAGTTTTCTAATCTTCCCCTCGGGGAATATGACTCCCAGGCTCAATTCCAAGGCATGCTTGCTCAGATTTTCATCATTAGGGACTACTTGAAACCTGCCCAGTTGTCGTAATACCCGATGAGGGGCATATGGCTGGATGCTGCGAAGCCCCATTAAGAGAACATGACATTCTTCAGCCGACATGTAGATAACCTCAGTATCAGTCAACCAACCAAATGCCCATTCAATTTGGTCAGATGTTGTTGACCTTAACCGTGTAAACCATTCTTCGACACCTTCAGGAAATCTGGCGCCTGTCATGCGCTTCTTGAATCCGCTGATACAATTCCTCTCGGTCAACCCGTGGTTCATGTATCTTACTCGGTGATGGAGGTGTTCCTGCATCCATAGCTGAAGTAATAGGTTGCAACCTTGGAAGAACGTACCTCCTTCTCGGCATATAGTTAGAGCCCGGTAGATTTCGGACAAAATCAAAGGAACCACAGTACTATTGGTTCTTTTGATTGCCACGTCGGCCATCCCTACCAGACCTATCTCTATCTTTTTGTCCTTCCTTGGGCAGACCATGACTCCCAAGAATGCTGTGATAAAAGCCAAAGTACGTCTTGCTTCCCATTTGTTTCTGTTCCCGCCGTGAGTTAGCCCAAGGTTCGGTTCCTCGAAACCCTACGGGGTCCCGTACCGCTGATACAAGAAATGGAGATCACAACACCCTCTCGATAAATCGTCATGTTGTACCTTCCGACTAATGCTTAGTAGATCCAGAAACGCATGCGGGGACACTGGCCTTGGCGAAAGCAAATATTGCCCTCTTAACTTCTCATTCAGTCTCGCATATCCGGCAACTTCCTCAAGTGTCGGTGAAAGTTCAAAGTCAACAAAACGGAATACATTGCAGGTGGGGTCCCAAAATGGTATTAGAGCTTCAAGAATATATGTCCTCGGCTCAAAACCCAACAAATTTACAAAACCTCCCAATATTCTTCCTATTACCCCTTTGCTATCGGCTTCCAAGTCATTCCACCACATGTGGAGTTGTAGAGGGACCTCGCTGAGGGCTGAGAATGGTTCATTTTGCTCTGTGTTCATCCTGCACATTTATTAGGGTGACCTTTTAGGTGAAAACAAAACCCTTTATTTTGACTCTAACCAAAAATCTTTGGACAAAAACAAAAAAATTTATTTATATACATGTGTATACATATATACATATATGCTTTATGGTATATCATTTTTAGTAAAAATGAAAAAGAGTTGGACCCGATGAGGGTTGCCTACATATCTCACATCCGGTGAGAATCAAACCGACGTAGTTCGGGTGATAAACTAACTGGTTTGTTTATTTCTATTTTTTTTTTTTTATATTTTTTTTGTAAAAATTTCCTAACATTCAAAACCGGTCATCATGCATGTTTGAAGCAAATAAATGCACAAGAAGTGAGTAGGATGCATCAGGATGGCCTTTTTCTATTTCAGGTTGCTATTCCTAGACGGACCCAACCCCTGTGTTGAGTCCCCTAAGTCAAATGCACATGATGCAAATAAATGTTCCTACTAGGGATCCGGCATGTGGCTTTGTTATACTAGATTCAGAACCTGGGTGTTTGTTCTAGACCTGGCTTACCCGAGCGGACAGCTCGAGCCGAGGGGGGGCAGCGTACCGGGAATACAGAAGCTTCACCGGCTTAGCAACTTATCCGAACCTCGTTCTAAATTGGGATTTGACACTATACAGAAAAGAAGTCATACGAAGTATGCCCTTCTTCATGATTTAGAAGACTCAGAAAGTATAGGTTTCGGCACAATTTATATACAGTTCACATAATATCAAAGCAGTAAAAGCAACATTTAGCACATTAGGCTCAAAACATGTAAAAATCAGATAAAGCCAAATATAACAATTTATCTAAGCTCAAATTTCTAACCCTGAACCAGTGGTTCTGGGTTACCATCCCCAGCAGAGTCGCCAGAGCTGTCACACCTCCTTTTTTCGCACCAGAGAGGGTGCAAGGGAGTTTTTCCAATTAAAGGACAATCGAAATGGGATTGGTTTATTAATTTCAGAGTCGCCACTTGGGAGATTTAGGGTGTCCCAAGTCACCAATTTTAATCCCAAATCGAGGAAAAGAATGACTCCATATTACAGTCTGCGCACCAGAAATCCGGATAAGGAATTCTGTTAACCCGGGAGAAGGTGTTAGGCATTCCCGAGTTCCGTGGTTCTAGCACGGTCGCTCAACTGTCATATTCGGCTTATTTATCTGATTTTAAATACCATTATGAACCAATGTGCCAATTTTAACTTTTTACCGCTTTATTGTTATTATTTCAAAAGGATGTGAACATCGCTTAAAACATGTCCTTGGACTGCGTCACATGAAATGCACCCACAATCTGGAACATATTTTATTTGATGTTTTGGGATTTGGATCTGGGTCGCATGAAATGCACACCCCAAGTTTTAAGAAAGTAGATTATTAAACACGCACCTAAAGAGACTATCGTGTTATTATTTTAGGAAGGGCCGTGAAATTTGCTAAACGGCCCGTCCCGGAATCTAAATATTTAATATATACATTTAGAGGGCCCCGCAGCTTCTACATTTTTGTTTGTCGAGGCTCGTCTCATTTTTATTTTAAAGGATAAACCTATAATGACTATATTTCCTATTAAGTTCGTCTCTAAAATAAAAGAAAATCTCTTAATTATTTACATGCTTGCAGATTATTTACAGCAGGATCCGAAATGCTTTTACAGAATAAGGAAACATGACCATGCATACGGACAGCTGATCGAACATTATGGGCCCAAATCCAGCTCATGCGGGATGGGCCAGACCTGGGCCACTGTTTATCCGAGGCGGGTCTGTTTGGTCTGTTTTGACCTGGGCTCGACCTTCATAAGGTTGAGGGGCGCGGACTTGTGCTAATTGTTATAAGGGTGTGGCTTGATAATTATAACGAGGCAGTTTATCAAAAGAGAATGAAAATTAACTAAGGCGGATAGTTTTATTCTTTGACATGCATTAAAAGAGAATGCTAATTACAAAACACAACTAATTTCCAAGACATATCCTAGTATACTGCCAATCCTTTTGTCTGTTAACCTAACCAACATATGATATTAAACCATACTACATTTTTTGTATTCACTATATGAAAGGACCAACTCCAATACCCAAACAAGATTGTAAACCATTACACACTACATAATCATCTATATAGCAACTACATGTGGACATAGATGTCTTCAAATCTTCCCTTTTGTATTCATGCTCGACTTTCAAATTACATGGACAGTATTAGTTGTGTACCTGGTATAGAGGAACAAAAGAAGAAGGAAAAGGATCAGCTGAATAGTACACAGCAAACAACAGCACAGCAGATTCACAGCAACAACACAGCAACAACGACCAGCCAACAATGATGAAGCTCAGCAAGGAGTCGAGCAACAAATAAACAATCCCAGAAAAACAGAGTAGGAAATAACAGCCCAGAATGTTGAATGTAACAGCAACAGAAATCCAGTGACCACAAGAAAGCTTGGCAAACGACAGAAAAGCAAAAACCACGAAGACAACCTGATCAAACTGGACTCTTACACAGTTTCTTCTAGACAATACTCATTCACAATGTTTTGAAATTTATTCCTGTTTTTCCTTTTCAGTTTTCTTACTCACAGAATCTCTCAAGACTCAAAAAAATGAACCCCTTTTCTAATGGAAGGTCTCCTCTTTTATAGCCTAACCTTAACACTTTACAGTCTGTTTTACAACTCAAAATTGCCCCCCTGTTGTTTTTCCACTCACTTGTTTTAAATAACCAAGCTCCCATGAAATCCCTGACAGCCCCTCTCTCTTTTTGGTTGTTAAAATGTATTGATCACTTGTTTATTTAACCAAAGTATGGGCAGTAGGAATATAATCTGACAGCACATGCTGTCCAATTATTTTAATTCCTTAAAGCTAACCATACACATGCTGCCCACGGTCTAAACCAAATGGCATCGTGTTTTAAAATCAAAGTCTGAATCTGCCATTATAACCTTTCCCCTAGATGTTCTTTAATTCGATTTGAACAAAATCAATAGGTAATACAATTCAGTTCCTAATGGGACTCAAATACGATCACAGCAGAAATAAGCAATACGAATCAAGTTGTTACCATTAACGATTGAAACTAATTGACGACATATATCGACTCGACTATATTAATCGTAACACATAACAATCAATCGTTCATATAAACAACACGTATAGAGTCCCGAATGACTTCAGACAAATTTGTTCAAACACTGGGAACTTATGTGAATTAAACTCGTTTGACGACTAATCTAATTGATGAGCACGTATATCACAGGGTATATTCAGAACACAAACAGAAGACAATTGGCCAAATAAAAAGGCCTTTAACAGAGATGGAAGAAATCCGAATGAAAAATAACAAAATAACAAACAAACACAAAGAAATATGCTGACAACTTAATTAGAAATAAAACAAAAGAAAGGAAAACTTACCAAAAAGAGTTTGAAATCAAAATGACCCAAATCTGACTCAACTTCGAACTCTTGAAGCCGAACAAACTTTAATCAGGGTGTTCTCACATGAGAACACCTTGATTAAGGTCTATTAGACCTCAAACCCTTGTCAAGGCCGGCCAGATTCCCCAGGTGCATGTGTTCTAAGGTCTGGATTTCCAGATCTGATTTTTAGGGAGTTGTGGGAAGATTCGGACCAAACCAAGCTTGGTTTGGTCACGAGGAAGGTCAGGGGAGTGTCTGGTATGAAGATGGGGTGGTTTGGCATAGATCGAGTTTTGTCTCGAATCTTCAAATCCAGATTCGAGACGATAAGAGGTGATTCGAGGTTCGTGGTTAGTGGATTCGTGTTCAGGGTGGTTGGATGCTTTAGGGGTGTGAAGGGGGTGGTCACCGGCGTTCGTGCCGCCGGGTTTTGGTGGAGGGGAAGCTAGGGCGGCTTGCTAGGGTTTGGGGTTTCAGCTCGGGGAAGGAGACGAGTGAGGGGTGGGGTTCGGATAGGGGGCGTGGGGTGAAGGGTTGAGTTTATATATGGGGAGGCTGATTGGATCTGAGCCGTTAGATCAGATGATCTCAACGGCTTGGATCTGATGCTGAGAAATGAGACGGGGTCGTTTGGTAGTTAAACAGGGTCGTTTGGTTTAAGTGAGGGGTTGGATCGGATTGGTTCCTGGGTCGGGTTTTGAAACGGGTTACTGATAGAGGTCCTGAGCCGTTGGATCGAGAGTTTGAACGGCCCAGATCAGACGTATGATGCGGCGTCGTTTCGGGAGGTGGTCAGGGCAGGCCTGGTTTGGACTGGGTTGAGTGCTGGTTTGGGCCTGTTTTTGTTTCATTTATTTTGGGCCCAACCGATTTTCTTCCCTTTTTGTTTTTCTAGTTTCATTTTTCTTTTAAAACAAAAAATAAAATAATAGACAATAAAATAATGAAATTAAAACTAAACAACAATGGAACATTTTAACACAATTATCACCAAATATTCAAGTAAGTTAACTAAAAGCCTAGAACGAACGATGCACACCTATATATATATATTTTTTTGAATTTTCTTTTACTGACACATATTTTTTTATTTTTGTTTGATAATGACTAGATGCAAAATGGACAGACCCACAAATGACCAACAACACATGTTACGGAAAGATCGAAAAATTGTACAGCGAAACCATTTGTCACTATTTTTATTTTATTTTGGAGCGATCGTCCGTGAGGCAAAAATCACGTGCTTACAAAGGTTTTCACCAATAAGACTCTCTCATTTCATATCTCTCATCTTACGTCGGCTTTCGGTGCCTGTGAAGGTTTTCACCGATAAGACTCTCTCATTTTATTTCTTTATTGAAGAATCGGGGTGTTATCGATACGACCCTCTCTTCTGGAGACCCCTTTGACCATCAATTCAATCCCAGTCTTATGATCTCTTCTTTGCTGGGGATCGGTGTATTATTCTCGGCCTTATTTGCCTGACTTGGCATCTCTTGGATATTGATCGGGGGGTCTTTTGGACGTTGATGTTGGTTTTGGTGTGGGGTTAAAGAAAGGCTATAAAAATGAAAATAATTTGATGGGTGATGTGCTACAACTTTTGGAATTAAACCTTTGTTGGAACTTAAAACATAATTACTGCCCCAGTTTTCTTGCTTGGGGAATTTATTTTTTACACTTATGTTGCGCTATGTGCGTTACGCGCACTGTGCCTATTATGCACACTATGTACATTATGCATCCTATATTCACTATGATGCATACTATGACCGAGTCGTGAGGCGCCTACGTATCCTCTTTGAGGAATCAGGTCAAACGTAGTTCCCACGGTTTTGTATTTCTTATGATTTTATCTTCTTCTTTTTTCTTTTCCTTCTTTTCATTTTCTTTTTCTTTTCTTTTTCTCTCTCTTTTTTTTCATGTCTTTTCCATTAGTGATTCCAAAAGAGGGGTATGAAAGAATAACTTAAGGCTCAAAGGGGGAAGCAAGGGTTAAAAGTGTTTGGATAGAAGAAAGAATTGCCTCCGTCATCTCGTTATCCAATAAATGCCAAATACAAACAAATAAACCAAAATTGCCATAATTAAAGAAATTACGCATAATATCTCTTGACTGCGTCTGAATTGATAGCCATGTCGACACATCTACCCTCGACATCTGTCAAATACAAGGCACCGTTGGACAATACTCTGGTCACGATATAAGGCCCTTGCCAATTTGGGGCGAATTTGCCTTTCGCCTCGACCTGATGTGGGAGGATCTTCTTCAATACCTGCTGCCCTACTTCAAACTTCCTGGGGCGCACCTTCTTATTATATGTTCTTGCCATTCTCTTCTGGTACAGCTGACCATGGCACACTGCTGCCAATCTTTTCTCATCTATCAGGCTCAACTGTTCCAATCGAGCTTTGACCCATTCATCATCATTAATCCCGGCTTCAGCGACAATTCGGAGGGACGGAATTTCGACTTCCGCTGGTATTACGGCCTCAGTTCCGTACACCAACAAATAAGAAGTTGTGCCTATGGAAGTTCGGACGGTAGTGCGGTAACCCAACAAAGCAAAGGGTAATCTCTCGTGCCATTGTCTGGACCCTTCCACCATTTTTCGCAGTATCTTCTTGATATTCTTATTGGCTGCTTCGACTGCTCCATTCGCCTTGGGACGATATGGGGTGGAATTGCGGTGTGTAATCTTGAATTGTTGGCATACCTCTCTCATCAAGCTGCTATTAAGATTCGCACCGTTATCCGTGATGATCACTTTTGGGATCCCAAATCTGCAGATGATATGGGAATGAACAAAGTCCACCACTGCCTTTTTGGTTACCGATTTGAAGGTTTTAGCCTCAACCCATTTGGTGAAGTAATCAATGTCCACTAGAATGAACCTATGACCGTTGGATGCTGACGGCTCGATGGGCCCAATGACATCCATGCCCCATGCCACAAACGGCCAGGGTGCTGACATCGTATGTAACTCTGTTGGCGGAGAATGAATCAAATCTCCATGTATCTGGCACTGATGGCATTTCCTCACGAAAGTGATACAGTCGTGTTCCATGGTGAGCCAATAACACCCTGTTCGAAGGATCTTTCTTGCCAATACATATCCGCTCATGTGTGGCCCACAAACTCCATCATGTACCTCTGCCATAACCGTCGTTGCTTGACTGGCATCTATGCATCTCAACAATCCCAAATCCGGGGTTCTTTTGTACAATACTCCTCCGCTGAGGAAGAAACCATTCGACAAATGCCGAAGGGCTCTTTTTTGGTCTCCAGTGGCATGTTCTGGATATATCCCCATTCTGAGGTATTCCTTGATATCATGAAACCAGGGTTCGCCATCGGCTTCTTCTTCTATGGCATTGCAGTAGGCGCGCTGATCGCGGACCTGGATGTGCAGAGGATCAACATACATTTTGTCAGGGTGGTGCAGCATTGATGCTAAGGTGGCCAAGGCATCCGCAACCTCATTGTGAACTCTCGGGATGTGTTTGAACTTCACCGATCGAAATTGCTTGCTCAGATCATGCAAGCATTGTCGGTATGGTATGAGCTTTAGATCTCGTGTTTCCCATTCACCCTGAATTTGATGTACCAAGAGGTCCGAGTCTCCCAAGACCAAGACGTCTTGGACATCCATGTCAGCAGCCAAGCGCAGACCCAGAATGCAAGCCTCATACTCGGCCATATTGTTGGTGCAATAGAAGCGTAGTTGAGCCGTAACAGGATAATGCCGTCCTGTTTCAGAAATGAGTACTGCTCCTATTCCAACCCCTTTCGCGTTTGCAGCTCCATCGAAGAAAGGCTTCCAAACCGGTTCCTCAGGCAATTCCAACTCATTTGTATGCATTACCTCTTCGTCAGGAAAATACGTTCTTAAGGGCTCGTATTTTTCATCAACGGGATTCTCTGCCAAATGGTCTGCCAGCGCCTGGGCTTTCATGGCCGTCCTCGTTACATAGACGATATCAAACTCTGTGAGCAGAATTTGCCATTTTGCCAACCTTCCCGTGGGCATAGGTTTCTGAAAGATATACTTCAATGGGTCCAAACGGGATATGAGATAAGTAGTATACGAAGACATGTAGTGTTTCAACTTCTGAGCTACCCAAGTTAGGGCGCAGCACGTTTTCTCGAGTTGAGTGTACTTGACCTCATGCACTGTGAATTTCTTGCTAAGATAGTAGATGGCCTGCTCCTTCCTTCCTGTGTCATCATGTTGCCCCAGTACACAACCAAATGAATTTTCCAAGACCGTCAGGTAAAGGATTAGGGGTTTCCCGGGCTTAGGCGGGACCAATACGGGTGGATTAGACAGATACCCTTTGATTTGGTTGAAAGCCTCCTGACACTCTGTCGTCCAACCTACCGCAGCATCCTTTCTCAGCAGCCGAAATATGGGCTCACAAGTTGTTGTGAGTTGAGCGATGAACCTGCTGATGTAATTGAGAGTACCCAGCAAACTCATTACCTCGGTTTTGTTCCTTGGCGGTGGCAAATCTCGGATGGATTCAATTTTGGATGGGTCTAACTCAATCCCCCGTCGACTGACGATGAATCCTAGCAACTTTCCTGATGGAACCCCGAATGTGCATTTGGCCGGGTTAAGCTTGATATCATACCTTCGGAGTCTTTGGAAAAATCTCCTTAGGTCTGCCACATGGTCCTCCTGATGCCAAGATTTGATGATCACATCATCGACGTACACCTCGATTTCTTTGTGTATCATGTCATGAAACACGACAGTCATTGCTCGCATGTACGTTGCCCCGGCGTTCTTTAACCCGAACAGCATTACCCGATAGCAGTAGGTTCCCCATGGCGTAATAAACGCTGTCTTCTCAACATCCTCCTCGTCCATTAGGATCTGATGATAACCCGCATAGCAATCCACAAAGGATCCGATCTCGCGCCCAGCGCAATTATCGATCAGGATATGAATGTTGGGTAACGGAAAATTGTCATTGGGACTTGCTTTGTTGAGGTTGCGGTAGTCGACGCACACCCTGATTTTTCCATCCTTCTTTGGGACTGGTACCACATTGGCCAACCACTCGGGATATCGAGTGACCCGAATGACCGTCGCTTGCAACTGCTTAATCACTTCTTCTTTGATCTTTACACTCATTTCTGTTTTAAATTTCCTTAGTTTTTGCTTGACCGGAGGGTATGCCGGGTCAGTGGGCAATTTGTGAACCACTAAATTGGTGCTTAATCCAGGCATATCGTCATATGACCATGCAAAAACATCTTTGAATTCCATGAGGGTTTTGATCAATTCTTCTCTGACATTCGGCTCAATGTGGATGCTAATTTTGGTCTCTTGGACGTTATCAGCGTCTCCTAGATTCACAGCCTCAGTATCATTTAGGTTAGGCTTGGGTTTCTCTTCAAATTGGCACAGTTCTCGGTTTATCTCTTCGAAGGCTCCCCCTTCGTCGCATTCAGATTCATCGTCACAAATGACCTCTTGCATCATTGAGTCGGATTCAGATTGATTTATTAGACTAGGTCGAAGATCCGCTGTGCATGCCATGTCATTAGAACCAGTAAAAAGAGAATTGTTCAGAAAGAAAAAGAACAAAACAAAATTAAAATGGGACAAAAGAAAAGAACTTTATTAAACTTGCGGGATAAAAGGGTTCACACTTTTACAAAAACGAAAGTAAAATTTGGATTACACCCTTGAATAATCCGGACAAAACAAAACACACAAAACATAAATCAAAGCCTACTACCAAGACTCCCCTCGGACAGGAAGAGGAGTAACTGTCCAATTGTTGGTCTTGGCCTCAGGCCCCACAAACTGTATCTCTGCTCTGCTGGAACCTTCTCCAGCTTCCACCATACTGACATCCGCGAATAGCTTCTCAAAACTCTGATTCAGGTCTTCATTTATACCGATCAAAGGTCCTAGAATCTTTGGGACCGGCGACCCCTTGGCACTTGCTTTGACAAAAGACCTTGAGAGACGTGGCACTGGTTTAGGCAGAAACCAGACCCTCTTCTTCATTTTTCGCGCTTGCTTCCTATCTGCTGTGGTTGGTTTGAACCCCAATCCGAAAGTTTCCAGATTTTTAGGAAGGGAGACAGGTTGGACAATCCCTTGAAGCTCAACTCCCAGGCCTTTTCCTGGCACAAATCCATTAGCCAGCATTTCTGAGACCATCATGACTGTTGCGGCAGCTACCCTAGGGTGCGGGATGATTTCTCCTTCAGAAATTTTGTTGGCCGACCCTGTATCGAAAATCTGGTAGACCCAAGGACCTTTGTCATCAGCGGTCTCTATGAAAGGTACAATGGTTTCGCCCATGGTGCACGTTGTATCCTCGCCGTGTAACACGACCTCTTGTCTTTCCCACTCGAACTTCACCATCTGATATAGGGTGGAAGGCACCGCTTTGGCTGCATGAATCCAGGGTCATCCCAACAGCAGGTTATAAGATACTGTGGCATCCAACACCTAGAATTCCATGGTAAACAGGACCGAACCAATGGTCAGTTCAAGTACAACATCCCGTACAGTAGCTGTTCCGTTTCCGTCAAACCCTCGGACACAGATATTGTTCTTGTGGATCCTTCCGTGGTCGATCTTTAACTGGTTCAAGGTAGATAGTGGGCAAATATTGGCGCTTGAGCCGTTATCCACCAATACTCGAGTTACCACCGAGTTTTCACATTTGACAGCTAGGTATAGAGCTTTATTATGCTCCGTACCTTCCACCGGCAGGTCATCATCTGAGAATGTTACCCTGTTTACCTCGAAAATCTTGCTGGCAATGGTTTCCAGGTGGTTTACAGAAATCTCACTGGGTATATGAGCTTCGTTCAATATCTTCAACAGGGCCCGACGATGCTCCTCAGAATGGATCAGTAATGACAACAGTGAGATCTGGGCCGGTGTTTTTCTCAGCTGTTCGACCACAGAATAGTCTTGTACTTTCATCTTCCTCAGGAACTCTTCAGCCTCTTCTTCGGACACAGGTTTCTTGGTTGCAACTGGGTTGGTTCTTCTTAGCTCCATTGGAGCAAAACATCGACCTGATCGAGTCAGCCCTTGCGCTTCACAACTGACTTCTTCCACCTGTTTTCCTTTGTATATCACCACCTCCTTTTCATATTTCCAAGGCACAGCCCTACTGTCAATCATCGGCAGCTGGACCACAGGCTTTATGGTCACCAGTTCTCTACATACCCCTTTTAACACGACTGCCGGTGTGGGCGGGATTCCTGATATTACCAACTTGCTTGGCTCGGGTTTGCTTGTTATGGCGGACGGGCTCTTTCCCAATATCACTACCGGCTTGACGCCTTCTCCCTGCGACTGTACACTCGTCCTTCCACTGGTCGAGACTTCTTTCGGGGTGGCTTGGATCATCATCACTGTTTGTGAGGGTTTTCTCAACTCTCCTCCCTCACACACCAACTCAATCATGTGAGTTTCGTGGTGCGCTGGCAGTGGGTTTTGGTTTATGTTAGGAGCTTCTGGTGTCTGGACCTCGATCTTATTGGTGTCGATAAGATCCTGTATGGAATGCCTTAACTTCCAACACTTCTCGGTGTCATGCCCGAGCATCCCTGAGCAGTATTCACAACTTATTGATCGATCCAAATTCTGAGGTGGGGGATTTGGTTCTCGAGTCTGGACAGGACTAACCAAACCCAATTGCCTCAGCTTGTGGAACAAAGCGGTGTAGGTTTCTCCAACTCCGTGAAAGTTCTCTGCTTCCGCAACCTGTCATTCCTAGCATCTGGATTTCCCCGGAAGCCTGCCCCTGAAGGGTTTCTATACGCCCTCGGTGGAGGATAGGTGTTTTGTGGTGGTGCATATATGTTCTGGGAAGCCGGCATGCGCCATTGTGGACGAACCGGAGGCTGAGTGTATGCTTGGGCCTGGTGTACAGAACAATGTGGTTCTCGAGGTGGATAGAAATTTTGTGGTGGGTTGTATGGGTAGTTTGACCTGTGAGGTCTGGGTTGGTTGTAGTGCGGCCTGCCAGCCCTGGACCAACTGCCTGCCTCGATCGTGGCAACCTCTTCTTTCTTTTTTCTCAGTGCACCTCCCGTGCCGCTTTGAATAGCCTGGGTAGTGGCTTTGAGTGCCGAATAGTTCAAGATTTTGTCAGATCTCAGACCCTCTTCTATCATGACCCCTATCTTGACCACCTCGTTGAAAGATTTTCCAACTGTTGTCACCAAGTGACCAAAGTAGGTTGGATCTAGTGTCTGCAAGAAATAGTCCACCATCTCTCCCTCTCTAATGGGAGGATAGACTCTAGCTGCTTGTTCTCTCCAGCGGAACCCGAACTCGCGAAAACTTTCCCCGGGTTTCTTCCCAGTTCTCAATAATGTGAGACGGTCAGGGACTATCTCGAGATTGTACTGGAAATGACCTGCAAAAGCCTGCGCCAGATCATCCCACGTGTACCACCTGCTGGAATCCTGCCTGGTATACCATTCTAGTGCAGATCCGCTCAGACTTTGGCCGAAATAAGCTATCAGTAGCTCATCCTTGCCGCCTGCCCCTCTCATTTTGCTACAGAATCCCCGCAAATATGCCATGGGATCACCGTGCCCTTCATATAAATCAAACTTAGGCATCTTGAACCCAACCGGGAGTTGGACGTCTGGGAAAGGGCACAGATCTTTGTATGCTACGCTGACTTGATTGCCCAGCCCGTGCAAGTTCCTGAAGGACTGCTCCAGGCTTTTGAACTTTCTCAATACTTCATCCTGTTCAGGGGCCTTAGCCGGCTTCTCAATCTCTGCTGGCACTTCCAAATGTGGATTGTAAGCCTGTGGTTCGGGGGCATGAAACGTAGGCTCGGGCGGGTAGTATTGTGTATCGTGAGCCTGAAACAATGACTCACTGGTCGTTCTTTGCAAAGGGGCTGATGTTGGTCCCACAAAAATGGGAATATTGGGTGTTGGGAGAGGTTGATGGGGTGGTGGATAAAGGGGATTTGGGCGGCTTGTGGAAGGGCCAGAGTGAGGGTATTCCGGCATGTGCCCCAGTGTTTCAGGGCTCTTTTGTGTTTTGGCTATGGCTAGCTGCATTGCATTCATCTCTAGTCCCATCCTTTCAATCTTTTCCATCGCTTCTTTTAGCAACTGGCTCATCGGCCTCTCTTCCTCATTACTATTCTTTGAAGTAGTCATGCTTGTTGCTATCGGTCCCTTGGATCTGGTTTGATAGGAGTGTGTTGCCAGAGTTCTTTAACAACTAACTTGTCTAGTATAGACAACAATAAACTTTGTTAGTGTTAGAGTTTAACAGATTTGATCATAACACATAGAGGATGCAATGCACCTAGGCAGTTAACCGTTTCTACATGCTTTGCTTCAAACAACATGCGTCATCCCGGTTTGCTCATTCGTCCCTTTAAAGTATTTTGGGAAACCCTGTGTTTTATTTTATTTGTATTTTCTTTTCTTTATTTATTAAAGCGGTCGAATCTTATGGGGATTGCCTACGTATCACGTCCCCGCGCGAATCAGACCAGGCGTAGTTCTGCCATGAGGCTAACATTTATATAAAAAAGATGAACAAACATTACATTTGAAAACTTTGTAAAAACAATGTCTTGAAATACACACATTCAAATTGAAATAAACAGATACAATTCTTAACATCTCATAACGTGCCCCACTTTCCACTTGTGTTGTAAATTATTAGATCATTTGCTCAAGGCATGGCTTGACCCGGATGACCTCCCAATGTTCGATACATCCTTTCCAACTCCACTGCTAGATGACGGGCAAAGGTGGGTGCATGCTCTGTAAACCTTTCATAATCCATTCCTTGGCAGTTTACATAACTTTGAGAGGTGTAGACCGCCAGGTCGTGGATCTGTGCCCTGAAATCTTGGAGATATTGGCCTTGATTCTGCAACTGCTGCTGGCGAGTGGTGGCTATATCTCGGATACGGCCTTCACGATCTAGGGCTGACTCTAATAGAGCTCGGAGTCTGGCCTGCTCTAATATCATTTGCGCTCTTTCTCTATCAGTGTCCGCTTGTTGATGCTCTCTGTACCTTCTTGCCTCTTCTAGTTGTGCACGAAGTTGGTCTTCTAATCGTATCCAATGGTCTTTTTCCTTCTTGAATTGTGCCCCGTCTTTCTCGGATTTCCTATCTTGGCGTTCCTTATCAGATCTGGCTTCTTCGTTTAATTGTTGGATCCTTTCTTTTGCTTTGCTCAATGCCCTTTCTTTTGCAGCAAGAACGGAATCATAATCTTGCATTCTTTCAAAAAGATTGGCGATGGTTTTTTGATCCTTCCAATTCCTCATTGGCGTTTCAGAAGCCTTTTTCATTCTCAGAAATCGAGCATGAAGACTTTCATTCTCGCAGGCTAGACTCTTCTTCTCGCCTTCAGCTTCTTGTGCTTGCAAATCCTTCTCCAGACTGAGGTTCCTTAGATTTTCCTTTAGGGCATGGATAGTTGCTTTGTACCCCTTCTCTTTTTCTCCCCAGATCAACCGCTCTTGGATTTTATCATTAAAGTTTTGAATATGGGGTCTTTTAGTTGGCCTTCTTAGCTCAGGTTCTGGTACATCATCCACGCGAGACCGTTTCTCGAACCACCTTGCATATCCAGGATTTATCTCACCCTTTGTAGTGTCTGGGACTTGAGTATCGCTTTTCAAGTATCGACATCCATTCCACATCTACTGAAGTAACGCCTCAGGAATAGTGGCCTCTAGGTGTAATTCGATTTCTTGCGTACTCAAATCTTCATCATCAGGAACTACTTGATATCTTCCTAGTTGTCTTAGGACTCTCAATGGCGCATACGGCTGGATGCTTCTCAATCCCAATAGTAGCAGATAACTATTTGAGTTTGACATATGTATCACTTCCCTCATCGGGAGCCATCCCAGAGTCCATTCAATTTGATTTGCCGTTAGAGCCCTTAGTTGAGATACCCATACTTCTATCCCTTCTGGAACCTGATAATTTTTCACTCTTTCCTCATAACCCTCGATGTAATTATCGTTGCTTGGCCCATACTGTATGATCTTGGGCTGTTGTTGGAGATGTTCAATCAGCCACATTTGCAACAAAATTTTGCATCCTTCGAAGACTTTCGCTCCTGCTTTACATAAAGTCAAAGCCCGATAAATGTCTGAGAGAATGATGGGGACAAGGGTGTGGTTTTCCTTGGTGGTGAGGATTTGCACAACTTTTGCGGTGCGAATATCGATTGTTCGCTCTTTGTTCGGGAAGACCATGATTCCTAGAAAAGCCACCATGAAGGCGAAGCGACGATGAACCTGCCATGCGTCTTTGTCTTGTTTGTTAGTAAGGCCTTTCTCATGAATTTCGAACCCATATGACTTTCCGAACCTTGAATACAAAAAGTTGAAAGAACAACATCCGTTGACGACATTGCTTTTCCTGATTTGACTGCTGATGTTCAGAAGACCGAAGAATTGATGTACCGAGGGAGCCTTCGTGAATATCAAGCTTTGATTCCTTAAACTTCCGTCAAAACCAACATATCCAGCTACCTCCTCTAATGTAGGAGTGAGCTCAAAGTCAGAGAAACGAAAGACATTGTGAACAGGGTCCCAAAAAGTTACTAATGCCGCAATCAGATCATCACGGGGTTTAACTTTCATAATATCCGGGAGATTTCCCAAATGCTTGATGACCCACTTTTGACCATCTTCGCCTAATTCACACCACCACATTTGAAGCTGGAATAGAAACTCTTCTGTATTTGCGGATGAGGGGTTTTGTGTGGTGCTCATTTTGTATCTGAAATTTAATTTAATAAAGTCAAGACTTATTTTGAAAACATACTCTAATCATTTTCAATCAAAACTATTTTCAAGATTTAAACTATTTTTGGGAATTTTTCAAACTATTTTCAAGATTAAATACCTTTCAAGATTAAATACCTTTATTTCAAGATTTGAAAACTATATTTTACCTTTTTATTTTTAATTTTTATTATTATTTTTTTTATATTATTATTATTATTATTTTTATTTTTTATTTTTTTAAAAAAAAACCCCATTTTATTCCTCAGTTCTTACCATGATTTCATTTAAGTCGGTCAGCAAGCATGTTCGAGGCAAATGAATGCACATATAGCAAGTAGGATGCATCAGGATGGTCTTTTTATTTCGGGTTCACCTGTCCTAGACAGACCCAACCCCTGTGTTGAGTCCCCTAAGTCAAATGCACATGATGCAAATAAACGTTCCTACTAGGGATCCGGTACATGGCTGAGTTATTCTAAGTGTAAAACCTGAGGTTGATTGTTCTAAACCTGGCTTACCCAAACGGACAGTTTGAGCCGAAGCGGGGGCAACGTACCGGGAGCACGAAAGTCTGCCCGGCCTAGTTACTTGTCCCAACTCCGTCTTATTTGGTATGACTTTAACAGAAAGGTGGGTCACGCGCACGTGTACACCATAAATTCAGAAGACTCAGAAAGAAGAGGGTTTCGTAACAGTTGTATATATTCACAATTCAAATAATATTAAAGCGGTAAAAGCATCATTTAGCACATTAGGCATATATCGTGTAAAAATCAGATAATAAATAAAGCCAACTATAACAATTATTCTAAGCTCGAATTCTTAACCCTGAACCAGTGGTTCTGGGTGTAAATAAGTCCCCAGCAGAGTCGCCAGAGCTGTCACACCTCCTTTTTACATACCTGCGAGGGCGCAAGGGAGTTTTTTTCAATTAAAGGACAATCGAAACGTGATTTGTTTATTTATTTCAGAGTCGCCACTTGGGAGGTTTAGGGTGTCCCAAGTCACCAATTTTGATCCCGAATCGAGGAAATGAATGACTCCATATTACAGTCTGCGTACCAGAAATCCGGATAAGGAATTCTGTTAACCCGGGAGAAGGTGTTAGGCATTCCCGAGTTCCGTGGTTCTAGCACGGTCGCTCAACTGTTATATTCGGCTTGATTATCTGATTTTATACAAATATGAACTTATGTGCCAATTTTATCTTTTAACTGCTTTCATAATTATTATTATTTTTTACAGGGAATTGCAACGTCGTGAAAACATACCTCGAATCACGTTACATCAATGTACACGTGATTGTTGACATATCTCGACTCGGTTGAGATTTGGATTTGGGTCACATAAATGTGCACCCGAGTTAAGGAAAATAAATTATTAAAGGCGCGCTTAAAGCAACTAGTGTATTGTTATTTTGGGAAAAGGCCATGAAATTCGCTAAACGGCATGTCCCGAATTCTAAGTATTTTTATATATATACATTTAGAGAGCCCCGCACTTTGTACATCTTTGTTTGTCGAGGCCCGTCTCATTCCTTATGAAAAGAATTTGCAACGTCATGGAAATGCATCTCAGACCACGCCACAATCAATGTACCCGTGGTTAGAGACACATTTCGATTCTGTTGAGATTTGGATTTGGGTCACATAAATGTGCACCCGAGTTTAAGAAGATAACATTATTAAGTACGTGCTTAAAGAGACTATCGCGTTATTATTCTGGGAGGGCCGTGAGATTTGCTAAACGACCCATCCTGGAAACTGAATGCTTCGATAATATACATTTAACGAGGGCCCCGCAGCTTGTGCGTTTTTATTTGTCGAGGCTCATCTCGTCTTTATTTTAAAAGGATATCCTGTAGCAACTACGTTTCTTGTCGCATGTGTCTCTATCAATTGAAAGCGGAGATAGTCCTAGTTAATTATATGCTTGCAGGTCATTTATAGCAAGATTCAGAATGCTTAAAAAAATTCAGAAACGAGGCTGCGTGCACAGTCAGCCGAGCAAATAATCACGGGCCCAAATCCGGCCCATGCGTGATGGGCCAGACCTGGGCCACTGCTTGTTCGATGCGGGCCTGCTTGGTCTGTTTTGACCTGGGCTCGACCTTCATGAGGTTGAGATTGCAAGTTTTGTGTTCTTTGTCTTAACATGTGGTTTACTAGTTATATGGGACCATTAATCAGAAGAGGAAGAACTTAACCAATGATGTACAGTTTTCATGCTTGGCATACATTACAGCACATATTACAAAGTAAAACTAAGTCTGAGATGCAACCTATTTCATTGAGAATATTTTCACCTATCAGCATACATATGTAAACTACCATTTAGCTAATCTATATTGATATACACTGGGCATACATGGCTGCTTCTATTATCAACACAGGAATGAAAATTATCATACAGTACATGATATCTAATATAACAATCTATGTATGAAAGTCAACTTCAGGTCTTTTCTTTTTGCATTCATGCTCAATGTTCCAATTACATTTGATAGTGCATTGGTTGTGTACCTGGTATAGAGGACAAAGAAGAAAGGAATGATCAGCTGGGTAGTATGCAGTAAACACAGCAACAGCAGATACACAGCAACAACACAGCAACAAACCAACAATCACAAGTGTTTTCCACAGTCCATAGACAACCAGCAACAATTTCCAGAACAAAGAAAAACAGCAGATGGTCGAGCATCAAACAAGTAATCCCAGAAAGAGTAATGAAACAAACAGAAGTAACAGAGTGTTCTATGCAGCAACACCAGCAGTCCAACAATCACAAGCAGCTCAATCAGTGCAAACAACAGAACTTGGCCAAGACAGCTTGACCAATACGAACCCTTATGTAGCTTTCAGACAGTGTTTGATTACAGTACTTACTAGAAATTTCCTTATGTTTTCAGTTTTCTTTAAACTCACAAGACCTCTCTTAAGACTCAAATTTCTAGCCCTTTTTAAGTTATGAAATGGCCTATTTATAAGCCAAACGACCCAGTGCAGCTAAGCTGCCTGGATCCCCCCACTTGCAGACTGCCCATTCCCTTTAAGCCCATGCCTAAGCATCTTTTGGTGCCAGCCATTTGTTCCCCACGCCTGGTTTATTCTTTAATCAAGGATTATGGGCTTATTTTAGTATTCATTTTAAACCCATACTCTTGTGTCTTGTTCCCCATTGGCATTAGTTTAATCCTAATTTAGTACCCTACTTGTCAGCTCATTTAAACTAAGCTTTTTCTGTCCTTTTCAAACCCCAGACTACCCCTGTTAAACCCTGATTATTACTGCCCTAAACCCATCGTAGCATCAGGGCATTTTGAACTTCTGAAAGTTCAATTTCAGAATTGCCCTAGCCTGATTCTTTTAATCGTTTTTTACAATGCAGTTACAAACTAGCATTCACAGATAATGTCCAATATTCATTTCACAATACAGGTTTGTTCAGTCATGTGAGGTTGTACGTATTAGCATATCTGAACATTCAGTCATAGGGAGTTAATCGACGACATTTATCAAGTCGACTATACTAATTATAATAGGTAATAATCAATCGCTCATATAAACTACACATACAGGGTCCCGAATGACTTCAAATATCTTTGTTCAATTACTGGGAACCTATATGAGTTAACTTATTTGACGATTAATCTAATTGACGAGCATGTATATCACAGAGTACATTCAGAACACACATAGAAAATCAAACGACCAAATAAAAGGTCTTTGACAGAGACGGAAGAAATTAAGAAAAACATCATACAATAACACACAGTCACAACAAAGCATGCTAACAACTCAATCAAAAACTAAAACAAAGAAAGGGAAAACTTACTGAAAAAGTTTAAACTAAACTGAACCAAATTCAACTTAGCTTCGACCATTTGAGGCCGAACAAACTTTAATCAGGGTGTTCTCACACGAGAACACCTTGGTTAAGGTCCATTAGACCTCAAACCTCTGTCAAGATCGGCCGGATTCCCCAGGTGCATATGTTCTGAGGTCGGGATTTTCAGATCTGGTTTTTTAGAAGTTGTGGGTAGATTCGGACCAAACCAAGCTTGGTTTGGTCACGAGGAGGGTCAGGAGAGTGTCTGGTATGAAGATGGGGTGGTTTGGTATAGGTCCGGGTTCGACTCGAATCTTCAAATGAAGATTCGAGACGAAGGAAGGTGATTCGAGGCTAGGGGGTGACAGATCCATGTTCAGGAGAGTGAGGGGGTCTTAGGGTGTTCAGGAGGTGGTCACCGGCGTTCATGCCGCTGGCTTTAATGGCGAGGGAGACTAGGGCGGCTGCTAGGGTTCAGGGGGGGAGGGGTTTCAGTGTTTGGTGAAGACGATGAGTGGAGGGGGGTTCGAATAGGGGGCGTGGGGTACGATAGAAAGCTTATATACGATCTAGGGGTTTAGATCCTGGCCGTTGGATCAAATGAGATCTATGGCCAGGATCTATTCACTTAGGGAAGACGGTGTCGTTTTGGGTTTGATAGTGGGTGAGACCGGGTGAGGCTGGATCGGGTCAAGGTTTGACGGGTTTAAGGGGAATGGCCTAGGTCCGTTGGATCAAGGGGTTGGACGGCTCAGATCAATTTCCTAAGACGACGTCGTTTGGGGTTGAATGAGTGGCCTGATCAGGACCGTTCGTTTGAGTCAGATCAACGGTTCTAACAGGGGTATTGATACGATGTCGTTTGGGGTCCTGCTGGGGCAGCCTGGGTTGGGCTTGGTCTTGCATTGGCTTTGGGCCTCATTTGGGGTCCAAACCGATTCCTTTCCTTTTTTTTTTTTTAATTTCAACAAATTAACCAAAAATTCCTAAAAACAATGCAAATGATTAAAATGAACCTACACACATATTGGGTAACACCTACAACAATAAACACACATATTAGAATTTTTTTAAAAATGGTTAAATCACAGCCTAGAGTAAAAGCTGCATATTTTTTGTGAATTTTCTCTTAAAACCGGACTACGGCCTGATTACACACGGCGTTCTTATTTTTTGTGTTTTTTGTAAGATTAATTGCAACACGGGCCGAACCACAAATGACTAGCATCACATGTCCCGTGAAAATTGTACCGCGATGCCATTTATTATTTTTGATTTCTTTTGGAGTGATTGCTCGTGGAGCAAAAATCACGTGCTTACACTTGTTAAGAGTAGAATAAAGAACTTGTAGTTGGATAGACAATTGTATAGAAGGTTGCGTACTTTCTTCCTTCATCGAGCTTGTATATTTATAGCCCTCTCAACTTGTTATGGCTATTGCACATTCCGAGGGGATTTGACCATTGCTCATTTATTTATTTTCATACTTTGCAGCTCCAGCACTTTTATGAATATGGATAGTATATTGAATTGTCACTCCTTTGAAGATGGATATGGGCATCTTTGCAATATTGATTTCCTTTCCTTATTTGACTTCATGTACTTGGACAGATCCTATTTATCTCCACTTTCCTTTCTTGAATGTGTAAATTCTTCATTGAGTACCAACATGAGAATCCTTGTGTAGAGGATTCTTTTCCTGGTAGTAGAATATTTGCTCTTTATATGCAAGCAATATCTTGGTTGATCTTCTTTACAGAACTTTGCATTTCATAACTCCATCTCCACGTGCATCTTCTTCAACCTTCCATAGCCTTGATAAATTTTCATAAGAGCAATAGTCATTCTCTATATGGAAATCAAACTTATTTCCATACATTATTTTTTCCATACCAAAGGGGAAATGTAGTAAGAATATTTTCCCATAAATAATAGTGACATCTTTGAACTCCTATTGGAAATCCTTTCTCGATCTTGTAAAATAATCTTCCATAATAGAGATATTTACTTTACATAGAAAATACATTCTTCTCCTATTATATTGAAAATATTCCTTTCTTGATCTTGGAAAACAATCTCTTTCCATAGTATGTACTACATCCATAATATATTTTCTTTCCATAGAAAATATATTCTCCCTTGGTCTTGTAGTATCTTTTCCATGTAGTGTTTTTCTTCCACAAAATAATAGATCTTCTCCGTGATTCTAGCAACTTTTCTTTCAAGATGTTGAAAAACTTTCCATCCATAATATCCTGTAGATTCTTCTTCTGATATTGTAGTTAGTCATTCAATATTTGATATTCACTTTCCCATAATAAGCTCCCTAGATAAATTCTTCACATAATATTCCCTTTCCTATATTTGTTTGGATCTTTACCAGCATCTTCTTTCTTGAATAAACCTGTACAAAAATAAGATTACCACAAGTAAATGTTCTTTGATTAATAATTGTGTTGGTTTGTTATCATCAAAATTAATGCATGAAACCTTGAAGCTAACAATCTCCGGTAGTCGAGCCACATTGAGAGTAATCTCTCCGGTAGTTGGGTCATTATGAGAGTAATTTCTCCGATAGTCGGGTCATTTTGAGAGGAATCTCTCCGATAGTCGAGCCATATTGAGAGTAATTCTTTGGTAGTCGGGTTATTTTGAGAGTAATCTCTCCGGTAGTCGGGCCACATTGAGAGTAATCTCTTCGGTAGTCGGGCCACATTGAGAGTAATCTCTCTGATAGTTAGGTCATTTTGAGAGTAATCTGTCCGGTAGTCGAGCCACATTGAGAGTAATCTCTCCCGTAGTCGAGCCACATTGAGAGTAATCTCTCCGATAGTCGAGCCACATTGAGAGTAATTTCTCCAATATTCGGGCAAGGATGAGTACTCATCCCCTCACACCCTATGATGGTCTTCTTCATGCATGGATCATCTTGTGAAACAAGAACAAATTTCTTGTTTCACCTATAAAAAAGGACAATAGAATAAATAAAGCACAAGAAAATAAGAAGAAATTACCTTCGCGTCAATGCTTCCGAGTCGTCAAAAGTAGACTCAAAGTGGTTTGCAAACGCCGAAAGTGAAACTAATGGAATAAAGGGTATTGTATTTATAGAAGTCATAAGGCAGTTCTTGGAGGTGAATTGCCGATGTGGGATTGCGTATTTTGCACTCCGGATAGAATTTGACTACTGCATTATTATTTTGTAATAGGATTGGTCTCGGTAGTTATCGCTGGAATTCAAAAGCAATTCAAATTGCTATTTGGAATTGAAATCACTGGCGGCTTGGGGTGTGCATTCGATTTTGACCTTATCGATAATTACTTATCGATTATCGATTTGTACATATGCTTATCGTTATCGTTTCAATAAGGTTTTGATTTTTTTGATTTCGATTTATCGATTTTTGAGGTTTATCGATTCGGTTATCGATTATACCAATAAGAAAATTTGTGGGATTTCACAGAAAGTATATCGCTATAAACACATCTAACTAATATGGACAAAAAGAAGCTAAAATAAGACGAACACCGTTTATAACATAAAAATTGTGTCAACCTTACATTCTTCACCGCCGTTTTTACCTTTCTCTCTCTCCCGCGAACTGCAAACCCAGCAGAGAAAGTAAACTCCGGCGTACTCCAAGCCAATGCCCCTGGAAGCTCTTGAGCCATTGAAACGCCTCCTTCCCATGTCGGCGCAGAAGCTGAAGTGGAGAATGCGTACCTTCTTCTTTCCAGAACTGATCCGAGATATGGTCTGGCCATGAAAATCCGCTGGCTAAGAAGATTCAACTTCATCCTGTAGCAACTGAATCACGAAATTCCAACTATAAATAAGAACTTTTGTAAGTTCTAGTCGATCTTATTCGTGTGGGTTTGGCAAATGGAAGTGTGATTAGTATCAGAAAGGGAAAATGGCAAAGGCGCAGTCGAGTTAGGGACTTAGGGTAAAGGAAAGAGTATTATAGAATAAGGGTATATTTATCTTTTTAGTATATCTTATCGGTTTATCGATAAATCGATAATCGAAGAGGACAAAATCGAAATCGAAATCGATAACTCGATAAGGAAAATTTCGAAATCGATAAATCGATAATAAATAATCGATTCGATTTATCAATAAACCGATTCGAATGCACGCCCCAACTGGCGGCTACGACTTTCATGGAGATTAAATCACAAAAATCCCATTTACAAATCACACAAGGTGGCGGCTATGTCTTCAAGCACATTAATTTCATGGTTCGGCAGCACTGGGATATTCTTGGGCGGTTGAGAGGCTACGAGTTGTGGTTGAAATACATTCAAATTGCGTGAAATTTTCTAATCATGGCAATAAAAAAGAATGTGATCCAATCATTATAATAAGTCTTGATTTTAGTTTCCTACTGAGATATGGAGATGCACTGGCGCTACAACTTATTTTAAAATAATAGTTTGCATGATTTTGTCTTTGTCCTAATTCAAAGGTAAATGGTTATTACATTGTTAGGGTAATTGATTGGGTATATATGTAACAAATTACATGGGTAGTACTCTGCATTGTTCTCTGGCATGCGACAAATTTGACAAGTTAGCAATACTTCGGACCCATTTTCGGTTACGACAAGCCTATACCTCAACAAGTCTTGAAGCATGGGGCATTTGTAGGCATATAGAATTTATCGGATCTAAATTCAATAAATAAATTGGACCATTTTTTAAATCTATTAGTCCAAATAAATATTTTGAGCTAATATAATTGGATTAGTTATATAAGTCCAATTTAATTGGGCTACAAGCGATGATCCCACTTCATTAGGCCCAAGATGACATCTTCCTAGAGGCTCAATGCCGCATGTCGAATGACGTGGCATGCCACGTCAAATGGAAGAGCCAATAGAACCATGCCACATGTCAAAATGACATGGCATGCCAAGTCATATTAGAAGGCCAATGAAACCGCGCCACGTGTGCAAGTGACATGTTTACCAATCAAATGCGGTCATGTCACACTTCAATTTGATTGGTCGGAAAGAGTTTGTTCTTATCACAACTTCTCTCTTCCACAACTATAAATTGGGTTTTCATAACTCAGAAAAGACACCAAAAGTTATAACAAGAAGCAAGAGAGAACTCGCGGATCACACGCCGCAAATTTCTCTACAAGTTTCAAGCTTCAGGCAATCAAGTTCAAGTTCAAGCTGAAGAACGAAGAACAAATCAAGGTCAAGTTCAAGCAATCAAGCTCAAGCTCAAGAACAAGATCATTGTTCGTAGCAACAAATATAGATTCAAGATCAAGCTCAAAGGCCCTTGGATTTATTTACTATTGAAAAGAAGAATCAGAGGATTCATAAATATTGTACACTCATAATATTTGAAATAAATACTACGATTGTTGCATTATTTTTCGGTCTTGATTTTATTTTCTCGACGCAAATTTATTGTCTACAAGGATATAATTACATTATTTCTAAACTATACGTATATATAATATTTTTATTATTTTAAATTTGGTTATTATGCTAATGTAGTAACATCGACTTCCATTAATTAAATTTATTGTTCCAGGCTATAAATGCACGTCTGAATATTTATGTGCTATTATTATCGTGCAACGCACGTGTCACGATTCTGATTTTTCATCCTCGGGAGTCGTGATGGCACCTACTAATGTGAGTTAGGCAAGCCGACTGTTTGAACAAATTACCCTTTTACCAATTTTATATTCCTTATCAATTATAAAACAATAACGTGTAAACAATGAAAATTACAATAAGCGGAAGAAATGCAGTAAACTATTTGAAATATGTATCTAATATAGCTATTTGAGCCTCGACCACCCAGAACTGGTGTCATAGTTTCACAGACGATCCAAGAATACTACATACAAAGTCCGAAAGATAAAAGATACATTGTTTCTGAACTAAGTAAATAAAACAGGAGTAAAGGGATAGAGGGAGATGCCAGGGCCTGCGAACGCCTGCAGGACTACCTTGGATCTCGCGTAGACTGAAGGCACCCACCCAATCTACGGTCCAAAAGTTGTTGCTCCAGGATCTGCACACAGTGCAGAGTGTAGTATCAGCACAACCGACCCCATGTGCTGGTAAGTGCCTAGCCTAGCCTCAGCAAAGTAGTGACGAGGCTAGGACCAGACTACCAAATAAACCTATGTAATTTAACTATATACAGCGGAAAAGAAGAACAATAATATACAGTCAAGTATGGGAGGGGTGACATGCTACGAGGGAACTATCAATTTAGAATAGAAAGACAACAGGTAATTGGAATAAACAACATATCTTAGATATCAACAAAGAATCAGAAATCAATAAGTGCACGACATCACCCTTCGTGCTTTTACTCTCGTCCTCACCAAAGCAATCAAGTAATGAAAAAGGTGCACGACATCACCATTCGTGCTTTTACTCTCGTCCTCACCATATAATCAATATAATCGGCACGGAATGATACATCGTGCAGCACGACATCACTTTTCGTGCTTTACACTCTTTCCTCACAAATCATACACGGCATCACCCTTCGTGCTGTAACACTCTCTCACCAAAACAATACACGGCATCACCCTTCGTGCTTTAACACTCTTCCTCACCCAAACAACAATCACAAACAATAGGGCAAGGGAATAAATGAAATTACAATAAGAATCCCGGCAAGGGAATAATAGTTCAACAATCAAGTCCGAGCAAGGGAACAATATCAAAAGAAGCATCAACATCCCGACTAGGGAGATAATATTAAAAGCAACAAATTCCCGGCAAGGGAGATAATATAACGATTCTCTTCTCTTTTTCACTTTTATTTCTCAACTCACTTCACAACTTGATCCAATGCTCTAAAAGGTTCAATTACCACTTATACTTTCACATTTCATTGTACAACTTGAGCCAACGCTCCTCAATATTCAAATGTCATAATTACTTTCACAAACAATGCCTAACAATAAAAATCATCACCAAAGCATGAATTATACAACCAAATCATAATTACCACAATATAAGACTCACGGGCATGCTTGACACCAACGTATATATACGCGTCACCATGCCTATACGTCGTACTTGACAAATACCACATAGCAAAAAAGACTTGACTCTTAATCCCTCAAGCTAAGGTTAGACCAAACACTTACCTCAATGCTATGAACATAATTCAAGTCTCTACTATCGGTTTACCTTTTGATTCTACCACTAATTCGCTCGTATCTAGCCACGAGTTACTTAATTACATCAATAAATGCTAAATGAATCAATTCTAATGCATGAAAATGAGTTTCCTAAAGTTTTACCCAAAAAGTCAAAAATTGCCCCCGGGCCCACATGGTCAAAACCCGAGGTTCGAACCAAGACCCGATTACCCATTCCCCCATGAACTCAAGTATATAATTTGTTTTGAAATCGGGCCTCAAATCGAGTCCAAATCCCCAATTTTTGAAAAACCTAGGTTCTACCCAAAACACCCAATTTTCCCCATGAAAATCATTGATTTTGAGTTGAAATCATGTGAAAAGATATTAATGATTGAACAAAACGGGTTAAAATCGACTTACAATCGATTTGGAAGAAGAGTTGTCTTTGAAAAATCGCCCAAGAGTGTTTTGGTTTGAAAGAGTGTGAAAATGAAAGATTTTCGGCTAAGTTATAAAATTGCAAGTTGCAGATGTCGCCGCAATTGCGAACCCAGAAGTCTGTTACCTTCGCATTTGCGAACATGAGTTCGCAAAGGAAAATCAGGCCTCTTCGCATTTGCGACTGTGCCTTCACATTTGCGATGTCGCATACCATTTCTTCGCATTTACGAATAAGGTAGCCCAGGCCACTTCTCGCATTTGCGATACAATGCTCGCCTACAACATACCAGCAAATTCTTAAGTGAAGTTTTCACTCCATGGCCTATCCAAAAGTCACCCGAGCCCTCGGAGCTCCAAACCAAACATGCACCCCAACCTAAAAACATCAAACGGGCTCGCTCGTGCATTCAAATCACTAAAATAACATCAACAACTATGAATTTAGCATCAAAATCATGAAATTTCTTAAGAACTTCAAATTTTCCAAATTTTCTAAAATACGATCCGATTCACGTCATTTCAAATATGTTTCTTACCAAATTTCACAGACTTATCTTAAATCACACATACGATCTGTACCGGGTGCCGGAACCAAAATATGGGCCCGATACTATCAAGCTTTAAACACATTTCATTTCCAAAACTCATAAATAATTCCAGAAAATAATTTTCTTTAAAAATTCATTTCTCGGGTTTGGGACCTCAGAATTCGATTCCAAGCATATGCCCAAATCTCATATTTTCCTACGGACCCTTCTGGACCGTCAAATCACGGGTCCGAGTTCGTTTACCCAAAATATTGACCAAAGTCAACTTAAATCTATTTTAAAGTCAAAATTCATCATTTTTTCACAGATTTTCATATAATGGCTTTCCGGCTACGCGTTCGGACTGCGCATGCAAATTGAGGTGATGCCAAAAGAGGTTTTTGAGGCCTCGGAATGCAGAATTTACTTTTAAAACAAGTGATGACCTTTTGGGTCATCAGAACACGTTCGTAGAGACTAATATATGTAAAATCATCTATATTCTCGTGTATAATTCAAAAGGTTGCTTAAAGAGTTAATTGGACACAAAGAATTTTGTAATCCCTCTGTTTCAACTTCACTTAAATTGGAGTAGAGGGACCATATAATAAGGAAAATAAAATATCGACACTAGATAACAATATGCAAGAGGAATTGACCAATTATTGGCCATAAACTAGTTTAGCAAAGACAACTCCAAAAAATTTGGCATTAGATAGCCAAATTTTAAAAAATCTACTTCCTATTTGTCCTCTCTCTATAAACCCCCACCCTCCTCTCTCTCTCTCTCTCTCTCTCTCTCTCTCTCTCTCTCTCTCTCTCTCTCTCTCTCTCTAACCTACGTAATCTTTTTTTTCTCTCCTTTTCTCTCTATGTATTTTTCCTTCTATCTCTTCTCTTTCGCTCTCATAGTTTTGCAAATTATGCAAAATAATCAGTGGGATGAAAAGGTAAAGTTGATCTCACATCAGAGAAAATTAGAAGCAATAACTAAGAGAGAAAAAATATATTTCAACTTTGTTTTTCTTCTCTCTTTTTTTTTGGTTGGATTGAACTAGTGGGTATGATTGAAATTGGTTGAAAATATCTAGACGGGGTTATATGCAAACTTTGAGTAAGATTATAAGTGATTTAGACTGGTTTCAGGTAAAAAAAAATGACCTAAAAATCCAACTGCGACATGTGTATATCACGCTGTATATTGTGTACATCAGTGTATATCACGTTGTATATTGTGTACATCAGTGTATATCACACAGATTTTTACGAATGTATGTGTATATCACTTTGTATATTGTGTATAAAACACAATTTTTTATGGACGCCCGTGGATATCATATTGTATATCGTGAATATAACACAAATTTTCATGGATATTCATATATACACATGATATACATGAGATACCACTAATGTACATAGAGATATACACGAAATACAAAAGGGCATACACATGTGGAGTCGTCTTGAGCCTGAGTTTTCAATCTGAAATGTGTTATACAAAGAAGGAAAATAAAATTTTAATATACTTTTTTGATATACACATTATTATTACATTATACACTGTGATATACAAATAATATAATTACTATTGTGTTATATATATTTGAATATACAGATAAAAAAAATAAAAAAAATAATTAAAAAATATTTGAGAGTTTTTTCATACCACTGAAGGAAATGGAACCTAATTTCTAGGACAATTGCATGCTATAAGAGAGAGAGAGAGAGAGAGAGAGAGAGAGAGAGAGAGAGAGAGAGAGAGAGAGAGAGAGAGAGAGAGAGAGAGAGAGAGAGAGAGAGAGTTTTAAATATTTTTTGCTATTTTTAAGGAAAATAATTTTGATGGGGCTTATGATAGGGTGGTGGTTGAACCATTAGAAGAAAGAGAATAACTTTAGGCTACCATATGCCAAATCCTAAAACGTTTGGCTTTTATGCCAATTGTTGGACCTAGTTGTCACGCATGCCAAATTCCCTATAATAATTGGCTTCTAATTAATTGTGAAAATGACACCAGGTAACCATTTTTAAGCATGTTGTTTAAAATATATTCATAGTTTATAATATATTCAAAGATTAGCCAAATTCGCTCAAACTTCAAGACATGACGCGTCACGACCCAAATTTCATTATAGGACGTGATGGCACCTAACACCGTTGTTAGGCAAGCCAACCCTAAATCAACTAGTGAGTTCTCTTTTATTTTCATAAACAATCCCAATATTTACTTAGCTTAAATCTAAAACAGTTGATAATTAACAATTTTATAAGGCAACTGAATCAGAAAAAGAATAAGGGAATTATAATAATAATATACAAGCCAAAAGTAACACTCTACTAATGTGTGTGCCAGGATCTAGTGTTATAAGTACAAGAGCAACTAGTAGAATGTACAAAAGAATATAATATCTTACTGCCTAAAATAGAATAGACAATAATAAACAAAAGAGAGACTCCGGTATGCTGCTGAATGGCTCAGAAGGGGCAGCTCACCGTGGAGTCTCGGTCAAGTATCAGGAACGTGCGCCGGACGGGTAGCTAGATGCACGTGCCTCAGATCCTGTACAATTAAGTACAGAAGCGTCGTATGAGTACATAAACAATATGTACCCAATAAGTATCCAGTCTAGTCTCGAAGAAGTAGTGACGAGGGGTCGACTTGACACTTACTAGGGTTAAATAATAATATAATTTAAGTGTTACGCTAAGCATGGATGTCATGAATAAATAACAGTTGATAACGAAAAGTGACGGGTTCTTTCATAAATAATATTTCAGTTTCCGACGTTTCAGTTAACAATCTATATTTCAAGGCATTTAAAGCAGTTCAAATCACAGAATATACCAAGCAAACAGCATGCGCAAATAATGCCGAGGTCGTACGACCCGATCCAATATAATAATAAAGTGTGCATTGCCGGAGGGTCGAACGACGCGAACCATAGATGCATCTATTACCGTGCTCATGAATCATACATGCGACACGGTCAAATACAGATAAACACATCAAACAGTTAATCAATTATTTTATCAGGAAAGAAATTACCCGAAGTAATGTCAAACTTCTCTTTAACGGTCAAGAAAATGATGTTTAGCTTTTTAGAAATTCATTTGCCAAGTTCGATATGATTTACGCATTTTGAATTGACAATAAAGTTACAAATACGGCAAGTAAATCATGCTTTTGGGTTCTAGACTACCGGGACTTAAGCATAATAGTGCTACGCACGGACTCTCGTCACCTCGTACGTACGTAGCCCCCGCAATTAGTGGCACATATTCAATTATTACTCTTATGGGGAAAATTCCCTCTTACAAGGTTAGAAATGAGACGTATCTTGCCCCAAAACTTACTTTCAAATTCAAGAATACGCTCAAACCCTAAAATCGGAGCCGAACGATCCAAAAATTCAAATGGGGGTAAGAACTAGTCAATATATGCTCAAGAGTTTACATTCTTATTATTAAAGTAATTTTCCAACCCTAAATGCAAGGTTCCTAAAATTTATCCCCGGGCCCACGTGCCCGGATTCCAGATTTTTTTCGAACAAAGTCGTTATCCACAACCTTAGGATCAAGAATATATGATTTCTACTATATTCCAGAATAAATTTCGTGGTTAAATCTCATTTTTATCGAAACCCTAGGTTTTACTCTAAACTCATAATTTTCACTAATTTACATGTTGTAATCTACCCATAAACTATGTATTAAACTCACATTAAATAGAAATAACTTACCTCACAAAGCTAGATGGAAGTCTCCCCTTTTGAAGCTCTCAAATCGCGCAAGAATGGAGTGAGATATGTCAAAAATGACAAACTCTCATATTAAATGAAGGTCACTTGCCTTCAGCGATTTCCGCATCTGTGGTGAGGGGACCGCATTTGAGGTCTCGCTTCTGCGGGAGATCGTCCGCTTCTGTGGAAAATGGTCGGACTAGCTGGGGCCGCATCTACGGTCAGGGGACCGCTTCTGCGGTTTCGTTTCTATGGAAGAGGGGCCGCATTTGCGGAACCTGAGCTCCTCCCTTTGGGCCGCATCTGCGATGGCTTAGTCGCTTCTGCGGGCTCGCACCTGCGGCTGGCCAACCGCAGGTGTGGTTGTGACAGCAACTGGAGCTTCAGCTCATTCTCAAATTTTCAACTTAGCTCGAGGCTCGTCCGATTGACGCTCGGGGCCCCTGGGGCACCGCCCGAACATACCGACAAGTTTAAAATCATAAAACAGACTCGCTCGCACCCTCGGAATGCCCGAAACAACATTAAAACTAAGAATTACACCCTAAAACAAATTGAATCAAACTTATGAACTTCAAGTTCTTCAATCTACTTCCAACGTGCCGAAATATACTTATGCTACTCGGAATGATACCAAATTTTTGCGTGCAAGTCTTAAATGACATTATGGAACTATTCTTGGTCTCGAAATTCCGTTTGGACTTCGATATCACAAAAGCCGCTCCAAACTAAATTTAAAGAACTTTAAAAATCCTTAAGGAATCAACTTTCACTATTAGGCGCCAAAACGCTCCCGGGTCATCCAAAACCCGATCCGGACATACGCCCAAGCTCGAAATCATCATACAAACCTGTTGGAACCTTCAAGTCTCGATTCCAGGTCGTTTACTCAAAATGTTGACCAAAGTCAAACTTGGCCTTTTAAGCCAACCTTAAGGAACCAAGTGTTCCGATTTCAACTCAAACTCTTCCAAATTCCGAACCAATCATCCCCGCAAGTCATAAATCAGTAAAAACAAGTACAAGAAGTCTTATTTAGGGGAACAGAGTTCTATAAAGCAAAACGACTAGTCGGGTCGTTACATGACGTCCTAGAGTTTAAACCTCAAAGTTCAAATTTCAGGACATCATGTCATAAAGTTCGAAAATTGTGTCAATAAGTTTTAATCTTATGTCCTGAATTTTAAATTAGTAGTTCAGAAATTTAGGACACTCAATCGTGAATTTCAAATTAGTAGCTCAAAAATTCAGGACACTAAGTCTTGAATTTCCAAATTCAAGATACTTAGGCCCCGTTTGGCCATACATTTTGGCAATATTTTTTCAAATCTTTTTTGAAAACATTGTTTGTTCATAGATTAATGATCTATTTTTGAAAAATTTCTGAAATTATTTTTCAAGTTCCCAAAATCTAGTTTAGGGTAGATTTTGGGTGAAACTTGTTCTCCCACTCACAAAACTTCAAATTTTTTTCAAATAAAATGCATGTCCAAACATAATTTTAACTTCCAAAAATTATTTTTCAAAACTACTTCAAAAATTACTTTTTCAAGTCTCAGCAAAATTTATGTCCAAACGCTAGCTTAGTTTGGGTGAATTGTCTAATCTTCAAATACATTATAAATTTTGGATATATTTTAAAGAGCGAGCTTAAGATGACTATTATTGCACTTCACCCTAATTAATTTCATAGTTTAAGGAATAATGACTTTATTTTTTGTGGGGCGGAGCTAGAAAACGTATTACGAATTTAGTATCTTTTGTTCAAATCCAACATTTATCTTAATTTTTTATTAAATATATATAAATTATTAATTTAGAACTTGATAAATTAAAATAGTTAGAATTCTAAATTTATAGCCTTCAATCTTGGCTCCACCCCTAGTTCTTATGGTAAATGTATAACTAAAATTCTAAGAACAAAAAACGAAAATTTATTCAAGTAAAAAGAATTTTATCAGAGACAAAAAAAAAAAGCAAAAAAGAAGAAGAAGCTAACTTCTGCTTTTTGATGCGTTGGTCACCGTTAGCTAATATATTCGGCCGAGAAAGAAAGATCAGAACGGACGACGTGTCGCCGGCTGCAAAATCTCTCCGTCTAATCGCCGCCGTTCCATGTCGTCGATGCTAAACAACAACAGTATCTCCATTACTGTCTCTGATGACGAGCCCGACGAATTTGCCAACAAGCTTAGGGCACGAGCTCGAAGGAAGAGAAAGAAAATCGGTCACCGAAGCAAAACCAGTTGCACTCATATTATCTTTAAAAAGCTTCTCCGGTGGTGGCCTGTTCTCCTATTCTTACTTGCCGCAGCTCTTCTCATCTTCGAGGCCTCTCGAATTGGAGGGAAACCTAGTTCGCTTGTTAAAAAACCGGATCCGGTGACCGGACAAAAGCTTAATAAGCCTGTTGAGAAGAAACCGCCGGCGAATTTAAATCGTCTCGATCCGGTCACTCATGTTGTCCATGGAGTTAGAGAGCGTGAGTATTTTTGCATTATGATCTAAATTATTTAAGTGCGAAACTGCTGTTTGCTATTATTACGATGTCAGTTTAGGCAGAATGTGCACATTGCTTGTATAATTGAATTGAGTTTAAGTTCTCTTCACTAATGGTGTAAAATATATTTAAAATATCAGGTCAGTTATTAGGTAATTACAAATAAATCTCTTAAGGTAATACTAATGCAGGTTAAATATTACTGATGGTGCAAATTCTTTTTATCCTATAGTATATAACCTAAATCCAATTGAAGTTTTCTTACATTCTATATGAAATGCCCCTGATATAGTGATTTAAAAGTTGAATGATTTAAGGAGTCGACAGGCTGCTTGAACTATGCATGTTTGTAATGTATGACCAAGCATCCAATTTGAAGCTCTTAATGTTTGTGATTTGTTATATTCTACAAAGAGATGAAATATGTGCTAGGCATAAGGGCAATGATAAAAATTTGGTCTTTATGAGCTCAGTGCTTTATTCAAGATCTTCCACTCCCAATTGATTTCCCTTGAACTTTCCAGACGAGGGCTATTAGTTGGGAGTTTCAATATTGGTCAATATGGGTCTTTAAGGGTGTTACTTAGCGAACTGCTTGCGAGCTAAGTTGCAAGGACTCTTCATTTATGGCGTCGCACCCATGTCGACACGACACCAATACTAGTATGGGTGTGGGATACGTTCCGGATCTGGTCAATCAATATTGAGTACTTTGACCACAAAATAAGGAGAAATTAGAAATAAGATTTGGCGTTTTGATTTCTGATTAAGACAAAAGCTAATGTAGATTTCTGGATGACTACCTACAACTTGATAATAAAAGATTGAGTAATGAACTCTACACACTGCATGCAAGTTTTCCACAATGTCTCATAATTTAGGCATATTTTTATAGATCTATTTTTAGATATACCCGACTCCCCCCACCCATATCCGTACCTAGGTTCATACACCCGAATCTTAAAATTTAGATCACGAACCGGCCTCTAGATCGACACCCGTATCGGATACCCGCACCCGAGTCCGAGCAACTTAGCTTGTGAATGACACTTGTTTATTCATCTAGAATTTCCTTGTAAATGCTTCCTTTCAATTGTCCCAAAAATTTGACCTCTTTCCCTAAATGACAAAGTCATCTAATTTTAAAAGTCAAGTTAATGTATAATTTGACTTTTTAGGGAAAGAGATCAAATTTTTGGGACAATTGAAAGGAAGCATTTACAAGGAAATTCTAAATGAATAAACAAGTGTCACTCGCAAGCTAAGTTGCTCGGACTCATACTTGGAGTTATTATATGAGTATCTAAGATATAGGAGGAATCATAAAGTTGGTGCTAAAGTGATCTGGCTGACATATGGGACAGATCATTTGGCTTTTCTTCAAGTAAAACTATGTTATTCAGTATTCCTTTGTGGTTTATTACACAGTGATTTTGTTTATGTACAAGATATTTGAAATGCTTGTCAAAGTGGATATGTTTTTTGGCCCATCGTCTTCAATAATGTGCAACAAATCATGCATCTCTCAGCCTGCTTGAAGCTACTACCAGCTGAAGAGCTTGAGCATCTGGATTTTCCCATGGATAAAGTACCTGCTGATCCTATTAAACTGGTGATATACACCACAAAGGCAAATCCTGCTTATGTTGATGAGAATATGCCATTTGAGCAACACTCGGAGGCCACAAGATTTAATTTATTCACAGGAAACCAAACTCTCAAGCAAAGGGATGAAAGTTTTAAGGTTGTCGACCTGCATCTTGCTTTTGGTGATTACCTATTTACCTATGAAATAAGTTATGTATCTCTCTCTTTCTTTTTCTTTGACAATTTGCTTAAGCATTATCTCTCAGGTGAAAGGAGAGGCTTCTATCCACTGTGGTTTTTACAGTGATAAAGGAGGCTTTAGGATTTCTGTTGAAGATAGAAATTATATGGAATCCTGCAAAGCTGTGGTGTCGACTTGTGCATTTGGTGGTGGAGATGATCTCTATCAACCTATAGGAATGTCAGAGTCATCTCTCAAGAAGGTTACTTTTTTGGGATTGTTAATGCTTAAGAGTGGTTTTCAATCTTTAGTTTACATGATGTGCGATTACACTTCAATTGCAAAGTAGTTGGGTTGGAGCGTTGGAGAATTAATTGATGCAGGACGCATTAGTTTACTCAATGTTTTTGGAATTAAATGATGCAGGACACATTAGTTTACTCAATGTTTTTGGAATTAAATGATGCAGGTATGCTTTGTGGCTTTTTGGGATGAAATTACACTTGCATCACAAGAGGCAGATGGCCATAAAGTTGGTGATGACCATTATATCGGAAAATGGCGCATTATCCTTGTTAAAGATCTACCTTTCCGAGACCAAAGGTTGAATGGTAAAATCCCAAAGGTATGCTTATTGCCCGATTCCTCGATTTATTGTATGCTTTTGTATTTTACAATGAAAATATCCTAATACTTAAAGTGAAGCTTCTGTTAATCTTGCCTTACTCCCGATAACAAGATTCTTCTCCACGATGCGTCGAGAAATAATGGTGCCTTACAAAGTAGAAGTGCTATAAAGCAAATCGGATTGATGATCCAATTGTGAAGATTAATAATGTCGGGAAAGTCAAATTTAGTCGCCTTTTGATGCTTCCTTTAAGATTTAATAATTGGATTTTTGGACCATGTATCATTTTGGAGAAAATCCATCATCTCACCTGCATACTCTCCAACTGCTTGATTTTCCATTTTTTGTCTCTGTACCTGGGCTCCCCATTGTAGCAATAACTGCAGAAATTGCATAATTTAATTGATGATTGCATCTGAAGTTCATGTGCCTTTATTGTCATTGATCTAGTAGGTAAAATTTCTACAAAAAATATCTGTATAATGCGGCAGCAAGTCATGGTCTCCAATTGTGGATTTCAGGACGTTGACCAAAAAAGTAGTTTTCAGGATGTTTGTGCTAGGGTTTTGATGCTTTTTGTCCAATATTTAGTCCACAATACTCTCTCACAATAAATTTTCAAGTTTCTTATGTTTATCCTTTTGAAATTTTTTAAATAATAGGTTTATGTGAATGTGTACTTTTTTTCTTGCTAGCTGTTTTATCAGGATTTAATTCATGTCTAAATTAATCAGATGCTGGCCCATCGTCTCTTTCCGAATGCTAGATATTCCATTTGGGTAGATTCGAAATCCCAACTTAGGAGGGATCCATTGGGTGTGCTGGAAGCTTTGCTCTGGCATTCAAACTCTGTGCTAGCAATCTCAGAACATGGGGCTCGCAGTAGCGTGTATGATGAGGCAAAGGCTGTTGTCAAGAAAAACAAAGCCACCCCGGAGGAAGTGGAGGTGCAGTTAGCTCAGTACCGTCAAGATGGCCTCCCTGAGGATAAGAGATTCAATGGGAAGAAAGGTAGGATTTCTCATTTCCCTTGTCAGCTGGGGATGGACTTACCATAATTGTTATCCACTGCATAATCATTATAAAATTGTACCTCAATTCCACAAACGAGACGACCTTTTTTTCCTCCCAAGTAGATAAGTCATTCTCACAGTCAATTTATGTGTGCAGCTCTTGCTGAGGCTTCAATTATTGTGAAAGAGCACACACCATCGACTAATCTGTTCATGTGCCTATGGTTCAATGAGGTGGTTCGCTTTACATCCCGTGATCAACTGAGTTTTCCATATGTCCTTTGGCGGTTCAAAGAGTTTAGGAATATCAACATGTTCCCTGTTTGTACACGTAAAGATCTGGTTAATAGCATGGGTCACCTAAGAAAAGCGAAGCCTCTAACAAGTTAATGTATATTCGTTGTTTGCACGAGAAAGGTAGCCGAAACAAGAATGCTCAGGTCTTTCTCCAAGGTTCGAGCATATTGCTTCCTCTATTATGTGTGTTGATGACATTGGATTGAGAGATCGGATAGGATAAGCATATTCCTATTTATTCTTCAGAATTCAAAGGGCAATGTTTTTGAAGCCCTGAAGGGATAGGGAGAGGCCGAGGGGGTTTCATCAATGGGAAGAAGAGGAGAGCAGCGAGTATGTTGTGTATTTAAACAGTGTGGAAGGTCTTTTATTGATTTATAATTCTTTTATCATCTCTTTTGAACAAAGTGGCGTTGTTTGGAAGGTTTTTTTTTTATCAATTTATTATTCTTTATTATCACTAGTTTTCTGAAAATGTTAAATTTGTTGGGTATTCTGCCAGGGTTCGCATTCTACTGTGTTAATATTGAGGTGCGTTAACAAATGTAAAGCACCTAGTTTAGCTCTCTTGGATTAGTGCAGGATTTGCTCGATAATAATGGCGATGTCAAGACTAAAAATAGTTCCATACTTAAGTCATTATACAGTCAAACCTCTCTATAACAACCTCGTTTGTTCCGGATATTTTTGTATGTTATAGCGAATTGCTGTTATAGGAAACATATATTATGACAAAACATGAAATTTGGTTCCGGTAAAAACTTGACTTTTATAGTGAACTAGTGTTATATAAGATGTTATTATAGAGAAGTCTGACTGTATTCGTTCTTTGTCTTCGGTTACTTGATTGTAGGTGAAAAATTACTTACTATATTGAGCCTAGACTAAAATTTCTAATAAGCAACCTCTCTAGTGTAGTATTGTCAACTACTCAAGTTAACTCTCTGCACTATTCTCTTGTTTAAAACGATTCTGTCAATGAGGAAGCCATCAGCCTCTTTCAGTATTGACCATAAAATTATGCATACTATATTTCCCACTGTTCTTTTATGTTGGAGTCTTGGAAAAAGAATTCACTATTCAAAGGAATCGTAATACATAGAAAGGCAATTCTCTTTACTGACTCGGAATAATGTACAAAGAAATATGAATAAATTTTTATTGAATTGTTACAAATTGAAAGAATATTTAACAAAAAGGTCATATATAAGAAGTCCTAATTGTTGACTAGTATACAGTTCTATTTTGCTTGCAAATTTTCTTGCTCTATACATATATATACTTCTCCACCTAAAGGTATCAAAAGGTAGACTTTCTTAGTTGCCAGCCTTTGTGGTAGAGACAGCAAGTCTAGAAAGAATGAATACACAAATGGAGGAAACAAACACAGCTCCAGCAAAACAAGCAAGATCCAGTCCATTAACCACAGGAACATTCTTGAATTTCTCCAATACTCCAACTTGAAGTAGCATTATTAGTGCATGTCCTATTCTTGATTTAGCTTGCATCACTGACTTCATTCCCATTATCGATGGAAGTGTCTGAAAGTAAAACAAATTTTGGCCCGACCTTTGATCTCCTTCAACATTAGTTCTTGATCCCACGAACATGACATACAATCCCATTCCAAAAGTAAGCATAGCAGTCCCTAAAAGAAACATATCTGAAAGAAAAAATAGAACATTATTCGTTTAGAGTTAATTCTAATTTGGTAACATAAAAATGCAGTCAATTATCTGCTATAATCGGTTAAAATACGTTGATAGTATAAAAATAAATTAAGAAAGAAGTACTTACCTATAGCTTCGATCAATAGCTGCACGACATGTCCTAGGTCTGACTTCTGTGAGAGTGCGATAAAATAGTGGAAGTATGACTCTACCACTAGGTAACAGCCCTGCAATAACGAGGATGTTTATGTATTAGTCTTAAAATTGTAAAATTCAATGATATTCACCAATCAAATGCTAAAACCAAAGACATAATCATAAATAATAATAATAATAATAATAATAATAATAATAATAATAATAATAATAATAATACTAATATATATTACCTCAACAAAGCATAATAATGAACCAATCAAAGTCCCTGCAACTGCAAAGAGAGTGAAGAACCGGCAATCCAAAATACCCTGCAAAACAGAATTCCATATATCCACTAAGAAAAAACAAATCTTTAGCATAAGAATATACTTCAATTTCTTGGGTTTTTATTCATTTAGTTAACAGGAAGTAGGAAATGTCAATCTGGGATTTGGACTTGTGGACATAAATTATTATGCGGAACTTCAAACTGTGTATACACACACAAAAAAAAAAAAATCCATACAATAAAATCACACTGATTTTGAAGTCGATAACTTTACACCCTGTATTCATACCTCTACTAGTTAGACGCATAGATTGACAAAGGCGGATCTAAAATTTTTAGTACATGAGTGCACTATTAAAAAAATGAGAAAAAAACGTATTAAGTATGAATTAATCCCTATTCCTCTTAATAAATAACTCAACATTCAACCAAGTGTATCATTCAACCTTCTTGGAGTATGAATATCAATAATTAATATTATATACCAATTTAGAAAATAAGTACATAGAATACCTAATTTTGCGGAAAGACCATGGGTTCACGTGCCCCATAATTTTGCCTATAAATCCGCCAGACACGACATTTTATATCCCTATGAGAAAAAGAAAATCCATACCTTCTCGATGAACAACTGTAGATGATGCAACTTCTGCGGCATTTGTTTGAGGAAGTTTTTCAAGTTCTGAAGTATTAGATCTGAGACATTTTCTGCTACTAAACCGATATCTGGAAACCAGTTCTGTGTCATTGGTTCGTCAACAACCACACATGCCAATCTTGACATGGTGCCTGCCCCACCAACATGAGCCTTAGCTGCCACTGGTTTCTTCTCCACATCTCCGCCACCAACATTAATCTTACTACCTTTGTTTAAACATAGTAACCTCAACGAATAATTCCTGAAAGATTTACAAGGTGTTTGTTTCCGAGCATTGTCACCTAACCCCAATTGTTTTGAGGTACGTAACAATCTACCACTGATGGCCATTTTTCAGCTTGTTTAATTTTCTCTTTATTTTTTTTGACTTACTTTCTTTCTCCATTGGACCCAAGTATTTATATACAATACACAGAAAAAGTGCAGAAGATTCGTGGCATATTAGCTAGTATTGTCGTGAAGTAATGTGACCTTTGTTTTGGCACTGTTCTCCACTTTTCTTGGAGAGGTTGGTTTTGGTAAGGTATTATGAACTTTTCAACAATGTTAACCGCAAAAAATGTGGTGCAGTGGATGAGACTGATCTTTCCTTAACCAGAGGTCCCGAGTTCGAGTCCTAGGTATGAAAAAATCCTTGGTAGGGAGCGCTTTTCCGAATGGGATCCTACGCGGCGCGAATCCGGATATAATCGGGCTCCAATAAACACCAAGTGGGAAACTAAAAAACACTTTTCAACAATGTTACATTACAGTGTGTAGGGTCATAAGCATTCTCTTCCGCACACGTGGCAGTTCGTATCATTCCGCGGACTTCTATTCGTAGAGAGAATAATTTCAGAATTTGGAAAGTGGGATTCCTTTTTGATTTACATGGTTGAATTTTAAAACGCAGCTTTGGGCTGTATATCAGCTGTCGCCCCACGTGCCTTAATTTGTAAAACCCTAGTGAACGGTGTATACGAATAGATTGAACGTCAAGCAATTGAAGTTCCATTTTAGTGGTCATAACTACTTAGGTGATAGGTTTTTTTAATAGAATTAGGGCTAAATTTGAATATGTTAAACAGGTTGAAGCTTAATGTGTCAAAACCAAATCGCTCAATTAAAGTTCATTCTTCAATTGTTTATTTAAATTTGTATAATATGTTTTACTTTTTTTTTTGCTAATGAAAAGACTTATATTAGAAATTAAGTAACGTGAGAGTTATAATTATTATAAGTCAAGACCGTTCAAATAAGAAACAAAGCTGATAAAGCAAAGGGAGGTGGATTTTAACCCCGATGTTGATCTGACGCAACTGTTTTCCCTATTATATAACCGAATATATTTTAATAAGCTAAATTTGACACTTCTATATGGGACGATTCAAGCTCATCAATAAGTTTCTGTACGACGTCTTTCTCTATACTATTCATGGGTAAACCCCATACAAAAGATATTTAGGAAACAAGCTAGTGAAGAGAACAAAAATTGAATGTGTGGCCTATTCATTCGCACCTTCTTTCCACATGATTGTAAAGGAGAGCAGATTTAAACTTGTGAGTACCACGTTTGAATTGTGACATTTGTTGGCCTTGGTAGAGACGCGTCTTCTTTTAATCACATGAATTTCCTTACTTTCATCTTTGGAGTAAGCATTCGGCAACAAGAAGACAAATTCTTGGGGGTAAGGATAAAAACTATGGAGCTGTAAGATTGGTTGAACCATATTAAAATAAATATATATTTAGCTCACAAAATGATGGTTGGGCTTGTTTTTGTGTATCCGTGAATAAATAAATAAATAATTGAATCAACTGTTTTGGTACACATAAACAACACTGTCTCTATTTTTTTTTTCCCATAAATAAAAGGAAGATTTACTGGTTTGAGATCTATTATTTGTACCCAGGGACAAAGCTAGAGTAGAGGGCGGATGAGACAGGTTCATTTGAACCTAAAATTACATTGTGCATATAATGTCAAAATCCTTTATATGCATGTATATTAGATGTTTATTTTTTAAACTTTTTTTTGGTCTCATTGGTAAAAATCCGTTCTCCCCATATGATTGTACTTGTTAAGTGAATTATATAAGATCAGAGGTAAAACTAATGGATTCGGATGAACCATAACGTTTATAGAGAAATGTATACTTTTAGCCGTTACCATATATATATATATATACACTTTTTGGCTGTCAAATGTAATTTGTTTCTTTGCCTCGAGAAGAGAGGAGCTGTGGTGGTGTCATAACCCAAAAATCTCAAATGTCGTGATGGCACCTATAATAGTACTAGGCAAGCCGACATCCACAAATAACTACACATCTTTAAATTGAAAACATAATGAAACAAGCTTAATAGTAAAAATCTCATAAATAACTGATTAAGAAAATACCACAACTCAATACAAAATCCCCCAAAATTCGAGTGTCACTAAGTACATAAGCATCTAAATGACAACACAATCTGACTGCTAAGACATTGTCTAGAAAGATAGAACAGTACAAATAAACTAAAAAGAAGGAGAGTCGAGGTCTGCGGACGCCAAGGCAACTACCTCAAAAGTATCCAAGCAATAGAAACTCCAAACCTAGCAACCGCCATGTCCAGAAGTACCTAAATTTGCACACGAAGTGCAGAGTATAGTATGAGTACAACCGAGCAGTGACGAGCTCAGAAAGGTACAAGCCAATGCATATTAAAACAGTACAAACATGATAAGAAAAATGACAGTAATACCTCATAGAAAACTCATAATCAATTGTACACAATACAGAAATGTAGACATGCTTTCAAGTTTAACAGTTTAAGCTCAACATGGATAAAATATGTGAAGTATGACTGATATGAGGAATGTTGTATCTCTATATCTACATGTCAAATGTGCACGTCACAATCTCTGTCACAGTCTCTGCCTTTCGGGTGAGCACTCTGTGGCGAGCACTTTGTGCGCACTAGGTAAGCCTGCAAACCACACAGGAGATGTAAACCATACTAAGCAATCCATGTGCGGCAGGCTCAATACAGAAGACATTGAGGTAACTGTGAGCACCTAATTTTTACCCTACAGAAAATACTCCTACAAATTCACAAAAAATAGATTTGTTTTTAATTATTTTAATTTTTATAGAATTTTTAGGAATTTCTTGCTAATTGTTGTTTGCACTTTAGTTGCATGTTTAATATCTTAAAATTATAAGAAAATACCCAAAATGTCTGAAATATTCATTGCATAATATTTTAGGTTTATTTGCATTTAGGAATTAATTACATTGATTTAATTGCATTATTAAGCAAAAATCACAAAAATGGTCATTTCTACATATTTAGCTTTTAGTTTTTAAAATTAATATTTAGCTTTTAGGAATTAATTACATTGATTTAATTGCATTATTAAGCAAAAATCACAAAAGTGGTCATTTTTACATATTTAGCTTTCTTTAGTTTTAAGTTAATTAGTTGTTTTAATGATAGAAATAGATAAATAATTTTAATTTTTACAAATTAGATTAATTTCGGACTCATTTTAAGTTTTAATTGATTATGATTTAAAGTCCAAAAAAGAAAAAAGATTTAAGAAAGGAAGATGGCCATTTTTCTAAGTCAAAAATTGGACTGGGTCACATTAAAATGGCCCAATTGCTTTAAATCAAGCCCATACCTGATCGGCCTAACTCTCTATATTCCTAAAACACCCAATTCCCCCTTTAATTCAGGTGATTTGCATTTATACCCACTTTTTGGGTCACATTTTAACGTATACCCCCTTTGCAAAAAAAATTGCAAGCGTACCCACTTTTCGCGTAAACTTCAGGCATACGGGTCTGAAGTAGCAAATGCGATTACGCAAACTTCAGCATTCTAGTAGACGGGCCTGAAGTTGTTTGTAATTGTTGAACTTAAGCATTCTACTAGCTGAAGTTTTGTTCTCTATTTGCTGAACTTCAGCATGTTTTAGCTGAAGTTTTGTCCTGGATTCAATAGTTTTGTCGTAAAACTTTTTCAAAAACTTCAACAAAAGATGCTGAAGTTATTTAGTTTATTTAAAAACTTCAGCACTAAATAAGCTGAAGTTTTGTCCTGGATTCATTAATTTTTTCATAAAGCTTTTTCAAAAACTTCAGCAGAAGATGCTGAAGTTATTTAGTTAATTTGTAAAAACTTCAGCATTAAATAAGCTGAAGTTTTTTGTCCTGCATTCGTTAGTTTTGTCATAAAGCTTTTTCAAAAACTTCAGCACTAAATAAGCTGAAGTTTTTTTGTCCTATAGTCGTACTGGCTGAAGTTTTGTTCTCTATTTGCTGAACTTTAGCATAATAGTTCAACTTTCAGAGCTTAGTGTAAGAATTGCATCAATAAAGCCGCAATCAGCTTGCTGTTTGATATCCCATTCCTGGATCAATCTGAATTCATTGCAAATATAATAAATACGGACAATGAATTATAAATAGATGAAGAAAAGTTCTAAAATGTTGTTTCAACAAAAATGACAGTAATTATGAGCAAATCAGTAGTAAAATATACTACAAATTAAAAAAATAAAGAGTAAAATAAAGAGTAGAAAAGAAAGAAGGAAGAAAGGAGCGCACAAGTAACGTATATGTTAAGTAATTTTAAAAATATAGTTATCTATACTATATTAAAAGCACGAAGGCCCTTAGCGAAATATCGTTCGCCTTTTTTACCCTTTGAAAATAAAGTATACACTAGACAAAATAGTCATTTAACTATTTTCCTAATATTTATGACTTTAAAATTACCTAAATTTCAATATTATCTTTTTCCTTATTTAAACTATATAATATACCATATTTATAAAAGACATACCAGCATAATCAATGTAAGAAACTAGCGTGTACTAGAACTCATTCAAGGTTTAGGAGTGTTGTCTTTGTTTTAGAATTATTGCCGGTTAATTCTTTAGAATTTTACTATTTTAGTAAAAAATAAAAGAAAATTAATTGAAAGAGAATAAATATAAATTATTACTCTTTTAGTGTGAATATTTTAAAGGTTATTCACTATTCTCTTTACAACAAATAACTTAAAGTAATGAAAGGGTGCATGTGCATTAAAATTTACCAATAAGTAATAGATTTAATTTTAGGTCCATAATTGTTGAAGTTTCCTATACATGGTAAATCAAACTTATAAACCTAACATGATGAGTAAAAAAATATATATCTATAAATAAGTTTACCAAAGACAACAATGCAATTATTAAAATAATTACAATTATATTATAGTAATAATAAACTATAATGTATTTTAAATTTTTCGTTGAAGTTATACATGTTAAAGCACAAACTCGGTTAGATAATTGAAATATAAATAAGAAACCAAAATTTATATATCTAAATTAATGGTAATAAATTGTACCTTTTCTTTATAAGAAATTTAAGGATAAAATAGTAAAAAATAAAGTATATTATAAATAAGTCGTCATTTTTAATGTTTTCCTTTTTTGGCATCCAGTCCTACAAATGCTAATCTCACTATATTTTTTTATATTAAACTATTTATAGTAGTTATTAACTCAATCGTAATTACTTTTATAACTTTATAATATCAAGTTTATACATATTGAAGTCTCATGTACATCGCAAACCAAACCTATAAACATATTAGGAACTATCTATAACTAAGTTTAAAAATGACAAGACTATATTTGAAAATAATATAATTATAGTAATAATAACTATAATGTACTTTAATATTTTTGTCGAACGTATACATGTTAAAGCTCAAACGCAATCAGATAAGTGAAACATAAATAAGATAAATTTATATATCGAAATTATACTAATAAATGGTATATATTTTTGTAAGAAATTTAAGAATGAAATAGTAGGAAAAAATATATTTTAAACAACTTGTCATTTTTCTCGTTGCATTTAGTCCAACAAATGACAATGCCTAGCTCTATTTTTTTATTAAATTATTTATTATAAGATATTAATTCAATCACATTCATTTTTTAGACTTTACATTGTCAATATTAATTTTTGGAGCTATAAGACTAACCTTTTATTCTCTTTTGTGTTTTGTTTTTAGTATTAAGTCATTAAAATAACAATAATTTTCATGAGACCTCACACATACTCATAAATCACAATAAATTATCTAGAAACTTTTGTCGGCCAAGATTTCTTCATTTATTGAGTTAACTAAATGAGAACACCATTCAGCAGTTCCAAGAATATTTCTTTAACTTTTATTATATAATTTAAAATTAATTAAATATATAGTCGAATAATATTTACGTAATTTTTAAAAAATTATGTACTCATTAATATATTAATATAGGTACACGCGTAACGCTTTAATATACGTATATTAACGTCGTAAGTTAAAATGGGTGTGTGCAATTTTTACCTTTAATTCCTTCCTACCAAAATCACAACCCTCCTCCTTGAAAAAAACCAACAGCGGCGCTCCATAGCTCCTCTCTTCTTCAACGAAAAACAGCCACCCCTCCGTCTTCAGCAACAGAACTCCCTCCTCTCAACACCTTCAGTTGCCTCAACAGTCCTCTCTCTCGTTTTCTGCGTCGCTTCCGTCATCGGCGAACTCACCGGAAACACGAGAGTAGCGGCGCCTCATCTTTTCACATCTCCGCCAGCCGCCATCTCTGACCCTCGCACCCATATCTCACTCTCGCCTGATACACACGTACTCAAGAGCTTACATAAATGGGCTGGGAATTTGAAAAGTCTAAATCTCTGATTTGAAGAACAAAACAATAAAAAGGGAAAGAAAAAAGGAGTCCGAAATTGCTCAAGTTGGTTACTACTGGTTTTCGAATTTATTTCTCGGAGTTTCTGGATATCTGTTTGTGTAAAAGTGCTGGGATTTCGCTGAGCTGAGCTGCTGCTGATTCTTGACTCGTTAATTTCGCCCCTGTTTGGTTTTCTCTTCATCGAACTTAATTCTAGAGGAACTAGCTGTTTCCGGCTGGATTAGGCTCTCAATTTTGTTATCTCAGCTTAATCGGGTATGTGCACACACCCCTGTTACTCCGTTTGAATGCCATATGAAAAGTAAATTTGTTCATCTTTTAACTCGGCTCAACTGCATAGATCTATCGTGTGTAATTGATGATCTTGTTTTGAATTGTCTCCTCTGTTAGACTACGGAATTGTTTATCCTCTAATCATATTCAAATGTTTAGATCTAGCATGTATAGTTGCTAAACTGGTTCTTAGAATTCCTTCTTTGTTAAGATTTGAAATTCTCAGCAGGTTGAAATTAGATATTCGAGTTGTTAGATGTTAAGGGATAATTTGACATTTACTGTTGATAATTAATCATTGTTAGAGTTTCATTTGTAATACCATAGATTTATCGCTTAAGGTTGTAGGTTAGGGGAAATTGTGATGTCTTTTTTACCACTAGAGTGAGACTAGCCAGTTAGGAATTAGTCTTAGGATGCTATTGATCAACTACTGATGATGGACTTTATCTTCTGTGTATTAATACCTTACATATTCTCGTATTTCCTATATCTCTTATATTGCTGTTACTTTGTTTTTATGGTATTTATGTTATGTTATGGATTTTATGGTATTTTATGTTGTTTTATTATGAGTCTATTGATAGTACTAATATAGTGTCTCTTGTTGCCTCTTTGAGCCGAGGGTCTCCTGGAAACAGCCTCTCTGCCCCTCGGGGTAGAGGTAAGGTCTGCGTACATATTACCCTCCCCAGACCCCACTTGTGGGATTACACTGGGTTGTTGTTGTTGTTGTTGTTGTTGTTGTTGATGTGATTTTAGATTTCAAATAAGTTAGTATGATATGTTAAACTATTTTGTTTGTTCTGCATTCATTTTCATCTGTTCTCATAAGATGGATGTGTAAGTATCTGTTGGGTAATTCTTAAAATATGGATGGCAAGCTTGAAGGTCAGTTTCTTCGAACTTGTCCAGTTAGTTTCAAAGTTGATTTAAATTTTAGTGGTGTTGAATGCACAATTGCTAACAGGTCGCAGGGTTTTGAACTTGTTAATGAATCAATAGCTAATCCATTTCACCACAATTAATCTCCATAACACAAGGCCTTACAATAATCTCAAACTTAGGAGTTGAACAAATTATGGATGTTTGTAGTTCGCTTTAGACACAATTTAATCTATCATCATAATTATGTACACGTTCGCATGACATGATTATGATTTTTCAAAAATTAAATCGAGGTATGCGTCCGCGCAACTTCGGCCAAACAATCTTTAATTTATAAAGCGTGATAAATCGTGTACACGTATGTGTGACATGGTTTTCGCGCCCCAAATAAAACGGGTTTACACACATGTAATCCGTTTCAAGATTAAATCCATAAACGCCATAATTAAAGGCGGTAAAAAGGTAAATGTACATATGTTCTAAAAATGAGTAATTAAACAATTTAATTAAGCCATGTATGATTAAAGCGATCGTGCTAAAACCACGGAATCCTGGAGTGCCTCACACCTTCTCCCGGGTTAACAGAATTCCTTACCCGGTCTTCTGTGTTCGTAGACCATAAATAGAGTCAATTTCCTCGATTTGGGATTTAAAATAAACCGGTGACTTGGGACACCATAAATTATTCCAAGTGACGACTCTGAAATAAATAAATAATTCCATTTCGAATAGTCACTTTAATTGGAAAAACTCCCTATCCCCTCAGGAAAAAAGAGGTGTGACAACCACACTCAGCCTTGATGATCTTGAAGTTAAAAAAAGAGAGCCTTTTTAATTAATTAACGTTGGCAACCCAGTTATAAAGAGAAGAGCTCGCTTCTGTTGCTTTGTTCGCTTCAGGGGAAGTGATCCTTTTTGTGTACCTGATACGCTTCAGATCAGAGAAGCGCCAGATGTCTCGCTTCGCATCGCTTCTCGCTTTAAGCGAGGAAGCAGTCACTTTTAACAACACTGAATCTGCCTCTCCCATCAATACTCTACCATCCTCGTCTTTGATGCACCTCACTTGGTCCAAATCCCGAGCCTTCCTCTCTGTCGCCTTGGCCAGCCGGAATAATTTCTTCTCCCCGCCTTGGCCCCTAGTTCCTGGTACGGACTATCAAAAGCGGCAGTCTTAGCCTCTGTGACCGCCAGCTTCGCCTTCTTCCTAACTACCTTATATCTCTCTCTGTTCGCTCTCCTCTCTTCCTCGCTTGTGCTCCTTATTAACTTCAGGTATGCCCCCTTCTTCGCTTCTACTTTACCTTGTACCAGTTCATTCCGCCACCAGTCGCTTTTGTGCCCGCCAGAGTAACCCGTCGAGACTCCCAACACCTCTCTCGCTGCTTCCCTTATACAATCCTTTGTCGACGTTCTTCCTCTCTCTCACAGCCGATAACCTCCCTTCCAACTCCTGAGCTTTATCCTTAGTCAAGGTGCCCCACCTGATTCTCTGTCGTCCTCGTGCAGTCCTCTTCTTCCTCTTCATCATGATACCGACGTCCATCACCAAGAGCCTATGCTGCGTCGCGAGGGTCTCACCCGGGATAACCTTGCAATCCTTGCACAACCCTCTGTCACACTTCCTAAGGAGAAGACGTGTTTTCAATCGTCACGGAATTGAAATACGAAACTTGAAAAATTGATTCTTGTATCTCAATGTGCTGATATGAAATTTTAGAAAAGTTTTGCAGGCTTTTATTTCAAATTTTTCAATATTTGATGCAGATTTTTATTAGAAGATTTATTACTTTGAAGTTCAAGGGTGTTGTTATGCTGAGCTTCTTGCCTCTTAATATCTATTTAATTAATGTATATTTTATCTTATTTGAGCACTTGACCCTTTCGAGTAAAAGAAGCATTCTTATATTTGACGGCACTCATCTGCTCCTCTATCATTGCCTTGGGACAATTTGAGATAATCTCTGGATTCGTCCCTGATTTATTGAATTTGTGTTTTGGTTAAAAGGGAAGGTTATTTACAATTTGAGATAAATGGGGTTCTCTACATACTCGTTGCTCATCTGTTTCTAATCATATCTTGCAGAAATGATTGTTTTGGCAAGTTCAGTGTTTTGCTCAGCCCCAACATGGCCACTGTGCAACCCATCAGAGAGCAAGCAACACTCTAGTACACCCATCTTTAGGAGGCTGACTTTAACAAGATGTCAAGCCAAAAGATGGTAAGATTTTCTTTGACAATTTGGCGATCAGTTTCTGTGCAATTCTAAGGCTTTTCACTAGGTTAACTCTGTTCTTGACGCTAGCTGTGATTGTTATGATATGTACAAAGAGCTAGTTCCATATGCCAATGCGTGGTCTTGGCAAAAGGCCATTGTCGACAAGAGGAAAGCACAAATTGAAAGGAATGAGGATCTTGCGGACACACTCATTGTATTGCAGCATCAGCCGGTTTATACGTTGGGTACTGGTAGTTCTGAGGAGAATCTACATTTTGACATAAAGAATGCTCCTTTTGAATTGTATCGAACAGAACGTGGTGGTGAAGTGACTTACCATGGCCCTGGTCAGGTACATTTCACTTGCGCCTACTTCCCCAATTGTATTGATGCAGTATGATCCTCATTTTTCGTAGTGTGCTCTGCAGCTGACTGAATAGGTTGTTTTTAATGCTTGATGGTATTGATTCAAGGGCTTGCAAAGTTTCTATTCTAAGTTCTCTAATCAGATGTTGGTAAGCTGAAATGGGGCTTTGACAAGACTGCTGTTATACTCTCCACTGCTTAACTGCTGGGGCAGGGATGTGTAGATGGTGTTAGGTTTCCCCTTTTTGAAATGTATTACTTAGGATTTGCATATGTGCTTAAAGACTTTGAATCATGTGTTCGTTTGAGCTCTTACACTTCTGACATGTGATGCTTTTATCTGAAATTGTAGCTAGTTATGTACCCAATCATCAATCTCCGATATCATAAGATGGACCTTCATTGGTACCTCAGGAGCCTTGAGGAGGTGATTATACGAGTTCTTTCTTCATCATTTTCTATGGAGGCTTCCAGAATTGACGGTTTAACTGGTGTTTGGGTCGGTAAGTTCTGAATCTCCATATTATTTGGATGGCCTATATCAGTCTGCAACAGTATTATCAGATATTTCTAAACAAGATTTTAAGATACTGTGGTTATAAAGGTTTAGGTGAAAATAGTTAGTTAAAATGGTTTGTATTGAAGGTCCCTCATGTGCTCTGGGGCATATGAATGACATTGGTGATTTAGAACAATTTCTCGTAGGAGTTGCCTAGTCATGGGAACTGGCAATTTCATCTCAATTACATTGTTGTTTCTCCCCTTCCACACACCTCGCATACGAACCTTTTCTTCATTTTTTTATCCCTCAAGTTTTCTGTATTGTTATTATTACGTCTCTTAATTCTGAAGGGAGGCATGAAATACTGGTCTAACACTGGCTTCTTTCAGAGGGTCGCAAATTAGCTGCAATTGGTATCAGAGTATCTCAATGGGTCACGTATCATGGCCTAGCGCTGAATGTCACCGCAGATCTGGCTCCCTTTCAGCAGATAGTTCCATGTGGGATCCGTGATCGTCAAGTTGGAAGCATAAAGGGATTACTGAAGGAGTTCTCAGTCTCTAATGGCTGTGGTACAGAAAACCATCAAGACACTGATGATTTCCAACTTATTGATATTGCTCATAGATCTTTAGTTAAGGAGTTTTCTGAAGTTTTCCAAGTTGATATCCATGGTAAACCTATACCTGTTTTAACTTCTTTTAGAGAAAGCCCTTCTCCTGGCTTGATTAAGGATATGACTTATTCTTGAAGGGTGAATTAGTCATGAAATTTTACAAAGAATTATCAGATTTGATGCAATTTTTTCTTTTCAAGTGATTTGGTCTGATTGATCTAAATTATGAGCATTGCAATTCTGCAATTGATACTTTAATATGGATACGGAGTAGTATGCTTTTGCTGTGTCGAACATGTATGGCACTGGTTAAGAGTGTATTACCATCAAACTCAATTATTCCTGAAACAAACTTATCTTCTTCCTTTTTGGATAAGTAAAAAACTAATTAACAAGGTGTAAAGATTCTTTCGTTGTACATTTGGACATTTGTTCTGTGGCTCCCTTTCTATGTGGTCGGGAGCTACGTTATGGTTTCCTTCCTCTCTGGTTAAGTAGCTAAAAAAAGAAGCGGTATCAGGACCGAAATACTGCATCAGATAATTTGAAGCTAATGCAACCCAAAGTTTCTATAAAACAAAAAAGAAAAGGATGAACAACTTCATCTACAAAGATTAGTAGTTTTCAGAAACAGGTCTGGAAGGAAAGAGCCTTTGAAGAAATGTAAGCAACGACCATAAGCAAGTTATTCCCAAGACTTGGAAAGTCACTATCAAAGCAATCAATGCACCATTTCTGTCAAACAACTCCGGGGTGACAGGAGCTCCGCTCATGGCAAACATCAGCTTCTCCACAAAATGCACGGATCTTGTCAACTGATATATTCTGTAAACCTGCAAATATTCGAAATCCTCAATTCTCCATTCTACTTTCACACCCGAAAGAAAAAGAAAATGTAGCAGTATACATACCTCAAAAATAATTGGCACCACGGGCCAAGAAGATGATCCATGTCTGTCAAGAAATCTCTCGAATAAATATTGTACTAAACAGCCAAGCAGAAAAGGAGCCACTGCAACCAAGCCTGGCAAGCCAAGTGAAGGCCAGGTAACATAAAGAGCAAAGAGGGGGGCAAAAATCTTAAACCCCATTACAAAGAAAGCAGATGTTATATATCCCTTCAGCCCAGTAATAAGGCTCCATCTCTTTGCACTGAATTGTAGATATGGCTTCTGAACGTGGTCAGTGACCCGAAGGTATGTCGCAAGGCCAATATAAAACATGACCTCAGAGAAAAATGAAGACACAATTTCTGCAAAGACATGTAGATTTCATTAAATTTTGACATGTATAAAAGCAGGTGCAGCTAATCGTGTTCATCTAACTATGTTCACAATCTCATGGCTCATACAATTTGGAAAATCTCAGTTCTGTAAATCTGATAACATGCTACCTTCTAGTAATGGTAAAATAGGAAGAGATCCTATTACATGATACGACTCTTCGACCAGGAAGATGCTTTTAGGTGGAAGAAAACTGACCATAAAATCAGTATTCAAGATATCATAATGTTGTTGCTTAACAGCTTAAACAAGCAAGCTACACATCAACCGAGCTTGCCTATTAAAACTATCATAACTACCAGAACGTAATCAGCTAGCCCAAAGTAACACTTCAACCTACAATTCAAAGTTGGGTATTTTTACTACATGCAGCTGATACAACAATCATAAACATAAAAGCAGAGGAATCTTCTGAGACACTTAAATCTTGTTTTCCATCAGCTTAGAGCATACTGCTAATTACATCTAGTGGGGATGTATCTAATTAACCATTTTAATTGTCTGAGCTAGTAGCTTCTACTCTCCATGAATGAATAGAATAGATGATTGCTAACAAACCATAGGAACTTATATGCTTTATCCCAAAAGAGACAGACAGTTCATGATCGGAGTACCTCCCATAGGAACTTATATCAGCTAGATAACCACAACATTCAAGCTTAAGAAAATAGCATGGTCCCACTTCTTTGTTCATTAACAAACTAAAATAAATTGTTTGTTTAATCCAAAAGGGAGATATTCCTAAATTATGTTATAAAAATTGACTAAATTAGCCCTCACTATACACATCAAAACATTCAAAGCTGATAATTTTTTAACATCATTTCCACAAATTTCTATATCCAATCACTAGATTAGTCAGCACCATTCCAAGAATTTGCATATCCAGTCAATGTTTACAGAAATCAGCACATATAAAGTAACAACCAAGTATTAACTAAACTTTTGGCATACCTGCAAAGGTCACATTCTTGATTAAGTCATCAATGGCAACAGCAATGAAGAACCGAGGAAGCACTAAAGAAGAGATCAACGCAATAGGAGCAATAACCCAGAGAAAGGAGCTTCTTTTTTCCTCAAAAGGGGCTGACACCAACTTACTTTCTTCAATTAGTTGGTGAGTAAGTCCGTGGAATGAAACAGAACCTGATTTACCCCGAAATGGTTCAGACCCATTACTGGCGATTAGACTTACACTCCTACTTTCCCTGCCATCATAATTTAACTTCTCCGGAGGACTAGAATTAGAGGCATACACTATCAACCCCTTCTTCAGTGATGGAATAACTGTAGTAACAAATAGACCATATTGAAGCAGAGCAAAAAATACTATATTTCGAGGCAATATAGAGGTACATAAAAGAGGAAATTACAAAGAGAGAAAGGAACTTTGCATTCCAACTACGCACAATAGTATCTTTAAAGCAATATAGACACTCCAACAGAGGAAAATTTCAAAGAAACAAGAAAATTTACATTTCAACCCACAATATTATCTTTATAGGAACAAAATAAAACCCAAAAGAGAAACTGAAAGGAAGCAAGGAAATTTACATTTCAACCCAAAATACTATATTTAAGTCAATAATAGGCATTCAACAGAGGAAATTGCGAAGAAAACGAGAAAATTTACATTTCAACCCAAAATATATCTTTAAAGCAATAAAATAAAACCCAGCAGAGGAAATTGAAAAAAAGAAGGAAATTTACATTTCAAACCGTTTTGAGCAAAAGGGTTTGTTTTCTCCAATCGAACATAGCTTCTGCCATTGTTCTTCCGCACCAGAGATGACACAGAAACCTAAATAGAATTAACAAAATTTTACAAGTGTATATACAGATAGCTATGGGCTAAAAACAAAAAAAAAATACTTACATTGTGAAACTGGAATTGAGAACATTTGGGGATTGAAGCTTCATGTTGAAGCAAAGAACAAGCAGATTGCAGGTTCATATTTTGTTTTTTTTAAGGATAGTAGTAAACCCTAAACCCCATTTGAGCTCCTTTCTTTTTTTCTTTTAAATTCCAAGTATTAATTTACAAATCTCTCCGTATGTTTACTATAATGACACATGGCCTCATGCAGTTTGCAATATTACGGACACCTTATCCCATATTAACGTATTTGAACATCCGAGTCCACCAGCTAAAAGCTACTCCCTTTTTTCAATATATATGAATTTATTATTACTACTTATTTGGGAACTCAATGTCCCAATTTTACTTTAGGATCTGTTTGGAAAACCATTACATAATTAGAATTGGTGTAATTACTAGCAGAGGTGGAGCCAGAATTTCAAGTTTATGAGTTCGTAATTCTAATTGTTTTAAGCTACTAGGTTAAATTAATTTAGATATATTCAATGAATTTTTTAAAACAAATACAGAGTTTGAACCAAATCTACTCTAGCTCCGCCCCTGATTACTAGGATAGTGATTACAATGTTATAATTACGACAACCTGTTTGTGTCATAATATAATTACAGTGTAATTACAAGTATAATTACATAGTTAAATTAAATTATATATATAAAGTTAATTATCAAAAATTAAAAGTTAAAATTTAACAAATATATACCTTTATAAATAATATTAATTTTGACATTTAAGATAGATATTGATTCTTGAAAATATATTAAGTAATAATCACATATTTGTAACTAATATTGTAAAAGTATTTGATATATATTTTTCAAAATTAATAAAATTTTACTTTAATGAATAATAAAAACTAAAAGTACATATTTTGTAATAACATCATGGACTGCATGCCTGATAAAAAGATTAATATTTATAAATATAATGCCATAATATTAATCATATATTTTATGTAAAAATAATATATCAATTCTAATTGAAAAATGAATGGCATGCAATCTTAGATAATAAGTGAATACTACTAAAGCAAATAAAATTGGATAAAAAATATAACATAAATTCAAAAAAAATAAATTAATGTAATACTCTTATGTAAAATTACAACATAACTTAAACTAAGTTTCAACATAATTTAAGTAAATATAATTCAAAAGAAAAGAAAAACATAAGTTTATAACCTCATTTAACAATGAGATTCTACTTAATGACATCACTCATTATATGCTAACTTTATTAAAGATTCTTTCTTTTTAATATTAGGAGGATGAATTTCAAAAAAAGAAAAGAATAATAGCACAATTGTGCTAAATAAAAAAGAAAAAAAATATAAGCAACTACATGGAATCACAAAAAATAAAGATTGAAAAATAAGAATATTATTTAAATATTAAAAAAGTAATCTATCCTTTTAACATATTTAAGTTTGCATATAACCTCATCATAACAAAGTTCAACTCTAATAACATTACTCATTATAAGTCAAGTGACTTATTTTTTCTAAGATTACGAGGTATAATGTTTTAGAGAACTTAGAATAATAACATAGCTAAGTGTATTTAAAACAAAGAAAATAAGTAATAAAGAAATAAATTATGAGAAATTATGTAGAAACGCGTAAAGTAAATGTTAGGAAATAAGAAAATAAAAAATAAAAAATGTAAAAAATATATATTTGAAAAAAAAAGAATTTTAAAAGTTTTAAAAAAATTAAAAGTAAAAAAATAATATAAATAAAAAGTAAATTAAAAAGAAAAAAAGAATTTCAAAAAAAAAAATAACCTGGGAATTACATCATGTAATTACTAGCAATTCTCAGCTCCCCTTGAGAATTACAGAGTGTAATTACACCCCCCAGTTACACCTAATTACATGCTGACTAAGTAATTACTTGATCGGACAAACATGTTAAAACTGTGTAATTACACCCTAAATTCAATTAAAGGGTGGCTTTCCAAACATGCCTTTATTGTTTGGTCTTTCCTTTAAAATCATGAGTGTTGCCTATGCTTTTGTTCGTCTCGATGTGTCTATTGAAATCTTTTTTTTTTCATCTTTTCTTGAGCTGATGATATATTGGAAATAACATTTCTACCTTTTCAAGATAAAGGTAAGGTCTGCGTACACACTATTCTCCACAGACCTTACTTGTAAAAGTATACTATATTTCTTATTGTTGTTGTTGACGTGCTATTGAATAGTTCCGGTGAAAGAAGACTAGTGAATGATGGCGTTGTAAATCATTTAAAATTAAAAGTTATGCTAAGTAATACTATAGTGAATATATTTTTTTGTAAAAATAAATCTTTTAGACGGCTATGTCAATCCTTCCTCCCTTATTGTTAAACTTGCTACTAAGTATAAGTTTTTGGGAGGATAATAAAGTAAAATTCTTCCACAAGTTTGACATCAAGTATGAAATGTAACATAAAAATGAATTTTAAGGAATGCTACCTAAAATTTCGGGCATATCAAATTCTTAAATTAATGAGACTAGTAATATGAGCCCAGGGTAATTAATGTAATTTACTTAGGTTAGTAGGTGTATCTGTAAGTATTAGAAGTTAGCAACTACCTACACGTGGGTTAGCTGTCAGATGTTAGTTGCTGGTTAGATATGTGTATATATACAGTGTAGTGTATAGAACAGAGGTGTAATTTATTCTTCTCTTTACTGAATGAAAGAGGAAGCTCTGAGCTCAATTTTCTCTTCCTAATTCATCTGTGTGCGTGTGTGAGTTTCATCATGGTATCAGAGCCACACGACCATTAGTGTAGTCTCTCCATTTCGATCTTCGAATTTTACTTCAGAAGCTCACTGAAGATAGCATCGATGGCGGAAATTGACAATGAACTGCCGCGAAAAGTCAATCACAACCGTCCTCTGTTTTTGAATGCAAATGATAACTCTGGACCAGTATTAATCTCCTTACAACTACGAGGACCGGAGAACTATTCTGTCTGGAGCCGAGCAATGCGAATTGCGATCCTAGGTCGAAACAAGCTAGGGTTTATTGACGGCACATACAAACGGAAAAATTACGGTATAAATCTCGTAGATCCTTGGTAGAGGTGCAATGCAATTGTATTATCATGGATAATGAATTGTGTGTCACTGGAGCTGCTCAGTGGAATCGTTTACTCGTCAAATGCAACGACTGTCTGGAATGATCTAAAGGAACGCTTTGAAAAAATTGATTGTTCAAGGATTTTTCAAATTCACAAAGAGATTGCAACTGAATATCAAGGTACTGCATCAATATCCGCATATTTCTCAAAATTACGATTGTTATGGGCAGAGTTTGATAGCTTAACACCAGCACCGGGCTGCAATTGTGCAAAATCGAATAAGTCAATAGCATTTATGGAGAGATTGAAGCTATTGCAGTTCCTAATGGGCTTGAACGAGCCATATAAACAAGCTCGCAGTCATATATTGATGATGGTACCAGTTTCTTCTATGAACAAAGCTTACTCAATGTTAATGGAGCTTAAGAGTCAAATAGCCATGACAAATCATTCAGACATGACTGGGGACGTGATACAACTGCCTTAATGACAATTAGAGGTGGTTCTCCATTTACACCTAAAAGAGGCTATAATCTATATTGTGATTTTTGCAAAATGAAAGGGCACACTCGAGAAAACTGCTGCAAAATTCTATCCAACAGACTTCAAGCATAAAAAAAGAAAAGGGGATTCAACTCTCTTAATCCTGCATCAGTTGAAGTCTTGAAGATGCTCAACCACAGCACCAGGGAAACAAGAATGCAACTCAATTCAATGATAGGGCCACTACATCATCAAACTTTGGCATAACACTAGTGTTTACTCAGGAATAATTCAACCAGATCTTGAAAATGCTGAATAAAAAAGGAGTGCCAGACACCTCAACCAATATGGCAGGTATGTCCTATTGCAGTGCTTGCTTGGTAAGTGATACAACTAAGTCTCACAATTGTATTATAGGCACTAAAAAAACAAATCATATGACCTCCATTTATAACCTATTATCAGATACAATGGAAGTGATGAAAAACAATAGCAAAATAGTAAATTTGCCTAATGGAACCAAGGTAGCAGTATCACACATTGGCAATTGCAGAATAAGAGAAAACCAGGAAGTAAAAAATGTGTTGTATATCCCGATTTCAAGTACAACTTGTTGTCAGTCTCTAAATTGACAAGGGAAGTTAAATGTATGATTGCCTTCTTTCCTAGATTTTGTGTGTTCCAGGACCTCTACACTGGAAAAGTGAAGGGGATTGGTAGAAAAGATGATGGACTCTACCTACTAACTACTATATATCTAACGGAAAAGGGCCAAACATGCCCCTAGACTATTGGAGTTGGTACAATAATACCTCCCATCCACCTATTTTGCCAAAATTACCCTCACAGTTATCTTTTCGGCTCAAGACTGCCCTTACGATTAACAACCATGTTAGGTAGAAAAAAAACTTTAATTAATTTCCATGTGTCATCGTCCCATTGACCTAACTTAAAATTCACCTAAATTAAAATAACGAAAAAGGGTCAAACCTTTTTCGTAAGGGCAATTGGACGATGACATGTGGAAATTAATTAAGTTATTTTTACCTAACATGGTTGTTAGTCGTAAGGGCAGTCTTGACCCGAAAAGATAACGATGAGGGTAATTTTTGCAAAATAGGTGAACGAAGGGTATTATTGTACCAACTCCAATAGTCCAGGGACAGTTTTGACCCTTTTCCGTAGATCTAATAAGAGACAAGAAAATAAGCCCACACACTCATTGATTGCTAGATTGTACCAACACACATTGCAGCTTTAGCATAGGAGGAAGGGGCATCCCTTTGCAAGAGTCATGAGAAAACTACTATCCATTAGTGAAGAAGAATGTAGAAATATAGTAAATAATTGTGATATATGCCTTTTGGTAAAACAAGCAAAGTTACCATTTCCTATTAGTAATACTAGAGCAAAAGGTGTGTTTGAGTTGCTACATATGGATGTTTGGGGACCATTTAGAGTACATACCTATGATGGTAATAAATACTTCTTAACAATAATTGATGATCTCTCAAGAGTGACCTGGATTTACTTGTTGAAACTAAAGTCAGATGTGATAGTAGTAATCAAAAACTTTCTGCTAATGGCACATAATCGAATAAAAAATAAGGTAAAGAGGATAAGAATTGACAATGGAACAGAATTCATTAATTCTAAATATTCTAGATTATTTAGTAGTCTTGGGATCATATATCAAAGATCATGTCCATATACACCATAACATAATGGCACAGTAGAAAGGAGACACACACATTTACTGGAAGTGGCTAGAGCAGTAAGGTTTAGGGGATATATCCCTCCTAACTTTTAAGGTAAGTGTGTATTGATGACAACCTACTTCATTAACAGGATGCCAACCCCAGTGCTTGCAGGGAAGTCAGCTTTTTAGGTGTTTCACAAAAGAAGCCCCTCAATGGATCACATAAGAGTTCCAGGATGTCTATGTTATGCTGTTCCATCAGTTGTAGGAGACAAATTTCAACCCAAAGCACTGGCATGTGCCATGATGAGGTATTGAGCCGTTCAGAATGGGTACCTGTTATTTGATCTGACTAACAAAACTTTCTTTGTTAGCAAGAATGTCACCTTTAGAGAGTATTTTTCCCTTTAAATCTATTGGCATTGACAGAACTCCCTTGTTTGTTCCTAGTCAATGGCCACATGATGAAGAAGTCACTAAGCAATTGCTTCTCAGAATGGTGCACCTGATACTAGTGAAGGGAATGGAATTATTGAACCAGATGCGGCTCAAAATCACATAGTATTCAGGAAGTTGCATACTATGACAGTGACATTAATAAAGAATCAACAACTCTCTACTAAGAAGATGACATGGCTGACATGCCATATGCAAAACCTGCTATTAGAGAAACAACTGAACATGTTGATTCTACAGCTGAGATTGTAGATGGAGACATAAATCATGAAGCTGAAGTTAAAGTTGCACAACCTTACCCAACTCACAATGCCCAAAATTCAGATACTTCTCTGAGAAGGTCTTCTAAGGATAAGGCTCCACCACTTTGGCTAAAGGACTATGTAGCTACAAAAGCTTCTAGTTCATGTGTTTACTCACTAGACAACTACCTGAGCTATGAATGTCTCTCACCCAAATAAAAGGCACACATAGCAGCCTACTCAACAAGTGTTGATCCTACTTCTTTCCATGAGGCATCACAGTATCCCAAGTTGATTGATGCAATAAAAGCTAATCTGTCTTCTCCGGAGGAGAACAAGACTTGGATTATTATGTCTCTTCCACCAAACAAGAAGGTAATAGGATGCAATTAGATTTACAAAATAAAATACAAAGAAAATGGAATAATAGAAAAGTACAAGGCAAGGCTGGTGACTAAAGGGAATAATCAGAAGGAGGGTCTTGACTATCAGGAGACTTTTTCTCCTGTTGTCAAGATGGTCATAGTGAGAGTGGTTCTCTTTATTGCAGTAGTTCAAGGCTGGCTCATTCATCATATAGATGTGAACAATGCCTTCCTACAGGGAGACCTTTTATGATGAAGTGTATATGCAGATTCCTTAAGGTTTTGCCAGCAAAGGATAGTCAATCATGGTATGCAAGCTTATTAAGTCCCTTTATGGACTAAAACAAGCATCAATGCAGTGGAATATGAAGCTTGTGGAAGCATTAGTACAATCAGGATTTGTACAAAGTCAACTAGATTATTCTCTACTGATAAGGAAGATTGGACAGAAGATAGCAGTGGTTCTTGTCTATGTTGATGATCTACTGATCACAGGCAATGGCAAAGGCTTGATCTTGGAGACAAAAGGCATTCTGCAGCAAACATTCAAGATAAAAGATCTAAGAGAATTGAAGTTCTTCCTAGGAATAGATTTTGCAAGATCCAACAAGGAAATTCTTATGAATCAAAGAAAGTATGCTTTGCAGCTTATATCAGAATTAGGTTTAGGAGGTGCCAGACTAGCATGGACTCCTATAGAGTACAATCTGAAGTTAACTAGCAAGGAATATGACAATCATGTGGAAAAATGGGGAGATGAACTCTTAGAAGATATTGCATCATATTAGAGATTGATAGGCAAACTACTATACCTCCCCATGACAAGGCCAGACATAAACTTCGCTATACAAACCTTGAGTTAGTTCTTTCAATAGACAAAGAGATCTCACACGGAGGTAGCATTAAGAATAGTGTGGTATAAAAAAAAGAACTAGAAATGGGTGTCTTATTGTCAAGCAAGCCATCAACTCAGCTCAATTCCTACTGCGATGCTGATTTGGCTTCATGCCCCAAAACCAGAAGATCATTGACATGGTACTTGGTAAAGTTTGGGAATTCATTGATATCCTGGAAATAAAAAAAGCATACAACAGTCTCTAAAAGTTCAACAGAAGCTAAGTATATGCGCATGGATTCTGTAGTATCAGAGGTTATTTGGCTAATCAGACTATACTCAGAACTTGGTGTCCAATTGAATTTTCCTATGACATTGCTATCAAAAGCAGTAAATCAGATTGCTGGAAATCCTGTTTACCACGAAAAAATAAAGCATAAAGAAATCAATTGCCACTTCATAAGGTAGAAGGTACAGAATGGGAGTGTAGCACCAAGACATGTGCAATCAAGAGAGCAACAAGCGAATATTCTAACAAAAGACTTGGCAGACCACAACATGAATACTTGGTTTCCAAGCGGGGACTGCTTAATATCTTTGCATCCTCCAGCTTGAGGGGGAGTAATGAGACTAGTGATATGAGCCCAGGGTAGTGAATGTAATTTACTTATATTAGTGGGTGTATCTGTAAGTATTAGAAGTTAATAACTACCTACACGTGGGGTTAGCTGTCAGATGTTAGTTAGTGGTTAGATATGCGTATATATACAGTGTAGTGTATAGAACAGAGGTATAATTCATTCTTCTCTTTACTGAAATGAAAGAAGAAGTCGTGAGCTCAATTTCCTCTTCCTAATTCATATATGTGCGTGTGTGAGTTTTATCATAAAATAATATTAGGAGTTTGTTTGGTTCATTGCAGGGATATTCAGGGAATGCAATATCAGAACTAGAACTTTATATAATTATATATGTCATGACCCAAAAACTGACCCGATAGTGATGACGCCTATCGTGAAACTAGGCCAGCCACTTATTTCCAGATACTCCATTTTTCAATTAAAAACTTAAGAAAAACTCATATCTTTAACAGACACCCCATAAGATAAAAGTAAAAATCAAAACCAGCGGAAAGAAATACAAGCCCGACCTCGGGTGTCACTAATTCATGAGCAAAATACTACAACTGTTCGAAATAAACAAGATTACATGGTCTGAGAATATCCAATAAAAAGTACTACAAGGAAGATAAGGAAGGAGAAGGCGGAACTGCGGTGCCAGGCAGCTACCTCACAATCTCCAAAGAAGAGTCTCCAACTGGTATGATCAACAACCACTATCGTGCCCCGAGATACCTGGATCTGCACACAGAGGTGTAGAGGGTAACGTGAGTATACCAACTCAGTAAGTAACAAGTCCAAACTATGGACTGACGGTGGTGACAAACCAAACCTTAACAGGTAGCAACATTTAACTGTATAGAAAAGTAGACATGCTTGCATTTCAAGTAAATTCTCAGCAATAACTAAATACAATATGAACAGTACAGAGTGTAAAGCTTAGAAACCTCTAAGTACTAATGCACAGATAACATGATTAAATGTTATGTGTACCTCCACTCACAAGTGCTCAACCACTCTGTAATGTATATGGCCATCCGGCCTAGGGAAGATCCATCCCGGAATATATACACAACACTTACTGCAGTCATCCAGTACCGAGGAAGGCCAATCCAGCCCTGTGGAGAAGATCTATCTCCAGGTATCAATACTTCAGACAAGATCCATGTCCAGGGAAGATCCATCCCTCAATACCATCAACTGCACTCACTGGGAGTGTAAAGACTCCAGAGGGACTTCTCTTAGCCCAAGCGCTATATCAAGCCAACAAAGACATGATCAATATCTCGCTGCGGCGTGCAACCCGATCCCATACTGTCACTTAATATCAGGCTCTCGGACTCACTCAGTTATTACTCTCTAGTCTCACATACACGGGCTCAAAAATGTCATGATACTAGCCCGAACAATGATATGATATTTCAATAGCAATAATCGAGACTGAGGCATGATATAATATGCATGAACGGGACTGAGTACAGAATATAAATGAAGCAAATGACATGATAGATAGAAACGGCCTCTTGGGTCTTAATAGTGTTGGTGTGAAGCCTTGACATGATAATTAGCATGATTTGCAGCTCATTAAACTAATCACATAATTTCAACATAGATATTAGCATGAAAGAGTCACTAAGTGGTGCCATGGAATGACCCAGCCGCAATTCTCATGGTGCACGCCCACATGCCCGTCACTTGGCATTTGCGTCACCTCAATAGTAATCATAAATCACATAGTTCAGGGTTTCGAACCCTAAGAACCAAGTTTGGAAGCGTTACTTACCTCAAGCCAAGCCAAACTCTAGCCCGCGACGCTCTTGCCTCTCGATTCGACCTCCAAATATCACGAATCTAACCAAAATCAATATATAACCATCATTATAAGCTAAAGGAGTGAAACCCATACGAAAATTATCAATTTAACTTAAAAATCCCAAAATTAGCCAAACCCGACCCCCGGGCCCACATCTCGGATTCCGATAATATTTATAAAACTAGAATCCTTACACTCTCGCGAGTTCATACATACCAAATACACCACAATCTGACCACAAACGACCCCTCAAATCCCTAAATCAAAGCATCTAATTCCAAGCCTTAATCTCCCAACTTTCTTCCCTAATTTTCACTTAATACCATGATTAAACAATGGAAAAATGTCCATAAACACAAATAATAATGGTTAAGAAGCTTACCTAACTGAAACCCTTCGATTCCCTTGGAAAATCACTGCCCTAGCTCTCTTCCCATCTTCAAAAATTGTAAAACTTACCAAAATTCGCGAAGGGGGCCTTTTTATACCTTCTGCCCAGCGATACCGCATCCACGGTCCATTTCCCGCACTTGCGGGATCGCTTCTGTGACTATCCGGCCGCTTCTGCAACTTTTCATTTAAATTCCCTGACCGCACATGCGACGCAATACCCGCACCTGCGGTCATGTAGGTGCGTTCATTTCTCCGCATCTGCAATTTTTGCCTTATTCACTTGTGGCCGCATATGTGGTTGATTCTCACTTCTGCGATCGTTGCACCTGCGGTCCCCTAACCGTAGGTGCGGTTATGACAGAACCTCAACTACTTTAGCTGCAAACTCTAACTCCCAAACTTCCCGATAACCATCCGAAATCATCCCAAGGCCCCCGGGACCTCAACTAAAAGTACGAACAAGTCATATACCACTATTCAAACTTATACAATCTTCGGAACACTAAAAACAATGTCGAAACACCAAAACACCCTCGGATTCAAGCCTAAGGATTCCAAAAACTTCCAAATTCCACAAACGATCAACATGTCTATCAAACCACCTCCGAATGACCTGAAATTTTGCACACACGTCAAAAATGACACCATGGACCTACTCCAATTTTCAGAATTCCATTCCGACCCTGATATCAAAATTTCCACTACCAACCAAAAAGTGCCAAAATTCTAATTTTGCCAATTCAAGCCTAAATCTACCACGAACCTCCAAATTACATTTGGAATACGCTCCTAAGTCCCAAATCACCTCACAAAGCTATCCAAATCATAAAAACCAAATTCCGAGATCGTTTACTCACAAGTCAACTTCAGTTGACTTTTCCAAATAAATGGCCAACTTAAGAGACTAAGTGTCTCATTTCTCTACAAAAACACTCAGAACCCAACCTAACCAGCATGATGCGATGAAATATAGGTGGACAACACATAAAGACGCAAAAATGGGGGAAACAGAGTGGTAACTCATGAAATGACCAGCTGGGTCGTTACATCCTCCCCCTCTTAAACAAATGTTTGTCCTCGAACGAGTCAAGAAATATACTTGAAGCCTTAAATAGGTGAGGATATCTGCTCTGCATCTCTCGCTCGATCTCCCAAGTGGCATCCTCCATTGGCCTACCGCTCCACTGCACTTTTACTGAAGCTATATCTTTTAACCTCAACTTTCGAACCTGACACTCCAAAATAGCCACTGGCTCCACATCATAAGTCAAATCACTGTCCACTGAACCGTGCTGAAATCCAAAATATGAGACGGATCGTCAATATACTTTTGGAGCATAGATACATGAAATACTGGATGCACACTCGATAAGCTGGGTGGCAAGACAAGCTCATAAGCCACCTTCCCAATCCTCTGAAGCACCTCAAAAGGCCCAATGAACTGAGGACTCAATTTACCCTTCTTCCCAAATCTCATAACACCCTTCATGGGCGAAACCTTCAGTGGAACCTTCTCCCCAACCATGTAGGACACATCACGAACCTTCCTGTCAGCATAACTCTTTTGTCTCGACTGCACTGTACGAAGCCGCTCCTGAATCACCTTCACCTTGTCCAAACATCTTTCACCAAGTTTGTATCCAAAAGCCTAGCCTCGTCGAGCTCAAACCAACCAACTGGAGATTTACATCGTCTCCCATATAAAGCCTCATATGGAGACATCTGAATGCTCGACTGATAATTGTTGTTGTAGGCAAACTCTACGAGCGGTAGAAACTGATCCCATGAACCCCAAAAATCAATGACACAAGCATGCAACATGTCCTCCAATATCTGAATAGTGTGCTCAGACTGCCCGTCCATCTGAGGGTGAAAAGCTGTGCTCAACTCAACCTGAGTACCTAGCTCTCTCTGCATGGCTCTCCAAAACTGTGAAGTAAACTGAGTACCCCTATCTGAAATGATGGAAACTAGGACACCATGCAAGCGAAAAATCTCTCGGATATAGATCTCTGCCAACCGCTCTGAAGAATAGGTAGTTCACGCAGGAATGAAGTGCACAGACTTGGTCAGCCGATCCACAATCACCCAAATAACATCGAACTTCTTTAGAGTCCGTGGGAGTCCAACGACAAAATCCACGGTGATCCGCTTTCACTTCCACTCTGGAATATCTATTTGCTAAAGCAAGCCACCCGGCCTTTGATGCTCGTATTTCACCTGCTGACAATTGAGACACCAAGCTACAAATCCCATAATATCCTTCTCCATTCTTCTCCACTAGTAATGTTGTCTCAAATCCTGGTACATCTTCGCGGCACCTGAATGCATGGAATACCGCGAGCTATGGGCCTCCTCTAGAATCAACTCCTAAAACCCTTCTACATTAGGCACACATATCCGGCCCTGCATCCTCAAAACTCTATCATCACCAATAGTGACATCTCTAGCATCGTCGTGCTGAACCCTGTCCTTAAGGACAAGCAAATGAGGATCATCATATTGGCGCTCTCTGGTACGATCAAATAAGGAAGACCAAGAAATCACACAAGCTAATACCCGACTGGGCTCCGAAATATCCAACCTCACAAACCGATTGGCCAAGGCCTGAACATCAACGACAAGAGGTCTCTCCCCAACATGAATAAATGCAAGACTACCCATACTCACTGCCTTCCTACTCAAAGCATCGGCCACTATATTGGCCTTCCCAGGATGATACAAAATGGTGATATCATAGTCCTTTAGCAGCTCCAACCATCTCTGCTGCCTCAAAATGAGATACTTCATTTTAAACAAGTACTGGAGGCTACGATGATCAGTAAACACCTCATAAGACACACCATACAAATAATGCCTGCAAATCTTCAACGCGTGAACAATGACAGCCAACTCTAGATCATGAACATGGTAGTTATTCTCATGGGGCTTCAACTGACGAGGAACATAAGCAATCACTCTTCCCTACTGCATCAACACACACCCGATACCAACTTTCAAAGCATCACAATACACGGTATATGAACCTAAAGCTGATGGCAACACTAATACTGGAGCTGTGGTCAAGGTAGTCTTGAGCTTCTAAAAGCTCGCCTCACACTCATCCGACCACCTGAATGGAGCACCCTTTTAAGTCAATTTGGTCAAGGGTGATGCAATAGATGAAAATCCCTGAACGAACCGACGGTAATAGCCCGCCAAACCATGAAAGCTGTGAATCTCTATAGCTGAGAACGGTCTAGGCCAACTCTGAACCACCTCTATCTTCTTCGAATCAACCTGAATACCCTCACTGGACACCACGTGCCCCAAGAAAGCCACTGAACTGAGCCAAAACTCACATTTGGAGAACTTTGCATAAAGCTTCTCCTCCCTCAATCTCTGCAACACAACTCTCAAATGCTCCGCGTGCTCCTCCTGACTACGCGAGTAAACCAGAATATCATCAATGAATACAATAATGAACGAGTCGAGATAAGGCCAAAACACGCTGTTCATCAAATACATGAACGTTGCTGGGGTGTTGGTCAACCCAAAAGACATCACAAGGAACTCATAATGACCATATCGGGTCCTGAAAGATGTCTTAAGAATGTCCGAGTCCCTGATCTTCAATTGGGTGATATCCTGAACGAAGATCAATCTTAGAGAACACCCTCGCTCCCTGAAGCTGGTCGAACAAATCATCGATACGAGGCAAAGGATACTTGTTCTTGATTGTGAACTTGTTCAACTGCCTATAATCGATACATATCCTCATAGTGCCATCCTTCTTCTTCATAAATAGGACACGCGAACCCCACGATGACATACTAGGCCAAATAAAACCCTTATCAAGGAGTTCCTGAAGCTGCTCCTTCAACTCTTTCAACTTCGCCGGTGCCATACGTTACAGTGAAATAGAAATGGGCTGAGTGCCCGGCACCAGATCAATGCCAAAATCAATATACCTGTCCGGGGGCATGCCCGACAGGTCTGCATGAAACACATCTAGAAAGTCCCTCACCACAGGAACAGAATCAATACTAGGAGCCTCTGCACTAACATCCCTTAAAAAGGCTAAGTATGAAAGACAACCTTTCCCAACCATCCACTGGGCCTTTAAGAACGAAATCACCATACTGGGGACAAAATTAGTCGAACCTTGCCACTCAATCCATGGCAGCTCCGGCATAGCCAATGTCACTATCTTAGCATGATAGTCCAAAATAGCACGACACGGTGATAACTAATCCATGCCCAATATCACGTTAAAATCAACCATACTAAGCAACAAGAGATCCAATTGGGTATCCAAACCCTCAATAGTCACTACACACGACCGATATACACGGTCCACAACAATAGTATCACCCACCAAAGTAGATACATGAACAAATGAAACAAGAGACTCGCAGGCCGTATCCAAATAATGGGCAAAATATGATGACACATATGAAAAAGTGGAACCGGGATCAAATAATACAAAGGCATCTCTATGGTAGACTAAGATAATACCTGTAATCACAACATCTGAAGCAATAGCATCTAGTCTGGCTGGGAGGGCATAGAAACGAGCCTGACCACCACTTGATCGACCTCCCCCTCTAGGGAAACCCTTAGCTGATCGACCTCCACCCCGAGCTGATTGAGCGGGTGGGGAAGTAATTGGTGCTGAAGCCAAAGACTGACTCCTTTGATGGGATGAACCTCCCGTAAGACGGGGACAGAACCTCTTAATATGACCCAAATCTCCACACTCGAAGCAACCTCTTTTGGCAAATGGCGGTGGGGACTGAAGGGAGCCCCACGCACTGGGATGCCCACTTGAAGAACCGGGCATAAATGAGCCCTAAACTGATGGTGACTGAGTCAAACTCTGAGCTGGAAGGGCACTGAGAGACGAGTGACCCTGATGTGAACTGTGAGAACCATGAACAAATGACCCACTACGGTGACCTGAACGGGCTGGCTGAGCATGTCTGAATGGACGGCCTCTGCTGTGCTGAGACTGACCTCCCGAAGGAACACCACTAAAACTACCAGATCCTCGAAACCTCTTGGCCTCCCTCTTATCCCGCTCTTGGCGGCGAACTGACTCTATCTCTCCAGCAATGTCAACCACCTCCTTAAAAGGAGCGCTAGATACTCTCTCTTTGGTCAGAAAAATTTGTAGCTGATAGTTGAGGCCATCAACGAACCTCCTGATCCTTTCCCTACCCATGGGAAATAGCTAGATAGCATGACGGGCCAACTCAGAGAACCTTATCTCATACTGCGATACAGTCATATCCCCCTGATGTAGTTGCTCGAACTGCCTACGCAACTCCTCTCTATGGGAATGCAGTACATACTTCTCTAGGAAGAGAATTAAGAACTGATGCCAGATAAGGGGTGGTGCACCAACAGGCCTACGCCTCTCATAAGCCTCCCACCAAGTGAAGGAAGCTCCAGAAAACTGAAAAGTAGTAAATAAGACTCCACTAGTCTCTAGAATATCCGTTGTATGCAACATCCTCTGACACTTACCAAAGAAACCCTGGGCATCCTCGCCCTCTGCGCCACTAAAAGTCGGAGGCTGAAGTCTACCAAACCTCTCCAATCGACGCTGCTCGTCATCAGGCATAACAAAAACCACAAAATCCTGAGCAGGTGCAACCGGCTGGGTTGGTGGTGCCTCCGGTGTCTGGAGTCCCTAAACAACCTACTAGGGTGTACGGGCGGCGGGAGTCTGAGTGCCTCCCCCAGCTTGAGAAGTAGCTAATGTGGTAGAAACTAGGACTGCCTGAGCAAGGTTAGTGCACATGGTCAAGATCTGAGCCAAGGTCTCCTGAAGAATTCAAGAATGTGAAATTTTTCCTAAAGGTTTTGCAGCCTCCCGAGGATAAGTACAGATGTCTCCGTACCAATCCGCGACTCTACTAAACCTGCTCATGACTCGTGAGACCTATGTAACCTAGGCTCTAAGACCAACATGTCACAACCCAAAAACTGACCCGGTCGTGATGACACATATCGTGAAACTAGGCCAGCCACTTTTTTCAAGATACTCCATTTTTCAATTAAAAACTTAAGAAAAACTCATATCTTCAACAGAAATCCCATAATATAAAAGTAGAAATCAAAACCACCGGAAAGAAATACAAGCCCGACCTCGGGTGTCACTAAGTCATGAGCAAAATACTATAACTGTTCAAAATAAACTAGACTACATAGTCTGAGAATATCCAATAAAAAGTACTACAAGGAAGATAATGAAGGAGAAGGCGGAACTGCTGTTGCCAGGTAGCTACCTCGCAATCTCCAAAGAAGAGTCTCCAACTGGTATGATCAGCAACCGCTACCGTGTCCCGAGATACCTGGATCTACACACAGGGGTGCATGGGGTAATGTGCGTACACCAACTTAGTAAGTAACAAGTCCAAACTATGGACTGACAGTAGTGATGAACCAAACCTCAACATGTAGCAACATTTAATTGTACATACAAGTAGACTTGTTTGCAGTTCAAGTAAATTCTCAGCAGTAACTAAATATAATATGAACAGTACAGAGTGTAAAGCTTAGAAACCTCTAAGTACCAATGCACAGATAACATGATCGATATTATGTGTACCTCCACTCACAAGTGCTCAACCACTCTGTAATGTATATGGCCATCCGGCCTAGGGAAGATACATCCTGGAATATATACACAACACTGACCGCAGTCATCTAGTACCGAGGAAGGCCAATCCAGCCCTGTGGAGAAGATCCATCTCCAGGTATCAATACTTCGGACAAGATCCATGTCCAGGGAAGATCCATCACTCAATATCACAACTGCACTCACTGAGAGTGTAAAGACTCCGGAGGGGCTTCTCTTAGCCCAAACACTATATCAAGCCAACAAAGGCATGATCAATATCTCGCCGCGGCGTGCAGCCCGATCCCATACTGTCACTTAATATCAGGCTCTCGGACTCACTCATTCATTACTCTCCAGTCTCACAAACACGGGCTCAAAAATGTCATGATACTAGCCCGAACAATGATATGATATGTCAATAGCAATAATCGAGACTGAGGCATGATATAATATGCATGAACGGGACTGAGTACAAAATATAAATGAAGCAAATGACATGATAGATAGAAACGACCTCTTGGGTCTCAATAGTGTTGGCGTGAAGCCTTAACATGATAATTAGCATGATTTGCAACTCATTAAACTAATCACATTATTTCAACACAAATATCAGCATGAAAGAGTCACTAAGCGGTGCCATCGAATGACCCAGGCCACAATTCTCACGGTGTACGCCCACACGCCCGTCACTTGGCATTTGCGTCACCTCAATAGTAATCATAAATCACATAGTTCAAGGTTTCGAACCCTCAGAACCAAGTTTGGAAGCGTTACTTACCTCAAGCCAAGCCAAATTCTAGCCCGTGACTCTCTTGCCTCTCGATTCGGCCTCCAAATGTCACGAATCTAACCAAAATCAGTATATAACCATCAATATACGCTAAAGGAGTGAAACCCATACAAAAATTATCAATTTAACTCAGAAATCCCGAAATTGGCCAAACCTGACCCCCGGGCCCACATCTCGGATTCCGATAATATTTACAAAACTAAAATCCTTACACTCTCACGAGTTCATACATACCAAATACGCCAAAATCCGACCACAAACGATCCCTCAAATCCCTAAATCAAAGCCTCCAATTCCAAGCCTTAATCTCCCAACTTTCTTCCCTAATTTTCCACTAATACCATGATTAAATAATGGAAAAATGTCAATAAACACAAATAATAAGGCTTAAGAAGCTTACCCAACTGAAACCCTTCGATTCCCTTGGAAAATCACTGCAATAGCTCTCTTCCCGTATTCAAAAATGGCAAAACTTAGCAAAATTCCCGAATGGGGACTTGTATACCTTCTGCCAGCGATACCATCTGCGGTCCATTTCCCGCACCTGCGGGATCGCTTCTGCGCCTATCCAACCGCTTCTGCAGTTTTTCATTTAAATTCCCTGACCGCACCTGCGACACAATACCCGCACCTGCGGTCACGCAAGTGCGTCCCTTTCTCCGCATCTACGATTTCTGCCTTCTTCACCTGTGGCCGCATCTATGGCTGATTCTCGCTTCTGCAATCGTCGCACCTGCGGTCCCTTAACCGCAGGTGGGGTTATGACAGAACCTCAGCAACTTCAGCTGCAAACTCCAACTCCCAAACTTTCCGATAACCATCCGAAATCATCCCGAGGCCCTCGGGACCTCCACCAAAAGTATACGAAAGTACATACAACTATGCAAACTTATACCAATCTTCGGAACACTCAAAACAACGCGAAACACCAAAACACCCTCGGATTTAAGCCTAAGGATTTCAAAAACTTCCGAATTCCACAAACGATCAAAAAGTCTATCAAACCACCTCCGAATGATCTGAAATTTTGCACACACATCATAAATGACACCACATACCTACTCCACTTTCCAGAATTTTATTTCGACTCCGATGTCAAAATTTCCACTACCAACCGGAAAGCGCCAAAATTTCAATTTCGCCAATTCAAGCCTAAATCTACCACAGACCTCCAAATTACATTCTGAACATGCTCTTAAGTCCCAAATCACCTCACAAAGCTATCCGAATCATAAAAACTAAATTCCGAGATCGTTTAATCACAAGTCAACTTCCAGTTGACTTTTCCAACTAAATGGCCAACTTAAGAGACTAAGTGTCTCATTTCTCTACAAAACCACTCCGAACCCAACCTAACCAGCACGATGCAATGAAATACAACTGGACAACACATAAAGACGCAGAAATAGGCGAAACGGAGCGGTAACTCATGAAACGACCGGTCGGGTTGTTACAATATATTATATGTTAAACACCCTTAACATAATTGAGTGAGGTAGTTCAGCGGTTCAGGGAGTTCAAAGTGACGTGTGGTTCACGGGTTCAAAATACTGCCCATTTTATTTGCCAAAACTAAAAGGAGACCACCATGTGTAATATATTAATTCTTTTCAATTTAAAAAATTTTCTAATAAAATAACTCTTAAATTTTGTGTAGAAATAAATAACTAATCTTAAAAGTAATTTCTTACATAATTTATAAGTCAAATCTATAAAAATTTCTTCAACAAAAACTCTCTACAAAATACAAATTCTCTCTACTCTTCCTTTTCTTTGGTTTTATACTTACTTTTATTAGTAAAATTTCTAATGTTGTCCTTTTGCCATTTTAATTTTTATTTATAAAACTATAGTTCTTTCAAAAGTTTTTTTATTGTTTAGCTAAATGTTGCGTAGTTTGGTTTAAAAATTTTGGTACACTATTCATCGCCAAAAAGATTATTAACTTATTTAAAATTTGAACACTCTTGGCGTAATTCCTGACTATGCTAGTGTATGGGATAGCTCCAAAACTTTGGTATAAAATTTATTTTAGTATTAGCTAATACCCACAACCAAATACGCTATAAATATAATCCCAATTTGTATATCGGGATTAGTATCTTTAATTTATCCCAACAACCAAATGATAGTACTTACACGATAGTTGGCTTCTTCATGTAGCCAATTCTTCTTATGGACTAGTGGCTCATATAGGTTATATAGGGGTAATAAGCTAAGGTTTGGTAACTTTATCACATGGTTTATGTGCAATTAATAATCCTTTTTCGTAATAGTAGTTATAAATATACACCTAAGCTGAGTTCAAAATCAAATGTGGTTCTTTTGGACTCAAAATACCTTTTTAGGTGGAAAAATATTTATGATTTTATATAATATACGGTTATAAACCGCGTTTTACCTTAACGACCGTTTGGAACGTTAAGGTAAAACGCGATTTATTACCGCATTTTATATAAAACCTGGAAGCTGATAAGACAACTATATAAAGCGCAGTTCATTACCATATTTTATATATAAAATGCGGTAATGAACCGTGCTTTATATAGTTATAAAATGCGTCCCTTCTCTTTCCCTCGACAAAATCCCTTCCGTCTTTGTTTTAAAAAATACAGCGGTCCCTCCCCTCTATTAACGACCCAAAAAGCTCGTGTGGACCTCACCCGTCCCACAAAAACTAATCAAAATTAGTCCCACATCCTAGCCAAGCCTTCTATTGTTGTGGGTTGCTTGTTTCGGAGTCAAATTTTCAAAAATCATTAATCGAGGTATTCCGATTTAGTTTATGTCGAAACTCGTATAAATAATGCATATTAGTTGTTTTGAATGTGTTCCATATTGTTTTGTGTTTTTTTTTGCGATTAAATTGGTATGTTATTTTCTTATGGACTAAGATATTAATGTTCTAAAAAAACATGTAAAAATTGCGAAATCATTATTATTTATTAATAAAAATGTTAATAAATTACTATTACTTAAATGTTAATAAATTACTATTACTATTTCGTATATATTTTTGTGAATGTTTTGTGATTAAAATGTATTTGTTGTGTTTTATCTGGTTTATATTATTTTTGCTTAAAGACTAGTAATATAGTGCCCTTTTAGGGTAGTAAAATGCAATGCCTTTTAGTGTAGTAAAATGTAGTACCTTTTAGCATAGTAAAATCTAGTGCCTTTTAGCGTAGTAAAATGTAGTGTCTTTTAGCGTAGTTTCCCTGTAGTTTAAGTATCTCTTATACTCAAAAATACGTCAAAATAACTGATAGATCAAATACAAACTTTGTCCAATTATAGTCAACATATATTTGGTGCTACTGGGCCGCAAATATCGAGCTTGGAACCCATATATGAATATTTAATAATTAATATTGTATAGCTGATAGAGCAAACACAAACTCTGTCCAATTCTAGTCAATGATCGTAAGAAAATAACATCAGAAAACAATAATATTTTTCGGATATCTTAGTGCTACTGGGCCTCAAATATCGAGCCTGGAACCCATATGTGAATACTCAATAATTAAATCTTGTATAATTATAAATTAATTATTTAATTTACAAAAAACATATAAAATTATAAAACTAACATGTAAAATAATAAACTAACATAGAAAATAATTCAGGATAAATTGGTGCTACTGACCTCCAAATATCGAGCCTAGAACCCATATGTGAATATTTAATTATAAAAATTAATTATTTAATTTACAAACTAACATATAAAACTATATTAAAAATAAGCTTGGAACCCATATGTAAATGTTTATTTATAAAAATTAATTATTTAATTTACAAACTAACATATAAAATTATAATAAAACTAACACATAAAAGAATTTAGGATAACTTGGTGCTACTGTGCCTCAAATGTCAAGTCTGGAACCCTTATATGAATACTAATTTATAAAAATTAATTATATAATTTACAAACTAACATATAAAATTATAATGAAACTAACACATAGAAGAATTTAGGATATCTTGGTGCTACTGGGCCTCAAATATCGAGTCTGGAACCCTTATGTGAATACTGTCATGACCCAAAATCCGCTAAGGGTCGTGATGGCGCCGGACACCGCTGTCAGGCAAGCCAACCAAAATACTTAATTAAATTCTTGTTTTAACAAATTTGAAAACTATGATTTTTTCTTTCAATTTCACTAGTAAAAGATAATCATTTAAAATCAAATATGAATGTTAAGAAGTTAATACAAGATACCCCATAACCATCAGAAACGGGTGCCACAAGTGCATGAACATTTACTAGGGAATGAAATAAAATACAGTAACTGTTCGGATTACAGAGTGGACAGAAATGAAAACATAGTAAAATACTCTGAAGGGGACTCTGTTGGCTACGGGTCGTCCCGATAAATGCAGCTCGCCTAAGTCTTGTGTCAACCCTACCGCTATGCCACTAAGCCACTAGCCACATATGAACTTGTGCAACAAAAATGTACAACAAGTGTAGTATGATTACAAAAATAACGTGTACCCAATGAGTATCCCGTCTAATATCGAAGAAGTAGAGACGAGAGGTCGACTCCGACACTTACTAGTAGTCTATTGGTAATATATTAATAATGCGAATAATCATGGATTTATTAAGAACGACAGTAATTTCAAATAAGTCACAAATAGGTAAAAGTTCCTCTTTATATTAAAAGTCTCCGAGTTTATAATTTATAAATTTTCAATTATCTCAAGCTGGGGAGAGCATATATCAATATCAATAAATCTCAAGGCAAACAATGCAAGCATGCGCAAATCATGCCGAGGTCGTACGACCCGATCCAACATAAATGTAAAATGTGCACTGCCGAGGGTCGAACGACGCGAACCATAGATGCATCTATTACCCCGCTCGCGAATAATCCATGCACGCAATCAACATAAAATAAACAAACACCGTGCTCGCGAGTCAAACATGCGACGCAGGTACACATAGAATCACATATTCAAACAGTTAATCAAGACTTCATTAGGGAATAACTATCCAAGGAAACTCCAAATCCTCCTTTTTTAACGATTTAAGAAATATGAAGTTTAATCCTTTTAGAAATTTATTTACCAATTCGATAGAATTTAAGCAAGTCAAACCTTCAATAGGATTACAAATATTTCCAAGTACAGCATGCTTTGGGTCCTAGACTACCCGGACAATAGCATAATAGTAGCTACACACGGACTCTCGTCACCTCGTGTGTACGTAGCCACCAAAAATAGGAGCACATAACCAACTAATTCACCTATGGGGACAATTCCCTCTTACAAGGTTAGAAAGGAGACTCACCTCGCTCCGAAGCCTATATTCCGATTCAAGAACGCGCTCAAACCTCCAATTCGGAGCCGAACGATCCACAACTATTCAAATAGGGTAAGAACGAGTCAATACATGCCCAAAAGTTCATATTCTAATTATTAAACCAATTTTCCAACCCTAAATGCAAGGTTCCTAAAATTCATCCCCGGGCCCACGTGCTCGGATTCCGAAATTTTTTGAAGAACCCATAACCGAAGGATCAAGAATATATGATTTTTACTCCGTTCCCTAACAAATTTCATAGTTAAATCTTATTTTTACCAAATTCTAGGTTTTTCATCTAAAACCCTTGATTTTCCCCTAATTTTCACATATTAATCTTCCCATAATCCATGTATTTAACTTATGATGTGTAGAAATTACTTACCTCTTTGATGATGATGGAACCCCTCCTCAAATGCCCTAAAAAATTGCCTAAGACCAAATGGGAAATGGACTAAGTCTCGGAATAAAAGCCATTGCACCAGACGTAGAAGTCGCATTTGCGACTCCCAGCTCGCAATTGCGATGGTCACATTTGCGACAAAGGCATCGCAAATGCGAAGCCCAGCTTTCCCTGCCATGGTCGCATTTGCGACAAAATTCTTCGCAAATACGAAGAGGACAACATCGCAAAAGCGATGACCCCCCTCGCAAATGCGGTCTCCCCTCAGCAGCCCCCAGGTTCGCAAATGCGAGCTCCCTCTCGCAAGTTCGAGGTCGGATTTGCGACCCAAACACCGCAAATGCGGTCATACCAGTACTAGCAGCATCAAACCTTCTCCAAATTCCATTTTGATCCGTTAACCATTCGGAATCCACCCGAGGCCCCCGGGACCCTGTCCAATCACACAAACCAGTCCCATAACTTAACACGGACCTATCTGAGGCCTCAAATCACATCAAACAACATCGAAATCATGAATCGCACTCCAATTCAAGCTTAATGAACTCTAAAATTTCACACTTCTACTTTCGGTGTTTAAACCTATCAAATTACGTCTGATTAACCTCAAATTTTGCACACAAGTCATATTTACCATTACGGACCTACTCCAACTTCCAGAATCGGAATCTGACCTCAATATCAAAAAGCCAACTCTCGGTCAAACTTCCCAAAAACCTTCAAATTTCTATCTTTAGCTAAATGACTCGAAAATGACTTACGTACCTCCGAATTCACTTACGATCGCGCTCCCAATACCAGAATCACCTTACGGAGCTAATCCCAGACTTGAAATCTCAAACGGACATTGATAACCCTGAAATGCACTTCAATCCAAACTTATGAGATTCTTTAAAAAATGCTAATTTCCACAATAGGCGCCAAAACGTTCCCGGGTCTTCCAAAACCTAGTCCGTACATACGCCCAAGTCCAAAATCATCATACGAACCTGCTGGAACCTTAAAATCCCGATTCCGAGGTCGTTTACTCAAAAGCCCAACCTTAGTAAATTCTTTCAACTCAAAGCTTCCGAAATGAGAATTCTCTGTCCAAATCAACCCCGAACTTCCCGGAATTCGATTCCGACCATGCGCACAAGTCATAATACCTGAAGTGAAGCTTCTCATGGCCTCAAACTGCTGAACGACACGCTAGAGCTCAAAACAACTGGTCGGGTCGTTACATTCTCTCCCACTTAAACATACGTTTGTCCTCGAACGTGCTAAGAACTGTGCTGGAGTTGCCCGAAATCACTGTTTAACACCTCGAGAACCTACCCATGCTATCACAACTCAGCTGCGCACCCTAGCTCGATCAATATGAAGATACCCTTTTTCACTTAGGCAAATAAGCCTTAGAGCCCAATTCTAATATCCAGAATTCTCCACCAGGCCTGTTCCAACATACGCTCACCGTATCAATAGCTACACGCATCACCAAAATATGACTGCATACCTTAGCTGAATTCACACCTTGCACCACTTTACTTATAGGACCACAATAACATTCTCTGATCCATTTAGTCGAAATTCCATGGATCTTATGCTCCCATTGCACCTCATGACATACATAGGTCTTGCTCTAACTCTTACAATACCGCCACGACGGAAAAGATGTGTAAAAATTCATAACTAACTACCAAATCAACAATTCATTGGGTCTATACTCCTAACAGGAAGCATCACCCCATTCTGAACCAAATAATGGTCTTCACTCCTTAATATACTTCATATAATCAGATTGCAATGATCCTAAATCCACGATCTCGTCTCACCCAGTACGAACTGCTTAGGCAATAAGCCACCGCAGACATGATCAAAAAGTCTTATATGCTATCTCAATGTGCCAATAGGCTGCCAATTCGAACGCGATACAAAAGGAAAATGAACTCTGAAAAGGAAATCCAATTACCCCGCTCACGAATCACGCATGCGATGCAGTCAACATAACTAAACAGACACCCCGCTAGCGAATCATACATGCATCACGGGCACACAACTAATATGAGCTTTCCTCAGAAAAATAGGAAACAAAACACATAAAAACAGATACGGGGAACTGTACTCAACATCACACTGCTGCGGCGTGCAACCCGATCCAAGTAACATACCCATGGCGGCGTGCCACCCGATCCACACATAAAATTCACATAAGGAGATACACACTAAGCTAGGTTGATCATTACATCAAAATACCGAATGTCGGTCACCAGCTCGTCAAGTGCATAATACCATCCCTGGGGAGATATATAGTGCTATAAGCTACAAACTCAAGCACAACTGAGGTGCGATATACGATTTTAAATCTCAAGAGCCATTCTGCTCATATAACAGCATCTCTACGCAGAACCTCAACACATATGAAATTCACCAAGCCATCTCACGACTCACGCGATGCAATACATCATTACATGAAATAGCTGACAATGAAATAACACCCCGACTACTCTTCCATAAGGAGCGCATGGCTGAAATGAATACATCTGGCCTGATATAGAGCCCAATCACATTTAAATCCATCCACATACCTCAAGCTGATTCTGATCGCACTGAACCGGGCTAATAACCTTTCAAAAGTCCATAATAACTCCCCTTTTCTCATAACACAGAAGAACAACCATCATAACCGGAGTAATCCTCCACAGTCAACAACCCAATAAACCGAGTGCCCTCCAGGCATCAATTCCCAATTTAACGACATCACTACAATTTTCATACTTGGTTTAACTCTTCAATCAATCAAGTGACTACATGCCATACTTATACAACCTTCCCGTGGGCACACTCCCACAACCTTCGGTAATAGATGACAGGTCTGTATATCCAAACCACCGGCCGCACTAACATTGAAAAGCGATCAAGAATCCTTAACCAGGATGCAAAGCCTTTTTCACAAAACACCGATCTCAGGTGACACTGAAGACAATACCAACTTACTTTAAACATCGAAACTCCTTTCCTGCTCATCCGAGCTCGTGACATCCTTGTCAACACCGAACTGTAACCTTGATCCCCACTTCAAATTCCATACCACTCACTGCACCCAACATGCCAATATACGATAGAACACGATTTTCATTATAACTTCGGAACCACTAATAGATTAACACTTCACCATATAAAAACATTTCACTTAACTCACTTCAAGAGAACCATAGCAACACACAGGTGAATTCTCATAACCGTAGAATATACAAACCTCTAAGTAGTGGTCTAAGCCACTATAGCCCTTCCGGGATCCGCCTACACATGACAGGCCATAATAGTAGAATACTTATGAATAACATCAATTACGACGGCCGACGAGCCTCGCACATATAGTCACAAATCATTCGCATAACTTGATTACGCTGAAGAAACTGATCACCACCACCAATATACAAATTCAACTATGGCTAATCAATCTATCTCCTTCCAATTTATCCTTATTGCCTTAGAATTAATAATAACGCCATTCAACATATAACACACTCCATACGCACTCATCCCGAGTGACCTTGAATCAGGAGACCATGCTATCTCCAATTCCTCGAACCATTTCATACCTCCCTTGTGCGCGCGCATTCGCATCTCAACTGGCATGCCCATTCTGATAATCCCTCTACGAATCTGAAGTTTTTTCTCATTTTTCCTCCCAAATGCAACACTGCAAGTCAAAACATCCTAGAACATTCTGGGCTTCTTCTAATGAGCTGCTACAAAAGCTTGATTCTTAACTATACCTATAGGCTCGAAATCATTGGGCAACACACTTTAACTTTTGAATTCACTAAGACTGCTGTTGAGAGCCACCCTCTCTGACTTGGCCCCGAATATAATCAACTCTATGAATCTTCTAGCACATGAATACCCCCTGGACGAAGCACCCGGCAGAATCACTTCCCTTGAAACCCGCATCTATACAAGGCATAAATCTTGAATCCTTCCCCAAGTCTGAACATAAGCTAATAAGGCCAACCATAGCACACCTTTAACAATTCCTTTGCTCAAATTACCACTTATGTTCTTTTCCCGTAGCTGAAATAACCCATCAATATGCTAATAACCAGAAACCTCGCAAGTAGTTAACCATGCAACCCAATCATAGGCGGTGGGACTCTCCCACTTAGCTTGAAGCCACTATTACACAACTCTGGAATTCACCAGGATTCTTTATCTCTTATTGACATAACCTTGCTCACTCAACCGCCAAAATTCTCGGAATCTTTCTGTGAAACCCCTTTTTATACTCTAAATCATCAACCACATTCGCACGACCGATCTCTTTGCTATATGACTAATAGAATTCTTCGCCGAAGCTTCGCAAACCATGCGATTGCCTATCTGCTCACTGGAGATAACCCGCCTGTGGAATTTACGTGCCGATATCTTCCAACGCTGCTACACGGGGTACAATCACTATGACATTAATAACCTATCCTGAGTCCGATCTCACTCTCTAGCTGCACAAGTCCATTCACCCCTCATAGACATCAATTAAATGTGCGAAAATGTGACGACCCAACCGGTCGTCTTAAGAATTTATGCCTCGATCCCTTATTAACAGCTTTCCCCAAGTTTACTTCTACTATTTCGATTTGCCGGGGTATTCGGTTTTGAGTTTTGGAGAGTTTTGGGACACTTAGTCCCTAAATGAGAGCTTAAGTGTTGGAAAGTTGACTGTAGTCGTAACAGTGTGAAGACGGCCTCGGAATGGAAATCCGATGCTTCCATTAGCTCTGTTGGTTGATTTCGGGGTTAGAAGCGTGATTGGAATGTGTTTTAGAGGAACGTAGCTAATTCAGGCTTGAAATGCCGCAAGTTGAATTATTTTGGAAGTTTCCGGTTCGATAATGAGATTTTGATCCAAGGGTCAGAATGGAATTCCAAGAGTTGCAGTATTACCGTTATGTCATTTGGGATGTGTGTGCAAAATTTCAGGTCATTCGGGCGTGTTTTGATAGACGTTTTGATCGAAAGCGTATTTTGAGAAAATTTGGAGTTCTTAGGCTTAAATCTATGGTTAATTCGAGGTTTTGATGTTGTTTTAGGTGTTTTAAGGATTGGTACAAGTTTGAATAAGGTATTAGGTGATGATTTTGCTTTTGGTTGAGGTCTCGGGGGCCTCGGGATGATTTCGGATAGTTGACGAAAGGATTTTTGAAGTTAAGAGGTTGCAGGTTCAGCTGGTATCTGTCATAGCCGCACCTGCGTTTTGGGTTCTGCAGGTGTGGAGCCGCAGAAGAGGCATTGTCATCGCAGAAGCGGATTTTGGTCTCTTCAGTAGGTTTCGTAGATGCGGGCAATTTTCAGCTGAAGTGAAAATTGGGGACTTCTTCAGAACCGCAGAAGCGGTTGTATTTCCGCAGAAGCGGTACCGCATCTGCGGATTGGGAGTCGCAGATGCGGAAATTGGCCATTTAAGTGAAAGTCATAGATGCAACGAAGTTTCCACAGAAGCGAGACCGTAGATGCAGTCCCAAGGCCGCAAATGCGGAAATCGCTGGGCAGAACATATAAATAGTTGCCTTTGCTAATTTGAGAGATTCTTTCACCATTTTCATCCGGGTTTGAAGCTTTTAAGAGAGATTTTTGAGGCAAACAAAGGGGAATCACTTGGAGGTAACATCCTTGACTTCATAATTCGTTTTTATGTGATTAATGACCTAATTAGTGGTGAGAAATTTGGGAAAAATGGGTAATTAAGGCTTGAGTTTAAGAGGCCTTTAATTGAGGATTTGAGGGGTCATTTTTGGACTCCGATTTCAGTGTTCTTGCTATGTATAGACTCGTGAGAGTATGAGGTTTCTGAAAATGTAAATGTTACCCAATTCTGAAACGTGGGCCCGAGGGGCGTTTTGGTTATTTTACATAATTTTGTGTATTAGCTTAGAATTTAATTGTAGAATCAGTTACTTGAAGTGTTATTTACATTATGCAATTGAATTGAATAGATTTGGGCTATTTGGAGTTGAGTACTCGTGGAAAAGACGTGGTGTTGGGTTGATTTTGAGCTAGTTTAAGGTAAGTGACTTGTCTAACCTTGTGTGGGGGACCTTCCCCTTAGGATATGAGATATTTGATAAATGAAATGCCTTATACGTGAGGTGACGTGCGCGTACTTGAGCTAATTGTTGAAAATCTGATTTTTCATTAAGTATTCCAATTGAGTTCTTTTTCCTGTTTTATTCTACTTGTGAATTCAGCCTGTTGCTAGTTTAGAAAAGTATGTTTAGTTGATTTAATTGCCTATTTGCTTAAACTGCCTTAATTGAATTACGTGAAGCATGTTAGGCTAGAATTAATTGTTTACTTGGTACGAAATGTTTCATCTAATTGAGTATTCTTGTGTCGCTTCTATGTGTTTTTAATTTGGGACTATGGGACGACATCTCGGGAGATCCCTTGTACGTATTTATGATCTGGACTGAGGTGCGGGATACCAAGAGATCCCTGACACGTATATTGAGGATACCAAGAGATCATCGGGATACCAACAGATCCCCAACATATATTGAAGGTACCAAGAGATCCTCGGGATACTAAGATATCCCTAGCATATATTGAGGATACCGGAGATCGTCGGGATATCAAGAGATCCCTAGCATATATTGAGGATACCGAGAGATCCTAGGGATACCAAGAGATCCCAGATATATATTGAGGGTACTAAGAGATCCTTGGGATACTGTGAGATCCCCGTTTACTTTCTTATGGTTTGCCTTCATCTCTATTTCCGTTATTGTACTCTTATTATCCTATGTAGAATCTTACTATAGATTTTCAACTGTACTGCTTATCTTATACTATCATGTCTCATATTCTCTATATTTATTGAATCTCAGTAGGGCCCTGACCTTCCTCGTCACTACCCAACCGAGGTTAGGCTTCGCACTTACTGAGTACCACTGTGGTGTACTCATGCCTCTTCTGCGCATATTTTTCATGTGCAAATCCAGGTACTTCTTCTCAGGCCTACCATCCTTGAGGGAGGCGGCTGCTTAAAGACTTTAAGGTACATCTGCCGCATCCGCAGACCGAGAAGTCCCTTTCTATTCCTGCTTTTAGTATTTAGCCTTCTGTACTTCTGTTATTATTAGACAAAATTCCGGAGTTAGAGCTATGCAGTATTTCTTTTCTTAGCTTGTGATTCGTGGGTTTCCGGGTCTTGGATTTGGATATTGGTTTTGAGATTTATATATGGTGTATGCCGAGTGGCACATTTAAACATTGTTATTGCCTTGTTTCTGTTTTTAAATTGTTACTTCTGCAAGTTTTGGTTATCTTCCACAATTTAGGCTTATCTAGTCGTAGAGACTAGGTGCTGTCACGATGGTTCACGAAGAGCGAACCAAGGTCGTGAAAAGTTGGTATCAGAGCTCTAGGTTCATAGGAGTCATGGATCACAAGCCGGTTTATTAGAGTCTCGCTGATCGGTACAGAGATGTCTGTACTTATCTACGAGAGGCTATGTAACTATTAGGAAAATTTCCACTTCATTTGATTTCCTTGTCGTGTGGTATTTTGACATCACAATTCTAAACATCTGTCTTCTATTCTCTCATAGATGGTGAGGACACATGCTACCCGAGATGATCAGTCACCCGCGCCCCCTACTGCAGCCGTCAGAGGCCGGGGCTGGGGTAAAGGCCGAGGACACGCACGTGGTGCAGCCAGGGCACCTGCGCGAGCTACCGCCGAGGTACCACCAGCGGATCCAGCGGACTTTGGCATAGTTCATGAGAATGTACACCACTTTGGCTCAGGCAGGGTTGCTTCCCCTTGCTTCAGCTACATCCCATGCCGGGGGAGGAGCATAGACTCCCGCCGCCCGCACTCTTGAGTAGCGAGTGCATGTTGAGCAGGTCCCTAAGATTATCCCTGTGCCACCTGCAGTGCCAGTTCAGCCGGAGGACAGGGCAGCGACTTCCGAGGATGAGCAGCTGAGGCTTGAGAGGTTCAAGAAGTACAAGCCCCCCGTATTTAGTGGTCTAGCATCGGAGGATGCTCTGGGATTTCTTGATGAGTGTTACCGCATTCTCCGTACCATGGGTATCTCAGGATCGAGCGGGGTTTCTTTCACTACCTTCCAACTTCAAGGAGCCGCCTTTAAGTGGTGGCGCATCTATGAGTTAGACAGTCCAAATGAGGCTGCTTCACTGACTTGGGCTCAGTTTTCAAATCTGTTCCTAAGGGAGTATGTTCCTTAGAGCCTCAGGGACGTATGGCGCATAGAGTTTGAGCATTTGCGCCAGGGTGCTATGACTATTTCAGAGTATGCTGTCCGTTACACCAGTTTGGCTAGGCATGCACCATTCTTGGTTTCTACTGTTCGTGAGAGAGTTCGCCGATTTATTGAGGGCCTTATTCCCAACAACAGATCTAGCATGGCTCGTGAGTTGGAGATGGATATTTCTTATCAGCAGGTGGTGAGCATTGCTAGGAGGATTGAGGTATGCATGCTAGGGAGAGAGATGAGAGGGAGGCCAAGAGGTCTCGAGAGTTGGGCCATTATTTTGGTGCCCGTACCCCAGCTGCAGGTCATCATGGTAGGGGTTATATGTGTCGCCCTGTTCATTCAGCTCTTCTAGCAGCTAGTGGTATTCCAGCTCATCCTAGACGTCAGGAGCCTTATTATGCACCTCTGGTTTCTAGAGCACCTACTGCGCGAGGTGCTTTCAAAGGTCAGTCCAGCAGACCTGGCCCTAGCCAGTCGCAGCCACCGCGTCCTCCCAGAGCTTTTTTTGAGTGTGGTGACACACGCCACGTAGTGAGGGATTGCCTAGACTTGGGAGGAGTGTACCTCCATAGACTTCTCAGCCCTAGCGTGCCCCACAGAGTTCTCAGGCTATGATTACAGCTCCAGTTGCTACCCCAAGGTAGGTAGAGCGGATCACACTAGCTTTTACCCAATATGAGGGTCGGGATCGAATTCCTCAGAGAGCTAGTAGTGGAGTTGGATTGTCTGCCTATCCTAGAGATGTGTTTTTACTCCTAATGTCACTTCAAACATTTTTGGGTTTTTAAATTATAACTATTTTTGTAAAACTATTGATTAACACTAAATTATGCTACGAGAATATTGCTAAGTTGTATCTAATGGGAAGATGGGCACTAGGGTCGTGACACTACCTAGGTAGCTAATTGATGGATAGATGTTACAAAGGTTCGATTGACATAATTGGGGCTTATGCTACAACCATTGCACAATTTTATCCACTCTCACACCTCTCAGTAGAGAGAGTGATTTTGTCCAATTGACTCTCTCGAGACCAAATGGGTAGGCAAATTAGACCAAGCAACTAGGGTTCAAGTAGGGTAATTACTCTCTCGAGGTTTAACCCGTTAATTGGGACTATTATTTCTCATGAGTCCGCCCTAATTCCTTTTTGGGCCAATTTTTGGGGTTATAGGCTCTCTTTCTCAAGAAAAGTTAAACCCACAAAGCTTGAATCAGTGTTTGCAACCACCAATTCTAGATTAAAACATAAAATCAACTCAAATAACAAACACCCATAGTCAATCTAACACTAGATGGCAACACCCATCAATTACCCATACTAGGGTTGAGCCACAACCTTAGCTAATGGGTTTAGCTACTCATACTAGATAAAGAAATAGAAGAAATAGATGAAGAACTAAGCATATTAATTAATTGCTAAAATTAAATTACAAGAATCTATCGTAATTATAAAGCAAAAGTGCCAAAAATGGCTACAAAATATGTTCTCACGAGCGCAACTGTCCACTAATCTATCTGATAACCTAAAAAATGGTAAAATGTTCTATTTATACTAGGCTAGAAAAACTGGGCAAAAATACCCCGGCGGGGTCAGTGCGGGCCGCATTAAATGGATCGCGGCCGCACTGGGCTCACTTTTGCTTCTCTAAACTTAGACTCCGCGGACCGCGTAGAACGGACCACGGCCGCGGAGGGAGCTGGCACGGTCTGCGCAACCACGACCGCGGACTGCATGGCACTAGCTTTGCAAACTTCATCTTTCTGAATCTCATAACCGCGGACCACACAAAAGAGTAGTGAGGTCGCGGAGCCTTCACCGCGGACCGCGAGATATGTACCACGGCTGCACTTCTTCTAGCCTGATTCACCAACTCTCTGAACCACCTAGTGCGGCCGCATTCCACTTTGCGCGGTCCGCACTAGGCCTTCTTTTCGTAAATTTCTTGGTCTTTGATACTTGAGCAGGTTTCATTCATTTTTGAGTCGATCTTTGACATTTTGTCACTTTGTCAATCAAACCTGCGATCAAGCACAACTTGTGAGCCTTTTAGGACTATTTTGTAATAATATATGATCAAAGCATATGCAAGTAGGGGCATAAAACATGTTAAAATCCTAACTTATCACCCCACCTGCTTAGCCAGCTAGAGGTGGAGGTCGGGGAGGTAGAGGTCGCCCTCGAGGGGAGGCCAAGCCAGTTACTATGCCCTTCCTGCCCATACCGAGGTTGTTGCCTCCAATTTTGCCATCATAGGTATTATACTAGTTTGCAACAGAGATGCATCAGTTCTATTCGATCCAAGCTCTACTTATTCTTATGTCTCTTCTTATTTTGCTCCATATTTGGGTGTATCTCGGGATTCTTTGAGTTCCCCTATTTAGGTTTCTACTCCTGTGGGAGATTCTCTTGTTGTGGACTGCATTTATCGGTCGTGTTTGGTTGCTCTTAGTGGTTTTGAAACCAGAGCCGATTTATTATTACTCAGTATGGTTGACTTTGATATTATCTTGGGCATGGACTGATTGTTGCCCCATTATGCTATTCTTGATTGTCATGCCAAAACCGTGACGCTGGCTATGCCAGGTATACCGCATATTGAGTGGAGGGGTACTTTAGATCACACTCCCAGTATAGTTATTTCTTTTTTTAAAGCTCATCGTATGGTTGAGAAGTGGTGTGACACGTATTTAACTTATGTAAGAGATGTCAGTATTGATACCTCTTCAGTTGATTCAGTTCCAGTAGTACAGGATTTTCCCGATGTGTTTCCAGCTGATCTTCCAGGCATGCCGCCTGATAGAGATATTGATTTTGGCATTGACCTGTTGCCGGGAACTCAGCCCATTTCTATTCCTCCGTATCGTATGACTCCTCCTGTTGAAGGAGTTGAAGGATCAGTTGTAGGAATTGCTTGATAAGGGTTTTATTTGACCCAGTGTATCACCTTGGGGTGTTCCTATCTTGTTTGTAAAGAAAAAGGATAGTTCTATGCGTATGTGTATTGATTATCACCAGTTGAACAAGGTTACAGTGAAGAACCATTATCCTTTGCCTCGTATTGATGATCTGTTTGACCAGCTTCAGGGCGCACGAGTATTTTCTAAGATTGATTTGTGCTCAAGGTACCATCAGTTGAAGATTTGGGAGCCAGATATCCCGAAGACTACTTTCAGGACTCGGTATGACCATTATGAGTTCCTTGTTATGTCATTTGGGCTGACCAATACCCCAACAGCCTTTATGCATTTGATGCACACTATTTTTTGATTGTATCTTGAATCGTTTGTCATTGTCTTTATTGATGATATTCTAGTGTATTCTCGGAGTCGGGAAGATCATGAGCAGCACCTGAGGACTGTGCTTCAGACTTTGAGAGAAAAGAAGTAATATACTAAATTCTCGAAATGTGAGTTTTGGTAGGATTCAGTGGCATTCCTAGGCCACGTGGTATCGAGTGAGGGTATTCGGTGGATCCGAAGAAGATAAAGGCCGTGCAGAGTGGACCAAACCATCCTCATCTACAAAGATCCGTAGTTTCCTTGGTTTGGCGGGTTACTACCATCATTTTGTAAAGGGGTTTTCATCGATTGCAGCCCCTATGGCCAGGTTGACCCAGAAGGGTGCTCTGTTTCAGTGGACAGAGGAGTGTGAGGCGAGCTTTTACAAGCTCAATATAGCTACCACATCCCTAATTTTGATACTACGTACAGGTTCAGGGTCTTATACGGTTTATTGTGATGCCTCGAGGGTTGGCCTCGGAGCGGTGTTGATGCAGGACAGTAGGGTGATTGCCTACGTGTCCAGACAGTTAAAGATACATGAGAAGAACTACCCTGTTCATGACCTTGAGTTAGCTACCATTGTTCACGCCCTGAAGATTTGGCGCCATTATTTATACGGGGTTCCTTGTGAGATTTTTATTGACCGTCGGAGTTTGCAGCACTTGTTCAAGCAAAAGGATCTAAATTTGCGCCAGAGGAGGTGGTTGGAGTTTCTAAAGGACTATGATATCACTATATTATATTACCCGGGCAAGGCCAATGTGGTGGCCGATGCTTTGAGTCGCCGGGCAGAGAGTTTGGGGAGTTTGGCTTATTTACCAGCATCGGAGAGGCCTATGGCGATGGATGTTCAGGCCTTAGCCAGCCAGTTTGTGAGATTGGATGTTTCAGAGCCCAATCAGGTTCTAGCTTGCATGGTTTCTCGGTCATCTTTATTTGATCGTATCAGGGAGCGGCAGTATGATGACCCTCATTTGCTTGTCCTTAAGGATAAGGTTCAGCACGGTGATGCCAGAGAGGTAACTATTGGTGATGATAGGGTATTGAGGATACAGGGTCGGATTTGTGTACCCAATGTTGATGGGCTTCGAGAGTCGATTCTAGAGTAGGCCCGTAGCTCGCGGTATTCCATTCATCCGGGTGCCGCGAAGATGTATCAGGATTTAAGACAGCACTATTGGTGGAGGCGGATGAAGAAAGATGTAATTGGATTCGTAGCTCGGTGTCTCAACTATCAGCAGGTGAAGTATGAGCACTAGAGACCAGGTGGGTTGCTTTAGCAGATAGAGATTCCGGAGTGGAAGTGGGAGCGGATCACCATGGACTTTGTAGTTGGGCTCCCATGGATGTTGAGGAAGTTTGATGCTATTTGGGTGATTGTGGATCGGCTGACCAAGTCTGCTCACGTTATTCCTATGTGTACTACTTATTTCTCTGAGCGGTTGGTGGAGATCTATATCCGGGTGATTGTTCATCTACATGGTATTTCGATTTCCATCATTTCAGATAGAGGTACTCAGTTCACATCACGGTTCTGGAGAGCCGTTCAACATGAGTTGGGTACTCGAGTAGAGTTGAGTACAACATTTCACTCTCAGACGGACGGACAGTCTGAGCGCACTATTCAGATTCTTGAGGATATGCTCCGTGCATGTGTGATTGAGTTTGGAGGGTCTTGGGATCAGTTTTTGCCATTGGCAGAGTTTGCTTACAACAACAACAACTATCAGTCCAGCATTCAGATGGCACCGTATGAGGCTTTATATGGTAGGCGATGCAGATCTCTGATGGATTGGTTTGAGCTGGGTGAGGCCAGATTATTGGGCACAGACCTGGTTTAGGATGCTTTGGAGAAGGTTAAGGTAATTCAGGATAGACTCCGCACAGCCCAGTCCAGATAGAAGAGTTACGCAAACCGGAAGGTTCGTGATGTTTCCTATATGGTTGGAGAGCGGGTTTTTGCTTCGAGTTTTGCCTATGAAGGGCATTATAAGACTTGGGAAGAAAGGGAAGTTGAGTCCGAGGTTTATTGGCTCTTTTGAGATATTGGGGCGTGTTGGGGAGGTTGCTTATGAGCTTGCCTTACCTCTCAACTTGGCAGAAGTTCATCTGGTATTTCATGTTTCGATGCTCCGGAGGTATCACGCGATCCGCCGCACGTGTTGGATTTCAGTTCAGTCCAGTTAGACAAGGATCTATCTTATGTTGAGGAGCCAATGACAATATCGGACAGGTAGGTTAGAAAGCTGAGGTCAAAGAACATTGCTTCGATAAAGGTTCAGTGGCGGGGCCAGCCGGTTGAGGAGGCGACCTGGGAGACCGAAAAGGATATGTATAGCTGTTACCCTTATCTTTTCACTACTTCAGGTATGTCTCTATGTTCGTTCGAGGACGGGAAAATGTTTAAGTGTAGGAGAATGTGACGATCTAACCGGTCGTCTTAAGAATTTATGCCCTGATCCCTTATTAACTGCTTTCCCCAAGTTTATTTCTACTATTTCAATTTGCCGGGGTGTTTGGTTTTGAGTTTCGGAGAGTTTTGGGACGCTTAATCCCTAAATGAGATCTTAAGTGTTGGAAAGTTGACCGTAGTCGGAACAGTGTGAAGACGGCCTCGGAATGGAAATCTGATGGTTCCGTTATCTCCGTTGGGTGATTTCGGGGTTAGGAGCATAATCGGAATGTGTTTTGGAGGTCCGCAACTAATTTAGGCTTGAAATGCCGAAAGTTGAATTTTGGAAGTTTCCGGTTTGATAGTGAGATTTTGATCAAAGGGTCGGAATGGAATTCCGAGAGTTGCAGTAGTTTCGTTATGTCATTTGGGATGTGTGTGCAAAATTTCAGGTCATTCGGACGTGTTTTGATAGACTTTTTGATCGAAAGCATATTTTGAGAAAATTTGGAGTTCTTAGGCTTAAATCTATGGTTAATTCGAGGTTTCGATGTTGTTTTAGGTGTTTTAAGGATTGGTACAAGTTTGAATAAGGTATTAGGTGATGTTTGTGCTTTTGGTTGAGGTCTCGGGGGCTTCGGGATGATTTCGGATAGTTGACGGAAGGATTTTTGAAGTTAAGAGGTTACTGGTTCAGCTAGTATCTGTCATAACCACACCTGCGGTTTGGGTTCCGCAAGTGCGGAGCCGCAGAAGCGGCGTTGTCACCGCAGAAGCGGCGTTGTCACCGCAGAAGCGGATTTTGGTCTCTTCAGCAGGTTCCGTAGATGCGGTCAGTTTTCCGCAGAAGTGGAAATTGGGGACTTCTTCAAAACCGCAGAAGCGGTACGGCATCTGCGGATTGGGAGTCGTAGATGCGGAAATTGGCCATTTAAGTGAAAATCGCAGATGCGACAAAGTTTCTACAGAAGCGGGACCGCAGATGCGGTCCCAAGGCCGCAAATGCAGAAATCGCTGGGCAGAACATATAAATAGTTGCCTTCGCGAATTTGAGGGATTCTTTCACCATTTTCATCCGGGTTTGAAGCTTTTAAGAGAGATTTTTGAGGAAAACAAAGGGGAATCAATTGGAGGTAACGTCCTTGACTTCATAACTCGTATTTATATGATTAAAGACCTAATTAGTAGTGAGAAATTTGGGAAAAATGGGTAATTAGGGCTTGAGTTTAAGAGGCCTTTAATTGAGGATTGTAGGGGCCATTTGTACTCTGATTTCAGTGTTCTTGCTATGTATAGAGTCGTGAGAGTACGAGGTTTCTGAAAATATAAATTTTACCCAATTCCGAGATGTGGGCTCGATGGGCATTTTAGTTATTTTACATAATTTCGCGCATTAGCTTAGAATTTAATTGTAGAATCAGTTACTTGAAGTGTTATTTACATTATGCAATTGAATTGAATAGATTTGGGCCATTTGGAGTTGAGTACTCATGGCAAAGACGTGGTGTTGGGTTGATTTTGAGCCGGTTCGAGGTAAATGGCTTGTCTAACCTTGTGTGGGGGACCTTCCCCTTAGGATATGAGATATTTGATAAATGAAATGCCTCGTGAGGTGACGAGCGCGTACTTGAGCTAATTGTTGAAAATTCGGTTTTTCATTAAGTATTCAAATTGAGTTCTTTTTCCTGTTTTATTCTACTTGTGAATTCAGCCTATTGCTAGTTTAGAAAAGCATGTTTAGTTGATTTAATTGCCTATTTGCTTAAACTGCCTTAATTGCATTATGTGAAGTATGTTAGGCTAGAATTAACTGGTTACTTGGTATGAAATTTTGCATCTAATTGAGTATTCTTGTGTTGCTTCTATGTGTTTTTAATTTGGGACTACGGGACGACATCCCGGGAGATCCCCTGTATGTATTTATGATCTGGACTGAGGTGCGGGATACCAAGAGATCCCTGGCACGTATATAGAGGATACCAAGAGATCTCTAGCATATATTGAGGATACCGAGAGATCCTCGGGATACCAAGAGATCCCTAACATATATTGAGGACACCAAGAGATCCTCGGGATACTAAGAGATCCCTAGCATATATTGAGGATATCGAGAGATCGTCGGGATACCAAGAGATCCCTAGCATATATTGAGGATACTGAAAGATCCTCGGGATACCAAGATATCCCTGATATATATTGAGGGTACTAAGAGATCCTCGGGATACTGTGATATCCCTGGTTACTTTCTTGTGGTTTGCCTTCATCTCTGTTTCCGTTATTGTACTCTTATTATCCTATGTAGAATCTTACTGTAGATTTTCAACTGTACTGATTATCTTATACTATCATGTCTCATATTCTCTATATTTATTTAATCTCAGTAGGGCCCTGACCTTCCTCGTCACTACCCAACCGAGGTTAGGCTTGGCACTTACTGAGTACCGCTGTGGTGTACTCATGCCTCTTCTGCGCATATTTTTCATGTGCAGATCCAGGTACTTTTACTCAGGCCTACCATCATTGAGGGAGACAACTGCTTAAAGACTTCAAGGTACATCTGCCGCGTCCCCAGACCGAGAAGTCCTTTTCTATTCCTGCTTTTAGTATTTAGCCTTCTGTACTAGACAAAATTCCGGAGTTAGAGCTATGTAGTATTTCTTTTCTTAGCTTGTGATTCGTGGGTTTCCGGGTCTTGGATTTGGATATTGGTTTTGAGATTTATATATGGTGTATGCCGAGCGGCACATTTAAACATTGTTATTGCCTTGTTTCTGTTTTTAAATTGTTTACTTCTGCAAGTTTTGGTTATCTTCCGCAGTTTAGGCTTACCTAGTTGTAGAGACTAGGTGCCGTCACTATAGTTCATGAAGGGCGAACCGGGGTCATGACAAGCAACATCCTTCCAGTTCAAAGTTACGTTGTATCATTCTTCATTTCAAGTAGCTCCTTTCTGTTATATCAAATCTCTTGCCGCATAATAGCCCATACTTCAAATTAGATCCTTAGACCCCAATCATCAATCACTAAAATTTCCAAGTCGTTCCAAACTCTCCTTAAGGTGCATAGTCATCCTAACACAAAGCCCATATGCAACTCCGCCAGTCTCCCACTTTGGCGGAGCTCACCCCTCTAATTGACCACTCGACCTTTGCTTCTTATACCTGGCCTTCTAGAAATTTTAACCATCGCCTGACACTCCCCACATGTCCTTCCTCATCCTTTGCTGCTCAGTTGTTGCCTTAATAAAATCTATCTTCGTAGCACTTGAACTCACAAATCGCTACTAACTTTAAACCTTCCAAAGATCATCTTTCTCGAGCCGTCGACATTAGAAACACCGATTCAATCCTGAACCACCACACCCCGCGATATCCAACAGTCGTTTCTCCAATATTATTTCACAATATCCTTACCCAATGGTGAATCGCAGAAGACCATAACACTCGGCGAACTTAACACATACAATCGAGGATGACGACACTACATTGCAAATAAAAATTCCACCACGCTCGAAATTATCAAGTCTCGTTACTCCATCACCCCATATCTGGACATTCATAAGCCAATTGCTTTTCCTCCGCCAGAAGTGAAATATCATATCTCTGAATCGTGCAATGAGTAGATTTCCTTTCAACTCATTCACCGCCCCAACACATAGGCAAGTCTCCTACCATCAAGTCAATACTGTGCGATAAACAATCACGAGCATCATAGCAACCTGTGCATAGCCTCCAAGCTCTTAGAAGCACAACTATCAAGCCAAAACGATAGAAAAATCCTTCAGCAAGGCGACGACAATAGCTCACCAAACTATACTGGGAGAAACATCCCGCACCACATCTATAATACCATGACAATTCTTCAATTCTCGATTTATAACAAGCGGTTCACGTCACGTAATATTGAGTAGGAAGGAAACAAGGGCATAATCCCTAAGGAATCAAGTCGCGCGATGAGGAAATCAAGAAGGGAAGTGCTCCTAATAGTCTTGTAGCTCTCGAAGATAAGTACACACGTCTCCGTACCGATCCGCAAGAATCTACTAGACTCGCTCATGACTCGTGAGACCTAAGGGAACCTAGTGCTCTGATACCATATTGTCACGACCCAAAATCCACTAAGGGTCATGATGGCGCCGGACACCGCTGTCAGGCAAGCCAACCAAAATACTTAATTAAATTCTCATTTTAATAATTTTGAAAACTATGATTTTCCGTCAATTTTACTAGTAAAAGAGAATCATTTCAAATCAAATATGAATGTTAAGAAGTTAATACAAGATACCCCATAACCATTCCAGAAACCGGTGTCACGAGTGCATGAGCATTTACTAGGGAATGAAATAAAATACAGTAACTGTCTAGATTACAGAATGGACAGAAATGAATATATAGTAAAATACTCTGAATGGGACTCTGCTGGCTACGGTTCATCTCGATAAATACAGCTCGCCTAAGTCTTCGTGTCAACCCTGCCGCTATGCCACTAAGCCACTAGCCACATATGAACCTGTGCAACAAAAATACACAACAAGTGTAGTATGAGTACGAAAACAATGTGTACCCAATGAGTATCCCATCTAATCTCGAAGAAGTAGAGACGAGAGGTCGACTCCGACACTTACTAGTGGTCCATTGGTAATATATTAATAATGCGAATAATCATGGATTTATTAAGAACGACAGTAATTTCAAATAAGTCACAAACAGGGAAAAGTTCCTCTTTATATTAAAAGTCTCCGAGTTCATAATTTAAAATTTTCAATTATCTCAAACTGGGGAGAGAATATATCAATATCAATAAATCTCAAGGCAAGCAATGCAAACATGGACAAATCATGCCGAGGTCGTACGACCCGATCCAACATAAATGTAAAATGTGCACTGCCGAGGGTCGAACGACGCGAACCATAGATGCATCTATTACCCCGCTCGCGAATCATCCATGCGATGCAGTCAACATAAAATAAATAAACACCCGGTTCACGAGTCATACATACGACGCAGGTACACATAGAATCACATATTCAAACAGTTAATCAAGACTTCATTAGGGAACAACTATCCAAGGAAACTCCAAATCCTCTTTTTTAACGATTTAAGAAAAATGAAGTTTAATCCTTTTAGAAATCCATTTACCAATTCGATAGAATTTAAGCAAGTCAAACCGTCAATAGGATTACAAATATTTCCAAGTACAACATGCTTTTGGTCCTAGACTACCCGGACAATAGCATAATAGTAGCAACGGATGGACTCTTGTCACCTCGTGCGTACGTAGCCCCCACAAATAGGAGCACATAACCAACTAATTCACCTATGGGGACAATTCCCTCTTACAAGGTTAGAAAGGAGACTCACCTCACTCCAAAGCCTATATTCCGATTCAAGAACGCGCTCGAACCTCCAATTCCCGAACGATCCAAAACTATTCAAATAGGGTAAGAACGAGTCAATACATGCCCAAATGTTCATATTCTAATTATTAAACCAATTTCCCAACCCTAAAGCAAGGTTCCTAAAATTCAACCCGGGACCCACGTACCCGGATTCCGAAATTTTTTGAAGAAAATTGTTACCCATAACCTAAGGATCTAGAATATATGATTTTTACTCCATTCCCTAACAAATTTCGTGGTTAAATATTGTTTTTACCAAATTCTAGGTGTTTCATCGAAAACCCTTGATTTTCCCTAATTTTCACATGTTAATCTTCCTATAATCCATGTATTTAACTTATGATGTGTAGAAATTACTTACATCTTTGATGATGATGGAACCCCTCCTCAAATATCCTAAAATATTGCCTAAGACCAAGTGGGAAATGGGCTAAGTCTGGGAATAAAAGCCATTGCACCAGACGTAGAAGTCGCATTTGCGACTCCCAGCTCGCAATTGTGATGGTCGCATTTGTGACAAAGGCATCGCAAATGCGAAACCCAGCTTTCCCTGCCATGGTCGCATTTGCAACAAAATTCTTCGCAAATGCGAAGAGGACAACATCGCAAAAGCGATGGCCCCCTTGCAAATGCGGTCTCCCCTCAGCAGCCCCCAGGTTCGCAAATGCGAGCTCCCTCTCGCAAATGCGATGTAGCATTTGCGACCCAAACACTGCAAATGTGGTCATACCAGTACCAATAACATCAAACCTTCTCCAAATTCTATTTTTGATCCGTTAACCATCCGGAATCCACCCGAGGCCCTTGGTACCCCGTCCAATCCCACAAACTAGTCCCATAACTTAACACGGACTTGCCCGAGGCCTCAAATCACATCAAATAACATCGAAATCTTGAATCGCACTCCAATTCAAGCTTAATGAACTCTAATATTTCAAACTTCTACTTTGAGTGTTTAAACCTATCAAATCAAGTCCGATTGGCCTCAAATTTTGCACACAAGTCATATTTGACTTTACGGACCTACTCCAACTTCCAGAATCGGAATTCGACCCCCGATATCAAAAAGTCAACTCTCAGTCAAACTTTCCCAAAACCTTCAAATTCCTATCTTTATCCAAATGACTCCAAAATGACCAAGGACCTCCGAATTCACTTCCGAACACTCTCCCAATACCAGAATCACCATACAGAGCTATTCCTAGACTCGGAATCTCAAACGGACATTGATAACACTGAAATGCACTTCAATCCAAACTTTTGAGATTCTTCCAAAAATGCTAACTTCCACAATAGGCGCCAAAACATTCACGGGTCTTCCAAAACCCAGTCCGGACATACGTCCAAGTCCGAAATTATCATAAGAACCTACTGGAACCTTCGAATCCCGATATCGAGGTCGTTTACTCAAAAATCCAACCGTAGTTAATTCTTTCAACTCAAAGCTTCCGAAATGAGAATTCTCTTTCCAAATCAACCCCGAACTTCCCGGAATTCGATTCCGACCATGCGCACAAGTCATAATACCTGAAGTGAAGCTCCTCGTGAACTCAAACTGCTAAACGATGCGCTAGAGCTCAAAACGACCGGTCGGGTCGTTACAAATACTGATATAATTAAATATTTTATAATTATAAAAATTAATTATTTAATTTACAAACATACATATAAAATTATAAAACTAACATGTAATTAATGTTGTTTAATTTACAATAGACGACATGGAGGTGCCGCCTATTCATCCCGGCTGAGTTATGGCTCATCATCGACGTGTGCTGTGGATCTTTCACAAGCACAGGTATATTTGTATTACTACTAAATTTAAATTTATTTTTTTCTCATTGTTTCGCCATACATAATTTTATATATTTCTTATTAAGACTTCATCCCAGCCCGTCACAGAGGCCACTTTGTCCGATGCTGAGCAAGATACGACGAATGCTTATATTCAGGAGCTCGACGAGACCAAGGTAATAATTTTTTTTGACTTAACACGTACACTACTAATATATATATTTTCATATACTGAGCTGACTTATTCTTTTGTAGGTTGCTGATGGACCGACGACCCCTTCTACCGATCGTGTCAGCACTACTGACGATCATGCGACATCACATCCTCCGATAAAGAGGCGATGTGATGAGGATGATCCTGATAGCGTATCCTGGGGGGATGGGATGTGCCTCAGGCCAGCGGCTGCATTGGAGCACACAGGCTGTGAGACACATTGATTTTCTTTTTATTTTTTGTATTTTATATACGCTATATAAATATTATTTTATGTAAATAATAACAATAATTTTTTATGTTTACATAATATGCGCATTATGTTTTTATTTCCCCATTTCTTCTTTATTTTAATACTACAACACAAATACAAACATAGCAACTTAACATAATTTAAATGCAGTACAACTAATGAAAATACATGACACGGGAAACATAAAGATAAAGTACTACACTCAATACATACATGTCATTGTTTAGTCACCACTGCCTAGTATTCTCTGCTCCAACCACTTAAATTTCTCTTCCAGCTTATTTTTTTCTTCTTTCACTTCTTTGAGTTTCTCCTTCAATTCCGCAATTTCTCCTTTATATTCTTGTTTCGTTCATATTCCAACTATTTTTTGGTCAAATCATGAAGATACTGCAAAGATTTTTTGTGGCATTCCTGCTCACAGGGTTCATCAAGTCATACCTCAAAGTTGCAAAAATTTCCATTGTTCCCTCCATACCTAATCACACACATCCAATATCTGTGCCCAACTTGACCATCATCCCAATAATCCGCTATCATACAGCGTTTGCCATATTGGCACATTGGTACATACATGCGGTTAGACATTTGTTAAAGCTAAACAAACCCTTCTTTTATGGAATGTTTTGCTATTTGTTATGGTTAAGCACAGAAAACAACTAGAATGCGCCCGTTATTTATATGCAAGGCAACACACAAAACGTAGTATTTTACCGTGCTATATATATATTCACGCAAAATGTAGTATTTAACCGCTCTATGCTTGGCATGTTAAAGATTCTTTCTGATACAAAACAACTTTTTCGTAGTCTAGCAGCTTTTCAGACCGACAAGACAACACACATAACATAGTATTTAACCGCGCTATATATATTCGTGCAAAACGTAGTATTTAACCGCGCTTTGCTTGGCGTGTTAAAGGTTCTTTCTGATACAAAATAGTTTTTCGCAGTCGGGCAGCTTTTCAGATCGACAAGACAACACACAAAACGTAGTATTTAACCACGCTATAAATATTCACACAAAACGTAGTATTTGGCGTGTTAAAAATTCTTTCTGATACAAACCAACTTTTTTACAGTTGGGCAGCTTTTCAGATCGACAAAACAACACACAAAATATAGTATTTAACCGCGCTATATATATTCAATTATTTATCAAACATCTTTCTCTTATGACAATGTAGTTTTCTAATAATTTTAGAGTGAAACTTGAAAGTGAACGTAAAATTTTTCCGTTTTTTAATCCAATACTATTTTTGATTACATGAATGGGAGGGATAAATTCCTTAATTTACTCAATTGAAAAATATTAAATATCAATAAGATGTAACAAGGCTGCGAAAACATAATTTTATTTGATACATCTTGCAACATAAACAAGTACATACACTTATTACAAACAACATTACTAAAAAACAAAACACTATATGTATCCTTGATAGTTTGACACATTAGATGAACATGCACCAGGAGCTGGATTACCACCGCCACCCAAACAACCCGAAGGACATTTACGACGGTCGTGTCCTGTTTGCAAGCATATGCCACATTTACGCGCATAAACGATATCACAAACATCCATTTGGTTCCGTATACGTGTTCTCTTTTGCACTTGTAGCTTGAGCAAATAGTCCTTGTTACACAAAATTTTAAATGGTTCCAGTGGCCAATAATGCTCAACACTCATTGGCTGCAACTGCCCACTATATGTGTTTAAGTATGCAGCAACACTGTATTGCCCATCAACATAGTTGGTTGCCCCTAAACCTGTTTGTTGAAAACACTTCATGGCCTGTGAGCATGGCATGTAGTAGACGGTCCATTTCCCATATGAACACAACTTGCTGGATTTATTTACGGTGTGTATATTATTCCCTCGGTGTTGATGGATAGCGGTGCGAACTTCAAAAACACCCCGATCGTGATCATACTATTAATATGTGTAAGCACGTGATTTTTTCCCTATGAAAGAATTACTCCCAAAAATTCAAAATAAAATGATTTTCCTTGGTGTGCAATTTTGAGAAACTTTGTGATAGTTTTGGATAATTATTTGTATTTGTCTGTGCATGTTTATTTGTTAAAATGATAAAAATATAAAAATATGTCGCATTTGCATTTAATATTTAATTCTACAGTTAGGAGTAGTTAAGTTTGTTTTACAAAATGAAAAAATCATAAAAATATGCATCGTTTGCATTTTTAGCATTCAATGTCAAATTGTGCAATTTTGTTTTAATGAGTGTTTAATTATGTATGATAAATGTTGTTAGGAATTAGTTAGTATTTTTGATAAATTAATTTAGTTTATAACTTAATTTAGAATTTTAGTTTTATTAATTAGAAAGTAAAAGAAAATAGAGCAAAAAATATAAAGAAAATCGGAATTGGGTCTCTTCTTCAATTTCAAACCACAGGCCCAAAAAATACCCAACCTTCCCCATGACCCGGTCCATTTCAACACGGGTCGACCCGGTCCGCCCCATAACCCCAAATGACCTAACCCCCCCTAATCCTCATTTTTCATTTCCTAAAACCTAAACCAATCCCATCCGCCCCCTCTCTTTCTCTCTTCTCCTTCACCATCTCCAAAACTCCAAAACACACATCCATGGCTGCCCCTTTCACACACACGCACAACCCCTTCTATCGACCACCCTTCACCAGTCGTCGAACCTCCATAGCCACCGAACAGAGAAGCAACGAACACCATAGCCATCCGTTCGTTGCTTCTGCTTCGTCAACCACGAACAGCCACAACAACAGCCTTCACCCCCATTTCCCGTCGTCAATACCACCTCAAACGAAGACCATGACTGCCTGAAACCGGCGACCACCAGTAGTCCGCCATTCCAGCCATGGACGTGGGGTTGGTTTGCTTCTTCATGCTCCACCAACGAACCTTCCCACCTCGTTTCTGCTGCTTCTGCTACGTCCAAACAGACCCCGTTGTTGCTGCCTCATCTTCTTTGTCTCTGTCGAGCTCGAGCCCGAAATCCCATGGCTGCCTCCGCTCACCACTGCCATCTCCGAGCTCATTTTTCTCCATCCAAACGACCAGCTCCGCCAACAAACCTTCTGCTGCGTTGTTGCAGCCTTAGCCCCATCCAGCATCTGCTTCTGCTGCGTTGTTGCTGCCACGTCGAGCAGCTGCTTCAAAACCAAACCCTACTGCTGCTGCTTCACTTTTGTGTTCGTCGCTTTCGGTCCAGTCCAAAAATGAGACTCAACCATCTCGTTTGTTCAAGCTTTGGTCGGGGTTTGTCGAAGCAGTCCATACACAGTCGAGGACGTCGAGTTGCAGTGCGTCGAGGTTGTCATTCAAACCCAATCCCTTTTAATATGGTAGGATTCCGACCTATTTTTGTGTTGTTGTTAGCTTTCGTTCATCTTCTGTTCAATTCTCGTTCCGGGTAAAATTAAATGTCTGGTTTATTCTGATTATCCTCCTTCTTTGTATCGTTGCATATTTCAAGTTAGGAAGTTCAAATGTTTGGTTTCCTGTTTTTTGTTGTTCATCATATGATTTCAGTTTGCATTTCGATTCCTTTAATAGTGATTCAGTTTGTTTTCAGTTAACTTTTGTTGTTAATATTGTTGTCTCCTTGCTCATTTATTTTTTGTCTAAGTTAACCAGGATTGGTTCCCAATATGGTTAACTTATTCCCATTAATTTGATGTTGTATGATTCAATCTGTGTTCATGGGATTTGTTGTTTGAATTTATTTAGAAATTGGTTATATTTGCTGTATTTTGGTTGTAATTGATTAGATGAATTGGTTATAGCTGACATGGGTAGATTGGTAAATTGCAGTACGTTCAGGGGTAAGATGGTAATTTCAGTAAGGCCAGAGGGGTATTTTTGGAATTGAACATTTGAACAATTATTTAATCTGAGTGCCCTGTCCATTAGGCATTAACAATATTAAAATAATATAGTGGGGGACAAGACATAATGTAGTGGGGGGAATAATGTAATTATTTAAGTTAAGCATGGGGGACAAGACATAATGGAGGGGGAATAATTCTTTAGTTTAATATAGTAGGGGACAAGACACAAAATAGTGGGGAATAATTCATTTGTTTAAGGTAGTGGGAAACAAAGCATGCAATGAGGGGAATATTTCGGGGAGTGGTTCAAGACAAGAGTCTTGTTATAAATAGAGTCATTCTTTGACACAAAAAAGGGGACTTGGACTTAGAGAAAAAAAAGGGAAGAGACTTTTAGAAGAAGAAAAAAGTTGAGAGAGTTGACTGAATTTTGAGAAATCAGAATTTGAGAGAAAAAGAGAAAGACAATTTGAACTTTTACTTGAATAATTTCCGTTTGCCTTTCCTTGAGTGCTATTCAATATCAGTAAACTACTGCATCTTGTATCCATCTCTCTTCTGCTTTGACTGCGATTGCATCTTTGTACTGCTGGTTTTTTCAATCTGTTACTGGGTTAGCCTTGAACCTGGGTCAAATTGCTGTTGGGTTGTTGTTGTTGCTGTGTATTTACACTACTGCTGCTTCTACTGATCTTCATCTTTTTTCCTTGCTTTCCAAATACCAGGTACACAAACTGATACACTGGTTCATCTTGTAAGCTACTCGAAGCATGAATGAAAAAATGAGAAAGATTGAAGTTGTAATTTAATGTAGTCTTTTCTTTCTTTTACTGTCTGTATGTAAAACATTCTATGCGCTGCCCATGTAAACTCTTTAAGCGACTCACTTTCGAAACTTAACTATAATAACTCGAAAGTATGTAAATAAAGTAGGACCATTTCTTCATTTATTTTAGAGAAAAACGAAAAATAGAAAATGTAGTCATTCTAAGATTATCCTTTTTTTTTAAAAATAAAAAATAATGAGACGAGTCTCGCCAAATAAAAATGCAAATTGCGGGGCCCTCAATAATTGGTCATAATAAATACTTAGAATTCGGGATGGACTGTTTTGTGAATTTCATTGCCTTCCCCAAAGATAATAACGCGTTAGACTCTTTAGACGCGATTTAATTAAATTACATTCTTAAACTCGGGTGCACATTTATGTGACCCAAATCCAAATCTCAACGGAGTCGAAATGTGTCTCTTATCACGGGTACATTGATTGTGACGTGGTCCGAGATGCATGTCCATGACGTTGCAAATCCCTTTAAAAAATAAGAATGAGATGAGCCTCGCCAAATAAAAATACAAAATTGCAGGGCCCTCGGTAAATATTTGCTTTAAAATTGCTTAGACTTCGGGATAGGCCGCTTAGCGAACTCCATGGCCTTACCCAAAATAATAATACGCTAATCGCTTTAGGCGCTCATTTTAATAATCTTATCTTCTTAAACTCGGGTGCACATTTATGTGACCCAAATCCAAATCTCAACAGAGTTGAAATGCGCCAACAACCACGGGTGAATTGATGTGACGTGGTTCGAGATGTATTTCCACGATGTTGCAATTCTTGATAAAAATAATAATAATGATAAAAGCGGTTAAAAGTTAAAATTCGTATATAGGTTCAACATGTATTAAATCAGATAATCAAGCCGAATATGACAGTTGAGCGATCGTGCTAGAACCACGGAATTCGGGAATGCCTAACACCTTCTCCCGAGTTAACAGAATTCCTTATCCGGATTTCTGGTTCACGGACTGTTAAACAGAGTCATTCTTTTCCTCGATTCGGGATTAAACCGGTGACTTGGGACACCCTAAATCTCCCAAGTGGCGACTCTGAAATAAATAAACAAATCCCGTTTCGATTGTCCTTTAATTGGAAAACTCCTTCACCCCTCGCGGGGGCGGAAAAAGGAGGTGTGACAGCTCTGGCGACTCTGCTGGGGAACAAACCAGAATCTCTGGTTCAGGGTTCAAGAATTCGAGCTTAGAATAATTGTTATTATTCGGCATTGTCTATTATCTGATCTTATTTTATGATTGGGCTTAAAATGTGCAAAATGATATTTTTTACCGCTTTGATATTATTTGAACTGTATATATAAACTGTGCCGAAACCCCTCTCTTCTCTCTCTTGAGGAGTGCACGCTGGTCGTGACTTCTTTCTGTTAGTGTCATATACCAAAATAGAATGAGGATTCAGAGGAGTTGCAAAACCGGATGGCCCTTTGGTTACCGGTACACAGCTCCCATCCTCGGATCGAGTTGTCCGCTCGGGTAAGCCAGGTCTAGAACAAACACCTAGGTTTTAAAACTTAGTATAACAAAGCCTCATGCTGGATCCCTAGTAGGAACGTTTATTTGCATCATGTGCATATGACTTAGGGGACTCAACACAGGGGTTGAGTCCGTCTAGGAGTAGCAACCTGAAATGAAAAGACCATCCTGCTGCATCCTGTTTGCTTTATGCATTTACTTGTTTCAGACTTGCATGCTGACCGGCTTCAAAAAATCGGGATTATTGAAAAATTGCGAAAAAGAGAGAAGTAACAGTGTAGAGAGTTAATGGCCTATTTTAGACCAATGCCCCAAATAGTGTCGAAACTCTGCCGAAATATTTTTTTTAAATTTTATTTATTTATTTTTAATAGTTTGTTTTACTAAAAGCAAAGGAAAAATAAAAAAAGAGCCTTTATTTTTGGAAATCGATCGCAGAAAAGAAAAGAAAATAGTCTTTATTTTAGTTTGGGAAAACTAGGTTGTTATTATCTGTGGAAAAAAAAAGAGTCGTTGTTCTGTCTTGTTTTCAAAAATAGAAAAGGAAAATAGTTTGTCTTGCCATGAAAAATAAAAATGAAAAGAGTCGTGCTTTGAAAGTGGTTTTGTTATTTGCTTATGAAATGCCAAAAATGAAAATGAAAATGAAAAAGAGTCTTATTTGTTTTAAAAAAAATAAAAAAATAAAAAAATAGATTGTTTTATTCCCGAACTACGCGGGTCTGATTCTCACCGGATGTGAGATACGTAGGCAAACCTCTTCGGTTCCGGCCCACCATATTCCAAAAATCCAAAAAATATTTTCCATTACTCAGTCTTTTAGACCTCAATTAAAAATAATACAAAAATATTTCCTTTTAATCTCTCTCAAAATCCAAAATATTTGTTTAAAAATTCAAAAGAAAATGCAAAATTCAAAAATATTTTATCTTTTCTTTTGTAGTATTTCTTTCATAAATTCAGAGTAATAGTCCAAAAATATTTCCTTTTTCTTTAGAAGATTTTTCGAACTTTCCAAAAAAAAAAATATATATATATATAAATATTTCTTTAGTCGTCGTTTCTTTTCAAAAATAAAATACTAAATATATATATATATATATATATATAATAAAAAAAATCGAAATTCAAAAATATTTTCTCTCTTCTTTGTAAGTATTTTTATTCGAAAAAAAAGAGTTAGTTTATTTCTTTATTTCTGATGGGCGAACTACGCCGGTTTGATTCTCACCGGATGTGAGATATGTAGGCAACCCTAATCGGGTCCAACCTCCCCTTTTGCTAAAATAGCCAAAAAAAACGTGTCAAAATTTTAATTTTTGTCATAAATAAGTCTGATGTCCAACCTCCCCTTTTGCTAAAATAGCCAAAAAATATGTCAAATTTTAATTTCATCATAAAGAAGTCGGGTGATGCTGTTTTTGTCAAAAATAGCCGAATGTTCACGAAAGGGACGCCGGAAGGCTGACTTTGTATAAACAGCCACCTTGGGTCATTTTTTTAGGATTTTGGCCGGTTAGCTAACGCAACCTTAAAATCTTTGTCCCCGAGACGCTGAATGGCTGTGTTTGCAACACCAGACCTTTTATTTTATTTTATTTTTTTAAAAAAAACAACAAAAAAATAAAAATAAAACAAAGAGTCAGCGGCCAGGTGAATACCGTTTGGATTTTTAGTCAAAATAAGCCGAGCCAGCTTCGGCAGTGTCTTAAACTGTTCTTGCTGAAATAGCCTTAGAGTATCTTTCAGTTGTCGAAAAGTTATTTTCGTAAAAGAACGGACAAGTTTGTAAAGTGTCATAAAATAATCCTCCCCGCCTCAAAATTCATGTGAAATTTGGAAGGGGCCACATTTGCAAAAATAACCGTTTGGTTGCATTTGTCAAACGGAGAAAGGGAGCTGGCCGTTTGTTTTTGAGTTTATAAATCTTTTGATTAGAATATGTGAGTTGTTTGATTTTCGAGTTTGTAGGTCATCTTTAAACCTTTGAAACCCAATTTGTTTTATTATGAAAATTGATAATTCCAAAAAAAAATGTTTCATTGTTGTTACCTTTCATTTTGGCCGAACTACGCAAGGTCTGATTCATGCGGGGTCATGATACATAGTGAATCTCCATAAGATTCGACCACAACAAAAAAAAATGAAAGAAAAAAATGAAAAAAAAATCGAAAAAAAAGAAAGAAAAAAAGGGAAAAAGATGTTGTTAATAATGAGGACCGATTGAGTCCATTCTAACCTGTTTTGTTTTGAATCGCAAAGAAAGTTAAGGTGGTTGGTTTGTGGTAAGCCGGAAACACAAGATCCAGGAAAACCTGATTGTAACCCAAGACAATGACACCCAGAATATCGCGCAGAATCCTTTACCTGCACATCATGATGCACACTTTGTGGGGATGAGGCCTGATGACAGAAGCACTCGAATCCTATTGGGAACTTGTTAACTGAGGTTGATGATATTGAAGTTGGTAATGGTCTTGAGAATATTGATACGAAGCTCAGTGGCTAAGATGCCAGGTTTGATAAAATGGGAAGGTTGCTCCGTTCCTTGGTTAGCAAGAGAGAAGCTTTTGGTGGCTTATTTTATTGTCATTTCTGTTGTCCGGATTATTCTTAGGGTTGTAATCCGGATATTGTCTTGTGTCGAACTTTCTTATCTTTCCATTTTTGTCATAGCGGTTTGTTTAGTTTTGTCCAGGATTGTTTTGGGATTTTATTCTGGTATGTTTTGTTTGTTTTGTTATTCAAACCATTTCACAGTTAGTCTAATGCGAAATCCGGTCTTTTATTATTTCCAGTCATCTTTTTGTTTAGTTCTTTTATCATTTTGTTCAACGCCAATTCTAGTGACATGACATGCGCACACAGTTTGGGCATAATCTTAAAAGTTAATCATAAAACCATTGAGAGGTGATCGAAACATTTAAAAGAAATCAGGACGGTTTGAGATTATTCGGAGCTCGAGTCATGCGGATCTGGGGCAAGTAAAACATAAAGAAAACCGTTAAAAGCAGGATTCGCCAAATTGACATGAGGGTCGAGAGTGAGAGTGTTGCCCAACGGTGCTTTAGAGATGACAAATGAAAAAGCAAATGTGTGAATATAATTGTCAAGTCTAGCACCATCAGAAGAGGCTACAAATCTTTGTTTAATTGTGTTGTTTGCACTTGGCATGTTTTGAAGACTGGAATGACGAAGGCATTTTGTTCTGCTATCTAAACACTTTTTCCTTCGTTAACCCTTTGAGCCTTATTTGTTTTCTTTCGTACCCCTCTTTCGGAATCAGTAGCAAAGAGTAAAAACAGCAAAAAAAAAAAAAAAAAAATTAAAAGAAAAAATGAAAACAAAAACAACAGAAAGAAAAAGAGAAGAGATAAAGAAAAGGAAAAATGACAACAAAAACAAAAGAAAGTCACAACAAGGAATTGGGAACTACGTTTGACCTGATTCCTCAAAGAGGATACGTAGGCGCCTCATGACTCGGTCATAGGGTGCATAGTGTGCATAATGTGCATAGTGTAACATAGTGTAAAGCAAAAAATAAAAATCCCCCAGCAAGAAACTGGGGCAGAAGTTGTGCTTGATGTAAAGAAAGCCGGTTCCGAAGGTTGTAATTTTGAACCCCAAATTGATTTGTTTTTGAGCCTTTAAAACCCTTTCTTTCTAGCCTATCCAAAATCCCACATTACGGTCCAAAGAAAGACCTTCTGATCAGTCTTCAAAAGATGCCAAGTCAGACAAATGAGAGTCTTACCGGGGAACACAACACTCTGATCCACAGCAAAAAGGACTCTGATCCCCAACATAAAAGAAATAAAAAGAGAGTCTTATGGGTAACACCCCAATCCCTAGTAGAGAGAGTCATATCGGCAACACTCCAAATCCCCAGCTGGAAAGTAATACAAATGAGAGAGTCTTATCGGTACAAATCTTCACGGGCACCATAAGGTGATGAAAGTTGAGAGAAAAACCAAAATGAGAGAGACTTGATAGTGAAAACCCTTCGGGCACTACAAGTCGAATAAAGATTGAGAATCAGACGGAAATCACCAGACAAAAATTGTGAAAGGCGATTAACAGCAGAGGATAGGCCATATGTGTATGTCATGACCATTAGAGTCGGTATCTGCGTTTGATAGGTTTTTATTTATAGTTTTTTTTGTTAAAGAGTCATCTTTTTCCTTTGTCTTTTATTCTGTTCCTTTTTATCTTTCTCCTTTCATAGAAAAATTCTCCAGTAGAGTCTGTTTGGTCAGAACAAGTGAAAAATGACTTCAAAATATGCCATTAGCTTTCCAATTATGCAAGATGAGATCTGACTAGTACATCCAAGTGGTATAGTCAGCAAGGAACAAGCGCGAGTTAGTGTCAAGAAAGATATCCCCAGCAAAAGGGAATTGACAAAGGGATGGGCGAGTGTCAAGAAGGATATCCCCGCCGAAATCAAAGGTTATTAAAACTCAAGGCCAAGGCCTGTGGACAAAGCAAAGAGAGCAATGAGCATGATTTGGGAAATTCATATGAGACTAAAAGGTCGGGGAAATGCCAATTTCCGAGCTATGCCACAAAAGAAGAGGGATATCCCCAGCAGAAAGGGATTATCCCCAGCAAATAATATCATCCCTAACAAGTTTTGGAACGCAGAGCAAGGAAGGAGAAAAGGAAAATCCATCCCAATAGAATTATCACAACCAACCACCGCGTTTTAAACTAACAAATTTTGTTTGATTTGAAACAGGTAAAAGAAATGGCATTGATGACGGAAATGCATGCCACAAGGGAGATTATCAAACTGGGGCAGAAAATTTCCCTTTCATTTAGAAAATTTTCTGGAAGTCAGGTACTCATTTGGGGAAGAATAAAGATAGCACCAGTCTCAAGGGAAGTGGTCTTTGAACTAGTGTTACCCCCAGCATAACAAGTTTTAATGAAGGAAGTTGTTCCCCAGCGGACAGAACAAAAGGATGAAACTTGTGCTCGGAAAAAGCAAAAGGCCAGTGTCATTCCCAGCAGCCTTCCGAAGAGTGAAGCACTAGTTTTGAAGGAATCAAAATCCCTAGCAGTGTTATCCTCGACAGCGTTATCCCCAGCTGATAACATTTTATCCCTCAACAGGTAAGTAAATAATTCCCAAGCAAGTGTTATCCCCAGCAGTTTCGAGGGAAGACAACACAAGTTTTTAAGGAAAGCAGTTCTGTAAGAAGGTAATTCAGGAAGAAGGAAATGGTTCACGCATAGGAGACGCACTTCCTAAATTAAGATTTCATTAATAGGAGACGCACTTCCTAGTTTAAAATCATTAAAGTTTTACCCATAGGAGAAGCACTTCCTAAGTAAAGTTTTACCCATAGGAGACACACTTCCTAAAGGTTATTTTTACCCATAGGAGACGCACTCCCTAAGTTTATTTTACCCCTAGGAGACGCACTTCCTAAGTTTAGTTTTACCCATAGGAGACGCACTTCCTAAGTTTATTTTTACCCCTAGGAGACGCACTTCCTAAGTTTAATTTCATGCATAGGAGACGCACTTCCTAAATTAAGATTTCATGCATAGGAGACGCACTTCCTAAATTAAGTTTTCATTAATAGGAGACGCACTTCCTAGTTTAAAATCATTAAAGTTTTACCCATAGGAGACGCACTTCCTAAGTTTATTTTTACCCCTAGGAGACGCACTTCCTAAGTTTAATTTCATGCATAGGAGACGCACTTCCTAAATTAAGATTTCATGCATAGGAGACGCACTTCCTAAATTAAGTTTTCATTAATAGGAGACGCACTTCCTAGTTTAAAATCATTAAAGTTTTACCCATAGGAGACGCACTTCCTAAGTTATTTTTACCCCTGGGAGACGCACTTCCTAAGTTTAATTTCATGCATAGGAGACGCACTTCCTAAATTAAGATTTCATTAATAGGAGACGCACTTCCTAGTTTAAAATCATTAAAGTTTTACCCCTAGGAGACGCACTTCCTAAGTTTATTTTTACCCCTAGGAGACGCGCTTCCTTAGTTTAATTTCATGCACAGGAGTCGCACTTCCTAGTCTGGTTCATTTCAGTTCATTCGTAGGAGACGCACTTCCTAGTTGGGTTCATCCGCCCTCAAATAGGATATGTTGGGTTCATCCGCCCTCAAATAGGATATGTTGGGTTCATCCGCCCTCAAATAGGATATTTTGGGTTTATCCGCCCTCAAATAGGATATTTTGGGTTCATCCGCCCTCAAATAGGATATTTTGGGTTCATTCGCCCTCAAATAGGATATTTTGGGTTCATTTGCCCTCAAATAGGTTATATTGGGTTCATCCGCCCTCAAATAGGATATTTTGTGTCCATCCGCCCTCAAATAGGATATTTTGGGTTCATCCGCCCTCAAACAGGATATTTTGGGTTCATCCGCCCTCAAACATGATATTGAATATCGCCAGGCCAAAGAAAGGAATGACATTTTATTTTCAAAGTTGTTGTTGAGGTCAGGAGCCCGCCTGAAGAGAGGAAAGGCGTTTTATTTTTAAAGTTGTTGAAATCTCGCCAACCTAAAGAAAGGACTGACATTTTATTTTCAAAGTTGTTGTTGAAGTCAGGAGCCCGCCTGAAGAGAGGAAAGACGTTTTATTTTTAAAAGTTTTTGAAATCTCGCCAACCTAAAGAAAGGAATGGCATTTTATTTTCAAAGTTGTTGTTGAGGTCAGGAGCCCACCTGAAGAGAGGAAAGGCGTTTTATTTTTAAAAAGTTGTTGAAATCTTGCCAGCTTCAAGAAAGGAATGACATTTTATTTTCAAAGTTGTTGTTGAGGTCAGGAGCCCGCCTGAAGAGAGGAATGGCGATTTATTTTTCAAAGTTGTTGTTTAGGTCAGGAGCCCGCCTGAAGAGAGGAAAGGCGTTTTATTTTTAAAAGTTGTTGAAATCCGCTAGCCTAAAGAAAGGAATGACATTTTATTTTCAAAGTTGTTGTTAAGGTCAGGAGCCCGCCTGAAGAGAGTAAAGACATTTTTATTCTTAAAAAAAGTTGTTGAAATCTCGCCAGCCTAAAGAAAGGAATGACATTTTATTTTCAAAGTTGTTGTTGAGGTCAGGAGCCCGCCTGAAGAGAGGAATGACGATTTATTTTTCAAAGTTGTTGTTGAGGTCAGGAGCCCGCCTGAAGAGAGGAAAGACGTTTTATTTTTAAAAGTTGTTGAAATCTCGCCAGCCTAAAGAAATGAATGACATTTTATTTTCAAAGTTGTTGAGGAGGTCAGGAGCCCGCCTGAAGAGAGGAATGACGAATTTATTTTCAAAGTTGTTGGTTGAAGTTGGGAGCCCGCCCATATAATAGAGGAATACATTGCAAGTCAGTAAAGCAGAAGAATCCAACAGGAATCCCCAGCAGGAAACAATAAAAATCCCCAGCACCGGAAAGCAGAAGGTTGCAACAAGAGATCCCAGTGCAAATTCAAGCGCATGAGTCAAAAGGAAGAAAAGACGCATCTTGAAAGAAGCGGCCTGTGAGCATTGAATTATGCCCAGCATAACAAATCTGATGAAGAAAGCCGTATCCCCAGAGGAACTACCGAAAAGCTTAATGAAGGAAGTCATATCCCCAGCGGACCGAACTAGACAGTGAGAATGGGTATTCAGAGTAGCAAAAGGTCGGTGTCATCCCCGTCAGTTCTCGGAAGAAAGAAGCACCGGAATAGACGCAAGCCGACAAGACAGCAAGGCATCAAGAACAAATGGAAGATATATGGGATCTTGTAATCCGTAATCTAGCCTAGCTTCTTGATTTTTCTTTTAAGCACGGTGTAATAAGGAGATCGGTAAGCAGTAACAACAGCATGCAACAACAATAACATTGCAGTCCCCAGGTAGTCCCAGCTACCAAAACTTCCCGAACTACATTAACCTGATTCCCTTCTAGCCAGGGATATGTAGGAAACCTTTGAAGCAAGGGTTCGGTTAAACCTTTTTCAAAAAAGGCTTCACACGGAGTACTCGGATGGGCAAAAAATCGCTCGCTTTATCTTTGCACAAAAATCCTTCATGTCTTCGGGCAAAAAGGGGCAGCTGTAAGCACATGATTTTTGCCCTATGAAAGAATTACTCCCAAAAATTCAAAATAAAACGATTTTCCTTGGTGTGCATTTTTGAGAATTTTTGTGACATTTTTGGATAATTATTTGTATTTGTCTGTGCATGTTTATTTGTTAAAATGATAAAAATATAAAAATATATCGCATTTGCATTTAATATTTAATTCTACAGTTAGGAGTAGTTAAGTTTGTTTTACAAAATGAAAAAATCATAAAAATATGCATCGTTTGCATTTTTAGCATTCAATGTCAAATTGTGCAATTTTGTTTTAATGAGTGTTTAATTATGTATGATAAATGTTGTTAGGAATTAATTAGTATTTTTGATAAGTTAATTTAGTTTATAACTTAATTTAGAATTTTAGTTTTATTAATTAGAAAGTAAAAGAAAATAAAGCAAAAAATATAAAGAAAATCGGAATTGGGTCTCTTCTTCAATTTCAAACCACAGGCCCAAAAAATACCCAACCTTCCCCATGACCCGGTCCATTTCAACACGGGTCGACCCGGTCCGCCCCATAACCCCAAATGACCTAACCACCCCTAATCCTCATTTTTCATTTCCTAAAACCTAAACCAATCTCATCCGCCCCCTCTCTTTCTCTCTTCTCCTTCACCATCTCCAAAACTCCAAAACACACATCCATGGCTGCCCCTTTCACACACACGCATAACCCCTTCCATCGACCACCCTTCACCAGTCGTCGAACCTCCATAGCCACCGGACAGAGAAGCAACGAACACCATAGCCATCAGTTCGTTGCTTCTGCTTCTGCTTCGTCAACCACGAACAGCCACAACAACAGCCTTCACCCCCGTTTCCCGTCGTCAATACCACCTCAAACGACGACAATGACTGCCTGAAACCGGCGACCACCAGCAGTCCGCCACTCCAGCCATGGACGTGGGGGTTGGTTTGCTTCTTCATGCTCCACCAACGAACCTTCCCACCTCGTTTCTGCTGCTTCTGCTACGTCCAAACAGACCCCGTCGCTGCTGCCTCATATTCTTCGTCTCTGTCGAGCTCGAGCCCGAGCTCCCATGGCTCCCTCCGCTCACCACTGCCATCTCCGAGCTCATTTTTCTCCATCCAAATGACCAGCTCCGCCAACAAACCTTCTGATCCGCCAACACTACTGTTGCTTCTACTGATCTTCATCTTCTTTCCTTGCTTTCCAAATACCAGGTACACAAACTGATATACTGGTTCATCTTGTAAGCTACTCGAAGTATAAATGCAAAAATGGGAAAGATTTGAAGTTGTAGTTTAATGTAGTATTTTATTTCTTTTACTGTCTGTATGTAGAACATTCTATGCGCTGCCCATGTAAACTCTTTAAGCGACTCACTTTTGAAACTTAACTATAATAACTCAAAAGTATGTAAATAAAGTAGGACCTTTTCTTCATTTATTTTAGAGAAAAACGAAAATAGAAAATGTAGTCATTCTAAGATTATCCTTTTTTTTAAAAAATAAATAAAAAATAATGAGACGAGCCTCGCCAAATAAAAATGCAAATTGCGGGGCCCTCAATAATTGGTCATAATAAATACTTAGAATTCGGGATGGACTGTTTTGTGAATTTCACTGCCTTCCCCAAAGATAATAACGCGTTAGACTCTTTAGACGCGATTTAATTAAATTACATTCTGAAACTCGGGTGCACATTTATGTGACCCAAATCCAAATCTCAACGGAGTCGAAATGTGTCTCTAATTACGGGTACATTGATTGTGACGTGGTACGAGATGCATGTCCATGACATTGCAAATCCCTTTAAAAAATAAGAATGAGATGAGCCTCGCCGAATAAAAATACAAAATTGCGGGGCCCTCGGTAAATATTTGCTTTAAAATTGCTTAGACTTCGGGATAGGCCGCTTAGCGAACTCCATGGCCTTACCCAAAATAATAATACGCTAATCGCTTTAGGCGCGCATTTTAATAATCTTACCTTCTTAAACTCGGGTGCACATTTATGTGACCCAAATCCAAATCTCAACAGAGTTGAAATGCGCCAACAACCACGGGTGCATTGATGTGACGTGGTTCGAGATGTATTTCCACGATGTTGCAATTCTTGATAAAAATAATAATAATGACAAAAGCGGTTAAAAGTTAAAATTCGTATATAGGTTCAACATGTATTAAATCAGATAATCAAGCCGAATATGACAGTTGAGCGACCGTGCTAGAACCACGGAATTCGGGAATGCCTAACACCTTCTCCCGGGTTAACAGAATTCCTTATCCGGATTTCTGGTTCGCGGACTGTTAAACAGAGTCATTCTTTTCCTCGATTCGGGATTAAACCGGTGACTTGGACACCCTAAATCTCCCAAGTGGCGACTCTGAAATAAATAAACAAATCCCGTTTCGATTGTCTTTTAATTGGAAAAACTCCTTCACCCCTCGCGGGGGCGGAAAAAGGAGGTGTGACAGCTCTGGCGACTCTGCTGGGGAACAAACCCAGAATCTTTGGTTCAGGGTTCAAGAATTCGAGCTTAGAATAATTGTTATTATTCGGCATTGTCTATTATCTGATCTTATTTTATGATTGGGCTTAAAATGTGCAAAATGATGTTTTTTACCGCTTTGATATTATTTGGACTGTATATATAAACTGTGCCGAAACCCCTCTCTTCTCTCTCTTGAGGAGTGCACGCTGGCCGTGACTTCTTTCTGTTAGTGTCATATACCAAAATAGAACGAGGATTCGGAGGAGTTGCAAAATCGGATGGCCCTTTGGTTACCGGCCTAGGTTTTAAAACTTAGTATAACAAAGGCTCATGCCGGATCCCTAGTAGGAATGCTTATTTGCATCATGTGCATTTGACTTAGGGGACTCAACACAGGGGTTGAGTCCGTCTAAGAGTAGCAACCTGAAATGAAAAGACCATCCTGCTGCATCCTGTTTGCTTTATGCATTTACTTGTTTCAGACTTGCATGCTGACCGACTTCGAAAAATCGGGATTATTGGAAAATTGCGAAAAAGAGAGAAGTAACAGTGTAGAGAGTTAATGGCCTATTTTAGACCAATGCCCCAAATAGTGTCAAAACTCTGCCGATTTTTTTTTTTTTTTAATAGTTTGTTTTACTAAAAGCAAAAGAAAAATAGAAAAAGAGTCTTTATTTTTGGAAATCGATCGCAGAAAAGAAAAGAAAAGAGTCTTTATTTTAGTTTGGGAAAACTAGGTTGTTATTATCTGTGGAAAAAAAAAAAGAGAATCGTTGTTCTGTCTTCTTTTCAAAAATAGAAAAGGAAAATAGTTTGTCTTGCATGAAAAATAAAAATGAAAAGAGTCGTGCTTTGAAAGTGGTTTTGCTATTTGCTTATGAAATGCCAAAAATGAAAATGAAAAAGAGTCTTGTTTTTTTTTAAAAAAAATAAAAATAAAAATAAAAAAATAGATTGTTTTATTCCCGAACTACGCGGGTCTGATTCTCACCGGATGTGAGATACGTAGGCAAACCTCTTCGGTTCCGGCCACCATATTTCAAAAATCCAAAAAATATTTTCCATTACTCAGTCTTTTCGACCTCAATTAAAAATAATACAAAAAAAATTTCCTTTTAGTCTCTCTGAAAATCCAAAATATTTGTTTAAAAATTCAAAAGAAAATGCAAAATTCAAAAATATTTTTTCTTTTCTTTTGTAGTATTTCTTTCATAAATTCAGAGTAATAGTCCAAAAATATTTCCTTTTTCTTTAGAAGATTTTTCGAACTTTCCAAAAAAAAAAAAGAAGTTAAAATCCAAAAAAAAAATATTTCTTTAGTCGTCGTTTCTTTTCAAAAATAAAATACTAAATATATATATATATATATATATATATATATATATATATATATATATATATAATAATAAAAAAATCGAAATTCAAAAATATTTTCTCTCTTCTTTGTAAGTATTTTTATTCGAAAAAAAAGAGTTAGTTTATTTCCTTTATTTCTGATGGGCGAACTACACCGGTTTGATTCTCACCGGATGTGAGATACGTAGGCAACCCTAATCGGGTCCAACCTCCCCTTTTGCTAAAATAGCCAAAAAAAACGAGTCAAAATTTTAATTTTTGTCATAAATAAGTCCGATGTCCAACCTCCCCTTTTGCTAAAATAGCCAAAAAATATGTCAAATTTTAATTTCATCATAAAGAAGTCGGGTGATGCTGTTTTTGTCAAAAATAGCCGAATGTTTCCGAAAGGGACGCCGGAAGGCTGACTTTGTATAAACAGCCACCTTGGGTCATTTTTTTAGGATTTTGGCCGGTTAGCTAACGCAGCCTTAAAATCTTTGTCCCCGAGACGCTGAAAGGCTGTGTTTGCCACACCAGACCTTTTATTTTATTTTATTTTATTTTAAAAAAACAAAAAAAAAACAAAGAGTCAGCGGCCAGGTGAATACCGTTTGGATTTTTAGTCAAAATAAGCCGAGCCAGCTTCGGCAGTGTCTTAAATCGTTCTCGCCGAAATAGCCTTAGAGTATCTTTCAGTTGTCGAAAGGTTATTTTCGTAAAAGAACGGACAAGTTTGTAAAGTGTCATAAAATAATCCTCCCCGGCCTCAAAATTCATGTGAAATTTGGAAGGGGCCACATTTGCAAAAATAACCGTTTAGTTGCATTTGTCAAACGGAGAAAGGGAGCTGGCCGTTTGTTTTTGAGTTTGTAAATCTTTTGATTAGAAATGTGGGTTGTTTGATTTTCGAGTTTGTAGGTCATCTTTAAACCTTTGAAACCCAGTTTGTTTTATTATGAAAATTGATAATTCCAAAAAAAAATGTTTCATTGTTGTTACCTTTCATTTTGGCCGAACTACGCAAGGTCTGATTCATGCGGGGTCATGATACATAGGCAATCTCCATAAGATTCGACCACAACAAAAAAAAATGAAAAAAACGAAAAAAAGAAAGAAAAATGAAAAAAAAGGAAAAAAAGATGTTGTTAACAATGAGGACCGACTGAGTCCATTCTAACCTGTTTTGTTTTGAATCGCAAAGAAAGTTAAGGTTGTTGGTTTGTGGTAAGCTGGAAACACAAGATTCAGGAAAACCTGATTGTAATCCAAGACAATGACACCCAGAATGTCACGCAGAATCCTTTACCTGCACATCATGATGCACACTTTGTGGGGATGGGGCCTGATGACAGAAGCACTCGAATCCTATTGGGAACTTGTTAACTAAGGTTGATGATATTGAAGTTGGTAATGGTCTTGGCAATATTGATACGAAGCTCAGTGGCTAAGATGCCAGGTTTGATAAAATGGGAGGACGCTCCGTTCCTTGGTTAGCAAGAGAGAAGCTTTTGGTGGCTTATTTTGTTGTCATTTCTGTTGTCCGGATTATTCTTAGGGTTGTAATCCGGATATTGTCTTGTGTCAAACTTTCTTATCTTTCCATTTTTGTCATAGCGGTTTGTTTAGTTTTGTCCAGGATTGTTTTGGGATTTTATTCTGGTATGTTTTGTTTGTTTTGTTATTCAAACCATTTCACCGTTAGTCTAATGCGAAATCCGGTGTTTTATTATTTCCAGTCATCTTTTTGTTTAGTTCTTTTATCATTTTGTTCAGCGCCGATTCTAGTGACATGACATGCGCACACAGTTTGGGCCTAATATTAAAAGTTAATCATAAAACCATTGAGAGGTGATCTAAACATTTAAAAGAAATCAGGACGGTTTGAGATTATTCAAAGCTCGAGTCATGCGGAACTGGGGCAAGTAAAACATAAAGAAAATCGTTAAAAGCAGGATTCGCCAAATTGACATGAGGGTCGAGAGTAAGAGTGTTGCCCAACGGTGCTTTAGAGATGACAAATGAAAAAGCAAATGTGTGAATATAATTGTCAAGTCCAGCACCATCAGAAGAGGCTACAAATCTTTGTTTAATTGTGTTGTTTGCATTTGGCATGTTTTGAAGACTGGAATGACGAAGGCATATTGTTCTGCTATCTAAACACTTTTTCCTTCGTTAACCCTTTGAGCCTTATTTGTTTTCTTTCGTACCCCTCTTTCGGAATCAGTAGCAAAGAGTAAAAAAAGCAAAAAAAAAACGAAAAGAAAAAATGAAAACAAAAACAACAAAAAGAAAAAGAGAAGAGATAAAGAAAAGGAAAAATGACAACAAAAACAAAAGAAAGTCACAACAAGGAATTGGGAACTACGTTTGACCTGATTCCTCAAAGAGGATACGTAGGCGCCTCACGGCTCGGTCATAGGGTGCATAGTGTGCATAATGTGCATGGTGTAACATAGTGTAAAGCAAAAAATAAAAATCCTCCAGCAAGAAACTGGGGCAGAAGTTGTGCTTGATGTAAAGAAAGCCGGTTCCGAAGGTTGTAATTTTGAACCCCAAATTGATTTGTTTTTGAGCCTTTAAAACCCTTTCTTTCTAGCCTATCCAAAATCCCACATTACGGTCCAAAGAAAGACCTTCTGATCAGTCTTCAAAAGATGTCAAGTCAGACAAATGAGAGTCTTACCGGGGAACACAACACTCTGATCCACAGCAAAAAGGACTCTGATCCCCAACATAAAAGAAATAAAAAGAGAATCTTATGGGTAACACCCCAATCCCTAGTAGAGAGAGTCATATCGGCAACACTCCAAATCCCCAGCTGGAAAGTAATACAAATGAGAGAGTCTTATCGGTGAAAATCTTCACGGGCACCATAAGGTGATGAAAGTTGAGAGAAAAACCAAAATGAGAGAGACTTAATAGTGAAAACCCTTCGGGCACTACAAGTCGAATAAAGATTGAGAATCAGACGGAAATCACCAGACAAAAATTGTGAAAGGCGATTAACAGCAGAGGATAGGCCATATGTGTATGTCATGACCATTAGAGTCGGTATCTGCGTTTGATAGGTTTTTATTTATAGTTTTTTTGTCAAAGAGTCATCTTTTTCCTTTGTCTTTTATTATGTTCCTTTTTATCTTTCTCCTTTCAAAGAAAAATTCCCCATAGAGTCTGTTTGGTCAGAACAAGTGAAAAATGACTTCAAAATATGCCATCAGCTTTCCAATTATGCAAGATGAGATCTGACTAGTACATCCAAGTGGTATAGTCAACCAGGAACAAGCGCGAACCAGTGTCAAGAAAGATATCCCCAGCAAAAGGGAATTGACAAAGGGATGGGCGAGTGTCAAGAAGGATATCCCCGCCAAAATCAAAGGTTATTAAAACCTCAAGGCCGAGGCCCGTGGATAAAGCAAGGAGAGCAGTGAGCATGATTTGGGAAATTCATACTAGACTAAAAGGTCGGGGAAATTCCAGTTTCCGAGCTATGCCACAAAAGAAGAGGGATATCCCCAGCAGAAAGGGATTATCCCCAGCAAATAATATCATCCCTAACAAGTTGTGGAATGCAGAGCAAGGAAGGAGAAAGGGAAAAGCCATCCCAATAGGAGTATCACAACCAACCACCGCGTCTTAAACTAACAAATTTTGTTTGATTTGAAACAAGTAAAAGAAATGGCATTGATGACGGAAATGCATGCCACAAGGGAGATTATCAAACTGGGATAGAAAATTTCACTTTCATTTAGAAAATTTTCTGGAAGTCAGGTACCCATTTGGGGAAGAATAAAGATAGCACCAGTCTCAAGGGAAGTGGTCTTTGAACCAGTGTTACCCCCATCATAATAGGTTTTAATGAAGGAAGTTGTTCCCCAGCGGACAGAACAAAAGGATGAAACTTGTGTTCGGAAAAAGCAAAAGGCCAGTGTCATTCCCAACAGCCTTCCGAAGAGTGAAGCACTAGTTTTGAAGGAATCAAAATCCCCCAGCAGTGTTATCCTCGACAGCGTTATCCCCAGCTGATAACATTTTATCCCCCAACAGGTAAGTAAGTAATTCCCCAGCAATGTTATCCCCAGCAGTTTCGAGGGAAGACAACACAAGTTTTTAAGGAAAGCAGTTCTGTAAGAAGGTAATTCAGGAAGAAGGAAATGGTTCACGCATAGGAGACGCACTTCCTAAATTAAGATTTCATTAATATGAGACGCCTTCCTAGTTTAAAATCATTAAAGTTTTACCCATAGGAGAATCACTTCCTAAGTAAAGTTTTACCCATAGGAGACACACTTCCTAAAGTTTATTTTTACCCATAGGAGACGCACTCCCTAAGTTTATTTTACCCCTAGGAGACGCACTTCCTAAGTTTATTTTACCCATAGGAGACGCACTTCCTAAGTTATTTTTACCCCTAGGAGACGCACTTCCTAAGTTTAATTTCATGCATAGGAGACGCACTTCCTAAATTAATATTTCGTGCATAGGAGACGCACTTCCTAGTTTAAAATCATTAAAGTTTTACCCATAGGAGACGCACTTCCTAAGTTTATTTTTACCCCTAGGAAACGCACTTCCTAAGTTTAATTTCATGCATAGGAGACGCACTTCCTAAATTAAGATTTCATGCATAGGAGACGCACTTCCTAAATTAAGTTTTCATTAATAGGAGACGCACTTCCTAAGTTATTTGTACCCATAGGAGACACACTTCCTAAGTTATTTTTACCCATAGGAGATGCACTTCCTAAGCATATTTTCATGCATAGGAGACGCACTTCCTAAATTAAGATTTCATTAATAGGAGACGCACTTCCTAGTTTAAAATCATCAAAGTTTTACCCATTGGAGACGCACTTCCTAAGTTTATTTTTACCCCTAGGAGACGCACTTCCTAAGTTTAATTTCATGCATAGGAGATGCACTTCCTAAGTTTAATTTCATGCATAGGAGACACACTTCTTAAATTAAGATTTCATGCATAGGAGATACACTTCCTAAATTAAGATTTCATTAATAGGAGACACACTTCCTAGTTTAAAATCATCAAAGTTTTACCCCTAGGAGACGCACTTCCTAAGTTTATTTTTACCCCTAGGAGACGCACTTCCTAAGTTTAATTTCATGCATAGGAGACGCACTTCCTAGTCTGGTTCATTTCAGTTCATTCGTAGGAGACACACTTCCTAGTTGGGTTCATCCGCCCTCAAATAGGATATTTTGGGTTCATCCGCCCTCAAATAGGATATTTTGGGTTCATCCGCCCTCAAATAGGATATTTTGGGTTCATCCGCCCTCAAATAGGATATTTTGGGTTCATCCGCCCTCAAATAGGATATTTTGGGTTCATCCGCCCTCAAATAGGATATTTTGGGTTCATCCGCCCTCAAATAGGATATTTTGGGTTCATCCGCCCTCAAATAGGATATTTTGGGTTCATCCGCCCTCAAATAGGATATGTTGGGTTCATCCGCCATCAAATAGGATATGTTGGGTTCATCCGCCCTCAAATAGGATATGTTGGATTCATCCGCCCTCAAATAGGATATTTTGGGTTCATCCGCCCTCAAATAGGATATGTTGGGTTCATCCGCCCTCAAATAAGATATGTTGGGTTCATCCGCCCTCAAATAGGATATGTTGGGTTCATCCGCCCTCAAATAGGATATGTTGGGTTCATCCGCCCTCAAATAGGATATTTTGGGTTCATCCGCCCTCAAATAGGATATTTTGGGTTCATCCGCCCTCAAATAGGATATTTTGGGTTCATCCGCCCTCAAATAGGATATTTTGGGTTCATCCGCCCTTAAATAGGATATTTTGGATTCATCCGCCCTCAAATAGGATATTTTGGGTTCATCCACCCTCAAATAGGATATTTTGGGTTCATCCGCCCTCAAACAGGATATTGAATATCGCCAGCCTAAAGAAAGGAATGACATTTTATTTTCAAAGTTGTTGTTTAGGTCAGGAGCCCGCCTGAAGAGAGGAAAGACGTTTTATTTTTAAAGTTGTTGAAATCTCGCCAACCTAAAGAAAGGAATGTCATTTTATTTCAAAGTTGTTGTTGAAGTCAGGAGCCCGCCTGAAGAGAGGAAAGACATTTTATTTTTAAAAGTTGTTGAAATCTCGCCAACCTAAAGAAAGGAATGGCATGTTATTTTTAAAGTTGTTGTTGAGGTCAGGATCCCGCCTGAAGAGAGGAAAGGCGTTTTATTTTTAAAAAGTTGTTGAAATCTCGCCGGCCTAAAGAAAGGAATGGCATTTTATTTTCAAAGTTGTTGTTGAGGTCAGGAGCCCGCCTGAAGAGAGGAATGGCGATTTATTTTTCAAAGTTGTTGTTGAGGTCAGGAGCCCGCCTGAAGAGAGGAAAGGCGTTTTATTTTTAAAAGTTGTTTAAATCTCGCCAGCCTAAAAAAAGGAATGACATTTTATTTTCAAAGTTGTTGAGGAGGTCAGGAGCCCGCCTGAGGAGAGGAAAGGTGTTTTTATTCTTAAAAAAAGTTGTTGAAATCTCGCCAGCCTAAAGAAAGGAATGGCATTTTATTTTCAAAGTTTTTGTTGAGGTTAGGAGCCCGCCTGAAGAGAGGAATGACGATTTATTTTTCAAAGTTGTTGTTGAGGTCAGGAGCCCGCCTGAAGAGAGGAAAGACATTTTATTTTTAAAAGTTTTTGAAATCTCGCCAGCCTAAAGAAAGGAATGACATTTTATTTTCAAAGTTGTTGAGGAGGTCAGGAGCCCGCCTGAAGAGAGGAATGGCGAATTTATTTTCAAAGTTGTTGGTTGAAGTTGGGAGCCCACCCATATAATAGAGGAATACATTGCAAGTCAGTAAAGCAGAAGAATCCAACAGGAATCCCCAGCAGGAAACAATAAAAATCCCCAACACCGGAAAGCAAAAGGTTGCAACAAGAGATCCCAGCGCAAATTCAAGCGCATGAGTCAAAAGGAAAAAAAGACGCATCTTGAAAGAAGCGGCCTATGAGCATGGAATTATGCCCAGCATAACAAATCTGATGAAGAAAGCCGTATCCCCAGAGGAACTACCGAAAAGCTTAATGAAGGAAGTCATATCCCCAGCGGACCGAACTAGACAGTGAGAATGGGTATTCAGAGTAGCAAAAGGTCGGTGTCATCCCCGTCAGTTCTCGGAAGAAAGAAGCACCGGAATAGACGCAAGCCGACAAGACAGCAAGGCATCAAGAACAAATGGAAGATAGATGGGATCTTGTAATCCGTAATCTAGCCTAGCTTCTTGATTTTTCTTTTAAGCACGGTGTAATAAGGAGATCGGTAAGCAGTAATAACAGCATGCAACAACAGTAACATTGCAGTCCCCTGGTAGTCCCAGCTACCAAAACTTCCCGAACTACATTAACCTGATTCACTTCTAGCCAGGGATATTTAGGAAACCTTTGAAGCAAGGGTTCGGTTAAACCTTTTTCAAAAAAGGCTTCACACGGAGTACTCGGATGGGCAAAAAATCTCTCGCTTTATCTTTGCACAAAAACCCTTCGTGTCTTCGGGCAAAAAGGGGCAGCTGTAAGCACGTGATTTTTGCCCTATAAAAGAATTACTCCCAAAAATTCAAAATAAAACGACTTTCCTTGGTGTGCAATTTTGAGAATTTTTGTGACATTTTTGGATAATTATTTGTATTTGTCTGTGCATGTTTGTTTGTTAAAATGATGAAAATATAAAAATATATTGTATTTGCATTTAATATTTAATTCTATAGTTAGGAGTAGTTAAGTTTGTTTTACAAAATGAAAAAATCATAAAAATATGCATCGTTTGCATTTTTAGCATTCAATGTCAAATTGTGCAATTTTGTTTTAATGAGTGTTTAGTTATGTATGATAAATGTTGTTAGGAATTAGTTAGTATTTTTGATAAGTTAATTTAGTTTATAACTTAATTTAGAATTTTAGTTTTATTAATTAGAAAGTAAAAGAAAATAGAGCAAAAAATATAAAGAAAATCGGAATTGGGCATTTTCTTCAATTTCAAACCACAGGCCCAAAAAATACCTAACCTTCCCCACGACCCTGTCCATTTCAACACGGGTCGACCCGGTCCGCCCATAACCCCAAATGACCTAACCCCCCTTAATCCTCATTTTTCATTTCCTAAAACCTAAACCAATCCCATCCGCCCCCTCTCTTTCTCTCTTCTCCTTCACCATCTCCAAAACTCCAAAACACACATCCATGGCTGCCCCTTTCACACACACGCACAACCCCTTCTATCGACCACCTTCACCAGTCGTCGAACCTCCATAGCCACCGGACAGAGAAGCAACGAACACCATAGCCATCCGTTCGTTGCTTCTACTTCTGCTTCGTCAACCACGAACAGCCACAACAACAGCCTTCACCCCCGTTTCCCGTCGTCAATACCACCTCAAACGACGACCATGACTGTCTGAAACCGGCGACCACCAACAGTCCGCCACTCCAGCCATGGACGTGGGGTTGGTTTGCTTCTTTATGCTCCACCAACGAACCTTCCCACCTCATTTTTGCTGCTTCTGCTACGTCCAAACAGACTCCGTCGCTGCTGCCTCATCTTCTTCATCTCTGTCGAGCTCGAGCCCGAGCTCCCATGGCTGCCTACACTCACCACTGCCATCTCCGACCTCATTTTTCTCCATCCAAACGACCAGCTCCGCCAACAAACCTTCTGCTGTGTTGCTGCTGCCTTAGCCCCGTCCAGCATCTGCTTCTACTGCGTTGTTGCTGCCACGTCGAGCAGCTGCTTCACTTTTGTGTTCGTCGCTTTCAGTCCAGTCCAAAAACGAGACTCAACCATCTCGTTTGTTCGAGCTTTGGTCAGGGTTTGTCGAAGCAGTCCATACACAGTCGAGGACGTCGAGTTGCAGTGCGTCGAGGTTGTCATTCAAACCCAATCCCTTTTAATATGGTAGGATTCCGACCTATTTTTGTGTTGTTGTTAGCTTTCGTTCATCTTTGTTCAATTCTCGTTCCGGGTAAAATTAAATGTTTGGTTTATTCTGATTTTCCTCCTTCTTTGTATCGTTGTATATTTCAAGTTAGGAAGTTCAAATGTTTGGTTTCCTGCTTTTTGTTGTTCATCATATGATTTCAGTTTGCATTTCGATTCCGTTAATGGTAATTCAGTTTGTTTTCAGTTACTTTTGTTGTTAATATTGTTGTCTCCTTGCTCATTCATTTTTTCCTGGTTAACTTATTCCCATTAATTTGATGTTGTATGATTCAATCTGTGTTCATGGGATTTATTGTTTGAATTTGTTTAGAAATTGGTTATATTTGTTGTATTTTGGTTGGGATTGATTAGATAAATTGGTTATAGCTGACAGGGGTAGATTGGTTAATTGCAGTACGTTCAGGGGTAAGATGATAATTTCAGTAAGGTCGGAGGGGTATTTTTGGAATTGAACATTTGAACAATTATTTAATCTGAGTGCCCTGTCCATTAGGCATTAGCAATATTAAAATAATATAGTGGGGGACAAGACATAATGTAGTGGGGGGAATAATGCAATTATTTAAGTTAAGCATGGGGACAAGATATAATGGAGGGGGAATAATTCTTTAGTTTAATATAGTAGGGGACAAGACACAAAATAGTGGGGAATAATTCATTTGTTTAAGGTAGTGGGAAACAAAACATGCAATGAGGGGAATATTTTGGGGAGTGGTTCAAGACAAAAGTCTTGTTATAAATAGAGTCATTCTTTGACACAAAAAAGGGGACTTGGACTTAGAGAAAAAAAAAGGGAAGAGACTTTTAGAAGAAGAAAAAAGTTGAGAGAGTTGACTGAATTTTGAGAAATCAGAATTTGAGAGCAAAAGAGAAAGACAATTTGAAATTTTACTTGAATAATTTCAGTTTGCCTTTCCTTGAGTGCTATTCAAAATCAGTAAACTACAACATCTTGTATCCGTCTCTCTTCTGCTTTGACTGCGATTGCATTTTTGTACTGCTGGTTTTTTCAATCTGTTACTGGGTTATTCTACTGGTCGTTACTGGCTTTGATGTGTTGTTGAACCTGTTGTTGCTGTGTATTTACACTACTACTGTTTTGACTGATCTTCATCTTCTTTCCTTGCTTTCCAAATACCAGGTACACAAACTGATACATTGGTTCATCTTGTAAGCTACTCGAAGCATGAATGCAAAAATGAGAAAGATTTGAAGTTGTAGTTTAATGTAGTCTTTTCTTTCTTTTACTGTCTGTATGTAGAACATTCTATGCGCTGCCCATGTAAACTCTTTAAGCGACTCACTTTCGAAACTTAACTATAATAACTCGAAAGTATGTAAATAAAGTAGGACCTTTTCTTCATTTATTTTAGAGAAAAACGAAAAATAGAAAATGTAGTCATTCTAGGATTATCCTTTTTTTTAAAATAAAATAAAATAAAAAATAATGAGACGAGCCTCGCCAAATAAAAATGCAAATTACGGGGCCCTCAATAATTGGTCATAATAAATACTTAGAATTCGGGGTGGACTGTTTAGTGAATTTCACTGCCTTCCCCAAAGATAATAATGCGTTAGACTCTTTTGACGCGATTTAATTAAATTACATTCTTAAACTCGGGTGCACATTTATGTGACCCAAATCCAAATCTCAACGGAGTCGAAATGTGTCTCTAATCACGGGTACATTGATTGTGACGTGGTCCGAGATTCATGTCCATGACATTGCAAATCCCTTTAAAAAATAAGAATGAGATGAGCCTCGCCGAATAAAAATACAAAATTGCGGGGCCCTCGGTAGATATTTGCTTTAAAATTGCTTAGACTTCGGGATAGGCCGCTTAGTGAACTCCATGGCCTTACCCAAAATAATAATACGCTAATCGCTTTAGGCGCGCATTTTAATAATCTTACCTTCTTAAACTCGGGTGCACATTTATGTGACCCAAATCCAAATCTCAACAGAGTTGAAATGCGCCAACAACCACGGGTGCATTGATGTGACGTGGTTCGAGATGTATTTCCACGATGTTGCAATTCTTGATAAAAATAATAATAATGACAAAAGCGGTTAAAAGTTAAAATTCGCATATAGGTTCAACAGTTATTAAATCAGATAATCAAGCCGAATATGACAGTTGAGCGACCGTGCTAGAACCACGGAATTCGGGAATGCCTAACACCTTCTCCCGGGTTAACAGAATTCCTTATCCGGATTTCTGGTTCGCGGACTGTTAAACAGAGTCATTCTTTTCCTCGATTCGGGATTAAACCGGTAACTTGGGACACCCTAAATCTCCCAAGTGGCGACTCTGAAATAAATAAACAAATCCCGTTTCGATTGTCCTTTAATTGAAAAAACTCCTTCACCCCTCGCGGGGGTGGAAAAAGGAGGTGTGACAATATGAATGCAAATGTTCTCGCCTCCTATATTTCTTAAATCTTTTCATCGGTATTGGCATAAATTCAACAACCCTCTCCATCAATTTCGATGCACCTCTATGCCTTTCAACAAACCTCTCCGCCATCTGTTTGAATGTCATTCAGACCATGGCAGTGACATGCAATCCACGTGCAGGCTTCAATAGACCGTTGAAAGACTCCGACACATTTATAGTCAGGGTTTCCCATCGTCTACCACAATCATCATACAATGTCCACTTGTGAAGCTCATGTCGCATCAACCAATGATAGGCTCTTTTGTCTAACTGCCGGATCGATTTCATGTGCCTCCTGAATTTGCACTGCTGGTGATCAGTTACAACAATCCACATTAAATCATTCAAGTCCTTGTTGGGATACTTTTTCTAGAAATTGGCCTTCAGGTGCCTTACACAGTAACAATGGTATGCATAGGATTCCTGCCATTTAGGAAAATGCTCTACAGAACTTAATATATCACCATGCCGATCATATATTAGACAATACTTAAACGTTGTTTGACAATGTGTTGCTTCAAGTGGTTCGCAAATAGCGTCCACATCTCTTCGCTTTTATTGCACAGATGACAAAGGTGATAACTAGGGATTATGGTGCATTTTACACTCCTTCTTGAGTTTTGATTAAAAATGTGTATAAAATAGTCCCAAAGGCTTACATGTTGTACTTATGTGCAGGTTTTGGTCAACAAGGTGATAATTCGTCAAAATTAGCGCAACAAGGACTGAAATATGCACAAGTACCAAGAACAAGTCCAAGCACAGTGTAACAGGTCCAATACAGCCGTACTCCATTTTGTGCAATCCGCAGTGAGGAAGTTCAGAGAGGTGCTCATTTCAGACACTCAAGCAATGCGGCCGCAAAGCAGTTTGTATGGACCGCCTTGGCTTCATCGCAGCCGCACTCGATATTGTGCGATCTGCAAAGCTGGAGTTCAGAGAGTTGCCAATTTGGGGAATCATTGCCAATGCGGTCCACTGTCCTTTTTGGCAGACCGCAATAGAAGCCACCGTGGCCGCGGTGCATTTTGTGCGGCCCGCGGTGACCTAGTTCAGAGAGCCGAAGTTTTAAGCCAAGAGCCTCAGAGTGGCCACACTCGATTTTGTGCGAACCGCACTACCCCCGCAGGGTTATTTTTTCCCAGAAAATTCAGCCTAGTATAAAAAGTTTTTTTTTTCATTTTTAGGTCATCAGTTGTATTCTAACCAGCAGCGGCGCTTGTGAATAATGTTCCTTATCTATTTTAAGTAATTTTAGAGTAATTTTATCATTGAATCTTCAAGTTTTAGCTTGTAATTAAATATTATGGGGTTTTATTCATCTATTTCTCAGTTTTCTTCTATTATGATGGGTAGCTAGACCCATTAGCTAGGGTTGTGGCTCAACCCTAGTGTGTGTATTTGACGTGTCTTGCGTTTTAAGGCTTGAATGTCTATGGGTGTTTGATATTTGGACTAATTTATGGTTTTAATGTTGAATTAGTGGTTGCAAACACTAATTTGTGCCTATTTGACTTGGGTTCTTCTTAAGAAAGAGAACTTGAGTATAGGAAAATTAGTCCAACAAGGAATTGGGACATATTCAAGAGATTGATAGCCCTAATTAAAGGTTTAAACCTAGAGATAGTAATACCCGACTTGAACCTAAATTGCTTGCACAAGTTATCATACCCAATTGGTCTTGAGAAAGTCAATTAGGGCAAAATCACTCAAACTACCAAGAGGTATAGAGTGAGAAGTATCGTGAAATGGTTATATTGTAATCCCCAACATGACAACCTAGCCTTAGACTCGAGAACCCGTCAAGTGTCCACTTAGGAGAAAGTCACTTCCCTAGTGCCTTCTTAACTATTTAGACAACCTTTAAAGTATCTTACTCTTAGCTTAACTTTGCTTAATTTAGCATCATACTAGCTTTAAATTAGAAGTGATCAAAAGACCAATTATGATTAGAAGTGCAATTAGGAGCAATTACGCATCTCCAATTCAGATATAAACTCAATTCCCATCTCTAGCTCCCAGTGGATATCGATCCTGACCTTCTCGGGTAAAAGCTGCTTTGACCACTCTCGCTACTTTGTAGTAGTGCAAGGTTGGCCTCGATCACTTTTTGGCGCCATTGATGGGGAGCTAATAGTTTTGGTTATCTATCTAAATAGTTTTGTGTATTCTTCTTCTTTCCTTCTGTGTTACTAATTTGTGTGTGTCACAGCTTCAGGTACTAAATAACAGCAAACAACGCACCTATTGGAGATCTTATGCCGGGGGAGGAGGTAGATGACAATTTTGATGATGAGGTTCCTACAGTACCTCAATCTCAAAGGAGAGGCCGACAAGCCAATGATAATATTCCAAACCCTACCCCACCACCTCCAAGAGTGGCTCCTCGATTGCTTCCAATCCAAGGCTATGCAAGTACAATTGTCCCACCCCGGATTCGGGCGGGCAATTTTCAAATTACCAATGTGACGCTGACATTGCTGGAGCAGCATGGGTATTTCATGGCCGCTGCCAATCAAAATGCTTACAAACATCTCAAAGGTTTTGTGGATACCTGTTGGGGGAGCAAGCAAACTAATGTGCCAGATGCACTTCGGTTGAGACTCTTCCCTTTCTAACTTAGAGTGAAGGCATTGGATTGGCTTGAGCGACTTCCCAACCATTCCATCACTACTTGGGATGAGTTGGAAAATAAGTTCATTGCAAAGTTTTTCTTACCGGGCACATGGCAGCATTGAGAGATGAGATCTTAGCTTTCAAGCAGGAGCCCACTGAACCATTACATGAGATTTGGGAGCGATATAGAACAATGGTAAAGGAATGTCCCAACAATGATATAACTGAGGTCTCCAATAGACATTTTATCGGGGCATTAGCACAACAAACCAGTGCATAGTGAACCAACTTGCTGGGGGTAATTTCTTGAAGCTGTCTTATGATGAGGTTTGTGACATTCTTGACGAGATGGATGACACGTCCTCCACTTGGAAAAGTAGAACCAATGTGCCCCGGGGTGACCCCACGATCACTCACTTGCACAAAGAGCTACATGACCATAGGCAGGCTATAGTAGAGCTGACAACTACAATGAACCAGTTAGCAAAGGCACAGTTACAACAAGTTTAAAATCCGTGCTAAGTGAATGATATAGAGGGTGTCAACATGCAAGTGAACAAAAGAAGACAAAGGGTCAATAGAACCAAGGGAGTTTGGATCAATTTGACAATGATTGTGGTGGATTCCAAGATGATGGTTATGATGGGCAGAATGAAGAGGTACAATACGTGAACAACTATCAAGGCCAAAAGGAAAATTCTTCCAATCAACAACAATGGAGACCCCAAGGAAATTGGGGCAATAAACAACAATGAGGCAATGGTAATTGGGGGAACAATAACAAAAATTCCAATTGGGGCAATCAGAACAATAACCAGAACAATCAGGGTAATTGGAATGGCAACAACAACAACTGGGGTGGTAACAACAATCAGGGAGTTTGGAACAATGGCAATCAAGAAAATTTGGGGCAAGGCTTTCAAAGGCCCCCAATGTATCAACAACCGAACAATCCACCCCCATTTCTATCCCAAGGTCCTAGTTCTTCCAACAACAAAATGAGGAGAATTGAAATGATGTTTGAACAAATGATGAAAAAGAATACGAATTCTGATGCTCTGTTGGCTTCCCACAATACTTCAATCAGAAATTTGGAGGTTCAATTAGGCCAAATATCACAATCCTTGAATACTCGCCGTAAGAGGGCACTACCAAGTGATACCGTAGTTAACTCGAAGGGTGGAAACAATCATGTGATGGCGGTGACTACAAGAAGTGGAAGAGGTGGTGATGTGAATGCCTCCAAGCAAAAAGCAGTTTTGAGTGATGAAGTTGAGTTGCAAGAAGATGAAATTACTTTGTGGTTGAAAATGTGGTTAATGAGAACGTGAATGAAGAAGTGAGGATTGATATTAAAGATGCCGAGGTGGAGACTCAGAATGACGTGAACCCGTCTAGGGAACATGTAATAGACATGTCGGAAATGGTTGTGCCTAAAGCCAAGGCTCCTTTTCCAAGTCCACCTCCACCTTATCCTCAAAGGCTCATGAAGCAGAAAAATGAGGATTAGTTTAAAATGTTTATTGATATGATGAAGAGCTTATCCATTAATGTGACTTTTGGTGGAGGCTCTTGAACAAATGTCGGGCTATGCTAAATTCATGAAGGACTTGGTGACAAAGAAAAGATCCATGGATTGTGAAACTATAAAGATGACCCACCAAGTTAGTGCAATAGTGCATTCAATGGCCCCGAAGCTAGAAGATCCCGGAACTTTCACCATTCCTTTCACCATTGGGAGTGTGGACTTTGCTAAAGCTCTATGTGATTTGGGGGCAAGTATCAATTTGATGCCCTACTCAGTTTTTAAGACTTTGGGTATTGGGCAACCGAGGCCGACTTCCATGGGATTGCAAATGGCAGATAGAACTATGGAGAGACCATTGGGTATTATTGATGATGTTCTTGTCCGGATGGACAAATTTATCTTGACGGTTGATTTTGTGATCTTGGACTGTGAGGTAGATTATGAAGTTCCAATTATATTGAGAAGACCTTTCCTTGCTACTGGGAAGGCCTTAGTTGATGTGGAAGCAGGGGAACTCACATTCCGGGTGGGTGATGAGAAAGTGGTCTTTAATATGTGCAAGTTAATGAAGCAGCCCAACAATTTTGAGGTGTGCTCTTTTGTGGACCTTGTCACGGCAGTGATAGTTGATGATACAAGTGCAATGATCAATGTGGAGGACCCTCCAGAGGCCGCATTGTTGAATCTTGATGTAAATGATGATGCATGCCGAGTGGAGTGTGTGAATGCTTTTTATATAGGATGGGCTCTTACTCTTATGAGCCTAGGAAACTATATTTGGACCTTGAGAGTAGGAAGACTCCACCACCAAGACCTTCAATTAAGGAACATCCAGTGTTGAAGTTGAAGTCACTGCCTTGACACCTCAGGTATGAGTTCTTAGTCCCTAGTTCAACTTTGCTAGTTATTCTTTCCTCTTGTCTTACTAACATGAAGGTTGATGCCACATTGGCGGTGCTCCAAAAGCGGAAGAAGGCAATTGGATGGACTTTAGCTGATATTCGGGGGATAAGCCCCACATTCTGTATGCACAAGATTATTCTGGAAAATGATGTAAAGCCCTCCTTGGAACATCAAAGGAGTTTGAATGAGACTATGCAAGAAGTTGTGAAAAAGGAGGTGATCAAGTGGTTGGATGCCGGGTTGTGTACCCCATCTCTGATAGCTCTTGGATTTCGCTGGTGCAATGTGTACCGAAGAAGGGTGGCATGCCCGTGGTTGAAAATTCATAAAATGATTTGATTCCTACCAGGACCGTCACCGGGTGGAGGGTATGCATGGACTACGCAAGTTGAATAAAGTGACCCACAAGGATCACTTTCCATTACCTTTTCTTGATCAAATGTTATATTGACTTGCTGGGTATGCCTTCTACTGCTTCTTGGATGGGTATTCTGGATACAAACAAATCTTGATTGCTCTGGAAAATCAGGAGAAGACCACATTCACTTATCCATATGGCACCTTTGTCTTTTCTCGGATGCCTTTTGGGTTGTGTAATGCACCGGCTACATTTCAGTGGCGTATAATGGCCATTTTCACCGATATGGTGGAAGATATTTTGGAGGTGTTCATGTATGACTTTTGTGTTTTGGGAGATTCATTTGAGGAATGTTTGAAAAATCTTGACAGAGTGTTGGCCCGTTGTGAAGAAACCAATCTTGTTCTTAATTGGGAGAAATGCCACTTCATGGTGGAAGAGGGCATAAAATTTCAAAGCATGGTATAGAGGTAGACGAAGCAAAATTTGAGGTGATTTCAAGGCTCCCTCCCCTACCTCTGTCAAGGGAGTTAGAAGTTTCTTGGGCATGCGGGGTTCTACCGGAGATTTATCAAAGACTTTTCGAAGGTAGTGAATTCCTTATGCAAGTTATTGGAAAAAGATGCCAAGTTCATGTTCGATGAGAGATGTATGCAAGCTTTTGAACTTCTCAAGCACAAGTTGACCACCACTTCTATTATTACCGCACCTAATTGGAACTTGCCCTTTGAGCTCATGTGTGATGCGAGCGATGTTGTAGTTGGGGCGGTTTTGGATCAAAGAGTGAACAAAATTTTCATCCAGTGTACTATGCGAGCAAGACAATGAATGATGCTCAAGTGAACTACACGGTGACTGAGAAAGAGCTTTTGGCTATTGTGTTCGCGATGCATAAATTTCGGCCGTATCTCATGGGTGCCAAGGTCATGGTCCGATCCATACCAATCATGTCGCTCTCCGGTACTTGATGACGAAGAAGGATTCCAACGCAAGACTGATGCGATGGGTCTTATTACTTCAAGAGTTTGATCTGGAGATTGTGGACTGGAAGGGTAGTGAAAACCAAGTGGCGGACCATTTGTCCCTCTTAGAGGAGGAGGGGAGGCCTCGTGATGGCCTAGAGATCAATGATTTATTTCCCGACGAACAACTCCTTTCGGTGTCAGTGAATGGTATGCCATGGTTTGCAGACGTTGCTAATTTCCTTGTGACTGGTATAATCCCGTGTGAGCTCTCTTCTAACCAAAGGAAGAAGCTCAAATGGGATAGTTTGGATTTCTATTGGGATGAGCTGTACTTGTTCAAGATTTGCACGGATGGTGTGATCCGAATGTGTGTCCCGGAGGAGGAGCAATTAAGTATCTTAGAGGCTTGTCATTCCTCTCCCTATGGTGGCCATCATGGCGGGGCGAGGACGACTTCCAAAGTTCATAGTTGTGGGTTTTATTGGCCAACTTTGTACAAAGATGCAAGTAAACTTGTGAAGAGGTGTGATGAATGTCAAAAAGCGGGGGGAATTTCGAAGAAAGATGATATGCCTCTCAATACCATCCTTGAAGTTGATATTTTTGATGTATGGGGAATTGATTTTATGGGCCCGTTTGTTAGCTTGTGTAGGAACACATACATTCTTGTGGCGGTTGACTATGTTTCAAAGTGGGTTGAAGCCATGGCTTTACCCAAAAATGAGGCCCGGAGTGTTGTTGTGTTTCTCAAGAAGAGCATTTTTACAAGATTTGGCACTCTTCGTGCAATCATAAGTGATGGGGCGTCTCATTTTTGTAATAGAGCTTTTGACACTTTGCTTGCAAAGTATGGTGTCAACCACAAAGTTTCTACTCCTTATCATCCTCAAGTGAGTGGCCAAGTTGAAGTCTCAAATAGGGTAATCAAGAGTATATTGTCAAAGATGGTCAATGCATAGAGGATCGATTGGTCAAAGAAGTTGGATAATGCTCTGGCTTATAGGACTGCTTACAAGACCCGATTGGTATGTCTCCGTACCGGTTGGTGTTTGGAAAAGCTTGCCATCTACCGGTTGAGTTAGAGCACAAGGCCATGTGGGCTTTGAGGAAGCTGAATATTGAATGGGATGTGACAGCAAATCTTCGTATGGAGCAGCTTAATGAACTTGATGAATTCCGATTCCATGCCTAATCCAGTTCGTCCTTGTACAAGGACAAGATAAAGTACCTTCATGATAAATATGCTCATGGCAAGGAGTTCAAAGTGGGTGATTTGGTTCTCTTGTTCAATTCTCGGTTACGTCTGTTTCTAGGAAAGCTTAAGTCGAAATGGAGTGGACCTTTTGAAGTGGTGTTTTTGACTCTGTTTGGTGCACTTGACTTGAAGAACAAAAATGGGGAGGTTTTCAGAGTTAATGGGCATAGGGTCAAGCACTACCTGAGCAAGATTGATGACAGCCATGTGGTGGCACTTCTTCATCTAAAGTGATTTGATGGTAACCTGCGTCGTGCCGCGACGTTAAATCAGGCACTTCTTGGGAGGCAACCCATGTGTCTTCTTTTTGTTTTTCTTTGATTTTCTTTGTAGTGTAGGATTTATTTTTGGACTGACTGGTTGTGAGATGTTGTAGGATTATTTTGATGCAGTGCAGGACCAAGTTTGAAAAAATGATCACTCTCTAAAGTTTGCAATGCGGACCGCACTTCATTTTGTGCGGCCGCAAAGGCCTTTGTGCGGAGACAAGAATTCAATGCGGATAGCAGAATGATTTGTCAAAAGTGAGGAGTCTCTAATGTTTTCCACCACGGCCGCGTTGCATTTTGTGCGGTCCGCGATGGACCACTGCAGCTGCATTGCAATTCTTGCAGACCACAGTGGCCATCCTCCTAGTGCTTTGTGTTTCTGAGTACCGCGAACCGTGATGCCATTTTGTGTGGTCCGCAGTAGGTAGGTAAGATGGGCCCCAGGTCCCTTTTCTATAAATTGGACCTGAGGCCCTCATTTCAAACTTTTCGACCTTTTACTTTCAGAAGCTTGAAAAATTACTGTTCATCGCTCTAATTGCATGAATTCAACTGCTAAGTCTCGATTAATCATCAGTGCATCTCATTTCTGGTAACTTTAATTCCTTCTTAGTTGTTTAATTTTGCTATTTTCTTTTGACTTTCATTTTTTCTTAGTTTTTCTTCTTTTCTTCCCGTTTTTCTTTTAATTCTGAAGTATAGGTTCATTTAATCCTGTTTTAATTAGGACTAATTAGTTAAAACACTGATTCAACACCTAAGGAATCAATAATAGGTGAAAAATTGGACTAAAAACATGAAAAACTTGAACCCTAGGTTGGTATTGCTGCTGGGTACTCAATGCGGACCGCGGTGGATTTTGCGCGGTCTGCGGTGATTCTGTGCAGTCCACAATGCTATTTTACGCAGACTGCGGTGGTAAATGTTCTAAAAGCTAACAAGTGAGGACCGCGGCCACAATGGATTTTGTGCGGTCTGCAATGCCTCAATGCGGACCACAATGCATTTGTGCGGTCCGCGGTGCATAGATTCAGAGAGTGGGTAGTCTAAACCCCACCTCAGTGTGGACTGCAGTGCATTTTGTGCGGTCCGTGGTAGCTTCTTTGCGGCCGCACCTCATTTTGTGCGGTCCGCAGTCTGTAACTTCTGAATGTCTACAATTTTTCCTGAAATGTTTCACTAACTCTGCTAATACTAACAAAGTTCAACTATATTCTCTTTGCAGATCATGGTGAAATCACGAGGCAAATGTGATAAACAATCAGGGAGAGGAGAGTCCTCCCTGGGTAGAGGAAAGGTCATGATCAAATTGACCCCGCAAGCCCGACAAAATATCAAAAACACTAGAAGGCACATTAAGGTTGCTGATAGAGCTATTGACCAATTCATGAGTGAATATGAGCCTTCCCGATAGGCATCGTCAGACTCCGTGCCAGAGTTTGTTCCTGATTGGCCGGAGAGAAACAGGTTGAGAGATAGACCTCTAGTGTCACGACCCAAACCGATGAGCTGCAACGGGCACCCGGTACCTTAATCAACCGAATACCAACGTAATGCATCTTTCTTATTACATCATCATACACATGTGACATACGGGCCTAATAGGCCAACATAATCATTTATAAACTCAAAACATATGCCGACAAGGTCGTACAATCTTTCACATACACGACATATGTCTACAAGCCTCTAAGAAACATAAATATCTTAAAGGTCGAGACAGAGTCCCGCCATACCAAACAATATACGTCTAACTCATACTAAGCAAACAAGCAACTCCAAAGTAAATTGAGCACAACAACATCTTCCACTGAGCAGATAGCCTACATGGAGGGATCTCGACCTGTCTATTGGGCCCTGCGGGCATGAAACGCAGCGTCCCAGGCAAAAGGGATGCCAGTACGAATAATGTACTGTGTATGTAAGTCACATAAATAAATACATAAGAGACATGGAAGACATATAGAGTACATGACTCAACCTGTAAGTCTGAATAACTTTGTAAATCATAAATTACCTTTAACGTCATGCATATGCGTATGAATGTCATGTCGTGCATAGGTACATGTTTCATAATATCATCAGCCTCTGAGGGCATCCCATCATATCATATCGGCCACTGTGGGCAAAATCATCATCGTATACCAGTTGATCAGGTGGTGGTGCGTATATAATGCCATAACCTTTCCCATATTCCATATACATATATACATACATATATACGCGTATATAATGCCATTTGAATCATATTTACATATATATGCGTATATAGCGTCGTTTGAATCATATTTCGGCCACTGTGGGCAATACCATCATCATTTACCAGCTGATCAGGTGGTGATGCGTATATAACGCCGTAACCATTTCCCATATCCCATAGGCATATATTTACATATACATGCGTATATAACGCCATCTGGTCATGAGTCAATGTATATGAATGCAATGCATGAAAAGTATGTCAATAAAATCATTCGGAAGGTCATAAGACCACTTTGCCTCTTGAGCAATATCATAAAGTAACATCTTTTCAACTTTCGTATTTTTCTGAGACCCATGAACAGATGATAAAATATTATGACACATGGGAATTAAAAGAACATAGATATTTCTATTACTTTTATGAGTAGAGTCACTTATGGAATTTGTGCATTTGCACGTTTCGTTCATATCGTATGGATCATGCCAAAAGAAAGAAGGGATAGCCTTAACATACCCGGAATAGGAAAAACTCCGTATGATATTTCATTGGAAAACCCTCGTTGATTGAACAAAATTTGCCTCTGCTCCTTAAAGAATCATGGACGAAATTTGTTTTTTCTGGTTCCTAAAGTTTTTTAACGAAATAGCATATTTTTGTTTCCTTAGATTTTGAGAGGAAAACGTTCTGGTCCTTTTAAGTGTGGAAGGAAACATTCTTGAACTTAAAGAATGGATTAAACATAAAACTTGTTCCATGTTTCTTGGTTTTGAAACTTCTGTTTCTAGCCTTAAATGATTTTGATATTAATTTGGTTCTATCTTATTTCAGATTCCTTAATGATATATCATATTTCAAGTTTCTACAATGAGAAAGATTTAGACACCTATTTAAAATTGTTATGAGTCATTTCTTAATTTGGTAGCTTTGTGCCACGTGGAGAGTGGGTGAAGATTAGTAATCTTTACCCACTTATTAGTTAACTGGGTAATATCTCGTTACCCGGTAATTAACCAACTGCCCGCATTATTTAAAAATTACCACAAATTACTTAAAATTCGATTTCTTTTTAAAATATTTTATATATTATACTACCATGGTCATATGGTACCTTGCATGGTACTAGTCCATAAATATCGGGTATTTTAGCTCGGGCCGTATTTTACCCCAAAATGCCAAACTTGGACGAAAATTCATTTTTCCTTGACTTGCTTCCCCTCGCACCATCACGAATTTACTCATCATTTATTTAAAATAGTATAATCCTTATAATCTCCAAATAATCATTTTCCTTGGACTAATGTCAATTTCCTTACGACAAATTCAACGTAAAATACAACAGGGTGCAACATCGCCATAAATTAATACTGCGAAGCGTAGCATCATGGTAATATAATACTGTGGGACGTAATATCGACGTAATATTGCAGGGCATCACATCATTCCCCCCTTTGGAACATTCGTCCTCGAATGTTGGCTGATTCTCATAACCCATAGGTCTTGTGAATACTTTAGTACTTGTCTTGCCATCTAGGCAACTGTTATGTGAATGAATTCCAAAGACTAGGGCATTCCCCCACCCCTTCAAGCCTCTTTCTCATACCACGACTTGTAGTTGGAATCCATCTAATCTCGTAACTATTTCTACCTTCTATCATGCAGCCTTTATGATACTGACCTTGTCAGTGTGCCTAGGCAACTCTTCTCCTTTTTCCTCCAGCTTTTTGCCAATCCTGAAGTTCTTCGCTCTTTTTGTTGTTGTTGAACTTACGAATATTGCTATATCTTATTCTATAGATGTGGTTATCAATTTGTATGATTTTACTGCATCTACATAGGTCATACTATACCATAATTCTTACCTCGACTTCTCGTTACTGAGGTCTGCTACCAAATCCCAGGTTACTTTCATTTCTTATCCCATACGTATAAATCTATGTCCTCTAATGCTTTCACATTACTGTTCATCATAAAAATGACGGCCTAATCTCTTCTCATACTTTATAACTTTTATCCATCAATTGTTGATTCACCTCAATTTTTTATCCATAATCCACCCCTGATAACTTAACCTTTTATGTAATATTGCTGCTAGGATTCACGTTTTATTGGGGAACATCTGAAATGATTAGATTGATCCACCTGGGGCGATACCCTGCTTTCATAACCATAGCTCACGACATCCCAATGTGATTTACCTTGCATGGGTATTTTAATCCTATCCAATTCATGAGATCCCTTTCTTTTATTCGTCAGATCATTACTCAATCGAAGGCCTAAACGTTATTTTTTTATAATAATTACACCATCATTCTATTAACAGGGCAACATTCCATATCTTCTGAATGCTATTAGTCTTAGACGCCTTTTGAGTTCATTCAGGCTATACTGAACTTTCTATAACTTAGAAAAACCATTAGCTTTCTTATTTTCATGGGTTTCAATCCCGAGAACTTATCCGTTCTCGTCACCCTTTTACTTGCCTTTCCTCATCCTTACTCATGCTTCGTTAAAACTTTGTCTCTCTACTATACTTTAGCTTGGGACCTATACATATCTATTTATTCTATTCGCGGCCTTCCTTCAACTTGTTTGAACCATAGGTTTCCTTGTGCTATTCCGGAACAGCAAGCGAGACATCACGTCGTCTCTAACTCTTCTTTATTCTCTTGACTAGGCCTCTCGATACCTAGAAACCATGGGCTGGGAGATATTCCACTAACGATGCTGCTATCATTCTTGGATACTGAATCCCCATGCTTCCAGCCTTCTATCCGAAGTATGGACTATTCACAACCTCCTGCAGTTGAGTATCTCGTACATTGTTTACCTTTGCCTTAAAATCTCGCATCATATCTTCTATTTCTTTCATGACCTTCCTTCCACATAGGTACAATTTACATCCACACTTGAAGCGCTTATTATAACACTTGCACCTTTGGTGCATACACAATCCGGTGGGAGCTTCATACTGACTTTCTATAAGGCCGGTACTCTTCTAACTGGCTTTATTGTGTAGCCATTATAGAATATTGTTGTTATACTATCTGACTTGTACCTCTGATACAAGAGTGATACTATAATGTTCTCAATCACTATGGCTATAATTTTCTGGGTTTAATAATCAAATTCCTGATTTACTTTATTGATGTAACTCTTTAGTTTCCTTCTCCTTTTGATCGGCCTTTATGCTTAAGCTATCTTCCGATTTGTGGCTCCTGGTATTAGTTATTACTTTAGCCTTTCCTAGGCGCTGGGGGATAATCATGATATAATCCTTTAACAATTCAATCCTTCATCTATGACCTGAGATCAATTCTTTCTTTTAACATATACCAGAATCTTCTACGACTGTATATGCCGCAGGTATAAAACTCCAAACTCTTAATTGTGTTCATAATGTAACCAACTCGGGATCATTGATTGAATAATTCCTTTCGTTCCTTCTCAACTTTCTTTAAGTAAGCTATTACTTTTTCTGGTCTTTCTGCCTTCTTGTTGCGTGCATTCTTATCTTGTCTTAGTTCCCACGCATGCCGGAGGTTTCATGCAACTCGTGTGATTTCGAATACAACTTTTAATTTTACTTCTCCTTCATTAGCCACGGTAGGTGCCACTTTCCTTCGGAGTACTTACAATGTTGTTGTGAGACTGTTGTTACACGACCATTTCCTCTTTAGGTTATTTTGCTTAGGTTGCAACCTTCTTCCTTATTTACTCAGCTAGTCTTTTGTTGTAGTACTTAGGGAGAACCCTTGAATCTTGTAAAGTTGTGAGCTTATTACGGACCTTTTGATGTCCTTCCTTTCCTATACTCATCCGTAGTTGCTTACCTCCATGCCCTTGTGCTTGCAGGGTTGCTCCCGAATTGATATTTTGACTGTCTTTCCTTTTCCAGTGGTACTTTCTTTTATCCCCGTAACACTCATATGGTACCTTTAAATAACCTGACTTCTATTTGAATATATCTCAAGTATTATAATGACATTACTGCGGGGCTGAATTCTTCATGTTGGGTCTTACTATGTTTATCTTATACGATTTGCTGACTCGTCTGTAACCTCCCATTTAGCCATAACTGGGCTCTTCCTAATCAATTACTAACTACTCGTTGGCCCATTCTCATATCAATATTCCACGTAATCTTTCGTGGGTTATTTCCTTTGTCTTAACTTATATCTCGCACTGGCTTCTTAGTTATTAATAACAGCTCGGATAGGAACCTTTACTTCCTCTCCTTAACGTCGTTCTTGCACAATATTCTGGAATCATAGCATATCTGTAGGATTTTGGATAAATGCCATCTCATTCCTTTTTCATTTTTATCGCATTTTTCCTTTACCATTCACTAGAACCACTTAATTCTGATTTAATGGCACATCACTCCATATTCCCCTTTTTAGGGGAGTACTAAGAGCTGAAGCCATGGGGATCTACCTATAGATGTTTTACCTCTTAATCTTTAGCGTCATTTCACAACATTAATGATCCTTACTCGCCTTGCGGCAATCTTTTTGTACCAGGGATAATAAATTCCCTTACTCGCGATGATGACACTTATTGTAACTAGCACATGCAGTCCCTTAAGCTTAACTTTGCTTGCATTGCTTGCTTTAGGGAAGCGTCTTCCTGAATGACCTTTTTTTGAATTTCTTATGAATCTTCTTTTGTTGTCCATTCTATTATAGCCAGAACGCAATCTGAAATTCTCATGATGCCGACCATTATCAAGTCACTCAGTCCTTAATTCATGGTTACTTTAACTTGTTCACCAGTCCATGCTGATTTTTATTACTCTAAGGTCTAACTCTCCCTTTCGGGTAGTCGCGTTGGAGTCACAAACTTATTTCTCGAAATGAGGATATAACTTTATGGCCTATACCCTTTTGTTATCTCAAGTCCTGGATCCTCTCGTCTATTCCTTCACTTAACTATATATCATATAATACCGTCATTCATTTTTTTTCCATTGTCATCCATGCATCACATCTTACTCTTAACGCTTCATTAACTCTCTTCTCATTTTTTGCTAACATTTCTATCTAACACTTTATTTTAAAGATTTCCACAAGACATTCCTTTGCTTTTAGCTCCACGTGCTCCATCTACTGACTCTTTGAGTTGCCTAGCATTCTTTCTTTGCTAGGGATGAGAGCCATACTAAGGTAACATTTATCTTTTCAAGGCTTCCAGTGCCTATCTTTATACTACTCATATCTAGTTGTAGTATTTCAAAGTGTGTCATCTGGGGGTCTCACAGGGAGATTTTGTTAGCACATCTGTAATATCATTTGGAAATGTCAACTGACACAAACAATTCATCCATCATATCTTCTTATACTACTTCTATTAACCCCCATAGGGCATATTTGGAATGGGTGCGACCAATTGTATATACCTCTGTTACTATTGAATATAACTCAAAAAGCTTTTGTTCCTCTGCCTTAATTATAAATGTTGTTAACCTTCATTAACTGGGTACCTCGTACCCTGTTTCACCTTGCTCCTTTTACTTGCTGAAACTTGTACTTATCTTCTTAATCTCTCATTATCCTTTACCATAAAGGTGGAAAGGCATTCTTGCCTTAAGGTGTCTTATCAGGAAGCTTACACCTTTCAGTACACACATGATCTGCTGAAGATCTCAAATTTCTTATCATAAGCATGATACAAAGTCAAGTTCCTCTAATTCAATACTTTCACAGCTATATCTCTTATCGATCATCTTTCTGAACGAAGGAACTGTCTTACTACGAATAAAAATAGAAGTTCGGGATTTGAATTCTTATAAGTGAGCTCTACCACACGATCTAGAGTAAGAAGAAAGAGTGACAATCTTAAATGCCCTGTAGCCTCCAGCTTATAAGTGTGGTGCACGACACACCCATAAATAAGACTCTACTAGACACAGCTTGTAGACTCCCTAGGATAGAACTGCTCTGATACCACTTTTGTCACGACCCAAACCGATGGGCTACAACGGGCACCCGGTACCTTACTCAACCGAATATCAACGTAATGCATCTTTCTTATTACATCATCATATACACGTGACATACGGGCCTAATAGGCCAACATAATCATTTATATACTCAAAATATAGGCCGACAAGGTCGTACAATCTTTCATATACACGACATATGTCTACAAGCCTCTAAGAAACATAAATATCATAAAGGTTGAGACAGAGTCCCACCATACCAAACAATATACGTCTAACTCATACTAAGCAAACAAGCAACTCCGAAGTAAATGGAGCACAATAATATGTTCCGCTGAGCTGATAGCCTACATGGAGGGCTCTCGACCTGTCTATCGGGAACTGCGGGCATGAAACGCAGCGTCCCAAGCAAAAGGGACGTCAGTACGAATAATGTACTGAGTATGTAAGGCACATAAATAAATACATAAGAGACATGGAAGACATATAGAGTACATGACTCAACCTGTAAGTCTGAATAACTTTGTAAATCATAAATTACCTTTAACGTCATGCATATGCGTATGAATGTCATGTCGTGCATAGGTACATGTTTCATAATATCATCAGCCTCTGAGGGCATCCCATCATATCATATCGGCCACTGTGGGCAAAATCATCATCGTATACCAGCTGATCAGGTGGTGGTGCGTATATAACGCCATAACCTTTCCCATATTCCATATACATATATACATACATATTTACGCGTATATAATGCCATTTGAATCATATTTACATATATATGCATATATAATGCCGTTTGAATCATATTTCGGCCACTGTGGGCAACATCATCATCATATACTAGCTGATCAAGTGGTGGTGTATATATAACGTCGTAACCATTTCCCATATCCCATATACATATATTTACATATATATGCGTATATAACGCCATCTGGTCATGGGTCAATGTATATGAATGCAATGCATGAAAAGTACATCAATAAAATCATTCGGAAGGTCATAAGACCACTTTGCCTCTTGAGCAATATCATAAAGTAACATCTTTTCAACTTTCGTATTTTTCTGAGACCCATGAACAGATGATAAAATATTATGACACATGGGAATTAAAAGAACATAGATATTTCTATTACTTCTAGGAGTAGAGTCACTTATGGAATTTGTGCATTTGCACGTTTCGTTCATATCGTATGGATCATGCTAAAAGAAAGAAGGGATAGCCTTAACATACCCGGAATAGGAAAAAACTCCGTATGATATTTCATTGGAAAACCCTCGTTGATTGAACAAAATTTGCCTCTGCTCCTAAAATAATCATGGACGAAATTTGTTTTTTCTGGTTCCTAAAGTTTTTTAACGAAATAGCATATTTTTGTTTCCTTAGATTTTGAGAGGAAAACGTTCTGGTCCTTTTAAGCGTGGAAGGAAGCATTCTTGAACTTAAAGAATGGATTAAACATAAAACTTGTTCCATGTTTCTTGGTTTTAAAACTTCTGTTTCTAGCCTTGAATGATTTTGATATTAATTTGGTTCTATCTTATTCCAGATTCCCTAATGATATATCATATTTCAAGTTCCTACAATGAGATAGGATTTAGACACCTATTTAAAATTGTTATGAGTCATTTCTTAATTTGGTAGCTTTTTGCCACGTGGAGAGTGGGTGAAGATTAGTAATCTTTACCCACTTATTAGTTAACTGGGTAATGTCTCGTTACCCGGTAATTAATCAAATACCCGCATTATTTGAAAATTACCACAAATTACTTAAAATTCGATTTCTTTTTAAAATATTTTATATATTATACTACCATGGTCATATGGTACCTTGCATGGTACTAGTCCATAAATATCGGGTATTTTAGCTCGGGCCGTATTTTACCCCAAAATGCCAAACTTGGACGAAAATTCATTTTTCTTTGACTTGCTTCCCCTCGCACCATCACGAATTTACTCATCATTTATTTAAAATAGTATAATCCTTATAATCTCCAAATAATCATTTTCCTTGGACTAATGTCAATTTCCTTACGACAAATTCAACGTACAATACTACAGGGTGCAACATCACCATAAATTAATACTGCGAAGCATAGCATCATGGTAATATAATACTGTGGGACGTAATATCAACGTAATATTGCGGGGCATCACATCCAGTCTCTCCCACTACCCAAGCATCAATGCACATATCTTCTGAGTCGTCTGAGGGCTCAGCTGCAGGCAGTGGCAATAAATACTCCACCTCTCTAACAACTTTACTATCCAAGAAGGGGCCCGTAGAAGAAGAAGGGGAAGAAGTAGGAGGGGGTGAGCCCCAAGTAGGAGGGGTAGAGAGAACCAGAAATCCGGAGGCATGGCAGGATAGATTTGTGAGCGAAGTCTCCTACCACAAGTTGAGAGAATGGTGGCTCGAGAGGAAATTGATACCCGAGCGTAAATTCATCACCCGAGACCTTTTGCCTCACAACCCCAATGTGTTGAGGCAGTTCAGAGAGAGAGAGCTGGATGACATTATTTCATAGGCCATGTGGAGGATGCCAATGAGCACCTAGTCAAGGAGTTCTACACCAATGTTGCCCACATAAAAAAGGGCACTACGGTGACTAAGGTGCGGAACTTAAAAGTGAAATATAATGGCAAAACAATAAATGATTATTTGGGCTTCCCGGAGGTGTATGAATCATTGTATTTGGAAAAGGTGGCATTGGGTGAGGCTGCTCGTCCTTGGTTGGTAGAGTACTTGGCAATCCCAGGTACCACCCCAGATTGGTTAATTGTGGGAGTGAAGAGAGAACATTAAACTTTGAAGCTAAAGGGTGGGAAACATTTGTGTGTAGCAGGCTAGACCCCACCACTCACGACAACTCCCTTCCTATTCCCCGAGCTATATTGGTGGCATTGATCATGGTAGGGTACCCGATTAACATCAGAAATATGATGTCCCATGTAATTACACGGTGGTGAACGAAGGTGACAGATCCTATTCCTTCCCCAACTTCCTGACCATGTACTTTGATGACTTAGATGTGGAGAAGCGGATATTCGATATAAAAGTGAAAGTAAAGGTACCTTTTTCCTGGTACAGCCTACAGGGTGATGACAACCCTAAAGGCAAGAACTACAAGGGCAACTCCACTGCTTCTACTGGCTAGTCTGAAAAGCCAGTAGTAGTAATGGCTCCTACTCAGCCTCCTTCCACCACAACAAACATGGCCCCAGGACCCTCTACTTTTCAGCTCCAGAGATTCCATCATCCACTGCATACCCCTTGACCGCCCACCACCTGAGCCAGACCCTCGCCAGCATCAACAACTGGATGTAGACAGCTACTTCTAAGTTGTCTGTACTATCTACTATGGTGGCAGACGAGTCAGCACCTCCTCCCCCATAGGTCCCACAGTTAGTGGAGGACACTCTGAAGGAAATTCTGGACAACCAAAAGAAGCTAATAGATGTTGTTGACTCTCATAGAAAGGCATTGAAGGAGCTTTCTAGGGAGGCGAAGAAAATGAGAAAGACTCGGGCTTCAAAAGAGACGGTGAAGGAAATAAGGGTAGGGGTAGAGAGGTTGAAGGAGGATCACCTGCTCTAGATCTATTATTGCATGTCTCGACGCAAGCAGCCCAACACCAGCCAGAGCAGGAGTCAGAGAGCCCACCCAAGAGGAAGATGGTGATTCCCCATACCGACGATGCAGTCATAGAGTTGGAGGACCCGCAGGGAGGTTCCTCCAGCCAGCCCCAGATTCCAGTACATGCCCAGGACTCAGTCCAGGTACAGGCCCAGGTCCCAGTGGAGCCCCAAATCACAGGGAGCTAGTCACAGGTTCCCGAGCAGACAAAGGACCTAGGGACCCAGACTCAGGATCCTATGCAGATGGAGGGCCCATAGGGAGTTTCTTTTTTTCTCTCTTCCTTATTTTGTGGTTATTTTGGTTAGTTGGCATTGAAGACAGTGCCAACTTTCATTTGAGAGGGTAGCCCTATTTGGATGACTTTATATATGACAATATTTTATTTTCTATATGCCTTCTTTTTACCTTTGGTATGTATATAATTTTTTCATTTTATTGCATTTTTTCGTACTTTTTACTTTTGGTCTGTATATAAAGTTACGTTCTTATGTACATATTCATTATCCCTATTGTATATTCGACTAAATCCCCTCTTGTATATATTCATTTTACTTTCCGCATTTTTCCTTTCTTAGCTTCTTATTTTATGTTCGTAGCTTCTTGTTTTGAGTTTTTGCAATAAGCCTTTGTTTTTCTTAATGCCACGGTTCTTTCTAAAGGTGAAATTTGTGTGAACCGTGTGGCTCTTCCCGATGATGGATGGAATGACAACCTTCTTAAGGGTTTGAGTCTGTTTTTGTTTTGCTTTCTAGTAGCTAGTTGGTAAGGGTGCCTCAAGAAAAGCTTCACTTGGGCCTAACACATTTGCCTTTGATCCTATGGTCGAAAACAAATTGTTGTGTGTAGGACGGTGAAAGTTGTGACCTTGAGACTCTTGTGTTGGCTGATAATCATCAAGTGGTTTTTCGGGACCATTGTATTGCTCAAATCTTAGCTAAGGTTGTTGTGGGCCCCCGACTCTGTTTCTTTAGCAATCCCATAGCTTGTGTGGTGAGAATTTGAATTGCAAGTCCAAGTCCTAAGCCATTGGTCTAGAACTTGCCCTAAATGTTTGTCTAGGCAAAATCCTAAGTGTAATTTGACTTGAGATGTGATTATAGGCTTTCCTTGATCCGAATGTTATCTTGAACACTTCCATAGCCTACCAATGATAAGATCCCTAGTCAACCCTTTTGAGCCTTAGACCTTTTTCTTTTAAAAATCGCGATACAAGCCTTTACCCGTTCTAAAATACCCTCTCTTGGCACTCGATCTTTACTTAGCACAAGGCAAAAACATAAGTTTTGGGGGAGAGACGAGGAATGCAACAAAGTGGTAAAAGGTACAAAATGAAGAAAAGGAAAGTCAATGAAAAAGAAAGAAAATAAAAAAGACAAAAAGAATGAGCAATGTAGAAAAGAATGAAGGGATTCAATAAAAGTAAAGAGATGAAAGGTGTGGAAAGTTGAGAAAGGAAAAAAAGATTTGAAATAAAAAAGAAAGAGTGACAATGTATCTCTCTAACCCCTTAGAAAGAAGTTAAATGACTTAAAAATTCAAGAGAATATGTGCAAAAATGAATCAAAAGTAGTGCTAAAGGGAAGATGGAACCTACTTAGACCAAAAATTTCCTACCCTGAACCAAAAGACTTCACTATGTCTCCACAAAATCCCTATATGATATTGAGTTGAATGAAGTTTACATTAGTGGTGACTCACATAAGGGACAATCATATGGTACTTAGAGCCGAACTTGTGACTTTTTTTTTAAGAGAGATGAGTGTATTTCCATTAACCTCGTTCTGAGTGCTACAATCCTAAAGGCAAGGTATGCTTAGGGAGAGTTGAGGATGTATGAGTTTGGGTTCCACAATGACCAAAGTAGTAGAAAGAGTTTCTTTGATGTGTTGAGTCAATTCTTGATGCTCTTGTGTCGCACTAAATCCATGGTGCTTAATAGGTCGAATGTTGTTAATGATTCATTTGAATTGAGGGCAATTGTTAGTCCCAATTGAGGCTAGATGATGTCACTTTAGGTCGGCTGAATTTTCTTGGATTTACTCTTAAAGGGTGGGTCTTATTTTGTTTGCTTGAGGACAAACAAAATCTTAAGTTTGAGGGAGTTGATAACTAGGGATTATGGTGCATTTTACACTCCTTCTTACTTGAGTTTTGATTAAAAATGTGTACAAAATAGTCCCAAAGGCTTACATGTTGTACTTGTGTGCAGGGTTTGGTCAACAAGGTGACAATTCATCAAAACCAACTCAACAAGGAGTGAAACATGCACAAGTACTAAGAACAAGTCCAAGCACAGTGTAACAGGTCCAGTGCGGCCGCACTCCATTCTGTGCGGTCCGCAGTGAGGAAGTTCAGAGAGGTGCTCATTTCAGACACTCAAGCAATACGGCTGCAAAGCAGTTTGTGCGGACCGCATTGGCTTCATCGCAGCCGCACTCGATATTGTGCGGTCTGCAAAGCTAGAGTTCAGAGAGTTGCCAATCTGGGGAATCATTTCCAACGCGATCCGCGGTCCTTTTGAGCGGACTGCAATAGAAGCCACCGCAGTCAAAGTACATTTTGTGTGGCTCGTGGTGGCCAAGTTCAGAGAGCAGAAGTTTTAAGCCAAGAGCCTCAGTGCGGCCACACTCGATGTTGTGCGGACCACACTACCCCCGCAGGGGTATTTTTGTCCAGAAAATTTGGCCTAGAATAAATAGTTTCTTTTACCATTTTAGGTCATCAGTTGTATTCTAACCAGCAGCTACGCTCGTGAATAGTGTTCCTTATCTATTTTAAGTAATTTTAGAGTAATTTTATCATTGAATCTTCAAGTTTTAGCTTGTAATTAAATATTATGGGTTTTTCTTCATCTGTTTCTCAGCTTTTTTCTATTATCATGAGTAGCTAGACCCATTAGTTAGGGTCGTGGCTCAACCCTAGTGTGTGTATTTGATGTGTCTTGTGTTTTAAGGATTGAATGTCTATGGGTGTTTGATATTTGGACTAATTTATGGTTTTAATATTGAATTAGTGGTTGCAAACACTAATTTGTGCCTATTTGACTTGGGTTCTTCTTGAGAAAGAAAACTTGAGTCTAGGAAAATTAGTCCAACAAGGAATTGGGGCGTATTTAAGAGATTGATAGCCCCAATTAAAGGGTTAAACCCAGAGATAGTAATACCCGATTTGAACCTAAATTGCTTGCACAAATTATCATACCCAATTAGTCTTGAGAAAGTCAATTAGGGCAAAATCACTCAAACTACCGAGAGGTATAGAGTGAGAAGTATTGTGCAATGGTTGTATCGTAATCCCCAACATTACAGCCTAGCCTTAGACTCGAGAACCCGTCAAGTATCCACCTAGGAGAAAGTCACTTCCCTAGTGCCTTCTTAACTATTTAGACAACCTTTAAAGTATCTTACTCTTAGCATAATTTAGCATCATACTAGCTTTAAATTAGAAGTGATAAAAAGACCAATTATGATTAAAACTGCAATTATGAGCAATTACGCATCTCCAATTTAGATAGAAACTCAATTCCCATCTCTAACTCCCTGTGGAAATCGATCCCGACCTTCTCAGGTAAAAGCTGCTTCGACCACTCTCGCTACTTTGTAGTTACCCATGACTACCCTACTGTCACGACCCAAACTGAAGGGCCATGACTAGCACCCGACCACACTTGCCGAGCACCAACACACATTTCATCTAACCTTCATTATTATCTTTTAGGGCTGACGAGATCAATATAAATGGTAGACCTAGATCATGGACAACCAGCAATAAAATATGACGGCATGAACATACATAGCAAGGGATGACCAGACAATCAAGAAACTACATATAAGGTATGAGCTACCACGCTACTATGAAAGACTATACAACAAAAACTAGCCGACAAGGCATACCAAACTATACATGAGCCGACACCTGTCTATGAGCCTCTAAAAGAACATAAGTGTTGCAACATAGCCGGAACAGGGCCCCGACATACCCATAATGTCTATAACAAAAATTGCATACCAAGACCAAGGCAAGTCCGGAGAAGGGATCTCGCCAATCACCGCTGAACTGGACAGTCTACTGTGGTAGGGGAGCTGCACTTGCCTATCTATCAGGACCTGCAGCACGACATGCAGCGTCCACAAATAAAAGGACGTCAGTACGAATAAAGTACTGAGTATGTAAGGCAAGGAACCATAAATACGATCAGTAATGTAAGCAAGGATAGAGAATATACAACCTGTAACATCTTAGTACCTCTAAGGGCTACTTACATGAAATGCATGATACATATGTATAAATACATAAACCTTTAAAGCATTCGCCTCTGTGGGCATCATCATCATCATATCGTACCCGGCCATAATAGGCTCGGTAGAATCGTACCCAGCCACGTGGAGCTCGGTAAAACCCAACTGATCAGTGGTTGCACAATAGGTGCCGTACCCGGCCAACTATAGCGTGGCTCGGTAGAGTAAAATAGATACATATATATAATGCATGCTCGACTCATGGAATCACATTCTAAACCTTTCGAAGTGACGTAAGGTCGGTATCCTCTGTACACGTTATTAGGACTAACTCTTCACTATGAACCTTATAAGAATCAGGAAGTACCAACAACATTGATAACATAAGAATAAGAGAAGCAACATTAACATCAATCGTTCCATAAGAGGGAAACAATGTAAGTACTGCTAGCTTCTAAGAGTAGAGTGTCTTTGGAAGCTCGTTCATTGCATTATGTAAAATCAGAGTCGTTCAAAAGAAGGAAAGGTATAGCCTCACATACCTTGTATATACTGCCCCAATCTCAAGCTATGCAATTGTCAAAACTCCTTAGTCTACAATAAGAGAAACGATACTATCGTTATCATTTAAGCGTCATAACTATTATGTATCGACCACAACCTATTTTACGATGAAACGGACAGCACCTCCCCTATATATATGACCTCACACCATTCAAAAAAATCACTAAACAGCCCAAACAAAATCAATAATAAACGTATTGAGCCTCCCAAAATAGTCCAGACACAGCCTAATCACTCCATACATACGACGACCACCGTAGTCGTGTCAAACAACCTGGAAATGTTACGAATAACTATCAGCCCATAACCCTACATATATATGGTGTTTCTCCACATCCTTCCTCATCCAAAACTCCACAAGATAGTAGTAAAATACGCAGCCTAACAACAACGCAAAACAGTCCACAAAACAATAACATTACTACCAAACCTTTCGATATATATCTCACAAGTTCTAGCTTCAATGGCTTAGCCGCAACTTGGATAATCTTAAATACATATAGAGTAAGAGGTTCTTTACCTTTATATAGAAAGAACAACTCCAATTTGACCTTAAATTTCCATGAAATATCCCTCCAATTCTACCACAACAACAAAAGAGCGAAACTAGCGATCAATTAGTGTTTTTCGGCACTAAAATTACTTTAGAAGGCTTGAAATCACCTAGGATTGATATTAAGAACATGAGGGAGTATTTACAGAACATAAACCCTTTAAAACAACCTCCCACATGAGCTGAAATGACACAAAAATGAGCAACAACAAGAATAACAAGAGACTTACTAGCGCCACGGAATTCCCGACACTTGATTTGTGTTGTTTGCCCTTTTTTGGGTCTTGAATCTTTAGAGAACCTTGAGAGGATGTTACTAGGGTTCTAAGGTCTGAAAATAATGAAAATAAATGACTAAAAACGGGTTGGAGGCATCCTATATAGGTCCAAATATCTTAAACCGACATAGTGGGCCCCATAGAGAGGTGCCTGGCGCAGTCTCGCGAAAACGCGAATATCTCTCTACTCCGAGATCTTATCGATGAACGGTTTAATGAGTTGGAAACTAGACTCATATATATTTAATTTGGTTGGTATATCACCCCGTAATTCCTTGTAAATTATGAGAAAAGATTAGAAACATGTGACCTAATATTTAAGTAAAATTATGAACCTAAGTTGCGACAACTTTTGTCGACTTTTGTTTCATAATTCGTTTGACTTCATGACTTATGATACGGATATTATATGATTAAAATACCTTAATAAATGACCTCTTGAGTGTATTAAGCACCGCTAGATTACCTGAAAATATGAGTTACAACATCCTTGATTCGTTTAACTTCTAATACTGGTTAATCACCCTTATACACTCTTGTATCACTTAAGACCAATAGGATTGACTTCTTATCATCTCAAAGATAATTCCTTCTTGGATTTATGTTAACTAATATATGACATGAACTAACACATGTGGATATGGGTTGTAACACCCTCCCCTCCTTAGGAACATTCGTCCTCGAATGTAAGGGTTTATGGGGAGTTTAAATGATCGTGGATTCCAATGGAAATTTCCGATCAATTTTCCCCTATAAAATGGTCACTAGCAAAACTTGCAAGTAATTAAGCCCAACATATGGCTTCACAAGGCTACACAAAGCATTATGCATATTTACATTATCTACATATCACCATTTTGTATTAAGGAGGAGTATTCTCAAATTATTGCTTACCTCATAGAGCCGTTTCACCTTCCAATGTATCCTGTCTTCCACCAGCATCCTTGTTATCTTCATTCTGGAATAAGTAAGGGTATTTAGACTTCATCTCCTCTTCTGCTTCCCACGTCATTCCTTCCATATTTTTGTTCCTCCACAATACTTTGACGGAAGCTACATCTTTTGTTCTCAGCTTGCGGACTTGCCGATCTAATATCGCCACTGGCACTTCTTCATATGATAGGTCCTCTGTAACTTGTACATCTTTGATAGGGACGACTCGAGAAGGGTCTCCAATACATTTTCTCAACATAGATACATGGAATACCGGGTGGACAAATTCCAATTCAGATGGCAATTCTAACTCATAAGCAACCTGTCCAATCCGTCGAAGAATTTTATACGGCCCGATATACCTTGGACTCAGCTTACCTTTCTTCCCAAAACGCATAATACCCTTCATTGGTGAGATCCTCAGGAAAACCCAATCACCAACCTCAAACTCTAGATCACGACGTCGGACATCAGAATAAGATTTTTGCCTGCTTTGTGCCGTCCTCAATCGCTCCTGTATCACTTTCACCTTCTCAATAGCTTGGTGAATCAAATCTGGCCCATATAATTCTGTTTCACCGACTTCGAACCATCCAACTGGTGATCTACATCTCCTCCCGTATAGTGCCTCGTATGGGGCCATTTTAATACTGGAATGGTAGCTATTGTTATAGGCGAATTCTATGAGTGGAAGATGATCATCCCAATTCCCTTTAAAATCTAGAACACATGCTCGTAGCATATCTTCCAGTGTCTGAATGGTACGTTCAGCCTGTCCGTCAGTCTGCAGATGAAATGCAGTGCTGAGATTTACCTGTGTGCCTAAACCCTTCTAGAAAGACCTCCAAAAGTTAGCCGTAAATTGAGCTCCTCGGTCTGATATAATAGATATGGGAACACCATAAAGCCTAACAATCTCCTTGATATACAACTTTGCATAATCTTCAGCCGTGTAAGTTGTCTTCACTGACAGAAAATGGGCACATTTTGTAAGTCGATCAATTATCACCCAGATGGAGTCAAACTTATGATAAGAGCGAGATAATCCAATAATGAAGTCCATATTAATCACCTCCCACTTCCAGGTCGGAATCTCTATATTTTGAAGCAATCCACCGGGTTTCTGATGTTCTATCTTTACTTGATGACAATTGGGACACTGGGCTACAAATTCTGCAATAGACTTCTTCATATTATCCCACCAATATTTCTCCTTGACATCATGATACATCTTTGTCGAGCCGGGACGGATGGAATATCGGGATAGATGAATCTCATTCATAATCTTCTCTCGCAACCCTGCCACATTAGGCACACACAATCAGCTTTGGTATCTCAGTGCCCCATCTTTTCCGATCCCAAAAGCCATACTTTTACACTGTTGAATTCTTTCTCTTAATCGTACTAAGATAGGATCTTCATATTGTCGTGCTTTTATCTCGGCTACCAAAGATGATTCTGATGTATTCTGTACAGTAACACCTCCGTCATTAGAGTCTAACAATCTGATTCTCATATTGGCTAGCTGATGAAGCTCTTTAATCAACCCCCATCTACCTGCCTCAATATGTATTAAGCTTCCCATTGATTTACGGCTGAGAGCGTCTGCCACAACATTGGCTTTACCGGGATGATACTATATCTCGACGTCGTAGTCTTTCGATAATTCAAGCCACCTACGCTACCTCAAATTCAACTCTTTCTGCTTGAAGATGTATTGTAAACTCTTGTGATCTGTGTAGATGTCAACATGGATGCCGTATAAGTAGTGCCGCCATATCTTCAAAGCATATATTACTGCAGCCAATTCCAAATCATGGGTTGGATAATTCTTTTCATACTTCTTCAATTGTCTTGATGCATAAGCAATCACATTCCCACGCTGCGTCAATACGCACCCCAAACCTATACCTGAGGCATCACAATATACCACATAACCTTTTGTTCCTTCAGGAAGAGTGAGCACTGGTGCAGATGTCAATCGATTCTTCAGCTCCTGAAAACTACGTTCACAAGTGTCAGACCACTGGAATTTGGTAGCTTTTTGTGTTAACTTAGTCAATGGTGATGATATAGAGGAAAATCCTTCTACAAACCGCCTATAATATCCTGCTAGCTCTAGGAAGCTGCGGACTTCTGATGGTGTTGTAGGTCTCGGCCAATTCTTTACTGCATCGATCTTCTGAGTGTCGACACTAATACCCTCATCAGATATCACATGGCCAAGGAATGCTACTGAGTTCAGCCAGAATTCACATTTGGAGAGCTTAGCATATAACTTATGATCCTGAAGCGTCTGTAATACTATCCGCAAGTGGCCCGCATGTTCCGCCTCCGAACGAGAATACACTAGAATGTCATCAATGAATACAATCACGAACACATCAAGATAGGGCCTGAATATAGTATTCATGAGATCCATAAAAGCTGTTGGGGCATTTGTTAGCCCGAACGACATCACCAAGAACTCAAAGTGCCCATATCTTGTCCGGAAGGCCGTCTTTGGAATATCCTTCTCCCTAACCCTCACCTGATGATACCCTAAACGTAAATCAATCTTAGAGAAATACTTGGCACCCTGGAGTTGGTCAAATAGGTCATCAATTCTTGGAAGTGGATACTTGTTCTTTATAGTAGACTTATTCAACTGTCGATAGTCGATACACACCCGTAACGACCCGTCTTTCTTCCGCACGAATAGGACTGGTGCACCCCAAGGTGAAGTGCTAGGCCTAATAAAGCCCTTATCCAGCAAGTCCTTCAACTGCACCTTCAACTCTCGCAACTCTGCCGGGGCCATTCTGTATGGAGGAATAGAGATCGGTTGAGTGTCAGGCAACACATCAATGCTAAACTCAATTTCCCTTTCAGGAGGAAGGCCTGGGAGTTCATCTGGGAAAACATCTGGGAATTCGTTGACCACAGGGATTGATTGTAAAGTAGGCGGTTTCGCCTCCGCATCCCTAACGCGAACGAGATGATAAATGTAACCTTTTGAGATTATTTTCCTTGCCTTAACATAGGAAATAAACCTACCTTTCGGTGTAGCAATGTTCCCTTTCCATTCAATGACGGGTTCACCCGGAAATTGGAACCTAACCATCTTCGTACGATAGTCAACATTTGCATAGCATGAGGCCAACCAGTCCATTCCCATTATCACATCAAAATCAACCATTTCTAACTCAAATAAATTTGCCGAGGTTTGACGACTACAAATCATCACAGTGCAACCTCTATATACCCTTCTAGCAATCACAGAATCTCCTATCGGAGTAGATACCGCGAGGGGTTTACTTATCAATTCAGGTTCAATGCCAAACTTATTAGCCACAAAGGGTGTAACATATGATAATGTAGATCCCGGATCAATCAGCGCATATACATCATAAGAAAACACAGATATAATACCTGTAACAACATCTGGAGACAACTCGAGATCCTGTCGACCTACTAGAGCATAGGTTCGATTTTGAGCACCACTCGAACTCGGCACTGCACCTCTACCCCTACCACGACCTGTCGACTGCTAAAAACCCCGTGCTGGAGGTCGAACTGATGAGGAAGAACCAGACACAGATCCAGTCGGCTGAGCCATACCATCACCTCCTCTATTAGGACAATCCCGCATCATATGGCCAGGCTGCCCGCATGAATAGCATGCATCAGAACCTCGACGACACAGTCCAAAGTGGGCCTTGCCGCACTGATCACAATGTGGTGTTGTGGGTCTCATCTGACTAGTATCCCTGTGATGTTGCGAGCCAGATGCCCGCGAACTCTGACCTGGACCAGAATAGGATCGATCATATCGAGGTCTCTGAAACTGTGGAGGAGCACTAGCTACAGGTGGCGCCGAACTCCTCGAAAACTGTGGCCTGATGCGGCCTCTGAAGTCATCAGAATACCCTACAAATCTCGCCCTCTTATGCTGGCCCCTATCCTGCTCCATAACTGCCCTCTGCTGGCACTTACGATCCTCTAGGGTCTGGGCATAAGCTTGAATACGGGAAATATCCATGCCCTCCACCAAGGAGGCTGTCGTACACTCATTTATTAGATGTGGTCCCAACCCATTCACGAACATATGCACCCTATCACTCATCTCGGCCACCATATGGGGAGCATACCTTGCCAAAGAATCAAACTGCATACTGTACTCTCGCACACTCATATTACCTTGTCTAAGGTTCAAGAACTTATCAGCTCTAGCTCGTCGTATCTCAACTGGCAAGTAGTGACGAAGAAAGGCCTCAGAAAATTCCTTCCACACAGCTGGAGGAGGGTTCGGACCCCTGGATCTCTCCCAACTATCATACCAGAGAACCGCTAAATCCCGTAGGCGATAAGAAGCCAACTCTACTGCCTCTGTATCACTAACATGCATAACCCGAAGTGTACGATGAACCTGGTCAATAAAAGTATGTGGGTCCTCCTTGGGGTCTGATCCGGTAAACACTGGAGGGTCTAAATTAATAAAATCACGAACTCTTGTACTAACTGGTTTCTCAGTAGCACCTGTATTCTGCCTCTGAGCCTGAGCAGCTACCAAGCTAGTCAATAACTGCAAAGCACTCTGCATATCCTGGTCTGGAGTGCCAGACGGAGGAACTGGAGGCGCTGGGTGCCTTCTAATATCCTCTGGAGGAGATGGAGTAGATGAGGTATGAGAGGGCATCTCACTTTGAGCCTCACTTTGTCCTGCTCTGACTTGGGGCACCTGACTGGTACCCTCTCCCGCTGCTGTATCAAGCCGTCTACTAATCGTTTGCTTCCTAGTCGAAGGCATCACTGAAAAAAAACAAGGTGAATATTAGAGACAAACACTTATGACTCAACTCTACGCACGATCTAGATTCAGGAAGAAGGCAACAACCCTAGATGTCATGTAGCCTCCTGATTATAAATGTGGTGCGCTAGACATCCATAATCAAGACTCTACTAGACACGGCTCATAGACAACCCCTAGGACAGACTTGCTCTGATACCAAGTTTGTCACGACCCAAACTGAAGGGCCATGACTAGCACCCGACCACACTTGCCGAGCACCAACGCACATTTCATCTAACCTTCATTATTATCTTTTAGGGCTGACGAGATCAATATAAATGGTAGACCTAGATCATGGACAACCAGCAATAAAATATGACGGCATGAACATACATAGCAAGGGATGACCAGACAATCAAGAAACTACATATAAGGTATGAGCTACCACGCTACTATGAAAGACTATACAACAAAAACTAGCCGACAAGGCATACCAAACTATACATGAGCCGACACCTGTCTATGAGCCTCTAAAAGAACATAAGTGTTGCAAAATAGCCGGAACAGGGCCCCGACATACCCATAATGTCTATAACAAAAATTGCATACCAAGACCAAGGCAAGTCCGGAGAAGGGATCTCGCCAATCACCGCTGAACTGGACAGTCTACTGTGGTGGGGGAGCTGCACTTGCCGGTCTGTCAGGACCTGCAGTAGGACATGCAGCGTCCACAAATAAAAGGACGTCAGTACGAATAAAGTACTGAGTATGTAAGGCAAGGAACCATAAATACGATCAGTAATGTAAGCAAGGATAGAAAATATACAACCTGTAACATCTTAGTACCTCTGAGGGCTACTTACATGAAATGCATGATACATATGTATAAATACATAAACCTTTAAAGTATTCGCCTCTGTGGGCATCATCATCATCATATCGTACCTGGCCATAATAGGCTCGGTAGAATCGTACCCGACCACGTGGAGCTCAGTAAAACCTAACTGATCAGTGGTTGCACAATAAGTGTCGTACCCGGCCAACTATAGCGTGGCTCGGTAGAGTAAAATAGATACATATATATAATGCATGCTCGACTCATGGAATCACATTCTAAACCTTTCGAAGTGACGTAAGGTCGGTATCCTCTGTACATGTTATTAAGACTAACTCTTTACTATGAACCTTATAAGAATCAGGAAGTACCAACAACATTGATAACATAAGAATAAGAGAAGCAACATTAACATCAATCGTTCCATAAGAGGGAAACAATATAAGTACTGCTAGCTTCTAAGAGTAGAGTGTCTTTGGAAGCTCGTTCATTGCATTATGTACAATCGGAGTCGTGCAAAAGAAGGAAAGGTATAGCCTCACATACCTTGTATATACTGCCCCAATCTCAAGCTATGCAATTGTCAAAACTCCTTAGTCTACAATAAGAGAAACGATACTATCGTTATCATTTAAGCATCATAACTATTATGTATCGACCACAACCTATTTTACGATAAAACGGACAGCACCTCCCCTATATATATGACCTCACACCATTCAAAACAGTCACCAAACAGCCCAAACAACATCAATAATAAACATATTGAGCCTCCCAAAATAGTCCACACAAAGCCTAATCACTCCATACATACGACGACCACCGTAGTCGTGTCAAACAACCTGGAAATGTTACGAATAACTATCAGCCCATAACCCTACATATATATGGTGTTTCTCCACACCCTTCCTCCTCCAAAACTCCACAAGATAGTAGTAAAATACGCAGCCCAACAACAACGCAAAACAGTCCACAAAACAATAACATTACTACCAAACCTTTCGATATATATCTCACAAGTTCTAGCTTCAATGGCTTAGCCGCAACTTGGATAATCTTAAATACATATAGAGCAAGAGGTTCCTTACCTTTATAAAGAAAGAACAACTCCAATTTGACCTTAAATTTCCATGAAATATCCCTCCAATGCTGCCACAACAACAAAAGAGCGAAACTAGCGATCAATTAGTGTTTTTCGGCACTAGAATTACTTTAGAAGGCTTGAAATCACCTAGGATTGATATTAAGAACATGAGGGAGTATTTACAGAACATAAAACCTTTAAAACAACCTCCCACACGAGCTGAAACGACACAAAAATGAGCAACAACAAGAAGAACAAGAGACTTACTAGCGCCACGGAATTCTCGACACTTGATTTTTGTTGTTTGCCCTTTTTTTGGGTCTTGAATCTTGAGAGAACCTTGAGATGATGTTCCTAGGGTTCTAAGGTCTGAAAATAGTGAAATGAAATGACTTAAAATGGGTTGGAGGCATCCTATATAGGTCCAAATATCTTAAACCGACTTAGTGGGCCCCATAGAGAGGTGCCTGGTGCAGTCTCGCGAAAACGCAAATATCTCTCTACTCCGAGATCTTATCGATAAACAGTTTAATGAGTTGGAAACTAGACTCATATATCTTTAATTTTATTGGTAGATCACCCCGTAATTCCTTGTAAATTATGAGAAACGATTAGAAACATGTGACCTAATGTTTAAGTAAAATTATGAACCTAAGTTGCGACAACTTTTGTCGACTTTTGTTTCATAACTCGTTTGACTTCATGACTTATGATACGGATATTATATGATTAAAATACCTTAATAAATGACCTCTTGAGTGTATTAAGCACCGCTAGATTACCTGAAAATACGAGTTACAACATCCTTGATTCGTTTAACTTCTAATACTGGTTAATCACCCTTATACACTCTTGTATCACTTAAGACCAATAGGATTGACTTCTTATCATCTCAAAGATAATTCCTTCTTGGATTTATGTTAACTAATATATGGCATGAACTAACACATGTGGATATGGGTTGTAACAGCCTCGATCAAAAGGCTAGTGGAAATATTTGTCCATTGGCATCTACTGCAATGGCGATCAATAGCTTAATATCATACTTTCTATAGACATGAGTACCGACTATGAAAGTTACCTGATGGCAATGCACAAAACCATCAATTGCTAGTTTAAATGCCCAGAACAAATATCTGAATATATATTCCGGTCTTCCTACACTCTGCTTAGGTTTCCAATCAACAACGGTCTCGGGGTTAAAGTGTTTCAATGCGGCCATATCCCTGGGTAGAGATGTAAATGACTTATCCCAGTCACCATAAATAATTTCGAATGCACGTTTATGCCCGAGATATGCCTTTCTTTTGGTAATAGTACACCCATATTCCTGGTGGACGGATGTAATACACTCTGTGATCTTATACTTAATGGACGCTTCAATTTGTGGAATTAGTTGAAGAGAAATCAAGTCAACATTTGTAACAACCCGATCGGTTGTTTTGAGCATTTGCAGTTCGCTTGGTAATTTGGGGGCACGAGTAGCTCCATATGATGTATTAGGACTTGTGTGCAAAATTTGGGTTCATTCTGAGTTGATTTGATATGTTTCGGCGTGAGTTTTTGAAAGTCGAAAGTTCATTAAGTTTGATTTGAGATGCATTTCGTCGTTTCGATATTGTTATGTTTGTTTTGAGGCCTCGAGTAGGTTCGTATTATGATATGGAACTTTTTGGTATGTTTAGACGGGGTCCCGAGGGGTTCAGGTGAGTTTTGGATAGGTTTGGATTGTATTACGCTCGTTTTTCTTATGTTTCGACGTCGTTTCTTCGAGCATAAATGGTACCATATTGAACAAATGAGCTTCGATTTCTGTTTTTATTGAAGCATTAGATCCGTATCATAATTACGGAGTCATAGCAAAAAGAATCATCAAATTTGGACATCGTATGAGGATTTTATGGTAATTTTACTAAGAATTGGGCTGCTAGATTTTTCAGATTAATTACGAAATTGTCAATGCTGCGTATTTAAAAATCTGCACTATTTTCAAATATTTAAACTAACATATCTCCTTCAATATAAGGTCAAATGGAGTGATTCAAGAGCTTATCTTGACTAAACTTTTACAAGGAATCCACTGAAGGTATCAAAAATGAGTTCGAGATATTTTGGCACAAGAAACGAGGCAGAATAGTGTTAAAATGAGAGTTTTATGCATTTAACATATTTTGAGTTGGGGAGCTCAGAATTGGGCAATTTTGGAGGCACTTTTCAACCTATGAATTGGGGTAAGTGTTCTCTACTCGGTTTAATTATATTTCATGAATCTGTCTTCAATTTTAGCTTTTGGTTGATGAATTTTGAAAGAAGAAATTGAGGGTTTTGTCCTAAAGTTTCATAATATGAATTTTTGAGTTTTGAATACCAATTCGGAGTCAGATTTGAGTAAGACTAGTATGGTTGAACTCGTAATTGAACGAGTTGATGGATATTGTGAGTTTTGTTACGTTCCAAGGTGTGCGCCAGGTTGGATTTTTTGGCCGATTTTGGGCTTTTGATTAAAGATTTGACCTTTTCCGATTGGGATTGGTTCCTTTAGCATTGTTTGATGTATTTGAGTTATTTTTGATTAGTTTCGAGCCATTCGGAGGTCGGAATGCATGTGATGGAATTTTTGGAGCATTGCTTGGTTTGCTCGGTGTCAGAATTGGCTTGTTTAGGATAAGTAACTCTTCTAAGCTTAGTGATGAGGGTATGAAACCCTGAACTACGTCTTATGTGATTGGTATTGAGGTGACGCACATGCTAGGTGATGGGTGTGTGGGCGTGCACCCTGTGAAACGGGACTCTGTTTTTCCCATGGCCCTGTATAGTGGCCCTATTTTGTTGATATTTATGTTTTCATCATGTGATAAAGTAATTGAGCTATCAATCATGCTAAATATCATGTTTAGGCTTTATGCTGATATTGTTTGTACCCACAGTAGTTATTTCTTGTTGTCATCTCACTAATTTCCATTGATATTTTGTACTCAGTCATATTCATGCATTTATATCGTATCTCAGTCTTAGCTGTTGTTGTTGATGCATCATATCATTGTTGTCGGGCTAGTTTCATGTTATTTTGAGCCCGTGAGCGAAATTGGAGAGACTGATAACTGAGTGAGGTCGAGGGCCTGATTGTGAGGATATAAATAGATATATGGATCGGGTTGCATGCCGCAACGATATATGGATCAGGCTACACGCCGCAACGATATATGGATCGGGCTTCACGCTGCAGCGATATAGTGCTTGGGCTGTAGGAGCCCCTCCGGAGTCTGTACATCCCTAGTGAGTGCAGTCGACTATATATATATGGATCGGACTGTATGCCGCAGTAGTTATTATACAACGCTGAGTGATTTAGTGTGCTGAGTATTGAGCTTAGTAAGAGAGGATGCAAGGTAATGAGATTGAGTACTCTGAGAGTGTGAGTACATGTTTCATCTCTGAGATACATGGCATTCACATGCATACATGACATACAAGCATAGAGATGCATTTTTCCTCATGCTATATAGTATCACGTCATTTATGACTTATTATATACATTGATATGTGGGTATGGAGAGGCACTTTATACTTGTTATTTAGAAAGAAAATGAAACATTTTATTTATTGTGGAAAGGATATTTGAAAAATTACAGTTTTCAAACTTACTCGTACTTTTGGCATTTTCGGTAAGAGATTCAGGATTTTCTTTCACTAAGATATTTGAAAATCATGACCATTTTCTGGAACTGTGAACGAGCTGAGTATTTTACTTTTAAGAAATCTCTTTTATACTTGCATTTATGTTGTTATGACCTCTTGTGGAAATATTGGCTTTGGACCTGATCTTGTGTTAGCTCATCATTGCTTTCAACCTGAGGTTAGGTTTGTTACTTTTTGAGTACATGGGGTCGGTTGTACTCATACTGAACTTCCTACATAGTGCGTGCAGATCCCGGATGCCAATGTTGCTAAGTTCGATGGTTGTTGGATTTGAAGGTGTACCTGCATTCCTGCTGTAGCTGACTCTTGTTCACGGTAGCCTTAGACTATAAAATTTTGTTTATGTACTTTTCAAGCAGACTGTATAATTTTTTCATTGTTGCTTTGCAAACTCCATTCATAGAAGCTCATGATTTGTACTACCAGTCCCTGGGAAATGTATAAGATTTAGATAATTCTCTTGTTTAATTGTTTTATCAAGCTAAATAAAACTGGATAATTATTAATTGGCTTACCTAGCAGGTTGGGTTAGGTACCATCACGACTGGTAGATTTTGGGTCGTGACAAGTTGGTATTAGAGCTCTAGGTTTATAGGTTCTACAAGTCATGAGCAAGTGTCTAGTAGAGTCTTGTGGATCGGTATGATGACGTCCATATCTATCTTCGAGAGGCTACAGGACATTTAGTATATACTTCCCATCTTTCTTTCCTTATCGTGCAACATTGATTTAGCTTGAAGCGTGACTCTTTGAATTCCTTCTATGCATTTGTATGCGCATATGAGCACTCGGTATCAGCTGAACATCGACAGCTTGTGATTCCATGAAATAGGTGCGAGATGTAATTTCGGTATGCTGATGATAGGCCAGTCTAGAGGACTTGTGGTCGGGTTTTGACTATGGTTTGAGCATAGAGGTGTTGATTGTGTGAGCACGTGCTTTTGGATTTATATGTCCGATAGTGTCCATATTCGTAGAATATATTTCTAGATGGCTATGTGATAAGTATAGTGTGACTGCAAGATGTGTTCATATGGTTGAATGTGACAAGAAGGGTCTGCTTGGAGTGTATAAAGAACTATTTATTGCTTGATTTCCATCTTGATTTAATGTATAGTCCCGAGTTATGAGTGTGTTGAACGGTCTTTTCATGTTGTTTAGTTGAGGAGTGAAGTAAATTTCATGTGGTGATATAAGTTCAGACTCGGGAAGATTAAGTGTTTGTGTAATGGTTATGACTGTGGAAGGGTATAAGGAGATGTTAGTTTGAGGCGAAGTAGGTAGGTTATCTCTTGCGGGGTGTCCTGAGGTTTGTGGGACCCCTATGTTGTTTTTTAGGAGTTCTCTTTTACCAGTGAAATATATGTTTTGCAATTTGAGTTGGGATCGCTTATGAGAGTGGGCTTGACTGTTACAAGGGTGAATGCGAGATTTGCAGATGATCTGAAATACTAGATGGTTTGTATTGCATGAGCTTATGAAGGATTTAGTTTAATCTCACTATGGTACTATAACATTAATAGAGTATGGGCATTGTGAGTTTTTGTGTGCTTTGATCTATGGATTTGAGCCAAGTGGGGGAGTTCGCTATTGATAAGTTGATTTCACGATTATGTGTTATATTGGTTTTGGTTTGAGGTATACTTGTGAATGAGTTATGTTCTGGAGAGGGTGAGATCGAGGATGACTTGAGTAAAGGAACTTCTGGGTAAACTTTATGAGCATATGAGAATCACAGAACGATTTGAGTTGTTATTGGTAAAGGATGTAATGTATATGGAGCAGGAAGTTATTTGGTTGCATTAATATGGAGTTACTTCCTTGGGTACTGGAGTGCTAATAGGGCACCGGTCGTTCGGTCTATTTGGTCAGTCTAATTGAGATTTGAGCAGAGTGAAAGACTCTCGAGAATGGTTCAAATTAATTCAAGATTTGTGCGTGGCAATTGGGAATCTTCAGGATATGTATTTGGCTAGAAACTGAGATTTATATTGGAAGATGTCAGGAATTGTGGCATTTCTATATCATTATGGATTCTACATATCAGTATCAGGAAGGCAAAAGTAATGGCTTTAGATTCGCAGAAGGTCTCTTCAGAGTGGGTATCTCGGTTGTGGTACATTTGGGGTGATTAAGAGAGCATTCAGCGGCTTATAAGCCTTAGGGGAGTGTGGTTTATGCTAGGGTCTCGTGTGGTGAGTCTTGGTTGAGGATTATGGTATTATAGCGAGGAGAAGTATCAATTTGAAGGTAATTCAGAATGAACTAGGATAAATAGGACATCTTGGCAGTAGGTTGGATCGGCATGGTAATGGATGCGATTAACTCTTTTGGTCCTTATTAGGTAGTGAGCTTCTACAGGTGTTTTATGGCGGTACTCTTGGGTTTTGGTGGCCTGCGTGGCTTTGTTGAGTTAGAGAGATTCAGTTCTGATGGTTTGGTTATGTGCAAATGGATTTCGGAGAGTTGTCGATAGTTTCTACCACGGTTTGAGATGTATATTTTCTACTGGCATGAGAAGCATGTGATGTATAGTAATTTTCTCCGAATGAAATCAAATGGAAAGTTCTTGGCTAATTGAGTGATTAGTTGCTTGTGACTCGAAGTGGATTACAAAGTTCTCGTATTTTTTGTATGATAGCATAGTATATGCATTGTGTTATGTAGGATTGAGATTTGCATGTGTAAGATCACGGTTCAGTTTTGAAGGGGAGGTCATGAGTCCTTAAGCAACATGGACAGTTTCAGATGAATAGGTAAATAACATTACTATTTGGTATGGCTTGATGAGAGTATACATTTCAAAAGGGGGGATGTGTTTTGATTTATGGATGCTTCATTGGTATTGCATCACTCTCCTAGTTGATCGACTACTGGTGTTCAAATTTGCTTTGTGGCATAGAAGAATTATAGAAGTATTCCTCGCGTGATGATCATGTATGAGAGATATGTTAGACATTCAGGCGGTGGAGTTGGGATCAGATATGGTGATTCATGTGTTCTATGGATTTGGAGACTAGGAGCTCTCAGGAGCAGATTGTTGCATGGTTGTGGACTGTGAAGTGTGGTCGAAGCTAGCCAGGTGATAGTATGTGTTATGATTCAGTCATTGTGGACTTTCGGAGGATTATTTATCTATTTGTGGGTGATCAGAGTTGATTTGGGGGTCCATTGGTAGGCCCAATTAGGATGTGTATTCTACACCGAGTCGGATTGGTTAGCTCCATGCTGTTATTGCTGAGGGATGTGCCATTTGGTTGTTGTTGAGCTTATTTTTGTTCTGAAATGATCTATAAGTTGCTCTTCTATGCCACGAGGAGTGGTGATTCTTTGAATATATGCACATATGATGCGGTTCTACTTGAGCTTTATAGCATAATTTGCGCGAGATGAGTATTTGGGTATTGCATGATTGATTGCGCGTTGGCTATGTTCTTTCCTGATTGTGGTATTGTGTTATTTGCTCTCTGTGGTTATAGTAATGCACTTTGGGTGCTTGATGTCGAATTTTGCGTGGTTTTGATTTTGAGCAGGGTGGCTCGAGGTACATAATATGGACCAGCATTTGGATGGGTCACGTATTGTAGCGGAGTTATATTGAGACATGATCCTTTGTGTTAGATTCATGTGTTTTGGTTATACAGTGTGTGATAAGTTCTTAGCATTGCTTTGTGGCAGTACCTGCTGAACTTGCGAGATAATTCCCTCGTTTGAGTCATTTTTCATGATTGAGTATATTTGGAATGTTGTTTATTGGTGCACGGATTGCACGAGTTACGGCTTTAGACTGTATTAATGTATCATGTCACTAGAGTGATTATGTTAGATAGGATGAGGTCATCGTACTTAGAATGGATGCTATCGGATCAGATTGGTATATTTGGAAGGATATTGATGTTGATTGGCTTAAAAATTTACGATAGTTCCTATCAAAAGAGAAGGAATTCCACAACTTGTCGGTCTGAAGAATGGTTATGAGTTTATGTGTGTTTCTTTCATCGTTGGAAGTATATAAAGGTGTTAGAACGAGGCTCTGTTTGATAAGAGGTTTATTACAGGTATTGGGTTGTTTTGAGCAGCTATTGTGATTAGAAGTTATTGCTATGAGTGTTTGAGTTACATGGTATATTATGTGATTTCTTCTTGGGTTACAGATATGGCTTGATACAGCTTGTTCAGACTTATACAGTGTATAAATGTGAGATTCTAATTTTATGGAAAAATTTGGATGTGAAAAATTTGGTTCTTAGGCTTATGGGCTAGGTTGGATTAAGAAATTTCTGTCATGTTGTATTATCAGACCTATATGGGATAGGGTGACTTGGGATCAACCCCGAGTATGTGCATAGTGAGGTTACACGGTGATTTGATAGCTTTTGAAACAACTCCGGGCACGTTCGAGGACAACATATGTTTAAGTGGGAGAGAATGTAATGATCCGACCGGTCATTTTGAGCATTTGCACTTCGCTCGGTAGTTTGGGGGCACAAGTAGCTCCGTATGATATATTAGGACTTGTGTGCAAAATTTGGGTTCATTCCGAGTTGATTTGGTATGTTTCGGCGTGAGTTTTTGAAAGTCGAAAGTTTGAAAGTTCATTAAGTTTGATTTGAGGTGCATTTCGTCGTCTCGATATTGTTATGTGTGTTTTGAGGCCTCGAGTAGATCCTTATTATGATATGGAACTTTTTGGTATGTTTAGACGGGGTCCCGAGGGGCTCGGATGAGTTACAAATACATTTGGATTGTGTTGCGCTCGTTTTTCTTATGTTTCAACATCGTTTCTTCAAGCATAAATGGTACCATATTGAACAAATGAGCTCCAATTTCTGTTTTTATTGAAGCATTAGATCCGTATCGTAATTATGGAGCCATATAAAAAGAATCGTCAAATTTGTACATCGTATGAGGTTTTATAGTGATTTTACTAAGAATTGGGTTGCCAGATTTTTCAGATTAATTACAAAATTGCCATTGCTGCATATTTAAAAGTCTGCACTATTTTCAAATATTGACACCAACATATCTCCTTCAATATAAGGTTGATCCAAGAGCCTATCTTAACTAAAATTTCACAAGGAATCCACTGGAGGTATCAAAAATTAGTTTTGAGAGGACTTTCTAAGCTTTCCAAGCCTTTCTCACCTTCTGGGTTCTTCTGGAACCCTAACCTTCGAGGTTTCTCCCAATTCTTTTAGATTCGTTGTAGATCTGTGTTTTCTCTAAGCTTTTAAATGTTTTCTCAAAGTTTCTTTCAAAACTCTGCTTTCAAAACCTCTTTACCTTTTCCGATTTAGGGTTTTTGCTAAATTATTTCGAAGCTTTTCTGATTTTTATCATGCTATACTATGTTCTTTATGTTGTGTTAGTATTTGTTCGATTACTTGTTTTTCATCTCTATGACTCGATTGATGGTAAAAACCCTAAAACTTTGGGTTCATTCGAGTCCGGAGACTATTTGCTATGTGATTTGCTGGTTCCTCATCAATGAACTTGTTTGGTTTCAAAACCCTATTTTCTTTGGACCTATTCGAGTTTCTGAAGTTGTTTCATCTATTGCTCGATCGAGTTACGAAATCTTTGTTTCAACTTCTATTGCTTTATGTATCATTGGAACTGGACTACAGTTTTCAGAAGGGCTTTCTACTTGACCTTTTGCATGCTTTTGATACTCTCCCCTTTCTCTATTACTAATGTTGGTAAAATTGACATATGTGACTATCATGTGATTATTCCCTTTGTCATGAGTTCAGCCTCGCATGCCTAATGTTTATGCACTCTTTTGTATGCTAAATTTCCCTATCAAATAACCCTTAATTGTGGATTGATTTCAAACCTCTTTGTGTAATTCTAATTGCACTCTTGTAATTGATTCTTTCCTTGTTACATTGATCTTCCTGTCTCTTGGACCTATTTGAATACTTTTCTTTGAACTTTCGACCCCTACCTTTTCTACTCAATTTGATTAATCTCCTTACCTTGATTACATTTGTATTGGATTCTTACAGACCTTTCCTTGATTAGAGTCTGATGAACGTAGCCTCTATTACTTACTGTGTACTCGAGATACTATATAATTTCTTTCCTTATTTAGCAATTGCATGTTACCATTGGATTTTAACTCCTTAATTAAAGGAAGTTCTTATACTGATTGATTTTAATTGGTACACAGTTCCATAATTATTTTCCTGCCTTATTTTTCTACCTGTTTTCACACTATAAATACTTGGCTTTTCATTAACACACAAAAAAAACACTAAGTTTTCTGAACTCACACTCACACTCAAAAAACATTCTCTTTTGTTATTGGTACTATGGCCTGTTTTCAAGTTCTGCTACCTGCTTTTACTGTATTTTTCTTCTTTGAACTGGTATGTGCTAGTTAAATGTTCAGCCTCACAACAATGTGTTTACTTAATACTTTTATCCTCTTGTCTGTCTATTGTTGGTGTTCAGTTCAGTACTTGTTTTAGCTTGCTATAATTTCCTTTCTGCCTGGTCTGAATTTATTATGAATCCCAAACCCCCTAACCTAATATGTTTGATGCTATGGTTTGCTTGAGGCATGGCAGTACTGAATAGTCTATGACTCAAGCTTGATCCCTAGGATCCTAACCTCTATGATTCTCTGATGTTGTATGTTCTGGTATGCTTGTAGGCATGCCAGCATCTCTGTTGCTGTGTATGCCCAAAGCTGACCCCCCTTTGCAACTTCCCTACCCCCAAACCCTTTTGTGTAAATTTATCAACTTGTTTGTGGTTGTTTCCCTCTCCTTTTTCCCCTTAGAACTCTGTTTCTACACTTGCACTCTCTCTTAGACTTTAAGTTCCTCATGTAAGACTTGCTTTGGGACCCATTGAGCTCCCTCTGAACTTGGACACTTGAGGGATGGCCCTTCTACACCGCACTTGTCCCCGTTCTGATGATAAAATTTTGGTGTGAGCATTGTTCGGAGTCCCATTGAGGCTCTTAGGGAACTCTGATACACTCAAATTAAGAAAGGCTTTGGATCAATGGTCTTTTGAGTTGGTCTATCTCATAACTCAGAGAGGAAGTCAAGAATCAAGCCTCCTCTGGTTGTACTTTTTTAACTTTTCTGATGTAATTTTGTTCATTCGGGCTTGTAATAATTTGTAATAAATACTTGGGGCTGGTTAGTGAAAAGGGTGGGTAACTATGTATGCAAAAGAGGTAGAAATTATGCCTATAGGACTGCTATTATTTCTGCATATTCAAATATATATAGAAATTATGCCTATAGGATGTTCTAAATTCTACATATTCAAATACATATAGAAATCATGCCTATAGGTCTAGTCTAATTCTGCATATTCAAACTTCATATAGAAATCATGCATATAGGGTACTTTCAACTTCTGCATATTCAAACTACATATAGATACCATGTCTATAAGGCTTCTACATTTCGACACCACATTTATGAGGTTTTAAAATCAGCAATGTATAGAAAGCATGCCTATAGGAGTTTCTAATTGAATCTGATCCGCTTCACTCAATGTCAGATCTAAAAATCAGTAATCATCAGTTGCAGAACTTGTAATCAATTCGTTTAAATTCTGCCTCTCTTTTAATAATTTGAGTCATTAACTAGTTTAACAAGTAGGCATATAGGATTTCAAACAGTTCATTTTGAGTCTCACTGTCTTACCACCTTCTGAATTCAATAGATATCATGTCTGTAGGATCCCGTCTAAACACTTAGGCAAGCCTTAGGGTAATATCTGTAAACTGAACCTGCTTCTGTTAATCATTACAACCAGCAGGTAGGTCTGATTCGGACTTCTTATCTGAGTTATGCAATAGAATAAAACTGCCTCAACAATCTCATCTCCCTCGTCTTTAACGCTTTTGAATCAAACCTAAGTAGTATGTGTAAGACATGCTACTTTGTGTGTTTGTTTAAGGAGGTATAATTGAGCCTATATGCTTATGTGTTTTCCCTTTTTATATGCAATATGTGTTTTTGTATGCCGCCTTAGAATTTTTACCTTTGAAACTACAAATAAGCCTAATATCCCTCCTTTTAGGATTAGTAGTCCTAAGTGCCTCCGGGACTGATAATATTGGGACGGGTAATAGCATGCAATAAGTAATCGAGACCATTTTGCACTTTAAATACCTTAACGGGATGTGAAGGGTAGATATGAATATGATGACCACACGATAATGTCACGTGTAGCCCCTCACTAAGGAGTGATTACCGGGCATTGTGTGGGGTGATCCATATTTTTAATAAACCTAGGACCCCCCTCTCTCTTATTTCTTTAGCATTTCAGTTCATTCTTTTTAAAAAAATCAACTTTTCTATTTGTTCTTCCAAACTTTGTTTATTTTCAAACCCTTCTGTGAAACCCCCTCCTATTTGAGCCTTATTTGTCTATATGTTAATTGCACCTCAATTCACAATAATTGTCTGGCCGAGAACCACACTAGTGGATTCTGAGGGGTGCCTAACACCTTCCCTTTAGAATAATTTCAAGCCCTTACCCTATCTCTGGTTTTTCAAATCAAACTCTTTTGGTGTCCTAATGCACCTTAAATCATTAGGTGGCAACTCTTCAAATGCAAACCCAGTTTCCAAAAGGAACGAGTTGTCCCTCCAAATGTCATGAACCCGATTCTGCAAGGAAAGGGGGCGCGACAGCGTGGCGACTCTGCTGGAGATCATAGACTTTTACCATTTCAGACTACTATTGTGAATTTATGCTTATTTACGCACAACTATTTGTTTATTTCGTTTAAGCATTCAATTTCCTCTTTGATTACAAAACTGACTTGTCTTTTTGTTTCTTTCCTTTACTGCTTTCCTTCATTACCGCTTTAAATTATGAAATTGTTATATTTACTGCTTTCTTAAACGTGCAAATATGTGACTATATGCCTTTAATTGTTGCATAATCATGCTCAACATCACATTCCACTCATGCCAAACAAATACCATAGCAACGCTTATAATGAGTGGTTGCGCTCTTCTGATATTATTACCCCTAAATTCGGAAAAGGCATATTTACGGTAAAACCAGTCTATCAATGATGTAGTCAACGGTTCCATGCCTTTCCCCTTTGAGTTGTCCGCTCAAGGGTACCAGTCTAAAACCCCATAGAAACTTTACTCTATTTAAATTGTGCATGCATCAGGGTCAAACCTAGCCGAGTCAGTTATGTTGTCTGTATAATGACTCTTTAAGATAGCCTTGTCCAAAGTCCACTGGGTTTACCCAAAATCCAAACGGACACTACCACGTTCTGTGCATTAATTTGGAGAACTAAATGCTTCATGCTAATGGTTGATGTTAAATAGCCGAGTCTGGTATTAACCCTTTTGTTTTGTAGAAAATGAAGAACGAGGTCCCCAGTTTCGGAAAGGTTAGCATGCCCCCACTCTTGCTAGACTAGTGGAGGAGTCTTCCATAAGATGACCAAATTAATAAGTGGAAAGAGAGGGCCACCAGAGCTAGCGAAAAGTTGGAATATCTGGAATACAATCTGCTGGAATTAGAAGGAAAAGTGAGGAAGAGAGTCACCGACTACCAGAACGCTGAGGGAAACGAAGGAGAACACCAGGCCAAGGCATTTTTACTGGTGAACCTACGCGAACTGGAGAATTTGATCAACAAGAGCATTCGACCTGAGGAAGGTCCTTCTGGGACCAAATAGATAGGAGTTTATCTTTTCGCTTTATGAATGTAATAAGGCCAATGACCACTAGTGACATTTTATTTCATGTTATTTAGTACCGATTTGGGATTCGTCTACTTTTTATCAATAAAATGAGGCATTTAGCATTTTAAGTTCTCCAAATTAATTTGTTGCTAGGCCTACCTCAGGCACAAAGAGGTCCCCAAATTAGGACACGATTTACATTCTTGCACTATGAGTTTAAATATCGCAACATTTTCTTATAATCCTCACTAACTTGTTACTTTTTTTTTTACTTTTGTTTTATTATTCCCCTCCCCAAAGGTTAGTTCGTGCACTCTAGCAACATCATCTTATTCCACGAGATCCGGGGCCCTCCACCCACTCCTCCTCTTAGTCCTGTCAAAAACAAGAACAAAGGGAAGATGGAAGATTCGAACAACGCCAGAAAAGAGATCTCAACTGAACGGGTATAGGTCACTCATGGTCATGGTACTCATGTTTCCAAAGAAAATGCATCCCAACTCGAACAAAGACTGCTGAAATTTCAAGAAGAACTTGATCAGGTTCGGAATCTGGCAAATTTGTCATTTTCTCTCACCACTCCAGATGTCAATTTCCACAATGCTCAGAACCCCACACTTCCACAAAATATCCCGAAGCCACAAAACCATCCCACTCCTCACCACCACTGCAACACCTGCCATACTTCCAACAATACCCCACTGCTCATCCCGAAACCCCAAAACTCCACAAATGACTACTTCCATACCTATCATAACACCCCCATCTATGTGGAGACCATGCCACACTCCACCCAACCCATCTCATGCACACCTAAGTCTGATGATAAAGACTCGCTCATCAGGAACCTGGCTGAGGAACTTAAGAAATTGACTAGCCGGATTCAAGGCGTTGAAGGAATCAAGGGAATTGAGGGGTTGAACTATGAGGATCTTTGGATACAGCCCGATGCCGAACTACCCGAAGGATACAAACCTCCTAAGTTTGAGATATTTGATGGTACAGGAGATCCAAGAGTACATTTGAGAACATACTGTGATAAGGTGGTTGGAGTAGGGAAAGACGAGAGAATCCACATGAAACTTTTCATGAGGAGTCTAAAAGGAGATGCTCTATCTTGATACATTAGCCAAGATCCGAAGAAGTGGTAAAACTGGGTAGGTATGACGTCCGATTTTATGGATAGGTTCAGGTTCAACACGGATAATGCGCCAGATGTGTTCTATATCCAGAATCTAAAGAAGAAACCTACAGAAACATTTCGCGAGTATGCTACTTGCTGGAGGTCCGAAGCTCCTAAGTCAGACCTACCTTAGAAGAGGAATAGATGAACAAACTCTTTGTCCGGGCTCAGTACCCGCAATATTATGAAAGGCTGATGATGATTGAGAGCCACAAATTTTCCGACATTATCTAGCTGGGTGAAAGGATTGAAGAAGGCATCAAAAGTGGTATGGTTACGAACCTCGAGGCCTTGCAAGCTACAAATAAGGCCTTATAGTCTGGTGGTGTGTCCAAGAAAAGGGAGTAGGATCCGTAATGGTGGCACATAGAACCAAATCTCCCATCAAATACCAAACCTATCCAATGCCTCCACTCACATATCAGCCTACTCCAAACTACCAAGCACCCTCACCCTCTTACCAAACTCCACCACACATTTATCAATCATCTCCACCACCCATATATCAACCTACTTCACCCAGATATTCCCAACTCGCACATGTTTACCAAGCCTACAATGCTCAACCATCCCACCATCAATCACCTCCTACACGCCAAAACGTCCCTAGACTTCGACCAAATTTTGACCGCAAACCTCTCAAACAGTATACAATCATTGCCGAACCCATTGACCAGCTGTACGAGAGGCTCAAAGTTGTTGGTTATGTCATCCCTATCCCTGCTATAACCCCCAGAGAACCCCTCTCAGTAGGTTAACCCAAACAAATCCCGTGCATACCATTCTGGCATAAAAGGACACACCATCGATGAATGTCATTTTTTGAAGGATAAGATCCAGGCTTTGATTGACAACAAGATTATTGTGGCGAAGGAACCCGCTCCGAATGTCCGCAATAATCCTCTGCCAGACCATAAGGGTGGCGGCGTTCACATGATTGAAATAGAGGATGATTAGGATCCCGAGGGGTCTATCAGGTTGATCACAAAAGGTAATGATCCAAAGAAGCCAGTAGTTACTCTTAATCCAATCGTGGTCCAAATTCAACCCTCTGGGAACACCGAGGTAAATATGTCTGTGCCACTTGAGTTTGAAACAATGTCATCTGCAAAGACACCAGTGCCAATTGAGGTCAAATTCGTGTCTCCAACAAATGCACCTACACCATTCGAAGTTGCAGTTTTGCCACCCAAGGGACATGCTCCGTTCGGGGTAAAGATGGCCACGCCAATCCCAGTGGCGATGTCGACCGTGACCCCATTCTACACAAAGGCTATACCATGGGACCATACAGCTGAGCTAAGGAGGAAAGGCAAGGTTAGGTTCGAGGAAACTATTGCCGCACAAGGTATGATGAGAACTGGTAGGGTCTATACCCTGGAACACCTAGCTGAGCCAAGTAAGCAGGCCTCCAATCGATCGCCCATCATTGAGACGGGTCCAGATGATCTTTGGAGAAAGATATAGACCAAGGAATACTTGGTCATTGACCAGTTGAACAAAAAACCGGCGCAGATCTCCATACTTGTTTTGCTACAAAATTCTAAGGCACACAAGAATGCTCTATTCAGGGTGCTAAGTGAAGCATACGTGCCAAGCAACATTGGCAGAGAAATGACTAACATGGTCAGACAAGTATTGGAAAGTCACAAAATTACTTTTCATAAGGATGAGCTACCACCTGAAGGGTTGGGTCACAACAAGGCACTGCACATCACTGTACAATGCGAGGACTACTTTATCAATAGGATCTTGGTCAACGGGGGTTTTAGTCTCAGCATTTGTCCACTGGTAACACTCAAGAAGTTGGGTAAGGTATTGCACGAGATAAAGGATGGAGCTATCAATATGAAAGCTTTCGACGGTTCCCAAAGGTCCACCATTGGGGATATTAGTCTGTGTTCGCAAATGGGGCCAACTTGGTTCGATGTTGATTTCCAAGTGATAGACATACCAGCATCTTACAATCTACTATTGGGACGGCCATGGATTCATGATACTAGGCCGTAGCATTGACACTGCATCAGGCGGTAAAGTTTGAATGAAATTACCAGGAGGTGATCATTCACGGTGACGGTAGCAACCCTATATACAGTCGCCAGATCATTCCATCAATCAAAGGGAGAAAGAAGCTAGGTGGAGAGACTTACCATCACATTGAACGGGTGGATATTGTTGATAAAGACAAATGGTGGGATAACAAGATTGAGAGTATACTTAATTGGAGTGGGTACGAACCTGGCAAGGGGCTTGGCAAGAACCTCCAAGGAATCACTAAGCCCATAAAAATCAAGAAACATGGCATCACTTTCTGTCTGGGATATGAGTACACCTAGGAAGAATTCAAAAATTGGTCGCCACCATGGCGCAGTCCTTACTATTCGCTGGAGAAGCCAATACCACATTTGGAGCAGACTTTCCAACAGGCCGATGTTATCTATGGGTCAGAAGAAGAGGAAGCACCGACAGCTGTGAAAAACTTGTTCAGGCCGATGTGGAAATTCCGTCATTAAGAATCATACAAGAAGTAGAGCTAGACAATACAGAATGGGTGAAGAATCGTTACGAGCAGCTAACTCTTATAGATGGAAAGAAAATGAATGTAGTTTACCACAGTCAGCTTTATCATAACATGATGTCCAGAGCCTTCAACAAAAGAGTCAAGCCGAGACAGTTCGCACTAGGGCAGCTGGTGTTAAAAAAAATTCTCCCGCATCAAGATGAAGCCAAAGGGAAGTTCTCTCCCAACTGGCAAGGTCCGTACATGGTTCACCGGGTTCTAACAAGAGGAGCCCTCATACTAGCAGAAATAGATGGAGAAGTCTGGCCAAAGCCAATCAATTCAGATGCGGTCAAGCGTTACTATGTGTAGTCTTTATACTCTCCTATATGATATAATTGAACTACACCTGACCTGATTCCCATTTAAGAGGGGATACGTAGGTAGCCCTATAGGTTCGGTCATAATTCAGTAAAATTTTCATTTCCCCCGTAATTGGAAACTGGGGCAGAATTTTGAGAAGGACCCTCAAAATTCCGAAGTTGATTTCAGCCAATCACCGCAAGCAGCAGTTAGAAACATCAACCCATTAAATTGGGGCAGAATTTTGAGGAGGACCCTCAAAATTCCGTAGCAAGAGAGGTTGCAATGTCTTGAACCACGTAGCAGTCGTCGGTTCATCTAAAAACCATTTTAATTATGTACTTGTGTCATGTTTTTAATAAGCCATGCATGTTTATTGATGAAAATTGTTTGTTTAGCAATGCTACCCCAATGATACATACAGTGTCACCAGATCAAAGCCAAACAGGTGGGGACACGAACTAACCTCCCCTTTACAAAACTCACGATTTTTCTTTGGATACAGGCACTTGAGCTGCAAAATCATCAAATATACTATACATTCACGAGACAAACATTGTTCAGGAATACAACTCTCAGAACCGTTGCACTTACTCATAGTTGCTATCCGTATACAACAGTGTCCCCAGCAGGCACAATGTCCCTAGCAGGCACAATATCGCAATCCGCGATTAGCTAAGAAAACGCTATTACCATTTGCCCTTTTATTTCTTGTATAAGGCTACCATTTTGCCTTCATAGACTAAGCTCTATCTCCATCTACATTTCTGCATTGCATAAGGCTACCATTCTGCCTTCTGAGACTAAGCTCTGTCTCCATTTGTATTTCCCATTGCATAAGGCTACCATTTTGCTTTCCGAGGTTAAGCTCTACCTCCATTTGCATCTGCATGGCTGAAAGATCACCACTTTTACATTTGTATGGCTGAAAGATTGCTACCTTTACATTCGCATGGCTGAAAGATCGCCAACTCTATATTTGCATGGCTGAAAGATCGCCGCCTTACTTACATTTGCATGGCTGAAAGATCACCGACTATTTACATTTGCATGGCTGAAAGATTGCCACCTATACATTTGTATGGCTGAAGGATCGCCGCCTCATTTACACTTGCATGGCTAAAAGATCGCCGACTAATGCATTTCATGGGCTGAAAGATCACCACCTACTGCATCTCATGGGTTGAAAGATTGCCAAATTGTCCAAAGGGGTCATTGTTCGGAGGCACCATTTTCATAGCCCGAGAACATCATGCCATGGCCTGAGGACCCCTTATAATATTTTGCATATCATTATTCAAAGGCATCATGGTTTGGAGGCATCATTCGCATAGCCCGAGAGCATCATTTCATGGCCTGCGAATCCTTTATTATACGCTTCATGGCCCAGGATATCATGGTCTAAGGATGTCATCCTAACCGTCCGAAGACAAACATTCATGGTCCGACGGGAATTTGCATCATGTTTAAATTTACGCACAATATACACTTGTGTTACTTATTTGCAGGAGAACCGGCGAGCAACTTCCATCTTGGCAGGAGCAATCCCACTTCAGTTCCCGCAGCCCTATCAGATTTCAACCATTCACTTCATCCTAAATACTGCATCCGTGCTTGAAAGTCTCCATAGGCATACTCCGCCGACGGAACCTGAACTACATATGGCCTGATTCCTGTAAGACCAGGGATATGTAGGCATCTCAGAAGTCAGAGCACGACCTAAGCCTCCTCGAAACATTTTGTTCGGTCAAAATTGGCCATTATATCTTTACCCGACAACTCTTTCATCCTTCCCAGGTAAAGAGGGGAAGTTGTTGATACCCAATTATTCCCTGTATATTTTAATATGCAAAATACTTTCAAAATAGCATATGTACGCATATATAAGTATGTCCAAATGTTTTATTTTTCCTTAATATTTAAAGATTTTGTAAATCAATTTATTGCCCTATTTTTATCAAGAAAACCCAATAATTATCCACGAAATTATCATTTTTGGTGATTCATTTATTGGATTCTCATATTTATACTGAAATATAGCTAACATAATTTTTGCATATTTTTACAAATTTATTTAGTATTTTTAAAACTAAATTGCATATAATTGCAATATTGGCCTCTTTTAAGATTTAATTATAATATTTATAAAATTGACTCGGTATTTTTCATTTTGATAATTATGTATTTGTAATCATTTTAGTACTTTTAATTTATTTCTAGAAATTATTTTACAATTTTTTATAAAATAAATAAGGGAAAATGGCTATTTAAATGTTAGCCCATTTGCATTTCAATTTTAGCCAGATCTGAACCTCTAATTAGACCCAACCAGAGGCCCAAATACCCTAACCCAAGTCCTAATCTACCCGATCCACGACCCTTTTAAATAACCCGCCCGGATCCCCTTTTAATCCTAGTCGTTGATCACTTAGATCAACGGCTCACATTTGCCCCTTCCTTTTTTAACCTGAACTAACCCCTAAACCTAATCTTTTCTCATATGTGGCCGCCCTTGAATTTTTCCTTCTCCCAATTCTCTCTCAAGCTCCTCTCAAACCCTAGCCACCTCCCTCCGCTTCCACCCTAAAATCGCCGGAATCCATGGCTTCCAAATCCATTAAAGGACTATACCTGCCTCTTATGACTCTTACATGCTCGACTATTATGGTCTCAAGACCAAACCTTGAAGAAATTTGGTCCAGACCTTGGTTTATTTCAGTGTCATGTTGTATCCAGTCATTTTCGACCTTGCTCCGGCCAGCCATGGCTACTCAAGCATGATCTTGGTTTATTTCAGTGTCATGTTGTATCCAGATCTTGAAGAAATTTGTTCGATTGCTTGTTTTTCATCTCTATGACTCGATTGATGGTAAAAACCCTAAAACTTTGGGTTCATTCAAGTCTGGAGACTTTTGCTATGTGATTTGCTGGTTCCTCATCTTTGAACTTGTTTGGTTTCAAAACCCTATTTTCTTTGGACCTATTCGAGTTTCTGAAGTTGTTTCATCTATTGCTCAACCGAGTTTCGAAATCTTTGTTTCAACTTCTCTTGCTTTATGTGATCATTGGAACTGGACTATAGTTTTATGAAAGGCTTTCTACTTGACCTTTTGCATGCTTATGATACTCTCCCCTTTCTCTATTACTAATGTTGGTGAAATTGACTTATGTGACTGTCATATGATTATTCCATTTGTCATGAGTTCAGCCTCGCATGCCTAATGTTTATGCACTCTTTTATATGCTAAATTTCCCTCTCAAAATAACCCTTAATTGTGGACTGATTTCAAACCTCTTTGTGTAGTTCTGATTGCACTCTTGTAATTGATTCTTCCTTGTTGTATTGATTTCCCTGTCTCTTGGACCTATTTTAATACTTTCCTTTGAACTTTCGACCCCTACTTTTTCTACTCAATTTGATTAATCCTCTTACCTTGATTACATTTGTATTGGATTCTTACAGACCTTTCTTTGATTAGAGTCTGATGAACCTAGCCTCTATTACCTACTGTGTACTCGAGATACTTCCTTATTAGTCATATTCAGCCCTATGTAATTTCTTTCCTTATTTACAAATTGCATGTTACCATTTGATTTTAACTCCTTAATTAAAGAAAGTTCTTATACTGATTTTAATTGGTACACAGTTCCATAATTATTTTCTTGCCTTATTTTTCTGCTTGTTTTCACACTATAAATACCTGGATTTTCATTAACACACAAGAAAAAACACACTAAGTTTTCTGAACTCACACTCACACTCAAAAAACATTCTCTCTTGTTACTGGTACTGTGGCCTTTTTCAAGTTCTGCTACCTGCTTTTACTGTATTTTGCTTCTTTAAACTGGTATGTTCTGGTTAAATTTTCAGGCTCACAACAATGTGTTTACTTAATGCTTTTAACCTCTTGTCTGTCTATTGCTGGTGTTCAGTTCAGTACTTGTTTTAGCTTGCTATAATTTCCTTTTTGCCTGGTCTGAATTTATTATGAATCCCAAACCCCCTACCCCAATGTTTTTGATGCTATGGTTTGCTTGAGGCATGACTATACTGAATATTATTGTCCATGACTCAAGCTTGATCCCTGGGATCCTAATCTCTATGATTCTCTGTTGTTGTATGTTCTGGTAGGCTTGTAGGCATGCCAGCATCTCCGTTGCTATGCATGCCCAAAGCTGACCCGGTTTGCAACTTCCCTTCCCCCGTGAACCCTTTTGTGCAAATTTATCAACTTGCTTGTGGTTGTTTTCCTCTTCTTTATTCCCTTAGAACTCTATTTCTACACTTGCACTCTCTCTTAGACTTTAAGTTCTGCCCCCCTCTTGTGAGCCTTGCTTTGGGACCCATTGTGCTCCCTCTGAACTTGGACACTTGAGGGCTGGCCCTTCTACACCGCACTTGTCCCCATTTTGATGATACAATTTGGGTGTGAGCACTGCCCGGAGTCCCATTGAGGCTCTTAGGGAACTCTGACACACTCAAATTGAGAAAGGTTTTGGATCAATGGTCTTTTGAGTTGGTCTATCTCATAACTCAGAGAGGAAGTCAAGAATCAAGCCTCCTCTGGTTGTACTTTTTTAACTTTTTCTGATGTAATTTTGTTCATTCGGGCTTGTAATTATTCGTAATAAATACTTGGGGCTAGTTAGTGAAAAGGGTGGGTAACTATGTATGCAAAAGGGGTAGAAATTATGCCTGTAGGACTACTATATTTCTGCATATTCAAATACATGTATAAATTATGCCTATAGGACTGCTATATTTCTGCATATTCAAATATATATAGAAATCATGCCTATAGGATGTTCTAAATTCTACATATTCAAATACATATAGAAATCATGCCTATAGGTCTAGTCTAATTCTGCATATTCAAACTTCATATAGAAATCATGCTTATAGGGTACTTTCAACTTCTGCATATTCAAACTACATATAGATACCATGTTTATAAGGCTTTTGCATTTCGACACCACGCCTATGAGGTTTTAAAATCGGCAATGTATAGAAAGCATGCCTATAGGTCTTTCTAATTGAATCTGATCCGCTTCACTCAATGTCAGATCTAAAAATTAGTAATCATCAGTTGCAGAACTTGTAATCAATTCGTTTAAATTCTGCCTCTCTTTTAATAATCTAAGTCCTTAACTAGTTTAACAATTATGCATATAGGATTGCAAACAGTTAATTTTGAGTCTCACTGTCTTACCACCTTTTGAATTCAGTAGATATCATGCTTATAGGGCCCCGTCTAAATACTTAGGCAAGCCTTAGGGTAATATCTGTAAATTGAACCTGCTTTTGTTAATCATTACAACCAGCAGGCAGGTCTGATTCGGACTTCTTATCTGAGTTGTGCAATAGACTAAAACTGCCTCAACAATCTCATCTCCCTCATCTTTAACGCTTTTGAATCAGACCTAAGCAGTATGTGTAAGACATGCTACTTTATGTGTTTGTTTGAGGAGGTATAATTGAGCCTATATGCTTATGTGTTTTCCCTTTTTATATGCAATATGTGTTTTTGTATGTCGCCTTAGAATGTTTACCTTTGAAACTACAAATAAGCCTAATATCCCTCCTTTTAGGATTAGTAGCCCTAAGTGCCTCCGGGACTGATAATATTGGGACGGGTAATAGCATGCAATAAGTAATCGAGACCATTCTGTGCTTTAAATACCTTAACGGGGTAGGAAGGGTAGATATGGATATGATGACCACGCGATAATGTCACGTGTAGCCCCTCACTGAGGAGTGATTACCGAACATTGTGTGGGGTGATCCATATTTTTAATAAACCTAGGACCCCCTCCCCTCTATTATTTCTTTAGCATTTCAGTTCTTTCTTTTTTTTTAAAATTAGCTTTTCTATTTGTTCTTCCAAACTTTGTTTATTTTCAAACCCTTCTGTGAAACCCCCTCTTATTTGAGCATTATTTGTCTATATGTTAATTGCACCTCAATTCACAATAATTGTCTGGCCGGGAACCACACTAGTGGATTCTGAGGGGTGCCTAACACCTTCCCCTTAGAATAATTTCAAGCCCTTACCCTACCTCTGGTTATTCAAATCAAACTCTTTTGGTGTCCTAATGCACCTTAAATCATTAGGTGACGACTCTTCAAATGTAAACCAAGTTCCCAAAAGGAACGAGTTGTCCCTCCAAATGTCATGAACCTGATTCCACGAGGAAAAAGGGGGCGCGACAATCTTTTGGCACAAGAAACGAGGCAGAATAGTGTTAAAACGAGTGTTTTATGCATTTAGCATATTTTGAGTTCGGGAGCTCGGAATTAGGCAATTTTCGAGGCGCTTTTCTGCATATGAATTGGGGTAATTGTTCTAAACTCGGTTTTGGTTATATTTCATGAATCTATCTTTGATTTTAGCTTTTGGTTGATGAATTTTAAAAAAGAAAATGGGGGTTTTGGCCTACAGTTTCATAATATGATTTTTTGAGTTTTTAACACCGATTCGGAGTCGGATTTGAGTGAAACTAGTATGGTTGAACGTAATCGAATGGGTTGACAGATTTTGTGAGTTTTGTTGGGTTCCGAGGTGCGGTCTCGGGTTGGGCTTTTTGGCCGATTTTGGGCTTTTGATTAAAGATTCGACCTTTTCCGATTGGGATTGGTTCCTTTAGCATTGTTTGATGTATTTGAGTTGTTTTTGATTAGTTTTGAGTCATTTGGAGGTCGGAATGCGTGTGATGGGATTCTTGGAGCATCGCTTCGCTTGCTCGGTGTCAGAATTGACTTGTTTAAAATAAGTAACTCTTTTAAGCTTAGTGTTGATGGTATGAAACCCTGAACTACGTGTTATGTGATTGGTATTGAGGTGACGCACATGCTAGGTGACGGGCGCGTGGGCGTGCACCTTTTGAAATGGGACTCTGTTGTTCCCATGGCCTTGTATAGTGGCCCTATTTTGTTGATATTTGTGTTTTCATCATGTGATAAAGTAATTGAGCTGTCAATCATGCTAAATATCATGTTTAGGCTTTATGTTGATATTGTTTGTACCTATATTAGTTATTTCTTGTTGTCATCTCACTAATTTTCATTGATATTTTGTACTCAGTCATATTCATACATTCATATCGTATCTCAGTCTCAGTTGTTGTTGTTGATGCATCATATCAATGTTGTCGGGCTAGTTTCGTGATATTTTGAGCCCGTGAACAAAACTGGAGAGAGTGATGACTGAGTGAGGCCGACGGCCTAATTATAAGGATATAAATAGATATATGGATCGGGCTGCACGCCGCAGCGATATATGGATCGAGATGAAGGCCGCAACGATATATGGATCGGGCTGCACGTTGCAGCGATATATGGATCGGACTGCACGCCGTAGCGATATATGGATCGGGTTGCACGCCACAGCGATTTTGGGTCGGGCTGCACGCCACAACGATATAGAGCCTGGGCTGTAGGATCCCCTCCGGAGTCTGTACACCCCAGTGAGCGCAGTCGACTATATATATATGGATCAGGCTGCACTCCGCAACAGTTATTATTCAGCGCTGAGTGATTTAGTGTGTTGAGTATTGCGCTTAGTAAGAGAGGATGCAAGGTAATGAGATTGAGTACTCTAAGAGTGTGAGTACATGTTTCATCTCTGAGATACATGGCATTCATATGCATACATGACATACATGCATAGAGATGCATTCTTCCTCATGCTATATAGTATCACGTCATTTGTGACTTATTATATATATTGATATGTGAGTATGGAGAGGAACTTTATACTTGTTATTTAGAAAGAAAATGAAACATTTTATTTATTGTGGAAAGGATATTTGAAAAATTACAGTTTTCAAACTTACTCGTACTTTTGGCATTTTAGGTAAGAGATCTAGGATTTTCTTTCACTGAGATATTTGAAAAGCATGACCATTTTCTGGAACTGTGAACGAGCTGAATATTTTAATTTTGAGATATCTCTTTTATACTTGCATTTATGTTGACCTCTTGTAAAAATATTGGTTTTGGACCCGATCCTGTGTTAACTCGTCACTGCTTTCAACCTGAGGTTAGGTTTGTTACTTTTTGAGTACATGGGGTCAGTTGTACTCATACCGCACTTCCTACACAATGCATGTAAATCCCGGATGCCGATGTTGCTACGTTCGATGGTTGCTGGATTTGAAGGCCTACCCGCATTCATGTTGTAGCTACCTCTTGTTCACGGTAGCCTTAAACTATAAATTTCTATTTATGTACTTTTCAAACAGACTCTATAATTTTTCCATTGTTGCTTTGTAAACTCCATTCGTAGAAGCTCATGAGCTCATGATTTGTACTACCAGTCCTTGGGAAATATATAAGATTTAGATAATTTTCTTGTTAAATATTTTATTAAGTTAAATGAAACTCGATAATTATTAATTGGCTTACCTAACGAGTTGGGTTAGGTTCCATCTACGACAAACATCCTTGTATACATCCGGACTTGACTCCCACACCATCATCTCACGACACTCTCTTACGCTGTACATTTTACAAGCCCTGTTTAGGCGAGCTTTATCGGGAAAAAATATGCCCTTTTACCAGCACCGTTGGTCGAGACTCATCCCACATTACTGGTCGAAATTCGTCAAGATCCCTTGTGAGGGCATCCACATCCGGCATACTTGGCAAATTATCAAGGTAGGGAATATTCCTTGAATGAAACGGCACATGTGACGCGTACACTCTTGGTCTAACGAGAGGTAGAGCATACTCCCTCGTCAGCTAAGGTTCGACATTCACTTCCTCCATCTCATCACCCTCATCAGGGAAGGGTGTGTCATCTCCAGACTCATCAGCATTGTTGTCATAATCACTATTATCTTCCTGACTCTGCGCATTTGCCAAATCCCGAGTAAATACGTCGTCTACGGGCAACTGAGTGAGATCAGGACAAACAACAAAATGATAAGCTACTCAAATTGATAAATACTTTACATATAACTATATCACTTCATTTACAAGTAGTAATGTGTTGACATTCCATGATGGACATTATCCTGTTGGTGATGACTCCCGGATGGACCACCGTGATCCAACACACCAAAATTATGCATATTTCAACTGGGCGTGAGGTCATAACTTGTAAAATTCATATCTGTATGGTACCCCATGTGGAATATATAAGTGTTAATATAAATTCAATACAACAAAAATAAACATCGTAACACAAAGAAAAATTGAAGTTTACCAGTCGTCTTGTGGATTATGTAAAATAGGAGAGAATATTTCCTCGTTCCTCGTTCGCCCGTGGAGATAAGTTTAGATCCGGCCAAACTCTTTCAGCCGGAACCTGTTGGGCTAAAACTGCTCCAGAATAACGACCCGATGATTGAGGGTTATCCCTGCATTGCGCAACATCATTATTGCAAACGTCTTCAACCTTTACGTACATTTCCAACATTTTTATCAAAATAAGTTCCCGGTATTCATCCGGAGTCCCCAAAAAATCTCTCAAAGTTTCATCATCCTCGATGTTAAACTCAGCGTAACAAGCAACCCCTTGCGGAGTCATAGAATACGGATATCTTCTGTTTATTTTAAGATTCACCGAACGTTTTCTCAACCTCATTTTATTGCATAACAACGATACCGGTCTATCGTACTCCATTGTAAGTGGCAACTTAACATGACTCTGTGGAGATAAACTATAGCTCACTGAGTTATTAGCCACCACAACCTTACCCCCCCAATATAATGAAACTCTTACTTTTCGCTCTTCAAACATTATGAAAAAAGCTTGAGAATTTAATAACAAGAAAAATTTATCACGAAGTTAGAGTATTTCTGAATGATTTTTCTCAAAACCCTTAACGCCTTTAAATAAGGCAATGCCAAATCCGGGGGAGGGGGGGGGTCAAATTTTTGGAAGTAAAATGCAATTTAAAAGGGCGTTTTACATTTTTGAATTATTGTTATGTCAGTTAAGCACAGAAGAGTTATTGATGGGCCCGAAAAATAGGTAAAACGCGGTAATAAACTGCGCTTTATATACTTGTCTTATCAGCTACCAGGTAAAGCATGGTTTGTTACCGCGTTTTACATTAACGTCCCAAACGGCCATTAAGGTAAAACGCGGTTCATAACCGCATTTTATATAGAATGGTAACTATTTTTTTTTCACCTAAAAAAATATTTTGAGTCCAAAAAAATCACATTTCTATTCCGGACTCCGCCTAAGCTTGCTTCTACAATATGCTTCAAACTGATATATGCTCTTAACTAATTACTGATTCAAGAACTCGAAAGCTTAAACCTCTCTGTCCTGTACTTATCAATATAGAAAAATTGTTGAAATAGGTTATATCAATCTGTTTCCCCTCTGTTGGATATAATTCTGTCGCGTTCAATTATCATATATGTGAAAACAAAAAAAATGGTCCCCATGCAATTATATATTTTAAATTGTGTGGGGCTTGACATTAAACTACTTTTACTACATAAATCCTGAAATGATGAGGACAACTTTTGTAATTTTAATATTAAGATGGAAGTCTTTTATAATTCAGGTAAGATGTTGTGTAATTATATAAAACTCTTACTTAACACCTGGGTCGATCTCTACCCTTTTGGATAGGGGTAAAGTCTGCATATATTCTATCTTTCTGAAACCTTACTTGTGAGATTTTGTTGAATTATTGTTGTTGTGCTTAATAGTTTGGTCGAATCAGGTAATGCTATCAGTAGAACATACGAGTTTACATATTTAGTTCGTAGAACATAACATTGTTTATTGGAAACCGTCTCTCTACCTGCATTAGATAGGAGTAAAGTCTGCGTGCAGACTACCCTCCCCAAACCCCACCTGTTAAGATCATACTGAGTTTGTTGTTGTTGTAGAACATAACATTGTTTCCTAATGAAACAGAATAGGACTTGCGTTAATTTCTTAGTGTTATTCTCTATTGCAAAAAAAAAAAAAAAAAAAAAAAAAATCACTTTATTACATATTCATGCTTGGAATTATCTATTTAATTTATATTTGAGAGGTAAAAAAGAAACAACCCGTATAATCCGTAAAACTTATTTTGCAAAGTTCAAAGTTCAAACATCCCAAATTAAAGACTAATTTTTGTAGAATGTAAAGCTTACCGATACACAGTATATGGAAAAGCTTATTTGGATAGAATATTTATACAAAACTATATTTACGTGGAAAAAAAGTTTGAAAAAACATAAAAAGTTAATCTAGGTCAATTAATAAAAAACTATATGTGTATTATATATTTTCTAATTTTGTGTAAACATCGAATAAATTTTTTTTTTTTTACACAATATGAATAAAACGTGTGCCACCACGGCACCACCTCTATATGAAATAGTGAAATAGTAGGAATTATTCCTGAAAAAAGACTAAGAATTAGAAATTAGAAATTTTGATGGTCTCAGATGAAAGGAGCACGTAAGACATCATAGTGTAGTATGGACGGTAATGGGAAGGAAATGTGCGCAGCACACGTATTAGGTCGGGGTCATAGGTTTCGAAATATTTGACCAGCGCAGTCTTTGACTTCCGTCCTCCAACGGTTGACCGGTCAATTCAATGCCGTCCTCCTGCTATTTAGCTCTGTAAACAGGATATACTTTTTTCTAAATACATTTAGTCTGTTATGCTAGTTTTATTTGGATTAAAATCTTAGTCTAAATAATCATTTTCCCTACTTTGGAAAATACGGATAAAAAATCAACAATAAATTATTTAATTTGACTGGAAAATAAGATCATTTTTTTGCATTTCAACAAATTAATATTTTTTACATGATATTAAAAAGTTTTTTTTTTATTTCAACAAAAAAAATACTTTCTTCTCATTGAAAAAGTATTTTCTTTCCTTTCAACAAGAAAAGTATTTTATTTTCATGATGTAAAAATAATGTTTTTTTTCATTTCAATAAAATAAGTATTTTCTTTTATTTCACCTAAATGAGTACTTTATTTTTAATTTGTAAAAATAATACTTTATTTTCAACCAAAAAAAAGAGTATTTTTTTTTAGTTATGGAGCATAATTTTTAACGTTATTTTCGCGTAAAAAGTTACCCCCTGAACTATGAACCAAATCCATGTTACACACTTTTTGTGGACGAAAATTACTTTACACACTCAATCTTTCCAGATTGTGCCTAAGACACACATCTTTGTCAAAGTGGCAGGTGCGTGTTTTACAAACAAAATAAGGCGTGTGAACTGTAAAAACTGTACATCTGATGCTTTATTTAAAGTCCAGATTTAATAAAACTTATCCAACGGTTAAATGAATTCTCTTTTTATCCTTTTCCAATATCTTCCTTTTTGTATTTTTCTAAAATAATTTGGTTCAAATTGGAGATAATATAGATGTTTACTATCCATTTTATCCACTTTCAATTAAGAAATCTGTTAAAATTGTAATAGATCGAGTAAAAATATCTGGAAAAATCGATTCAGGAATAAATTTTTAACAATGTAGAAGAATTTGTAATGAAATCTTCAAGTGAGATTAGAAGAACAATGTAGAAGAATCTTCTCTTCTTCTTTTTCCTTTTCAATGGGGGAGCCATGGAGAAAACCCACTTGTTATATCTCAAAAAATTTCAACAAAAAAAATGCATCAGAACGTAGGAGCAGTTGTTTAGGGTTTCTATTTCTTTTGTTTGAATTGTAAGGTGGAGGTATGGGTTCTTTGGTGGTCGGCGACAATGGAGATAACGATAAGACTGTGGAAGGTGAGTAATGGTGGTGGGACGATGAAAACTAGGTTATGTTTTTCATCTATCTATAATTTTTTCTTGAATATGTGTATGTTAATGGATGAAAGATGAAAGAGAAATGTTGATGAATGAATAGATATGAGCTGAAAAGCTCTAATTGAAGGCACAATGAAGCCTGAAGGAGATAGGTTCCTTTCCATTTTTGCTTTTTTTTTTAAATTTTAAAATTGGGTGGGATTTGTTTTTCTTTTTCTTTTTCATTTTTTAAGTCAATGACACGTGTCGTTGTATGACTGGTGCGTGATATTACACATGCTTTGAAAAACTGGTCAAGAAAAAAGTGGTGTGTCTTAGGGACACTCTGGAAAGGTTGAGTGTGTAAGGTATTTTTTGTCCGCAAAAAGTGTAACAGGGATTTGGTCCATAGCTTAGGGGGTAACCTATGTATTTTGCCATTTTTAAAAGAATAAATAAATTCTTTGAAGAAAATAGAGTCCTGAAAACGTTGGGTATTTGGAGAGGGGGCGAGCAAGGGGACATGGGAACTTAGGGGAAGGGGGTGAGGATAGTAGCATAAAAAAAATTTCTGCTCTCTAATCAAACACTAGAAAATATTTTTCGGAAAATTTTTTTCACTCACCAATCAAACAAGGAAAAATAAATGATAAAACCACTCATTTTCCTTGAAAATCCGTGGAAAACATTTTCCTTCATGCCAAACACACCCTTAATCTACTATAATTTTCTCCAAAGACTATTCAATTTGACCATAATCTTTTAGTTTTTTCACGCAGAACTCTAACTGTTTCAATTGGAAGTCCGTTCGGTTAGTTAAATAAAAAGGAGCAAGAATAAAATTGCTCCTTCTAGTTTTCTTTTCTATTCTCATTCTTTTTAATTCTTTCGACAAGATAGAGTGCGGATTATTGAGCGAATCTCTACTGAGAATAAGCACTCGCATATGAATTATGACACAAAAATCATAAACGATCGTGGCAACATTAAAATTAATATTTTTAAGTGAACTTAGTTTGAAAATATAAATGCCTATAACGTGACAAAGCCACTATCATTTTTTTTTCCATCGAAGGCTTTCCTTTTTGGTTTGTCCAGGTCAACGCTTATGTGAGAAGAGATTAGTGTTTTATTACATGTAATTATCTAAAATCTAAAGAAGTATGGATTGATAATTTGAAAATACATTTAAATAATCTGTTAGAATCCAACTAGACAACACTGATTTTTTAATTTTCTTTTACAATGTCGGTCCTTGTTGAAACTTGAAACAATCTTTATGCGAATTCCTTCTCAAGACCGAATTATTTATTCAGAAAATACACTATACGAGGAGGGCTTGTGATTTTCTATGAATTAGCGCATTGGATGCTTGATTGGAAACTAGCAAAATTGCAAAAGAAGATGCAAAAGTAGACACAACTCACATGTCAAAGGGGACGGAAAATGAAAAAACAATCCAGCCATCTTAAAAGCAAGCAGCAGACTATTAGTAAATTTAGTACTTGTAAGGGAACAAGAAGAATCAAAGACGGTGGTGTAAATTAAATTATAATTGCTATTTAGATAATTGTAAAATTATTTTCATGTGACCTATATGTCACGGGTTCAAATTGTAGAAATAATCACTAATGCTTGTATTAGAGTAGACGGTCTACATTATATCCTGGAGGAGTGCGAATTTTCTCCGAGCTCTGAGTAAATACAAAATTCTTTGTACACCAAATTGCTTTTTTACTAGATTCCAAAGCAGAATGAAACACAAGCAAAAATAGGCACTAGAGAAACCAATACGAAAGTGCAGCCTTTTTAAACAGTATACTTTAAATTCAACAAATTGTCCCACGCCTTTGTTATGCGTAATGTATTTTGTGCTATTCAGCCCACCCACAGGCCATAGCCATATATATCCATCACTATCACATGAAATAAGACTCAAAAGCAATCACCTTTCCTTTAACATCACCTTTATTTATAGGGAAGAATAACCACATAGATTTCTCATTCTCATTCAACTTCATTCTATTAGTTTCTTAGTAGCAATCGACGACCTTTTGATTGTTAAAAGCTTCATTCTTGATTTCAAGCAGAACTAATTATAGTTATGGCATCATCTTCTTTTGCTCTTCCTTCTCTTAAGCTACAATTCCCCACACATAAATCATCATCATCATCTCGTAACAAGTACTCATCCTCTCTTCGGCCCATTAAATCTTCGGTGTCTGAAAAGCCACCTTACATTTCGTCTCCAGGGACTTCTCCGATCCAATCTAGACCTACAAAACTCCCGATTCGAAAAGTCCCTGGAGACTACGGGCTACCACTAGTCGGTCCGTGGAAGGACCGGCTTGATTTCTTTTACAATCAAGGTAGAGATGAGTTTTTCAAATCTCGAATTCAGAAACATCAGTCTACTGTTTTTCGAACCAACATGCCACCTGGTCCTTTCATTTCCTTCAATCCAAACGTTGTTGTTTTACTCGATGGTAAAAGTTTCCCCACCCTTTTTGATACTTCTAAGGTTGAGAAAAAAGATCTTTTCACTGGCACTTTTATGCCTTCTACTGAACTCACCGGTGGTTACCGTGTTCTCTCCTATCTTGATCCTTCTGAACCAAATCACGCCAAATTGAAGAAACTCATGTTCTTTCTCCTTTCATCGCGACGTAATGAAGTAATCCCCGAGTTTCACAACAGCTATTCCGAGCTTTTTGAGACACTAGAAAATGACTTGGCCACTAAAGGAAAAGCTGGGTTAAACGCAGCAAATGATCAAGCAGCATTTAACTTTCTTGCTCGATCTTTTTACGGAGTTAATCCGTTAGACACCAATCTTGGAGCTGATGGACCTAAGTTAATTGGCAAATGGGTGTTGTTTCAGCTTCATCCTTTGCTAATTCTTGGCCTTCCTAAAGTTCTTGAAGATCTTGTCCTTCATACTTTTAGGCTGCCTTCTGCTTTAGTGAAAAAAGACTACCAAAGATTGTACAATTTCTTCTACGAGAACTCAACTTCTATTCTTGATGAAGCTGAAAGAACTGGTATTTCACGTGAGGAAGCTTGTCACAATTTGCTATTTGCAACGTGTTTCAATTCTTTTGGAGGGATGAAAATATTTTTTCCCAATATGTTGAAATGGATTGGTCGAGCTGGAGTCAAACTCCACACTCAATTAGCTCAAGAGATTCGGTCAGGCATTAAATCAAACGGTGGAAAGATCACAATGGGTGCAATGGAAAACATGCCACTAATGAAATCTGTAGTGTATGAATCGCTACGTATTGAACCGCCAGTGGCATCACAATACGGCAGAGCAAAACGTGATATGGTGATTGAATCCCACGACGGAGCATTTGAGATTAAAGAAGGTGAGTTACTATATGGTTTTCAACCATTTGCAACTAAGGACCCGAAGATTTTTGACCGGTCTGAAGAGTTTGTAGCGGACCGGTTTATTGGAGAAGAAGGGGAGAAGTTATTGAAACATGTGTTGTGGTCTAACGGGCCGGAAAATGAAAGCCCGTCGATAAATAACAAGCAGTGTGTAGGAAAAGATTTTGTGGTTTTGGTTTCAAGGTTGTTGTTGGTTGAATTGTTCCTGCGATATGACTCGTTTGAGATTGAGGTTGGTGCTTCTCCTTTGGGTGCTTCTATTACCTTAACGTCTTTGAAAAGAGCCAGCTTTTGACCGGACAAAGTTACCTCGTATTTGTGCGGCTAAAAGGTACTAGCAGATATCCTAGTTGAGACGCACAAATTGTCGGACAAAGTTATCTAGTCTAGTATTTGTGCGCATATATCCAATGAAATTAGTTAAAATCTGCGTGTCGAACGTTACAATATTTTTGGTCAAGAATAAGATTGACCAATCAACTATAGTAAATATGTTTGTGCTAGTATTACATCATTTTCTATGGGGTTTTAGAAGTCATCCATTTTCAGGTTATTTAATGGATAGGTAACCAATTTGAATTGGTTATGGGTGTAGGTGGGGACAGCTTATGTGTTTCATTCAATGTCCCACTATGAATAAGTTGTATAGTGTATTTAATTTTGAGACTTTTTGTGGTTTTGTTGAAATAGAAATATATAACCATTTTGCCATTTTCAATATCAATATTTCTCTCATCTCGAAAAACACAATAGTTATTTTATGACCTCACGGATTCATCTTATAATATACGTGTCCAATTTACTTTTTTATTTTGCTCCAAAATAAGTGTTCATTTATATAATCAAGAAAAAATTTAATTTGTTTTTGCAAAAGTATCCTTATGTATATATCTCTAAAAAAATTTCTTATTCCTCACATTAAATATTTAATTAGGGGTAGTTTAGTCGTACTAAGTATTTTTGTATAAAATTTAATATTTTCTTAATGGACGTGTTAAAAGCAAATTGATCACTTATTGCGGACCGGAGGGAGTACATGAATAATGTATTTATGGTCTCAGATGTTCTTCTTACTGATAAGTATTACTTCCTACGGTCCACAATAAATAATTACTCCTATTATTTTTTATTTTGATCATAAGCGTTCATTTACATAATCAAGATGGAATTACTTTTAGTTTTTAAAAAATTGTCCTTATTTATATATTGTAATGTGTCAAAGTAACAAACGAACAATTAATTAAAGTTAACTTAGTGAATAATATATCTTTTTCTCTAGGAGTTTTTATTTCCTGGTGTGCTAAAAGTAAAAAAAAGTGATCACTTATTGCGGACCGGAGAGAGTATATTTTTTAACTCTTTCTTGAATGATCATGGCATGTGACGTAAATATCGACTACTGAGATTTTGCTGGAAGTAATTTTTTAATATAAATATTTGAAACTGTTTTAATGAAATTATCTTGTATGTCGTACTCCATTTGGCAAAATATCTAGAGACTGACCCATAAAGCGAATGACGTTTGAGAAAGTGTTGCTTTTGGTAGATTATTAGTGGATTCAATATGAAGTTGACCTTTTCCAAACACTCGGATTTTGAATTTAAGAAATAGGTCCACTTTTTTTCTTTGACCTTCGGTAGAAGTTTTCTAATATCTTACAATTAAAATCCTTGTTTTGTTATGCCATTATTTTTCACCTAATAAAATTTGGCTTGGGTAAGCTTGCTATAATCATATTTTACTACCCACGCACGGCTCATTCATATCAACCTATTAGTTTTAGGGTACATTGCATATATATTTTGTATCTATCAATAAATAAAATGTATAGAATATGAATAAATCATGTAATACCACAATCAACGTCGAGGTAGATGCAACATTAATATAAATAGAAAAATAAATGCTTGTAACATTATGCGATAGTTGAATTCTTAATTGAGTATCTTCTGGACTTGTAAAGATGAAGAACTTAGGTAAGTTCATTATATAGTCTTTTTTTTTTTTGGCAATAATCTGTGAATATTACCATAATAAACCAAACGATTTACAAACTAAGAGCATCCAGTTGTTCTAATCCACAACGATCAAAATCTCCCTAGATCTCAAAAACAAAAAATAACAAGGAAATCAAACTGCTATCAGCTATAACAACTCTAACTACATAGCCTATGTATCAAAACTAGGCAATTTCTATCTCTCCTAGATCTTGTTCCCTAAGTTCCTTCTTAATTTGTATCTCTATAAATGCATTATTTACATTGATCGTCCTGAAATACTTCCAATTTCAAGCTTGCAAAGCGTAGTATATTATCACACCAATGATTGTTGTTGCTACTTCCTTCTTGAGTTGCCTACAGTGTCTATTCTTAATCCATTGCATACTCCTGCTAACAGTATAGGATGAGATAGTTATTCCTAACCAATGGATCAGTGCCTCCCGTATATTCTAGATCCAGATACAATATCCACAAATAGATGTTGTGAGACACGGGTATTGCACAATCACACAGTATGCAATTGAGGTCTCCATTGATAGGGAAGTTCAACCTCATTAGTCTTTATTTGGTCATTAGCTTGTCTTGATATGCCAGTCTTTGTCTTTTTATATAAGCTCTGCTTCCCTCAGCCTAGTTATGTTTCCCTTTAATGCTTTGTAGCTGCTAGATACTAAATACAAACCACTAGTAGTCAGTTGGTAGACTCCTTTATTATACCATTTTGCCATTGTCACGACCCAAGTTCTCCCTCCGTGAACTGTCGTGACGGCACCTAGTCTCGACGACTAGGTAAGCCTACCAATTTGTGGAAAAAAGGAATTAAAGATACAAAACTAGCAATTTATGGAAAATATAATAAAGAAAGTTTAAAATGTCGCTCGACATATACCATAATAACACTCCCGACCAATAACACCACTGGTAGGCTACTCCTCGAAGCTGGAAGGCAGTGAAAGAAACTCCACTCGATCCTGATATACCCATAGTGCGGAGGATACGGTAACACTCCTCCAGAAATCCCAGGGCGTCATCTGATGCTAAACCACTGAATACAGGAGGCTTGTACTTCTTGAACCTCTCAAGCCTCAGCTGCTCATCCTCGGAAGCGACTTCCCTGTCCTCGGGCTGAACTAAGGCTACAGGCGGTACCGGTATAATCGCTAGGATCTGATCAACCTGGACCCGCTGCTCAGGAGTGTGGGCAGCGGGAGTTTGTGCTCCTCCCCAGGCCTGGAATGTCGCTACAGTAAGGGGAATCAACCTTGCCTGAGCTAGGGTGGTGTACATGCTCACGAACTGTGCAATAGTCTCCTGAAGAGCTGGAATAGTGGTAGCAGTAGGTGTATCAGGTACCTGAGCTCCGGCTGGAGCTGCTGGTGGCTCCTCGGTGGCAGCTCGCGCAGGTGCTCTGGCTATACCACGTGCGCATCCAGGGCCTCTACCTCGGCCCCAACCTCTGACAGATCTAGTAGGGGGCACGGGTGCCTGGACATCTCTGGTAGCACGTGTCTTCACCATCTGTGAGAGAATAGAAGACATAAGTTTAGAATTGTGATATCAAGAATCTCGCACGACAAGGAAATCAAATAAAGTGGAATTTTCCTAACAGTTACATAGCCTCTCGTAGATAAGTACAGACATCTCCGTACTGATCCGCGAGACTCTAATAAATTGGCTTGTGATTCATGACTCCTATGAACCTAGAGCTCTGATACCAACTTGTCACGTCCTAAGTTCTCCCTCCGTGAACTGTCGTGACAACACCTAGTTTTGACAACTATGTAAGCCTAACAATTTGCGGAAAAAGGAAATAAAGATCCAAAACTAGCAATTTACGGGAAATATACTAAAGAAAGTTTAAAATGCCCTCGGCATATACCATAATAACACTCTCGACCAATAACAACTCTCCCAAAATCCAGAATCTCATGAAATCACAAGCTGTGGAATAACTACAAAGTGTTTTAACTCTAGAATGTCTAACAAAAGTAAATACAAGAGAGCTAAAGCTAGAAGGGAGAATAAAGAGGGACTCCTCAGTCTGCGGACGCGGCAGATATACCTTGAAGTCTCTGAAGGTCGCCTCGCCTCACTGGTAATATGGCTGGGCCGAAGAACCTGGATCTGCACACGAAAAACATGTGTAGGAATGGCATGAGTACACCACAGCGGTACCTAGTAAGTGCCAAGCCTAACCTCGGTCGAGTAGTGATGAGGAAGGTCAGGGCCCCACTGGTTATAGATGAAAAATAAGGTAAAGCAATATGAAATACGACAGCATAATTAAAATGCTAACACTCTATAATGAATAAAATCATAGAAAGAATCTAATTCAGGATACAGAAATAGCAACAGAAGATCTCCCAGGATAATGTCTCGTAGTCCCAAACGTAAATGCCTAGAGGATTTTCCGAGATATCGTCCCGCAGTCCGAATCATAAATATGCAGGGGAAACTCCCGGAATACCAATCTGTAGTCCCAAAGTAAATATCCAGTACAGGGAAAATCTACCGGGTGTTATCCCGTAGTCCCAAATATAAATATGCAGGGGAATCTACCGGAATACCGTTCCGTAGTCCCAAAGTAAACATGCAGGGGGATCTACCGGATTACCGATCCGTAGTCCTAAAGTAAACACACAATAGTCTCAAGAATGAATCTACAGTTATATACAAGTTCATACCAAGAAAGAAACAGAGGATTCTGTTCTAAACATGCTGCACAGGATTCAAATAGACAGTTAAGCAGATAGTACAATTAAGTCACTTAAGCATGCTTTCCTAAGCTAAACAGTAGGCTTTAAATACAAGTAGTGTTCAAACAAAAGGAAACACAAATATTTACTTAGTGAAAATGGGTGTTTTCAACAATTAGCACGTGTACGCACTCGTCACCTCAGGTACACAGCACTCATATAACAACAGAACCAAAATCCTAAGGGGAGTTCCCCCACACAAGGTTAGGCAAGCCACTTACCTCAAACAAGCTCAAGATCAATTCGAAACCACGCTTTTGCCACGAGTATCCAACTCCGAATGGCCCAAATCTAATCAAATGAATACCATAACATAAATACAACTACAAACAATTAATTTAGTTAAAGAAAACTGAAGCTACGATAAGAAAATAAGACAACGCCCAAAAATTCTCTCCGGGCCCACATCTTGGAATCGGGTAAAAGTTACCAATTTAGAACACCCATTTACTCACGAGAACACTCGTCCAAAAATTATCAGAATCCGATACCAAAATCTCCCTCAAAACTCAAATTTTTTTGGTTGGGGAACTTTTCCCCATTTCTTCCAATTCTTCACCCCAAATCCGAAATTAAATGATAAAAGTAACAATAGATTAGTGGAATACAACTAGAAAGGGATAAGAAATTATTACCCAATGATCTCCTCTTCAAAAAACCCCACAGAATTGCCCTACCCCAAGCTCCAAATTTGAATTTCCAAGTTAAGAACTCAAACCCTCAAAATTTCATATTTCTGCCAAGCGATTTCCGCATTTGCGGTCATTGGAGCGCACTTGCGGTCCCGTACCTGTGGAAAGGCATCGCAGGTGTGAAATTCACTTAACGGGCTGGGTCCGCATTTGCGGTCACTTGGTCGCATCTGCGGTTTCGCATTTGCAGTCACCCAGCCGCACCTGTGGTTTCTGGAGCCTTGGCCTATTCCTGCTTCTGCGATCACCAAGCCGCTTCTGCGGCGCCGCACCTGCGGACCAACACACGCAGGTGCGGTTATGACAGGTTCAACAACCTTAGATTTTTGCCTAAGTCCAAATTCCAATCCGTTCGACATTCGAAACTCACCCGAGGCCCCCGGGACCTCAACCAAACATGTCAACCAATCCTAAAACATCATTCGAACTTATTTTAACCCTCGAATAGCATCAAATAATGCAAAACTACGAATCACCCTCCAATCCAAGCCTTATGAACTAGAAATCTCAAGGATCCTACACCAGATGATAAAACCAACCAAACCAAGTCTAATTGACCCCAAATTGGCACACAAGTCACATTCATCCCTACAGAGCTATTCCAACTCTCGGAGTCAGATTCCGACCCCAATATCAAAATTTCACTATCGAACCGGAAACTTCGAAACTTCGACTTTCGGCATTTTAAGCCTAAATAAGCTACGAACCTCCAAAACACAATCCGAACACGCCCCTAAGCCCGAAATCACTCAACGGAGCTAACGGAATTGACGGAATTCCATTCGAAGTCGTCTTCACACTACTCCGACTACGGTCCAGGTTCTAAAGCTTAAGCTCTCATTGAGGAACTAAGTGTCCCAAAATACTGTGAAATTCACAACGAATCATCCCGGCAAATCAGAATAGCAGAAACAAATACGGTGAAAGCAGTTAATAAGGGATCGGGGCATTAATTTTTAAAATGACCGGCCGGGTCGTTACAGTCATAATCTCCTTTAGAGCATTTAATTTTTTTCAATACCAGCTACAATCCTATGGGGATTGGTGCTCCCAAATATTATGATCGTCTTTGTATAGACTTCATTAACGCGTTTCACCCATAGTACATCATTTTTATTGCCACCTGCCATATCAGCTTGCCAACAAAATCTATATTCCACTGTTTACATTCCTTAATGTTCAGTCCTCCATATATTTGAGGTGTACAGACCTTTTGCCATGCTACCAGTGATATCTTCCTTTGGCCTATGAGTTTCCTATAAGTAATCTTTACATATTCTCTTAATGCTCTTAACCACACTCTTTGGTAAGATGAATACAACTCCCCAAAAATTATAAATGGAGAAAAGAACACCATTGATAATTTGTATTCTTCCAGCATACGAAAGTAATTTGGAGTAACCATTGTGTATTCTCTCTGTAATCTTGTCAATCAAAGCATGACATTCCACTTTGCTCAATTTCTTAGAGGAGAGAGGTAAACCAAGGTATCTTATAGTCAGTGAACCCAAAAAAAACTCTGTGTAATTAAAAATCTCCTACTTGTATTCCTTATCCATCCCTGCCAAGAAAATGTTAGATTTGTCTAGGTTGACCAAAAGCCCAGATACTCCACTGAAGTGGTTGAGTACTTCCATCATCCTATTAATTGAAGCAACTTCTTCTTTACAAAACAACATCTAATCATCAGCAAAGATTAGGTGTGTCAACTTAGTTGCTTTACATATTAGATGAAAGTGAAAGTCTGGCAGCTCACTCATTTTACCAAGACCTCTTTTCAGGTAATTCATTACTAGAACAAACAGCGGGGGAGACATAGGATCCCCCTGCCTTAGTCTTTTTTCTCCTTGAAAATAATCATATCCCTTACCATTAACCTTGACAGTGTAATTAGGAGTTGTAATGTGGCACATCACCAATTGGACAAATGGTCTAGAAAATCCATAGCCCAGTAGGACCTCCTCCAAAAACTCCCAGCTAACTATGTCATATGCTTTCCTTAGATCTATCTTCATTAGGAATCTTGGAGTAGTTTTCCTATTAGAATGTCTCAGTATATGGCATATCAGAACATTATGAATTAATGATCTACCTTCTATAAAAGTTGTTTGATTCCCTGTTACTATAGTTGGGAGAACTTCTTTTAGTCTGTTATAAATGAGTTTTGAAATGCACTTAAACATGGTATTGCAGCATGAGATAGGCCTGTATTGGCTTGCATTTTGAGGATCTTCAACTTTGGGAATTAATGCTATGATAGTTGAGTTCAGTTGCTTCAACATTTGACCGTTATCAAAGAATTTCAGGATTGCATTTATTACATCTTCTCCAACCACAGACCATGAAGCCTTGAAAAAATCACTTCCAAATATATCTGGACCAGGGCTCTTATTCACATCTATCTGAAACATTGCAACTTTGACCGCTGCACTTGTATATGGTTTCAACAATTGAATCTGCTATTCTACTGATAAATGTTTGCGATTACTCATAAAACTCTTGAAAGATTTTATCTTGCCAGAAACTTTCTTCCCTAGCAAATCTTTGTATTAATCAATAAAAATAGAGGCAATATCAATTGGATCAGTTTGTACTGTACCTTGATCATCTGTTAACTGGATGATATTTTATTGAAGCTTCATGTGCTTGATCATAGAGAAAAAATATATGGTGTTTTCATCTTCAAACCTTATCCATGTTGCCTTACTCTTCTGTTGCAAGAACTCAGCTAGGTAGGAAGATTGTCTGAATTTATGAAATAACTCATTTTCCTTTATCTGCAAAGCAGTATCCTGAAGGTGTAAATGTAGTTCTGCTTGCACCTAAGCAAGATTAATTCTGTCTTCATCAACTACTGCAATTACATTACTAAAATGTTGGTCATTCAGCTTCCTTAATTTGTGCTTCAGATATTTTAATTTTTTCACCACTCTAAACATACTATACCCATCTACTTGTTGAGCCCATCCTTCCTTTACTACATCAAAAAGGGATGTGGCTAGCCCATATATTACAATATTTAAAAGTAACTCTATCTCTTCGAGGACCATCAATGAGAATCAGCTTCATGGGACAGTGATCACTTAGTCCCTCAGGTAAGAAATGAGCTTTGAAACTTGGCATGTTATTCAACCAATTTGTATTAATAAACACCCGATCTATTTTGGACATCACTCTTCCATCTCTATGTTTATAATTCCAAGTATATTTACTTCCACATCTTGGCAGTTCAATCAATCCACAAGCATCTATACAACTTTGAAATTCTATTATTTCTGATAGGCTAATGGGGTTACCTCCAATTCTGTCATCTGGTTGAAGCACTGAATTGAAATCTCCCATCACTAAAATCGTATATTTAGTCCTGCACTTATAGATCCAAATATGTCCATAATTGTCTTCTCTCCTCTCTTGTATTAAAAGCATACACTACTGTTGACAAGTAGGTAACCTTAAATTAATGTGATGAACCTTGCATCTGACTGCTTGGGAAGTTTTATTGATTAGGTTAATTTAAAAACAATATGGTCTCTATGTTAACCATATTCATCCATTATAATATTGCTCTAGATTAGTGATATATCCCCAACCTCCAAATAGTTTGTTTGCCAGCTGATCTGCCCTGTTTACTTTAACTTTAGTTTCCAGAATTCCAATCATACCTATATTTTCTTTTTTACCAAGGAGCCTTACCTCCTTTTGTTTGTTAGGGGCATTAAGATGCTATCTATAATTGGAAGGGAGGTTGACTGTCCCACCCACATTCTTTACAAGGCTTGGTACTCCTTGAATACATTAGTCTACTGACTCACTAGGATCTTCTTGAGCTAGTGGCTTAAAAGTGTTCTATTGGTTAATTTGAATTTCTTTATCTTCTTGTTGCTTGCTAATGGTGAAACTGGTAGTATTAATAGGTGTTACCTATCCTGAATTTACGTCTTGATTTCCTGATGTCCCCTTGTTTATAGTCACACCTTGTATCTTTTCTGTAGTCTTTGTCACTAGTTTTTTTGGTTCTGAGCTGGTAGATTTTCCTCTTGTTGTCTCTGAACAGGTGAAGGTTGCTTCACCTTCTTTACCTGACATTTCTTTTCATTATGACCATATTTCTTGCAAAACTTACATAAAGTAGGTTTTAAATCATATTGTGCCTTTTTCTCCATAAGTATTCCTTTTTCATTTTTAAAGAAAACCTTTTCTGGTAGCTTGCATCCATTCCTACTTCAATAAGTAATCGTGCAAAGCTAAGCCCCATCTTCTTTTCTGTGTGATTGTTTACCATCAATAGTTTACCAATTAAACTTCCTACTTTGCTTAATCCCTTTGAACTCCAATATTTGAAGTCCAAACCAAGTAATTTTACCCATATTGGAATTGTATAGAGCTCCTCCCTGGTAAATTCCATATCTGGATGTCATGCTTTCACCATAAAAGATTTGTTATAGATGTTGTATATACCTCCTTGAACAACTTCATTCTTCCCTACTACATCATCAAATATCACCAGTACTATCCAATTCTTCATTGTAAAGATCTTAGTGATGCCATATTTGCTCCATATTTTCTGGATATAGCTATTCAAAATCGATAAGGGAGGGTGAGCCCCCAAAACATAACATACTATAACAGTTTTCCAATATTTCAGTTATGTACTGATATCCTCTGTTTCAATTTCACAGACAGAAGTCTCTGCATGCACCTCTGGAGCTATGTATTCTAGTTTAAAACCAACATTAGTTACCTTTGTGGTGTTGAAGTTGTCCCAGATGGATCCCTTGCTTGTGACTTCATCCGTTAGTTCTACTTTGTTTGCCCATGAGAGCTTGCTTTGACTCTTTGACGAACTTCCTGAAGCTTCTTTTGAGGTCGATGTGACCTCCAATTGCTCAGGTGCCCTGGCTATTGAAGCCCCCCCCCCCCCCACGTCCCCTCTGAGTTTGCATCCCTAGGTTTTGCTGGTACTGTTCCATTGGTTTCCAACCCTACCACCGGCAACTTCGAGATTTTAGTTGCCTTTAACAACTCATCCTTTCTCTGTTGTTGATTTCTTACTAGCGCAGCTGATTCCTGAGCTAGGATTGCCTTCTGCGATGGATTCCGAGCTCTCTTCTCTATGAACGACGCACGTTAAGCTAGCATGTGCTGAGAGAGAAACAGAATTTCTCTTCTTCAAAGATGAAGAAATTAGGTAAGTTCATTATATAGTCTTTGTAATTATAATTTTTTTATTATATGAATAATAATATATTATATTGTGGTACCAGACCTAATATATACACGATAAATTTAAAGGCAAAAAAACTGATTGCATGCAAATAAAGTTATCCACAAATTATCTAAAGCTTGTTTAAGAAGCATAAGACCAACAATATAAACATGTATAGTTTTATTACTATTCTAACAAATGCCACATACAGTGTTGTACCTTGTACATCAAAAAATATTTAAAGTCTTAGAAACTTTACACTTAATGTTTTAGCTAGCATACTCGTTCTCGATGTAAGTTTATTCAAATTTAAAAATAAGAGAAAAAAATATATAATTTATAGGTTCTCAATATGAATTCAGCTCATACTTATTCTAAATATGAAGATTTTAACTTCTAAATACGAGTTTAGAATTATCTAGTAATTGATGATTGAATAAATCAATACCAGCAACTCTTGCATAGCACAAAACATTATAAGGTCTATCTAATAAAATTAAATTAAATAGGAAAAACGAATCACATATATAACGAGAATTTTTTAAATAAATAAAAAAGAACACTCGCTCATTAAGAGCATATTAATCAATACTTTTGTGCTTATAGAATGTTTCAAGTTATAAAAAAGAAAATAGTATTAACTTCATCGTCGCGGTGCTACAAGCTAATGATCAGAATTATATTAGCACTTGTGACTCAAAAGGTGTATTTACAACAAAAAATTTTAGCCTGCAATAACATAGCCTAAGAACTGAATTTTCATCACTTAGAATTTCGCCAACCTACTAGTTGAAAAAAAGTAAAGAACAATAAAAATTGAAAAAACTTACAGAAATTATGTTTATGCATCCAATCTCAGATTGTTTTGCGTAAGAATTTAACAATATAAACTGCTTACTTCTTCCAAAGGTTATTTACTTTGTTAGCGAGATATTGTTGCAACTCCAGCCATTGCAACAAAGTTTACAAAACCTTGTTGATTAATTAAGATGATTAAACACCAAAATAAAATTATAAAATATTAGAAATATTATACGCAGTTAAAGAAGAACTACCTATCAAAATTAATCAAGCTTCGAAAAAATAATCTTTAGCAATCATTATTCTTTGGTATCGCAAACTTGTTTGCATCAATCCACAACTTCTGCCATTTGCATAATAAACTCTGAACTTATGGATACCTAAACAAAGAAAAGGCACAATTCTAAAGAAAGAAAAACCTAGAATTAAACCTAAGATAAAGCCACACGGCAGTGAAGAATCCTAATTCCTAATCCTAAGTAAAGAAAAATCTAAAGAATCCTAAAACCTAAATACACGTACCTAAATATTCGGTAGTTTTAGGCTTTTTCCCAAAATATAAAATTTATTACACTAATTACAATTACAATTATATTCAATTTAGAATGTATTTATAAAGGGTAAAAAAGATGAATGATATTTTGATAGGGGTTTCGTACTTTTAATATAGTACTAGTCTCTATGTTCGTGTGTTGCACGAGAAATAAGTATTAAAAATAATAAATGGAAGGGACTGAAATGGGCAAAGGATACTAATAATGGGGATTAAAATAATCCACAATTGAAGGCATTCAGCAATAAATAATCAGACTCTCAATCAAAACTAATGGTCTTAATTAATAGAGATTATTTGGTAATGATTTTTTGATATTATGCCAACTTTGTTTACTATGACTTTGTTTGTGTCTCGGCTTTCAAGTTAATACTATCAGTCTATGCGACACCAACTAATCTACTTCAAGGTGATTCTTTAAATTAAAATCTATCCATGAGTTGATTAATAATATGTTAGTATGATTCTTATTTTATTTACTCAATTGATATAGTCTACAAGTCCCATAGAATTGCTCTTGTCCTCAAATCTCAGAAGATTCTTATCGTTATTAGATATAAACTTTTACCTTGTTTAAACAAATGTAAGTAAAAAAGCACAAGATCCCATCCCGTAAACATTTACTAAAGGTGATGGAAAAACTAAACCACACCAACGTTTTAGGTGAAGATATATATATATATATATATTTCTCCTCCACTTCTTAAAAGATAATTGCGTTTCCTATACCTAATGCTATAGCAAGAAAATTTTCTTCTTATTTATCAATATCTATATTACAAAATCTTAAATGTGTCTTTCATTCGAGTATATATCATATTCCCACCATGTTGATACTTATAGTCTTATATAACTTCATACAAAATGTTGATTGAATGAATATTTGTGTTAAAATATTTGTAGGATGAGAAAACAAAATAAATTAATGCATATATGCTAAAGATCATTTTTCTTGGTAAGAAAAATAAAGTTGATTAGTCTCTCTAGAAATAAAGATTGGATATTACACCGCCTTAGTGTTGAGTTTTTGTTTAAGATGAAATAGTCTTAAAATTAGAGTGAATGGGAAATGGGATTTGGATTCGGATTTGGTCAAATGATCGATCGATTGATTAATTTTTTGGACCAAATTTATTTGTTAATAATGAATATTAACGTGATATAATCCGTGTTTGTAACAGATGTTTTCCAATCCGTGTATTGTATTGTAACACTAAACAATAAGCAGCCTAGTGCACCTCCCACAATGGTGCAAGTGCTCCTCCCACCAAGCAAGTGTATATACCACCATGTAAGTGCTTCCTCCATGATCTAGTGCTTGTTGCACCATGGAAGGGGTGGATTTCTCTCAAATAACTGCTATAAATAGAGCATAAGTTGGAGAGAAAGAAGAACACATCGGAAAAAACACTCGAAACACTCTGTATACACTTAATATACACTCTGTATACACTGGATATATACTTTGCATATACTGGATATACACTCTGTATACACTGCGTATACACTGGAAAAACGAATTGCAATCTGATATTCTCTTCAGTAAGAATTCAACATTGGCTATACTTTGCATTCCTTCATCTCAGAATTTCCATTCGACTTATGAGTTGTCCTCCTTATTCTGCATTGTTTTTAACTACAAACAAAGCATCCATAAGTGTGATTTGCTGCCAAACTTTGTGTTCGCTGAAACACTGGGGTTTGAAGTACCGCTACACCAGTGTGTAATTCGTTCTATCCTGGGAGAAAATAATCTACAACCTTGGGTACTAGGAGGGGATTAAATTCCTTAAGGAAACACTGTGAATTCAGTGGGCTCGAATTAATTTCTGTTTTTATTTATATTTACGTTTATAAGCTAACGTTCTAATTTCCAGAATTATTATTTACAAGTACAGAAAGAACAACAATCTTAAGGAATTTAATAATTTAATTTCTGTATTTGTGTTACTTTTATTATTCTGGAAACTATAACCTTTGTGGTTTTTTGTGTACTCCCGTTTGGAGAGTAAAGCCTTCGTGGCGGTTTGTTGGAAATTAAAATCTACGTGATTTTTACTCCAGTTTTAAAGCCTTCGTGGCATTTTGTTGGAGATTAAAATCTACGTGATTTTTCACTCCAGTTTTAAACGTTTATTAAACGTTTGGTTGTGTCATTTTTACAGTAAAAATGGCGAATGACGGAAATCAAGCTGTTCCGATGATGACTGCCAGCGCATCGACAAGTCGAACTCCGACGTTGGCACCGGCAGAGAAACCCGAAAAATTTTCCGGGATGGATTTCAAGCGCTGACAGCAAAAGATGTTCTTCTACTTGACTACGTTATGTCTACAGAAGTTCATCAAGGAAGATGTTCCTGATCTTCCAGATGAAACTCCAGAGAATGATAGCTTTCTCGTGATTGAGGCGTGGAAGCATTCTAACTTCTTGTGCAGGAATTATATTCTTAGCGGACTGGAGGATAATCTGTATAATGTATACAGTGGCGTGGAGACGTCAAAAGAATTGTGGAATGCACTTGAAAAGAAGTACAAAACTGAAGATGCCGGGATGAAGAAATTCGTCGCCGCAAAATTTTTGGACTACAAAATGGTAGATAGCAAGTCTGTTATTACCCAAGTCCAGGAATTGCAAGTGATTATTCATGATCTACTTGCTGAAGGTATGTTTCAAATAAATACTGATATTGAAAGTAAATTTTTTAGTAATTTTACTAACGGAATTTTCATTGAAGGTCTTGTCATCAATGAAGCATTCCAAGTAGCAGCAATAATTGAGAAGTTGCCTCCATTGTGGAAGGACTTCAAAAATTATTTGAAACACAAACGAAAGGAGATGTCCCTTGAAGATCTCATTATTCGATTGAGAATCGAAGAGGACAATAAAGCTGCTGAGAGAAGAGGCCGTGGAAATTCAATAATAATGGGAGCAAATATTGTTGAAGATAACAAAAAGAGAAAGAAGGCTTCTGGTCCGAAATACAACCCAAGCAAGAAGCGGTTCAGTGGAAACTGCTACAACTGTGGAAAAACCGGACACAAATCTACGGAGTGTCGTGCTCGGAAGAAAGACAAGCAAAGGGGTCAAGCAAACATGGTAGAACAGCATGATGATGTTGATGACTTGTGCGCCATGCTTTCTGAATGCAACCTGGTAGGAAACCCAACGGAGTGGTGGATTGATTCTGGAGCCACTCGCCATGTTTGTGCTGTGAGGGAAGCATTTTCTACATATGCTTCTGCTGGACCCGAAGAGACGCTCTCTATGGGAAATGCCGCTACAACAAAAATTGAAGGATACGGTAAGATATTTCTCAAGATGACTTCTGCAAGGTCATGACTTTGAACAACGTCCTTCATGTTCCCGAGATTAGGAAGAACTTAGTCTCTACTGGACTTCTTGTAAAGCACGGTTTCAAGTGCGTTTTTGTATCTGACAAGGTAGTGATTAGTAAGAATGAAATGTTTGTAGGAAAGGGTTACCTTACTGAGGGCCTTTTTAAGCTGAATGTAATAGTTGTTGAAGCTAATAATAAAACTTCAGCTTCTTCTTACTTACTTGAGTCAAATGATTTATGGCATGTACGTTTAGGTCATGTCAATTATAAAACCTTGCGAAAAATGATAAACTTGGAAGTATTGCCTAAGTTTGAATGCGAAAAATCAAAATGTCAAATATGTGTGGAATCTAAGTATGTTAAATAACCTTATAAGTCGGTTGAAAGGAATTCAAATCCTTTAGACTTAATTCACACAGATATTTGTGACATGAAGTCAATACCATCTCGCGGTGGAAAGAAGTATTTCATAACTTTTATTGACGATAGTACTCGATATTGCTATGTTTACTTACTTAATAGTAAAGATGAAGCAATAGACGCATTCAAGCAATACAAAAATGAAGTTGAGACGCAACTTAACAAGAAAATCAAAATGATAAGAAGTGATAGGGGTGGTGAATATGAATCTCCTTTTGAACAAATATGTTTAGAATATGGAATTATTCATCAAACAACAGTCCCTTACACGCCCCAATCCAATGGGATTGCGGAAAGAAAGAATCGTTCATTAAAGGAGATGATGAACGCATTATTGATAAGTTCTTGTTTGCCACAGAACTTGTGGGGGGAAGCCGTTTTTACGGCCAACCGAATACTAAATCGAGTACCCCATAGTAAAACACAATCCATTCCATATGAAAAATGGAAAGGAAGGAAGCCCAACTTGAATTATTTTAAAGTGTGGGGGTGTTTAGCAAAAGTGCAAGTTCCTAAACCCAAAAGGGTAAAAATAGGACCGAAAACAGTTGATTGTGTTTTCATAGGATATGCGACTAATAGCAAAGCATATCGATTTCTGGTTCATAAATCAGAAAATCCCGACATTCATAATAATACGGTTATAGAATCAGATAATGCTGAGTTCTTTGAATATATATATCCGTATAAAAAGGAATGCGAGTCGATTGGTGAAGGATCTAAACGACCTCAGGAAGAAACAAAAGAAAGTACATTTAATCAGGGGGATCCAAGACGTAGTAAACGTCAAAGAACGTCTACTTCGTTTGGACCAGATTTTGTGACTTTCTTATTGGAAAATGAGCCTCGAACATTTAAAGAAGCTATGTCTTATTCGGAATCATTGTTCTGGAAAGAGGCAGTCAATAGTGAAATAGAATCCATATTGAACAACCATACATGGGAATTGGTTGATCTTCCTCCTGGAAATAAACCTTTGGATTCTAAATGGATTTTTAAGAGAAAAATGAAAGATGATGGCACTATTGATAAATTTAAGGCAAGACTTGTTGTCAAAGGGTATAGACAACGAGAAGGTCTTGACTACTTTGATACATACTCTCCAGTTACAAAGATTACGTCCATACGGATGTTAGTAGCATTAGCTGCAGCGTATGGTCTTGAAATTCATCAAATGGATGTTAAAACGGCCTTCTTAAATGGAGAGTTGGAGGAAGAAATTTACATGGAACAACCTGAAGGGTTTGTGGTTCCAGGTAAAGAAAATAAGGTATGTAGACTTGTTCAGTCCCTTTACGGACTAAAACAAGCACCCAAACAATGGCATGCGAAATTTGACCAAACAATGTTGTCAAATGGTTTTAAGATAAATGAATGTGATAAATGTGTGTACATTAAAAATGTTCCAAATCACATAGTCATTGTTTGCCTATATGTGGATGATATGCTGATAATGAGTAATAACATTGCCAACATAAATGCTACTAAGCGTATGCTAACTAGCAAGTTTGATATGAAGGACTTGGGAATTGCGGATTTAATTCTGGGGATTAAGATCCAAAAGACTCCTCAAGGTCTGGCATTGTCACAATCTCATTATATTAAGACAGTACTTGAAAAATTCAAGCACTTGGGCTTTAAAGTTGCAAAGACTCCAATTGACGTGAATCTTGCACTAGCAAAGAATAAAGGCCAAAGCATATCACAATTGGATTATGCTCGTGTGTTGGGATGCTTAATGTACATCATGAATTGTACACGACCAGATATAACTTGTGCTATAAGTAAACTAAGTCGATACACGAGCAATCCAGGCCAATCTCACTGGATGGCAATGAAACGCGTTTTGGGATACTTAGAACACACACAAAACTTTGATTTGCACTACAGTAAATATCCTGCGGTGATTGAAGGATATTGTGATGCAAATTAGATCACTGGTTCAACTGATTCGAAGTCCACAAGTGGATATGTATTCACTATTGGTGGAGGAGCGGTATCTTGGAAGTCGTCCAAACAAACATGTATTGACCGCTCTACAATGGAGGCTGAGTTCATAGCCTTAGATAAAGCCGGTGAAGAAGCTGAATGGATCCGGAATTTCTTGGAAGATATTCCATTTTGGCCCAAACCGTTGGCACCAATATGCATACACTGTGATAGCCAAGCGGCAATTGGAAGGGCTGGGAGCATTATGTATAACGGTAAATCTCGTCATATACGACGAAGACATAAAACCGTTAGGCAACTTCTCTCTAGAGTAATTATCACGATTGACTATGTAAAGTCAAGTGATAATGTGTCAGATCCACTTACAAAAGGTCTAACTAGAGAGGTAGTTGAGAAATCATCGAGGGGAACGGGACTATGGCCGGGAACAAGTCATTGTGGCGGTAACTCTACCTAGAAGACTGGAGATCCCAAGATCTAGGTTCAAGGAGATCAAACAAAGTCATCAATGACGGTTCAACATTGTCAACAAAATTTGTTTTAGTCCATTCTCGTGATGAGACAATGTTCAGTACCAAGGATAAAGCATTAAGGCTTTTTAATGATTTCTAAATTTGATACAGGGTATATCAAATAGTGTATCTACGGGATGACACGTTTAGGAATCACCTATGTAAGTGTGAAGTGTTAGCCGCTTCAAGGAGAATTTTGCAAGGCCAATTCTCTACGCACTTATGAAACCAGGCAGTGTTCATGGCTGAAACGAACACAACAATGAGAACCAAAGACGGTTAAGGGTTGATTGTGTGACTTATGATTGTCTAGGTATACACTAAAGTTCGACGGTTCAAAGATATCAAATCTACCGATTGACCGAGTATATCCGACATAAGTTCACTACGGAAAGTTCAAAGGGAAACCTACTCATCCAGATGCAATTAATCCTTGTTTGCAAATCACACAAGTTTTTTCATGCATACTTCCGTGATATAGCCATTCCCCATTCATGTGGGGATTGTTGAGTTTTTGTTTAAGATGAAATAGTCTTAAAATTAGAGTGAATGAGAAATGGGATTTGGATTCGGATTTGGTCAAATGATCGATCGATTGATTAATTTTTTGGACCAAATTTATTTGTTAATAGTGAATATTAACGTGATATAATCCGTGTTTGTAACGGATGTTTTTCAATCCGTGTATTGTGTTGCAACACTAAACAATAAGCAGCCTAGTGCACCTCCCACAATGGTGCAAGTGCTCCTCCCACCAAGCAAGTGTATATACCACCATGTAAGTGCTTCCTCCATGATCTAGTGCTTGTTGCACCATGGAAGGGGTGGATTTCTCTCAAATAACTGCTATAAATAGAGCATAAGTTGGAGAGAAAGAAGAACACATCGGAAAAAACACTCGAAACACTCTGTATACACTTAATATACACTCTGTATACACTTAATATACACTCTGTATACACTTAATATACACTCTGTATACACTGGATATACACTCTGCATATACTGGATATACACTCTGTATACACTGCGTATACACTGGAAAAACGAATTGCAATCTGATATTCTCTTCAGTAAGAATTCAACATTGGCTATACTTTGCATTCCTTCCTCTCAGAATTTTCATTCAACTTATGAGTTGTCCTCCTTATTCTGCATTGTTTTTAACTACAAACAAAGCATCCATAAGTGTGATTTGCTGCCGAACTTTGTGTTCGCTAAAACACTGGGGTTTGAAGTACCGCTACACCAGTGTGTAATTCGTTCTATCCTGGGAAGAAATAATCTACAACCTTGGGTACTAGGAGGGGATTAAATTCCTTAAGGAAATACTGTGAATTCAGTGGGCTCGAATTAATTTCTGTTTTTATTTATATTTACGTTTATAAGCTAACGTTCTAATTTCCAGAATCATTATTTACAAGTACAGAAGGAACAATACTTAGTCTATATTTTATGAAATTCGGTAGTTATAATATCGTCAAAGCTTAAACTTTATGATATACGAATTACGATAGAACCTATTTAATGGCTCCGAATGTCATTCAACCAACTATTGCTATAATCATCTTTCGTATATTTTGTGATGGCCAATACATTTAATAGTTTACTTGGCAAGTTTTTTCTATGTACCGGAGTTCCAACCCTTGAATACCCATCAAAAGCAAACGCCACAATCTCAAGACAACATAGTTAAAGAAAATTAAAAAATTAATAACTTTGATCAAAAGAATTGTCAATGCCATGTATTTCCGATAAAAGTTACTTTAGAGTAGCTTTTATTATATTTATGTGTTGTAGTTCATAAAGAATTAGAATTATTCTGGCGGGTACTGGCCAAAAACAATTAGAATTTACTTTGGCTTGGTCTTTGTTATATTTATACTCTTTCTTGCCCAACAACTAAAATACTATCCTACTTAAAGAATCCTATAATCAATGAGAATTGTTAGCGGTAAACTGTCCAAAAACTGTTAGAATACTATGCTAGTAGAATTAGAGTATCAATGAGAATGATGTGGCGGTGATGAGATTAAGTTCCAAACGAATTCTGTTCAATATTACAATTAGATCCCATATTAAATTGTTTGAGTAAAGACATATTTAACTTCCAAAGGGTATAAAAGTCAGCTAATTTTTCGAGGCTATTTTTATCGTTTAATATTTAACGTGGATCATTCGTGCTTTTATAATAATATAGATATAAATATACTAGTTTCTATGTTCATGTATTGCACGAGATTCTTAAGTCAATTATTATGAAAAAAAATTCTAAATTTTTGAAAAATATTCTATACAAAAAGAAAGAATCTCGTATTTTATATAGAGGTAATATGCGTTTTATACGTAGGATACTGGGATTTGTTATGGCTTTAGAACTCTAAGAGCATGTGGGATTCTTCTATTTTTACGTGTAACTATCCAGGTAGAATTAGTATAGTATTAGAACTTTACAATCGATTAATAATTTTATTTTTTTTACCTTTAATTGGTAGCATATTCCAAAATATTGGGCAAATTAGTATTAGAGATTACTATTTTAGAAATAAATTTTTGAAGAAAATTGTTAACTGAAAAATACAATGGTTTTAGAAATTGAATAATGCTTGAACTTGTTGGTATCGGACCTGTATTTTGGTTTCGGAGCCCGGTACAGGTCCGTTATAATATTTTTACTTTATCTGCAAAATTTGGTGAAAAACGGAAGTAATTTGACATGATTCGGACCTTTGGTTGAGAAAATAGAAAGTTTGATCATGAGTTTTGGTGAATTCGAATTCATAGTTCTAGATGTTATTTTGGCGATTTGATCGCGCGAGCAAGTTCGTATAATATTTTAAGACTAGTGTGCATGTTTGGTTAGGAGCCCCGAGGGCTCGGGTGAGTTTTGGATAGGCTTCAGAGTGTTTTGGACTTAGGAAAAAATGTTGCAGGTTTAGTTCTGGTGTTGGCCTCTGATCTCACAATTGTGAGACCAGAGTTCGCAATTGCGAAGCCTGACAGTGTTGCAATTGCGAGCCACTCATCGTAAATGCGAAGAGTAGCTGGGCCAACAGTCTTCGCAATTGCGAAGAACCCTTCGCATTTGCGAAGTAAAGCTGGGAGGGGTATTGGTCGCAAATGCGATCATTTAGTCGCATTTGCGAGGATGATGTTCGCATTTGCGAACTTTCCTTCACATTTGCGAAGGCAGCAAAAATGTGAGAGGTTCGCATTTACGATACTTTCCTCGCATTTGCGGGCTTCGCAAATGCGACATCTACAACTGAGTAAAAGGGTCTTGGACGGGATTTTTCATTCATTCTTCAAATTTTCAAAACTTAAACTCCAAGAGGCGATTTTCCTAGAGCAAGTTCTTCCCCAAATCATAGGCAAATGATTCTTAGCTCAATTCCTTCAATCTATTTCATCTTTTTACAAGATTTCATCACAAAATCTAGGGATTTTCATGGGAAATTGGATGGTTTTGTGTAGAATTTAGGAATTTCAAAATTTGGAGATTTAGACCTCAAATTGAGGTCGGATTCCAAAACCAATTGCATATCCGGGCTCGGGGGTGAATGGGTAATCGGGTTTTGGTCCGAACTTCGAGTTTTGACCAAGCGTGTCGAGGTTCGATTTTTGACTTTTTGAGGAAAATTATGAGGGACCTAAAATTATGCATTTGAATTGATTTATTTAGCATTTATTGATGTTATTAAGTAATTATGAATAGATTCGGTCGGATTGGAAGTGGAAACTAAGGGAAAAGCGGTAATTGAGGTTTGATTGTGGCCTTGGAATCGAGGTAAGTGTTGCGGCTAACCTTTGCTTGAGGGATTAGGTATTGTTCGCCCTATTTGCTACTTGTTAGTTGTTGAGTACGACCTATAGGTGTGGTGACGAGTATCTATACGTCGTTGTCGGGTCATAGCATGCGAGTGAGTTCTATACTTGTGATAGTTATGTTTCTTTATACGTATTATTCCTGCTTTAGCTAGTTATTGTTCATGTTAACAAGTTTTACTATGTTGTTCCTGGTTTGGATATTGGGTGAGTGTTGGCTTAAGTTGAGATTTCTGTTTTGAAATAAAATGATGAAACAAAGTTGTTTGATTGTGATGCCCTTGCCGGGTTATTGTTGTTTCTGTTGTGGTTATGGTGAGGAAGAGTGTTAAAGCACGAAGGGTGATGCCGTGCACAATTATATTATTCATATGGTGAGGAATAGTGTTAAAGCACGAAGGGTGATGACGTGCACATTTATTTTATTCATATGGTAAGGAAGAGTGTTAAAGAATGAAGGGTGATGCCGTGCACATTTATATTATTCATATGGTGAGGAAGAGTGATAAAGCACGAAGGGTGATGCTGCGCACATTTCTATTATTGTTTGCATGGTGAGGATTGAGAGTAAAAGTACGAAGGGTGATGCCGTGCATTTTCTGATTGTTGTGCTTATTTTATTATCGGATCAAATTGTTTTAGCTATTTAAATTTCTTTATAGTTGTGATTCTTTATGTTGAAACCCCCATAGCATGTTACCCCTTTCCCGTTCATTTCTGCTTAATTTTTATTACTTGTTATCCTGTTAGTATATTGATTAACTGCACAGGCTTATGTTGTTTGTCGTGTCCTAGCCTCGTCACTATTTTGCCGAGGTTAGGCTTGACACTTACCAGTACATGGGGTCGGTTGTACTGATATTGCACTCTGCACTTTCTGTGCAGATCCCGATACTGGACCATACTGATCACAGTTCGAGATTGTTGCCTTCAGTCCACATGAGACCCAAGGTAGATTTGTCGGCGTTCGCAGACCCTGGAGTCCCCTTCCCTCTATCTTAGTTCTGTTTACTTTCATTTCGAAAAACAGATGTATTAGTATTTGTAGAAATTCTTAGATGTTCGTGAAATTGTGACACCAGATCATTGGGGTAGTCTTGTTTTAGAGTTTTGAACTGTTATAAAACTTCCGCACTTTATATCTGTTTAGCGTAGCTATTATTTTCTTTACTGTTTGAGTTAATAATTAATGGGTTAGATTCGTATCTGTTGGCCTGCCTAACTTTCAAGCGTAGGCGCCATCACGATCCTGACGGTGAGAAATCCAGGTCGTGACAGGTCATATACGAACCTGTTGGAACCTTCAAATCCCGATTCCAAGGTTGTTTACTCAAAATCAACCTTAGTCGATTCTTTCAACTTAATTCTTCCAAAATGAGAATTTTCTTACCAAATCAACTCCGAACTTCCCGAAATTCAATTCGACCATGCGTGCAAGTCATAATGTCTGAAGTGAAGCTACTCATGGCCTCAAACTGCCGAACAACGCGCGAGAGCTCAAAACGACTGATCAAATTGTTATACCGCATGAGACGTACATAATATATAATTCAAATGACTGACAAAATATTGAAAACATTAATTTTCTCGTAATTTGAAATTTCAAGAATAGTTAGTAGAAACATACAATTAATTCACCAATGAAGAAGACATGTATTATCTTAGAAATCTAAAACATGAAAAATAAAATAGATTAGAGGAACGTACGTTTATTGGAATTCAGGATAACAAATTCATATGGAGCCCTTTGTATAAAACCATTGAATTCCTTTAAATAAGGTAATTTGTGATAGAATCCCAAAAGAAATCAGACGTTTAAAGAAAAGTTTCAATTTCATTGCAATTGTTACTTAGATGAGTCCTTCGGTGTAGTTTAAATCAGAAAAAATTTCGATCTTTAGTAATTTACAATTGTATCCTTAAATTATACAAATATTTAAGGTTATAAAAGTTTATCGATATTTTAGGGAGTCATTCAACATTTAGCATAAACTAGTTTTAGTATACGTGCGTTGCACATGTGTATAGTGTCTATCAATTAGAAATATGTACATTGACGTTAAAATAAAATGCAATATTTGTTTAAGAGATAAACGTTATTTTTCTCATAGTAATAGTATTAAATATCTTTTGAATACACATAGATGATGAAATTAGTTAAATGTTAGTTGTGCATTATTTTGTAATTATACATATTTTATAGTATAACTTACAAATATGCTAAATTGTATCTCGCCTTAAATCTCTTTATGAATAAATTTTGGCTTCTACTAATTTCATCCTTATTTCTTTAAGTTTGTATTTAAATAATTTAATTCCTAATACAATAATTAGATATTATTTTATATTCTTTTTGAAAATAATTTTTGTACTCTAAGATTTGTGTACACTTGAAAAATAATTTTACCTATCTAATGAATTTGGAAAGGAATAAAATTGGATTATTTTCTAGTTAGTTAATTCGAATCCGTGAAAAAATGGTTAATTCAAATACTTGATTATATTTTTTAATCACTAACAGAAATAAATTGTTTGAGGATTAATATTATTAATTTTATCTCATAGCATAAAATATATGTTTAATTATAACTATAGTTTTTTCACAAAATTCTTGTGTTAAATGATAAAAAATCGAACTTTTGCACTTTATATTTGTCACGACCACAGTTCGCCCTCCGTGAACTATCGTGACGTCATTTATTCTCTATGACTAGGTAAGCCTAACAATTTGCGAAAAAAGAACAACAGATAAAAACTAGTACAAACAACAGATAAACATAATAAAAACGTTTAAGATGCCGCCCGACATATACAATACACACTCTCAACTGAAATATCTCCCAAAACCCGAAATCTCATAAAATCACAAGTTATGGATACTACGTAGTGCTCTAACTCCAGAGTGTCTAAATCAAAAGAAATACAGAAGGGCTATAACTACAAGAGAGAATGGAGAGGGACTCCTCGGTCTGCGGACGCGACAGATATACCTCGAAGTCTCTGAAGAATCGCCCCACCTCAAAGATAGTAGGGCTGAGTCGAAGAACTTGGATCTGCACACGAAAAAACATGTGTAGGAAAGGGCATGAGTACACCACAGTAGTACCTAGTAAGTGCCAAGCCTAACCTCGGTCGAGTACTAACGAGATCAAGTCAGGGCCCTAATGGTATATATGTATAATAAGATAATACAGGAGATGGAACGGTAGGAAGTAACACATGATAATAAAAATAACAACAACTACAACAGAGTGAAAAATCACAGAAGAATATAGCTCCACACAAAAATAGCAACCGGGAATCTCCCAGTATATCGTCCTGTAGTCCTCAAATGTAAATATCCAGTGGATCTCTCGGGTGTCGTTCCGTAGTCCAACTCATAGTGCGCAAGGGATTTATCGGAATACCAATTCGTAGTCCCAAATGTAAATATCCAGTACAGGGGAAAATCTACCGGGTGTAGTCCCGTAATTCCAATGTAAATGCACAGGGGGATCTACCAGAATACCAATCTGTAGTCCCAAATAAACAGGCAAGGGGGATCTACCGGGATATCGCCTGTAGTTCCAAAGTAAACATCACGAAGAATATTCAATTCTATCTAATTCCATACCAAGGAAAAACAGGTATTTCTAACCTAGCATGCTGCACAGAATTCAAATAAGGCAGTTTGAGCAAGTAAAATAGTTAAGTCACTTAGACATGCTTCCCTAAGCTAACAGTAAGGTTAAAATTTGCAAGTAATGTACAACAAGGAAGAAAAACACAATTATAGTTACTTAATGAAAACAGAATTTTCAACAATTAGCACATGTACACACTCGTTACCTCACATGCAAGGCATTTCATATATCAACAATACCAAATCCTAAGGGGAAGTTCCCCCACACAAGGTTAGGCAAGCCACTTACCTCGAACCAGCTCAAAAATCAATCTGAAACCACGCTCTTGCTACGGGTATCCAACTCCGAGTGACCCAAATCTAATCAAATAAATTTCATAATATAAATATAACTACAACCAATGAATTTAGCTAAAGGAATCGAAGCTAAGATAAGAAAATAGAAAAACACCCAAAAATTCTCCCCGGGCCCATGTCTCAAAATCGGGTAAAAGTTGCGGATTATGAACCCTCATTCACACACGAGTCTAACCATACCAAAATTACTCCAATCCTATCCCAAAATCTTTATCAAAACCCCAAAATTAGGCCTAAGAACTTTTCCAAATTTTTTTCCAATTTCTTACCCCAAATCCGAAATTAGATGATGAATTCACGTTTAGATTAATGGGTTATAAGCAAAAAGGAGTTAAGAATCATTACCCGCAAACACACTCCGAAAAACCTTCCAAAATTCGTCTCCCACCGAGCTCCCAATTCAATTTTGTGATATAAACTCAAAACCCTCGATTTCACTTTATGTTCTGCCCAGACGCGACCTTAATTGCGATCGCGGAAGCTCCCACACGATCGTGAAGAGCAACTTCGCTAGCTCCTAGATTTACCATACGCGAACGCAATACTCCCACCGCGAACGCGATGCTTGCACTGCTCAGCTCTACGCGATCGCGGTTGACCTTACGCGATTGCAAAGAGAAACTCCCATTCCACAGTTGCCTCACTTCTTCCTCTTCGCGAACGCGGCGTAGCCCACGCATTCGCAATTCAACTTCCACCAATACTACTCGTTCGCACTCCTTTTCCCGCACTCGTGTAGAACAAAATCCCCTCTGCCTCATCTAAGCCTTCGCGATCGCGAGCCTCCTCACGCGATCGCGATGAAGGAAAGTCTGCAACAGAAAACCAGAAAAATCTAATCTTTCTCCAAGTCCAAAAATGGTCTGTTGAGCATCCGAAACACACTGAGGCCCCCGGGACCTCAACCAAACACACCAACCAATCCTAAAATATCATACGAACGTAGTCCAACCCCCAAATCACATCAAACAACACTAAAATCACGAATCTCTCTCCAATCCAAACCTAAGGATTTCCAAGACTTCCAAATTCCGTTTTTGATCAAAAAGTCTATCAAACCTCATCCGAATAACCTGAAATTTTGCACGCACATCACATTCAACACTACAGAGCTACTCCAACTTCCGCAATTTCATTCCGAACCTGATATCAAAATCTCACTATCGAACCGGAAACTTCAAAAATTCAACTTTCGGCATTTCAAGCCTAAATAAGCTACAGACCTCCAAAACACAATCCGAACACGCCCCTAAGCCCGAAATCACCCAAAGGAGCTAACAGAACTAACAGAATTCCATTCCGAGACCTTTTTCACACTGCTCTGACTACGATCCAAATTCTAAAGCTTAAACTCTCTTTTAGGGACTAAGTGTCCCAAAACACTTCGAAACTCAAAAAAATCATCCTGGAAATTCAAAATGGCAGAAACAAACATGGGAAAAGCAATTAATAAGGGATCAGGGCATTAATTCTTAAAACGACTGGCCGGATCATTACATCCTCCCCCTCTTATAACATTCGTTCGTCCTCGATCGAGCATAGAGACATACCTGAAGTGGTGAAAAGATGAGGGTAACGGCTGCGCATATCCTGCTCGGTCTCCCAGGTCGCCTCCTCGACCAGCTGACCCCGTCACTAAACCTTCACTGATGCAATGTCCTTTGATCTCAGCTTCTGAACCTGCCTGTCCAATATTGCCACTGGATTCTCAACATAAGATAGATACTTGTCCAACTAGACTGAACTGAAATCCAATACGTGTGACTGATCGTTGTGATACTTTCGGAGCATCGAAACATGAAATATCGAATGAACTCCCGCCAAGCTGGGAGGTAAGGCAAGCTCATAAGCAACCTCCCCAACACGTCTTAATATCTCAAAGGACCAATAAACCTCGGACTCAACTTTCCTTTCTCATAACGCCCTTCATAGGCGAAACCCAAAGCAAGACCCGCTCTCCAACCATATAGGAAACATCATGAACCTTCCGGTCTGTGTAACTCTTCTGTATGGACTAGGCTGTACGGAGTCTATTCTGAATCACCTTAACCTTCTCCAAAGCATCTTGAACCAAGTTTGTGCCCAATAATCTAGCCTCACTCGGCTCAAACCAACCCACCGGGGATCTACACTACCTACCATATAAAGCCTCATACGGTGCCATCCGAATGCTGGACTGATAACTGTTGTTGTAAGAAAATCCGCCAGTGGTAAGAATTGATCCCAAGAACCTCCAAACTCCATCACACACGCACAGAGCATATCCTCAAGAATCTGAATAGTGGGCTCGGACTGTCCGTCTATCTGGGGGTGAAATGTTGTGCTCAACTCTACCCGAGTACTTAACTCATGCTGTACGACCCTCCAGAACTGTGATGTGAACTGAGTACCTCTATCTGAAATGATGAAAACTGGAATACCATGCAGGCGAACAATCTCTCAAATATAAATCTCTGCCAACCGCTCCGAAGAATAGGTAGTACACACAGGAATATGATCAGCACAATCACCCAAATGGCATCGAACTTCTTCAAAGCCCGTGGGAGTCCAACTGTGAAGGCCATGGTGATCCGCTCCCACTTCCACTCCGGAATCTCCATCTGCTGAAGCAACCCACTCGATCTCTGGTGCTTATACTTCACCTACTGACAATTGAGGCACCGAGCTACAAACCCAACTATATCTTTCTTCATCCGCCTCCACCAATAGTGCTGCCTCAAATGTTGATACATCTTCGCGGCACTCGGATGGATGGAATATCGCGAACTATGGGCCTCCTCTAGAATCAACTCCTGAAGCCCATCAACATTAGGTACACATACCCGACCCTGCATCGTCAATATCCCGTCATCACCAATAGTCACATCTCTGGCATCACTGTGCAGAACCTTGTCCTTTAGGACGAGTAAATGAGGGTCATCATACTAACGCTCCTTAATACGATCGAATAAGGGAGACCGAGAAACCACGCAAGCGAGAACCTGACTGGGCTCTGAAAGGTCCAATCTCACAAACTGGCTAGCTAAGGCCTTGACATCCATCGCCATGGGCCTCTCAGCCGCTGGTAAATAAGCCAAACTCCCCAAACTCTCTGCCCAGCGACTCAAAGTATCGGCCATCACATTGGCCATGCCCGGGTAATACAAGATAGTGATATCATAGTCCTTCAGCAGATCTAACCACATCCTCTGGCGCAAATTAAGATCCTTTTGCTTGAACAGATGCTGCAAACTTTGGTGATCAGTATAGATCTCACAAGGAACACCGTACAAATAATGACGCCAGATCTTCAATGCGTGGACAATAGCAGCTAACTCGAGATCGTGGACAGGATAATTCTTCTCATGTACCTTCAACTTTCTGGACGCGTAGGTAATCACCCTACCATCCTGCATCAATACCGCTCCAAGACCAATCCTCGAGGCATCACAATAGATAGTATAAGACCCCAAACATGTAGGCAATATCAAAACTGGGGCTGTAGTCAAATCTATACTAAGCTTCTGGAAGTTCGCCTCACACTTTTTCATCCACTGGAACGGAGCACCCTTCTGGGTCAGTCTGGTCATAGGTGCTGCAATAGATGAAAACCCCTCAACAAATCGACGGTAATAACCCGCCAAGCCAAGAAAAACTACAGATCTCTATAACATAGGATGGCCTGGGCCAACTCTACGCTGTTTCCACTTTCCTTGGATCCACTTTTATACCCTCATTCGATACCACGTGACCCAAGAATGCCACGGAATCTAATCAAAACTCACATTTCGAGAACCTTGAATATAACTTCTTTTCCCTCAAAGTCTGAAGCACTATCCTCAGGTGCTGCTCATGATTCTCCCGACTCCGGGAGTATACCAGAATATCATCAATAAAGACAATGATGAATGAGTCAAGATATGGTCGGAACATAATGTGCATCAAATTCATGAAGGTTGTTGGGGCATTGGTCAGCCTAAATGACATAAGAAGGAACTCGTAATGACCATACCGATTCCTAAAAGTAGTCTTCGGGATATTTGGCTCTTGAGTTTTTAACTGATAGTAACCTGAATGCAAGTCAATCTTAGAAAACTCTCGTTCACCATGTAGCTGGTCAAACAATTCATCAATACAAGGCAAAGGATAACGATTCTTCATTGTAACTTTGTTCAACTGGCGATAATCAATGCACATATGCATAGAACCATCTTTTTTTCTTCACAAACAAGACAGGAGCACCCCAAGGTGATACACTAGGTTGAATAAAACCCTTATCAAGCAATTCCTGTAACTGCTCCTTCAACTCAGGAGGAGCCATACAATACGAAAGAATAGAAATGGGCTGAGTGCCTAGTAATAGATCAATGCCAAAATTAATATCTCTGTCAGGTAGAATACCCGAAAGATCAGCTGGAAACATATCAGGGAAGTCCCGTACAACTGGGACCGAATCAACTATAGGGGTATCAACACTAATATCTTTCACATAGGCCAGATACGCGTCACACTCCTTCTCAACCATTCAGTGAGCTTTAAGAAAAGAAATAACTCTACTGGGAGTGTGATCTAAAGTACCCCTCCACTCTACTCGCGATACACCTGGCATAACCATCGTCACGGTTTTGGCACGACAATCAAGAATGGCATAATGGGGCGATAACCAGTCCATGCCCAAGATAACATCGAAATCTACCCTGCTGAGCAATAATAACTTGGCTCTGGTCTCAAAACCACTAAGAGCAACCAAACACAACCGATAAACGTGGTCCACAACAAGAGAATCCCCCACAAGTGTAGAAACATAAACTGAAAAACTCAAAGAATCTCGAGATACGCCCAAATACGGGGCAAAATAATAGGACACATAAGAATAAGTGAAACCTGAATCGAACAAAGCCGATGCATCTCTATGACAGACTAGGACAATACCTATGATGACTTAATCGAAGTCAACAACCTCAGTACAGGAAGGAGAGGCAAAATATCTAGCATGGCCTTCCCATCTAGGGCGGCCTCTACCTCCCCAACCTCCACCTCTGGCTGGCTAGGCAGGTGGGGTAGCAACTGGTGCTAAAATCATAGCCTGGGAACTCTCCGGAGCATGTTGTAGCTGAGAAGTCTGTGGAGGTGCACCCTTCCCTAGTCTAGGGCAATCTCTCACCACATGGCGTGTGTCGCCACACTCAAAATAACCTCACTGCCGACGTAGCTATGGGAACTGTGCGGTACGGGTACTTTGAGACCCCTAAACACCTGAAACACTATGAGAAACCTGAAACGCAAATTGAACTGGCTGACCCACAGATAATGCTGCTCGATGGGCCGGGCCTGAACCGGACCGGACCGGGCCCGCGGTCCTAACGGGCCTGGTGGGCCGGTCCTAGGTGGGCCGGTCTTGGTGGGCCTCCTGAGCCCGTCACGGACTGGTCTCCATGTGTGAGCCCACGAGCCCGGGACCGTTTAGCCCGGGACCGGCAGGCGGGCCTGGGCCGGTCCTGACGGGCCTGGCGGGCCCAACGGCTATTTTTCAAAAAAAAAAAAAATCTGCAATGGCCATATTTAAAATCTAGCCGTTTGGGCTGAAAATATGACCGTTTTTTAAGTTAAAAAAATGGCCATTTGGCCCCCAAACTTTATTTTAACCCCAAACTTTATATAATTACACTTTTCCCCATTTCTCAACTATAAATACCCCCTCATTCTTTCATTTTTATTCACCAATTCATCAATATCTCTCAATATCTCTCAATCTCTCTACTACAATTACTTAATTTATTGTTGAAATTTCGTGAAAAATTGTGAAGTTGTTGAATTGAAGTTTTCAAGTGTTCAACGATTTTCAATTTTCAAGAAGTTGTTCGGCAATCCGGTAAACTCGTTTCAACTCTTACGTTTTTAGAATATATTTTTGTGTGGTTTAGTTTGCATAATTATAATTAATATGGCATTTACTTTGAAAAAAATGTTTGGTAAAGGAAAAGATAAAACCGGTGAAAGTAGGACCAATGGATCTCTCCGGTCTATGAGGTCTCCTCGCTTCCCTGTGCTCTCTCTTCTGACCTTGTCTGTTCTCTTACCGGCAAGCGACCCTTCCCACCTGCTGAAATAGGACCATAGGCTATGTTGCCATGACACCAGGATCTGACCAATGTAAACTCGCTGCTCTGGAGTGGGGGCAGTGGGAGTCTGGGTCCCTCCCCAATCTGTGAAGTAGTTGGTACAACCTGAATCAACCCCACCTGAACCAATGTACCAAACATGCTCAGGAACTGTGCTAAAGTCTCCTGAAGGGCTGGAATAGTAGTAGTAGGCGTATCAGGTGCCTGGGCTCCGGCTGGAGCTACTGGTGGCTCCTTGACGGCAGCTCGCGCGGGTGCTCTGGCTACACCACATGTGCGTCCTCGACCTCTGCCCTGGCCCTAACCTCTGACGGCTCTAGCAAGGGGCACGGGTGCCTGGTCATCTCCGGTAGTACGTGTCCTCATCATTTGTGAGAGAATGGAAGACAGAGGTTTAGAATTGTGATGTCAAAAATCTCGCATGACAAATAAGTCAAATGAAGTGAAATTTTCCTAACAGTTACATAGCCTCCCGTAGATAAGTACAGACGTCTCCGTACCGATCTGCGAGACTCTAATAAACCAGCTTGTGATTCATGACTCCTATGAACTTAGAGCTTTGATACCAACTTGTCACGATCCTAGTTCGCCCTCCGTGAAATATCGTGACGGCACATAATCTCTACGACTAAGTAAGCCTAACAATTTGCGAAAAGAGGAAACAACAGATAAAAACTAGTAGAAACAACGGATAAACATAATTAAAACATTTAAGATGTCGCCCGACATATACAAATACATACTCTCAACTGAAATATCTCCCAAAACCCGGAATTCACGTTTAGATTAATAGGCTATAAGCAAAGAGGAGTTAAGAATCATTACCGCAAACTCCCTCCGAAAATCCTTCCAAAATTCGTCTCCTACCGAGCTCCCAATTTAATTTTGTGATATGAACTCAAAACCCTTGATTTTGAACTTTATGTTCTACCTAGACGCGACCTTAATCACAATCGCGGAAGATCCCACGCGATTGTGAAGAACAACTTCACGGTCTCCAAGATTTACCATACGCGAACGCGATACTCCCTAAGCGAACACAATGCTTGCACTACTCAGCTCTACGCGATCGCAGTTGACCTTATGCGATTGCGAAGAGAAATTCCCACTCCACAGCTGCCTCACTTCTTCCTCTTCGCGAACGCGGCATAGCCCACACATACATTATTCAACTTCCACCAATACTACGCGTTCACACTCCTTTTCCCGCGATCGCGTAGAACAAAATTCCCTTTGCCTCATCTAAGCCTTCGTTGTAATGACCCGATCGGTCGTTTTGATCTCTAACGCATCGTTCATCAGTTTGAGGCCATGAGCAGCTTCACTTCAGGTATTATGACTTGTACGCATAGTTGGAATTGAATTTTGGGTAGTTTGGAGTTGATTTGGAAAGAGAATTCTCATTTCGGAAGCTTTAAGTTGAAAGAATTAAATAAGATTGGATTTTTGAATAAACGACCTCGGAATCGGGATTCGAAGGTTCCAACAGGTTCGTATGATGATATTGGACTTGGGCGTATGTCGTGATCTGATTTTGGAAAACCAGGGAACGTTTTGGCACCTATTGTAGAAGTTAGCATTTTTGGAAGAATTTCATAAGTTTGGGTTGAAGTGCATTTCAGTGTTATCGATGTCTGTTTGGGATTCTGAGTCTGGGAGTAGCTCCGTATGGTGATTCTAGCATTGGGAGCGCCCATCAGAAGTGAATTCGGAGGTCTGTGGGTCGTTTTGGAGTCATTTGGCTAAAGATAGAAATTTGAAGGTTTTTGGAGAAGTTTGACCGGCAGTGGACTTTTTGATATCGGGGTCGGATTCCGATTCCGTAAGTTGTGGTAGGTTCGTATGTTGAATGTGACTTGTGTGCAAAATTTGAGGTCAATCGGACATGATTTGATAGGTTTCGGCATCGAGTATAGAAGTTTGAAGTTCTAAGTTCATTAAGCTTGGATTGAAGGTCAATTCATGATTTTAGCGTTGTTTGATGTAATTTGAGGCCTCGAGCAAGTCCGTAATATATTTTGGGACTGGTTGGCATGATTGGTTGGGGTTCCGGGGGCCTCGGGTGAATTCTGGGTGGTTAACGGATTGAAAATGGAATTTGGAGAAGGTTTGAAGCAGCTGCCTTCTGGTGTAACCGCAGATTTTGGAGCAACTTTGAGGTGCCATTTTCACCACCAAGCATGAGGTAAGTGGATTCTACTAGTTTTGAGTTAACACTTGGATTATATACGGATTTGAGCATGAAAATTTGGTAGAAATTGTGGGTTTTTGGTAGGAGACCTAGAAATTTATATTTTGGATTTTTACCACGATTTTGGGCATGGAATTAAGAGAAAATCATATATTTGAGTTTGTGAGTTCATGGGCAAACTTTATCTTCGAAAAATTTCGGAATCCTGGCACGTGAACCCGAAGGCAATTTTGTCAACTTTTCGATCGGGGATAGGAATTGTTATACATTGGATTGTAATGAGTAATTGAGCATATATTAATGGATTTGCATAATTATTGGCTAGTTTTGGAGAAATTGTGCATCGATTCGAGTCTTCGTAAGGGTGTGGAAGGCCGGTTATGGATCTTCGAAGCGAGGTGAGTCTCCTTTCTAACCTTGTAAGAGGGAATTGTCCTTATAGGTGAATTAATTGAATTTGTGCTCCTCTTTGTGGGGGTTACGACGCGCGAGGTGACGAGAGCCCTTGCGTAACTACTATTATGTTTAAGTCCGGGTAGTCTAGGACCCAAAAGTATGCTATACTTGAAATATTTGTAATCTTATTGACAGTTGAATTGCTTAAATCTTATCAAATTGGTAAATGAATTTCTAAAAGGATTAAACTTCATTTTATAAAATTGTTAAAAGAGAATTGGTTTTTCTTTGGATAATTATTCCCTGATGACTTCTTGATTGACTGTCTGTATGTGTTTAATTTCGGAACGGGCCGAACGCCTCGGTAGATTAAATAGATGCATCTATGGTTCGTGTCATTCGACCCTCTAGCAGTGCACATTTTAAATATTATTGGATCGGGCTGCACGACCTCGGCATGATACGCACATGCTTGTATTGCTTACTTGAGAATTTTAAATGTTGATAATTGCCTTTCCTGGCCAGAGATAAATTGATAAAGATAATGAAAAGCAAACCTTTGGAAATCCTTTATTATTTGAGAAGTTGTTTACCAGCTTTCTGGCTTTATGAGTTAAATTTAACTTTATGAAATCCATGAATTATTCACACTTTTTCTATATTATCATTGGACCATTAGTAAGTGTCGAAAGTCGACCTCTCGTATCTACTTCTTCGAGATTAGATGGGATACTCATTGGGTACATGTTGATTTCGTACTCATACTACACTTCCTGTGCATTTTTGTTGCACAGGTTCAAGTGTGGCTAGTGGCATAGTGGCATGGTTGATACGGCGACTTAGGTGAGCTACATTTATCGAGACGACCCGCAGTCAACAGAGTCCCCTTCAGAGTATTTTACGGTATTTTTTTATTTCTGTCCACTTGTATTCCGGACTGTAGCTGTATTTTATTGCATTCTCTAGTAAATACTCATGCACTTGTAACACCAAATTCTGGGATGATTATGGAGTATCTTGTATTAACTTCTTAACATTCATATTTGATTCGAAACGATTATCTTTTACTGGTAAAACTGAAGGAAAAATCATAGTTTTCAAAAAGTTTTAAACGAGAATTTAATTAAGTATTTTGGTTGGCTTGTCTGACAGCGGTGTCCAATGCCATCACGACCCTTAGTGATTTTAGGTCGTGACATTCGCGATCGCGAGCCTCCTCACGCGATCACGATGAAGGAAAGTCTGCAACAGAAAACCAGAAAAATCTAATTCTTCACCAAGTCAAAAAATAGTCCGTTGAGCATCCGAAACACACCCGATGCCTCTGAGACCTCAACCAAACACATCAACCAATCCTAAAACATCATACGAACTTAGTCCAACTCCCAAATCACATCAAACAACGCTAAAATCACGAATCGCTCTCCAATCCAAGTCTAAGGATTCCCAAAACTTCCAAATTCCGTTTTCGATCAAAAAGTCTATCAAACCTCGTCCGAATGACCTGAAATGTTGCACGCACGTCACATTCAACACTACGGAGCTACTCTAACTTCCGGAATTTCATTCCGACCCCGATATCAAAATCTCACTATCGAACCGAAAACTTCAAAAATTTAACTTTCGGCATTTCAAGTCTAAATAAGCTACGGACCTCCAAAACACAATCCGAATACGCCCCTAAGCCCGAAATCACCCAACGGAGCTAACGGAACTGACGGAATTCCATTCCGAGACCGTCTTAACACTGCTCCGACTACGGTCCAAATTCTAAAGCTTAAACTCTCTTTTATGGACTAAGTATCCCAAAACACTCCGAAACTCAAAATAAATCATCCCGGCAATTCAAAATAGCAGAAACAAATATGGAAAAAGAAATTAATAAGGGATCGGGGCGTTAATTCTTAAAACGACCGACCGGGTCGTTACAATATCGTTATTAAATGACTTTTGTCAATTACTTCTCTCTCTCTTTCTCTTGTTATTACAAAATATTTTCGTAATTATTTTTTTAGTTACATTTTAAAATACATATTAATATTTATATCTAAACAAATTATTGATCGAAGAATAAAACTAATAGCCAATGGATCAATTTATAGGTTGAATGCTGATTTAAATACAGGACAAAGCAAACTACTTTCTCTTTCTTTACCTTTTTACTTATTTTATTTTTTTATATCATAATTGTTCACCTAAAATTTAGCATGATTAAACAATCTTTTTTGAGATAAAAAACGTCCAATTGTGTAAAATTCATATAAGTTAAAATATATATATATATATATATATATATATATATATATATATATATATATATGGTGTTATTTAATTATACTTTAATTTTTAATTCATATAAGATAATACTTTAATAATTTTTAAGTCCTAAGTATAAGGACCTCTTACTTAATTTAAATAAGGAAAGGTATACTACAATTACAACAATAACAACAAAAATAACAAAAGTCAGGAAAGGTATAATAAGTAATAAATCTTAGATAATTTCAAACTCCTAAATATTAAAGTTAAAATAAAATACAATACTTGTTTAAATGATAAAAATAATTTTTCTCATAGTAGTTGTACTAAATATCTTCTGAATATGCATAGATAATGAATTTAGTTAAATTAGTTGTACATTATTTTGTAATTATACGTATCTTATAATAAAATTTACAAATATGTTAAATTGTATTTCACCTGACATCTCTTTATGAATACACTTTGGCTTCTACTAATTTTATCATTATTTCTTTAAGTTTTTGTTTAACCAATTCAATTATTATTACTATAATTAAATTTTATTTTATATTTTGATTTCTTTTATCGCTGATGGTCTTTCTCTCAAAAATAATTTATGTACTCTAAGATTTTTGTAAAATTGAAAAATAATTTTACCTATATGATGAATTTGGAAAGGAATAGAATTGTATTATTTTCTAGTTAGTTAATTCAAATCCGGGAAAAAAGGTCAATTCAAATACTTAATAATATTTTTTAATCACTAATAGAAATAATTTATTTTTTGAATATTTAAATTATTAATATTAACTCATAGCATAAAATAAATATTTAATTATTATTTTAATTTTACTCACAAAATTCTTGTGTCGAAAGATAAAAGCCGAACTTTTGCACTTATGTTTGTCGTAGTGTTAGTATTTTTTTGATTGGGCCTTACTAAGTTTTTTTATATTAGAAATTTCGTTGTGGACTTCTAATAAGTATAATAATAAAACTAATAGTTAAGTATTAACAACTCTTCCTTTTCATCATTTAATTTTTATTAACTAGATCATAAAACATTTAAATTACCTGCTTAGGGTAAGTCTAACATTAACATAAATAGGAAAAATAGAAAGCCTAAAAGATTGATGGCCACCAATATTTCCAAAATAATACATTTATTCATACCATAAAACACTAACTATGTAATGAAAATTGGAAAAATGCTCACCATGAAATAGAAGAAAGATATAAATGTAATTAGTTATTTAGCATCCATGCAGGGTACTTGATTCCTAGCTCAGTTTTTGTTCTTAAGATTTGTGAAGATAAAAATTCGTCGGAATAATGTGAATCTTACTTTAGCGCATAACGAGATAGAATATGTAATTTCAAAAACCATATTTTTTCTTTTGGGAGGCGTAGAAATATTTGGCATGTCATAATTGCCAATATTTGTACATGTTAGAAGAATTCAAAAGAAACTGAAATCGTATTAAAATTTCACAGTAAAAATATCAACTCTCAATTACTTACTTTTCATTTCATATATACTGATTGAAGTAGCATCGGAGAAGGACTTCACCATCGAAGAAGATAATAGCATCGGAGAAGGACTTCACCTCTTCATTCAGAAGTTTATGAAAGTATGACTGCTATCTTTGCCTAATCTTGACCTCTTCCATCAATACTCGACCGTCCTCGTCTTTGATGCACCTCACTTGATCCAAATCGCGAGCCTTCTTCTCTCTTACTTTGACCAATCGAAATAACTTCTTGTCCCCACCTTTGCCCCCAAGTTCCTCATAAAGCCAACCAAAACCAGCAGTTTTAGCCTCTGTAACCGCTAATTTTGCCTCCTTCCTAGCCTCTTTATATCTTTCTTTGTTCGTTCTTCTTTGATCCTTGTCGGTGCTCTCTACTAACTTAATGTAAGCCGCTTTCTTGGCTTCCACTTTACCTTGAACCCCGTCATCCCACCACCAGTCACCTCGGTGCCCTCCAAAGTAACCTTTCGAAACTCCCAACACCTCTCTTGCTGCCTCCCTTATACAGTCCGCCGTCGCCGTCCACATAGCGCTAGCGTCCCCACTACTCTTCCAGGCACTCATATTCGTCAGCCGACCCTCCAACTCCTGTGCATTATCCTTAGACAAAGCTCCTCACCGGATCCTCGACTGACCCCGTACAATCTTCTTCATCAAGATGCCTACGTCCATCACTAAAAGCCTATGTTGAGTTGCGAGGTTCTCACTCGGGATCACCTTGCAATCCTTGCACAACCCCTATCACACCTCCTGAAGAGGAGATAGTCGATCTGAGTCTTAGCCACCATACTCCGGAAAGTAACCAAATGTTCCTCCCTCTTCGGAAACATAGAGTTCACGATCACCAACTCAAAAGCTCTAGCGAAATCCAACAGTGAGGTACCACCCCCGTTCCTATCACCAAAGTCGAAGCCACTGTGCACCTCACCATAGTCACCAGCAGATGACCCAATATGACCATTGAAATCCCCTCCTATGAATAGTTTCTCCGTAGGCGGAATACCCCGTACCACCTCATCTAGCGCCTCCCAAAAGCGCCTTTTAACTTCCTCGTCCAAGCCCGTTTGCAGCGCATAAGCGCTAATGACATTTAGAGTGATCCCTCTAACTACTACCTTAATCGCCATCAATCTGTCATTCACCCATCTAACCTCTACCACCGACTCTCTAAGCTCCCTATCCACCAAAATGCCCACTCCGTTCTTGCCCTTCACGACTCCTGAGAACCATAATTTATACTCGTTTACATTCCTCGCCTTCGATCCAACCAACCTAGTCTCCAGCACACACGTTATATTGTCCCTCCTCTTCGAGAGAATCTTCGCCAACTCTATAGATTTACCCGTCAACGTCCCTATATTCCACGATCCAATTCTTAACCTATAGGCTACCCTGTTCCTTTTACCCCCTTTGGGCCCCGTCCCACTCCCTAACCCTCGCCCTACCCCCTCCCCACCACCCGACCTCCCCGAGGACATGACCCTACTCTGCCATTACAAACCACAGTCTCTATACCTACGAAGGTCTAAAAATGAAAAGGAGAAAAAATACCACACAGAACAACAAAGGGAGCAAATAGTAGCTACAAACTCACTAGACTGGTACGAAATACTACGACAACAAAGTAATTAACACAGGAGACAGAGAAACATGAGGGGGGAGGTATCAATTCCCGCGAATAGAACCTGGAACTCTCAACTTGGTATACTCCCGATGTTGCGGACCCGACGTATAGCTGCTACTAGTGCTTGAGCGCGTGCACCTCCTAAACCCTTGCCCCTACCCCCTCCCCACCACCCGACCTCCCCGAGGACATGACCCTGCTCTGTTATTACAAACCACAGTCTCTATACCTACGAAGGTCTAAAAATGAAAAGGAGAAAAAAATACCACACAGAACAACAAAGGGAGCAAATAGTAGCTACAAACTCGCTAGACTGGTACGAAATACTACGGCAACAAAGTAATTAACACAGGAGACAGAGAAACATAAGGAGGGAGGTACCAATTCCCGCGAATAGAACCTGAAACTCTCGATTTGGTATACTCTCGATGCTGCAGACCCGACGTATAGCTGCTACTCTACTGCTTGAGCGCGTGCACCTCACAAAAGTGATGCCTGCAAAACACGCAAACAAAGACGGAACCAAGAGAATAGGGGGAGAAAAAAATCTAGAAATGAAAACCAATGTCTTCTTTAAATTACCCTTAAAAGCCAAATATTCCACTCAACAAAAGAAACCTAAATTTACTGAGCTGTTGATATCAAGTGTAAATTAAACGAATATTTAACAGAAAGCTAGAAAATAGCTTGTGTAGCTTCTTGGAAAATAAAACGAAAAAGGCTGAGATTAAAATGGCAAAGTTGAAGGAAAAAAAAATCAAGACAGAAAAATACCCAACTTAGGATTCAAGATTAAACTTTTAACTGAAACGAATTACGAAATCTTGCTGAGGCTCTTGAGAAAAAGATGGAGAACGCAAAGGGAAAATTTGAATTCTTGAAAAGTAGTAGGAATATTAATCAACAAATTAGGTACTATCCTGAATTAATGGACAACTTCAACCAAAGTAATCAACAGCCTATTTCTTATATGGATAACCAGTTTTCAAGAACTGACAGCAGATTTTGATAAAGTAATTTCAAGTACTGATCATGTGAATTCAATGGGTAAAATTTTGTTGAAACGAAAAGAAGTATGAAGAATTAAAGAAGATAGACACTTTTCCGATGCATGCCGGAAAGTCTGGTGCTCCGGCGAATTTTCAATCTGAGGAAATAATTGAAATCTTGCCGGTCAATCAATCAAGAATTTTCCGTTCAATGGATGTATTGCACTTGCAAAAAAGAAAAAGAAGAAAAAAGATTCTTTCACAAAGATTTGATGATGACTGGAAATTGTTACTAATTCCTGATATATGATTATTCCTGCAACAACCTTGGAATTGTTGGTAGACCGCCGAATCACTGGTTTCCAACTTGATTTAGCCGGAGAAAGCACTGATGGTTCGCCGGAGAAATTATAGAAAAGAGGAAATCGCCAGGCTTTTAAAACCATAGTTTGAATCAAATCATTTCGTTTAAACTCAATTTCAATAAAATCATTTGAAGATATTTTTCAACAGTTCTCAAGCAGAGGCTCAGTGCAACAGTGAGCAAAAATGATGAAAACATAACCAGCCCCCACGCAAACATCACTCGTATACAGCCCCGGGCAAACATGAATCATAAACAGCCTCTTGGGCAAACCTCACCATCACTCATATACAGCTCCTTTGGCAAATATCACAATCACTCGTAATCAGCTACTCAGGCATAACATCACTCAGAATCAGGGTAGCCGCGCTCGCTGGAGGTGTGCAGACTCCGGAGGGGTTCCTTCGGCCCATGCGCTATAACAAGCTACCTCGTGGCATAAATCAATCAGGTCATCGGCCTCACTCAATCATGAATCAGTAACAACATGCTATCAATGCAGCCCGATCCCATAAATATCCTCACAAATCAGTCTCTCGGCCTCACTTAGTCATAAATCAGTAAAACATGTTGCAGTGTGCAGTCCGATCCCATATATATCCTCACAAATCAGGCCCTCGGCCTCACTCAATCATAAACCTGTCAAGCCACTCGGGCTCTCAGTAAAACAGGGTACTCAACCCAAAACAATTTTTATATGCATTAAAACAGAGTAATAAAGACTAAGTTATGAAAACAATAAGTATAACATGATTGAGTATAGATTTCCAATCGAAAACAGTGAGAGGATCGTAAAAAAAAGGCTCCTAAGGGTCCAAACAGCTCTGGCACAAGGCACAAGTATGGCGTTCAACCCAATTTATAGAAATTCTTTCTAAAACACATAACGATCATATAGTTTCAACCAAATACGCAACTTATAGCTGCTACGGGACGGACCAAGTCACAATCTCCAACGGTGCACGCCTACACACCCGTCACCTAGCATGCACATCATCTCAAAATAGTAAAATGATACGAAATCTGGAGTTTCATACCCTCAGGACTAGATTTACATTCATTACTTACCTCAAACAAGCCAATTCCAATACCGAGCAAGCCAAACGATGCTCCAAAAATGACATCTCGCGCGTTCCGACCTCCGAACGGCTTGAAACTAACCAAAAACAACTCAAATACATCAAACAATGCTAAAGGAACCAATCTCAACCGAAAAACGTCGAATCTTTAATCAAAGCCCATAATCGGCCAAAAAGCCCAACCCAGGCCAGTATCTCGAAATCCGACAAAACTCACAAAATCTGATAACTCATTCAATTATGAGTCCAACCATATTGGTTTCATCCAATTCCGACTCTGAATCGATATTCAAAACTTAAAAATTCACTTTATGAAACTTTAGTCAAAAACCCCTCGAATTTCACTTTGAAATCATTAATCAAATGCCAAAAACGAAGATGCATTCATGAAATATAACTAAAATCGAGTAGAGAACACTTACCCAATCCATATGGTGAAAATCGCCTCCAAAATCGGTCAAATCCGACCTCCCCAACTCAAAATATGACCAAATGAACAAAACCCTTGTTTTATATATTTTTATATTCTGCCTCGATTCTCATGTCAAACGATCCTGAAACTCGCTTTTGATGCCTCCAATAGATTGCTAGTGAAATTTTAGTCAGGTTACGCTCTTGAATCACTCCATTTGACCTTATATTGAAGGAGATATGTTGGTTTCAATATTTGAAAATAGTGCAGATTTTCAAATACGAATTCAGTGGCAATTTCGTAATTAATTTGAAATATCTGGCAACCCAATTCTTAATAAGATGACCATAAAATCCTCATACAATGTCCAAATTCGACGATTCTTTTTTGCTATGGCTCCATAATTACGATACGGATATAATGCTTTAATAAAAAAAGAAATCAGAGCTGATTTGATTAATGTAGTACCATTTATGCTTGAAAAACGACGTCAAAACATTAAAAAACGAGCGCAACACAACCCAAACCTATCTAAAACTCACCCGAGCCCCTCGGATCCTGTTCGAACATACCAACAAGTCCCATATCATAACACGGACCTACCCGAGGCCTCCAAAAACACATAATAACATCGAAACGACGAATCACACCTCAATTCGAAATCAATGAACTTCAAACTTACACAACAGATGTCGAAACCTATCAAATCACGTCCGATTAACCTCAAATTTTACACACAAGTCACATTTTATATTATGGACCAGATCCAACTTCCGAAATCGGAATTCGACTCCGATATCAAAAAGTTCACTCCCGGTCAAACTTTCCAAAATTTCAACTTTCGCTATTTCAAACAAAATTCTACTATGGACCTCCAAATTACAATCCGGATGCACTCGTAAGTCCCATATCACCCAACGAAGCTAACAGAACCATTAAAAATTTAATCCGAGATCAAATTCTAGAAAGTCAAAGCTTCTAGTTGAGAAACATTCTTCCAAATCAATTCCAAATAACCTGAAAACCAAAATCGACGATTCTCATAAGTCATAATACTTCATACGGAGCTACTCATGCCTTCAAACAATCGAGCGAAGTGCAAATGCTCAAAACGGCCGGTCAGGTTGTTACATAAACCAAATAGGAAATCAGCGAGAAAGATGAGTTTTGTTTTAAAAATCATTTGAGTGAAGAATATAAAACTTTCAAGTAAAATTCAACATCGAATAACTATTACATTTAATATAGAATTTATTAAGTTAAAACCTAATAACAATTCCTTTTTAAGTAAAATAAAAACCCAGACAGGTTAAAAAGTTTCTGGGGAAGTAATTGAATTAAAATATAACGATTATTAGAAATAGTAGATACTGAAATATACTACGAGTTCTAACTTAAAGTCACACGAGGAAGCTTGATATTAATACCTTCATTTTAAATCACTATATTACTAACAACTCAGCAGGGTAGCAGGTAATGACTCAACGTAGTAAATTCACTTTAAAAATTTATTCACCAGAATAATAGTATTACGAAAAGAGCGTAGGAAATGATGGCAATGCAATAAGTCAATGACAATAACCCGATCCTCAAAATTTAGTAAAAACCAGGAATACAGATTATCAAAGTCTCGCACGAAGGAACTAAAGCCAATAAAGTAAAACAGGAGATACCAAAATACAAGATATGTTGCGGCGTGCAACCCCGATCCCACCACATAATATTAATATCATAAGTCATCCTTATTCCACCATATCAATTTACCCTTATTTTGCCTGTTATAGCGTACAACACGATCCCATCGTACAATATCAACATCATAAAATAAACATAATATGTTGCGGTTCGCAACCCGATCCCACCATATAATATCAATATCATAATTCACCCTTATTTCACTATAATAATTCACCCTTATTTCACCTGTTATGACGTGCAACCCAATCCCACCGTATAATAACAATATTACAATATAAATATCCTCCTTATTCCACCACCTCCCTTATCTCACCTATTGCGGCGTGCAACCCGATCCCCCGTACAAGAATTTCTACAACCAAAAATATGAGTACATGACAACAAGGGAGCCGTACAAAATCAAAGGAATACAACAACCTTTACAAAATAACAAGACATGTAAGGCACATGATAACTACGCAGACAATCACAATATTTTAGACACGTAGCAGATAAGCATGTAGTCATAGAAGAGTTCAACAATTAAGAGGTAACAGGACAATAATGAAGGCAATGACTACAACGAAAACATATAAGGGTCAAATAACAAGAAAAATGTAAATAAGTGTTAACAACATCATATAGAGCATATAAGAGTGGTCTAACAATGATACCACATGTTATGACAATTTAATCAACGGCATAGAAAGAGACTAGACAATATAATCGGTCAATACAACATATAGATTGTGTATCCATTCGGCACCTTGCGTACACGGCCTTCACATATCAAAATAGCACAATTGACTCAAGTCCTAAGGGGTGGTTTCTCTCACACAAAGTTAGATAAGATACTTACCTCAATTCGGCCAATTCAATACTCAATTTAGCTTTTCCTTTACCAATTCACTAACGCTCGGCTCAATCTAGCCAAAAATGACTTAAATACATCAAACAATGCAAGAGAAAATAATTTTAATTAACAAAGCTATGATACTTATACGATTAGCAAAAAGACAACAAAAGTCAACTCCCTGGGCCGTACCTCGAAACCCGACAAAATTTATAAAACCCGAACACCCATTCTGATACGCATTCAACAATGCCAAAATTATCGATCATTTCGTCCTTCAAATCGTCATTTTTTATTTTTAAATGATTTTACAATTTTTCCCAAATTTTCCTTTAGTTATCATGAATTTGATGTTAAATCTAAGATATAATCACAAAATATAGTTGAAAATTGATTAGAGGCACTTACCCAATGATTTGATATGAAAATCCTCTCTCAAAATCGCCCACTCTCGGACCTAGGGTTCAAATTATGATAAAATGAAGCTAAGATTCAGAACGCCCAGCTTTTAGTAGGCTGCAGATGTCTTATTTGCGACACTAGGTTTGTAAATGCGATCTCGCAAAAGCAAAGAATTCTATGCAAAAGCGAAGCCTGAACAATCCTGTCTCTATCGCAATTGCGACGAAACAGTTTGCAAATGTGAAGTAGGTGTAAGCACGTGATTTTTGCTTCACGGACAATTGCTCCAAAAGAAAATAAAAATAGCGGCAAAGGGCTTCGCTGTACAATTTTTCGGTCTTTCCGTGACATGTTTTGTTAATCGTTTGTGAGTCTGTCCATTTTTGCATTTAATCATTAACAAACAAAAATACAAAATATGCATGTTAGGATGATTAAACCATAATTCGGTCAGTAAAAGAAAATTCAAAATATATATATATATGTGTGCATCGTTCGTTCTAGGCTTTTAGTTAACTTACTTAAATAATTTTTGTGATAATTGTGTTAAAATGTTGCATTGTTGTTTAGTTTTAATTTCGTTATTTTGTTATTTATTATTTTTATTTTTGTTTTAAAAGAAAAAAATGAAATTAGAAAAACAAAAGAGAAGGAAATCGGTTTGGGCCAAAAATTAAACAAAATAACTGGCCCAACCAGCACGCAGGCCCAGTCCAAATCCGGTTGCCCAGACACCTCCTGAAACGACACCGTTTCAGGCCAATCCATCTCAGCCGTTCCAATCAATCCAATCCAACGGTCCAGGATCATTTTCAGCAACCCGTGTTCAAACCCGACCCAATAACCAATCCGATCCAATCCCCCACTTAAACCAAACGACCCCGTTTAACTACAAAACGACCCCGTCCCATTTCTCAACATCAGATCTAAGCCGTTGAGATCATCTGATCTAACGGCTCAGATCCGATCAACCTCACCATATATAAACCTTCCCTTACACCCCACGCCCCCTATCCGAACCCCACCCCTCACTCGTCTCCTTCCCTGAACCCTGAAACCCCCAAACCCTAGCAGCCGCCCTAGTCTCCTTCGCCATTAAAGCCGGCGGCACGAACGCCGGTGACCACCCCCTGAACACCCTAAGACCCCCTCACTCCCCTGAACACGAATCCACTAACCACGAACCTCGAATCACTTTCGTTCGTCTCGAATCTGGATTTGAAGATTCGAGACAAAACTCGATCTACACCAAACCACCCCATCTTCATACCAGACACCCCCTGACCTTCCTAGTGACCAAACCAAACTTGGTTTGGTCCGAATCTACCCACAACTCCTAAAAATCCAGATCTGGAAATCCAGAACTGGAAACACATGCACCTGGGGAACCCGGCCAGTTTTGACATAGGTTTGAGGTCTAATAGACCTTAGTCAAGGTGTTCTCATGTGAGAACACCCTGACTAAAGTTTGTTCGGCCTCAAAAGTTCGAAGTCGAGTTTGATTTGGGTCTGTTTGGTTTAAACGTTTTGGTAAGTTTTCCGTTCTTTTGTTTTATTTCCAAATAAGTTGTCAGCATATCTCTTTGTGTTTGTTTGTTATTTTGTTATTTTTCATCCAGATTTCTTTCATCTCTGTTAAAGACCTTTTATTTGGTCGTTTGTCTTCTATTTGTATTCTGAATGTGCTCTGTGATGAACCTGTTCGATTAGATTGGTCGTCAAATGAATAAACTTATATAGGTCCCCAGTTATTGAACATAGAATTGTCTGATGCCCTTTAGGTCCCTAAACGTATTGTTTATGTGAGCGATCGATTATTACCTGCTATAATTAGTATAGTCGACTCGATAAATGTCGTCGATTAGTTTTCTATAACTAATGAATCGAAGGAGTTAGGATTGTCACATAACTAATTAAACTCGGACACTGGCTGGATGACCTAGTAATGTTTGAAATGGTCTGTTGGCATTATAAAAATGACTAAAAGGGTTCAGTCTAGGCAGTCCTGAGCTCGAGCTTTCATCAGTGCAAAAAATGCCCTAATGCTGCAATAGGCAGGGGCAGTAATAATCAAGGTTGACAGGGGTAATCTGGGGTGCTAAAAAGAACAGAAGTAATTAGTTTAAGTGAGCTGACAAGTAGGGTACTAACTTAGGATTAAACTAATACCAATGGGGAACAAGACACAAGGGTATGGGGGCTCAAAATGAATAAACAAATGAGCCCATAATTCTGGATTAAACAAAAACCAGGCGTGGGGAATAAAGGTAGCTGACACCAAGCATGCTTAGGATGGGCTTAAAGGGTATGGGCATTCTGCCAATTGGCAGGCAGGGCAGCTCAGCTGTAATGGTGCATTTGGCCTATAAATAGGCCATTGGACAACTAAAACAGGGGCTGAAGTTTAAGGGTCTGAGGCTGGACTTTTAGTCTTCAGAAAAAAAAAAAGAGAGAAAAGGCTGGAATTTTTAGTTTGAAAGCTGAAACTTTTAGTCTAAAAAGTTTTACTGAGTTTTAAAAAAAAAAAGCTGAATAACATAAGTTAGTTTTCAAATAGATTGTAACCAAACACTGCCTGAAAGTTGTATAAGAGTTCATATTGGTCAAGCTGCCTTGGCCAAGTTCTGTTGTTCGCATTGATTGATCTGTTTGTGGTTGTTGAACTGTTGGTGTTGCTGCATTGAATACTCTGTTACTGCTGCTTGTTTCATCACTCTTTCCTGGGATTGCTCATTTGGTGCTCGACTATTTGCTGGTTTTCCTTATTCTGGGAAATATTGTTGGTTGTCGTGGGCTGTGGAAAACACTTGGATTGTTGATTTGTTGCTGTGTTGTTGCTGTGTATCTGCTGTTGCTGTGTTTACTACATACTGCCCAGCTGATCATTCCTTTCTTCTTTGTCCTCTATACCAGGTACACAACCAATGCACTGTCAAAAATGTAATTGGGAAATTTGAGCATGAATACAAATGAAAGTCCTGAAGAATGTCTTTTATACATAGATTGTTACATTAAATATTCATGTAATGTGTAGTAGTTTGCATTCTTGTTTAGATACTGAAGGTAGCCTGTGTGCCCAGTAGATGTCAATATGTGGTGATTGAATGCTAGTTTGTATATGAAAGTTGATAGATAAAAGGGTCTCCAATGCAGTAGGTTGTATCTTAGGTTTTATATGGTTAGCATGTCCTTAAATACATAGAACTATCCATGTTAGTTAATTTCATGTCCTTTTGATAAACTGTCTCCTTACAATTGGCAAACCATTGCCTTAAAATAAACGGCGCAAGTCTGCACTCCTCAACCTCACGAAGGTCGAGCCCGAATCAAACGAACCCAGCAGGCTTTCATCAGAAAGGCATTGGCCCAGGTCCAGCCGATACTGTGTGGGCTGGGTTCGGGCCCACGATGCTCGATTAGCTGCCCATGGGCATGGCCATGTTTTCTTATTCTGCAAAGGCACTCAGAATTCCGTTATAATAACCTGCAAGCATGTAATTGAATAGGGTCATTTTTATTCTCAACTAGTAGAGACAAATGCGACAAGAAACGTAGTTGCTATAGGATCTCCTTTTAAAATAAAGACGAGATGAGCTTCGACAAACAAAAACGCACAAGATGCGGGGCCCTCGTTAAACGTATATTATCGAAGCATTTAGTTTCTAGGACGGGTCGTTTAGCAAATCTCACAACCCTCCTAAATTAACAATACGTTAGACTCTTTTAGGACGCGCCTTAGTAAATCTTACCTTCTTAAACTCGGGTGCACATTTATGTGACCCAAATCCAATTCTCAATGGAGTCGAAATGTGTTTCTAATCACGGGTACATTGATTGTGACGTGGTTCGAGATGCGTGTCCATGGCGTTGCAAATTCATTTTAAAATAAGAATGAGATGAGCCTCACCAAATAAAAATACAAATTGCGGGGCCCTCAGTAAATATCTGCTTTAAAAATTGTTTAGACTTCAGGATGAACCGTTTAGTAAAATTCCACGGTCCTACCCAAAATAAATACGCTAGTCGCTTTAGGCACGCCTCTAATAATTTAATTTCCTTAAACTCGGGTGCACATTGATGTGACCCAAATCCAAATCTCAACGGAGTCAAAGTGTGTCGACGACCACGGGTACATTGATTGTAACGTGGTTCGAGATACATTTTATAACGTTGTAATTCTTGATAAAAATAATAGTAAATGATAAAAGCGGTTGAAGGATAAAATTTGCACATAAGTTCATACTTGTATAAAATCAGATAATCAAGCCGAATATAACAATCGAGCGACCGTGCTAGAACCACGGAACTCGGGAATGCCTAACACCTTCTCCCGGGTTAACAGAATTCCTTATCCGGATTTCTGGTACGCAGACCATAATATAGATTCATTCTTTTCCTCGATTCGGGATTAAAATTGGTGACTTGGGACACCCTAAATCTCCCAAGTGGCGACTCTGAAATAATTAAACCAATCCCGTTTCGATTGTCCTTTAATTGGAAAAAACTCCTGCGCCCTCGCGGGTGCGTAAAAGGAGGTGTGACAGCTCTGGCGACTCTGCTGGGGACTTAAAAACCCAGAACCACTGGTTCAGGGTTAAGAATTCGAGCTTAGAGTAATTATTATCATTTGGCTTTATTTATTATCTGATTATTACATGTTTTGAGCCTAATGTGCTAAATGCTGCCTTTACCGCTTTGATATTATTTGAACTGTATATAAACTGTGCCGAAACCTTTCTCTTCTTGCCTCCGGGGATGTGCTCACTGGTTGAGACTCCCTATTCTGTTAGTGTCATACCCTAAATAAAAGAGGCTCGGAAAGTTTCTAAGCCGGCTGGCCTTTTGGTTCCCGGAAAGGAGCTCCTTCCTCAACTCGAGTTGTCCGCTCGGGTACACTGTCTAGAACACCGACCCAGGTTTTGAACATAGAATAACGTGACTTCATGCCGGATCCCTAGTAGGAACGCTTATTTGCATCACGTTGCATTTGACTTAGGGGACTCAACACAGGGGTTGGGTCCGTCTAGGACTAGCAACCTGATATGAAAAGGCCATGCTGATGCATCCTATTGTTTTTCGTGCATTTATTTGTCTCATACCCGCACGCTGACCGGTGTTTGAATATTTGGAATATTGTGAAAAAAGGGAAATAACGGTTAGGAAAGTCGCTGTTCTGTCTTAGAAAAAATAAATAATAATAATAATAAAAATATATCAATAGAAATATAGAGTTTGTCTTGTCATAAAAATCAAAAAAAAAATCTTATTTTTAAAATTGTTTTTTTATAATAAAAAAGAAAGTCTTGTGTTGTCTTTACTTTTATTATTTGTTACAAATATATGTATATATATATATATATATATATATATATATATATATATATATGAAAAATTCAAAAGTTTTGCTTTATTTCAAAATGTATATATCTTTATTTATGGCAAAAGTATTTATCTTGTTAAAGGTCTAGAAAAGTCCTTTCGGGCTCCCAGTCATTAAAAAAAAAAAAAAAAAAAAATCCAAAATATTTTCCGTTATTGACTTCTTTAGAAAGTTTTTATATATATATGAAAATTCAAAATTCACAAAAATCGCATATATTTTTTAGCAGGATAAGTGTCGTTTGTTAAAATCTTATTAATAAATGTGCAGAATGAGCACGATTCCGAATGAACCCTTTTCAATCATGAATAAAATTCCCCTCCAATTGCGGCTCTGGTGGAATGATTTGGGCAAAGAGGGGCATGACGAAATCAAGAAGTATCTGAAAGGCCTCACGAGTTTGTTGGATATCAGGCCACGAGGAGATATCATAAGGGCACTAGTCCCCCACTGGGATCCTGCGCACAATGTCTTCCGCTTCTCAGATTTCGAACTTACCCCAACTTTAGAAGAAATAGCAGGGTATATCGGCAGCACTGAGACTCCTTTGAGGCACAAATATCTGATTGCTCCAAGAGCTGTAGCAGTACACCGGTTCCTGGACTCCTTAAAGATAGTCAGAACAGTTCATAACCCTGACTTGGCAAAAGGTTTTTGCAGCACGAGTTTCATATATCAAAGATATGGTCACATAGGAGGATTCGACAAGCCAGAAAACCAGTTGTGCAGCAAAGGTAATCGCCAGAAGTGGGAAGAACATAGACGAATTGCTTTCATGATAACTTTCTTAGGACTACTAATATTCCCAAGAAAAGATGGGAATATTGACATAAAGATAGCAGGGGTCGTCAGTACGTTGCTCACACAGAGTGATAGTACGTTGGCGCCCATGATAGTATCTGATATATTCCGAGCACTCACTTCTTGCAAAGCCGGAGGAAGCTTTTTCGAGGGTTGCAATTTGTTGTTGCAAATGTGGATGATCGAACACCTATGTCACCGAGCCCAGTTTCTGAGCCATGGATCCGCTGGAAAGACCTGCATAGAGGAATTCTATACCAGAGTTGATGAAACCGACCTACCAGAAGGAGTTGTAGCATGGACCTCATATTTCCAAACCCTCTACGCCAGTCAAATACAGTGGGCGCTAGGATGGTTACCGATCGACGAAGTCATATACATGCCAGCAGCCAGGCCCCATTTTCTTTTAATGGGACTTAAGAGCATTCAACCATACGCGCCGCATCGGGTTTTAAGGCAACTTGGGAGGTATCAGATAGTGCCGAAAGACGAGGATCTGAGCATCCAGGTAATCGAGATCAGTCCCGACGGCCAGTTTCCTGAAGCAAGGGTTCGTCAAATTTGGAGCCAATGTCAATACTTAGAAGCAAATACTTGTGTAATGAATCGGGCAAAAGGGGAAGTTTCGCCCGGGTATCAAGCCTGGTACAAAAGGGAGACATCACCTGGAAGACCGACCAAAAGACCTCACCTGCAAGAATTTGCCAAATCTTCACAAGAACAGTGGGACTGGTTGGCCAAAGAGCAAGAATATCTTGTCAAAGCAGGCAAACTGAAGCAACAAATCCAGGATATGAAGTTTGAGTGCCAATTACAGTCTGCTGCCCACAAGGGAGAAAAGAACCAGTTAATCAGAGAAGGCGAGATCCTCAAAGCTCAGATCCGGAGAATGAAAAAAGAGGCTAATAGCCAGCTAAGAAGCCAGGCAGATAAAAGATTGATAGCAGGGTTAAAAGATCAGGTTGCGGAATGCCAGGAAGATTTGGAAAAAGCCAGGGCCAGCACAGCAAAATTGCGAACCAAGTGGGCAAAGGGTGCGATGGCTCGGAGGCAGCACCTGCAACAAGTCATAAGGGAGTATGAACTGAGCATCGGGACATTAAGGGAAACGAATGCCTCTCTTCGAGAAAGGATCCTCAAGCAAACACGAAATGCCCAAGACGACAGAAGGCATTATTACGATGCAATGACCAGAATGGAAAGGCAAATGGAGATGTTCCAGGATCAGCTTGCCAACAATGCGCAAACACTGGGATTGAAGAACCAACAGATAAGGCATTTGTTCGCAGAAAGGGACAACATCCGGGGAAGGATTGATGAAATAGGGCATTACATCTACATGAAATGCTTGGCATATGAGCGAACACCTCGGAAGACCCTCCTTGTTTCCATCATGGGTTGCGTCCGCCGGATTATGAACGAATTGAAGAGCTTGCAAAGAGACCTTACACCTAGAGCCGCAAAAAGGCCGGATGATGCCTCACGGCCCCTTAAATTGGAGAATTAGTTTTGGTCAAGTCCTGTTTATTTGGCTTGGGTTGTTTTTCCATATGTTGTTTTCTTTTTCGTTAAACCGAGTTTGAAACCATCGAGTTTGTACTATTGCTATTCCTTGCTTGATGTAATTTGTAATAGCAAAATTTTGAGAATGAATTCAATGATTTCACAAAAATTGTGTGTTTTTACTTTAAGGCAGAACTACGCCTGGTCTGATTCACGCGGGGACGTGATACGTAGGCAATCCCCATAAGATTCGACCGCTTTTAATAAATAAAGAAAAGAAAATGTAAATAAAATAAGACGCGGGGTTTCGCAGAATACTCTAAAAAGAGACGAATGAACAAACCGGGATGACGCATGTGGTTTGAAGCAAAGCATGTAGAAACGGTTAACTGCCTAGGTGCATTGCATCCTCTATGTGTTATGATCAAATCTGTTAAGCTCTAACACTAACAAAGTTTGTTGTTGTCTGATAACCAGACAGTTAGTTGTTAAAGAATTCTGGCAACACATTCATACCAAACCAGATCCAAAGGACCGGTAGCAACAAGCATGACTACTTCAGAGAATAGTAATGAGGAAGAAAGGCCGATGAGCCAGTTGCTAAAAGAGGCAATGGAAAAGATTGAAAGGATGGGACTAGAGATGCATGCAATGCAGCTAGCCCTGGCCAAAACACAAAAGAGCCCTGAGACACTGGGACACATGCCGGAATACCCTCACTCTGGCCCCTCCACAAGCCGCCCAAATCCCCTCTATCATCAAGAAAGAAGCCCTCATGATTCCCAAGCTCCACCACCCCATCAACCTCTCCCAACACCCAATATTCCCATTTTTGTGGGACCTGCATCGGCCCCTTTGCAACGAACGACCAGTGAGCCATTGTTTCAGGCTCACGATACACAATTCTATCCCCCTGAACCTACATTCCATGCACCCGAACCACAGGCTTACAATCCCCATTTGGAAGTCCCGGCAGAGGTTGAGAAGCCGGTTAAGGCCCCTGAACAGGATGAAGTGTTGAGAAAGTTCAAAAGCCTGGAGCAATCCTTCAGGAACTTACACGGGCTGGGCAATCAAGTCAGCGTGGCATACAAAGATCTGTGCCCTTTCCCAGATGTCCAACTCCCGGCTGGGTTCAAGATGCCCAAGTTTGATTTATATGAAGGGCACGGTGATCCCATGACACATTTACGGGGATTCTGTAGCAAAATGAGAGGGGCAGGAGGCAAGGATGAGCTGTTGATAGCTTATTTCGGCCAAAGTCTGAGCGGATCTGCACTGGAATGGTATACCAGGCAGGATTTCAGCAGGTGGTACACGTGGGATGACCTGGCGCAGGCTTTTGCAGGTCATTTCCAATACAATCTGGAGATAGTCCCAGACCGTCTCACGTTATTGAGAACTGGGAAGAAACCCGGGGAAAGTTTTCGCGAGTTCGGGTTCCGCTGGAGAGAACAAGCAGCTAGGGTCGATCCTCCCATGAGAGAGGGAGAGATGGTAGACTACTTTTTGCAGACATTGGATCCAACCTACTTTGGTCACTTGGTGACAACGGTTGGAAAATCTTTCAACGAGGTGGTCAAAATAGGGGTCATGATAGAAGAAGGTTTGAGGTCGGACAAGATCTTAAACTATTCGGCACTTAAGGCCACAACCCAGGCTATTCAAAGCGGCACGGGAGGTGCGCTAAGAAGAAAGAAAGAAGAGGTTGCCACGATCGAGGCAGGCAGTTGGCCCAGGGCTGGCAGGCCACACTACAACCAACCCAGGCCTCACAGGCCAAACTATCCATACAACCCACCACAAAATTTCTATCCACCTCGAGAACCGCATTGTTCCGTACACCAAGCCCAGATATACACTCAGCCCCCGGTTCGCCCACAATGGCGCGCACCGGCTCCCCAGAACATATATGCACCACCACAAAACACTTACCCTCCACCAAGGGCATATAGAAATCCTTCAGGGGCAGGTTTCCGGGGAAATCCAGATGCCAGAAATGACAGGTTGCGGAAGCAAAGAACCTTCACCGAACTGGGAGAAACCTACACCGCTGTGTTCCACAAGCTGCGACAATTGGGTTTGGTTAGTCCCGTCCATACTCGGGAACCAAATCCCCCACCTCAGAATTTGGACCGTTCAATCAGTTGTGAATACTGTTCAGGGATGCTCGGGCACGATACCGAGAAGTGTTGGAAGTTAAGGCATGCCATACAGGATCTTATTGACACCAATAAGATCGAGGTCCAGACACCGGAGGCTCCTAACATCAACCAAAACCCGCTGCCAGCGCACCACGAAGCTCACATGATTGAGTTGGTGTGTGAGGGAGGTGAATTAAGAAAACCCTCACAAACAGTGATGATGATCCAAGCTGCCCCAAAAGAAGTCTTAACCAGGGGAGGAACAAATGTACAGTCGCAGGGAGAAGGTGTCAAGCCGGTAGTAATATGGGGGAAGAACCTGTCCGTCATAACAAGCAAACCCGAGCCAAGCCAATTGGTAATACCAGGGATCCTGCCCACACCGGCAGTCATGTTGAAAGGGGTATGTAGAGAACGGGTGACCATAAAGCCGGTGGTCCAACTGCCTGTGCTTGACAGCAGGGCTGTGCCCTGGAAATATGAAAAAGCAGTGGTAACGTACCAAGGAAAACAGGTGGAAGAAGTCAGTTGTGAAGCGCAAGGTTTGACTCGATCAGGTCGATGTTTTGCTCCGGCGGAGTTAAGAAAAACCAACCCAGTGGCAACCAAGAAGCCCGTGTCAGAAGAAGAGGCTGAAGACTTCCTGAGGAAGATGAAAGTACAAGACTATTCTGTGGTTGAGCAGCTGAGAAAAACACCTGCCCAGATCTCACTATTGTCATTACTCCTCCATTCCGAGGAACATCGTCGGGCCCTGTTAAAGATATTGAACGAGGCTCATGTACCCAGTGAGATTTCTGTAAACCACCTGGAAACCATTGCTAGCAAGATTTTCGAGGTGAACAGAGTGACATTCTCAGATGATGACCTGCCGGTGGAAGGTACGGAGCATAACAAAGCTCTATACCTAGCTGTCAAATGTGAAGACTCGGTGGTAACCCGAGTATTGGTGGATAACGGCTCAAGCGCCAATATTTGTCCATTGTCCACCCTGGACCAGTTAAAGATTGACCGTGGAAGAATCCGGGAGAATAGCATCTGTGTCCGAGGGTTTGACGGAAACGGAACAGCCACTGTGGGGGATGTTGTACTTGAGCTAACCATTGGCCCGGTCCTGTTTACCATGGAATTCCAGGTATTGGACGCCACGGTATCTTACAACTTGCTGTTAGGACGACCCTGGATTCACGCAGCTAAAGCGGTGCCTTCCACCCTACATCAGACAGTGAAGTTCGAGTGGGAAAGACAAGAGGTCGTGTTGCACGGTGAGGATACAACATACACCATGGGCGGAATCATTGTGCCTTTCATAGAGACCAGTGATGACAAGGGTCCTTGGGTCTACCAGATTCTCGATACAGGGTCGGCCAACAAAATCTCTGAAGGAGAAATCATCCCGCACCCTAGGGTAGCTGCCGCAACAGTCATGATGGTATCGGAGATGCTGGGTAACGGATTTGTGCCGGGAAAAGGCCTGGGAGTTGAACTTCAAGGGATAGTCCAACCTGTTTCCCTTCCTAAGAATCTGGAAACCTTCGGGTTGGGGTTCAAACCAACCGCAGCAGACAGGAAGGAGGCGCGAAGAATGAAGAAGAAGGTCTGGTTTCTGCCTAAACCAGTGCCACGCCTCTCAAGGTCTTTTGTTAAAGCAAGTGCCAAGGGGTCAGCGATCCCAAAGATTCGAGGACCTTTGATCGGTGTAAATGAAGACCTGAATCAGAGTTTTGAGAGACTATTCGCAGATGTCAGTATGGTGGAAGCTGGAGAGGGTTCCAGCAGGGCAGAGATACAATTTGTGGGGCCTGAGGCCAAGACCAACAATTGGACGATTACTCCTCTCCCTGTCCGAGGGGAGTCTTGGTAGTAGGCTTTGATTAATGTTTTGTTTGTTTGTTTGTTTGATCGGATTATCCAAGGGTGTAATCCCAATTTTACTTTCGTTTTGTAAAAGTGTGAACCCTTTTTATCCTGCAAATTTAATAAAGTTCTTTTCTTTTGTCCCATTTTAATTTCTGGTTTTGTTTTCTTTCTGAACAGTTCTCTTTTTACTGGTCCTAATGACATGGCATGCACAACGGATCTTCGACCTAGTCTAATAAATCAATCTGAATCTGACTCAATGATGCAAGAGGTCGTTTGTGATAATGAATCCGAATGTGACGAAAGGGAAGCCTTCGAAGAAATAAATCGAGAACTATGCCAATTTGAAGAGAAACCCAAGCCTAACCTAAATGACACTGAGGCTGTGAACCTAGGAAACGCTGATAACATCCAAGAGACCAAAATTAGCATCCACATTGAGCCGAATGTCAAAGCAGAATTGATCGAAACTCTCAGGGAATTCAAAGATGTTTTTGCATGGTCATATGATGATATGCCTGGATTGAGCACCGATTTAGTGGTTCACAAATTGCCCACTGACCCGGCATACCCTCCGGTCAAGCAAAAACTAAGGAAATTTAAAACAGAAATGAGTGTAAAGATCAAAGAAGAGGTGATTAAGCAATTACAATCTAAGGTCATTCGGGTCACTCGGTATCCCGAGTGGCTGGCCAATGTGGTACCAGTCCCAAAGAAGGATGGAAAAATCAGGGTGTGCGTCGACTACCGCAATCTCAACAAAGCAAGTCCCAAGGACAATTTCCCGTTACCCAACATTCATATCCTGATCGATAATTGCGCTGGGCGCGAGATCGGATCCTTTGTGGATTGCTATGCGGGTTATCATCAGATCCTAATGGACGAAGAGGATGCTGAGAAGACAGCGTTTATTACGCCATGGGGAACCTACTGCTATCGGGTAATGCCGTTCGGGTTAAAGAACGCCGGGGCAACGTACATGCGAGCAATGACTGCGGTGTTTCATGACATGATGCACAAGGAAATTGAGGTGTACGTCGATGATGTGATCATCAAATCTTGGCGTCAGGAGGACCATGTAGCAGACCTAAGGAGATTTTTCCAAAGACTCCGGAGGTATGATATCAAGCTTAACCCGGCCAAATGCGCATTCGGGGTTCCATCAGGGAAGTTGCTAGGATTCATCGTCAGTCGACGGGGGATTGAGTTGGACCCATCCAAAATTGAATCCATCCGAGATTTGCCACCGCCAAGGAACAAAACAGAGGTAATGAGCTTGCTGGGTAGACTCAATTATATCAGCAGGTTCATCGCTCAACTCACAGCAACTTGTGAGCCCATATTTCGGCTACTGAGAAAGGATGCTGCAGTAGGTTGGACGGCAGAGTGCCAGGAGGCTTTCGACCAAATCAAAGGGTATCTGTCTAATCCACCCGTATTGGTCCCGCCTAAGCCCGGGAAACCCCTAATCCTTTACCTGACGGTCTTGGAAAATTCATTTGGTTGTGTACTGGGGCAACATGATGACACAGGGAGGAAGGAGCAGGCCATCTACTATCTTAGCAAGAAATTCACAGTGCATGAGGTCAAGTACACTCAACTCGAGAAAACATGCTGCGCCCTGACTTGGGTAGCTCAGAAGTTGAAGCACTACCTGTCTTCATATACTACTTATCTCATATCCCGCTTGGACCCATTGAAGTACATCTTTCAGAAACCTATGCCCACGGGGAGGTTGGCAAAATGGCAAATTCTGCTCACAGAATTTGATATCATCTACGTGACAAGGACGGCCATGAAAGCCCAGGCACTGGCAGACCATTTGGCAGAAAATCCCGTTGATGAAAAATACGAGCCCTTAAGAACGTATTTTCCTGACGAAGAGGTGATGCATACGAATGAGTTGGAATTACCCGAGGAATCAGGTTGGAAGCTTTTCTTCGATGGAGCTGCAAACGCAAAAGGGGTTGGAATAGGGGCAGTACTCATTTCTGAAACAGGACGGCATTATCCTGTTACGGCCCAACTGCGCTTCTACTGCACTAACAATATGGCCGAATATGAGGCTTGCATTCTGGGTCTGCGCTTGGCTGCTGACATGGATGTCCAAGACGTCTTGGTCTTGGGAGACTCGGACCTCTTGGTACATCAAATTCAGGGGGAATGGGAAACACGAGATCTAAAGCTCATACCATACCGACAATGCTTGCATGATCTGAGCAAGCAATTTCGATCGGTGAAGTTCAAACACATCCCGAGAGTTCACAATGAGGTTGCAGATGCCTTAGCCACCTTAGCATCAATGCTGCACCACCCTGACAAAATGTATGTTGATCCTCTGCATATCCAAATCCGTGATCAGCACGCCTACTGCAATACCATAGAAGAAGAAGCAGATGGCGAACCCTGGTTTCATGATATCAAGGAATACCTCAGAATGGGGATATATCCAGAACATGCCTCTGGAGACCAAAAAAGAACCCTTCGGCGTTTGTCGAATGGTTTCTTCCTCAGTGGAGGAGTATTGTACAAGAAAACCCCGGATTTAGGATTGTTGAGATGCATAGATGCCGGGCAGGCAACGACGGTTATGGCGGAAGTACATGCCGGAGTTTGTGGGCCACACATGAGCGGATATGTATTGGCAAGAAAGATCCTTCGAACAGGGTGTTATTGGCTAACCATGGAACACGACTGTATCACTTTCGTAAGGAAATGCCATCAGTGCCAGATACATGGGGATTTGATTCATTCTCCGCCAACAGAGTTACATACGATGTCAGCACCCTGGCCGTTTGTAGCATGGGGCATGGATGTCATTGGGCCCATCGAGCCAGCAGCGTCCAACGGTCATAGGTTCATTCTAGTGACCATTGATTACTTCACCAAATGGGTTGAGGCTAAAACCTTCAAATCAGTAACTAAGAAAGCAGTGGTGGACTTTGTTCACTCCCATATCATCTGCAGATTTGGGATCCCAAAAGTGATCATTACGGATAACGGTGCGAATCTTAATAGCAGCCTGATGAGAGAGGTGTGCCAACAATTCAAGATTACACACCGCAATTCCACCCCATATCGTCCCAAGGCGAATGGAGCAGTCGAGGCAGCCAATAAGAATATCAAGAAGATACTGCGAAAAATGGTGGAAGGGTCCAGACAGTGGCACGAGAAATTGCCCTTTGCTTTATTGGGGTACCGCACTACCGTCCGGACCTCCATAGGCACAACTCCTTATTTGTTGGTGTATGGAACTGAGGCCGTGATACCAGCGGAGGTCGAAATTCCATCCCTCCGAATTGTCGCTGAAGCCGGGATTGATGATGATGAATGGGTAAAAGCTCGATTGGAACAGTTGAGCCTGATAGATGAGAAAAGATTGGCAGCAGTGTGCCATGGTCAACTGTATCAGAAGAGAATGGCAAGAGCATATAACAAGAAGGTGCGCCCCAGGAAGTTTGAGGTAGGGCAGCAGGTGTTGAAGAAGATCCTCCCACATCAGGTCGAAGCAAAAGGCAAATTCGCCCCAAATTGGCAAGGGCCTTATATCGTGACCAGAGTATTGTCCAACGGCGCTCTGTGTTTGACAGAGATCGAAGGTAGATGTGTCGACATGGCTATCAATTCAGATGCAGTCAAGAGATATTATGCGTAATTTCCTTAATTATGGCAACTTTTGGTTTATTTGTTTGTATCTGGCATTTGATGGATAATGAGATGACGGAGGCAATTCTTTCTTCTATCCAAACACTGTTTAACCCTTGCTTCCCCCTTTGAGCCTTAAGTAATTCTTTCATACCCCTCTTTTGGAATCACTAATGGAAAGGACATGAAAAAAAAAAAAAAAAAAAAAAAAAAAAAAAAAAAAAAAGAGAAAAAGAAAAGGAAAAGAAAATGAAAAGAAAGAAGATGAAATCATAGAGAAATACAAAACCGTGGGAACTACGTTTGACCTGATTCCTCAAAGAGGATACGTAGGCGCCTCACGGCTCGGTCATAGTATGCATCATAGCAAATATAGGATGCATAATGTACATAGTGTGCACAATATAGCACAATGTGCGTAACGCACGTAACTCAACATAAGCATAAAAAATAAAATTCCCCAAGCAAGAAAACTGGGGCAGAGGTTATGTTTTAAGTTCCAACAAAGGTTAGATTCCAAAAGTTGTAGCACATCACCCTTCAAATTGTTTTCATTTTTGTAGCCTTTCTTCAATCCCACACCAAAACCAACGTCAACATCCAAAAGACCTCCCGATCAATGTTCGAGGGATGCCAAATCCGGAAAATAAGGCCGAGAATAATACACCAAGCCCCAGCAAAGAAGAGGATCGTAAGATTGGGAACGAATTGATTAGTCAAAGGAATCTCCAGAAAAGAGGGTCGTATCTACAACACCCCGATTCCTCGAAAGAAATAAAATGAGAGAGTCTCATCGGTGAAAACCTTCGCAGGCACCGAGAGGCGATGTAAGATGAGGGATATAAAATGAGAGAGTCTTATTGGTGAAAACCTTCACAGGCACCATAAGGCGCCGGGAGATGAGAGAAAAGAGAGAGTCTCATTAGTGAAAACCCCTCGAAGGGCACTATGAGGCGACGAGACAGATCAGCGAAGCTACCACATTTGCAACAAGATGAACATCCATTTATCATCCCCAGCAAGTCAGACCGTCGGACAAATTGATTGATACAAATAGACTGGGTCGGGAATCTATGGTGCACGTCATGATCACGGGGACCAATTGTGTCCTCCAGATAAGTTCTTTGGATTGTCTCCTCCCACAAAAATATTGGTTCAGAAAGTTTTTCTTTTTTCCATATCTTTATTTCTTTTCCTAAAATGTGTCTTGAAAGGATTTTTCAAAGCTTACTACCAGAAACCAAAGGAGAATTCATCCAAATGCCGGATAATACAAACAGTCGTAAAGGCCGGTCCCAGGCAATGCAGGGATTGTGCCCGGAAATTTTGGAAGAAGTAAGCTCCAAAAGGGAGTGGTTTCGGGAGTTAGAAGCAGACCCCCACATCATGTGTTTAAAGAGAAAGAAGAAAAGGGGATAAATTGAAAACCGATCCCCAGCAGGCGAGAGACCCCCAACAGGCAACTTTGCCCGCCAACCAATTATGGGGACAAAGAGCAAGAAAAGGGGAAGAAAGGAAGACCATCCGCCAGAAAGGCACCCTCTACCACCACGATAAAAACTAATTAAATCCTTCTGTCTGCTGCAGGAAAGCAAAGGATTGACGAGAACAGCAACGCCAAGGGAGTCACCAAGACCGGGGCAGAAAATTTTCTGCCGGTTGTCGAAAATTTTCTCGGAAGAACGAGGAAGCAATTTTAATACATTTAAGTTCTAGGTCGCCCACCAGTATAATGCGGGAATACTTTTAAGTTCTAGGTCGCCCACCAGTATAATGCGGGAATACTTTTAAGTTCTAGGTCGCCCACCAGTATAATGCGGGAATACTTTTAAGTTCTAGGTCGCCCACCAGTATAATGCGGGAATACATTTAAGTTCTAGGTCGCCCACCAGTATAATGCGGGAATACTTTTAAGTTCTAGGTCACCCACCAGTATAATGCGGGAATACTTTTAAGTTCTAGGTCGCCCACCAGTATAATGCGGGAATACTTTTAAGTTCTAGGTCGCCCACCAGTATAATGCGGGAATACATTTAAGTTCTAGGTCGCCCACCAGTATAATGCGGGAATACTTTTAAGTTCTAGGTCGCCCACCAGTATAATGCGGGAATACATTTAAGTTCTAGGTCGCCCACCAGTATAATGCGGGAATACTTTTAAGTTCTAGGTCGCCCACCAGTATAATGCGGGAATACTTTTAAGTTCTAGGTCGCCCACCAGTATAATGCGGGAATATCTTTAAGTTCTAGGTCGCCCACCAGTATAATGCGGGAATACTTTTAAGTTCTAGGTCGCCCACCAGTATAATGCGGGAATACTTTTAAGTTCTAGGTCGCCCACCAGTATAATGCGGGAATACTTTTAAGTTCTAGGTCGCCCACCAGTATAATGCGGGAATACATTTAAGTTCTAGGTCGCCCACCAGTATAATGCGGGAATACTTTTAAGTTCTAGGTCGCCCACCAGTATAATGCGGGAATATCTTTAAGTTCTAGGTCGCCCACCAGTATAATGCGGGAATACTTTTAAGTTCTAGGTCGCCCACCAGTATAATGCGGGAATACATTTAAGTTCTAGGTCGCCCACCAGTATAATGCGGGAATACTTTTAAGTTCTAGGTCGCCCACCAGTATAATGCGGGAATACTTTTAAGTTCTAGGTCGCCCACCAGTATAATGCGGGAATACTTTTAAGTTCTAGGTCGCCCACCAGTATAATGCGGGAATACTTTTAAGTTCTAGGTCGCCCACCAGTATAATGCGGGAATACTTTTAAGTTCTAGGTCGCCCACCAGTATAATGCGGGAATACATTTAAGTTCTAGGTCGCCCACCAGTATAATGCGGGAATACTTTTAAGTTCTAGGTCGCCCACCAGTATAATGCGGGAATACTTTTAAGTTCTAGGTCGCCCACCAGTATAATGCGGGAATACTTTTAAGTTCTAGGTCGCCCACCAGTATAATGCGGGAATACTTTTAAGTTCTAGGTCGCCCACCAGTATAATGCGGGAATACTTTTAAGTCCTAGGTCGCCCACCAGTATAATGCGGGAATACTTTTAAGTTCTAGGTCACCCACCAGTATAATGCGGGAATACTTTTAAGTTCTAGGTCGCCCACCAGTATAATGCGGGAATACTCTTAAGTTCTAGGTCGCCCACCAGTATAATGCGGGAATACATTCAGCTCTAGATTTTGGAATCAGTCGCCCCACCTGAAGACGGAAGGGTACAACAGAGATCCCCAAACGGGAAACAATGAAATCCCCAGCACCAAGAAGCAGACAACTGCAGAGGCAAGCGCGCCATTCAAAAGGAAAAAGGAACAGTTTGGGAACGTTGTAGCATGCCTAGTATAACAATTCTGATGAAAAGCCATACCGCTGAAGAAACCATTGGAAGATTTAAAGAAGAAAGCCGTATCCCCAGCAAATCAAGCAAAGTGATGAGAACTGACAGTCAGAAAAGGTGAAGGACCAGCATCATCTCCAAGTTCACAAAATAAAGGCGTCAGAGGAAAACGTTAGCCGACAAGAAAGCAAGGCAACAAGAACAAGTCGAAGATGGATGAGATCTCATACTCTAGCTTAACTTCTTGTTTTTCCTTTTAGAGCAATGTAACAGGGAGATCGGTTGAGCAGTAGCATCCTACAGCAGCATGCAACAGCGCACAACAGCAGCAAGTAATACAGTCGCACGGTAGTCCCAGCTACCAAAATTTCCCGAACTACATTGACCTGATTCCTGTTCAGCCCAGGATATGTAGGAAACCCCTGAAGCAAAGGTTCGGTCAAATCTTTTTCAAAAAATGCTTCACACGGAGTATTCGGACGGGCAAAAATCGCTCGCTTTATCTTTGCGCGAAAACCCTTCGTGTCTTCGTGCAAAGAGGGGCAGCTGTAAGCACGTGATTTTTGCTTCACGGACAATTGCTCCAAAAGAAAATAAAAATAGCGGCAAAGGGCTTCGCTGTACAATTTTTCGGTCTTTCCGTGACATGTTTTGTTAATCGTTTGTGAGTCTGTCCATTTTTGCATTTAATCATTAACAAACAAAAATACAAAATATGCATGTTAGGATGATTAAACCATAATTCGGTCAGTAAAAGAAAATTCAAAATATATATATATATGTGTGCATCGTTCGTTCTAGGCTTTTAGTTAACTTACTTAAATAATTTTTGTGATAATTGTGTTAAAATGTTGCATTGTTGTTTAGTTTTAATTTCGTTATTTTGTTATTTATTATTTTTATTTTTGTTTTAAAAGAAAAAAATGAAATTAGAAAAACAAAAGAGAAGGAAATCGGTTTGGGCCAAAAATTAAACAAAATAACTGGCCCAACCAGCACGCAGGCCCAGTCCAAATCCGGTTGCCCAGACACCTCCTGAAACGACACCGTTTCAGGCCAATCCATCTCAGCCGTTCCAATCAATCCAATCCAACGGTCCAGGATCATTTTCAGCAACCCGTGTTCAAACCCGACCCAATAACCAATCCGATCCAATCCCCCACTTAAACCAAACGACCCCGTTTAACTACAAAACGACCCCGTCCCATTTCTCAACATCAGATCTAAGCCGTTGAGATCATCTGATCTAACGGCTCAGATCCGATCAACCTCACCATATATAAACCTTCCCTTACACCCCACGCCCCCTATCCGAACCCCACCCCTCACTCGTCTCCTTCCCTGAACCCTGAAACCCCCAAACCCTAGCAGCCGCCCTAGTCTCCTTCGCCATTAAAGCCGGCGGCACGAACGCCGGTGACCACCCCCTGAACACCCTAAGACCCCCTCACTCCCCTGAACACGAATCCACTAACCACGAACCTCGAATCACTTTCGTTCGTCTCGAATCTGGATTTGAAGATTCGAGACAAAACTCGATCTACACCAAACCACCCCATCTTCATACCAGACACCCCCTGACCTTCCTAGTGACCAAACCAAACTTGGTTTGGTCCGAATCTACCCACAACTCCTAAAAATCCAGATCTGGAAATCCAGAACTGGAAACACATGCACCTGGGGAACCCGGCCAGTTTTGACATAGGTTTGAGGTCTAATAGACCTTAGTCAAGGTGTTCTCATGTGAGAACACCCTGACTAAAGTTTGTTCGGCCTCAAAAGTTCGAAGTCGAGTTTGATTTGGGTCTGTTTGGTTTAAACGTTTTGGTAAGTTTTCCGTTCTTTTGTTTTATTTCCAAATAAGTTGTCAGCATATCTCTTTGTGTTTGTTTGTTATTTTGTTATTTTTCATCCAGATTTCTTTCATCTCTGTTAAAGACCTTTTATTTGGTCGTTTGTCTTCTATTTGTATTCTGAATGTGCTCTGTGATGAACCTGTTCGATTAGATTGGTCGTCAAATGAATAAACTTATATAGGTCCCCAGTTATTGAACATAGAATTGTCTGATGCCCTTTAGGTCCCTAAACGTATTGTTTATGTGAGCGATCGATTATTACCTGCTATAATTAGTATAGTCGACTCGATAAATGTCGTCGATTAGTTTTCTATAACTAATGAATCGAAGGAGTTAGGATTGTCACATAACTAATTAAACTCGGACACTGGCTGGATGACCTAGTAATGTTTGAAATGGTCTGTTGGCATTATAAAAATGACTAAAAGGGTTCAGTCTAGGCAGTCCTGAGCTCGAGCTTTCATCAGTGCAAAAAATGCCCTAATGCTGCAATAGGCAGGGGCAGTAATAATCAAGGTTGACAGGGGTAATCTGGGGTGCTAAAAAGAACAGAAGTAATTAGTTTAAGTGAGCTGACAAGTAGGGTACTAACTTAGGATTAAACTAATACCAATGGGGAACAAGACACAAGGGTATGGGGGCTCAAAATGAATAAACAAATGAGCCCATAATTCTGGATTAAACAAAAACCAGGCGTGGGGAATAAAGGTAGCTGACACCAAGCATGCTTAGGATGGGCTTAAAGGGTATGGGCATTCTGCCAATTGGCAGGCAGGGCAGCTCAGCTGTAATGGTGCATTTGGCCTATAAATAGGCCATTGGACAACTAAAACAGGGGCTGAAGTTTAAGGGTCTGAGGCTGGACTTTTAGCTAAAAAAAAAAAAAGAGAGAAAAGGCTGGAATTTTTAGTTTGAAAGCTGAAACTTTTAGTCTAAAAAGTTTTACTGAGTTTTAAAAAAAAGCTGAATAACATAAGTTAGTTTTCAAATAGATTGTAACCAAACACTGCCTGAAAGTTGTATAAGAGTTCATATTGGTCAAGCTGCCTTGGCCAAGTTCTGTTGTTCGCATTGATTGATCTGTTTGTGGTTGTTGAACTGTTGGTGTTGCTGCATTGAATACTCTGTTACTGCTGCTTGTTTCATCACTCTTTCCTGGGATTGCTCATTTGGTGCTCGACTATTTGCTGGTTTTCCTTATTCTGGGAAATATTGTTGGTTGTCGTGGGCTGTGGAAAACACTTGGATTGTTGATTTGTTGCTGTGTTGTTGCTGTGTATCTGCTGTTGCTGTGTTTACTACATACTGCCCAGCTGATCATTCCTTTCTTCTTTGTCCTCTATACCAGGTACACAACCAATGCACTGTCAAAAATGTAATTGGGAAATTTGAGCATGAATACAAATGAAAGTCCTGAAGAATGTCTTTTATACATAGATTGTTACATTAAATATTCATGTAATGTGTAGTAGTTTGCATTCTTGTTTAGATACTGAAGGTAGCCTGTGTGCCCAGTAGATGTCAATATGTGGTGATTGAATGCTAGTTTGTATATGAAAGTTGATAGATAAAAGGGTCTCCAATGCAGTAGGTTGTATCTTAGGTTTTATATGGTTAGCATGTCCTTAAATACATAGAACTATCCATGTTAGTTAATTTCATGTCCTTTTGATAAACTGTCTCCTTACAATTGGCAAACCATTGCCTTAAAATAAACGGCGCAAGTCTGCACTCCTCAACCTCACGAAGGTCGAGCCCGAATCAAACGAACCCAGCAGGCTTTCATCAGAAAGGCATTGGCCCAGGTCCAGCCGATACTGTGTGGGCTGGGTTCGGGCCCACGATGCTCGATTAGCTGCCCATGGGCATGGCCATGTTTTCTTATTCTGCAAAGGCACTCAGAATTCCGTTATAATAACCTGCAAGCATGTAATTGAATAGGGTCATTTTTATTCTCAACTAGTAGAGACAAATGCGACAAGAAACGTAGTTGCTATAGGATCTCCTTTTAAAATAAAGACGAGATGAGCTTCGACAAACAAAAACGCACAAGATGCGGGGCCCTCGTTAAACGTATATTATCGAAGCATTTAGTTTCTAGGACGGGTCGTTTAGCAAATCTCACAACCCTCCTAAATTAACAATACGTTAGACTCTTTTAGGACGCGCCTTAGTAAATCTTACCTTCTTAAACTCGGGTGCACATTTATGTGACCCAAATCCAATTCTCAATGGAGTCGAAATGTGTTTCTAATCACGGGTACATTGATTGTGACGTGGTTCGAGATGCGTGTCCATGGCGTTGCAAATTCATTTTAAAATAAGAATGAGATGAGCCTCACCAAATAAAAATACAAATTGCGGGGCCCTCAGTAAATATCTGCTTTAAAAATTGTTTAGACTTCAGGATGAACCGTTTAGTAAAATTCCACGGTCCTACCCAAAATAAATACGCTAGTCGCTTTAGGCACGCCTCTAATAATTTAATTTCCTTAAACTCGGGTGCACATTGATGTGACCCAAATCCAAATCTCAACGGAGTCAAAGTGTGTCGACGACCACGGGTACATTGATTGTAACGTGGTTCGAGATACATTTTATAACGTTGTAATTCTTGATAAAAATAATAGTAAATGATAAAAGCGGTTGAAGGATAAAATTTGCACATAAGTTCATACTTGTATAAAATCAGATAATCAAGCCGAATATAACAATCGAGCGACCGTGCTAGAACCACGGAACTCGGGAATGCCTAACACCTTCTCCCGGGTTAACAGAATTCCTTATCCGGATTTCTGGTACGCAGACCATAATATAGATTCATTCTTTTCCTCGATTCGGGATTAAAATTGGTGACTTGGGACACCCTAAATCTCCCAAGTGGCGACTCTGAAATAATTAAACCAATCCCGTTTCGATTGTCCTTTAATTGGAAAAAACTCCTGCGCCCTCGCGGGTGCGTAAAAAGGAGGTGTGACAGTAGGGCCTTCGCAAAAGCGGCCCAAATGTTCGCAAATGCGAACTTCCCCTGCCCAGTTCATCTTCGCATTTGTGAGACTGGCTTCGCAAATGCGAATGTCACGACCCAAAATACCACCACAGGCATCATGATGGAACTTAGTCTCTATGACTAAGTAAGCCGATTCTAATAATGATTCAAGCCATTTTTTTATAAATAGAAACAAGTTTCGAAACCAACAGCGGAAATAGTTATAACAACTTCCCAAGACTGGTAATACTGAGTCACAAATTCTAACTGAATACATGCAATGATCTCAAGGATCGAATATAAAATACTGTTTGAATAAGAGTTGACAATACAATAAAATAGAAAGACCCCAAGGAACTACGACGACCAAGCAGCTCTACCTTGAATCTTTGCGATCAACACACTAACTCTGTCCGAGTCCGATATCTCCAATACCTGACTCTGTACAAAAATGTACATAAGTGTAGTATAAGCACACCACAATCGGTGCCCAGTAAGTATCAAGACTAACCTCGGTGGAGTAGTGATGAGGTACAGTCAAGACACTTACTAGTCAAATAACCTGTGCAATATAGCAGTATACAATAGTACTGGAAAACAACTAGCAGTGATAGCAACAAAAATCAACCAGTGATATAAACAGCAAGGCAACAAGAACACTATAAATGTTGTTCAACAACAAATGAATACAAGTACAACCAACTAACCAAGTCCTTCAAATGTAAATCTTTCACCCATAATTTTTTCAAATAATAATCCTTAGAATATAATCCTTTCCAATAAATATATTTTGTACTTCCTTCGAATAATTATCTTTCAAATATAATTCTTCCAAATAAATACCTTCAGATATAATTCTTTCAACAAGTCTCTTCCGAATATAATTCTTTCAAATAAAAATATTTTTTTTGAATAAAAGTTCTTTCAAATAATATTTTTCGAATATAAGTCACCCGGTGACATTTCAAAATAGTTAATTGAAAATAAGTACCATTGAGTATAATCTTTTCAAATAGATAACCTTCAAATATAAGTCACCCTGTGACACCTCATCTCATAATCATACAATACGGGTCTCAATACTTGAACCCTAACACTTGGCATCTTGTGCCCTCATCACACCCTTAGGTACTTTTCTTTTGTTTAGACACTCTGCACTCAGAAACATCGACAGGGGATCTCCCGGGATCCCGTCCCGTAGTCCCAAATGTAAATGCTCGGGGATCTCTTAGTATCCTCAATATATGTGCTGAGGATCTCTTGGTATTCCGAAGATCTCTTGGTATCCTCAATATATGTGTTGGGGATCTCTTGGTATCCTCAATATATGTGTTGGGGATCTCTTGGTATCTTCAATAAATGTCCCAAAGTAAATATCCAGTACAGGGGAATCTCCCGCGTGCATTCTCGTAGTCCCAAATATAAATGTGTAGGGGATCTCCCGGAATATCGATCCGTAGTCCCAAAGTGAATATCCAGTACAGGGGAATCTCCCGGGTGCATTCCCGAAGTCCCAAATATAAATGTGCAGGAGGATCTCCCGTAATATCGATCCGTAGTCCCAAAGTAAATATCCAGTACAGGGGAATCTCCCGGGTGCATTCCTGTAGTCCCAAATATAAATGTACAGGGGAATCTCCCGGAATATCGATCCGTAGTCCCAAAGTAAAAACACAACAATCTCAAGGAAAGAATCCAGTACATGGGCGCTACAAGTGTTCAAATATCACAACATTTCACAAGTTACACCTCAAGTACTCAATTATCACATTCTTCACAAATTATACTACAAATGTTCAAATATTACAACATATCACGATTTCCACTTCAAGTGCTCAATTATCACATCATTCACAAATTATACTAAAAATATTCAAATATTACAACATATCACGATTTCCACCTCAAGTGCTCAATTATCACAACATTCACAAATTGCACTACAAGTGCTCAAATATCACAACTTCATGAAATAAATATATTTATTCACCTTATTAACACAATTGCCCTTTTAAGTTATCTATAGATAAAAATCAAGAATGAAAGTATTTTCCATAATTAAAATGAAAACTCAACAAAACACAGAGTTCACATAAAATTCGAGTTGCAATCACTTCAAATTATCATATCAAAACAACATTGACAAATAAGAAATGAGGCATGGCATATAAGAGATTTAGTAAGTTCCATAAAATTTTCAAATTGAATACATAAGGGTGTCCACGAATTTTAACCAATATAATTTGCACATATAAATCAAGTACATACTCGTCACCTCACGTACATAGTTTCAAATCACACAATTTCCACATAAGACTCAACGCCTAAGGGGAAATTCCTCCACACAAGGTTAGGCAAGATACTTACCTTATTGAAGTTATGCCGATATTTCACAATCGCCTTCTTGCTTGAATTAACCTATGGACGGCTCAAATCTATCGAAATTAATTGTATAACTTCATTAAAATTCATCGGAAATAATTCCGGATAATATAACATCAACTTAAAATTTCACATTCAAAAAGTCAACCAAAAAGTCAACGCGGGACCCGCCTCAAAGAACCCGACATAATTTTCACGAAATCCGAACACCCATTTCAATATGAGTTCAATCATACCAATTTTATCAAATTCCGACATCGAATTGGCTTTCAAATCTTAAATTTTCGTTTTTGGAAGATTTGCTAATAATCTTATTTTTCTTCCATAAATTCATGAATTCATGATGTAAATGAGTATGGAATCATGAAATATAATCAACATAGGATAAGAAACACTTACCTCAATGTTTTCACGTGAAAATAGCCCAAGAACCGAGCTTCAAAAATTCCAAAACGAAATGGCGAAGTGCTGATTTTTGTGATTAAATGTTTCTGCCCATCCGTCACTAAAAGCCATTTTCGTCACTAAAAGTCCACCAGAAACAGCTTTACATGCCTTTATTCAATCGATCATAACTCACTGTACAAATATCCAAATTATGAATGGTTTAGCTTTCTAAAAACTAGAATACAAGGTCTATAACTTTTATGTTTTGCAAATCTTCAGATTCCTTATGGATTTCGAGATATAAGCTACCAAAATAGGCTGCTCGCATCAGAAATTTCTGGGGAAATTACTAAACAGCATTACCAGCCCTCATTAAATCGATCATAACTTTCTGTACAAATATCCAAATGATGAATGGTTTAGCTTTCTGGAAACTATAATTAAAGAGCTACAATTTTTATATATTTTGCATATTTTCATATTCTTTATAGAATTAGAGATATCAGCTTCCAAAATAGCCTCCTCGATTGCACCATTGCTGTCCAAAACAGCAGTTGCAGCAGAAAAAACAGCAGTTTCTTTTGTCCGAAATCCATTCCGTTAACCTTCCAAAATCCACCCGAGACTCTCGGGACCTTAACCAATTATACCAACATGTTCCAACATACAATACGAACTTAATTGAGGCTTCAAACCACGTCAAGCAACGCCGAAATTAAGAATCGCGCATCGAATCAAATTATGAGTTTTCGAGTTTTCAAATCTTCCAACTTCTATACTTTTGCGCCGAAACATATCAAATCAATCTGGAATGACTTCAAATTTTGCGCACAAGTCATAAATGACATAATGGAGTTATTTCAATATTCAGAATTGGATTCCGACCCCGAAATTAAAAAGTCAACTCTCGGTCAAACTTTCCAAAAATCTTCTATTTTTCAACTTTCGCCAAAAATGCGCCGAATTGTCCTATGGACTTCCAAATCCAAATCCGAATATGCTCCTAAGTACCAAATCACCATATGAAACTATTGGAGTCATCAAAATTCCATTCCGGGATTGTTTGCACAAAAGTCAACTCTCCGGTCAACTCTTTCCATTTAAGCTTCAAAATGAGAACTATTCTTTAAATTTAACTCCGAATGTTCTGAAAACCAAACTCGACCTCACATGCGGGTCATAATACATATTACAAAGCTGCTCGAAATCTTAAGTCACTGAACGAGGCATTAATTCTTAAAACGACAAGTTGAGTCGTTACATTCTCCCCCTCTTAAAACATATGTTTGTCCTCGAAGGTGCCAAGAATTATTCTGAGGACATTAAATTACTGAGTGCATCATTTCACACATACTTATGGGTGATTCTATGTCACTGTAAATTTAGCAAGGGTCCGACAATACCATCTCAGTTGAGATTATTTCTTTTATCAACATTTATAAGCTTTAAAGCCAATTCCTTACACTCCAATCAAATTTCAAAATGTCTGACTTTCATATCAACGCACGGTATTAGTTTCAACTGGCTATAGCCACTCGTGCCAATGCACACATCAACATTCTTAATAGTGCTTAAGTACTTCAAAAAAAATCTGGGGTGTTACATTCTCCCCTACTTAGTATCAGTCATTCTCAAATGAGAAGTAGAGTCCGACCTCAAACACATAACATAACTTTTCTCTTTCTTCGCACATCTCAATGTCCCAAAAATTTTTAACTCCCAAATTTTTCAGAAATTTCGGCAGAGCCTCTCTTGTAATTGGGCATATCCACCTGCCAGAGTAATACCAAAACAACTCCTAACAACACATCCACAATCCAACAAAGTACCACAATGTATATATCAATAACACTAATCTCAGCATTATAAGCATTGCATTATCATAATGATATCTGGACATGAAACACATCATATGTATGTCCATAACTACATCTCTGGTCTTAATAGTTATTCATAATCAATTACATAATCGCCAATAAACCTCATGTTAACCAAAATCTCATTTCAATTTTTTTTTCACAACACTGACAGCCAATCGCGAGGCATGAAAACCTCATCATTATTTACCCGAATCAACGAATCACATTCAACTCCACCTAGGCACTCACCTCGTAGGTCAAAACTCAATAGTTACAATACAAATATGGCTAAATATGCACAGAATCACATAAAATAAATTATCAAATAAGCCTAACAGGAATGACTCCCTGTTTATACTATAGTACAAATTTAAATTTCACAAAGGGAGAATTTAAACATAGAAAGTTTTCACCACAAGGACCTCGTCCTTATATAACTCCCACCGTGGCTTGTATCCCATTTTAAATATTTCACATCATATAAAAAGTGTGAGGATCTCGTCATCAACTCTGCATCACAAGTAATTGCACATTGTGTCAACTGAATTCTTTCCATTTCTTTTCTTTCTTCTCATAAATTCCGATAAACATCACAACACGGAATGAACCCCCATACCAATAGGGCATACAATTCATAAAAATTGAAATCAATTATTCCGAAATCACATCAAATCCACTGTAGTGAGTAATAGAAAGTAATTTTTGGACTTATAGCCCTCAATAGTGTACAAAATAAAATGATATACACGAGCTAACATCATCAAATCTCCCAACAGGGATAAATATAAAAGTGGGTCACAAAATTACGAAGCTTACCAATAGGGCATACCAATAGGGCATCACAACACGGAATGAACCCCCATACCAATAGGGCATACAATTCATAAAAATTGAAATCAATTATTCCGAAATCACATCAAATCCACTGTAGTGAGTAATAGAAAGTAATTTTTGGACTTATAGCCCTCAATAGTGTACAAAATAAAATGATATACACGAGATAACATCATCAAATCTCCCAACAGGGATAAATATAAAAGTGGGTCACAAAATTACGAAGCTTACCCATAAGCGGAGCATAATAGGAGGACTCGCCTCAATTTTCAGAACCAAATCAAATTAAGGAAAAATATCCTTTTTATAACAACCGGAATCGTACTTGTAACAACACCATCTGGTGTAGTGGCCTCAGCCACACCATAGCAATTATATCAATGGGTCGGGCCTCCACCTCTTAGGCGTCATCTACCCCCTTGTCCTCCATTTCTAACTTGTAGTGTATGTAGATTAGTAACTATAATGGAGTGTGTGGACTGAGTGTTTTGATGAAATAGATTTCTCCCAAGTCTGGGACAATTTCTCATGATGTTCCTAGTATCACCACATTCATAACAACCTATCAGCAGTTCGGCTGCTTATATTGGGTATGTGCCGGATAACTAGAATAACCATTGAAGGAATCCTATGTCAGTGGTGCATTAAAAGATGACTGCCCCATGAGAGTGCCTTGATTAACTGGAGCACTACAAGTATTCTAATAATTGTTTCCATGTCCCTGCTGATACTGAAATGTAGAATTTTTATGGATACAGGAATATCGAAAGTCCCAGCATCATCCCATACAAATCTCAACTCTTACTTATATACAAGTTTCAGAGAACCTTTGAATACCACATAAATATATCTCAAGCCAAAACTGATATGACACATAACCCCATTAGTTGATCGTTGATAGTGGACTCCCTTCACTTGGCGCGAAGCCATAAGACACATTCTGATAGTCCATAATAATAACCTTTATCGCTCGTACGACACCATCATAAGACACCTCAAGCCATTTATTTGGCACATGTCATCCTCATGACAGTTAAACTCGCTTCCTCCAGTGTCTTGGCTTGCTAATATGTACCCTTCGCTAAATAGAAATCCCATACAAACCACATTGTCTCTAATACCACCAACTATCTTCGGATCTACATCCACCTCGTGACCATGCCACGATTGTGATGATTAGGCAACTAATTAAGCCTTCTTAAGATCGTACTTATCAACTAGATGTCATAACCTGTTGCACCTCATGTACACAACTGAATGATCTTTCAATACTTTCGCATTATCGATATGGATGACACACGGTAACAATGGTTGAGCAATCCTGGCTCCCTTATAACTCCTTTGTAGTATCACGAACCGTTGGCACATAGTTGATACCGAGTGCGCAATTTCATACACTAGTGGATGCAAAAGAACATATGATATATGCTTCTATCTCAATAAATGTCGCACGATAAGGAATGAAAGAAGTGAAAATTTTCCTACTAGCCCTGTAGCCTCTCGAAGATAAGTACAGACGTCTCCGTACCGATCCGCAAGACTCTACGAAAAACGTTCGTGACTCGTAGAACCTATGAACCTAGAGCTCTGATACCAACTTGTCACGACCCAAAATCCCACTACAGGCATCGTGATGGCACTTAGTCTCTAAGATTAGGTAAGCCGATTTTAATAACAATTCAAGCTATTTTTTTATAAATAGAAACAAGTATCGAAACCAACTGTGGAAATAGTTATAACAACTTCCCAAGATTGGTAATACTGAGTCACGAACTCTAACTGAATACATGCAATGATCTCAAGGATTGATTATACAATACTATTTGAATAAGTGTTAACAGTACAATAAAATAGAAAGACCCCAAGGAACTGCGACGACCAAGCAGCTCTACCTTGAATCCTTGCGATCAACACACTAACTCTGTCCGAGTCCGATATCTCCAATACTTGGCTCTATATAAAAATGTACATAAGTGTAGTATGAACACACCACAGTCGGTGCCCAGTAAGTATCAAGACTAACTTCAGTGGAGTAGTGACGAGGTACAGTCAAGACACTTACTAGTCAAATAACCTGTGCAATATAGCAGTATACAATAGTACTGGAAAACAACTAGCAGTGATAGCAACAAAAATCAACCAGTGATATAAACAGCAGGGAAACAAGAACACTATAAATATTGTTCAACAACTAATGAATACAAGTACAACCAATTAACAAGTCCTTCAAATGTAAATCTTTCGCCCATAAGTTTTTCAATAATAATCTTTAGAATATAATCCTTTCCAATAAATATATTTTGTACTTCCTTCGAATAATTATCTTTCAAATATAATTCTTCCAAATAAATATCTTCAAATATAATTCTTTCAACAAGTCTCTACCGAATATAATTCTTTCAAATAAATATATTTTTTTGAATAAAAGTTCTTTCAAATAATATTTTTCGAATATAAGTCACCCGGTGACATTTCAAAATAGTTAATTGAAAATAAGTACCATTGAGTATAATCTTTTCAAATAGATAACCTTTAAATATAAGTCACCCTGTGACACCTCATCTCATAATCATACAATACGGGTCTCAATACTTGAACCCTAGCACTTGGCATCTTGTGCCCTCATCACACCCTTAGGTACTTTTCTTTTGTTTAGACACTCTGCACTCAGGAACATCGACAGGGGATCTCCCGGGATCCCGTCCCGTAGTCCCAAACGTAAATGCTCGGGGATCTCTCAGTATCCTCAATATATGTGCTGGAGATCTCTTGGTATCCTCAATATATGTGCTAGGGATCTCTTGGTATCTCGAGGATCTCTTGGTATCCTTAATATATGTGCTGGGGATCTTCCAGCATATCGATCCGTAGTCCCAAAGTAAATATCCAGTACAGGAAAATCTCTTGGGTGCATTCCCATAGTCCCAAATATAAATGTGTCGGGGAGTCTCTCGAAATATCGATCCGTAGTCCCAAAGTAAATATCCAGTACAGGGGAATCTCCCAGGTGCATTTCCGTAGTCCCAAATATAAATGTGCAGGGGGATCTCCCGGAATATCGATCCGTAGTCCCAAAGTAAATATCCAGTACATGGGAATCTCCCGGGTGTATTCCCGTAGTCCCAAATATAAATGTGTAGGGGGATCTCCCGGAATATCGATCTGTAGTCCCAAAGTAAATATCCAGTACAGGGGAATCACCTGGGTGCATTCCCGTAGTCCCAAATATAAATGTGCAAGGGAATCTTCCGGATTATCGATCCGTAGTCCCAAAGTAAAAACACAACAATCTCAAGGATAGAATCCAGTACATGGGCGCTACAAGTGTTCAAATATCACAACATTCACAAGTTACACCTCAAGTACTCAATTATCACATTCTTCACAAATTATATTACAAATGTTCAAATATTACAACATATCACGATTTTCACCTCAAGTGCTCAATTATCACATCATTCTAAAATTATACTACAAATGTTCAAATATTACAACATATCACGATTTCCACCTCAAGTGCTCAATTATCACAACATTCACAAATTGCACTGCAAGTGCTCAAATATCACAACTTCATGAAATAAATATATTTACTCACCTTATTAACACAATTTCTCATTTAAATTATCGATTGATAAAAATCAAGAATGAAAGTATTTTCCATAAAAAAATGGAAACTCATACAAACACAGAGTTCACATAAAAGTTGAGTAGCAATCACTTCAAATTATCATATCAAAATAACATTGGCAAATAATGAATGAGGCATGGCATATAAGAGATTTAGTAAGTCCCATAAAAAATTTCAATTTAATACATAAGGGTGTCCACGAATTTTAACCAATATAATTTGCACATATAAACCAAGTACGTACTCGTCACCTCACATACATGGTTTCAATTATACAATTTCCACATAAGACTCAACGCCTAAAGGAAAATTCTCCCACACAAGGTTAGGCAAGATACTTACCTTTTCGAAGTTATGCCGATATTTCACAATCGCTTCTTGCTTGAATTAACCTCCGGACGGCTCAAATCTATCGAAATTAATTGTATAACTTTATTAAAATTCATCGGAAATAATTCCGGATAATATAATATCAACTTAAAAATTCACATTCAAAAAGTCAACCAAAAGTCAACGCGGGACCCGCCTCTCGGAACCCCGACATAATTTTCACGAAATCCGAACATCCATTCAGATACGAGTTCAACCATACCAATTTTACCAAATTCCGACATCAGACTGGCTTTCAAATCTTAAATTTTTGTTTTTGGAAGATTTGCTAAAAATCTAATTTTTCTTCCATAAATTCATGGATTCATGATGTAAATGAGTATGGAATCATGAAATATAATCAGTATAGGATAAAAAAACACTTACTCCAATGTTTTCACGTGAAAATCGCCCAAAAATCGCCCAAGAATCGAGCTCCAAAAATTCCAGAATGAAATGGCAAAGTGCTGATTTTTGTGATTAAATGTTTCTGCCCATCCGTCACTAAAAGCCATTTTCGTCACTAAAAGGCGTCACTAAAAGTCCACCAGAACTAGCTTTACCAGCCTTTATTCAATAGGTCATAACTCATTGTACAAATGTCTAAATTATGAATGATTTAACTTTCTGGAAACTAGAATACAAGGTCTACAACTTTCATGTTTCATAAATCTTCATATTCCTTATGGATTTTGAGACATAAGCTTCCAAAATAGGCTCCTCGCATTAGAAATTTCTGGGAAAATTACTAAATAGCATTACAAACCTTTATTAAATCGATCATAACGTTTTGTACAAATATCCAAATGATGAATGATTTAGCTTTCTGGAAACTAGAATTAAAGGGCTATAATTTTTATGTTTTGCACATTTTCAGATTCTTTATAGAATTTGAGCTATAAGCTTCCAAAGTAGCCTCCTCTATTGCACCATTGCTGTCCAAAAGAGCAGCTGCAGCAAAACAAGCAGCAGTTTCTTTTGTCTGAAATCCATCCCGTTAACCTTCTGAAATCCACTCGAGACTCTCGAGACATTAACCAATTATACCAAAATGTTCCAAACTACAATACGAACTTAATTGAGGCTTCAAACCACGTCAAACAACGCCAAAATTACGAATCGTGCATCGAATCGATTTATGAGTTTTTAAATTTTCCAACTTCTATCCTTTTGCGTCGAAACATATCAAATCAATCCGGAATGACTTCAAATTTTGAACACAAGTCATAAATAACATAATGAAGTTGTTCCAATTTTCAGAAATGGATTCCGACCAAGAAACAAAAAGTCAACTCTCAGTCAAACTTTTCAAAAATCTTCTATTTTCCAACTTTCGTCAAAAAACGCCGAATTGTCCTAAGGACTTCCAAATTCAAATCCGAACATGCTCCTAAGTACAAAATCACCATACGAAACTATTGGAGTCATCAAAATTCTATTCTGGGGTCGTTTGTATAAACATCAACTCTCCGGTCAACTATTTCCATTTAAGCTTTAAAATGAGAATTATTCTTTAAATTTAACTCCGAATCTTCCGAAAACCAAACTCGACCTCACATGCGAGTCATAATACATATTACGAAGCTGCTCGAAATATTATGTCGTTGAACAAGGCGTTAATTCTTAAAACGACAAGTCGGGTCGTTACAGCGAAACCTACCAATCCCCAGCCTTTTCGCAAATGCGATTCCAAGTCCGCAAAGCGGTGGTCGCAAATGTGACCCTCAACTCGCAAATGCGAGATCAGAAGTAGCAGTTCTCAACCTTCTTCCAAACACTCCGAAATGCGTACGAAACTCATCCGAGCCCTCTTGGATCCAAACCAAATACCTACACAAGTCTGAAAAAATAATATGATCTTGCTCGCACTATCGGAATACCAAAATAACCTCTAGAACCACGAAACAGATGCCAAAACACATGAAAATCACCATGAACTTCAAGAACTTCTAGAATCACAACCAAGCGTTCAAACCATATAAAATCAACTCCAAATGCCACCAAATTTTGCAGGCAAGTCCCAAATGACATAACGAAGCTGTTCCAACTCTTGGAATCGTATTCCGACCCCGATATCACCAAATTCAACTCTCGGTCAAACCTTTCAATCTTCCAAAAATTCAATTTTCGCCAAAATGCTTCAAATGACCCTACGGACCTTCAAATCCAAATCTGGACGCATGCCTAAGTCCAAAATCACCACCCGAGCCTATCGGAACCATCAGAACTTCAATCCGAGGTAAAATACCCAAAAGTCAAATCTTGGTCAATTCTTTCAACTTCAAGCTTTTCAAATGAAAGTCACTTCTAAAAATCCTTTCCGAACTTCTCAAAAAATCGAACCGATGATGCACGCAAATCATAATACTCTGTATGAAACTACTCGTGACCTCAAACTGCCGAACCGGACGCAATTGCACAAAACGACCAATCGGATCGTTACATCAAGAATAAAGAATTTATGATAATACTATCTCCGAGCACCTCATAACTCGACATCTCTTATGACCTATCAGCATGAGACGTACATAATATATAATTTAAAATACTGACAAAATATTAAAAATGTTAATTTTCTCGTAATTTGAAATTTCAAGAATAGTTAGTAGAAACATACAATTAATTTACCAATGAAGAAGACATGTATTATCTTATGAATCTAAAACATGAAAAATAAAATAGATTATAGCAATGTAATTTTATTGGAATTCAAGATAACAAATTCATATGGAGCCCTTTGTATAAAACCATTGAATTCCTTTAAATAAGGTAATTTGTGGTAGAATCCCAAAAGAAATCAGACGTTTGAAGAAAAGTTTCAATTCCATTACAATTGTTACTTGGAAGAGTCCTTCGGTGTAGTTTAAATCAGAAAAAAATTTGATTTTCTGTAATTTTCAATTGTATCCTTAAATTATACAAATATTTAAGGCTATAAAAGTTTATCAATATTTTAGGGAGTCGTTCAACATTTAGCATAAACTAGTTTTAGTATACGTGCGTTGCACGTGTATATAGTGTCCATCAATTAGAAATATGTATATTGACGTTAAAATAAAATGCAATATTTGTTTAAAAGATAAAAGTTACTTTTCTCATAGTAATTGTATTAGATATCTTTTGAATATGCATAGATAATGAATTTAGTTAAATTTTAGTCGTACATTATTTTGTAATTATACATATTTTATAGTATGATTTACAAATTTGCTAAATTGTATCTCACCTGAAATCTCTTTATGAATAAATTTTGGCTTCTACTAATTTCATCCTTATTTCTTTAAGTTTGTATTTAAATAATTTAATTCTTAATACAATAATTAAATTTTATTTTATATTTTGATTTCTTTTATCGCTGACGGTCATTTTTGGAAAATAATTTTTATACTACAAGATTTGTGTGAACTTGAAAAATATTTTTACCTATATTATGAATTTGGAAAGGAATAAAATTGGATTATTTTCTAGTTAGTTAATTCAAATTTGTGGAAAAATGATGAATTCAAATACTTGATTATATTTTTTAATCACTAATGGAAATAAATTATTTGAGTATTTAAATAATTAATTTTATCTCATAGTATAAAATATATGTTTAATTATAACTATAATTTTATCTACAAAATTCTTGTGTTAAATGATAAAAATCAAACTTTTGCACTTTATATTTGTCATATTGTTATTAAAAGACTTTTGTCAATTACTTCTCTCTCTTTCTCTTGTTATTGCAAAATATTTTCGTAATTATTTTTTTAATAATATTTTAAAATCTATATTAATATTTATATCTAAGCAAATTATTGATCGAAGAATAAAATTAATAGCTAATGGACCAATCTCACATAGAATACTTCTAGCATTTATAGGTTGAATGCTGATTTAAATAAAGGACAAAGCAAACTACTTTCTCTTTCTTTATCTTTTTACTTATTTTTTTTTTTTATATCATAATTGTTCACCTAAAATTTAGCATGATTAAACAATCTTTTTTGAGATAAAAAACGTCCAATTGTGTAAAATTCATATAAGGTAAAACATATATATTTGGTGTTATTTAATTATACTTAAATTTTAAATTCATATAAGATAATACTTTAATAATTGTAAAGTCCTAAGTATAAGGACCTCTTACTTAAATACTTAATAGGAGTAATATTTTTTAATCACTAATAGAAATAATTTATTTTTTGAGTATTTAAATTATTAATATTAGCTCATAGCATAAAATAAATATTTAATTATTACTTTAATTTTATCCACAAAATTCTTGTGTCAAATGATAAAAAACGAACTTTTGCACTTATGTTTGTCGTAGTGTTAGTATTTCTTTGATTGGACCTTACTAAATTTTTTTATATTAGAAATTTCGTTGTGGACTTCTAATAAGTATAATAATAAAACTAATAGTTAAGTATTACCAACTCTTTCTTTTCATCATTTAATTTTTATTAACTTGATCATAAAACATTTAAATTACCTGCTTAAGGCAAGTCTAACATTAAATAAATAGGAAAAATTGAAAGCCATAAAAATTGATGGCCACCAATATTTCCAAAATAATACATCTACTCATACCATAAAACACTAATTATGTAAAGAAAATTGGAAAAATGCTCACCATGAAATAGAAGAAAGACATAAATGTAATTAGTTATTTAGCATCCATGTAGACTACTTGATTCTTAGCTCAGTTTTAATCTTAAGATTTGTGAAGATAAAAATTCGTCTGAATAATGTGAAATTGTGAATCTTTAGCGCATAACGAGATAGAATATGTAATTTCAAAAACCATATTTTTTCTTTTGGGAGGCGTAGAAACATTTGGCATGTCATAATTGCCAATATTTATACATGTTAGAAGAATTTAAAAAGAAACTAAAATCGTATTAAAATTTCACAGTAAAAATATCAACTCTCAGTTACTTACTTTTCATTTCATATATACTGATTGAAGTAGCATCGGAGAAGGACTTCACCATCGAAGAACTCATGGCAAATAATAGTGTTCACGGAGAATCCAAAATTGAGATGTTAACCGATATTTTTTACCTCTTTAATAATGATATTAAATAGTAAAAAATTTCCTACTTATTTTCTTATTCTTTTATCCCTTTGAGCCAACACAATTTCCTACTTATTCTCTTATTATTTTATTTTCCTTTTTTTAGACCTACACAATCACTCTTCGTATGGAATATTAATTGCAGGATGTTCCTACTTACTCTTCTTCTTTTCCTTCTTTTTGCCATACGGCATTCGTTTTTTGCTATAACAAAAACTTTATTTGTATTTATAATTTTATCCAACTTAGAATACACTTACGAAGGGTAAAAAAGGCGAACGACATTTTGTTAAGGGTATTCGTGTTTTTAATATAGTACTAGTATCTATGTACATGTGTTGCCTTTATGAAAGGGCAACAAGGTCTACAAGGCATCCCGCATTTATGTAGGGTTCGGGGAAGGGTCGCACCTCAAGAGGTATGATGTAGACAACTACACTAATACAATATTATTTTATATAAAAGATAAATATATAGAGGTATGATGTAGACAACCTACCAACCTACACTAATACAACATTATTTTATATAAAAGATAAATATATATATACACACACACTTGTTGTAAAGCAATTAATGTGCAAAAATAAAATTAAAAAAAAAATCTTTTAAATGCAGAAAACCAATGTCATTATATTACCATAAGACTTGAATGAAAAAGATCAAACATCGTCTAAACTTGCATATATAATCAATTTAGTTAAGTTAGTAAGTATTTATATTTAGATTGTGTAAAAATATGCAATATGGTCATATCTTATTTAGTAAACTTATTTACTTTAAAAACATGTAATGATCAAGTAATATTAAAGTTTAGGTAGGACAAAATTATACAAAAAGATAAATTAATTTTTGAAATTTAAAGAGAACTCGCGGAAGAAAATTTTATAATAAGGTAAAAAATTTCAAGAAGGAATTAAATTGTGTTTAAAATAAGAAAATACATTCCTAAAACTCCTTACCTAAACTGAATAAAAAAGTTGTAAGAACATCCCTAAAATTTCTAACATAAATAAAAAGGAAAATATATTTTTAAGAAGGAATCAAATATTTTCAATTCCGAGAATTCTTATTCATAAGTAAAAATAGCACGGTATAGCCACTTTTCGGACTGGTCATTCATAAATTGCCAGCATTTACCAAGTCAATGAAAAATAGCCACTAGTTTGCTGCAACAGATACCGGTCCAGCATAATATACTGGAGTTCGATGCACCTGTGTATGAACTTCAGCATATTATGTTGGACCGGTATACGTTGCTGGCTCCAGTATAATATACTGGAGACTAGAGCACCGATGCTCCAAACTCCAGTATATTATGCTGGACCGGTATATTTGCTGGAACTCTAGTATATTATATTGGAGTTCTAGTGTACTTATGCTGGAACTCCATCATATTATGCTGGAGTTCCAACATACTTATCCTGGAACTCCAATATAATATGTTGGAGTTCAAGTATACTTATGCTGGAACTCCAGCATAATATACTGGCGTATTTTTCGGGTTTTGAACAGTGTTTTCGCTTAGATTTATCTTTACATAAAAAGTGGCTAAATTTCGATTACTTTTGAAACTAGGCTATTTTTGAACGACCAGTTATAAATCTGGCTATTTTTGAATTTCTCCGTATTCATAATGCAAATAAAAGAGGAACTTACCTTTTTAAGAAAGAATATACTGTGTTACATTCCTAAAAACATAACAAGTAAAGAAAGGCAAATATTTGCACCCAAATATAAATAAAGAACGAGAAATAGTACTCTACAGAAAGAGTCCCGTCAAAATTATTGCCCTCTAGAGCTTATTTTTTTCATCCGAACTAATTTTAAGTTTTTCTTTTTGTCTATTGCTTTAGACTATAGTATAAAGAGGTCAATATACTATTTTAATTTTTTATTTCATTTTGTGATTATAGTAATTTTTTATTCCAGTACTCTCTTTGAAAACAGTTTTATTACGCGAATTTTTTAATGGAAGTTTATTTATGTAGAGAGTGATTTTTCCGTGGCTATAAGATAAGACGTATTTATTGTTAAAGTTATTTTGGCTCTGAAAAATTAAGTTCCTCAAGTCCCAAGACTGTAACAAAATTACTTAAATAAAAATAATAATAAAGTCACAATGGACTTCATGATTGTTGCCTCGATCTCAATACAGCATAGGTGTATGAAAAAATCTCAGATGTACACTACTACCCTAAATCACCCCAATCTCTTAAATATAATATTATACAAATTTTACTAATATTATCCGATTAATATGAAAAATGTTTCAATAACTTTGAGCCAGCTATTAATAAAATTAAAGGTGGCTCTTCTTTCAGTAATAATAAGTCAAGATTGTTTATGCTACATACAAAACACACATACATGTTTATACTTTCCAGTCCCAAGTGATATCCCCTTACTATGTGGACTCAATTACAGAAAGTCTAGGACTATACACACATAAATAGATATTATTCATCTAATTCAGAATTAATAAGAAAACCAGAAGAATTATGTATATAATGCTTTACGTCTATCTTTCAAGTATGCAAAATTATTAAATCATTAAAAGTGTATAATTTGCTTCATGAAAAGGTTTAATCTTCGATCTAATTATCAATGCAAGAAACATATAGCCACAATATATAGCGTTTTCTTGCTGAGGTACGTTGTTGTTCATTATCTATTTGATTATTATTGACGTTGTTCTTGAAACTTTTTGATTGATCATCACCGCCATCAAGACTCGATCCTTCATAAGCATACTCCATCACTCATGATACATGTCAAAACTCTAGTTTCAGGACCCTAGAATCTCCACACAAAAAAGGCAAGACAAATAGGGACAAAAAGAAAAAGAAACGTTTAAGGGAAAGAAGTTCATGTTTTCAACAATACACAAATTAGTCCCCGTTTGGAGAAAAAAAAAATCAGCAATCGAAAGTAATGATACAAGACAAGCAAAACTAACACCATGTTAGAAAAGAATTATGCTAGCAAATAGAAAGATGATTAGAAGCATTAAGGGAAAGAAAATTTTCGACAATAGGACACATAACAAATTGAAGTTTAGTTATAATACTACATAAACTGCCTCTGAGTCTCGTACAAATTGGGGAGAGACTGTTGCAGAATGTAATTTGCTTCACTTTATATAGTGGTATAATGGCGTGGGATTTGTGTGTCTATGTAGGACACCTGATTGGTATTAGAATCCCATAAAAATTGAATTATACTTACCCTCGAAGACCATAATAGTAGGAATATTACTATTTTGTCCAAGATGCAATGAAGCTTAATTTAATTTACTAAGGTTAAAAAAATCGATCAATATTTTAAAGGATATTTTTGTCATTCAATATTTAGCGTGCAATATTCGTGCTTTTATAATAATATAGATAGATATAAATATAGATAGAGGCGGACCCAGGATTTGAGCACGACGGGGGCACCACTGTATGCTGATCACTAGATATAATATTATGGGATCGTGTGGCACGCCGTCCACTTATATATATATATATATATATATATATATATATATATATATATATATATATATATATATATATATATATATATATATATGAGAGAGAGAGAGAGAGAGAGAGAGAGAGAGAGAGAGAGAGAGAAAAGGGTATTATGGGAAGGGATTTGATTAAGCATGTTTATACTTTAAAATTCTAGTTTTTAGTTAAATAAAGGGGTCAGTGATCAAAAGGGCGTTCAAACTTAAAATTGTCAAAGACTTACTAAAGATCAAGATTAAGAATACGGTAATAGTAAAAGAATTGAAGAAGAGTCGCAAACTCTTAGTTGCCGTTGCCGAGTCAGATTGTTGAAGAAGGCTATCGCACAAGGATTTGTATTTTTCTATTCGTGGACTGATAAGTTACAATTTGAGGCTTTCAATTTTAAGGATGGAATTTGAAAAAAAATAAAATTAATGAAGTTGACTATTATGTATTAATATTAAACTATAAGTAAATTCAAAAAAGAAGAAAGTAAAAAAAAAACACTTTGCTATTAAATATAAATTACATTGTACTCAAAGAATGAAAATAGAAAAGAGGAGAAAAGACTGAAAAGTAGTAAAAAAGAGCTGAAGGTGGGGTTTGAACCTGCGTCACCAGTAAATGAAGGAATTAAAGCGTCCAAAAGGAACCACTACTCCCGTCGCCTCCTTTGTCTTTGGGGGCACACTTAATATATTTAACGGGTCCGTATATGTATGTACAGATATATAATATGTATATACAAAATTTTTGTCGAGGCTAACAGGGTCCCGTGACCCCTCAACCCACAACAGAGGTTCGCCTCTGAATATAGATATAGATATTTTTGTAATATATATATATATATATATATATAGAGGGAGAGATTCGTTATTATAATTTTCTCTTTGTGGTCACGATTTGAACTTCGGAACGAGACTGAGAGGATATTAACGAGGCCACTCAAAATTATACATTCTTCATTCTTTGTTCAAAGATGCTTGTTCAAATTAGAATATCTTGTGTTCAAATTCACCCTCTCTCACTCAATAGCCTCATAAAACAAAATTACATGTGAAATCAACATAATTTTACACTCTTTCAAGCTTTCTGTATGGATCTAAATTTGGACTACCACGACTGTTGATTAGTACGACAAGCGACGAGAACCTCGTAGCTCGATATCCTGCAGGAGATGATAGACGAGCGAACAAGAGATTGTACGACCTTTGCAGTAGTGTAGGACCATTAGGGGGAATTAGAAATATTCTTTCAAATATTCTCTATGATTTGTCTTTTAGGGCTTAGAAGGGGTTTGTCCCTTATATGTATAGCGTAAAGACAACCTTGTAAGGGGCTTCTGCTGCATTTTTTCCAACTAAGAACACTTCCTGTAATACTTGCTTACAAAACGATTAATATCAGTATTGTTCGATCATTCCGGAGAAGGTCAAGAAATATTATCCTTTGTATTCATCTCGTATATCTTTTGTTCTAGAGATTATTATACTTAGCTAAGATTTACCCCTTCATTTCCTTCAATTGATTTATTCAAAAAGATCCCAATATCTTTTGAGTCAAACAATTTGGCGTCGTCTGTGGGGATTTCTATAGCTGAGATTTTAGTTGCGTCTAGATCTTTGAAAAAAGCAATCATCTCTTCTTCTCGCAAAGGCCAACAATGGCAGGAAAGGGAGAAGCAAGATTAAAGGCAATAGTAGGTGTCACGAACAACCTTTTGGACTCCATCAACGAAGTCGGTAGGGAAGACAATGAAAACGCAACGACAAGTGCTACACTTGAGGGAGATATCTCACCTCTCCCGCACGAAGGTGTGACTGTCTCGTGCGAGAGGGAAACCTCAACATCCGCAGCAGTAGAAGAACCACCAACTATGAAAAGGTTATTAGAAGAGTGGTTGACAAACACCTTGAGCAACATACTCGACAAACCCACTCAAAGGGATATCAGAGGCACTATACCCTCAGAAACCACAACTATCGCTGATGAGCCAGAAACTCCACACACAGGTAACACTCATACTGCCATTGATGTAGGTAACAATGCATTTGCGGCCATCTTAAAGAAAATGGAAGAGATGGAGAACAAGAACAAAATGCTACGCGATCAGATAAAGGAGTATCAGGAAAGGGTCGATAAAATACTAGGCCCTCCGAAGCTGCTACCAAAACATGATGTAGGCCGGTTTGTCGAACAACCATACAGTGAAGGGGTGGATCCCCACTCTATTTTGAAAACCTTTAAAATGCCGCCATATTTGAAAATATATGATGGCACCACGGACTCGGAATATCACTTAATCCACTACGTCACTGTAGTAAAAGGCAACGATCTGTCGAAAGAACAGGTGCCATCGGTGCTGCTGTAAAAGTTCGGAGAAACCCTGACAGGGGGAGCGCTGACATGGTATTCCCAAATACCATCATGATCGATATCAAAGTTCGAAGAAATGGCAGATAAATTCGTTATCGCTCACGGGAGAGAAAAAGGCAGAGGCCAGGGTAAATGACATCTTCGCCATCAGGCAGATGACAGACGAGGTGACTTCGGGATTTCCTATCCCGATTCAATAGGGTAAGAATGAGCCTACCGAACGTATCATAAGGTATGTTGGTAGCGGCCTTCCAAAATGGGTTAAACAGAAACGGGTCAAAAGCAACTAAAAAGCTGCTAAGTAGACTCATGAAGTACCCTCCCGCCACGTGGGAAGAAATCCATAATTCCTATTGTGCCGAAGTAAGGGCAGACGAGGATGACCTAAATGGCCTGATCCAGCGTCTAACATCGGTCCAAACTGAAACAAGGAGAGATTGCCGCAATGATGGTCGAAGGGACCAACTATCCCGTTTCAATCGAGCAAAACATTAGCCTTATATCCGAACATCCAACCCACCTCCTCCACGACATGCAGATGTCAAGCCTCGACACATCGCGCCATCTCGAAACAAAAGAGGTATGCCTCCACTATTATCTGCTCATAACTTCTGTGTTTCTCCTTCAGAAATAGTGTATGCGCTGGAAAAGCTCAGCACAAAGGTGCAGTGGCCGCAAAAAATGAAGTCAGATACGAGCACCAGGAAGTCGAACGTTCTATGTGAATTCCACCAGGAAAGAGGACACAAGACCGAAGACTGCATAGGTCTGCGACAGGAAGTGGTAAGAATGCTAAATCAGGGATACCTGAAAGAGTTGTTGAGCGATCGAGGACAGGCTAACTTCGCTCGCGGACGTGATCAACCTCAGGGAACTCCAAAACCACCATCACCAGCTCGCACCATACAAATGATCATTGGTGGCGACAACGATATGGTTATCAACCATGTGAAATTCACTACCACACACAAACTCAAGCGGACAGTCGCCCATGAACGGTATGACGACCTCGAAGATAGTATCATCTTCGATAAGTCGGATACCAACGGTTTGTCTTTCAGTCACTATGATGCTTTGGTTATAACTTTACATATCGCGGATACCAATGTAAAAAGAATAATGGTGGATGACGGAAGCGACGTATCTATTATTTACCCACGAGTCATCATACAGATGAGACTTGAGGATAAGATAGTACCGCGTTGTATAACACTAACGGGTTTTAATAATGTAGTGGAACGGACCTCTGGAAAGATAGTGCTACCCGTTCTGGCAGCAGGAGTCACCCTGGAAACGAAATTCCACATCATGAACCAAGAAATAGCCTACAATGCCATCATAGGGCGGCCGTGGATACATGCCACGCAAGTCGTCCCGTACCAAGTAATCAAATTCCCTACCCCATGGGGGATATTCAGCATTCGGGGACAGCAACGCACCACCCAGGAATGCTATCGAATCACCCAGGACTGCACACACACCCAACAACTAAAGGGGCAAGTGCAGAAGCATAGCAATCAGCCATATCGGGAACCAAACCCGACATACAAATAGAGGCCATCAAAGAACCGGATGTCGTAGAAGCCTGCAAGGCAACCAGAGAAGACCTTGACCCCATTCAACTGGACAACACCAACAGCACGAAAAGGCTTATATCGGACACAACCTCTCAGAACCAAGTAAGTTCCATGAGTTCTTAACTAACAATGCCGATTTGTTTGCCTTTTCCCATTCAGATATGTCGGGAATTCCAAGGGACATCGTTATACATAGGCTGAATGTCGACCCTCTTTACCCACCAGTATGGAAAATGATGAGAAAATTCAATGTCGCCATCAATGGGGTAGTTAGCGAAGAAGTTTATAAGTTGCTCGCTAATAGTTCCATCCGAGAATTGAAGTATCCTCAGTGGGTCGCCAATGTGGCCATGGTAAAAAAGAAGAATGGGAAGTGGCAGATGTGTGTCGACTTTATCAACCTGAGCAAAGCATGCCCGAAAGATTCCTTTCCGTTACCACATATCGACCAGCTCATCGATGCTACGGCGGGACACGAACTACTAAGCTTCTTAAAGGCTATTCACCAAGATACTCAAAGAACAACTTGGTAAGACCATGGAGGTTTACATCGACGACATGCTTTTGAAGTCGAAAAATAAAAAGGATCACATTGGTCATTTGAAGGAAGCCTTTGAGATATTAAAGCGATACGGAATGAAACGGAATCCCGAAAAATGTGCCTTCAGCGTAACCTCAAGAAAGTTCCTTGGTTTTCTAGTGTCACAAAGGGTTATCGAAGTCAACCCGAATCAGATCAGGGCCATCGAAGGAATACCAGAGACATTAACCAGCAAAAAGTAGGTGTAGAAATAAACAGGACGAATAGCCGCCCTGTCGAGGTATTTTTCACGATCATCAGACAAATGCCATAAATTCTTCAATGTACTAAGGAAAGACCACGGGCTACAGTGTAATTCAGAATGCGTCGATGCCTTGAGAAAACTGAAAGCGTATTTGTCCTCGCCACCACTACTCGTCAAGGCAGACCCGGGCAAATGCCTCTTGGTGTACCTAGTCGTATCCAAAGTAGCGGTAACTCCAGTTTTGGAGGTACTCAATCTCCGATTTACTATATCAGCAAAACCTTAAAATTGATGCCGAAACAAGGTACCCTCACCTTGAGAAACTAGCTCTGGCATTAGTCGTAGCTTCACAAAATCTTAGACCATATTTTCAATGTCACCCCATCAAGGTGGTGACAACCTTCCCCCTCAGGGTAATCCTACACAAACCCGAGCTATCGGGTAGGTTGGCCAAATGGGCCATAGAATAAAGCGAGCACAATATAACATACCAACCGCGAACTGCTATAAAGTCGCATGTGCTCACCAACTTCGTTGTCGATTTCAGCACGGAAATATTGCCTGAAGTAGAGTAGGAGGCGCTCCTCGCTTCCACACATTCCGACCTCTAGGTCCTCTACACCGACGGCGCATCTAATGTATCGGGATCGGGAATAGGACTTGTCCTCGAGGTTCCTACGAGCGAAGTAATTCGCTAGTCCATACGATGCCCCGAGATGACTAACAATGAGGCCGAGTATGAAACTATAATTGCTGGATTGAAATTAGCCCTCAAATATGGCGCTCGACGACTCGTCCTCAATTGCAACTCTCAACTCGTGGTAAACCAAGTCACTGGGACTTTCCAAATCAAAGAACAGAGACTACAAAAATACCAGTCAGAAATTCACAAGCTGCTGCCAGAATTTGATGAATTCTGCCTCGACCAGATACCTAGGGCACAGAATATCAAAGCGGATGGTCTCGCCAAACTAGCAGCAGCCACCAGAAATATCAACAAGGAAAACGTGGTCACTTTTCTCCATTCCTCAATAGACCAGGTTGAGGTACATTCTCTAAACCTAACTTGGGACTGGAGCAACCGTATCCTAACATATTTGTAGGATGGAACGCTCCCACAAGATAATAAAAAGCCCAAAAAGCTTCGAATACAGGCAGCCAGATACAGCCTCGTAAACTGTGATCCTTACAAGAGAACGTTCAGTGGCCCTCTGGCCAAGTGTCTTGGGCCAAATCAAATAAGACGAGTACTAGGAGAAGTACACGAGGGGCACTACGGTGCCCATACAGGAAACTGCGGCCTCATCCGATGCCTCATCCACGCCGGATACTACTAGCCTACCATGAAAAAAGAAGCTGCGAATTACGTCATGAGGTGTGAACAGTGTCAAAAGTACTCCCCTATGATACACCAAGCAGGAGAACTCCTACATTCCATCACTTCGCCATGGCCATTCATAAAATGGGGAATGTATGTTGTCGGGCCCCTCCCGACAGGATGAGGTAAGGTATGTTTCCTTTTGGTTTTAACTGACAATATTTCTAAATGAGTGGAAGTAGGTGCATACACTCAAATACGTGAGCAAGAAATTATCGCATTCATATGGAAAAACAGAATATGCCACTTCGGCATTCCCAAAGAAATCAGCTATGACAACAGACCTCAGATCATCAGAAAGAAAACGACCGAGTTTCTTGAAAAATAGCACATCAAGCGAATATTCTCCACACCATACCATCCCGCCGGTAACGGCCAAGCTGAATCCTCTAATAAAGTGATACTGAATATATTGAAAAAGAAGCTCGAGGATGCCAAAGGGCTATGGCTTGAAATGCTGCCAGAAGTACTATGGGTATACCACACTATGCCAAAAACTAGCACAGGCGAGACGCCATATTCATTAGTCTATGGGACTGACACGGTTATACCCGTCGAAGTTGGAGAACCTAGCTTGAGTTACTCCAACGAAAGCGGACCAAGCAATAACGAAAGTAAGCTACAAGATCTGGATAAAAGCGAAGAGTGAAGAGATATGGCCCACATAAGAATGGTAGCCCAAAAGCAACAAGCAGTACGACTGCTCAAGGTCGGAGACTACGTCCTCAAAGCTAAAACACAAGAAGTGAAATATCCTAATGAGGGAAAACTGGGAACAAATTGGGACGAGCCATACAAAATCACGGCAGCAGCAAACAAAGGAGCATTCCAGTTAGAGACAATAGAAGGAAAACTACTTCAAAATAATTGGAATGTCGCTCACCTCAAGTACTTCCACTTCTGAAAGGAGGCGCCACCTAAGTCATACTCTTTTTCCCTTATCCGAGTTTTGTCCCAATCGGGTATTATTGGTAAGGTTTTTAATGAGGCGGCAAGGGGGACGTCTCGAGGTCCGAAGTATTGTTCATTACCCCGCCCGCCAACGTGATCTCCAAGCCGAGTAATGAAGGGACAAGATATAGATAATCAAATCTCCATTATATATACAAAGTTGACATGTATTTCCTACATGAACATAATCAAATCTCCAACGTATAAACGAAAATCCCAAAAGCTAAGGCTATCGACAAAGATGGGTTCAACTTCACTCGAACAACGGGATCCTACTTCGATGCCAGTTCAAAGGTAACATCCCAATGGCTAAGGCCATCGACGAAAAACGAGTTCGACTTTACTCGAACTACGACGGGATCCTACTTCGACGCCAGTTCGAAGGTAACATCCCAATGGCTAAGGCCATCGACAAAGACGAGTTCGATTTCACACGAACTATGACGGGATCCTACTTCGACGCCAGTTCGAAGGTAACATCCCAATGGCTAAGGCCATCGATGAAAAATGAGTTCGACTTCACTCAAACTACGACGATATCCTACTTCGACTCCAGTTCAAAGGTAACATCCCAATGGCTAAGGCCATTGAAAAAGATGGGTACGACTTCACTCAAACTACGACGGGATCCTACTTCGACGCCAGTTTGAAGGTAACATCCCAATGGATAAGGCCATCAATGAAAAACGAGTTTGACTTTACTCGAACTACGATGGGATCCTACTTCGACGCCAGTTCGAAGGTAACATCCCAATGGCTACGGCCATCGACAAAGACGAGTTCGACTTCATTCGAACTACGACGGGATCCTACTTAGACGTCAGTTCGAAGGTAACATCCCAATGGCTAAGGCCATCAATGAAAAACGTGTTTGACTTCACTTGAACTACGACGGGATCCTACTTCGACTCCAGTTCTAAGGTAACATCCCAATGACTAAGACCATCGACGAAAAACGAGTTCGACTTCACTCAAACTACGACGGAATCCTACTTCGATGCCAATTTGAAGGTAACGTCCCAATGGCTAAGGCCATCAATGAAAAATGAGTTTGACTTCACTCGAACTATGATGGGATCCTACTTCGATGCCAGTTCGAACGTAACATCCCAATGGCTAAGGCCATCGACGAAAACCAAGTTCAACTTCACTCGAACTATGACGAGATCCTACTTCGAATCCAGTTTGAAGGTAACATCCCAATGGCTAATGCCATTGACGAAAAATGAGTTCGACCTCACTCGAACTACGACGGGATCCTACTTCGACGCCAGTTCGAAGGTAACATCCCAATGGCTAAGGCCATCGATGACAAACGCATCCGAATTCCCTCGAACTATGACGGGATACCACCTTGATGCCAGCTCAAGAGTAGCATCCGAAAGGCTAAGGCCATTGCCAAAAATAAAAGGGTTAACCTAACCCGAAGCAAATTCGGCTTAACAATTCGACAAGTACACAGAATGTCATAAATATTACAAACATCATCACCAAATTGACAAAACGAGTTCTTCATTACAACAAAATATTACTAGCACCTATCTTTACCACAGGCTCAAGCATGCCCTTACAAAAATCCTGAATCAAAAATAAGTACAAACCAAAAATTACACATCATCCCCGGCAGGATACGCATCTTTATACCAAGAGTCAAAGGGAAGATGGTTCGCATCATCAGAATTGATGTCATCCTCGTCGGGCATAACTCAGCTCACCCTTAAGCCCATCAATCTCCACGCCTTCGTACCCAATTCAGCGGTCAAACTGGCCACCTTTGCTTGCAAGTCGGCATTCTCGGCCATTACCCCTTTACTTAACTCAAGCTCATCTTCCTTCACCTTAAGGGAGGCCTCAAGTTAACTGTTACAGGGGACGGCCTTCATAAGTTCCTCATCTCGCTCCCTCACCTCCTCGACCTTGCACGCCAGTTGGTCCTCCCTTTATTTACGCCCCTCGCGGAACAGTTGAAAATCAGGGTCCTGATTATAAATATCGGCCATTGCACGATGCTTAGCGCGATATTATTGATATTTGGAAGACATCTTGCTGTAGATGGCCATCCTCTTCCTTTCCCGGCGCTCGCTCTCAATCTCCATGATAAGGGTCTAGCACAAAAAGAAAGAAGTTAAGTCAAAAAGACAAGTCGACAATAACAATGCAAACCCAACGACGAAAAGGAAAAGACAGACACCTACCCACAAGGCCATGTCGGCGACGTTCTGAGACAACTCTATGTCGTTCATTGCTCTAAGCACCTCGCTCTCTGGGGCAGCACATAGAGGGGCTAAAGCAGACGTCACTTGATCGTAGTTCAACAACAGGTTGTAGTCCCCTAGGACAACTATATAATGATCAGACCCTTCCACCCTGACCTCCACATGAGTATGGCTCCCTATAAACTCACGAACATCCTCCGGGTCGACATCTGAACCCGAGCCTTCGCCTTTGATGCGCAGGCCTCCTCCAACGTTGGATGATGTGCCATCCTTAGCAGAGCGTACAGAGCCGGCTCCTAGGTAAACCCCTTCCATTGGGGGAGACCTCCCCGCTAAGATAGCATCGGCCATAAATGTGGGCATAGGTGCTGTCTGCGATGCACCCGCCCTACTTCTACCAGCGTCCACGGCCACATCCTTCCCAAGCTCTACTCTCCTCCTTTTTCTCAGCAACGACTCGTCCCCGTTAGAGGATTCGTCCAAGAGGTGAGGGGTCGGTACGGAAAAGGCCTCCTCCCCCACGACCATATCCCGAGAGGGACCTTCCATTTGAATCGGCTGAGGACCACCCCCTCGAACAAATTCAGTCAATATAAACTACATTTCTGCGGCAGCGACAACCTGTCAGAATGCAGGGACTGGGGCCCTCTTCCTGGAAGCTCCTCGACCTGTCATCATGAAGAGTCAAATCAATAGATGACGGTGTATAACTAACGAAGTGATATAGGGGAAAACATTTTACCTGATGAAACTCTTAGGCCATAACGTTTTACAAAGGCGGGCCAATCTCGGGTCTCCGCTGAATGGGACAACAGACAAGCTACCCAATCTCTTATACTCGCAATAGGGCGGGATGGACGCCCTATAGCTGCAAGCGAGAAGTAAACAAACCTTATAATGAATAAAGAGAAAAAGAAAGAGTAAAATAAGTGGCGACACTTACGAGTCTCGTTCCATCGCTCCGGGAACCTGGCGGGGTCAGAAACAATGTGTTCAGTTTTGAAAAAAAAGTACTAATGCCAAAACTTGCGACTTGCTCGGCCGTTGGTCCCAACCACCAGCCCTTTTGTTCCACGGTGCCTCAAATGCACTATAGTGCCCCTGTGGAAGCTGGGCAAAAACAGGTGCAAGAGGTGGTGGATAGTAACCTCGCATTCTGCCAACTCCGTCTACTTTGTCAACAACAGAAGTATCTTAAGCGTGTATGGTGAAAGTTGCGCCGGGCAAACTTGATAGAATCTACAGAACTCTTCCACTAATGGAAGGAGGGAGAAAGAATGACCAATCACGAAAGGGTACTCATAAAAAGTGCAGTACCCATGCCTATGGACTTCTACGAAGTCTTTTCCCGCTGGAACCATGTCAACATGAGCGGGGATGTTATACTTTGTACGGAGAGCGTCAATGTGAACATGTTCCATTTCAGAGAGCAGAGGGGAAGGAGTAGGAGGAAGATCCTTGAGAAAGTCGCTTCGAGACATGGGGTGTCTCGACAGCAACTCCTCCATAGTGGGGAAACTATCCCTCTCCTCCTAGAAGGGAGTGCCACAGACAACGGGGCGGCCTTAGAAACCCCCTCACGAGATCGACGTGTTCTTGGCATTTCTTCGATGAAAACGGTGTTAAGACAGTAGAGAAAGTTGTGAACGAAGAATGGGAAAAAAAGAAGCTGTAGGTTGTTAGAACAAACTTGGGAGGGATGAGAAAGGATAACCGGAAATGAAATGGCCAAGAGTTTTTGAAAAAACAAACCCTCCATCTATTTATAGGATTGAGTGGTTCCAGAATCGAAGCGGAAGGTTGAAGAGTGGCACCAAAAACGAAGCGACAAGCCCTCAACCCCTGTCTCGAAAACACACATAATGATGACACACGTGGAGATGACGTCATTTCCCAATAAAATACACTATTCGGTGTCTTGCTGAGCACGCTGACCGCCCGTTATTGGCCAAGCCGTAATGCCTCATAAGACCAAATTTCTCCATAAGAGTGAGTGGTGTCCTCTTATCGAGGACGCACCAAGTTGCACTACCTTTGCAGTAGTGTAGGACCATTAGGGGGCATTAAGAATATTCTTTCGAATATTCTCTATGATTTGTTTTTTAAGGCTTAGAAGGGGTTTGTCCCTTATATATATAGCTTAAAGACAACCTTGTAAGGGGCTTCTGCTGCATTTTTCCCAACTAAGAACACTTGTTGTACACTTGCTTACAAAACGACTAATATCAGTATTGTTCGATCATTCTTGAGAAGGTCAAGAAATATTATCCTTTGTATTCATCTCGTATATCTTTTGTCCTAGAGATTATTATTATATTTAGTTAAGATTTACCTCTTCATTTTCTTAAATTTATTTATTCAAAAAGATCCCAATATCTTTTGAGTCAAACACTTTCTACCAAACATGCAACCCCAAACAAGCATGAAAATGAAGATATGGGCTATATTGCAAATAGTACATCTCACCACGTTTAACTTAACGAATATCACAAGTGAAAGCCCAATTATATCTGTTAATGCTGACAATTTTAATAAGTGGCTTTCCTCATATTATGAATTAAACATATTTTCCCAATAATGAAAAAACTTGCAAGGTAGTGCAATTCTGCAACAGTTAAAACACATAATATTCTTCGAGAATAAATGTAAGATATGTTCCCGAGAATGAAATAGAGTGCGTTAATATCATATACGCATGCAGTGGCGGACCCAAATTTTTATACAAGCGGGTGCAAATATATATAGATCGAAGTCCATAAAAATAATCGACAATAAAAACGATATTAAGTTAACAAATAACAAAGTTACCTAGTGCCTTTTATTTTGTTTCTAACAAAAAAAAATTCTACCTTAACAAACTAATTTATTGAACTCCATTTTTTTTTACAAATTTTACTGTAACAAACATAAGTTTGATGTATATTAAAATACTAAACTCTATTTATTTATTATTTTTAAATTGACTTGCACTAACTGTTAACCAGATGAAGTGTATAAGTAGATGAAGTAATTGTTAAATTGACTAGAAATTTCAAAACTATGGGAAGACGAAGATGAAGTGTATAAGTATAACGAGAAAACATGGAATTTTCTAACTATGGGAAGACGAAGATGAAGTGTATAAGTATAACGAGAAAACATGGAATTTTCTAGTTTACTGAAAAAACAACTAAACGTGTTGAAGCATGGGTTCGAACACACGACAATTCGGTGAGTTGACCCCGCTTAAACCATCCGATCACCATACAATTTCAACTAAGAGGGTTCAGCTGCATTAGTTTTTTACCGGTTTGTTTCTTTGAAACATAATTTCCACATAAAAATTGTAAAATATTATTTACGAACCGGGATCAATTGAACCCCTTAAACCTACGTGGGTCCGCCCCTGTAATAAAAGGCATAGCTGATCAGTACTATAGGTCAAACATTCAATGTTAAAAGTTTTTACATTAGTGGCCATACTCTAATTTGTTGCAAAATTTACCTTCTTGTCACTTTAAAAAAATTTCATTTCGCAAAACTAACGGTGGCAAACGGTCCAGGCTCGGTCCTAAACAGGCCTCGCGGTCCGGACTTAAACGGTCCGGGTCTATGTGGGCCCGGGCTTCGTGGGCCTCGGGCTTCGTGGGCTTTTGGGTGTATCCAGACCGGGACCACGAACTAATGGTCCCGAGCTATGTGGGACGGGCCCGGTCCTAAACTATATATATTGTAAAAAGATATTCAAAGGAATGCATTATAATTTTTATTATTATGACATTAAGAAAATATGACCCAATCTTTCTTAGCTCCCCCCCTCCTCCACCCCTAATGGAGTGAGCACAACCAAGGTGCTAATACCACCATTGAAAAGAAAAGAAAATTAATCAAGATGTGCCAAAATACAAGTTACATATTAATTTTACATGGTATATCTTACAAATTTAATAAATCCATCAAGGTTCAGAGGAATTTTCGTTGGTGGTGGCGGAAAAGAAGCTTGTTCATCACCGCTTCCGGGCGAAGCTGCATCCTCCACAAGTTCAGCTAGCATTTCTTCGTAAGCTTCGTCTACCTCTGGTTGTGATTCAGCAAGTCCAAAATTTCTTCGTTCCGAACGGATCCAATCTTTGAAAAGTACTAATTTTTCCAAGCTCTCCCTCATAGATGCTCTATAATCACCGATTTGAAGTCTTGTTTGACTGAAAACGCTCTCCGATGCCACTATTGAAGCTCTAATGGTTAAAATGTCTCGGGGCATCCTTGAAAGGATCGTAAAGTATTTTTATTTGTCCTTCCATCATTCCAAAAGATTAAATGAGTCGTCGGGATTCACTTCCTCAAGTCCTTGTGACAAATAAACTTCAAGCTCATTTAGTTGTGAACAATCACTAGTGGTACAACCTTGAGAACCCCTGAACTCGGTCCAAGCAGTAAGTGTTCTTACTCCTACAGTTCTTTTTGATGATTGCGAAGTAGAAGAAGAAGGATTTGAAATATCTGGTCTAGCATTATCTAGTGCAATTTGATAAGCACTATAAATAGTTAGAGCATTTATTTTAATTGAGGCTTGTGTGTACGAAAGTGTAGACAACTCCTCAGGTTCAAGTGATAAACCATTATAAATAGATCAATACCAATATTGAGGACCACCTAATTTCATAGTAGAATTTAACAAGGTAGCAATACCATAAATAGAGGGGGGGATAGGGTAAAAATATTTTTTAAATTTCTTTCTCATAGAATCAATAGTTACTTCATAAATTTCTCCACCCTGTGAAAAATAAGCAAAAAAATTTGCAAGATCGGCAAGATAAACTAAACAGTTCGAAATAGTAGGATAATATTGCCCAAAAAATTCATTCGTAGCAACATGAAATCTTTCTAAAAAATCTACATGCATTTTAACATTAGCCCAATCCGCATTTGTAAGGTGCTCATCGTCATCACTTATATGAGCATTAAACGTTGAGTTTATGGGGTTTCTATATTCATGTGCAATAAATAAACTTTCATATATGTAATTCAATCTAGTTGGACAAGGTTTAGGAACCTTGGCCAGATTCATCGCATCTTTTAAAATATTCTCTAAGTCTACTTCTACGGTTTGAATAAAAAAGCCAGTTAAAAGCCATTTTAACCTTTTCAATTTCAACATTTAAAATTCTCATACTATCACCAACAATTAAATGGTAAATATGACAAATACATCTAACATGTAAAATGCTACTAAATGCAAGATTTAGTGTAGTGGTAAGCAAGGCTACAACATTAGTGTTACTAGTAGCATTATCCATTGAAATTGACATTATTTTATCACTAATGCAAAAAATATCTACAAATATCTATAACCGTGCTAGAAATAAACTGCCATGTGTGGCGTGAATTAATTATTCTATAAACAATAATGCGCTTTTGCATTATCCAGTCCTCATCAATCCAATGACTTGTAACAGTAAGATAATCACAGTCATTACCATTTCTACTAATATCAATAGTAATCACAACATGATAATTAATATGAGTAAATAGATAGCGCAAATATTATTCATATTCATGTTTATATTTATAAATATTGCTCTTTATGGTTGTGCGATGCCATCCTTTATAAGTAGGATTAAAATCTCTTCTAATATAATGCACAAAGTGGGGGTTAGACGGAAAACTGTAGGGTAAGCACATAACAGTAACCATTTTTGCCAATTCTTCCCTATCTTTTCTTGGGTCATAATATAAAATACTACCGGTAACAGTGTTAATTCCCGGTTGAAATTGATTTGACCGGGTACTAGGGTCGAGCTAACTATTTGGACTTGACTCCCCGGCCGCAGCTTTCATTTGAAAATATTTAGCTTTATCTTGAGGGTGTATCATTATGTGTCTCCTCAAACTTCTCGTTCCCCCGATCAACATAGTGAAAAACTAATTCTTTGCCACAAATTTTACATTTAGCTTTATTTTTTTCTTTTATTTGAATAAAAAATGTCCAAACAAGAGATGCTTCGGCCCGTTTAGAAGGTTGTCTAGAAAAAGTAGTGGTAGTAACAAGGGGGTCAACCGGGGCAACATTTGGATTAGTTGGGTTAACTTGAACAACATGACTAGTGGGTGAATCATCATCCGATTGCATTTCATTTAAATTTATTTCCTGCTGTCACACCCCTTTTTTACCAACTCTCACTTAATTCATTTAAATAAATAAAAAGATTTGTAAAGCTCCAAAGAGTTTTAATTAAAAAGTGACAAAAATTTGTGTTCAAAAGGATTAACTTAGAGTCGCCACCTGACATTTGATTTCGGTGCGTCAGGTCACCGTTTTTCTAAAATAATTTTTTTTCCTTTCAAAACACTTGAGACTTCAAAACTAAGTCTGCACCAGAGATTCGGGTAAGGGGGTTCATTTGACTCGGGAAGAAGGTGCTAGGCATTCCCCGAGTCCCGTAACTAGTACGGTTGCATACTTGATCTAGTCGGCTTTTAGAATATTCGAATTGAGGTAAAACAAACACAGAAAAATAAACACGCAAAAGGGCTCGAGGTCATCCCCACCTAATAAAAGAAAAATGAAAATAAAAAATAAAATACTGCAAGCACTATTTTTGGCCTCCATATACAAGTACTACAGGGCATTCCCTGGAACAAAATATGTACAAATCCTTCGGGGCATTCCTCGGATAAATTGAACTAGGGAACGACCTCTCGCCCTAAAACTAACAAAAATCCTAAAGTTTGTCAACCCTGGTGTGGTTGGTCAAAAAACATGCTCCTAGCGGGTAATGTAATAAAAGTAAATAAATGAAAGAGAACTAAAATATGTAAATAGAATAGTAAAAAAAAATTCGTTGTCTTTTCCTATTCCCACAGTCCAACATGCAATTCGTTTCTTAATCTTCTTCTATTAGTACGCGACTTCATGTCAAGTATCAACTCATGAAGAAACTAAAGGCATAAACTGCCAGTTAAACATTAATATCACCGAAACAATTAGTTCAACTAAGTACTAGGCTCAAACAATCAAAGTTTAAGAAAAAAAAAGTGAACAAAATAGTGTTAGGCTTAAACAAAGATCAGGACAACTAAAAGGAACCTAAAATCAGGATACCTAGATAAGCAAGAACTGGTGGGATTTATATAATTGATCTGGTTTCAAACATCCTAAGATTTCAATAAAATAGGTTCAATAAAAGGGTCCTTTCTATAACTTCTTAGAGTATCAGGGAATGATCTTCTGATTAATTAAATATAGATTTGACACATAGCCTTCAAAAAATGTTTGACACGTTCTTAATTATTTTGTCAGGAACATCTCGGACCAATAAGACTAAAAAGACCAACAAGCCTCAAAAATTCAATCGAAGCTAAATAATTCACAAATATAATAGTATGATCTATTAACAAACTAACACTACTCTAATCAATTAACACCCAAATCAATCTAACAAAGAGATATCACTTTGTGAGGAAACATTTAGACTTTCTCAAAAATCAATATTCTCCGAAAATCATTAAGTTGAAAACTATGACCTGCTGAAGATGATAACATATTCTAATTAACTTCAATAACACTAGACCAAACAATCACTTAAACAATTACTTTTTATTTTCTAAATTGATGAAGAAGAATATTATCACAAAAACAGTAACCTCCTTTAACTACACTAGAATTTGAAACTTCAAGAATTAGATAAAGGACTACTGCGAGGCACGAGACTGAGATTGAACAGAACTTTCAAATCCTAAATAGAATTTACACAATATTCACAAACTACTCAATGTAGCTAAGATGAATTCTTACAAAGGCAACTAAAACAAAAATACGCGAAAGTGATTCACAAATCTTAGACAAGAAACAAACATAATTAAGTCAAAGACTAATATCATGCTTGTCACTACCATTAACACAATAAATAAGAGAAGGATAAGGGATTGAACCTCAAGATCTTCCAACTAGACTATGTTTTTGGACGTACAAAGAAGGCCAGCAAGGTAACTCAACCAGTAAACTCGTAAAAATAGCAGGTGCAAATCGAGCAGGATTCACGAACCGACCTCGAATCGGCAAGCGAACTTCACTCGGCTATTTCTCGCTCAAAAAGGGAAACCAAAAATCTAAATCCAAGAAAAGGAGCTGAGATGTTTCTGAATTTAAACTCGAATAACATCCAAAATAGAGTCATTATTTTTTCTTTTTTGGAATTTAATGAAAAAGAAAATTAAAGGTTGAATGAGACTCTTTTTTTTTTCTTTTCTGGAAATAAAAAATGAAGATGAACAATTGAGAAAAAGAAGAACACTCTCTTAGAACCCCAATTTTCCTACCAAAGTTTTCTTCTCCCTTCCTCTGTCCGAAAATCCCCAAATATATAGGCACCGTAGAATCTTCCTCCTCCCTCTTCTCCAAGAAAGCCCCCCAAAACCCGAATTTGCCCTCAAATAAATTCCAAAAATCCCCTTTCACTAACAAAAATTGGAAAAATGGAGACTTTGGACAAAATTATTCATCCAACAGTTCCCATTCTTCCAAGATTTATTCAAGGGTCTCGGATTTGCTTCACATCGAACGAAAAAGAAAGGAAAAACGCGTGAATCTAATTGCTATGATGAGGATTGTACGATTTGAGTGACGTGGAATAAGGAGAGGAGAGGAGGGGGACCATGGGGACCATATGAGGCGAGTTTGGGTGAGTGACTAGCTGGTTTGGACGAGTTCTGGTGAGGTTATGGTGTTTGGGCGCGGCAGAGGCGAAGAGAAGGAGGGGGTGCCGTTTGGATTGGCATTTAGGTCAGGGGATTGGGTTGGCCGGATTGGGCTACTTGGGCAGATTTTGGTGGGGTAATTTTGGGGCAATTGAGCTCAAATTTAGTGGGTTCTAACTCTTTTAAATCCAATAATTAGAAACTTGAACTTTTCTTTTTTAAAAAATGATTTAAAATTAATTCTAATTAATTAAAGGAAAATATATCATACTATGAAACTATATTTTTATATATCTTTTTTTATAAATTATTATATTCAAAATAAAAGTGAAAACAAAAAGTATATTGCTATAAAAATGTTAATAACCTAAACTAAATAGAAATAAAATAAAATATGAAACTATTTTTGTATATTTATTTTCAGTGATTATATTAGAATAAAAATAGGTTAAAAAAAATAATAATATATCTTTCCAAAATACCTAATATTGAATTAAATAGAAAAGTGGAACTATTGTTTTTTGTCTTTTTGGTGCCCAAAAATAGAATTAAAATTTAAAAATAGAATGAACTATATAAAAATAAGCTCAAGTAATATCCTAAAAATACTAGGACTATTAAAGGTGATTCTAATGCGCGAGTCAAAATTACATGTCTTCAGCTACCCCTCTTTGACGGAAAACACAAAGTGTTTTCACACAAAGAACAAGAAGACATATTTTTGACCCGACCCTTATTTAGAAAGACCCAAAAACTAAGAGAAAGGAAGAGAATGCGACCGAGCCCTAGTATCTGAGCTGCCTACATATCCTTGCCTATAAAAAAAATCAGGCCACATGTAGTTCATAAGTGAGAAGGACGATGGAGTACCCAGGTGGAAAGCCGAGTGAAGTGTCGTCGAGGTTCCGGTCCGCAGTTCCTGCCGTCACATAAAAAATAAAAGGAAATATTACAACAAAATAAAAGAAAAATACAAGATTCTATCTACTTCTTGTCTTGAATCTTCCTTGAATCTCTACTTGATCTTCAACATGAGAAAAATGAACCCTGTTATTCAGGCGGGCTCCTGATGCTTCTTGAATTTGCGAATTGAAGTAACTCTGAAATGAATTCCCTTATTCTCCAGGTGGGCGCCTGCCAATAGCTTGAATTTGGTATAAAACGAGTTCCCTCGTTCTCCAGGTGGGTGCCTGATTTCCAAAACCTGAATTATATTCCCTCGTTATCTAGGTGGGCGCCTGATTACCAACAATTGAATTGTATTCCCTCGTTATCCAAGTGGGTGCCTGATTACCAAAACTTGAACTGTATTTTCTCGTTATCCAGGTGGGCGCCTGATTGCTAAAACTTAAAACTGTATTCCCTCGTTATCCAGGTGGGCGCCTGATATTGCCAACAACTTGAATTGTATTCCCTCATTCTCCAGGTGGGCGCCTGATTAATAAACTTGAATTGTATTCCCTCGTTATCCAGGTGGGCGCCTGATTGCTAAACTTGAATTGTATTCCCTCGTTATCCAGGTGGGCGCCTGATTACCAACAACTTAAATTGTATTCCCTCGTTATCCAGGTGGGCGCCTGATTGCTAAACTTGAACTGTATTCCCTCGTTATCCAGGTGGGTGCCCGATATTGCCAACAACTTGAATTGTATTTCCTCGTTATCCAGGTGGGTGCCTGATTACCAACAACTTGAATTTTATTCCCTCGTTATCCAGGTGGGCGCCTGATTGCTAAACTTGAAATTGTATTCCCTCGTTATCCAGGTGGGCGCCTAATATTGCCAACAACTTGAATTGTCTTTCCTCGTTATCCAGATAGGTGCCTGATTGCTAAACTTGAAACTGTATTCCCTCTTATCCAGGTGGGCGCCTGATATTTCCAACAACTTGAATTGCATTCCCTCATTATCCAGGTGGGCGCCTGATTACCGAAAACTTGAATTGTATTCCCTCGTTATCCAGGTGGGCGCCTGATTACCGAAAACTTGAATTGTATTCCCTCGTTATCCAGGTGGGCGCCTGATATTGCAACAAAACAGACAAAACAAAAGAAATTTTTCTGCCCCAGTTTGGGATCTGGGCATGTTTGTGAGTGTAAATCGGATCATGTTACCTACAGAGCTCTAAGAATTTAAAAGCTAAATCCCATTATCCAGGAGGGCCCTGAAAACTTCAAATTAAATTTCATCTTAAGAGTGATAACTTTAAAGCTAAATTATATTTTCTAAAGGGAGAACCTACGCTAAAACTTAAAATTAAATCTCATTATCCAGGAGGGTCCTCAAAACTTAAAAACTAAATCTCATTATCCAGGAGGGTCCTGAAAATTTTAAATTAAATCTCATTATCCAGGAGGGTCCTGAGAACTTTTAAATTAAATCTCATTATCTAGGAGGGTCCTGAGAACTTTTAAAATTAAATCCCATTATCCAGGAGGGTCCTGAAATTTTAAATTAAATCTCATTATCCAGGAGGGTCCTGAAAATTGAGAATGAACTTACCTAAGCCATGCTCTCGTCTTGGAGGATTCTGAACAGAATTTCTTGCTCCCTGAACCATGCTTTTCCATGGGAGGTCCCTGTGGATTAAAAAAAAATCTTGCCCCCGTTTCAGACAAATACAATCTTGTTAGTTTGAAAACGTGGTGGTTAGTTTGTGGCGTTATTGCTGAGTGTCTGCTTCCGCCACTTCCATGCTTCATTCTGATTAGCTGCTTTGGGCTAGCAATGAGTTGTTTGACTTTTTGATTGGAACTGGACCACAAAACCTCTGCATGACCTGAATCTCTCACACTCACTTGTTGCATTATGTTTTCATTTTGAAAGTTGTTGAATCCTTGTATTTTCTCAAAATTCAAGATTCACTTGATTGCCTGAACCTCAGTTATCACCATACTGCTTATTCTAAATCAAGTCAATTGTGATGTGCCTGGCCGGACTCCGCTTTGTGCAATTTAGAAGCTGGTAGTAGGCTTTGAAATCCTTTCCTGCTTATTCAACAAGGGCTGACTAGAAAGAGACCCATAAAAATAGACTCAAAGAGCAAAGTGAAATGATTTTTGACAAAAGGAACAAAGGAAAATTTTGAACACAGATGAATATATGAAGAAGAATGAGAAAAAGAAGACTTATCTAAGGGAAGCAGCCAGCTCCAATGATCATGACATGCATTTCGGACTGATCAGCCTAATCCGTCCAACCAATCATATTTTCAGTTCATGTCATGTCTTCATACTTTAAAACTGGGCTTTTACTGATCCAATTTCTCTGTAAAGTCATGAGCCTCATTTGACTTGTAGTGCCCTAAAGGGTTTTCACCAACAAGCCTCTCTCATTTGTTCATCTATCAACTCACCATCGCCTTACGGTGCCCGCGAGGGTTTTCACCAATAAGACTCTCTCATTTTAAATTTTCTCTCTTGCGCCCATGAACAAAGTGTTACCCATGATGTAAATCATACCTCTATCTTGCTTGATCTGGCATCCTCAAAGATTGATCGGAAGGCCTTTCTTTGGACCGTAATGTAGGCTTTTGAACGGAGTTAGAAAGAAAGGGTGGCATGAAGGCTCAAACTAACTTAAGATGAAAAGGGGTCAAAATTACAACTTTTGGAATCAGACCTTTTCAAAACCAAAACTTCAGCCCTAGTCTCTTTTGGTCTGGGGAATTTTTATTTTTATTTTTATTTTGATGGGACCGAACTGTAAGGCTGCTTACGTATCCTTAAAAAGAATCAAGTCGGATGTAGTTCAAAAGAAAGTTGTTTGTTTTTGTTCCCTTTTTCTTTTCTTTTCTTTCTTCCTTTTTTTATTTCTTTCTTTTCTTTTCCTTTTTTTTATTTTCTTTTTCCTTTTTTTTCATTTTTCTTATTTTTCATTTTTTCATCATATTTTTTCTAATTCTGCTACTGATTCCAAAAGAGGGATATGAAAGAAAATAAATAAGGCTCAAAAGGGGTAGCAAAGGATGAAAGTATTTGGGTAGCGGAACAAAATGCCTTCGTCATTTCAACTTTGAACATGCCAAGTACAAAATACAATTGGAGGTAAGCAAAGAAATCATACATAGTACCTCTTAACTGCATCAGAATTGATAACCATATCTACACATTTGCCTTCTATGTCTATTAAATACAAAGCATTATTGGGCAACACTCTTGTCACAATGAATGGCCTCTACCAGTTTGGGGGGAACTTGACTTTAGCTTCCACCTGATGAGGAAGGATGCGTTTCAATACCATCTGACCCACTTTGAATTTTTGAGGACGCACCTTTTTGTTGTACACTCTTGCCATTCTCTTCTGATACAATTGACCATGACATACTACAGCCAATCTTTTCTCATCAATCAAACTCAACTGCTCAAGCCAGGTTTTGACCCACTCATCATCATCAATTTCAGCTTCTGCAACGATCCGAAGGTATGGAATCTCAACTTCCACAGGTATAACTGCCTCAGTTCCATATACCAGCAAATAAGGAGTTGCACCTACTGAAGTGCGAATAGTAGTGCGATAACCCAGTAAGGCAAAAGACAACTTTTCATGCCACTACCTAGAACCTTGAACCATCTTACGAAGTATCTTCTATAAGTTTATTGGCAGCCTCAACAACTCCATTTGCTTTGGGGCGATACGGGGTAGAGTTTCGATGATGATCTTGAACTATTGGCATACCTTTTTCATCAAATGACCATTGAGATTAGCAGCATTGTCTGTGATGATCACCTTGGGAATTCCGAATCGACAAATGATATTTGAATGAACAAAATCCACCACTGCGTTCTTGGTCACAGACTTGAAAGTTACAGCTTCGACCCACTTGGTAAAATAATCAATGACTACCAGAATAAAACTATGCCCGTTTGACGCTGCTTGCTCAATTAGTCCAATGACATCCATGCCCCAGGCAACAAAAGGCCAAGGTGCAGACATTGTGTGTAACTCATATGGGGTAGAATGAATCAACTCACCATGTACCTGGCATTGATGACACTTGCGAACAAAACTGATACATTCCCGTTCCATGGTGAGCCAATAATAACCTGCTTGAAGTTTCTTCTTTGCCAACACATACCCTTTCATATGCGGCACGCAAACTCCAGAATGTACTTTGGCCATGATAGTTGAAGCTTCTTTAGCATCTGTGCACCTCAGTAGTCCTAAATCTGGAGTCCTCTTGTACAAGATTCCTCCACTCAAGAAATATCCACTAGCCAGACGTCATGTATTCCTTGATATCCTGGAACCAAGGTTCGCCATCAATTTTCTCTTCAACCACATTACAATAAGCATGTTAATCACGAACTTGGATATGCACGGTGTCGACATAAGCCTTGTCCGGATGATGTAACATTGATGACAGAGTAGCCAAAGTATTGGCAATCTCATTGTGAATCCTTGGAATATGTTTAAATTCTACCGACCTGAATCGTCGACAAAGATCATGCAGACATTATCGGTATGGTATAAGCTTCAAGTCGCGAGTCTCCCATTCTCCTTGAATCTGATGAACCAACAAATATGAATCTCCCAAAACCAGTATTTCCTGGACTCCCATGTCTACAGCTAACCACAAACCCAGAATGCATGCTTCATACTTGGCCATGTTGTTGGTGCAATAAAATCGAAGTTGGGTTGTTACAGGGTAGTGTTGCCCTGTTTCAGAGATAAGTAGAGCCCCTATTCCAACACCTTTCATATTAGCAGCTCCATCAAAGAAGAGTTTCCAACCTGGCTTTTCATCATGGTCAACCTCGTCAACACACATGACCTCTTCATCAGGAAAATAAGTCTTCAGTGGCTCATATTCATCATCCACCGGATTCTCGGCCAAGTGGTCAGCCAAGGCTTGGGCTTTCATCGCGGTCCGAGTCACATAGATAATGTCAAACTATGTAAGTAAAATCTGCCACTTTGAAAGTCTTCCCGTGGGAATAAGCTTCTGAAAGATGTACTTTAGAGGATCCATGCGAGAAATGAGGTAAGTAATGTAGGACGACAAATAATGCTTCAACTTTTATGCCACCCAAGTCAGGGCTCAACAGGTCCTCTCAAGTAGAGTGTACTTAACCTCATAGGGAGTGAACTTCTTACTGGGATAATAGATTGCTTGCTTCTTCTTTCCCGTGATGTCATGTTCACCCAATACACAGCCAAAAGAATTATCCAAGACTGTCAAATAGAGAATCAAAGGTCTCCCAGGCTCTGGTTGGACCAGCACAGGTGGGTTTGACAGGTACCTCTTAATCTTATCAAAAGCTTCTTGACACTCGTCAGTCCAGTTGACTGTGGTGTTCTTCTTCAACAGCTTAAAGATGGGCTCACAGGTTGTCGTGAGCTGAGAAATAAACCTGCTGATGTAATTTAACCTTCCAAGCAAACTCATCACCTCTGTTTTGTTCTTTGGAGACGGTAACTCTTGAATGGCTTTGATCTTCGACGGATCTAACTCAATGTCGCGTCTACTAACCACGAATCCCCGCAGCTTCCCTGACAGGACACCAAACGCATATTTCGCTGGATTGAGCTTGAGGTTGTACCTACGGAACCTTTGGAAAAACTTCCTCAAGTCCTTGACATGATCAAACTACTTCTTTGACTTTATGATCACATCATCTACATAAACCTCGATATCCCTGTGTATCATGTCATAAAATATGGTGGTCATTGCCCTCATGTAAGTTGCCCCAGCATTCTTCAAACTAAATGGCATTACCCGGTAGCAATATGTTCCCCATGGCATGATGAACGCTGTCTTTTCTGCATCTTCCTCATCTATCAAGATCTGGTGAGATCCCGCATAACAATCCACAAAAGACCCAATTTCATGCTTGACACAATTATCGATCAGAATGTGAATGTTCGGCAATGGAAAATCATCCTTTGGGCTCCCTTTGTTAAGATCATGGTAATCAACACATACCCTGGTCCTACCATCCTTCTTTGGTACTGGCACAACATTGGCTAACCAAGTGGGATATCGAGTGACCCGAATGACCTTTGCAGTAAGCTGCTTTGTGATTTCTTCTTTGATCTTCACATTCAGATCAGTTTTGAACTTTCGCAACTTTTGCTTGACAGGAGGGAATTTTGGATAAGTCGGCAATTTATGAATTACCAGATCAGTGCCCAGTCCCGGCATATTGTCATATGACCATGCAAAGACATCTTTGTACTCAAACAATGTTTTGATTATTTCTTCCTTAACTTGCGGTTCTAAATGCACACTTATCTTGGTTTCCCTAACATCATCCTGATCCCCTAAATTGATTGTTTCAGTCTCACTCAAATTAGGCTTTGTTTTTTCTTCAAATTGTTTTACTTCTTTACTAATTTCCTCAAATGCTGCTTCTTCATCATATTCTATTTCATCATCATATTCTACTTCTTCGATTGTTATTTTAGAATTAGATTGGCTTTTAAGACTTGGCTGAAAATTCTTCATACACATCATGTCACTACAACCAGCATAAAAAGAACTGTACAAAAGAAAAATACTATTAAGAATAACGGAAAACGGGAAATTGCATTTCATTGAAAATAAAAAGATAGAAGGGTTTGAACATCAAAACAAGCAAAAACTAAAAATCTGGATTACAACCCCAGAATAACCCAGATAACAGAAAGGAAAACTAAGCAAACTACCAAAACTCCTTCCTGGTGGGGAGAGGAGTAGCTTCCCAATTGCTAAGCTTCAAGTTGGGGCCAACGAGCCGCACATCTGCTTTACTAGAGCCTTCACCAACTTCTACCATATTGACCTCTTCGAACAGACTTTGGAACCTCATGATCAGCTCTTCATCAACATCGATCACAGGTTTTGGGATTGAGGAGGTTGGAGGTTTTTCGTCACCTGGCTTGACAAAAGACTTAGATATGTGTGGGACGGGCTTGGGGAGCGACCATACCTTATGTTTCAGATTTTTAACCCTTTTCACGTCCTTCTCGGTAGGCGTGAATCCCAAACCAAATGTATCAAGATTCCCACTGGTGCGCACTGGATGCACAATACCCTGCAGAGATGAGCCCAGACCCTTGCCCGGCACAAAACCATTCTTCAACATTTCATTCGCAACCATGATGAACGCAGAAGATAACTTAGGACCCGAAATGCATTTTCCTTCCATTACGAGCTGACAGGTCCTCATCACCGTGCACAACTATTTTCTGCCTGTCCCATTCGAACTTCACCATTTGGTGCAGAGATGATGAGACTACCTTAGCAACATGTATCTAGGGCCTGCCCAATAATAGATTGTAGGAGACAGCCACATCTAACACTTGGAATTCCATGGTGAACTCAACTGGCCCTATCGACAATTCGAGCATTATATCTCCAACATAATGTTTACATCCCCCATCAAAGCCTCGAACACACACATTGTTCAAGTGGATTCTTTCGGTGCCAATCTTTAGTTTTTGCAGAGTAGACAGGGGACAAATGTTTGCACTAGAGCCATTGTCAACCAAAACCCTTGAGACGATAGAATCTTCACACTTCACCGTGAGATAAAGAGCTCGGTTGTGTTTTGTACCCTCCATAGGAAGTTCATCATCCGAGAAAGTGATCCTATTTACTTCGAAAATCTTGCTAGCTATCTTTTCTAAGTGATTCACTATGATCTTATCAGGAACATGTGCCTCATTCAAAATCTTCATCAAGACCTTACGATGTTCATCTGAATGTATCAGCAAAGACAAAAGAGAAATATGAGTTGGTGTTTTCTTTAATTGCTCCACAATGGAATAATCCTGCACTTTCATCTTTTTCAGGAAATCCTCAGCCTCTTCCTCGGTGACCGATTTATTTATTGGCATTTGGCTATCCATGAATGGCTTGGCTTTCCTTAATTCTTCTGAGGTGAAACATCTCCCAGAACGAGTCAATCCTCCAGTTTCATTAACCTCTTTCTCTATTTCTTTTCCTTTGTATGTCACTATCACTTGTTTGTAGTTCCACGGAACATCCTTGGCATCGATCACTGGCAGTTGAGTCACTGGTTTAATGATGATAGGGGTGATAGGATCCCCCTTCACAACTATAACAGACTTACTTGGAATCCCTGGCACTAAAACCTTTGAACTTTTCGGACTTGCCCCAATATCTTTTGAGGGCCCTTTCACGACCAACACATATGGATTCAAATTGAGCGAGCTCGGCTTTTCTGTCGCCCCTTCAACTGTCAAGGGATTTGCTTTGGTAGAGTTTGGAACTTTAACCAAATTACTTTCACTGGCCCAAATCATCATGACGAACTTAGAAGACTTCTTGGGCTCCCCATCCTTGTGAACTATTTCAATCATATGTGTCTCTTCATAGGCTAGCAAAGGGTTGTGGTTGATGTTTGGTGCGTTTGGGCTTTGGACTACAATTTGGTTTGTATCAATGAGCTCCTGGATTGCCCTTTTCAAATGCCAGCACTTATCTATGTCATGCCCTGGAGCATTAGAACAATAGGCACACCTCAGGGCATAATCGAGGTTCTTTGAAGGAGGATTTGGTATCTTTGACTCAATCGGCCTCAAGGCGTCCAACTGCCTTAACCTTTGAAACAGACTAGCATAAGACTCACTAAGCGGGGTGAAAGTCTATTTTCGTTGCTGCCTCTCTCTTCTATACGCTGGCCTTGATCGAAAATTTGAACCATTAGGGTTTTGGTAAGGTTGTGGGGGTAGATATTCATTTTGTAGAGTTGGGTAGGTATTATATGGGACTGGGGCACGCCATTGTGGGTAAGTAGGGGGTTGAGCATATGCCTGTGCATGGTGAACAAGGTATTTGGATAGCCTGGCTGAGTATTGGGGGTTTTGCGGGGAAAAGTAATGTTGGGGTGGATTATATGGAGCTTGGGTGTAGGTTTGAGGTCGGGGTCCAGGATGGGTGTACTGATGAGGTGAACCCCTCTGGCCATGCCATGATCCGGAGACAACCATAGTGACATCTTCCTTCTTCTTCTTGCCTAGCAAACTTCTGGTACTATTCTAGATTGCCTGGGTGGTTGCTTTTATAGCAGAATAGCTCATGATCTTATTCAACTTGAGACCCCCTTCCACCATTTCTCCCATCTTTACCACATCATTGAAAGACTTACCAATGGCTGAGATCAAGTGGCCATAGTAAGTGGGCTCCAGGGCTTGAAGAAAGTATTAACCATCTCGTCTTCTTCCATCGGAGGATTGACTTGTGCAGCTTGCTCCCTCCATCGGAACCCATATTCTCTAAAGCTTTCACTGGGTTTATTTTCAACCTTGGTCAGAGATAGGCAGTCTGGAACAATGTCTATATTGTACTAAAAGTGTTGGGCGAGGGCCTGAGCCATATCGTCCCAGGTGTACCACCTGCTAGCGTCCTGGCGGGTGTACCATTCTAACGCTGCCCCACTAAGACTTTGGTTGAAGTATGCCATTAGTAATTCTTCTTTTCCCACGTCGCCTCTCATTTTACTACAATAACCCCTCAGATGAGATACAGGATCTCCATGTCCGCCATACAAGTAAACTTGGGCATCTTGAACCCGGCAGGCAGTTAGACATCGGTGAACAAACACAAATTCTTATAGGCCACACTCACTTGGTTTCCCAACTCTTGCATATATCTAATGATTCCTCCAGACTCTGTACCTTCCTAAACATCTCTTCTTACTCTGCGTTCTTGGGTGGTTTGTCAGTTTCAATATGAGGCTCAAATTGGGGAGTGTAAGAGTAAGGATCTGGGATTTGAATATGGGCTCCGATGCATAGTAGTGGGCATCTGTAGCGAGGAATGTGAGCTCACTAGAGGATCGGTGGACGGTAGCTTGTGTAAGGGGTACAAAAATAGGAGCAGATGTCGGAGCAGGGTACGAGGTTGTTTTGGCTGGCGGAGCATGAAAAGTTTGGGCTAAAGTGTCGGGGTAGTTGTGGTAAGGGGTAAAGCCAGGTGCGTGTTGTGGGGAAAGATCAATAGTATTGGGCATCTGGGATTGAGAGAGTGGTGGAATGGAAGCAGGGTTTTCTGTGTAGTTGGTAGGGAACGAGGGTGGAGGGTGTCCCTTAATCCAGGCTTGATACATTTCTGCCATCTGATGCTTCAACCTCCGGACCTCCTCTTGCAATTCAGATTCCGACTCAACAATCTCCCTTGGTAGTTCTACAACTCCAGTGTCTGTTTCCTTGCTAGCCATAACTGTTTGATGCTTTGATCGGGTGTTGTATGGATGACTTGCCAGGATGCCAACAAACTAACCACCTTCCTGAAATTAAATAACGATAACAGAGGACAACAACACAATACCACCATGTTAGCGTTAGGGCATTTATCAAATAATAATATCACGTTACGTGCAATGCACCTAGCAACAATTAACGGTTCTAAAATGGCTTTGAAGATCGCAGGGTCATATGGCATCATTCCAAGTTGCTCATTTCAATCCTTCCTTCTCTTTCTTTTCCTTGCACATCATTTTCTTCCCACTCTTTTCTTTTGGCTTTTCACTCTCTTCTTTTCTTTCTCTTTTTTTTCTTTTTTTTTGGAACCAAAAATGATTTGATCGAACCCGTTATAGGTTGCCTACGTATCATATCCCTTATGAATCAGACCAAGCATAGTTTTGGAAGAGTGATAGAAAATAAACTAAAAATAAAATATTTTTGGGATTTTTCATTTAAAAACTTTTCGCTGTTAAAATACAATGGGAAGTACGCTAATGAAAGACATGACGGGCTCGACTACACTACGATAGAATCTGACACTACTTAAAGGACTCGGTACTCCTAGACAAGACACGAAAGTAAAAGACAACATGAGACTATCTGGAATGAGAATCTTGGAATGTGCGCCTGCATCTGGAAGGCTAACTCTCGTAAGGTACTCACGGTGTTGTCCCATATTTTCTACCAACCCTGCCAATTGTGATCTCAATGACTGAAGTGTAGCTCGAATCCCAACCATTTATGCTGCATGGGCCTCCTCTGCCTGGGTAAATCGATCCATCAACTATCTAAGTAATATCCGCGAGGTGACCTCCTCGTCAAATACTCCTCTAACACGTCAGGGCAATGGCCTACCCCCCCCCCCCCCCGGTGAGTAGACTGTAGCCATATGAAGTACTCATGGGTATACCCAGGTGAATGCGGGTCAGTTGCTAAAGTATCTCTACCCATCTTCATTGCATGACGCCAATAGGTCTGGATGTCGATCTCCCTGTGAGGCATAGTGTCAAATTCCCTAGTGAAGTCACGAGAATCAAGAATGTAGGAGACTTCTTGTTGCCTCCCTAACTGACGCATCACTCTAGCAGGGGTATATGGTCTAGTACACCAAAGTCCAATCAGTACCAAGAAGTCTTGCACGTGAGATCCTGCTAAGATCACGTCCAAATCAATCCATAGGTATGACCACAAAATCTTCTCTTTAGTCAAGGATCCTAAATAATCAACCCAAGCCTGAACTCCGAGTGGTAAGGCAAACTTATCGAACGTCATTTTATGCTCAATGCACTTCACTCGATCTCTCAGATAATGGTCAATCACATCTTTCTCAAACATGGCAGCGGGATGTAAGTGTTCCATCATCCACAGCTGTAGCAACAAGTTGCTTTCCTCAAAGAACCTCCTACTTTCTCGAATCCTGGTAAAACACGATAGATCTCTGCCAAAATTGTCGGAACTAAGGTGACTTCAGTACTGTGTTTATCATTGAAAAGTGCAAAGATTATTGACCATAGACGCGTGCTAATATGTCTACCCTCCAAAGGAAATACCAGGAGACCCAACAATGCAATAGTGAATAACATAGGACGCCTCTTCTTCCAAGAATCATATGATATGGAAAATTCATCTATGAAAGACTCATACCCAGTAGGACGAGCAAACCTCTCGAATAAAAAGTCCAAAGGTACCCAAGATTGATCTAAACATGTCATGTGATTTTCTAAATCCATCCCTATGATCTTAAGGAACTTGGTGCTTGAATTAGCCCTTGTGTAAATCAAATCCTTATCTAGGTATGGCCAGGCGAGTTAACCCGGCTATCTCAGCTAAGGTGGGTGTCATCTCAAGATCCCCAAACTTGAATACCATTCCCTGTAGGTCCCAAAATGTCAACATTGCTTCTACAAGGTCGGTACGGGGAGTGATGTCCATCAAAGAAATAAGAATCCCTAATTTACCCATCAGATCACGCTGCTCAAGTAATGTGAACATGTTCCACCATTTTACTAGCCCTATAGGGACTTTGACCACCATTGACACTATAGCATTGGTAAATGGATCCATACCTGAATTGGGAAAACATGGTTAATGACTCAAGATATTATGTGACACCACAACATTTCCTAGGGGATGGTTGGGCTATTTTTGCAAAATGGCCTGAGGGGCCGAAAGCGACTAAAAGTGCAAACTCAACAAATAGTGACCTCAAAGACATGAGAATACCTCACTAAAGCTTATATGGGTTCAAACTCCCAATAATCATGGCCCAAAATTAATTTGCAGAAATGACCCATTTTGCATGAACGACCGATATGGCCAGAAGTGGCTAAAGATGCAAACTTGAAAAGGACGGACTTTAAAGTAATATGACCCCTAGTTGTGAACTCAAGATTCGAAGACATGGGTAATTGAACTACTTTTGCGAAAATGACCCCATTTCCGATGTGGCCAAAAGTGGCTAGACATGCAAGATATGGCTAAGACTCCGCAAAGTTAAGAACCTAAGACTCACTAGGAAGACCGGACCATATGTGAGTTGCCTACGTATCCCGCCCAGAAAGACGAGAATCAGGTATGCGTAGTTCGGGAAGATCGGACATGGAAGAAAGCTTTAAAATGAAATGCAACTAGTTTGGAAAAACTATTTTTTGTCTTTTTGAAAAATGATGGAAAATGTAAAATCTCTTTGGATTTTCTTTTTCTCTCCTTTTTTTTGATTTTGGAAAATGATGGAAAATATAAAATCTTTTTTGGATTTTTCTTTTTCTCCTTTTGTTTTGAATTTTTGGAAAACTATGAACGAAAAATGCGAGTGGGCCCTACTTGCTTCATTTTTTACTTCACCCTCAAATATCGTTGGTCTGACAAATGACCCTTCTACCCCTGAAGAAATGCAGCATGTAGCACATAAGGATGATTAAATGTGTTTTTGGGCCATAAGCCCATTTTGGCATAATTTGGATAGGCCTCCTACAACGAGATATGGTGCCAGGGACTGAACCCTGCTAGGTTTAAATGATATGATGCAAACAAGCATGACCTAAAGGCTGACCTACGTTTGGGGTTCACAAGGCAATTCGGGGCGGCACGTGGTCGATGGCAGCTGCTCTAGCTGTCCGCCCACTCCACGCTCCCACGCCACCCCCTAAATACACGGGTGACTCACAAAAAGGTCGTGTACACTCAAACGTACTCTGAAATACTTGTTGCAGAAAGAAGATCCGGGGTTATGCAAATGATGACAGTTATAAAGCAGTAAACACATAAAAAAATAAAAAAAACTGTAAACATATAAACAACTAGCAAATAATAACAAAGTATAAAACATAAAAGTCAGATAAAGCTAGAAAAACATAAAGACCTCAACAGGATATTCTAAAAGCCAACAAGATCAAGTATCAGCTCGAACCTGCAACTCCCCAGCAGAGTCGCCAGAGCTGTCACACCCCTTTTTTACCAACTCTCACTTAATCCATTTAAATAAATAAAAAAGATTTGTAAAGCTCCAAAGGGTTTTTAATTAAAAAGTGACAAAAATTTGTGTTCAAAAGGATTAACTCAGAGTCGCCACCTGACATTTGATTTCGGTGTGTCAGGTCTCCGTTTTTCTAAAATAATTTTTTTTCCTTTCAAAACATTTGAGACTCCAAAACTAAGTCTGCACCAGAGATTCGGGTAAAGAGGTTCATTTAATTCAGGGAAAAGGTGCTAGGTATTCTCCGAGTCCCGTAACAAGTACGATTGCATACTTGATCTAGTCGGCTTTTAGAATATTCGAATTAAGATAAAACAAACATAGAAAAATAAACACGCAAAAGGGCTCGAGGTCATCCCCACCTAATAAAAAAAATAAAAATAAAAAAAATAAAAATAAAATACTGCAAGCACTATTTTTGGCCTCCATATACAAGTACTACGGGGCATTCCCCGGAACAAAATATGTACAAATCATTCGGGTCATTCCCCGGATAAATTTAACTAAGGGAACGACCTCTCGCCCCAAAACTAACAAAAATCCTAAAGTTTGCCTACCCTAGTGTGGTCGGCCTAAAACATGCTCCTAGCAGGCAATGTAATAAAAGTAAATAAATGAAAGATAACTAAAATATGTAAATAGAATAGTAAATTTTTCTTTCCGTTGTCTTTTCCCATTCCCACAGTCCAACATGCAATTCGTTTCTTAATCTTCTTCTATTAGTACGCGACTTCATGTCAAGCATCAACTCATGAAGAAACTAAAGGCATAAACTGGCAGTTAAGCATTAATATCACCGAAATAATTAGTTCAACTAAGTACTAGGCTCAAACAATCAATTCTTAAGAAAACAAACAATGAAAAAATAGTGTTAGGTTTAAACAAAGATCAAGACAACTAAAAGGAATCTAAAATCAGGATACCTAGATAAGCAAGAACTGGTGGGATTTATATAATTGATCTGGTTTCAAACATCCTAAGATTTCAATAAAATAGGTTCAATAAAAGGGTCCTTTCTATAACTTCTTAGAGTATCAGGGAATGATCTTCTGATTAATTAAATATAGATTTGACACATAGCCTTCAAAAAATGTTTGACACGTTCTTAATTATTTTGTCAGGAACATCTCGGACCAATAAGACTAAAAAGACCAACAAGCCTCAAAAATTCAATCGAAGCTAAATAATTCACAAATATAATAGTATGATCTATTAACAAACTAACACTACTCTAATCAATTAACACCCAAATCAATCTAACAAAGAGATATCACTTTGTGAGGAAACATTTAGACTTTCTCAAAAATCAATATTCTCCGAAAATCATTAAGTTGAAAACTATGACCTGCTGAAGATGATAACATATTCTAATTAACTTCAATAACACTAGACCAAACAATCACTTAAACAATTACTTTTTATTTTCTAAATTGATGAAGAAGAATATTATTACAAACACAGTAACCTCCTTTAACTACACTAGAATTTGAAATTTCAAGAATTAGATAAAGGACTACTGTGAGGCACGAGACTGAGATTGAACAGAACTTTCAAAGCCTAAATAGAATTTACACAATATTCACGAACTACTCAATATAGCTAAGATGAATTCTTACGAAGGCAACTAAAACAAAAATACGCAAAAGTGATTCACAAATCTCAGACAAGAAACAAACATAATTAAGTCAAAAACTAATATCATGCTTATCACTACCATTAACACAATAAATAAGAGAAGGATAAGGGATTGAACCTCAAGCTCTTCCAACTAGACTCTGTTTTTGGACGTACAAAGAAGGCCGACAAGGTAACCCAACCAGTAAACTCGTAAAAACAGCAGGTGCAAATTGAGTAGGAATCATGGACCGACCTCGAATCGGCAAGCGAACTTCACTCGGCTATGTCTCGCTCAAAAGGGAAACCAAAAATCTAAATCCAAGAAAAGGAGCTGATATGTTTCTGAATTTAAACTCAAATAACATCCAAAACAGAGTCTTTTTTTTTTTGGAATTTAATGAAAAAGAAAATTAAAGGTTGAATGAGACTCTTTTTTTTTCGTTTTTCTTTTCTGGAAATAAAAAATGAAGATGAACAATTGAGTAAAAGAAGAATACTCTCTTAGAACCCCAATTTTCCTACCAAAGTTTTCTTCCCCCTTCCTCTGTCCGAATATCCCCAAATATATAGGCACCCTAGAAGCTTCCTCCTCCTTCTTCTCCAAGAAAGCCCCCAAAAACCCGAATTTGCCATCAAATAAATTCCGAAAATCCCCTTTCACAAACAAAAATCAGAAAAATGGAGACTTTGGATAAAAATCTTCATCCAACAGTTCCCATTATTCCAAGATTTATTCAAGGGTCTCGGATTTGCTTCACATCGAACGAAAAAGAAAGGAAAAATGCATGAATCTAATTGTTATGATGAGGATTGTACGATTTGAGTGACGTGGAAGAAGGAGAGGAGAAGAGAGGGGACTATAGGGGACCATATGAGGCGAGTTTGGGTGAGTGACTCGCTGGTTTGGACGAGTTCTGGTGAGGTTGTGGTGTTTGGGCGCGACAGAGGTGAAAAGAAGGAGGGGGCGCCGTTTGGGTTGGGACTTAGGTTAGGGGATTGGGTTGGCCGGATTGGGCTACTTGGGCGGATTTTGGGAGGGGGGGGGGTAATTTTGGAGCAATTGGGCTCAAATTTAGTGGGTTCTAACTCTTTTAGATCCAATAATTAGAAACTTGAACTTTTCTTTTTTTTTAAAATAATTTAAAATTAATTCTAATTAATTAAAGCAAAATATATCATACTATGATACTATATTTTTATATATATTTTTCTTTTATAAATTATTATATTCAAAATAAAAGTGAAAACAAAAAGTATATTGCTATAAAAACGTTAATAACCTAAACTAAATAGAAATAAAATAAATATGAAACTATTTTTGTATATTTTTTCCAATGATTATATTAGAATAAAAATAGGTTAAAATAATAATAATATATCTTTCCAAAAATACCTAATATTGAATTAAATAGAAAAATGAAACTACTTTTTTTTGTGTTTTTTTGTTTTTTTTTGTGCCTAAAAATAGAATTAAAATTAAAAAATAGAATGAACTATATAGAAATAAACTCAAGTAATATCATAAATATACTAGGACTATTAAAGGTGATTCTAATGCGCGGGTCAAAATTACATGTCTACACCTGCTTATCTTCTTCATCAATAGTTGGATTACCATAAAGAGAATTCATATATTCATGATCTAAATTTTCACCACCTCCAACATTATGCATATATTAACTCTCCGTAAATTGTAATAAAGTATTATCACTATCAAGAATAGGAGCAGGTGGAGGGCGGATATCGGGTTTGGGTAGGGGAGGCCGGGGAATTAGAGGAGGAATAGATTGGTCACTAGATTTACCACTCTTGGATTTTTCCTTATTTTTACTAAATATTTTTTTTAAGGAATATTCCATCTTATTTATAATTATACAAAGTAATTAAATAAAACAAACAAAACTATAATATTAAAACTAAAGAGTTGGAACGAGTTTACCAAATTGACGAATAACTTGTTGAAAATTAATTATCGTTGAAGACTTGAATACTTCAATTCACCAACTTCACAATTTTTCACACAAGTTGCAACAACAAAGTAACCAATTTTAGAAGAAAATTAGAGAGAGATTGATGATTTGGTGAAGAAAAATGAAAGAATGAGGGGGTATTTATAGTTGAAAATAGGAAAAAAAGTGTAATTATAAAAAGTTTGGGGTTAAAACAAAGTTGGAGGGGTTAAATGGCTATTTATAAAATAGCCAACAACTATTTTGGCAACAATAACGGTTACATTTTAAATGGGTAATGGTCAGAAAATTAAGTGGGATTTTTTTTTTAAATATAGCCGTTGGGGACCGTTTGAGACCGTTTGGGACCGGTTGAACTGGCCCACTTAGGACCCGGTCCCGATCCTAACGGTCCCCTACTGTGAACCGGCCCACATGGGCCTGTATATCTCCCTGGTCCCGGGCTTAAACGGGTAGGACCGTTTATGCCTACTACCCATATGGGCTCGCGGTCCTGGATCGGTTCCGAGCCTAACCGTCCCACTTGCCACCCTTACACAAAACCCAAAGTATAGGTGCTCTTTAAATTTCCCATAAGTATAATTCAAAAGAGATTTAATAAACAAAAGAACTTAAAACAGCTGGAAGTGACGTTGGACGGACCATTTTAAAACCATTATTTATATTTTGATCTTGTGTCAGAATTAAAATACGTTGGTCAGAATTTTGAAGCACCAAAGATGACAAGCACCAGAATATATAACCACAATGCGAAAAATTATGGTGATCGATTAGAATTTTGTGGCCAATTGCAAAAAAATATATATATATGGCAACCGTAAGAAATACTTTCAATTGTACTAAAATATGGTAACCATCGGGATTTGATCACCACAACTTGCAAAATTATGGGAAACTCTTAGAATTTTAGCAAATCAGCATAAGACTTGCCCAAAATTTTTTGACCAGCGTACTTCAAAATTTTGATCGGAAACACAAGACTTTTTTACTGGGGTCAAAATTTTAATGGTGGCACCAAATGATCCTATTTGTGTTGTGTCGTTCTCCCTATAAACAGAGACGAAGCCCATAAACAGTCAAGGCAGAATCTAACTCCAGGCAGCAACAAAGGCATAGTTATACTATCAAGTATCCACAGAGGAAAATACATAAAAAAGAACACAAAAGAAGAGAAAAAACTTTAGAGATACACACAAATATGGCATATGCAGTATTCTCGCTAGTAATTTTTTGCTAGTATACTACACTGTCAACAGCTACATGTTCCTGTAAGTAAATTACAAAAAAATAGAAAAGCCTTTACATTAACATTACTTGACTATATGATTGAGCAAACTACTACAAGATGGAGAGCTTTGCTCACTTTTCCATGGATCTTGTATTGAAACAGGAGAATAATCCTTTATTTTTTCCGTCGAAAATATAGCTTTTATATCCATTTCTCTCTTCTTAATTGAAAGGTTCAATGGTTTCTCACTCACATCTGAAGCTGATGAAATAGAAGATCCCTCTGATGAAGCTGTAATATTATCTTCTGAAATTGCCCATTTGCTTAATCTAAGTTGTTCCAATTCAATCGCCACTTCCATCATCGATGGCCTCATATCGCGATGAAATGCAAGACATCTGAATGCCAGTTCAGCTACCTTATGCACAGACGAAAGCGTCCAAGCATCCATATGTGGCTCGATTGAGGGATCGATAACTTCATCTAAATTACCCTTTCCTATTCTGTCAATTGCTAGTGCAGCCAAGTTTATTTCGTCTTGTGGACGAGCAAAATCCACTGCTTTTAGTCCTGTTATGATCTCTGCCAAAACTACGCCAAAGCTATAAACATCACTCTTATCAGACAACTGAAAATTCTGATGATACTGAGGGTCAAGATATCCTGGAGTTCCTTGTGGCGCGGTAGAAATATGGGATGATTCAATAATACCAAGTCTTGAAAGTCCAAAATCCGCGACTTTTGACTTGTAATTATAATCCAAGAGTATGTTACTAGACTTAACATCTCTGTGATATATTGGAGGGTGCATTGCATTATGAAGATAAGCTATAGCTTGAGCAGTTTCTGCTGCAATCGTGAGGCGAACAGGCCACGGAAGTGCATTTCCTTTTTCTCTTTGTAAATGTTGTGACAAAGTTCCATGAGGCATGAACTCATAAACAAGAATCTGTTCACCTTTTTCAATACAGCAGCCCAAGAGTCGAACGAGATTCGGATGATTTACTGAAGAAAGGAGCTTGATCTCATTAATGACTTGTTCAATGCTATCAGTATGTCTATTCATAATTCTTTTGATTGCTACCCAATTGTCGCTTTGAAGTTTTCCTGAATAAACTGTTCCATAAGCGCCATTTCCTAGTCTTCGCTTCTCAGAGAAGAAATCGGTTGCCTTTTCCATTTCTTTGTATGGATAAATCGGGATAGTAATCCCCGTTGTTTCACATAGCTCGCGGCTTCTTCTGCTTCTGTTTTGGAAATTCAATCTTCGTCGAATAAAGCAGCATATTAGGCCTATACTTACCATTAATGAAGCACCTGCTGCAATGCCTGGAGAAAAAATGGTTTTCAATAAGTAAAAGGACAAGAAAAGGATTTCATTTCGACTAGTACTATACGCTATGAGACTCTACACTATCGGTGTATATAACTTAAATCGAGCTGAGTATTACCTCCAACAAGTACGCCAACCCTGGTGGTTCCTCCACATTTGCCTGAAAGGTAATTTGAAGGGTTGCATGTTGTGTCATCTGCATTCATAAGAAACACTTGGAATTAGCTATGACACATCTATTTTTCACGTTAACTAGAAGGAAAGACCGGTGCACTAAGTTTGTTTGACCCAAAATTTAGATACGGGTTCAACCAATTAGATTTAAATAAAGTAGAGTTAATCTTAGCTAATATTAATATCCAAAAGATATGTTAACCGATTTTGCAGTAGATAATATATATGTTTGACCGAATAGCAATAAATGTGGACAATACTAACAATATTCAATGACTCAAAAGGAGGAGGATAACATTTTTTCCCCTCGAGGATAGCATCAAATAATAATAAATAGCAATGAATGACATCTAAGTAAATAAGAACATGCGAGTCACTCGAAAAGGGGTGAGATATGTGGATATTCCTTCTGACAATGATGAATGATTGATAAGCCTTTGAATATTCAGGTTGTTCTTGGATCAAGTGGAAAGTTATGCACGATTATTTGTAAAAATGCATCTCTCGTGTGCTTGCAGTAAAGCCAAATTTTCTCTATAAAGTCAATGTGTTTTTTTACAAGTGAATGCCTTAAGTCCCCTATCCTTGTGTCTCTTCAATAGCTTCACCGGCCCTGCCCATCACTTCTTAATAGATCACTTCGACATCGGGCAAGCCTTTATCGAAGTCATACTGGCAACACGTAGCAGCTCGTGAATGCCTCCTTAATGTTAACATGGTTTGATCATGTCAAAGGTAATTTTTGACCCATACAAAGCTCACACTATGTGCGGGGTTGGGGGAAAGCCAGACCACATGGTCTATTATACGCAACTTTATCCTATATTTCTGCAAGAGGTTGTTTCCACGGCTCAAACTCGTAACTTTCTGGTCACATAACAATAACTTTACCAATTATATTATGGCAAGGCTCCCCTCCCTAGTTTAAATCTTTCCCTATCCAAAATCCAAATTAGTCACCAAAAACATTTTTTTTCTTAAGCATTATTGAAAAGGAAGGAAATTAATGCGTGGAGGGGTCCACTGACATTGTTGAACTACTATCGCCACACAATATGATGGCGACTCCATTTTCCTTGCTTACTCGCAGCCAAATGGAGATATATAGGAAATGAAGAAAACCAAGGGAAAAAAAAAACCTTCCTTGAATTAATGATGAAACAAATTTTGGCTGGACATCTTGATAGAATATCATGAATGGACACTACACCAACCAATCCACAACACGTAAAAGCCCATGCCTTAACATTTTGCATGGAGTTAAAAAGACGAATTTTGTAAGTTCAATTAGCAAAGGAATAAAAACTATAATAAAAAATGCAAAAAATGTTACAGTCAGTATTCGAATCTAAACCTAACAAACATTTTGAATCACCTTAATCGCAAAAAGATTCGTATGTATCATTGGGATTCAAAAATTCATATACATTCAAGAATATATGTTTTTATCCTATTTGCACAGCATAATTTTCCAACGAAGGAAATTTACCAATTGAGACCTTTTCATTATATGTAGCTATCACTTGGTTCAACTTAAAACATGCTATCGACTCTAATTATGCATACGTATATAAATATCTAAAATAATTAAAATATATAATTAAGTCTATATATAGATTTGCCTCTAATTGGCATTGATAAGCGACATTGAAAGGCAACAACCATCACCATTCCTAGGTCCTACCTAGCTAGCTAGTCACGAGTTGCTCCGCTGATGAAGCAAACACATACGGTTATTGTCTTCTTAAGGTTGTCATTATTACCTAGTTTGTGAAAGGTGACAATCACCAAGTTGATCTGATAATAGTCACTATTTGCTCTTTTCTTGATTCTATCTTCAATTTCTATGAAACTTGTTCCGACTTTAGTATGAACATGAGAAAAGTTTAGTAAGACTATGACTTTACAGTGCCTTAACATGCAATCCACGTCTCAGATTAGAGAAATTAAGATTTAGTAAAGAATAAAAATTTCAACTTGAACAAGAGTTATACAGTCAACTATGGTACTTTTTTTCTTTTTAGCCGCCCCGGTATGTCATCTTTTTACTTGGACCCATGTTTTCTCATCCAATTATGATGTTCTTCTCTCTCCAAGTTGGTCAAAACTTCCTCATCATACATCTACTTCAATTTATTAGTTAAACCTCCCAACTCAAACCTAACAATAACAATAACAACATACCCAATAGTCTTACAAATAGAATATTAGGATGGGTGTATACGCAAACCTTATCTTTATTTTGTGAATATAGAGGAGTTGTTCCGATAAACTTTTGGCTTATAACCAAAGTAGCTTGGAGAAATTTGAAGATATAACATCACACTTTTGCATATATGACCTTTAATTTCTACTTTCCAGAGGTCGTATATAATTTTCTCTATAATTATTACTTTCTGAAAACTAAAACATCTAGTTTTACATTGAAAGTTGGCGAGAAGATATAATTAAGTAATTAAAAGTGTATTTTATTAACAATTTAACTTTCAAATGAAATGATCATTGCATTTCACTGTAGGATCACACAGAAATACTAACTTCAAGTCTCATCGTTATCCATAATCAAAATGAATTTACACGTATGAGGTCCAAGAGAAAGAGTCAATCTGGCAGGTGCGTTGATTACATAATTAAGTAATTAATCAGACGTACCTTTCCGGCAGCCGGAGCCAGCTAAGAAACCATCTCCAATAAAACCTTCTGAACACTGGCACCTATATCCCAATTTCCCATCAATAGGTGACAAGATTTTAGTACAATTTGCATTAGAAGAACATTGACAATTTCCTTGAAGCCACCATCCCAATTGAACCACTTGAACATCCAAAGAAACTGCCGAACCATTCAACGTTGACTCAACAGATATTGCAGAAAACAAAGAGTGGCACCCAGTTCTTGACAAATTCCTCAAGTCAATAAAATTACTCTCACTATTTGGTTCAGAATAACAACTCATATTTTCTTTCCCACAGTCAAGAAGCTCAAAATGAGTTTGAATCATAGTTGAAGGTATCAAACAACTAGACTGTGAAAAGCTACAATTTTGGAAAAGTATTCCATTACGTGAAGTGGGTGCGTAATTTGAGCTAAAAAGATTGTGAATTGCAGAAAATGGACGGCTACATTTGGCTAAAAGATTAATTAAAATGGTCTCAGAAGTTATAGCCTGAACTGGGAATTTGTTAATGACCATTGCCCCATGTGAGGTACAATTTAATTGAATTGGACAGCCTGAAGAAAAACCAAAAGGATATTGAAGAAAACTTTTTCCACATGAATGTGTACAATTGGTTGATCCAAGAACTATATTCGATGAAATAATAAGTATAAACAAACATAGAATTCTTCTTGTTCTAACATAGAGAGATAAATTCATTTTTCACAGCGCATGTGATAAAGGGTGGAGAAGAAATAATAAGAAGAAGAATAGTTTGAAAATTGATGAGAACTGATTGAATAGGGGAAGGGGGAAGAAATAAAGTAATGAAAACACATATAATGATTTTACTTATTAAAGATAGACTACTTTTTAATGTAGATTTTTTTAATGTGACATATATCTGTTTACCATTTTTTACTATGTGAAATATGAAAAAACATGTGGGACAGCATAATGATATGTCTCTAACGAACACTTATTTGGTCATTGACCTGACTTATCTGCAAGTTGGAAACCTAACATCAGAATAATTTATTACTATAAATGTTATAGTTAAATGTTAAAAGGATATGTACGAATCGAGGATTTATTGGCCATTGACCCACCAGCAATATTTACCCTGCATTTATTATATTTTCAGGTCTAGTTTGTATAGGAAGTGTTGAATTAATTTAAGCGTACAGTTTAGTCAGTAAATTGAATATAGTACTGTCTTCGGTCTAAGAAATTAGCCGTTTATGAAAATTTAATTTATTTCTGAATATTTGATGTTTCTAGAAAAATAAGAAGTCATTTATTTCTTTTTGCTCTACCCTTATGTTCAAATTAGTGTAATATTAATTAATTAACATATTTAAAAAAGACAATAGTTTAGACCTCTGTTTTAAAAGGCAGAATTAGGACTCGCCCGGGGCTCGCCCTAGGGCGGAGCACTCGTAAAACTCCCCTGGGTTTATGTGTGGGGCTTAGTTCCGTGAGACTTACGCCTCGGTCATCGGGGCTTACGCCCCGGACATGCCCAACGCCCAACGTACTGGGCTCGCCTAATAGAACTTTAGGTCGAACGACACAAATAGCCACTAAAAGCTGTGGCTTTTATTTTAAAGCCACTGTTTTCAATGTATTTAGACTTTAGCCACTCCTTTTAAAAAACTTATACCTGACTAGACGAAAATACCCTTTTGGTATAACTTATACCTACGCTATCAACACAAGCAGCAGTTACACAAAGAGAAGAAGCGAGCAACAGCAGCAACGGCGATCAACTGAGGACGAACCACCATTTCTCTTCCCGATTTCAAAAATTCAGCAATCTAATCCAAAAAAACAACATAGATAAACAGTAAGTTGTAATTTCATGTGTTTCTATCAATTTTTATTTCGCTATAGTTATACTTTTTTAGATCTGTATTGATTTGATTATATATTAGATAAGAATTTGATTTTTTTGAATTTCTGGATTGATAAATTTATAGACACCGCCTCCTATGATAATTCTGTATTCCGGACATAGTGTCTTCATTTTGGAAATTGAATTCAAAAAAATAAGAACAATATGTCCTTAACTTTGATTCTACCGGCCTCATTTTGCAAATTAAATAAAAAAAACTTAAGGACAAAATGTCCTTCACTTTGTTGTTGTTCTTCTGTATACAAAGACCTGTAGCTTGAGTTTCAAATTGTATGTTTTAATTTCTGGTCCAAATGTTAAGGACTGACAGTCCTTAACTCTTAAATACATGTTTAAATGTTAAGGACTAACAGTCCTTAACTTTTAATTCCATGTTTAAATGTTAAAGGACATGCAGTCCTTAGCTTTTAATTTCTGGTTCAAAAGTTAAGGACTGGTAGTCCTTAACTTTTAATTCCATGTTTAAAACTTAAGGACTGGCAGTCCTTAACTTTTAATTTTAATTCCATGTTTAAATGTTAAAGGACAGACAATCGTTAGCTTTTAATTTCTGGTTCAAAAGTTAAGGACTAGCAATCCTTAAGTTTTAATTCCATGTTTAAATGTTAAGGACTGACAGTCCTTAACTTTTAATTCCATGTTTAAATGTTAAAGTACAGACAGTCCTTAGCTTTTAATTTCTGGTTCAAAAGTTAAGGACTAGAAATCCTTAAGTTTTAATTCCATGTTTAAATGTTAAGGACTGACAGTCCTTAACTTTTAATTCCATGTTTAAATGTTAAAGTACAGACAGTCCTTAACTTTTAATTTCTGGTTTAAAAGTTAAGGACTAGCAATCCTTAAGTTTTAATTCCATGTTTAAATGTTAAGGATTGACAGTCCTTAACTTTTAATTCCATGTTTAAATGTTAAAGGACAGACAGTCCTTAGCTTTTAATTTCTGGTTCAAAAGTTAAGGACTGGTAGTCCTTAACTTTTAATTCCATCTTTAAAAATTAAGGACTGGCAGTCCTTAACTTTTAATTCCATGTTTAAATGTTAAGGACTTGTAGTCCTTAGCTTTTAATTTCTTGTTCAAAAGTTAAGGACTGATAGTCCTTAACTTTTAATTCCATGTTTAAAACTTAAGGACTGGCAGTCCTTAACATTTAATTCCATGTTTAAATGTTAAGGACTGGCAATTCTTAACTTTAATTACATGTTTAAATGTTAAAGGACTGACAGTTCTTAACTTTAATTACATGTTTAAATGTTAAGGACTGACAGTCCTTAACTTGGTCTTGCACTTACAGTACACCTGTTCTTAATTCTACAAGGATTGCTTTATAACGTATGTCCTTTGTTTCCCATTCTCTTGACTTGTAGGATGGAAACAATATGCATAATAGTTGCTTTTAATGGTAGATGGACTGAAGACTATAAATATCTTGATCATCAAACAAAGCTTTTCCTAGCACCTGAGTCAATTCAGTTTGAAGATTTCGTTAAACAGATTTTTGAGCTTATTGAATTGGATAGTGAAAAGTTTGAAATATTGATATGGTTTGATATCAACCTTGGAACAAGCAAAGGAATGCTTGTATCCAAAGATTTAGATCTTCACACATGTATAGAGTTGCTAAAAACTCATTCACTCTTCAAGAGCTGTCGTTTCATAGTTGATATTTCGGAAAGAGTTTTTGCATCAACAAGCAATGAACATGCCAACACAAAAACTCAACATGACAATCAAGAGCGATGCCAACAGATAGTTGAAGTAGATATGGTTGAAGCTCAACCATTAAATGAAGAGGTGCATCAAACATTTGATTCTATTCAAGTAGAAGGACAAAGCATTATAGAGATTGACAACGAACAAGCTTTGGGTATTCAAGTCTTAGAGAGTGCACCGGTAATCGAAGTAGTTGCTGACAAAACCTGCACTCAAATAACTAAACGAAGATCAAATTTGAAACAAAAAGAATCCCCAACTACGATATTAAGAGAAAATGCTTCTTTGGATCAAATAAAAGTCGGATCAGTATTTGACAAGAAGAAGAGCATAATTAATTGTTTTTCTAATGTAGCAATCAAAGGACATTTTGAATTCAAAGTTGTTAGATCAAGCTCAACAAGATATTCGTTGACATGCAATGATGATAGGTGTCGTTGGTGTGTGCGTGCTTTCAGAATTAAAGACTCAACATTATTCAAGATAGTAAAGCTTGAGAAAAATCATGACTGCTCTGTTAACACTAGGAAAGCAGATCAAAGGCATGCTACTTCAAAGTTGATTAGTGGTTACATTATTGATAATCTTCGGGACCCAAGATTTGAAGTTACACCAACTTTTGTCATGGCAGAGATGCAAAAATTGCATGGACTAGACATTGGATATCACAAGGCGTGGCGTGCTATTCAACATGTTTCCGCTTTAATAAGAGGAAGTCCCGAAGAAAATTATGAATTATTGTGTTCATACTTGTATATGATGACAAGTAAAAACCCGGGAACTTATACTAACATAAAGATAGACGACAACTACAGGTAAACAATTTAGGACATGCTGTCTTTAGCCTTGTTAACTTTTGAGTTATAACCAGAAGTTGAGGACTGCCTATACTTAAGTTTTGAACTTGTAATTAAAAGTTAAGGACTTTCAGTCCTTAAGTTTTGAACTTTGAAATAAAAGTTAAGGACAGCATGTCCTTAACTTTATAACTTGTAAATGTAAGTTAAGGACTGACTGTCCTAAACTTCGAGTATTTTAACCTTGTTTTATATTGTATTTTCAGGTTTCTTTATATGTTTTACGCATATGGATCATCGATAGCTGGTTGGAATCATTGTAGACCAGTGATTTCTATTGATGCGACTTTTTTGAAGTCAAAATATCGTGGTGTTTTAATGATTTCAGTTTCAAAAGATGCAAATAACCCAATTTTCCCATTAGCCTTTGGAATAGCAGAATCTGAAAACAACAATTCCTATGAGTGGTACTTTAGTCAGCTTCGCAATGCAATTGGGAGCCGTGAGAATTTGATTTTTTTATCAGACAGGCATCAAGCTATTGCAAATGGCATTGTAAAGGTATATCCTGAAAGCCATCATGGGATTTGCATCTATCATTTGGAGCAGAACCTAAAGCGAAGAAAGGTGAAAAGTGAGGTCATAAAACTTTTCCAAAGTGCTGCAAGAGTATACAAGCGTAAAGAATTTGACATATACATGTCAGATATTGCAAATGTAGATAAGAAAACTTATGACTACTTGATGGAAGAACCACCGGAAAGATGGGCACGTTCTTGTAGTCCACAACGAAGATATGACATGCTCACAACAAATATAGTTGAGTCGATGAATTCAGTGCTATTAGAAGCAAGGGAGCTGCCTATACTAAGAATGATGGATTTCATTCAAGTGAAGCTACAACATTGGTTTTATGAAAGAAGAAATAAAGCAGAAGGAACATTTTATGATGTTTCTTGTTGGGTAGAGGAGGAATTGAAGAACAGAATAGATTTAGCATTTACTTTGAACGTAAGTATTATGTTTTATGTTTATATTATGATTTTGACATTTTTTAACATAATGTACTCACTTATAATTTTTCAACATTGAAGGTCTTCCCTGTTGATTCATGGCGTTCTAGAGTTGAAGAAGAAGGAATAACTTTCTTGGTGGACTTAAACAAAAGAACATGTGATTGTTTTCAATTTCAACTTGATGAATTACCATGCATACATGCAATTGCAGCTATCGAGAAGAGAAACATCAAGAAGTCTGACTTTTGTTCGCACTGGTACTTAAAGGAATCTTGGCTGAAAACATATGAAAGACAAATACATCCTGTAGGACATACTGATTCATGGATTGTACCAGAGAGTGTTAAGTCACAAATTGTTAAACCTCCAGATTTCAAAGTGCCACCAGGTAGAAGGAAAAAGAAAAGGCATATTCCTGCTACCGAGCCATCAAAAATAACATTCAAATGTGGTCGTTGCAGAAGAATTGGTCATAATAGAACAGCTTGTATATATTCTCCGGCACTCCATCCATTTTCAAGAAAGCATAGAGAAGAGTAGAAATATACACTTATGTTTATCGACTCTTTTAAGTTTTTTCTATAGATTGTATTCATTATTATTCTAATTTGAGCGGATGCCTAGATTTTCAATATTTATATCTTGTTACCTTCTTTTAATTTCTTTTGAGTTCAACAATTAAAAGTTATTAACAGGAGTCAGTAAGTTCAACTTGCAATTTTGAAAACGTAATGACTGTCTGTCCTTAACTTTGAATTTCAAGTTCAAAAGTTAAGGACATGAGGTCCTTAAGTTATAGTCTTATGTTAAAAACTTAAGGACTGTCTGTCCTTAACTTTGAATTTTAAGTTCAAACATTAAAGGACATGAGGTCCTTAAGTTATAGTCCCATATTAAAAACGTAATGACTGTCTGTCCTTAACTTTGAATTTCAAGTTCAAAAGTTAAGGACATGAGGTCCTTAAGTTATAGTCCATGTTAAAAACTTAAGGACTGTCTATCCTTAACTTTGAATTTTAAGTTCAAACGTTAAGGACATAGGTCCTTAAGTTATAGTCCCATGTTAAAAACTTGAGGACTGTTTGTCATTAACTACAAGAGTCCTTAAGTTTGAAATACAAGTTAAAAACTTAAGGACTGTCTGTCCTTAACTTTAAATTTTAAGTTCAAACGTTAAGGACATGAGGTCCTTAAGTTATAGTCCCATGTTAAAAACTTGAGGACTGTCTGTCCTTAACTTTGAATTTTAAGTTCAAACGTTAAGGACATGAGGTCCTTAAGTTATAGTCCCATGTTAAAAACTTGAGGACTGTCTGTCCTTAACTTTGAATTTTAAGTTCAAACGTTAAGGACATAGGTCCTTAAGTTATAGTCCCATGTTAAAAACTTGAGGACTATTTGTCATTAACTACAGGAGTCCTTAAGTTTGAAATACAAGTTAAAAACTTAAGGACTGTCTGTCCTTAACTTTGAATTTTAAGTTCAAACGTTAAGGACATGAGGTCCTTAAGTTATAGTCCCATGTTAAAAACTTGAGGACTGTCTGTCCTTAACTTTGAATTTTAAGTTCAAACGTTAAGGACATAGGTCCTTAAGTTATAGTCCCATGTTAAAAACTTGAGGACTGTTTGTCATTAACTACAGGAGTCCTTAAGTTTGAAATACAAGTTCAAAAGTTAAGGACATGAGGTCCTTAAGTTATAGTCCCATGTTCAAAACTTAAGGACTGTCGGTCCTTAACTTTGAATTTCAAGTTCAAAAGTTAAGGACATTTGGTCATTAACTTTGAATTTGAAGTTCACTTACACTTAGTCATGAACAAATACTAACAAACTCAATGGACAAATCAACAGTTGAGAGAAATAACAAAATAAATAACAAAATGCCTTGACATAACTTTTGAAATTGTAATTTTGCATAGCTGTTACAAAAAATTACGCTATGCCAACAAAACAAAATATAAGTGCTTTTTCACAAATTTACAGAATATTTCAGAACTATCCTAAACTGGCATAATTCAGATGTCACCTTTACAACAATTTTATACAAAAATAAGACCACAATTTCTTTACAACTCCTTTGGACAGAATGTTTCATTTTTACTCTCATAATCATCACCAACATTTTCTGGTGGAGTACCATAACCAGAATTTCTTTTCCATTCACCATGTGCCCAAAGATTTGCAGCAAGTTCTTTTCGAAAGTCTTTTATGTCTTCGGGTTGGAATTGCTGCACGTCCTTTCCAATCATCAGCAACTCGGCAAATTTGATCAGGAATGCACCACAATCAGTCCTAAGAGAAATGTAAGATATGCAGTGAATTAAACAATAAATCTTAAGTACATATAAATAATATAACAAATAATAACACGTATGATCCAGTTTAGTGTGGTGATCTTTGCCACTGTATATCAAATTTGTTGAAGACATTCCCAAAAGACTTGTGATTTTTGTCAAACTGTGAGAACTTTAGCAAATGGGGGATCATGCGTGCATACATTTGCATGTAGTTCATTCCTGCTTCATATGGCTCATTGTATATGGAATCATATACATCAATCTTTTTTTGATTCAAGTCCAATACTCCCAACAAAAAGTGTGTCACAGCTTCATCATCTTCTGAAGGAAGCAGACATGGAAAAAAGATTTTGTCAACCTCAGTCCATGCAATTCCACATCAATATCTTTTTCTTTCTCTTTCTCCTTCTGAACATCATTCTCATTTGATTTCAAGCAACTCTTCAATGATTTTAATAGCGTTTCATAAGCAAGAGAGCCCCAGTTGAAGGAAGCACAAAGTGTATCATCGTCAACAATTTTCATTATTTGCTCCGACACATTCCTATTTTTACTCTTGCCCATCAAAACCGACTCAACAAAATAGAGTGTTGCCAACTTCAAAGCATCATCATCACAGCCAGCAAATGATGAAGTTGTACCATGTGGGCAACTAGAAATAAAACTATACAAATCAGCCAACTCAATTTTGTCCTTTCCAGGGAAATAGACTCTTAAAAGCCTATTCTCTTTCTCATTTAAACCTTTCATGTCAAGCGACGAATAAGACTTCAAACCAGTAATAATATGGAATGCATCACGAGTAAACTTAATATCGCGGTCAAATACCTTGAAGGTCATCGAATCAGGTTCATTACTAACAATTTCAGAAAGCAATACACAGTGCATAAGTTTACCCGAGAACTTCACACTTTGTAATATGAAGAAGTTGCCAAAAATATTTTCCCTCAATTTCTTCCATTGGCCATTCGTCAGAAAACTTTTAATTGTTTCCTTATATTGAAAATCTCCTTTCCAATATACCAGAAAATTACGCCAATCGTCAAAATCAAAAAAATGATCGCCTTCCGTTATAACACTAGAAAAGAAGGAAAAAACAAACAAAGATTAGGACTTAACTTTAAATTTTAAGTGCAAACGTTAAAGAAATACAGTCCTTAACTTATACTTTCAACTTCCAAAGTTAAGGACACTTAGTCCTTAACTTCAAGTTTCATGTGCAAAAGTTAAGGACAATAAGTCCTTAACTTTAAATTGTAAATGCAAAGGTTAAGGAAATACAGTCCTTAACTTATACTTTCAACATCCAAAGTTAAGGACACTTAGTCCTTAACTTCAAGTTTCATGTGCAAAAGTTAAGGACAATCAGTCCTTAACTTTAAATTGTAAGTGCATAGGTTAAGGAAATACAGTCCTTAACATATACTTTCAACATCCAAAGTTAAGGACACTTTGTCCTTAACTTCAAGTTTCATGTGCAAAAGTTAAGGACAATCAGTCCTTAATTTTAAATTGTAAATGCAAAGGTTAAGAAAATACAGTCCTTAACTTATACTTTCAACATCCAAAGTTAAGGACACTTTCATGTGCAAAAGTTAAGGACAATCAGTCCTTAACTTTGAATTCCAATTACAAAATTTAATGTCGTTTCTTCTTTACATTTAATGAACACAGTTAACTGAAAATTCATAATCAGTAAGCTTATGAATTTCTACGACTATTTTTATGAAATATACCTACATAATCAAATATATTGAATCAACCACAAACACATTTCAAATTTCACACACTAAAAATTTATCAAAAACAGAATCACACAAAATATACTACACTGAATCAACATATAATGCTAATTTTTGAAATTTCACACATACTTCACACGGTATTGAACCAACTTACAAATAAAGAAAAACGAAGATGACGGAGAAGATGAAGGACAGAAGATGACGGAGAAGATGAAGATGAAGATGACGGAAGATGACGGAGAAGATGAAGGACAGAAGATGACGGAGAAGATGAAGATGAAGATGACGGAAGATGACGGAGAAGATGAAGGAATGAAATAAGGGTTTTCGTCGATTTTGGGATTATACAAGAAATAGAGAAAGGGTAATTGTGTCTTTTCCCCCTTAGTAGTGGCTATTTTTGATAAGCATTTTAAATAGTGGATAAAAATTAAATACACCCTTATTTAGTGGCTACTACACGCCATTTTCACCCATTTTGTTTTTGTAAAATAAATCTTCAAATTTTCTTAATAAATCCTTAAGTATTCAAAATTACTTTTTTTATTATCATAAATCATTAAATTGAGAGTATTTTATGTCACAATTAAAATAAAAATTATTGTACATTATCCACTAAGACTGCTATGATAGTTAGTTTTAAATAAATCTTTCATTTTAAAAAGTATTATTTATTAACTTTTGTTATGTCTTTAATATATAATAGTCCATAATTTTTTTATAATTATTTTTCTAAATATTATTTTTTCACGTTTACGAGATACAATAATTATTAATTTAATAGCTCAGTATTAGCTAGTAATAATTAGTTATCATAGTATTGTATGGTGAATTATGTGTCACTCTATTAACTTGTTGAAACTTAAAAAATAAATGATGCTAGAGAATCGTATTGAAATTGTGAATTATGTTTTTATATTAATTCTCTTTCAAATAGAAAGCATAATAAATAAAAGGACTATTTTAAGAAAATATCAAATTATAATATCGAAATTCTTTCAAGATTCATTACTGCTTAAGAGATACATATAAGATTTTGTATCGAATACATTACTTTTGATGTTTGATTGTAATGACGTTGCAGCTAATTTGCATATTATGATATATGTCATACTTTTCGTATTATTCATAGTTGAATTATACTTTACAAATATTTTAAATAGATTATTTGTTATAATTTTGTGATTTAAATGTAATTTTAATAATTATTTTTTTATTTTATACTATTTTAAAATTCTTGAAACTAGTAAAATTTAAAGATCCGGAGGACTTACGCCCCATGTCTCAGGGCTTACGCCTCGTCTCGTCAGAGGTAAAACGCCTCGCCTCACCCCGCCTTTTAAAACATTGGTTTAGACAAATGCTATAGGTAATATGAACGAGAGGTAGTAGCATTTTGGTATGACCATTTTCCCATGTTTTCCTCCTTTTAATTAACTAATTAATGATCTGTATAATTTTCAGTTGTTTGAAATGTAATAGAGTTATACATAGTATATATAATTACCAGCTGTCCAGCCATTAGAAAATTGTCACCGTTATGGAACATATGTAGAAAATGCATAGTAATTTCTTAATATTTTATCTCGTGAATAACGTAGCCGTTGAAATTTAACAAGAAAGATGATTTTTAATGGTATATTTCTGACATAGCTCTAAAATTTTCTTTTATTCTATGAAAAGGTCAGGTACATAGCCATGTGAAAAGTTGAAAATTGGTTTGGAGAAAGTTCTCTCTAACCCTAATTAAGTACACGTAAAGGATAATCCTAGCAGCTTTAGCTCCTAATTGCGTCTTAGGAATTTCTTAATTCAGAAAAATAAAGTAGGCAATTAAGTCAAGCTTCAGATCCTGCTTTTGTGTTCAACAAATGGAAGTCGTTAAGGTGGGTCCCTTCTTCCTTTTTTGAACAAATGTACCAAATTTTCCAGTAATGGTTAAGACTTGGACCTCAGACCTCACTATCAAACACATAAAATATAAAAAACATATGTAGAAAATGGAAAATGTCGATTCAATAGTGACAAATTTGCAATGACACACACACGGCATTCCATCCTATTTCGTCCATCAATAGCTCGTCTATGCTTGGGCAATTGTAATGCAAGGAGTGGGGCACATTCAAAGGATAGGAAACTCAGTGTACAAAAATATCTCGCGTTCAAGCAGGTTCTGGGAAAGAACAACTATAATGCAAGGAGTGCAGACACATTTATAGTCAAAATAAAAGTCATTCGGATTAGCTTGCCTGCACTTTAATTATTAAACTAAATTACATGTATTTAGTGTTGTATCACATCAACTTCTCCGCACCAAAACTAAAATAGATAAGATAAAACATAGACACCACAATATTTTTTTTACTCTTGAAATCTAAACTTTAATCTCTGATAGTTTTCATCAACTTCATTTTACACTATATCACACTTTTAACTACTGAAAAATATACTCTGTTAATGCAAGTGCTACAAAGAATTAGTAGGTAGAGAAATGTTCAAACTCACTAAATCAAAATCATAGATTTATTTCTGATACAGTCAAACCTTTTGATAATGACTTAGTGGTGTACATTGGTCGGGTTGGTTCGGATTTTTCAATTACTAAATCATTGTATCGGGTTATTAAATCTAAAGACCAAACCAAACCAACAAAAATTGGATATTTTATTTCGATTTTTCTCCGGTTTTTTAGGTTTTTAGATTTTTCGGCTTTTTCTCTTTCATAAAGTCTTCGCAGCACAAAACATCGAATTTTATGCTCCAAATATTTATTTAATCATAGTAAGACATAACTATATAAGGTATTTTCAAGAAAATAACATAATATGTGAGATGAGTCATGGCATCATACTAAAATATTCAACAATAAAATTAATAAAGTCGCATAAAATAAATATTATTAATAAGCCATAATGAAAATGAACATAATAAGTACTACTATTTACATGACCAAACACTAAAAAAAATAAGTTATGCATTTTATCTAAATCATGGAAAAACTAAAAAATAGATATTCAACACTTTTGTCATTCTTAGTACAATTGTTGAATGTCTTTTGTCAGCATTAGTATTGATTTAATTTTAATTTGGCATTTATTTGAGTTACTAACATTTATGGACTATAATACTTATTGGAGCATTCAAAAATTATAAGTCCAAGCTTGAAGTAATTCGTTAAAAGATAAAACTATAAAAAAGTTTAGGAAATATTTATAAACTATATTGCAATAATTATTTTTATGTATCAAATATATTAAAAAACTTATATACATATAATATCGGGTTAGTTTGTTTCGGTTTGACTTTTTTTAGTTAAAACCAAATCAAACCAACTATGGTTGGATTTTTTCCCAACACCAAACTAAATCAAACCGAACCATCGTCGAGTTTTTTTTTCTCGGTTTGACTCGGATTATCAGTTTGGTGCGGTTTATCGGTTTCCTTTGTACACCCCTAATAATGGCATTGCTGGTCCGAACTTCTTTTAGCTGCTATAGCAAAAAATGTTGTAGAACACATATTTTAATATAACATGAAAAATTAGTTCCAAAAAAATTTCATAGTTATTGCCACGACCCTAAAACTGACCCGGTCGTGATAGCGCCTATCGTGAAACTAGGCCATCCGACACAAACCCGAAACCAACCGAAAATTTATAAGAAGTCATTTTAAGCCATTAATTAACTAAAATCGCATAATATAAGTTTAAATAAGCAGTGCGGAAGTATAGCACAAGCTCGACATCGGGGTGTCACCAGTCATGAGCAACTACAAACTCTTCTAGGAAAACGAAAAGCTAACATAGTCCGAAAAGAAAATACTAAGACAAGCTGAGAAGATAAGAAAGAGAAGTGCAGGGCTGCGACGCCAAACAGCTACCTAGCCAACTCCGGAGACCTGCTGGAAGACTGATCAGCACTCACTATCGCGTCCCGAGACTCCTGGATCTGCACACAAGGTGCAGAGAGTAATGTGAGCACGCCAACTCAACAAGTAATAAAAGTAAAAGCAGCTGAGCAGTAAGAAAACAGGTAATTCCACGTCATTGCAGTACAGCAAAATAGTATATGTCCAGTACAATACAGTAAATCAATTAACTCGTAAAAACAACTCAGTTCAGTAAAACCCTTTTTAAAACATCTTTCAATAGTTTCAAACAAGTGATAAAAGCAGTGAGTAAAAGGATAGAAAGGTAAACAGTCCCTCGAGCAAAGCATGTACCATAAACTGCCCCTCGGGCAAAATATCAACAGAACTAGCCCCTTGGGCTACCTCAAAATCACTCGTAATCAACCCCTCGGGCAACAACATAAAACAACAACAGCCCATCGGGCAATATCACATCTCTCACACTGGGTACCCACGCTCACTAGAGGTGTTCAGACTTCGGAGGTCTCCTACAGCCTAAGCGCTATCACAAGCCATCTCGTGGCATAATAAATCAGGCCCTCGGCCTCTCATATATCACAAATCAGTACAACCTGCTGTGGCACACAGCCCGATCCCATGATATCCTCACAACACAGACCCTCGGCCTTACTCAATCATAAATCTCTCAAGCCCCTCGGAAAACAGTAAAACATGATGCTCAGCCCAAAATATTATTTAAATATCAAAACGGAATAAATACGGTTGAGTTATAAAAATAGTAGAATACAATATGACTGAGTACAAGTATTAAGTCAAAATAGTGAGGAATAGTAGTAAAAGCCCCTAAGGGTCCAAAATAGTTGGCACGAGGCCCAAATATGGCATTCCGCCCAAAACATAGCAATACTTTCCAAAATATAATGATATCAAACAGTTTTCAATCAAGTACACGACTTAACAGTCATACGGGACGGACCAAGACACAATCCCCAATGGTGCACGACCCCACGCTCATCATCTAGCGTGTGTGTCACCTCAAAGTAGCACCACGATGTAAAATACGGGGTTTCATACCCTCGGGACAATATTTACAATCATTACTTACCTCAATCCGGTCCAAACTCTAGCCCGCGATGCCTTTGCCTCTCGACTCGGCCTCCGAATGCTCCAAATCTAACAAAAAGCAGTATTATACCATTAATACGCGCTAATGGAACAAAGCCCAAGCGAAAATAATCAAATTAACTCAAAAGTCCCGAAATTGGCCAAACTGACCCCCGGTCTCACGTCTCGGGTTCCGATAAAAATTACACCACTAGAATTCTTATCCTCTCACGAGTCTATATATACCAAGAACATCAAAATCGGACCTCAAATGGCCCCTCAAATCCTCAACTTACACTCTCCAATTTCAAGCCATAATTCCCCAATTTTAAGCTTTAAATCCCACTAGTTTCATGTCTAATTAGTTAGAAATCCACATAGAATCGAGTATTGAGTTCAAAAACCTTACCTCCAAGTGTTTCCCTTTTATTCCCTCTTCAATCCCTCTCAAAAAGCTTCAAAACCGTTCAAAAATGGTGAGAAATGGGCTAAAAATCGCGAAGATGGATTTTATACATTCTGCCCAGGTACTCTCTTCATCGCGAACGCGACCGTCCTCTTGCGTTCGCGTAGGCCAAACTCAGTTTGCCTCCGCTTAACCCTTCGCGAACGCGACAAAATGCTTTGCGAACGCGATGCTTAATCACCTCACTCCTTCACGAGCACGGACCCCACCTCGTGAACGCGTAGACCAAAGACCTAGGGTCCCCAACTGCCTCACTCCTCTTCGCGAACGCAACTCCATTCACGCGTTCGCGATGCATACTCTGCCACACCCATTCGCAAACGCGGGACCCACATTGCGAACGCGAAGAGTAACTCATCTGCCTCACTCCACATCCCTTCGCAAACACGAAGGATAATAATCTGCAATAGAAACCAGAAAATCTGGAACTCTCCAAAACAAGAATTTGGTTCGTTAACCTCCCGAAACTCACCCGAGGCCCTCGGGACCTCAACAAAACATGTCAAAACATCCCATAACATCATTCAAATTTAGTCGAGCCTTCGAATCACTCAAAATAACACTAAAACACCAAATCAACCTCTGATTCAAGCCTAAGAACTTAGAAACTTCCAATTTCCACAAACGACATCGAAACCTATCAAATCAACTCCGAATGACCTAAAATTTTGCACACGCGTCACAAATGATACTATGGACCTACTCTAATTTCCGGAATTCCATTCCGACCCCGATATCAATATTTCCACTACCAACTAGAAACGCCAAAATTCTAATTTCGCCAATTCAAGCCTAAATCTACCACGAACCTCCAAATTACATTCCAAACATGCTCTTAAGTCCCAAATCACCTCACGAAGCTATCTGAACCATAAAAACCATGTTCCGAGATCATTTGTTTATAAGTTAACTTCCGATGGACTTTTCTAACTAAGGCTTCCCAAAAAGAGACTAAGTGTCTCATTCCTTTCCAAAAACACTCTGAACCCGAACCAACCAACTCAATACCTCATAATATAAATAAACAACTCACAAAGAAGTAGAAATGGGGGAAACGGAGCGGTAATTCATGAAACGACCGGTCGAGTCGTTACATCTTCCCCCTCTTAAACAAGCGTTCGTCCTCGAACGAGTCAAAAAACATACATGAAGCCTCAAATAAGTGAGGATATCTGCTCCGCACCTCCCGCTAGATCTCCCAGGTAGCCTCCTCCACAGGCCAGCCTCTCCACTACACTTTCACCAAAGCTATATCCTTTGATCTCAACTTTTGGACCTGCCGCTCCAAAATAGCTACTAGCTCCACATCATAAGTCAAATCACCATCTAACTGAACCGTGCTGAAATCCAAAACATGTGACGGATCACCAATATACTTCCGAAACATAGAAACATGGAATATCGGATGCACACTCGATAAGCTGGGTGGCAAAGCAAGCTCATAAGCCACCTCCCCAATCCTCCGAAGCACCTCAAACGGCCCAATGAACCGAGGACTCAATTTACCCTTCTTCCCAAATCTCATAACAACCTTCATGGGTGAAACCTTCAATAAGACCTTCTCCCCAACCATGTAGGACACATCACGAACCTTCGTGTCAACATAACTCTTTCGTCTCGACTGCACTATACGAAACCGCTCCCGAATCACCTTCACCTTGTCTAGAGCATCCTACACCAAGTCTGTACCCAAAAGCCTAGCCTCACCGAGCTCAAACCAACCAACTGGAGATCTGCACCGTCTCCCATATAAAGTTTCATATGGAGCCATCCGAATGATCGACTGATAACTATTGTTATATGCAAACGCCACGAGTGGTAGAAACTGATCCTAAGAACCACCAAAATCAATGACACAAGCGCGCAACATGTCCTCCAATATCTAAATAGTGCGCTCGGACTACCCGTCTGTCTGAGGGTGAAAAGTTGTGCTTAACTCAACCGTAGTACCCAACTCTCTCTGCACGACTCTCCAAAACTGCGAAGTAAACTAGGTACCTCTATCTGAAATGATGGAGACTGGGACACCATGCAAGCGAACAATCTCTCTGATATAGATCTCTGGCAACCACTCTGAAGAATAGGTAGTACACGCCGCACCTCCTTTTTCCGCACCCAAGGGGGTACAAGGGAGTTTTTTCCAATTAAAGGACAATCGAAACGGGATTTGTTTATTTATTTCAGAGTCGCCACTTGGGAGATTTAAGGTGTCCCAAGTCACCAATTTTAATCCCAAATCAAGGAAAAGAATGACTCCATATTACAGTCTGCGCACCAGAAATCCGGATAAGGAATTCTGTTAACCCGGGAGAAGGTGTTAGGCATTCCCGAGTTCCGTGGTTCTAGCACGGTCGCTCAACTGTTATATTCGGCTTGATTATCTGATTTTATACAAATATGAACTTATGTGCCAATTTTATCTTTTAACCGCTTTTATCATTTAATGTTATTTTTATCAAAAATTGCAACATCGTGGAAAACACACCTCGAACCACGTTACAATCAATGTACCCGTGGTTAGAGCTACGTTTCAACTCTGTTGAGATTGGGATTTGGGTCACATAAATGTGCACCCAAGTTTAGGAAGATAACATTATTAAATACGCGTCTAAAGCAACTAGCGTATTGTTATGTTGGGAAAAGGCCGTGAAATTTGCTAAACGGCCTGTCCCGAATTCTAAGTATTTAATATATACATTTAGAGGGCCCCGCAGCTTGTGCATTTTTGTTTGTCGAGGCTCGTCTCATTCATTATTTTTTAAAAGGAATTTGCAACGTCATGGAAATGCATCTCAAACCACGTCACAATCAATGTACCCGTGATTAGAGGCACATTTCTACTCCGTTGAGATTTGGATATGGGTCACATAAATGTGCACCCGAGTTTAAGAAAATTAAATTATTAAAGGCGCGCCTAAAGCAACTAGCGCATTATTATTTTGAGTAGGGCCGTGAAATTTGCTAATCGGCCCGTCCCGGAATCTAAGTGTTTAATACATATATTTTGTGAGGGCCCCGCAATCTGTGCGTTTTCATTTGGCGAGGCTCGTCTCATTTTTATTATTTTTTGTTTTTAAAAGGGTAAACTTAAAGTTACTACATTTTTACTTTATCTATTTAAAGAGTTAATTCAAAGTTATTAAAATATATTGCAAGCCATGCTATACGTAACGCACTAGTGGTTCACGACAAGTTCTATTTAACTTTGTTCCAAATTGGAGCCGGGTCACATGAGATGCACCCCCGGTTCCTTTAATCTAATTACATACAAACAACAATATTGCCACAAATCACTAATTTGACGCTATTTATAAACTATCATTCTTTTTCCTCTTAATCTAGTTTAATGAAATATAAGCTAATAATCTAACAATAAATGGCAAACATCTGACAATTAGTGATAAACAAAAATATAAAATTAACAACAGAACATAACACTAACAATCAGTGATAAACTAACATGACGAGATAAACTTTAAAATATGGCAAATATATTACTATTACTCAAATTTACCGAGACAAGACGTGAAAGTAAAGAACACACTGAGCCAACAAAAATAACATGAATACTCACGTTTAACAGCAACGTCGAGTTTCAACATCTCGAACTCGCCAAAAATGGACAGCAACAACCTCTGACGTACCAGACCTCGACGAACCAAAGTCGACCTCGACGGAACTCATCCTGGACAGAACTTCTGGGCTATTTTTGAACGTTTTCGGTTAAGCCTCAGCTGGTGTGTATGTGTGTTTTCCGGTCAGTCATGGCACGGAGGGGAGGGTCGTTCACGGCATGAGGGAGTCGTTTGGGCAGTGGCGTTTGGTGGTGGTGTTGAGCTGGGTTGTTTGGTTACGACGGAAGGTGGGGACGAGGGTGGTGCGACTGGTTTTGGTTGCGACGGAAGGTGGGGACGAGGGTGATGGGGGCTGAGCTGGTAGTTTGGATAGGTGTTTTGGGTGGTGGTGTTTAGACGTGAGGCATGCGGGACAGTGACGACGATGGTGGGAGCTGGTTGCGACGAGGGTGCGACTGGTTTGGGTTTGCTTGGTGGTTGTGTGAGACGATGAGGGAGTTGGGGAGCTGGTGGTTTGATTCACTGCCGGGGATGCGAGGGGCTGTTTGGACAGTGGTTGACGGGGTGATGGAGCTAAGAGGAAGAGGAGTGACGATGGAAGGAAGGTGAGGGAGTTGGTATCGTCGGTGGCTTTGGACGATGCAGTAGTTCTGCTACTTGACGGGTGGTTGGGTTCAAGCGTTGGGGGGGGGAAGCTGGTGGTTATGGTCACCGGTGGTTCAGACGTTGGGAGGTTGCGGACGGTTTGGGTGAGGGTCTTGCTAGGGTTTTTCTAGGTTCTCCTTCAGGAAGAAGGAGACGAACAGTGATGGTTCTTTTTAAAAATTTTCCAAAAGTCCTCCCTTCCAAATGTTTTTGCCCGTGCATTTGTAAACTTCTGCCAAGAAAAATGAGCCCCACGCGTGGTGGGGTTCGAGACTTGTGTCCCCCACGCGTGGTGGGGTTCCCCGTGTATCGTGTTTCGTCCGTGTTCCCCACGCGTGTACCCCATGTGTGGTGGACTCGGATTATTATGGGCTAGGTCCGAAAATTAGGCCTAAAAACGGGTAGTTTGAACCTGAATATTATTCTTTTGTCCGGACCCGAGAAATAGGAACACGACGTTGCTCAACTGATTATGTAAGCAAAATAGCTACTAAAATAAGACTAATTATTTAAAACAAAACTATATTATTATTTTCTTAATATTTTTCGAGATTAAAATAGCTACAAAAATATTAACAAAACTATTTTTTGTAATTTTCGTTTTTATATAAAGATAAAATATAAAGTAATATTTTTGTATTTTTTCAAAAAATTAAAATGACTACAAAACATTAATAGGACTATAATTTTTGGTAATTTTCGAAATTATATAAAGTAAAAAATAAGGTACTATTTTTTGTAATTTTTGAATTTATATAAAGTACCAAAATAGAGTACAATTTTTGTATTTTTCCAAGTTTATGAGAAATACATAAACTAGAATTTATATATATATTTTTGTAATTTTTCTTTTTACAACGAAATAAAGTAAAATAGTCAAAATAACTATATTAGACCTAAATTCACATATTCACGCTAAAAATGTGAAAATTCTCGGGGAGGGTCAAAAATCAGGTGTCTACAACTGCCCCTCTTTGACTGGAAACACGAAGAGTTTTCCGACAAAGAACGACTAGACATGTTTTTGACCCGACCATTACTTGGACGGACTACACTAAGGAAAGGAAGGGAATGTGACCGAGCCCTGGTATCTGAGCTGCCTACATATCCTTGGTTATACAGGAATCAGGCCACGTGTAGTTCGGAAATGAGAGAGAGATGGTAAAGTGTACCGAGGTGAAGAGCCAATCGAGGTGCCGTTCCGTTGAGGTTCCGGTCCGTGGTCCTGTCATTACAACAAAATGAAAACTGCAAAAGACTAACTAAGCCTATCAGCTACTAGTTACAAGGATTCCTAATCTTTAAGTCTTCTGAAACTTGATCTTGAGTCTTGAATGGTGCTTCATACAGACTTTGGATTTGAACCTTGATACTTGCGAGTTGTAGGTGCTAGTTCTTGAGCAGACCACATATGTTCTCCACTTCCGTACTTTGGATTATTTTTCTCTTTTTTTTCTTTTTTTTCTTTTTTTTTTGTGACTAGCTTTTGTTGACTATCTCAGACTGTTGACTCGCATTCTTGAGGCGAGCTTCTTGTTGTTTCTAACTTGGATTAAATGCTGGGGATTTTTGTTGTAGCCTTCTGCCTCCCAATGGGTTACGGCTTGACCTTGAACGATGTACCTCTATTCTACAGGCGGACCCCTAACTTCTTCAATCTTTGACATATAACAACCTCCGCTCTACAGGCAGGCTCCTGACAACCAAAATAAACAACACAAGTGAAATTTCCTAACCCAGTTTGCACTGGCAAGGTTTGTGAGTCGTTAGCAAAATCGTAACCCACCGACACTACTGATGCAATGCTGAGAGTGAACTAAAGACTAGACTAGGATGTGCATCTCCTATGAGTAAAATCTCAATTTAGGAAGTGAGTCTCCTAAAATAAAATATAACCTGAAAAAGCCAAGCTAGGAAGCGCGCCTCCTATTGGTAAAACATGGAACGTATTCCCTTGTTATACAGGTGGGCGCCTGGCTTTAACACTTGAAATGAAAAGACTGAAATGTATTCCTCTCGTTATACAGGTGGGCGCCTGGCTTCAACACTTGAAATAAAAAGACTGAAATGTATTCCACTCGTTATGTAGGTGGGCGCCTGACAAGAAATTTAAAAACTGAAAAGTATTCCACTCGTTATGTAGGTGGGCGCCTGACAAGAAATTTAAAGACTGAAAGTATTCCACTCGTTATAGAGGTGGGCTCCTGGTAAGAAATTTAAAGACTGAAAGTATTCCTCTCATTATATAGGTGGGCGCCTGGTTTTAGGAAAACTAAACATTGATAGTCTTAAGAAAACTAAAAATGACTCTCTTTTTTTTCTTTTGTTTTTTCAATCGTTGTTTATTTTTCTTTCAAATTCAGACGTTGTTTTTGGTATCTTAGGAGAAAGATTCATCGGACTAAGATTTTGATCCTAGGAGAAGGTTCATCAGACTAGGTCTCTATCTTAGGAGAAAAATTCGTCAGACTAAGATTTTGATCCTAGGAGAAGGTTCATCAGACTAGGTCTTTTCTTTTTGGTATCTTAGGAGAAAGATTCATCAGACTAAAATTTGGATCCTAGGAGAAGGTTCATCGGACTAGGTCTCTATCTTAGGAGAAAAATTCGTCAAACTAAGATTTTGATCCTAGGAGAAGGTTCATCAGACTAGGTCTTTTTTTTTGTATCTTAGGAGAAAGATTCATCAGACTAAGATTTGGATCCTAGGAGAAGGTTCATCGGACTAGGTCTCTATCTTATCAGACGTTGTTTTTTTGTTTTTTTTGTTTTTTGTTTTTGTTTTTTTTTTGGTATCTTAGGAGAAAGATTCATCAGACTAAGATTTTGATCCTAGGAGAAGGTTCATCAGACTAGGTCTCTATCTTAGGAGAAAAATTCGTCAGACTAAGATTTTGATCCTAGGAGAAGGTTCGTCAGACTAGGTCTCTATCTTAGGAGAAAAATTCATCAGACTAAGATTTTGATCCTAGGAGAAGGTTCATCAGACTAGGTCTTGTTTTTTGGTATCTTAGGAGAAAGATTCATCAGACTAAGATTTTGATCCTAGGAGAAGGTTCATCAGACTAGGTCTCTATCTTAGGAGAAAAATTCGTCAGACTAAGATTTTGATCCTAGGAGAAGGTTCATCGGACTAGGTCTTGTTTTTTTGGTATCTTAGGAGAAAGATTCATCAGACTAAGATTTTGATCCTATGAGAAGGTTCATCAGACTAGGTCTCTATCTTAGGAGAAAAATTCGTCAGACTAAGATTTTGATCCTAGGAGAAGGTTCATCAGACTAGGTCTTTTCTTTTTTGGTATCTTAGGAGAAAGATTCATCAGACTAAGATTTTGATCCTAGGAGAAGGTTCGTCAGACTAGGTCTCTATCTTAGGAGAAAAATTCATCAGACTAAGATTTCTATCCTAGGAGAAGGTTCGTCAGACTAGGTCTTACTCTTTTTTTTTAACAACAACTTAGGAGGAAATGCATCTCCTATGGGTAAAATAAACTTAGGAGGAAATGCATCTCCTATGGGTAAACTAAACTTAGGAGGAAATGCGTCTCCTACGGGTAAAAACTAAACTTAGGAGGAAATGCATCTCCTATGGGTGAAACTAAAACAAACTTAGGAGGAAATGAATCTCCTATGGGTGAAACTAAAACAAACTTAGGAGGAAATGCGTCTCCTATGGGTAAAACTTAAACTTAGGAGGAAATGCATCTCCTATGGGTGAAACTAAAACGAACTTAGGAGGAAATACATCTCCTATGGGTAGAACTCTAATGATTTCAAACTAGGAAGTGCGTCTCCTACTAATGAAACCTTCGCTTTTTTTTTGGAATTATTTACTTACCTGTGTTGTCTTTCCTCGAAACTGTTGGGGATTATTTAGATGGGGATGACTTTTCCCCTTTTTTTCTTTTTTTTCATTATTATCTTTTTATTCTTCTTTTTTTTTATTCTTTTTTTTTTGTTTTGTTTTTGCATAGCTTCTTCCTTCGAAGACTACCTCCCTTGAGAGTCGTTTTGCCTTTCCCCGAAAGTAACCGCTGAGGATACCGATTTTCCAACCTTGTGTTGGACTCCTCGCAACTGCTAAGGATAACATTGTTGGGGAATTATTTACTTACCTGCTAGGGATAACACTATTGGGTAAAATGTTATCAGCTGGGGGTACCTGACTTCCAGAAAATTTTCTAAATGGAAGGAAAATTTTCTGCCCCAGTTTGATAATATCCCTTGTGGCATGCAGTTCTGGCATCAATGTCATTTCCTTTACCTGCTTCAAATCAAACAAAATTTGTTAGTTTAAAACATGGTGGTTGGCTGTGATACTCCTATTGGGATGACTTTTCCTTTCTCCTTCCTTTCTCTGTGCTCCACAACTTGTTGGGGATGATATTATTTGCTGGGGATAATCCCTTTCTGCTGGGGCTATCCCTCTTATTTTGTGGTATAGCTCGGAAACTGGCATTTTTCCGACCTTTTAGTCTAGTATGGATTTCGCCAAATCATGCTCACTGCTCTCCTTGCTCTATTCATGGGCCTTGGCCTTGAGGTTTATAACCTTGGTTTTGGCAAGGATATCTCTCTTGACGCTCGTCAATCCTTTTGTCAATTCCCTTTGCTGGGGATATCTTTTTTTGACACTGGCCTCGCGCTTGTTCCTCGCTGACTATACCATTTGGATGTACTAGTCAGATCTCATCTTGGAAAGCTGATGGCATATTTTGAAGTCATTTCATACTTGTTCTGACCAGACAGACTCTATTGGGGATTTTCCTATGAAAGAAAAAGATAAAAGGGACCAGAATAAAAGGACAAAGGAAAAAGATGACTCTTTAACAAAAGAAACTATAAATAAAAACCTATCAAATGCAGATACCGACTTTAATGGTCATGACATGCATATGTGGCCTATCCTCCGCCGTCAATCATCTTTCAAGATCTTCAATTGGAAATTCCCCATCTGATTCTCAATCCTATTCGACTTGTAGTGCCCGAAGGGTTTTCACTATCAAGTCTCTCTCATTTTTTGGTTCTTCTCTCAGCTTCCATCGCCTTATGGTGCCTGTGAAGATTTTCACCAATAAGACTCTCTCGTTTTATATCTCTCTCCAGCTGGGGGATATGGAGTGTTGCCGGTATGACTCTTTCTGTTGGAGATTAGAGTCCTTTCTGCTGTGGAACAGAATGTTATGTTCGCCAGTAAGACTCTTCATTTGTCTGACTTGACATCTTTTGAAGACTGATCAGAAGGTCTTTCTTTGGACCGTAATGTGGGTTTTGGATAGGCTAGAAAGAAAGGGTATAAAAGGCTCAAAAATACATTAATTTTAGGGTTATTAGTTACAACCTTCGGAATTAGATTTATTTACAACAAACGCAACCTTTGCCCCAGTTTCTTGCTTGGGGATATTTTAATTGATTTTTTTTTTCATTTTTCAAAACTATGACCGAGCCGTGAAGAGCCTACGTATCCTCTTTGAGGAATCAGGTCAAACGTAGTTCCCAATTCCTCTGTTTTCATTTGATTTTCTTTTTTTTTTCTTTGTTATCAATTTTCTTTTCTTTTCCTCTTCCTTTTTTTTTCGTTTTGTTTTTTTTTTTTTCATTGCTACTGATTCCGAACGAGGGGTATGAAAAAAAAATAAGGCTCAAAAGGGGTAACAAAGGATAAAGTGTTTAGGTAGCAGAACAAAATGCCTTCGTCATTCCAGTCTTCAAAACATGCCAAGTGCAAACAACACAATTTAAATTTGTAGTATCTTCTGATGGTGCTGGACTTGACAATTATATTCAACATTTGTTTGTTCATTTGTCATTTCTAAAGCACCGTTGGGCGACACTCTCATTATCATGAATGACCCTCATGCCAATTTGGCGAATCTTGCTTTTAACGGTTTTCTTCACATTTTACTTGCCCCAGTTCCATATGACTCGAGCTCTGAATAATCTCAACCGTCCTCATTTCCTTTAAGTGGTCTGATCGCCTTTTCGGGGTTTTATGATTAACTTTTAAGATTAGGCCCAAACTGGGTGCGCATGTCATGTCCCTAGAATCGGCATTGAACGAAATGATAAAAGGACTAAACAAAAAGACGATTGGAAATAACAAAAGACCGGTTTTGTATTAGACTACCAGCGAAATGGTTTGAATAATAAAACAAACAAAACAACCAGAATAAAATCCTAACACAAACTGGACAAAATTTAAACAAACTGCTATGACAAAATGGAAAGATAAGAAGGTTTGACACAGGACAAAATCCAAATTACAACCTTAATAATCCGGACAACAGAAATGACAACAAAATAAGCCACCAACTGCTTCTTTCTTGTTAACCAAGGAACGGAGCGTCCTCCCATTTTATCAAACTTGGCATCGTAGCCACTGAGCTTTGCATTAGTATTGCCAGACCATTGCCAACTTCAATATCATTACCCTTAGTCAACAAGTTCCCAATAGGACTCAAATGCTTCTGTCATCACGTCTGATCCCCGCAAAGCGTGCTTTTGGATTTTGTATTTCCGGCTTACCACAAACCAACCACCTTCTTTCTTTGTGATTCAAAACAAAACAGGTTAGAATGGACTCAGTCGGTCCTCATTATTAACAACATATTTTTTCTTTTTCTTTTTTTTTCTGATGTTTTTCTTCTTTTTTTCTTTTTCCATTTTTTCTTTTCATTTTTTTTCATTTTCATTCTTTTTTTTTTTGCTTTTTCATTTTGCTCTTTTTTTTTGTCGTGGTCGAATCTTATGGAGATTGCCTACGTATCATGACCCCGCATGAATCAGACCTTGCGTAGTTCGGACAAAATGAAAGGTAACAGCAATGAAACATTTTTTTCTTTATCAATTTTCATAATAAAACAAACTGGGTTTCAAGGGTTGAAAGATGACCAACAAACTCAAAAATCAAACAACCCACATATTCTAGTTAAAAGATTTATAACCTCAAAACAAAAAGGCCAGCTTCCTTTCCCCGTTTGCTAATTTTAACCAAATGGTTGTTTTTGCAAATGTAGCCCCTTCCAACTTTCACATGAATTTTGAGGCCGGGGAGGATTATTTTACAACACTTTACAAACTTGTCCGTTCTTTTACGAAAATAGCCTTTCGACAACTGAAAGATACTCTAAGGCTATTTCGGCAAGAACGGTTTAAGACGCTGCCGAAGCTGGCTCGGCTTATTTTGACTAAAAATTCAAACGGTATTCACCTGACCGCTGACTCTTTTTTTTTTTTTCAAATTAAAACGAAACCTGGTGTTGCAAACATGGCCTTTCAGCGTCTCGGGGACGAAGATTTTTTAAGGCTGTGTGGGTCAACTGGACAAAAAATCCTAAACATGACCCAAAAGGTGGCTGTTTATGCAAACTCAGCCTTCCGGCGTCCCTTTCGGGAACATTCGGCTATTTATGACAAAACAACATCACCTACCTTATCCATGACTCTTTTTTATCGTTTTTTCAAAATAGAAAACTCAATATTACAAACACGGCCTTTCAACGTCTCGGGGACGAAGATTTTTCAGGCTGTGTGGGTCAATTGGACCAAGTCTTAAAAAATGACCCAAAGGTGGCTGTTTATGCAAAGTCAGCCTTCCGGCGTCCCTTTCGGGAACATTCGACTATGTCTTGATAAAACGGCGTCACCCGACTTCTTTATGACAAAATTAAAATTTGACATATTTTTTTTTGTTTATTATTATTATTTATTTGTTTTTTGGCTTTTTAGCAAAAGGTGGGGTTGGACATCACCCGACTTATTTATGACATATTTTTTTATTATTATTTATTTGTTTGTTTGTTTTTGGCTTTTTAGCAAAAGGGGGTTGGACCCGATGAGGGTTGCCTACGTATCTCACATCCGGTGAGAATCAAACCCGCGTAGTTCGGGCCAATAAACTATTTTTGAGAAGACCCTTTTCCATTTTCTATTCTTTTTTTTATATAACAAACAAACAAACTATTATTTTTCATTCATAACAAACAAACTAACTAACGTAAAACATAAAACATTCCTTCTTTATTCATTTGTTTTTCCTATTCTAAAGAAAAAGAAAATATATTTTTTTTGGAATTTTTACCTTTAATAAAAGAAATGCTTGAATTTTTAAAGAAGAATCAAAATATTTTTGAATTTTTTTTTTGATTATATATATATATTTATTTTGGAACAAATAATAAAATCACGTTCAACGCCCGACTCTTTTTATTTTATTTTTGGCATTTTCATAGACAAACAAAATAAAATAAAATAAAACATTTTAAAAACCAGACTCTTTTTCATTTTCATTTTCATGGCAAAACAAACTATTTTCTTTTCTATATTTTTTGACAGAACAATGATGATTTTTTTCCTCTATTTTTCTTTTGCTTTTAATATAACAAACTAATAAGACATTTTTTTCATTTTCTCAAAATTTCGGCAGAGTTTCGATACTATTCGGACATTCGTTTTTGTTTTCTTATAAAAATAAGTAGTTATATCTCTACACTGTTATTTTCTCATTTTTTCACGTTTTTTTTAATCCGTGGAAAAATGATGAAAACATACAAAATCTTTTGAATTTTCATGCTTTGTTTTTATATGTATTTTTATTTTTTATATTTATTATTATTTTCAAAAATGTGGCATGGGAAACATAAGGATTTCCAAGACATCTTGGATTTCGCAAATGTTCCCCATGCGCTTTTCCCAACATGTGAAGCATGGGGGACATAGGGAATTCCAAGACTTCTTGGATTCTACAAATGTTCCCCATGTGCCTTTTCCCAAAAATGAAGCGTGGGGGACATGTGGAATACCAAAGCTTTTTGAATTCCACAATGTTCCCCATGTGCTTAATTAATATAATAGCATGCTTATCTACAAAAAAATCGTGCAACTTTCTTATTTAACGTGATCAGCATGATAAGGAGTGTCATTTGTCCGCAAATATCATTGGTCCGCCAAATGACCCATTCACCCTTGAATAAATACAACATGTAGCACATAGGATGCCATAAGATGGTCTATTATTTTCAGGTTGCTTGTCCTAGACGGACCCAACCCCTGTGTTGAGTCCCCTAAGTCAAATGCACATGATGCAAATAAACGTTCCTACTAGGGATCCGGCATGTGGCTTTGTTATACTAGGTTCAAAAACCTGGGTCGGTGTTCTAGACAGTGTACCCGAGCGGACAACTCGAGCTGAGGAAGGAGCTCCTTTCCGGGAACCAAAAGGCCAGCCGGCTTAGAAACTTTCCGAGCCTCTTTTATTTAGGGTATGACACTAACAGAATAGGGAGTCTCAACCAGTAAGCACATCCCCCGAGGTAAGAAGAGAAGGGCTTCGGCACAGTTTATATACAGTTCAGATAATATCAAAGCGGTAAAAGACAACATTTAGTATGTTATGTCAACACATGTAATATATATCAGATAATAAAGCCAAATATAACAATTATTCTAAGCTCGAATCCTTGAGCCCTGAACCAGCGGTTCTGGGTTTAATTTCCAGCAGCGGTTTTGTCATACTGGGTTTATAACCTGGGTATACGTTCTAGACTGTGTACCCAAGCGGACAACTCGAGCCGAGGAGGGGGCTACGTACCGGGGACCCGCGAGATCGTCCGACTTTGTAACTTGTCCGACCTCTTTCTTATTTCAGGTATTGACACTAACAGAATAGGGAGTCTCGTCCAGCGAGCTTCTCCCTGGAGGTAAGGAGAGAAAGGTTTCAACACAGTTTATATGTACAGTTCAAGTAATATCAAAGCGGTAAAAGCAACATTTAGCACATTAGGCTCAACATGTAAAAATCAAATAAAACCGAATATAACAATTTGTCTAAGCTCGAATTCTAACCCTGAATCAGTGGTTCTGGGTCTCGCATCCCCAGCAGAGTCGCCAGAACTGTCACACCTCCTTTTTCCGCACCCGAGGGGGTACAAGGGATTTTTTCCAATTAAAGGACAATCGAAACGGGATTTGTTTATTTATTTCAGATTCGCCACTTGGGAGATTTAGGGTGTCCCAAGTCACCAATTTTAATCCCGAATCGAGGAAAAGAATGACTCCATATTACAGTCTGCGCACCAGAAATCCGGATAAGGAATTCTGTTAACCCGGGAGAAGGTGTTAGGCATTCCCGAGTTCCGTGGTTCTAGCACGGTCGCTCAACTGTTATATTCGGCTTGATTATCTGATTTTATACAAATATGAACTTATGTGCCAATTTTATCTTTTAACCGCTTTTATCATTTAATGTTATTTTTATCAAAAATTGCAACATCGTGGAAAACACACCTCGAACCACGTTACAATCAATGTACCCGTGGTTAGAGCTACGTTTCAACTCTGTTGAGATTGGGATTTGGGTCACATAAATGTGCACCCAAGTTTAGGAAGATAACATTATTAAATACGCGTCTAAAGCAACTAGCGTATTGTTATGTTGGGAAAAGGCCGTGAAATTTGCTAAACGGCCTGTCCCGAATTCTAAGTATTTAATATATACATTTAGAGGGACCCGCAGCTTGTGCATTTTTGTTTGTCGAGGGTCGTCTCATTCATTATTTTTTAAAAGGAATTTGCAACGTCATGGAAATGCATCTCAAACCACGTCACAATCAAAGTACCCGTGATTAGAGACACATTTCGACTCCGTTGAGATTTGGATTTGGGTCACATAAATGTGCACCCGAGTTTAAGAAAATTAAAATTAAAGGCGCGCCTAAAGCAACTAGCGCATTATTATTTTGAGTAGGGCCGTGAAATTTGCTAATCGGCCCGTCCCGGAATCTAAGTGTTTAATACATATATTTTGTGAGGGCCCCGCAATCTGTGCGTTTTCATTTGGCGAGGCTCGTCTCATTTTTATTATTTTTTGTTTCTAAAAGGGTAAACTTAAAGTTACTACATTTTTACTTTATCTATTTAAAGAGTTAATTCAAAGTTATTAAAATATATTGCAAGCCATGCTATACGTAACACACTAGTGGTTCACGACAAGTTCTATTTAACTTTGTTCCAAATTGGAGCCGGGTCACATGAGATGCACCCCCGGTTCCTTTAATCTAATTACATACAAACAACAATATTGCCACAAATCACTAATTTGACGCTATTTATAAACTATCATTCTTTTTCCTCTTAATCTAGTTTAATGAAATATAAGCTAATAATCTAACAATAAATGGCAAACATCTGACAATTAGTGATAAACAAAAATATAAAATTAACAACAGAACATAACACCAATAATCAGTGATAAACTAACATGACGAGATAAACTTTAAAATATGGCAAATATATTACTATTACTCAAATTTACCGAGACAAGACGTGAAAGCAAAGAACACACTGAGCCAACAAAAATAACATGAATACTCACGTTTAACAGCAACGTCGAGTTTCAACATCTCGAACTCGCCAAAAATGGACAGCAACAACCTCTGACGTACCGGACCTCGACGAACCAAAGTCGACCTCGACGGAACTCATCCCGGACAGAACTTCTGGGCTATTTTTGAACGTTTTCGGTTAAGCCTCAGCTGGTGTGTATGTGTGTTTTCTGGTCAGTCATGGCACGGAGGGGAGGGTCGTTCACGGCATGAAGGAGTCGTTTGGGCAGTGGCGTTTGGTGGTGGTGTTGAGCTGGGTTGTTTGGTTACGACGGAAGGTGGGGACGAGGGTGGTGCGACTGGTATTGGTTGCGACGGAAGGTGGGGACGAGGGTGATGGGGGCTGAGCTGGTAGTTTGGATAGGTGTTTTGGGTGGTGGTGTTTGGACGTGAGGCATGCGGGACAGTGACGACGATGGTGGGAGCTGGTTGCGACGGGGGTGCGACTGGTTTGGGTTTGCTTGGTGGTTGTGTGAGACGATGAGGGAGTCGGGGAGCTGGTGGTTTGCTTCACTGCCGGGGATGCGAGGGGGCTATTTGGGCAGTGGTCGACGGGGTGATGGAGCTAAGAGGAGGAGGAGTGACGATGGAAGGAAGGTGAGGGAGTTGGTGTCGTCGGTGGCTTTGGACGATGTAGCAGTTCTGCTGCTTGACGGGTGGTTGGGTTCAAGCGTTGGGGGAGGGGAAGCTGGTGGTTATGGTCACCGGTGGTTCAGACGTTGGGAGGTTGCGGACGATTTGGGTGAGGGTCTAGCTAGGGTTTTTCTAGGTTCTCCTTCAGGAAGAAGGAGATGAACAGTGATGGTTCTTTTTAAAAAATTTCCAAAAGTCCTCCCTTCCAAATGTTTTTGCCCGTGCATTTGTAAACTTCTGCCAAGAAAAATGAGCCCCACGCGTGGTGGGGTTCGAGACTTGTGTCCCCCACGCGTGGTGGGGTTCCCCGTGTATCGTGTTTCGTCCGTGTTCCCCACGCGTGTCCCCTCACGTGTGTCCCCCATGTGTCATGGACTCGGTTTATTATGGGCTAGGTCCGAAAATTAGGCCTAAAACCGGGTAGTTTGAACCCGAATATTATTCTTTTGCCCGGACCCGAGAAATAGGAACACGACGTTGCTCAACTGATTATGTAAGCAAAATAGCTACTAAAATAAGACTAATTATTTAAAACAAAACTATATTATTATTTTCTTAATACTTTTCGAGATTAAAATAGTTACAAAAATATTAACAAAACTATTTTTTGTAATTTTCGTTTTTATATAAAGATAAAATATAAAGTAATATTTTTGTATTTTTTCAAAAAATTAAAATGACAACAAAACATTAATAGGACTATATTTTTTGGTAATTTTCGAAATTATATAAAGTAAAAAATAAGGTACTATTTTTTGTAATTTTCGAATTTATATAAAGTACCAAAATAGAGTACAATTTTTGTATTTTTCCAAGTTTATGAGAAATATATAAACTAAAATTTATATATATATTTTTGTAATTTTTCTTTTTGTAACGAAATAAAGTAAAATAGTCAAAATAACTATATTAGACCTAAATTCACATATTCACGCTAAAAATGTGAAAATTCTCGGGGAGGGTAAAAAATCAGGTATCTACAGTACACACAGAAATGAAGTGCGCGGAATTGGTCAGCCGATCCACAATCACCCAAATAGCATCGAACTTCTTCAAAGTTCGTGGGAGTCCAACTACAAAATCCATGGTGATCCGTTCCCACGTCCACTCTGGAATATCCATCTGCTGAAGCAAGCCACCCGGTCGCTGATGCTCATATTTCACCTGCTGACAATTGAGACATCGAGCTACAAATCCCACAATATCCTTATTCATTCTTCTCCACCAATAATGCTGTCTTAGATCCTGATACATCTTCGTGACACCCGGATGAATGGAATACCACGAGCTATGGGCCTCCTCCAGAATCAACTCCTGAAGCCTATCTACATTGGGCACACATATCCGTCCCTGCATCCTTAACACCCTATCATCACCAATGGTCACATCTATGGTATCGTCTTGTTGAACTCTGTCCTTAAGGACAAGCAAATGGGGATCATCATACTGTACTCTCTGATGCGATCAAACAAGGAAGACCGAGAAACCACACAAGCTAAGACCCACTGAGCTCCGAAATATCCAACCTCACAAACCGATTGGCTAAGGCCTGAAAATCAACTACAAAAGGTCTCTCCCCAACAGAAATATACGCCAAGCTACCCATACTCACCGCCTTCCTACTCAAAGTGTCGGCCACTACATTGGCCTTCCTCGAATGATACAAGATAGTGATATCATAGTCCTTCAGCAGCTCCAACCACCTCCACTGCATCAAATTGAGATCCTTCTACTTGAACAAGTGCTGGAGGCTACGATGGTCAGTAAACACCTCACAAGACACATCATATAAATAATGCCTCCAAATCTTCAACGCGTGGACAATGGCAGCAAACTCTAGATCATGAACAAGGCAGTTCTTCTCACGGGGCTTCAACTAACGAGAAGCATAAGCAATCACTCTACCCTCCTACATCATCACACACCCAATACCAACCCTCAAAGCATTACAATACACTGTATATGAACCTGAAGCTGATGGCAAAACTAACACTGGAGCTATAGTCAAGGTAGTCTTGAGCTTCTGAAAGCTCGCCTCACACTTATCTGACCACCTGAATGGAGCACCCTTTTGAATCAATTTGGTCAAGGGTGACGCAATAGATGAAAATTCCTGAATGAACCGATGGTAATAACCTGCCAATCCAAGAAAGCTATGAATCTCTGTAGCTGAGGATGGTTTGGGCCAACTCTAAACCGCCTCTATCTACTTTCATCAAATGCATGAATGTTGTTGGGGCATTGGTCAGCTCAAAAGACATCACAAGGAACTCATAATAACCATATCAGGTCCTGAAAGCTGTCTTAAGAATATCCGAGTCCCTGATCTTCAACTGGTGATACCCTGAACGAAGATCAATTTTGGAGAACACTCTCGCTCCCTGAAGCTAGTCAAATAAATCATCAATACGAGGCAAATGATACTTGTTCTTGATTGTGACTTTGTTCAACTGCCTATAATTAATGCATATCTTCATTGTGCTATCCTTCTTCTTCACAAATAGACCAGGCGCACCCCAAGGCGACACACTAGGCCGAATAAATCCCTTATCAAGGAGTTCCTGAAGCTGCTCCTTCAATTTCTTCAACTCCACTGGTGCCATATGATACAGTGGAATAGAAATGGGCTGAGTGTCTGGCACCAAAGTCAATATCCCTGTCCGGTGGCATGCCCGACAGGTCTGCAAGAAATACATCCGGGAAGTCCCTCACTACCAAGACCGAATCTATGGTAAGAATCTCTGCACTAACATCCCTCACAAAATTTAAGTATGAAAGACAACCTTTCCTAACCATCCGCTGGGCCTTCATAAATGAAATCACTCTACTAGGAACAAAATCAGTCAAACCTCGCCACTTAATCCGTGGCACATCCGGCATAGCCAACGTTACTGTCTTAGCATGACAGTCCAAAATAGCACGACACGGAGATAGCCAATCCATGCCTAATATCACATCAAAGTCAATCATACAAAGTAATAGAAGGTCTACTCGGGTCTCCAAACCCCCAATAGTCACCACACACGACCGATATACGTGGTCCATAATAATAGTATCGCCCACCAGAGTAGATACACGGATAGATAAAACAAAGAGACTCACGAGGCGTATCCAAATAACGAGCAAAATATGATGACACATATGAAAAAGTGGAACCAGGATCAAATAACACAGAGGCATCTCTGTGGCAAACTAAGACAATACTTGTAATCACAGTATCTGAAGCAATATCATCGGGTCTAGCTGGGAGTACATAGAAATGGGCATGACCACCACTTGATCGACCTTCCCCTCTGGGGCAACCCCTAGCTGACTGTCAACCACCCCTAGCTGAGTGGGTAGGTGGTGAGGTAATTGGTGCTGAAGTCGATGGCTGACTCCTCTGCTGAGATGAACCCCTAAGACGATGAGGACACTGTCTCCACATATGCCCCAACTCTCCATACTCATAACAACCCTCTGGTGCTGGAGACGGGGACAGAAGGGAACCTCTAGCACCGGGATAACTAGAAGAAGAACCTGGCATAGAAGAGCCCTGAACTGATAGAGCACGAGACGAACTCTGGGCTGGAAGGGCACTGAGTGAGGAATGACCCCGATGAGAACCGTGAGAACAATGGCCCGATGTGCCCCTCGATAAACTGGGCGAGGTGACTGAGCATGCCTGAATGGACGGCCTCTGTCGTGCTAAAACTGACCTCTCTGATGAGTACCACAGAATCCACCCAGACCACGAGGCCTCTTAGCCTCCCTCTCAATCCTTTCGCGACCACGAACCATCTCAATCTGTCGAGCTATGTCAACAACCTCATTAAAAGTAGCACCAAATACTCTCTCTCTCTGGTCATAAGCAATCAAAGCTGAAAACCGAGGCCATCTATAAACCTCCTGATCCTCTCTCGATCAGTGGGAACCAACCAGACCACATGATGAGCCAACTCGGAGAACCGCATCTCATACTACGTAACAGATCTGTCAACCTAACAAAGCTGCTCAAACTTCCTACGCAACTCCTCTCGGCGGGACTCAGGTATAAACTTCTCCAGAAAGAGAATGGAGAACTGCTTCCATGAAAGGGGCGCTGCGCCAACCGGCCTACGCCTCTCGTAAGCCTCCCACAAACTAAGTGCATCCCCTAAGAACTAGAAAGTAGTGAATGAGACCTCACTGGTATCCAGAATACCTGCGGTCCGAAGCATCCTCTGACACTTATCCAAGAAACCCTGGGCATCCTCGCCCTCTACACCACTAAAAGTCGGAGGCTGAAGTCTCCCAAACCTCTCCAATTTGCGTTTCTCGTCCTCTAGCATAATAGGAGCTACATAGTCCTGAGCAGCTGCAATCGGCTGGGTTGGAGGTTCCCCAAGTGTCTGAAGTCCCTGCACTACCTGTTCAGGTGTGCGAGCGACGAGAGTCTCAGTGCATTCCCCGGCCTGAGAAGTAGCTACGGCTGTAGTAATTGAGAATGCCTGAGCTAGGCCAGTGCACACTGATAAAATCTGGGCCAGGGCCTCCTGAAGGCCTGGAATAACAATAGGCACAGCCGGTGCCTGAGCTGGTGTTGCTAGAGCGTCCACAACTGGGACTTGATCATGAACTAGGGCGGCTGGTGGATCTACAGGTGTTGCCCTAGCTGTTGTGCGGGCTACAACCCTGCCCCTACCACAGCCTCGACCGCGTCCTCGACCTCTGGTGGACCCAACTGGTGGTACTGGTGGTCGTCCGTCCTAATCGGTAGCACGTGTCCTCACCATCTGTAAGAGAATAGAATAACAAAAGTTTAGTTACCAGAATCAACATATTCGCACGATAGGAATTCAAAAATATGAAGTTTTTTCCTAAAAGGTTCTCCAACCTCCCGAGGATAAGTACAGACGTCTCATTACCGATCCACGAGACTCTACTAAACCCGCTTATGACCAATGAGACCTATGTAACCTAGGCTCTGATACTAACTTGTCACGACCCTAAAACTGACTCAGTCGTGATAGCGCCTATCATGAAACTAGGCTACCCGACACAAACCCAAAACCAACCAGAAATTTATAAGAAGTCATTTTAAGCCATTAATAACCTAAAATCCCATAATATAAGTTTAAATAAGCAGTGCAAAAGTATAACACAAGCCCGACATCGGGGTGTCACCATTCATGAGCAACTACACACTCTTCTAGGAATAAGAAAGGCTAAAGTAGTCCGAAAATAAAATACTAAGACAAGTTGAGAAGATAAGAAGGAGAAGTGCAGGGCTGCAATTGAGAAGATAAGAAGGAGAAGTGCAGGGCTGCAAACGCCAAGCAGCTACCTAGCCAACTCCGGAGACCTGCTTGAAGACTAATCAACACTCACTATCGCGTCCTGAGACTCCTGGATCTGCACACAAGGTGCACGGAGTAATGTGAGTACGCCAACTTAGTAAGTAATAAAAGTAAAAGCAGCTGAGCAGTAAGAAAACAAGTAATTCCACGTCATTGCACTATAGCAAAACAGTATATGTCCAGTACAATACAGTAAATCAATTAACTCGTAAAAACAACTCAGTTTAGTAAAAACATTTTTAAAATATCTTTCAATAGTTTCAAACGAGTGATGAAAGCAGTGAGTAAAAGGATAGAAACGTAAACAGCCCCTCGGGCAAAGCATGTACCCCACGCTTATCATCTAGCGTGTGTGTCAACTCAAAGTAGCACCACGATGTAAAATTCGGGATTTCATACCCTCAAGACAACATTTACAATCATTACCTACCTCAATCCGGTCCAAACTCTAGCCCGCGATGCCTTTGCTTCTCGATTCGGCCTCCGAATGCTCCAAATCTAACCAAATTCAGTATCATACCATTAATACGCGCTAAAGGAACAAAGACCAAGCGAAAATAATCAAATTAACTCAAAAAACCCAAAATTGGCAAAATCCGACCCCTGGACCCACGTCTCGAATTCCTATAAAAATCACACCACTAGAATTCTTATCCTCTCAAGAGTCCGTATATACCAAGAACATAAAAATCGGACCTCAAATAGCTCCTCAAATCCCCAATTTATACTCTCCAATTTCAAGCTCTAATTTCCCAATTTTAGACTTTAAATCCCACTAATTTCATGTCTAATTAGTTAAAAATCCACAAAGAATCGAGTATTGAGTTCAAAACCTTACCTCCAAGTGTTTCCCTTCGATTCCATCTTCAATCCCTCTCAAAAAGCTTCAAAACCGTTCAAAAATGGTGAGAAATGGGCTAAAAATCGCGAAGATAGGTTTTTATACATTCTGCCCAGGTGCTCTCTTCGTCGGGAACGCGACCGTCCTCTCGCGTTTGCGTAGGCCAAACTCAGACTGACTCCGCTTAACCCTTCGCGAACGTGACAAAATGCTTCGTGAACGCGATGCTTAACCAGCTCACTCCTTCGCGAACGCGGACTCCACCTCGCGAACGCGTAGACCAAAGACCTCGGGTCCCCAACTGCATCACTCCTCTTCGTGAACGCGACTCCATTCACGCATTCGCGATGCACACTCTGCCTCACCCCTTCGTGAACGCGGGACCCATATCGCGAATGCGAAGAGTAACTCACCTGCCTCACTCCACATCCCTTCGCGAATGTGAGAGCCCTCTCGCGAACGCGAAGGACAATTCTCTGCAACAGAAACCAGAAATTCTGCAACTCTCAAAAACAAGAATTTGGTCCGTTAACCTCCCAAAACTCATCCGAGGCCCTCGGGACCTCAACCAAACATGCCAACACATCCCATAAAATCATTCAAACTTAGTCGAGCCTTCGAATAACTCAAAACAACACTAAAACACCAAATCAACCTCGGATTCAAGCCTAAGAATTTAGAAACTTCCAATTTTCAAAAACGACGCCGAAACCTATCAAATCAACTCCGAATGACCTGAAATTTTGTACACACGTCACAAATGACACTACTAACCTACTCTAATTTTCGGAATTCCATTCCGACCCCGATATCAAGATTTCTACTACCAACCGGAAACGCCAAAATTTTAATTTCGCCAATTCAAACTTAAATCTACCATGGACCTCCAAATTAAATTTCGAACACGCTCCTAAGTCCAAAATCACCTCACGAAGCTATGCGAACCATAGAAACCATGTTCCGAGAACATTTGCTCACAAGTCAACTGCCGATCGACTTTTCCAACTAAGGCTTCCCCAAAATAGACTAAGTGTCCTATTCCTTTCCAAAACCACTCCGAACCCGAACCAACCAACCCGATACCTCATAATACAACTGAACAACGCATAAAGACGCAGAAATGGAGGAAATGGAGTAGTAACTTATGAAACGACCGGTTGGGTCGTTACAATTATATAATGTGTTGTTATAGAGAATAGTTGTTATAGAGTATTATAACTGTAATTACAACATAAAAATTAGGAATGAATGTATTTCTTATCAATTGATAAAATGAAAACCTCAGAAATAGAAAACAATAAAAAGCGATCAGGAAAGATGCTAAGTAATAGAAAATCATACAAACACCAACTTACTCCGAATCTTTCTAGCAAACCCCCAAAACAATAGAAAATTTACACCTACCTGTAAAATCTTTCTCCCACTTAACAACAAACCAGGTTAAACTGTGATTAGTCAATTATAACAGTATTAAGTCTTCAACACAGGACTATCCATTTCGTTTCTAAGTATATCATTATGGTTAAATGGAAATGTTGGATTAACAAGTTAAGTGATGGACTGTCTTGTTTTATGCTATTTAGCATAATTGCAGAAAAAATTCTAACAACACCAAGATGGCAAGATTGAGAAGAAATTATGATGTTGACTGGATAAAGACACAGAGAAATAGGCAGTGGTGATTTTTTGTATCGTTTGCATGGGAACAATAATGTTGCTACTCTTGTATTAGTATATATTATGTCTTTCAACTTATAATTAACAATTACTCCTATTACTGTATAGTGTATTTTAAATCAAATCTTAACAAACCCTTTCATTTTCATAACTTGCGTGGGAAGCACGTCTTGAAAGCAATCAACGTAAGGGGACAAATATCTCAACAAATGTAATCTCATTGATTTCTTTTGTTCTTTTATTGGCGTTTATTTTATGTTGGACTTTTCTTGGAAGTAGTCATGAAAACAATGATGTGGTTGAATAATCTAATTAGATCTCTAGCCTTTACTTTAGTTTTCAGTAAAAATAAGCAATGATTTCAAAAAGGAGAAAAAAAGGAAAAGAAAAGTGACTATAAGTGTTAAACACCTATATATATTGACATATGAAAGAATTTTTGCACTATTAAGTTATCTAAAACATAACTATAAATAAATGAAACTAAATATTTGATAAAGTAGGCAATTGAGTACAACAAGTTAAATTACATTGATAGTATGGAGACTTTCAATTGTAAATTACATTATTGAATGGGTTTACCTAGTAATCCAAAGTCTGAAATTCGTCGTAATATTTTATTCCACCGTCACATACTCACATTTGGTGATTAGCAAAATATTTTGATACTTTGACCACAAGAAGAACAGTGCTAAATGGAATAAATTCATGTATTTGTCCATATTGGAAGCCTAAATTCCGGAATGCTGAGATTAAAGAGATTGTTACGTTCACATTAATTAGGTGCTATGAGTTAATTATACTTCAGCATCATTTCAAAACTAGTACTCGTTTCAAATAATATTAACTAAAATACCATATTCAACACGAAGATGTTTTTTTAGTCCCGTAATATTTTTTGGATCTTTACATATATAACAGGGTGGATTCATTGCTTATTTTTCCTAGCTGATATAAATATATTATATTTAATTATACACATATTATATATGAATGAACTACTATTTAGGTTAATTCTTCTTTATTTTTCTTTTTTGACAATCTTTTTAATGATAACCTATCTCGCACAATTTCGGGTTCTTCCTAGGTGCTCGTATAGCTGACAGTTTTGCATTTTTGGGCTCAATGCTTCATGTATAGGACAAAGATCAGTTTTAGCCCCAGTCAAAACTATTTACATTCAATAGCCGAAAAAGTATATAAATTTTATATATTTTTTTTGTATATAACATGTATATATATATATTTCGGCTATTATTTTAAGAAGCAACTATACAATATCATTTTTTCTCATTTTTAAAGTCCGGTAGAACCATTAACTGGGCCTTAATTTGCCAACACCGGCGACTCAATTCTTTAGTTTTGTTTTTCATATTCCTTTTAATTTTATTTTTTCACACAAATTACTTTTAATATACACTACTCCACTACTTTTGATTAATACAAATTCTATCTGTATTGCCGTGTTACATGCCTCCCAACTTTGGTTTTTAGTTTAAAAACGCGGTTTTACTTCTTTTTCCCCTTCTAAATATGAAGGAGAGATGCATTTAAGGTCGAGATAGAGGGAAACATACAAGGAATAAAGGGATGTTCATTTCGTAAAAAATCACCGTGCGTCCTATTTGGTCGCCCCTATTTAACTTGTACCCACCTTTTAAATTTTCTAGTACCAAAGTTTAAACAACTTCAGGTCTTTTTCTCTCTTCTTCTTCTTCGGGTGACAATGATTTTATATAGTGTTTGTGAACATGTTTTAAGGTAGTTTACGATATTTTACGGTGTGAGATGTTGTGGCGCTTTATTTTTTACTATTTCGTAGGATTTTTTTCTTCTTTCTTTTCTTAGTTGCAAAATGGATTCGTTAGATTTGTTATTGTTTTGACAAATTAATGACTATGGTTTCTTCATAATGATATTTGGAGGTTATGTTTCAAATTTGAGCTTATTTGGATTGTTGATTTAGGTGTTAAATTGTATATTGGATTGTTAAAATTTGAAAAACAAATTTCTGTTTCTGAGTAATTTGCACCTTAAGTGCGTGAAAATGTTGGTTGCACTTCAAGACTTATTTGGCCTTAAGTGCATCTAAAGTGCAATCTTTTCACTTCAGACTTATTGCTTAAGTGCATGAAATCATTGATTGCACTTCAGACCTATTTGCCCTTAAGTACATCTGAAGTGCAATTTTTTCACTTCAGATTTTTGGCCTTAAGTGCATGAAATCATTAATTGCACTTTAGACCTATTTGACATTAAGTGCATCTGAAACACAATTTTTTCACTTCAGACTTTTTGGCCTTAAGTGTATGAAACCATTGGTTGCACTTCAGACTTTTTGGCCTTAAGTGTATGAAACCATTGGTTGCACTTCAGACCTATTTGGCCTTAAGTACATCTGAAGTGTAATTTTTTCACTTTAGACCTCTCTGACCTTAAGTGCTTGATAATATTTATTGCACTTCAGACCTATTTGTCCTGAAGTGCATCTTAAGTGCGATTTTTGCACTTTAGACTTAATTAGCCTTAAGTGCATTGCACTTCAGACCCAATAAGTCTGAAGTTCGTCGTAAAGTTGGTAGGCTTGCAATTTTTTTTACAAAGTGGGTATATCTTCAATTATGGCCTCAAACTGGGTATAGATGCAAAAGCCCCATTTTAGGGGAGAAATTAAAAAATAACCAGATTTACAAGTGGTCATTCAAAAATAGCCACATTTCAAAAGTAATCGAAATTTAGCCATTTTTCATGTAAAAATAAATTTGAAGGAAAACACTATTCAAAATCTGGAAAAATACTCCATTATAATATACTAAAGATTGGAGCATCGGTGCTCCAATCTTCAGTATATTATACCGGAACTTTTCGCGTGTTGGAGTTCCAGCATAATATGCTGGAAGTTCATATACAGGTGCACCGATCTCCTGTATATTATGTTGGAACTTTCCATGTTGCAGTAAAATAGTGAAAAAATTTCAATAACTTTAACAAACGCTGGCTATTTTTAAATGGCCAATTCGAAAACTGGTTAACCCGTGCTATTTTAACTCATTTCAGAGGTCATTGTTGAAGTCCAAAATACCAAAAAGCAAGCTTACTAGTCCACTGGTAGTATGTATTTTGTTTATAGGAGCCCAATGTATGCTAAGCCGGCCCGTTATGTAAATTTTCAGATATTAATGGAAAAAAAAAGAAATTTTTACATTCCTATACCATATAGGAAACCTTATTACCCTCAATGTTTAAAGTTTAATATAATTACATTTAGTATACCAAATTATCAATTCTATACCATAGTGTATTTTAAAGGTACAATTAATGCAGTGTATATCCCTCCTTAGTTCAAAGTACCGTATATCCCACTCCTCCCACGTTTTAAGCTTCGAGGTTAAGAATTACTGGAGAACAAAAGTTCCAAAACATGCAAAACAGCTGCACTGCGACGTCAATAGCCTACGATTTCGAAATTCTTTCGCTATCAATGGCTTCCCTCTTTAGCTCAACAAATACGTGAAACGTCATCATCTATGGAACATCTTATGTCCTCTTCTTCTGTCTATTACAGTAACACTGAAGTAATATTGGAGAATTCTACTTTTCTTCAAACTGGGATTAATGGATCGACTAACATCACATGTCCAATAAACCAGACTCCAAACGTTGCCCAAGTTACGTCACTAATAGATGATAATGGAATTGAGGTTCTATTGTAGCTTGTAGCTTAATTGGTATTTTCGACATTAGTACAATTTCTCATTCAATTGTAGCTTAATTGGTATTTTCAACATAATTGTATTTTTTGCAGAAGATTTGTAGAAGTTTTAGTCATTTTTGATTTGTGAAAACAGAAAACAAAGCATCTATAATCAGAATACAAATAATCTACAATTTATCTACAAAATGGGTACATTGAATTTTAATATCCCAATTCCCATTCAATTGTAGCTTAATTGATATTTTCGACATAATTGCATTTTTTGCAGAAGATTTTGTAAAAGTTTTAGTCGTTTTGGATTTGTGAAAACAGAAAACAATGCATCTACAATCAGAATATAAATAATCTATAATTCATCTACAAAATATCTACAAATTGGGTATATTGAATTTTAATATCCCAATTCCCATTCGATTGTAGTTTAATTGGGATTTTCGACATAATTGCGTTTTTTTGCAGAAGATTTGTAAAAGTTTTAGTCGTTTTTGATTTGTGAAAACAGAAAACAAAGCATCTACAATTAGAATACAAATAATCTACAATTTATCTACAAACTGGGTAAATTGAATTTTTATATCCCAATTCTCATTCAATTGTAGCATAATTGTAATTTTTGACGTAATTACGTTTTTTCAGAAGATTTGTAGAAGTTTTAGCCGTTTTTTATTTGTGAAAACAGAAAATAAAGTATCTACAATCAAAATACAAATAATCTACAATTTATGCAATATGTCTTCTTCTTCTTCGAGTTTCAATCTGAAATTCAGTCAAAACCAAGTCTAATCTTCACCAAAACCCCTCAAAGTTGAATTATAAACTCCAAACCATATTCCCGATTATTTTCAACAACACCCAATCCAAACAAATAATGATTTTTGAAAACCCAAATTTGAATTCAAAGCTTTCAAGCTTTTTAATGGCTGTCAATGGTGGAAAATATCTGGAAGAATATTTACATCCATAATTGTAGCGCGCCTAAATAGAAATATCTGGAAGAATATTTAGTTCCAGATTTGTAGCGCGCCTAATTAGGAAGGAATCAGCTCGTAATAATTGGTATTTAATTAATGGTATATATTTTGTAGAATAACTGTGAAAATAGCGGATAAATATGAAACTATGCACATTTTTGGTAATAAAGTTTCATATATGGTATAAGAAGGAAAAAGTCTTATGAAAAAATGACAATGTATAGTCACTCACAAAATAATATCTGAAAGTGATTATTGTCTGATATTTTTCCTTTCATTTTTTATTTTCTTTTGCTGTAAATATTAGTAGAGGATAGATTCCTCCAGAAAGTACAATATTCACTTTATCTTCTTTTTTTAAAATTATTTTTCTTCTGCACGTTATTATGATAACTCAATTTCTTTGTTAGAACATTGAATTCATGGACAGTATAAATATTGAATGATACGAAATAAAAGAGACCAAGATTCCCTCCATCCAGAAAATAAGTGAAAGATGGTTTAGAAATTGAATCAAAGGTGAAGAATAATAACAGAAAGATGCTAGTGGAGCTAATATTTAAGTTTATTCTATATTTCATAATCGAGCTCATATATTCCACAACTAAATCAACGATGAAAAAAAGTTTAAAAACGAACTAATTAATGAAGAAAATGATGCACGTGTACCTGAATATTTGAATTTCTTGCCTTTTGGAACGGATAAGAATTGCAAAAAGTAACTTTGAGAGAGACACAAAAGCAAGAATCTTTTACTTCTTTTAGAAACGACTTTAATGTCTGCTTATGGCCTATTGTGCAAAATTCCAGTTATCAATTTATAACTTATAAAATTATATCTGCAAAGATAACTAGCAAAATGAACGGAGGTGTTTGCTTATTAGATTCTTTGTACTAAATGATATCCATATTTACCACCAAGCGTTGTGGTGGAATACACGGGATGAAATTCTACCATATTTAATTAGAGGCCTTAGGTTTGAGTGAGCATTTCTTAGATTTTTTTTAATTATATATGTGGCTCAGCAAACTTAAGGCCCTTAATTAATATTTAATTAATGACAAACTCCGTTCGTCCGATCGGTTACTTGATGGACAAATAAGACTTTATAAATTGGTCATCTCTCCACCCATTAGGGTTACCATATTTTTTTATCCTCTTTTCTATCATAAGATGGCAGTAACGAAAGTTATGGCAAGGGGCAAGAAAACAATTTCAATAAAAGCTTTCGCTTCGGGATAATAGGTTCTGCTTCCGGTATGTCTCAATATCGTATTTCTCTGTAAGCTTATTATGTTCAGGATCCTAGTATGCATTAAGTTTATGTTTGTCACACCTCCTTTTGCGCGCCCCGCCCCGAAGGGTAAGATGCGCGAGGAGAGTTTTTCCAATTAAAGTGACAATATTCGAAATGAGATTATTTATTTAATTCAGAGTCGCCACTTGGAAAAGGTTTGGCTTTTGGTGTCCCAAGTCACCGGTTTATCTTGAATCCCAAATCGAGGAAATTTTCGACTTTTCCAAATGAAGTCTGCGAACCAGAAATTCTAAGTAAGGAATTCTGTTGACCCGAGGGAAGGTGTTAAGCACCCTCGAATCCCGTGGTTCTAGCACGGTCGCTTAAATTGTTATAATGGCTAAATATCTGATTTCAATACATGTTATGACTTTCGTGCTTTTATTAAACCGCTTTTATTATCATTTATTTTTATAGAATTGCAACGTTGTAAAAATGCATCTCGAACCACGTCACAATCAATGCACCCGTAGTTATTAATACATTTCGACTCCGTTGAGATTTGGATTCGGGTCACATCAATGTGCACCCGAGTTTAAGAATGTAATTTAATTAAGCCGCGCCTAAAGGGCCTAACGCGTTATTATCTTTGGGGAAGGAGTGAACTTTTCTAGACAGTCCATCCCAAAACTTATGTATTTATTATGATCAATTATTGAGGGCCCCGCGGTGTGTGTCTTTATTTGACGAGGCTCGTCCCATTACCTTTTAAAAGGATATCCTAAAGCGACTACATTTCTATTACATTTGTCTCTAAAAATAAAAGAGAAAGATACCAAACTTACTTGTTTAAGCAACTAACATACTAAATCTCTACTATGTTTGACGAATCCGAATTTTGTTTGATTACCTAATTGGTTGTTTATGAGGTGAGAATTACCTCATGCCTTGTTTTCAAGGAGTGAATAAGCTTTGTTAATTTGTTAAGGGAGATTGCAAGCAAACTACTAACGTACACTAAATTTACATTAAACGACCTTCCAGTTTGAATTTTAAAACTAGCTCATTTGGGCTTGATAAATGAAATCAGTTGTTTATTAGGAAAACTACTATTAACTGAACTCAAAAAGTCGTTGCATTATTTCGAAACAGTAAATCTATATCGAAACCCATATCGAACCTATATAGGAACAAACAATCTAACAAGAGGGTTGGCATACATGGCCACCCTGTTAACGTAACACCACATGAGAATTAGCTTGGGGTACATTTACCTTGAAATCAAATGGAACCAAATATAACAGATTTGACAGTTCAGAGGTCTAGACAAAAATACATACAAATGCTTGCCATGATTCTATGTTGTACTGTCATAACTAAATCGAAACCTAATGGTTATACATATTGAAAATACGTCTGATCTTTACAAACAATATTATCTGATATGCCAATCAGGATATGTATAATTCATACAGAGCAATTGCAGTTGGAACTAACTTAAACAAATACAAGCCAAACTACCATTCAACCTATTTTGAACACAAGTATTGTAAAGTAAACAAACGTTCATTTCTTTATTTCTGCTTCAAACTTCAAACTTTCAACAACACATGGTTTCAGAAGTTATGTACCTGACAGTGTTTACAATTGAAGAAGAAGGAAAATCAGCAGAGTAACAATGGCAACAAATGCAGCAACAGTAACAGCAGGTAACAAATAGAACAAATCCCAGTGCAAGATGCAGTTAGAGCCGATGGAAAAATGGCAGAATGACAGCAATACTCAGTAGTATGGAATTAGAATTGAGGCAGAACAAGTCCAGAAATGAACTAATGCTATACACAACCAGTAACCTCAATCAAGACTCAGAAGAAATCAGTGTGGAACAGGCAAATCCAGACCAGTGAGAATCAAGACAACGATGGAAATGCAGTTCCTATTTTCTGTGTTATGCCTCTCTCAATGTGTATCTGTATGTACTCTCTATTTCTCTCTTCTTTTTGAAATTTAGTGTCAACTTTCAGTCCCCCTTAAATATGTCCCTTCTTTTTTTTCTAATCGAAATTCCTCCCTCTTATAGGCCTAACATCAGCCCTTTAACAGCCTGTTAGACCAATTAGAAAACCCCTCCCATGTGCTGTTTTTCCCTTTTCAGTTTCCACTCAAACATTTAAGTATATCCCCTCCCATGATATTCCTTGATAAACATATATCTAGATGGGGCTTATTATTTCTAAATTAAAACAGGGCATGGACAACAGGGGTGTGTTCTGACAGCACCTGTTGCCAGCTTATTTTAATCCTAAAAGGCCCCTAAATGCATATGTTGTGCAGAAGTGCACATGACCACAATTCAGATTGCAAATGAACAAAACAAATCTTTTTGATTCAAATTAATCAACTATAAGTAGCTAAAGCTCAATTCCTAATTGATTCAAACAATGCTTAACAGAAGCAGGTCAATTTGTTATTGTTCAGACAGCTAAAACTAATTGACGACACATGTCGACTCGACTATACTAATCATAACATGTACAATCGAAACCATGATCAGATGTCTAACAGTATCGAACACATGACTCGAATCGTACTGACTAAGCAAAATTGTACTGGGGAATCAGTTAATCAGTCAAATTTGAGGTTCAATTGATTGCACAACACATACACATATACACATTATCAGTGAAAATAGAAGAAGGACTCAATCAAACACAGAGGTTCAGGCAAGGTGGACAGGACACAGTTGGTAAAATTCAAAACACAAATTAAACAAGACATTTTGCCAACGAACAGACCTTTAATCAACACATGAACTGAATAAAGAAAAAGGAAAACAAACTCACCTTAAACCTCCGAAAAATCATGAAGCCTTAGGTCGGATTTGCACAGACCCTTCTTGGGGTTGAACGGACTTTAATCGAAGTGTTTCTCAAATGAGAAACACTTCGATTAAGGTCCATTAGACCCTAATCACTTGGCTCAAACAGACACGGACCAGGCTTGGGGTTTCTAGGGTTCATAGATGGTAGATTTGGGATTTGGGTTTCCATGGTTAGATTCGGACCAAACCAAACATGGTTTGGTCACGAGGGAGGTCCGGGGACTATCTGGTACGAAACTGGGGTGCATCGGTGTAAGTTGAGGTTCTGCTCGAATCTTTAAATGAAGATTCGAGCAACTAGGATCTGATTCGAGGGACAAGGATAACAGATCTATGCTCAGGGTAATGAGGTGGTCCTATGGTGTCAAAGAGGGGGTCACCGGCGTCCATGCCGCCGGCTTTCATGGTGAAGGTGTACAGAGGCGGCTAGGGTTTGGGGGACTGTGGTGAGGACGATGGAAGGTAGGGGTATTTGGATAGGGGGTGGGGTACGAGTGGAAGCTTATATATGGAGTGGGTGAATGGATCCTGGCCGTCGGATGAGACACGATGAAGGGCCAGGATCCTTCAGCTAACGGGAAACGGTGTCGTTTTAGACTAAAGGGGGTTGGGTCGGTCCGGGTGGAATGGGTCGGGTTTGTTCATGGGTTATGGGGAAGTGATCTTGGTCGTTGATCATTCTGCGATCAACGGCCCAGATCAAGCACGACCCAAACGACGCCGTTTGAGATAGTTAGGGGCTGAACTGGACTGGACCGGGTAATTTTGGTTTGGGCTTGTCTTATTGGACTGGCCCAATCCGAAATCCCTTTTCTTTTCAATCCCTTAATTAAAATTAAACAACCCTAATAAAACCTTAAACAATCAATTAATCACACAATAAAATATATCACTTTATATTTACACGCGACACATATATTTTGCTTCTTTGTTTTTGTTTTTTTGATGAAAAATACAAAAAGAAAAAGGGAAGATCACAAATAAGTACCGAAAATGCCACATAAAAATCCGAAAAATTGTGCAGCAAGACCAAACCATTTTTATTTTGTTTCTTTTGGAGTGATTGTCGCGTAAAACAAAAATCACGTGCTCACAGCTGCCCCTCTTTGTTCGAAAACACGAAGAGTTTTCGTGCAAAGATAAAGTGAGCGGATATGAGCGATTTTTGCCTATGGACTACTCCGTGTGAAGCATGTTTTGAAAGATCTGACCGGATCTTTGCTTCAAAGATTTCCTACATATCCTTGGCTAAACAGGAATCAGGTCAATGTAGTTCGGGAAATTCTTGATAGCTGGGAATACCATGGGATTGCAATGCTTGCTGTTACTGCTGTTGCTGTGGTCACCGTTGCTTTACTGACCGCCTTATTACAACCAAAGAAAAATTGGAACCGAACTAAATACTTATATGCATGTCAACTGCTAGTTACAAGATTCCTATCTATGGTTCTTTTGCGACTTGATCTTGGGTCTTAGCTGATTTTGCTTGGAGACTTCGATCCGAATCATGATGCTTGCGAGTTGTAGGTGCTTTTTTAATCTCTGGGATACTGAGTGAGATGCGACTGGCAGAGTTCAGGACCTTAATCAAATGTTGGAGTCGATCCGCCTTCCAATTACTCCGATATCTCGGGACATCTTCTTTTTGTATTTAGACTCATCTCGTGGGTCGTTTCGATCCGTGTGCCTCGAGGCTAGACCTGCGGGAAAAAACAAACGAACGAAATTTCTGCCCCAGTTTCACTAGGAAAAATTTCGTGAATTATTTGCCAGGAAGTTCATAAAATTGATGAAAGAGGATATGAATGCTCAGTTCAGGGTTGGAGCCCTAATACCGACTAGCTGGGGAGAAGTTCAGTTTAGAGTTGAAACTCTAATGTTGATCAACTGGGGAAAAGTTCAGTTCAGGGTTGGGGCCCTAATGCTGACTGGAATGGAAAAATTCAGTTTAGGGTTTAAAACCCTAATGCTGATTAAAGGAAAAGTTCAGTTTAGGGTTTAAAACCCTAATGCTGACTGAATGGAAAAGTTCAGTTTAGGGTTTAAAACCCTAATCCTGACTAAATGGAAAAGTTCAGTATAGGGTTTAAAACCCTAATGCTGACTGAATGGAAAAGTTCAGTTTAGGGTTTAAAACCCTAATACTGACTGAATGAAAAAAGTTCAGTTTAGGGTTTAAAACCCTAATGCTGACTAAATGGAAAAATTCAGTTTAGGGTTTAAAACCCTAATGCTGACTGAAAGGAAAGAGTTCAGTTTAGGGTTTAAAACCCTAATGCTGACTGAATGAAAGAGTTCAGTTTAGGGTTTAAAACCCTAATGCTGACTAAAAGAAAAAGTTCAGTTTAGGGTTTAAAACCCTAATGCTGACTGAAGGAAAGAGTTCAGTTTAGGGTTTAAAACCCTAATGCTGACTGAATGGAAAAGTTCAGTGTAGGGTTTAAAACCCTAATGCTGACTGAAGGAAAGAGTTCAGTTTAGGGTTTAAAACCCTAATGCTAACTAAAAGAAAAAGTTCAGTTTAGGGTTTAAAACCCTAATGCTGACTGAATGGAAAAGTTCAATTTAGGGTTTAAAACCTTAATGCTGGCTGAAGGAAAAAGTTCAGTTTAGGGTTTAAAACCCTAATGCTGACTGAAGGAAAAAGTTCAGTTTAGGGTTTAAAACCCTAATGCTGACTGAATGAAAAAGTTCAGTTTAGGGTTTAAAACCCTAATGCTGACTAAATGAAAAGGTTCAGTTTAGGGTTTAAAACCCTAATGCTGACTAAATGAAAAGGTTCAGTTTAGGGTTTAAAACCCTAATGCTGACTAAAGGAAAAAGTTCAGTTTAGGGTTTAAAACCCTAATGCTGACTGAAAAAAAAGGTTCAGTTTAGGGTTTTAAACCCTAATACTGACTGAATGGAAAGGTTCAGTTTAGGGTTTAAAACCCTAATACTGACTGAATGGAAAAAGTTCAGTTTAGGGTTTAAAACCCTAATGCTGACTGAATGGAAAGGTTCAGTTTAGAGTTTAAAACCCTAATACTGACTGAATGGAAAGGTTCAGTTTGGGTTTAAAACCCTAATACTGACTGAATGGAAAGGTTCAGTTTAGGGTTTAAAACCTTAATGCTGACTGAATGGAAAAAGTTCAGTTTAGGGTTTAAAACCCTAATGCTGACTGAATGGAAAAGTTCAGTTTAGGGTTTAAAACCCTAATGCGGACTGAAAGAAAAAGTTCAGTTTAGGGTTTAAAACCCTAATACTAACTGAATGGAAAAGGTTCAGTTTAGGGTTTAAAACCCTAATGCTGACTAAAGGCAAAATTCAGTTTAGGGTTTTAAAACCCTAATGCTGACTAAATGGAAAGTTCAGTTTAGGGTTTTAAAACCCTAATGCTGACTGGTTTGGGGCAAAGTTCGAGAATGCTAGCTGATCTTTTTTTTTTGGATTTTCTTGTTTTAGTAGAAGACAAAAGGGGGTCCCGTGGAAACTTACCTTTCGAGTGGATTCCTTATTGCTAAACTGTTTCTGGTACCCATGTACCTTCTTCTTTGGGTGACACCTGCTTCTTGCACGGTTGTCTTGGATTATACCTGTTTCAACTTTTCAGACAAAGAACAATTGTTAGTTCGGAAGTGGCGGTTGGTTCGGTGACCTTGATCGTCCCCGTTGCTTTGTTGCGTCCTTATTTCTGCTACTAAGTCCTACCATTGATTGGATTCAAATGGCGAAACTCTTTTGATTGCTCAGGCTTGTATTTCCAGATTCTGTGATGATTTGCCTCGTAAGGCTCCTTTTTTTTGTGTGTCCCGTTTTGCTTGGAGATTTTCAACGGGGATGTTATTGGAGGTATTTTGTGGGGATTTGTACAAAGGGAAGCTCTGTGAGGGAATATCTACAAAATGGATTCTTTGTGTGGATTTTTGTACAACAGGGACATGCTGGGGGTTTGTCTCAAGGCGGACTTTCCAGGATTTGTTGGTGTAAGCTTGCTGGGGGATTTTTACAAAAGGGACTCGCTGGGGATGTGCTGGGGAAATCTTTCTTTTTTTTATTAGTATTAACAAAGGGAAGACCCTGTGGGGATCTGTACAAGAGAGAAAATCTATGTGGATTTCGCTGGGGCAGGCTCTTTGGGAAATATTTACGCAGTGGATTCTTTGTGCGGATTTGTGCAAAGGGAAACCCTGTGGGGATTTGTACGAAGCGTACTTGCTGGGGAAATTTCTCTCTTTCTTCTTTACTTCGAACGCAGTCAAACATCATGATTCATCAGGTTTGGACGAACGTACCGATGAAACGAGGTGCTTTCCTTCATGAAACGGAATTCCGTGAAACCAAACCCTGCCAACTGTTCTTTCCGGTATATTTGGAACTTGGGGTTAAACATGAAAGGGATTCGAAGAAAAACAAAGAAAGGAGAAAACAAATTTCAGAAAAGGAGTGTCCCTTTCGGGACGAGAAAGACTTATCTGAGGAAGACAATGCTGGCTTTGAATGGACATGACATGCTCTTTGGAATGGACGCCTGACCTTCAATGAACTTGCGTTTCCCTGAACCGAAACGGATCTGTGATTCCAAACCGGTGGAACTTTGCCGAGACCTCCTTGGGTGGAGTCATTCTTTCGGCCAACAACGCCCTTTGCGGGTTTTCGCTGGCTGACCTCTCTCATTTCTCTTCCTGTCATCGCTTGATAGCACTCTTTGCGAGTTTTTACTAAACAAGCTCTCTCATTTTGGTTTCTCTACTCCCGTCGCCTCGTGGTGCCCGAAGGTTTTCACCGACGAGACTCTCTCATTTTATTTCTCTTAATTTACAGTGTACCGGTCTTCATTTGTGACGTTTTCTGGTTCCCCGTTACCTTTGGTAATTGATCTAGAAGGCTTGTGTTTGGCAAAGAAAAGTAGATGATCTAAACCGCTTGACGTGCCCCGGTTTCAATTTCAGGGTGAATGGGATTATATTGTTGGTGTGACTGAACCTCAGAGAGAGGCTGCCTACGTATCCTTTCGGAATCAAGTCAAACGTAGTTCAGGCTCTCGTCAATTTTTTTTTTTAAAATTGGTCGCCGAAGGGATGTGACCGACTCAAATGGCTTGTAGAGAGAGTTGGTAGTGTTTGGGAGTAGTGGGGAATAAAACCTTCGTCATTTCAAATGTGTCAGGACCACTAGAGTATAATTCAGACGTAGTATCTCTTGACTGCATCTGCAATTACTGCTGTTTCAGGGTCATTTCCTTCGATATCACCTAGATACAATGCTCCTCTCGGCAATATCTTCCTTATGATGTATGGGCCTTTCCAATTTGGAGCAAATTTCCCTTTCGCTTCCTGGTGATGTGGCAGAATACGCCGCAGTACCAGCTGACCTACTTCGAAATTCCTGGGTCGGACTTTCTTGTTGTAAGCACGGGCCATTCTTCGTTGGTACAACTGTCCGTGACAAACCGCGGCCATTCGCTTTTCATCGATCAAAGTCAATTGCTCTAACCGAGTCTTGACCCACTCGCTGTCTTCGATTTCTGCTTCGACAATGGTTCGAAGCGAAGGAATTTCTACCTCTGCCAGTATTACAGCCTCAGTCCCATAAACCAAAAGATAAGGAGTTGCTCCTACTGACGTGCGTACCGTAGTGCGATACCCCAACAATGCAAATGGTAACTGCTCGTGCCACTGTCGGGAACTTTGGATCGTTTTCCTCAAAATCTTCTTGATGTTTTTGTTCGCCGCTTCTACAGCACCATTGGCCTTTGGCCGATAAGGAGTAGAATTCCTATGCGTTATTTTGAATTGCTCGCATACATCTCCCATCAAGTGACTGTTCAAGTTTGTTGCGTTATCTGTAATGATAGTCGCAGGAATACCGAAACGACAGATAAGATTTGAGTGTACAAAATCCACTACAGCTTTTTTAGTGACCGACTTGAGAGTGACAGCCTCTACCCATTTTGTGAAGTAATCGATGGCAACCAGTATAAATCTATGTCCATTTGAAGCCTTTGGCTCGATTGGTCCAATGACGTCCATGCCCCAGGCGACAAATGGCCAAGGTGCAGACATGGGATGCAGTTCCGTGGGAGGTGCATGAATCAAATCACCGTGCACCTGACACTGATGACACTTCCGAACGAAACTAAAGTAGTCCTTTTCCATGGTCATCCAGTAATAACCTGCTCGAAGGATTTTCTTCGCTAAGACATACCCGTTCATGTGAGGTCCACACACACCTGCGTGTACTTCATGCATGATCTTTCTCGCCTCCTCGACGTCGACACATCTTAGGAGGTTGAGGTCCGGGGTCCTCTTGTACAACAATTCACCGCTCAGAAAGAAACCACTTGCATGTCGCCTAATGGTTCTCTTTTGATCTCCAGTAGCATGCTCGGGGTATTCTTGCGTCTTCAAGAACCTCTTGATGTCATGGTACCAAGGCTGCGTATTTGATCCCGCCTCGATTACATTGCAGTAACCGTGTCTTTCCCTGATTTGGATTTCCAAAGGATCGACGTGGGCGTTGCCCGGGTAGGGTAGCATTGAAGCCAGAGTAGCAAGTGCATCTGCCAGTTCATTGTGATACCTCGGGATATACCTGAATTCTATTGATTTAAAACACTTGCCGAGGTCTTCCACGTGCTGTCGGTAAGGGATAAGTTTGACATCCCGAGTTTCCCATTCGCCTTGGGCTTGCCGGATAATCAGGTCAGAATCTCCCATAATCAGTAAGTCTTCGATATCCTGATCGATCGCCATATGCATACCCATAATGCAGGCTTCATACTCAGCTGTATTGTTTGTGCAAAAGAAACACAGTCTAGCTGTGGCGGGATAATGCTGACCAGAAGGCGAAATCAAAATTGCCCCAATCCCTACACCTTTGGCATTCACGGCTCCATCAAAGAACATCTTCCAAACATGAGCGTCCTCCGAGACCACTTCTACGGTGTTTACTTCTTCATCGGGAAAGTAGGTACTCAATGGCTGGTATTCCTCATCGACCGGATTTTCGGCCAAGTGATCTGCTAGCACCTGGGTTTTCATTGCCGTGCGAGTAACATAGACTATGTCGAATTCGGTAAGCAAGATTTTCCACTTAGCCAGTCTTTCAGTAGGCATTGGTTTCTGAAATATATACTTCAGAGGATCCAACCTGCTTATGAGGAAGGTAGTGTGAGCTTGAAGATAATGTCTCAGCTTTTGAGCAACCCATGTCAGAGCGCAACAGGTTCTTTCCAGCAGAGTGTATTTGGCCTCAAAGCCAGTGAATTTCTTGCTCAATTAGTAGATTGCTTGCTCCTTCTTTCCGGTTATGTCATGTTGTCCGAGGTCGCAACCGAAAGAGTTTTCCAAGACTGTCAGATACAAGAACAGCGGTCTCCCTGGCTCTGGGGGGACCAAAACTGGGGGATTCGAAAGGTATTCTTTGACTTTATCAAAGGCTTCTTGACACTCAGCTGTCCATTTGATTGCCGCATCTTTCCTTAACAGCTTGAATATGGGCTCACACGTGCTTGTCAGCTGGGCAATTAATCGACTGATGTAGTTCAATCTACCCAACAAACTCATCACGTCTTTCTTCGTTATCGGGGAGGTAGATCTCTGATAGATTTTATCTTAGTTGGATCTAGTTCGATACCTCTCCTGCTTACGATGAATCCCAAAAGTTTGCCCGACGAAACTCCGAAAGCACATTTGGCTGGGTTCAACTTCAAGTCGTACTTCCTTAGTCTCTCGAAGAACTTCCTCAAGTCTTGGATGTGATTATCCTGCATCCTGGACTTGACTATCACGTCATCCACATACACCTCTATTTCCTGATGCATCATGTCATGAAAAATGGTAGTCATGGCCCTCATGTAAGTAGCCCCGGCATTCTTCAGACCAAACGGCATGACCCGATAACAGTAGGTGCCCCAAGGCGTGGTGAAAGCAGTTTTCTCGGCGTCCTCTTCATCCATCAATACCTGATGATATCCAGCGTAACAATCTACGAAAGACTGTATTTCGTGTTTGGCGCAATTATCAACGAGGATGTGGATGTTGGGCAGTGGGAAATTATCTTTAGGACTTGCTCTGTTCAGATCTCGGTAATCTACACATACCCGAGTTTTCCCGTCCTTTTTTGGTACTGGAACCACATTCGCCAACCATGTTGTATATTGGACTACCCGAATCACTCCCATTTTCAGTTGTTTGGTGATCTCCTCTTTAATCTTGTCACTGACCTCAGTTTTGAACTTTCGTTGCTTTTGTTGAACTGGAGGACAATCAGGATGAATCGGCAATTTATGAACCACTAGATCAACACCTAGTCCCGGCATGTCATCATATGACCAAGCAAACACATCTTTAAATTCAAAAAGAAGTTGAATTATCGCATCTCGCATTTTCTTGTCCGTGTGAATGCTTATTTTGGTCTCCCGAATTTCTTCAGGAGTTCCTAAATTAACCGGTTCAGTGTCATTCAGATTTGGCTTAGGTTTATTCTCAAAATGTTCCAACTCTCGGTTTATTTCCCTAAAAGCTTCTTCTTCATCATATTCTGGTTCTGGGTTCATTAATTCACAGTTAAATAGCTTGTTGTGATCTGGGCGTGAAGTCCGCAAGTATGTCATATTTAAAGCCGCATTATTATAACTGAAAGGAAAGATAAAAGGAAAAATAACAAAAATCAGAACAAAAGAAAGAATGGGAAAGCAATGATGATTTTTTTTTTATTTTCTTTGGGAAGTTGGAAGACAACAATGTTTACAACTTAGGAATGCAAAACAACAATTGAAAGGAAGAAAACGTTCAAGTTATGTCCTGGATATAACTTGTGACACAGGAAAGGTGGTAGGACAGGTCTACCCGGACTTCCGTCTAGTTGGGAATGGCGTGGCCTCCCAGTTTCGAAGTTTGGCATTCGGCCCCACGTATAGCATCTCAGCAGTGCTTGTACCTTCACCTTGTTGAACCATGTGAGTCTCGTAAAGCATTTCTCTCATTGCCCCACATATCTCCTCGATTTCCTCAGCCGTGAAGACCTTATCGTCTTCTTCTTCGGTGTATCTTGGCCTGATGAAGGTTTCATATAAATCCGGCAATGGTCGAGGTAACTTCCAATCCTCATTTTTCCTTTTCTTTGCCCATTCTTCATCTCCTGGAGTGGGTTTGAAACCCAGTCCAAAAGGTTTTTTGGTGGTCGGCAAGGTGATAGGTTCTGTTATTCCCTGCAGAGTTCGTCCAAGCCCTTTCCCTGTCCTAAATCCGTGCCGGATCATCTCTTTGGCCACCATAACCGAGGCGTTAGACAAGAAAGGCTGGGGGCAGGGTATTCCCTCTTCATGTTGCTCTGTCAGTACAATCTCGAAAGCTTGATAGACCGTATGTTCGCTCCCTTCTCTTGGTTCAAGATATGGGATGGATGGGTCCCGATAAATAGCATGCTCATCTTCTCCATGGACCACGACCTCTCGGTCTTCGTACTCAAACTTCACCATCTGGTGAAGAGTGGAAAGCACAGCTCCTACCGCATGGATCCAAGGTCTGCCGAGGAGAAAATTGTAGGATATATCCATGTTGAGCACCTGGAAGGTTACTTCAAACTCGACTGGTCCTATGACCAACAACAGGTCTATTTCCCCCATGGTATCTCTCTTGATGCCGTCGAAAGCCCTTACGCAGACATTATTGGGTCGGATTCTTCCGATCCCCATTCCCATTCTTTGTAGCGTGGAGAGCGGGCAAATGTCAACACCTGAGCCCCCATCCAACATTACCCGCTTGACATAGTAGTCCTCGTATTTAACTGTTAGATGCAAGGCCTTGTTGTGTGCCGCTCCTTCTGGGGGTAGATCGTTCTTGCTGAAAGAGATTTGGTTAACGGCGAAGAACCTTTCTGTCATTCGCTCCAGTTGTTCAACTGAGGTTTCAACTGGCACGTATGCTTCATTCAGGATCTTCAGTAAGATCTTTTGATGCTCGGCCAACCTCATCAACAATGACAGCATGGACACTTGCTCGGGGCACTTGCGCAGTTGATCTATCACTTCGTAATCCGGCATTTTCATTTGTTGGAAGAACACTTCCGCTTCTTCAACGCTCACAGGCTTCTTTGGTGGGAAGTGCCTTTGTGTGGCGTTGTTCAGCTCTTGGGTATTTGAATACCTTCCAATGAAAGTATTTTCTGGAAGTTCTCCCATGACCTCTTTACCTTTGTACATTACCAAAGTCTTTTGATAATTCCACGGCACCGTGGCCGGGTTTGTCATCGGCTTTTGTGGCACGCGTCCGATAACCACTGGCTCATTCAGCCGAAGTGGTTGAATCGTCCCCCGGACCACATAGGCCCCTTTTGGCACGTACATAGGTTTTGCCTTTTTGATCCCGAAGTTCTGCATCTTCTCTGCTCGACCTCGTGGTATGTAAAGAACTCCATCCTTTACCGGTACCACTTTCTTCTCCACCTTCTTTTCAGGCTCGCTCTTTACAGCATTGGCCTTTTCCCCTTTTTCTGGTTTCTGTGCTGTTTCGGGCTTTTCCTTTGCGTCAACAATGGCGATTATAGCTTTCAAAGCAGGGTCGAATTCTTTGTCTTCGCAAATCATTCCGATCAGCGGCCCATTATTGTGACCAGGCAATTGATTGTTAGTCACATTTGGGACCTCCTCGTCCCTTAGCACTATTTTCCCTTGATCTATCAAATTCTCGACCACTCTTTTCAACGACCAGCAGTCATTCGTATCGTGCCCCTCAGCCCCTGAATGATAGGCGCATCTGACTCCAGCTTTGTAAAAAGGTGACGACGGGTTTTGCCTCGTTTGAGGGATTGGTTGCAAGAAACCCAACTGGACTAGCTTCGGGAACAAAGTAGAGTATGGCTCACCGATGGGCGTGAAAGTCCGCCTTCTAGGTGGCTCCTGAGGGCGGAAGTTATTCTGCGGAGGTTGTGGGTTATAGTGGTTGCGGTAAGGAGGCTGATTTCTGGGAGGTGGAGCTTGGCCTCGGTTGGCTTGTTGCGGCGGATGGGCATAAGGTTGGGCATTCATGACCATATAGGGTTGATGAGCATATGCCAGATTTGAGTGGGGATAGTAGTGTTGTGGGGTTCTTTCCGGAAAACGGGGCCTGGGATGACGATATTCCCTTGCTTCCGAGGCTGCCATGGTCGTTTCTTCCTTTTTCTTCCCTCTTGCCATTCCTCCGGACCCGCTTTGGACGGCTTGGGAGGTCGCCCTTATGGCTGCTTGACTCAGAATCCTACCTGTTTTCAGACCATTCTCCACCATCTCTCCAATCTTAATCGCTTCCGCGAATGGCTTTCCCATGGCTGACATCATGTTTTGGAAATAATCGGACTCTTGAGCCTGGAAAAAAGTAGTGACCATTTCTACCTCATCCATGGGAGGCTTCACCCTCGACGCCTGCTCACACCACTTAATAGTATATTCTCTGAAGCTTTCTGAATGTTTCTTCTTCAAATTTGACAGAGAATTTCGGTCTGGTGCAATGTCGATGTTATACTGGAATTGTTTCACAAAATCTCTGGCGAGATCATCCCATATATGCCATCGGGACATTTCCTGGTCCATATACCATTCCGAGGCTATCCCTACTAGACTTTCCCCAAAATATGCCATTAGCAGTTCTTCTTTTCTGCCGGCTCCCCGCAATTGGTTGCAGTATTTCTTAAGATGTGCAATGGGGTCACCGTGCCCATCGTATTTCTCGAACTTCGGGGTCTTGAAACCCACTGGCAGGTGTACATGAGGGAACATGCATAGGTCGGCGTAAGAGACGCTCTTTTGTCCGCTCAAACCTTGCATATTCTTCAAACTTTGTTCAAGGCTTCTCATTCTTTTGGCCATCTCATTTTGTTCTGCAATTCTGGGGTTCTAATCCTGCCCGGGTGCAAGCTCGCACTGAGGCGGTGGAGGATTAGTGTTGGTAGTGAACCTAGTTGGTTCCATTGAGAATGAGGGTACTTGGAATGTAAAAGAGGATGAGTCAAAGCTTGGCTTGTACGTAGCAGGCTGTGTCGTAATCGGGCAGTGCAGTGCAGTAAAGATGTTCATGCTTGCATCGGTGGCTGACATTCGGGGATGAGGCTCAAAAGGCGATCCAGCAGAGAGGGCTGAAGTGGCTGGGTACCCGAATGGGTAGCGGGATAATTTATGGGGACATTAGAAGTCCCGCTTGACCTGGAGAATAACTCAGGAAATCCGGGGACGACATTTGGCGGTTCTTTTCCGTTATTCCAGTCGTCCAGCATTTCCAACATACGGAGTCGTAGGATTCTATTTTCTTCCGCAGTTGTGGATTCAGGTGTGAGGACGGCTGAGATCGAGCTCTCCTCGGAAATAGGGATTGTTTGTAACGGAATTTCTGAAGACATTTCCACACTTCCTTTTGACCTGGTGAAGTAAGTGTGAGTACTGCTTCCGGTGTTAACAACAGGTAGTTAAACACTTCTCTTTGACCTCGTGAAGTATGAGTGCGAGGCCAGACTTTCACCAAACCAACCGTCTTTTCAAAAAACCTGGAAGAACTCAACGACACACGAGTGGTTAAATCGAAATAAATAACAGATAGGCAACCTCACGTTGAGCATGATGCACCTATACAGTTAAGTGAATTCTACATGTTTGCGACGAAAGCATGCGTCATTCCGGCATTCTTTTTAGGCTTCCCTTTTCTTATCATTTTTTCTTCTCTTTTTGTTTTTCTTTTATGTTTTTATTTTGCGGAAAAAATGCGACCGAATCCGATGAGGATTGCCTACGTATCACGATGCCACGTGAATCAGATCATTACGTAGTTCAAAAACACTAATGAGCGTAAAAGAAACACACCTTTTATTGTTGAAACGGTCTATTACAAACTACATTTTGCAAAAGAAAGAGCAAACTTTGAAAATAAACCTAGACTCAAAAATAGACTAAAATCACTCTGATGGGAAAAACAGGCAGAAGATGCTAAGATACAGACTTGACTTATGAGTACATTATGGTTTTGAAAACTGGTGCCCGCGGGGCATCGTTCGGCCTCGCCGCGGTCCTAGGTGTGAGATCCCTCTCAAGATGCTCCAGTTCATGCATGGTCTGCTTGACATAACCCATCACTGCCGAGAGGACGGTAACACTGGTCATTTTCTCGCATCGTAGACATCGTCTGGTGATGGCATGGGCAATGACCTTGATCCTATCTCTGGTTTGCTTCTTCTCTATGAGTAGGCGTTTTATCTGATCGCTACACATCTTGAATACCTGAGCATCCTGTATATGTTGATTCTTTAGTTTCCGTACTTCTGACTTCATCTGGGCCAACAAGTCGTACCAGTATCTGCTCTCAATTTGGAAATCCTTAGCCTGATTAAATGCTTTGGTCTCAAGTGCAGCCATCTCTCTCTTCATTTTAGCAACAGTTTTTTCGTGGTCGCTTTTCAATTGATTTAAGTATCGGCGATGCTTATCTGCTCTTGTATCCCACTGGGCCCTGAGCTCTGCTATCGCATTTTTAGATTTCTCTGAACCTTCTTGCCATTCCCTGACTTCACTTTTTAGCCTTTTTATCAACTGCTCGTCTGATCGACACCTTGGCCGTTTATCCGCATCCATCCTTATCTGTTTAATCTGGGCTCTGAGCATTTCGTTTTCCTGAATCAACCTATTCCATTCTCCCAGATCGGTAGCAACTTGCACGTTGTGCTCATATTTCAGGCTTTCCACTTGTTGCTTTAACCTGCTGATTTCGGCGCAATAGCCTCTTTCTTTTGCTAGCCAATCCCACTGCTTTTGCGACGATTCGGCGAAATTCAGGATGTGGGGTCTCTTAGCCGGCCTTTCATGCTCAAGTTCCCTTCTATACCATGCAAGGTAACCTGGCGCCGTCTTACCTTTGGCTCGATCCCGCACGCAAGTATCTGATTTCAAATATTGACACTCACTCCAGATTTGGCGAATTTTCGCTTCTGGAAACTGTCCGTTAGGACTTATCTCAACTGCTTGAGTGCTAAGATCTTCCTCATGAGGTACTGTCTGGCATCTTCCGAGCTGTCTCAAAACTCGGCAGGGCGCGTAAGGTTGAATGCTCTTAAGACCCATCAGTAAGAAATGAGTTTTAGCTGCCGGCATATATATGACCTCATCAACAGGCAACCATCCCTGCGTCCATTGTATTTGGCTGGCAGTAAGAGCTTGAAAGAACGAGGTCCATGCCAGGACTCCTTTGGGCAAACTGATCTCTTTGGTTCTCGTGTAAAATTCTTCTATGCAAGTCTTTTCCGGGGAACCATGGCTCAAAATCTCGGAACGATGGCAGAGGTGCTCGGTCATCCACATTTGTAGGAGCAAGTTACAACCTTCGAAGAAATTTCCCCCAGCTTTACAAGCTGTGAGAGCTCGAAAAATGTCAGATACCACCATAGGCGCGAGAGTACTGTCACTTTGCGTGAGTAAAGTGCTGACGACCCCGGATATCTTCAAATCAATGTTTCCGTCTTTCCTTGGAAATACCAGAAGGCCCAGGAACATCATCATGAAGGCTACCCGTCTGTGTTTGTCCCACTTCTGACGAATACCTTTGCTGCACAGTTTGTTGATTGGATTATTGAATCCCTCTTCATGACCGTACCTATCATATATGAAGCATGGAGTGCAAAAACCGGCAGCCAGATCCGGGTTGTGGACCGTTCTGGGTATCTTCAGTGAATCTAGGAACCGATGCACCGTGACAGCTCTTGGGGCGACCAAGTATTTTTGCTTTAACGGAAGTTCAGCATTTCCGATGTACCCAGCCATTTCTTCCAAAGTCGGGGTGAGTTCAAAATCAGAGAAATGGAAAACATTGTGCGCCGGGTCCCAGTAGGTAACCAAAGCTCTTATGATATCTCCCCGAGGCTGGATTTCCAACAAACCCACGAGACCTTTCAGATATTTCTTGACCTCATCTTGTCCTTCAGCACCTAGATCATTCCACCATAGCCGTAACTTGACAGGGATTTTGGTCATTATTGAAAAATGTTCATTTTGCATTGTGCTCATCCTGCACATTTATTAAGGCGTTTTTAACGAAAATAACTTGACTCAAAATATTTTACAAGGAGGCAAGTTTTCGAACACGGTCTTTCAGCACTTCGGGGACGAAGATTTTGAGGCTGTGTGGGTCAATTGGATGAAAATCCTAAAAAATGACCCGAAGGTGGTTATTTATACAAAGTCAGCCTTCCGGCGTCCCTTTCGGGAACATTCGGCTATTTATGACAAAGCAGCATCACCTGATTTATTCGTGACAGAATCAAAATTTTGACAAGTTTTTTTTTCTTTATTATTATTATTATTACTATTTGTTCATTTTTTTTAGTAAAAGGTGGGGTTGAACCCGATGGGGGTTGCCTACGTATCTCACATCCGGTGAGAATCAAACCGGCGTAGTTCGGTACATCATGAATAGAGAAAATCAATTAAACCCAGAAAACAAGAATATATTTTTTATTATTATTTTCTTTTGAAAAGAGATAAAGACTAAAGAAAATATTTATTATATATTTTTTTTAAGGAAATATTTGGACTATTAGTCTGAATTTAGAAAGGAGGTACTACGAAAGAAACAACATTTTTTTTTTGAATTATGAATTTTCCGTTTTTTTCTTTTTGCTTTTAAATAAATACCCTTTTTTTGTTTTTGAAAGTGATAAAAAAAAAGAAAAATTTTTTATATGTTTTTTTTAATAAATCAAACTAGAAGACAAAAAATTATTTTTTAGGAAAATTCCGGCGAGGTTTTGACACTACTTGGACATTGGTTTTATTTTTCCAAAATAAGTAAATTATCTCCCTACGCTGCTATTTTTCCACCTTTTTAGAAACCGGTCTGCATGCGGAACCGAAGCAAATAAATGCGCAAAACAAATAGGATGCAGCAGGATGGTCTTTTCATTTCAGGTTGCCTGTCCTAGACGGACCCAACCCCTGTGTTGAGCCCCCTAAGTCAAATGCAACATGATGCAAATAAACGTTCCTACTAGGGATCCGGCATGAAGTTTCGTTATACTAGGTTTATAACCTGGGCATTTGTTCTAAACTGTGTACCCGAGCGGACAACTCGAGTCGAGGAGAGGGCTACGTACCGGGGACCCGCGAGATCGTCCGGCTTTGTAACTTGTCCGACCTCTTTATTATTTTAGGTATCGACACTAACAGAATAGGGAGTCTCGACCAGCGAGCTTCTCCCCGGAGGTAAGAAGAGAAGGGTTTCGGCACCGTTTATATGTACAGTTCAGATAATATCAAAGCGGTAAAAGACAACATTTAGCACGTTGTGCAAAAACATGTAATAAAGATCAGATAATAAAGTCAAATATAACAATTATTCTAAGCTCGAATTCTTGAACCCTGAACCAGTGGTTCTGGGTTAAATATTTTCGCAGCAGAGTCGCTAGAGCTGTCACACCTCCTTTTGCGCGCCCCGCCCCGAAGGGTAAGATGCGCAAGGGGAGTTTTTCCAATTAAAATGACAATATTCGAAATGGGATTATTTATTTAATTCAGAGTCGCCACTTGGAAAAGGTTTGGCTTTTGGTGTCCCAAGTCACCGGTTTATCTTGAATCCCAAATCGAGGAAATTTTCGACTTTTCCAAATGAAGTCTGCGAACCAGAAATTCTAAGTAAGGAATTCTGTTGACCCGAGGGAAGGTGTTAGGCACCCTCGAATCCCGTGGTTCTAGCACGGTCGCTTAAATTGTTATAATGGCTAAATATCTGATTTCAATACATGTTATGACTTTCGTGCTTTTATCAAACCGCTTTTATTATCATTTATTTTTATAGAATTGCAACGTTGTGAAAATGCATCTCGAACCACGTCACAATCAATGCACCCGTAGTTATTAATACATTTCGACTCCGTTGAGATTTGGATTCGGGTCACATCAATGTGCACCCGAGTTTAAGAATGTAATTTAATTAAGCCGCGCCTAAAGGGCCTAACGCGTTATTATCTTTGGGGAAGGAGTGAACTTTTCTAGACAGTCCATCCCAAAACTTATGTATTTATTATGATCAATTGTTGAGAGCCCCGCGATGTGTGTCTTTATTTGACGAGACTCGTCCCATTACGATTTAAAAGGATATCCTAAAGCGACTACATTTCTATTACATTTGTCTCTAAAAATAAAAGAGAAAGATACCAAACTTACTTGTTTAAGCAACTAACATACTAAATCTCTACTATATTTGACGAATCCGAATTTTGTTTGATTACCTAATTGGTTGTTTATGAGGTGAGAATTACCTCATGCCTTGTTTTCAAGGAGTGAATAAGCTTTGTTAATTTGTTAAGGGAGATTGCAAGCAAACTACTAACGTACACTAAATTTACATTAAACGACCTTCCAGTTTGAATTTTAAAACTAGCTCATTTGGGCTTGATAAATGAAATCAACTGTTTATTAGGAAAACTACTATTAACTGAACTCAAAAAGTCGTTGCATTATTTCGAAACAGTAAATCTATATCGAAACCCATATCGAACCTATATAGGAACAAACAATCTAACAAGAGGGTTGGCATACATGGCCACCCTGTTAACGTAACACCACATGAGAATTAGCTTGGGGTACATTTACCTTGAAATCAAATGGAACCAAATATAACAGATTTGACAGTTCAGAGGTCTAGACAAAAATACATACAAATGCTTGCCATGATTCTATGTTGTACTGTCATAACTAAATCGAAACCTAATGGTTATACATATTGAAAAATACGTCTGATCTTTACAAACAATATTATCTGATATGCCAATCAGGATATGTATAATTCATACAGAGCAATTGCAGTTGGAACTAACTTAAACAAATACAGGCCAAACTACCATTCAACCTATTTTGAACACAAGTATTGTAAAGTAAACAGACGTTCATTTCTTTATTTCTGCTTCAAACTTCAAACTTTCAACAACACATGGTTTCAGAAGTTGTGTACCTGGCAGTGTTTACAATTGAAGAAGAAGGGAAATTAGCAGAGTAACAATGGCAACAAATGCAGCAGCAGTAACAGCAGGTAACAAATAGAACAAATCCCAGTGCAAGATGCAGTTAGAGCCGATGGAAAAATGGCAGAATGACAGCAATACTCAGTAGTATGGAATCAGAATTGAGGCAGAACAAGTCCAGAAATGAACTAATGCTACACACAACCAGTAACCTCAATCAGGACTCAGAAGAAATCAGTGTGGAACAGGCAAATCCAGACCAGTGAGAATCAAGACAACGATGGAAATGTAGTTCCTATTTTCTGTGTTATGCCTCTCTCAATGTGTATCTGTATGTCCTCTCTATTTCTCTCTTCTTTTTGAAATTTAGTGTCAACTTTCAGTCCCCCTTAAATCTGTCCCTTTTTTTTTTTCTAATCGAAATTCCTCCCTCTTATAGGCCTAACATCAGCCCTTTAACAGCCTGTTAGACCAATTAGAAAACCCCTCCCATGTGCTATTTTTCCCTTTTCAGTTTCAACTCAAACATTTAAGTATATCCCCTCCCATGATATTCCCTGACAAATATATATCTGGATGGGGCTTATTATTTCTAAATTAAAACAGGGCATGGACAGCAGGGGTGTGTTCTGACAACACCTGTTGCCAGCTTATTTTAATCCTAAAAGGCCCCTAAATGCACATGCTGTGTAGAAGTGCACATGACCACAATTCAGATTGCAAATGAACAAAACAAATCTTTTTGATTCAAATTAATCAACTATAAGTAGCTAAAGCTCAATTCCTAATTGATTCAAACAATGCTAAACAGAAGCAGGTCAATTTGTTATTGTTCAGACAGCTAAAACTAATTGACGACACATGTCGACTCGACTATACTAATCATAACATGTACAATCGAAACCATGATCAGATGTCTAACAGTATCGAACACATGACTCGAATCGTACTGACTAAGCAAAATTGTACTGGGGAATCAGTTAATCAGTCAAATTTGAGGTTCAATTGATTGCACAGCACATACACATATACACATTATCAGTGAAAATAGAAGAAGGACTCAATCAAACACAGAGGTTCAGGCAAGGTGGACAGGACACAGTTGGTAAAATTCAAAACACAAATTAAACAAGACATTTTGCCAACGGACAGACCTTTAATCAACACATGAACTGAATAAAGAAAAAGGAAAAACAAACTCACCTTAAACCTCCGAAAAATCAGGAAGCCTTAGGTCGGATTTGCACAGACCCTTCTTGGGGTTGAACGGACTTTAATCGAAGTGTTTCTCAAATGAGAAACACTTCGATTAAGGTCCATTAGACCCTAATCACTTGGCTCAAACAGACACGGACCAGGCTTGGGGTTTCTAGGGTTCATAGATGGTAGATTTGGGATTTGGGTTTCCATGGTTAGATTCGGACCAAACCAAACATGGTTTGGTCACGAGGGAGGTCCGGGGACTATCTGGTACGAAACTGGGGTGCATCGGTGTAAGTTGAGGTTCTGCTCGAATCTTTAAATGAAGATTCGAGCAACTAGGATCTGATTCGAGGGACAAGGATAACAGATCTATGCTCAGGGTAATGAGGTGGTCCTATGGTGTCAAAGAGGGGGTCACCGGCGTCCATGCCGCCGGCTTTCATGGTGAAGGTGTACAGAGGCGGCTAGGGTTTGGGGGACTGTGGTGAGGACGATGGAAGGTAGGGGTATTTGGATAGGGGGTGGGGTACGAGTGGAAGCTTATATATGGAGTGGGTGAATGGATCCTGGCCGTCGGATAAGACACGATGAAGGGCCAGGATCCTTCAGATAACGGGAAACAGTGTCGTTTTAGACTAAAGGTGGTTGGGTCGGTCCGGGGTGGAATGGGTCGGGTTTGTTCATGGGTTATGGGGAAGTGATCTTGGCGTTGATCATTCTGCGATCAACGGCCCAGATCAATCACGACCCAAACGACGCCGTTTGAGATAGTTAGGGGCTGAACTGGACTGGACCGGGTAATTTTGGTTTGGGCTTGTCTTATTGGACTGGCCCAATCCGAAATCCCTTTTCTTTTCAATCCCTTAATTAAAATTAAACAACCCTAATAAAACCTTAAACAAGCAATTAATCACACAATAAAATATATCACTTTATATTTACACGCGACACATATATTTTGCTTTTTTTTGATGAAAAATACAAAAAGAAAAAGGGAAGATCACAAATAATACCGAAAATGCCACATAAAAATCCGAAAAATTGTGCAGCAAGACCAAACCATTATTATTTTGTTTCTTTTGGAGTGATTGTCGCGTAAAACAAAAATCACGTGCTCACAATGTTTATAGTGTTTCCCCTCGATCTAATGAACCTAACGCGACACGAATTCGAAGTAGTCATGACCTCAAAGCGAATACCGAAATCCGGATGGGAAACAAAAATATCCATATTTAGCCAATATATAGTGAAACTTGGTATATGGAGTACTACCAACCATAGGCGGCTCAAGGGTAAGGCAGCACAAGCAATGAATTAGGACCCCAAATTTTGGGCCCCCACTTCCCTTGATAGTAATAATGTTAAAAAGTAAATAACTTAATACAAAAAATTGAGTATCTTAATGTTAAAAAAGTAAATAACTTAATACAAAAAGGAAAAGAAAATTTTAATTTGTGACTAGCGCTGATAGTTGAGATTTTAATAATTTAAAGAGTATAAAGATATCTTTGATTTTTTTATTTAGTGGGTAAAATTTGATTTTTTATTTAAAGGGTATAAAGATATCTTTTATTTTTGACAAGAGTGGGTTGCTTTAGTGGTGAGCACCCTCCACTTCCAACCAATAGGCTGTGAGTTCGAGTTACCCCAAGAGTAAGGTGGGGAGTTCTTGGCGGGTGGGAGCCGACATTAAAGGAAATATTACAAGTAGAAGATAATACTCTGATCCGTATACTCAATAAGATAAAACAGTATTCCTATAACAATATTGCATTAGGATCAATAATGTATTAGGAGAATCTAAATGGATCGGATTAGCTATATTATCATTTAAAAAAGTTAAAAATTTAGATTTCAAACAAAAATATACAAATTTATTTTGTTAACAAATTAGGCCCTCGTCAAGATTTTGCTCTGGCCACCAACAATGTTGGGCTGCTTACCAAGTATAAACTTTGATCGGTCGTAGTAGTAGCTAGTATCTTTTGATTTACAGAGAATAGCTTCTTTTGTTGCTGAAAGGCACTTTTCCTATAGTGCTAGAGTAGCAATTTCGCCAACACTTTGATGTTCTACTTGCTAGGATTAAGATATCAAGAGTAGTTTTCATAGCTGTTCTGTTTAAGAAAAATACTATTGCATCTTTCTTTTTCATTTCCTTAAGGCCAAAAACTTCTTACTACTTCAAGATGGCGAAAAGCCAAATTAAGATAACCCCTTTTCTAACAGTCGCATCTACACAGCTCATTGGTATTTGATAAAGTTTCAATGTGGAATTACAAGAAGCCAAAGACAATAATAGAGAAACAGATAAGAGTTGTTCAAATATCAAGATTCAGAAAATTAAAAAGCGAAAATACAACTGAGTCACTGGGATCACAAAGCATATTTACAACGATATATTATATCTAGTCTAGGGAAAAGGGGGGGAAGAATAGCAAAAAGGAGACAAGAGCATAACTATATATGAAAAATACATAATCTAATATTTAAGGTGCAGCAAAAGCATCATCAACCCATCTAATCATCTGAGAATTAGTGACCTTATTTTCATTCTTGGAAGAAGTTTTAAAAGGTAACCCAAGAAAAGATTGAGTAGCTGATTTGAATTTGTTCACTTGTTTCCTATGACGTATTCGCCTCAGAACTACATCTTTGTTCAATGATCCTGTGGAGTGAGGTGGTTTTAAACAAATATGGCTAGTTACACCTCTTGAACTTTGGTTATTATCTTCCTCTTCCTCTTGGATCTCTACTTGAAAACCATCTTCATCTGTTTGTGCGAAATACCTTTTTGGGACTATTGAATTAGCCATTATGTGGGCTGCTACTAGAAGCTATCGATAGATGGTAAAGTGAATGAAAAGCTGAATGCTAGATTTGATGTTTTATTCAGAATGAATGCCTTTTTATAGGAAAGAAGTAGTGAGTAAATAATACTCCTAGTGTTATTATATTACTCCATATGCCTGCAGACTGTGAAAGTCGGTGGTTTAGATTCCTTTTATGCTGGTCGTTTTGAAGTCATTTTGTTTTTTCATTTAGTAGTGGATTTTTTGGAGCCTAGGAAAGGGCCTATGAACTTTCACAGTTTATGGATTATGGTCCATGGAAAAATTGCAGTATTCTAACAAGTAATACTCTAAGAGGCCTTTTGGACTAGGGAAAATGACACACTTATCTATAAAAATAAAATAACCCAAAAAATATTTCAACTACCATATGATACCAATATGACATATAATTATACCAATAGGGTATACAGTTCTACTAATTAATTTCAGGCAACTATATATGACTATACTACTATTACATAATACACATGCATAAAGAGAAAAATCAAAAAATAGTGTACCACATATTAATATAAGAAAGTATTTCAAGATATTGTCGTAATGAGCATATTTCACTTCAAAAACTATGTAACTTCCCGCAATTCACATAAAAAATAATATGCAAATATACTCAAAAATATGTCTTTTTCATCATTTATCATTGATATAACAATTAGTCTTTGGTATATCAAACGTGAAAAGAGCAAGGCTGGTGACATCAAGGACCTCCAAAGGAAGAATTCATATAAGTATGGCTGTCGAAAAACGTGTGAATCTGATTACTAGGTGGGAGTCCAAAAAGAAGCACATTAGGATTGGGGTGTTTAAAATTTAAAATCAGGAAGGAAAAGTCATCCGAATTGATGAAAAAACGTCTATAGCTGTCGTTTGTAGCGACTTAGAGAGTGTAGGCCGGATAATTATTTTGAACAAAATGGGTAGAATTTGAAATAATTTTCAAATGAGTACAATACGGGTAATTAGTTTGATTCTCATAGGTATATCATCGCATAAGTTTCCCTAGAAAATGACTGACGTACTAGGCAATGGCTATTAGAGTGTCATTGCCAACTAGTAAATGATATATTTATAGGCATGGAGTCGAACGCAAATTATGTTGCTCGGACTGTTAAAAGATATTGTTGCATAAAAAAATACAGTACTTTTAGAGGTTCCATCACCGGGATAAAAATTCGAGACTATCCTCTTTAATGGCTATTTGTGAACTTCAGCCGTTGGAGTTGCTTGTGATGGCCCAATTTATTTAAGCAGTACTGAAGGTCCAAATACAATTGGCAGTGATTCTGCTGGTAAAAGCATCGAACGGGTTGGGCTCTCTGCCTTCTGATTTTAGTTCTGGGCCTCCTCTGAAGGTCCAAATACAGTGAACCTGGATCCCGTATGAGAAGTATAGGCTTCTAATGTGAAGCTCTATGGGCCCTTAGGCTCTCCACCTCAATAACTAACTTTTGGTGTGTAATTACTTGAGATTTACTATATCAAAAATATTAAGTAGAGTCAGACCTCACAAGTTTTATGTGTACAGTTATACAGCATAGGGGTGCTCATAAAAAACCAAAAAATAATTTTTTTTGTTTGATTTGGTTTTGGTTTGAAGCAAGGAATAACCCAAAAAAATAGAACCAAATCTACTATATTAATATCTATTTAAAACTTATTATTGCACATATTTATAAAATATTTTAAAATTTTATGGCACATATGAATCGTTCGTACTCTTGGTTCGTAGCTAGTTCTTTGACATCATAGTAGTTTAGTTCCTGGTCTTTATATTCTACTTTGATTGATAGTTTTATTTTGGTAAGTCCAAGAGTTTATTCATGTTAAAAATAACTTGTAATTGAATCATTAAGTTATCATAACTATTTAATTCAATATCATCAATATATCTTGATAAATGATAGATTTTTTCAAAATATAATGAGTTTGGTAGTGTTTGAATGTAATCATCAAAATATGTGTTTAGCAGTATATGGTTCATATTTAACAAAAAAATTTAAAAAGGACAAAATCGAATCGATTAAAAACTAACTATGTTGGGTTTTTGGTTTCAATATTTAAAAATTAATTTAATTAATTTTTTTTTAAAAAATATTGATCCAAACCGAACCATGAACAACCCAAGTAAGTACTAAGTCGATTTGGAAGATAATAGTTAACTATATGTTTGTTGACAATGTAGACGTACAAACTTTACCGCTAAAAAATCATTATTAAGGTTTCTTTAAGACCTTCTACTCTAGGTCCATACAGATTTTAAAGTTGTTACTCCTCCGGTCCACAATAAGTTGTCAATTTGCTTTTGTTTTGGTCCAAAATAAGTGTCCATTTATATAATCAAGAAAAAATTAAATTTATTTTTCTAAAATTACGCTTATGTACGTATCCCTAAAAAGTCTTCACCTTACATTAATTATGCTGCAACATTTAATTAAGGGTAGTTTAGTCACACTAACTATTTTTGTCTAGAATTTAGTATTTCTTAATGGGTGTGGCCAAAGCAAATTGGTCACTTATTCTGAACCGGAGGGAGTATTTGTTAATGTACCCCTAAAAAGAATTAAAAAATTCCAACATTACGTCAATGATGATGATTTTCTCGATTAAATGACTTGGAGAAGTTCATGAACCAAAGCCATATCAGAAAATGAATAAGAATTTTACGATTGGTCAAAAATATCCTCTAGAAAATTCATTTTTAGAGTATTTCCCTTATGATATTTCACTAGCTATAAGTTCTATTTTCAATCAACTTTCAATGTGAGATTGTGTACCTTATCTTTTGTCATGCTTAAATCATTAACTTTCAACAAAAAATATTAACTTTTTGTTAATTAAAAAAAAAAAGCAACTGAAAATTTCAACGATCAAGAAAAAACGAGGATGATCTTGAGAGATATCTTTGAACATCTTTAAAATCTCAACCACCAGAATGTTTAGTTTGTTTTAGAAGAATAATGATTTTGTCTTTTCTTTCTTTTTTTTTTCTTCTTGAAAATGTTATTACTAGAAACTCGTGCTTGCTACATACTATTCCTTCCTATAGTAAGAACAACCTTATCTTAAAAGACTGAAGATTTTTATGTCGTTGCTATCACCCCGAACACTTATTTTATAAAATCTTAACTGCCAAAATAATAGGCAACTTTACCCAAATTGTACACTTTCTATTTCTCTACGCAAGCAAAAGTAAGAATTAATATTTTCTCTTGCCATTTCTGCTATCCCTGTATCTTTTCAAAGTTGAAGCTTAGCTGATAATGTTTAGCACACGAAGGAAATTAAATCATTATAAAAGAATAAAGTAAAAACACTCCTCTTTGTCTTTCACATTTCATGTTTATATACTCGATTACTCGTCCATCTCTCTTCTTATTATGATGAATTCAGTGACTATATTCGAGTGATATATACGATTAATTAATGAAACGATCTAATACAACTACGAGATTATCTGTGTACTAACAGTGTGGTGAATTTTTACATTTTAAAGTTTGGTTGACTTACAACAACATATATTTCTTCATAGCAATGTTGATATGATAAAATAAATAATAAAGTAATGACATGCTATTTCTAGCTAAATTACAGTAATAGAATAACTTTTTTTTTAAATATTTGTAAGTGTATATAACTTAAACTCTATGACTATACATTTTTTTTCACTTTTAGCCCACGCCAGAAATTATTTATATTCTGTAGCCAAAAAAGTGTATAAAATTTGTATAATTTTTGTATATAACATACAAAATGTATATGTATACAAAATTTTCGGCTATTATTTTGAAAGCGGCTATACAGTGTCATTTTTTTTGTTTGGGTCACATTGGCCCCTGTCTACCATATTTGCCTCAGGTAAGGCCGATTAAAGGAGGATTTACTTCCTAATAGGCTCTACACATTCTTGAGATCTTATTCCATGTCTTCTTTTTTCTACTTCCACTGCCAAATAGAAGAAAGCTTCACTTCTTTGTGATCCTGAATCACACTATCGTTGGTCTTATATTCAATTGAAAAGGAATGAACAAAAAATGTACTCGCTTCCCTGTATCTGTTGACATCAGATCTTTCAATCAGGCTCCAAGAAATTTTTTTATCCCCACATGTGGTATGGAGTGTTTTGTACTGAAAAAGCATTAACTTATGGGTACTAGAGTAGAGTAGGAATGGAGCTTTATAATAAGCTGCCCAACCTTCTCTCATATATATTTTGATTTTGATGCACCAAAACTAATTTGCTTTTAAACATAAACCTAAATGTAATTTTTAAATTTGAATAATTTTGTCCCTAACCAAGTACAAAATTGGAACAATATGGCCTACTATGCCATGCGTTACAGTACACTTGATTATGTAGAAACTTAGTTATTTTGGAGAAGAGAATGTGCTTGTGTTCTGTGTATTACAGTGACTACATTAAGCGTATATTTATACGCATAAACAGATGTCTGCCTAGATGTTCTACTCTTCCTAGGATACATTGAGTTCTACTCTACCTCAAATACAATAAGATCTTGTATAAAGATCTTGTATCTTTATCAATATCAATTAATAACTAACTGGATAGGAACATATATTTCTAACTCTTACCCATATCTTAAACACTTCCCCTCAAGCTAGTGAGGGGTGTTTTCACTACTCCTAGCTTGCCTCGAAAAGCAGTGTATTGATCCTTTGGAAGGGCCTTTGTATGGATATTAGCAAGCTGATCTTCGGATCGCACAACCTGAGTAACATGTTTCCCTTGTGCCACATTTTCTCTCACAAAATGATAATCAAGTTCTACATGCTTAGTCCTAGCATGCATGACAGGATTTGTAGTCATGTAAAGAGCATTGAGATTGTCACAGAATAGTGTTGGAGGTATTTTCAAGTATATGCCAATATAATGTAGGATATAAGTGATCCATGTTAACTCAACTGTAGTGGAAGCTATGCTCTATATTCAGCTTCTGCAGTAGACCTAGCTATTGTATGTTGCTTTCTTGAAAACCATGAAATGCAGTTTGCTCCTAGGTAGATAGTGTAGCTTGTAGTTGATCTCATTGTTAAGGAACAACCAACCCAATCTGCATCGGAACAATCATATAATTTGGGAGATGATTGTTGTACAAATCTCAAACCATAGTCCAATGTACCCTTGATATATCTAAGTATCATTTTTACTCCATGTAAATGTACTTCATTGTGCTTCTGCATAAATTGACTAGCCAGATTTATTGCATTTGTTATATCTGGTCTATTAAGTGTAAGATACTGCATACTACCAACAATGCTTATGTAGAGTGATAGATCAACTTGATTCCTAACTGCTTCCTGCAGTCCATGTTTTTGAGCTAAGGGTGTCTTCATTTCCCTGACATATAACATATCAGTTTTCTTCAACAAGTCAGTTGCATACTTGCTTTGGTTTAGATAAATACCACATGTGAAGTATGTAACTTCAATGCCTAAGAAAAAAATTCAAGGAACCAAGATCCTTTATAGCAAACTCTCTTCCAAGCTGCTGAATTATATTAGATATAAGCTTAGAGTTATTTCCTGTTACAATGATATCATCTACATAAAGAAGTAGAAGTATTATCCCCTTCTTGCAGTGTAGAATAAATAGAGAAGAATCTGCTCGATTGCACTTAAAACCAAAGTGAAGAAGATACAGACTAAACTTCTCAAACCAGGCTCTAAGTGCATGTTTCAATCTGTATAATGCTTTCTTTAATAGGCACACATGATCTGGATATTTGGGATCAATGAATCTTGGAGGTTGGGAGATATAAACTTCCCCTTGTAAGGAGCCACGAAGAAATGCATTCTTTACATCTAGTTGTCTTATAGGCCAACATAGTGACACGACAATTGACAAAATAACTCTTATTGTGGTGGCTTTAATAACTGGACTAAAAGTTTCCTCAAAATCTACTCCTTCAAGTTGAGAATACCCCTTTGCATCTAGTCTACCTTTATATCTTTCTATATCTTCATCTGGTTTTATATTTCTTCTAAACACCCATTTAGAGCCTACTACATTCATACCTGCATTCTTGGGAACAAGTGTCCAGGTTTTATTTCTATTAAGTGCATCTAATTCTTCTTACATTGCTGCTCTCCAATAAGGGATAGACAGTGCTTCATTTACTAATTTTGGTTCCACAACACCTCCTTCTGCTGCAGCTAATGAGATATGGGAAGTTGGCAATGTTCTTGTTTGTATCTGGTTACCATAAAATGACCTTTCTCTTCCTTTGATTGATCCTGCTGGGGAATTGTAGCATTCTTAGTTGATTGATTCTCAAAGAAATGTGAGAGATCCACCTCAAGTTGAATGCCTTGTTGAGCTTCCACAAAAAACATCCTAAGTTCTTCCTTGGGACCAGAACTGGTTTCAGCATCACCAACTTGTTCTTTTATAGAAATAACATCACAATCTTCATTTGAAAAAGCATCACGTTCTTGTTCTTGAACATCACCATGCTCATCATTTTCATTATCTTGAGTCTGAACGATATCTACATATTCAAGATCTATATCTACAATTGAAGGTGAAGAATGTGTTGCCTGATTATCGAATAGCACTTCCCCTGAAGGCTGAGATGGTGTCACTGCAATATCTAAATTTGGAGAAACATCAGAGTTAGAAGCCTTAGAGAAAAACTCAAAATATGTTGTCAGATGACTGGAATCAGCTGTGCTACCTCCTTGTTTGTCCATCTGAGCATAGGGTAGTGTTTGTTCATCAAAGATAACATGCTTGGACACATAAACTCTCCTGCTAGCTGGATGATAACACCTATAGCCCTTGTGAAGACTATTATAACCAATGAACACACAAGGATATGTCTTGGGTGAAAACTTATTTTTGCCTTTCAAATATAGAAAGCATCTACAACCAAATACCTTCAAACTATTATTGTTTGGAAGTTCATCAAATAATTTGAAGAATGGTGTCTGCATTTTGAGCACAGAGGATGGCAATTTGTTTATCAGATAGACTATAGTTAAAAAGGCTTCAACCCAAAGAAATAGAGGTAATTTGGCATGAAATGGCATTGTCAAACCAGTCTCTACTACGTGTCCGTGCTTTCTTTCTGCAATGTCATTTTGTTCAGGTGTATTTGGACATAAAATGCGCTTCACAATACCACAATTGTCCAAATGTTTAATGAAATCAGTTTTACAAAATTCTCCTCTACCATCACACTGGAAAATCTTTATGTTCCTTGAGAATTGGTTTTCTGCCATTTTTTGGAACTTAAGAAATATTTCAAAAAATTCAGACTTGGTTCTCAAGGGATAAATCCAGGTATACTTGGTATTATCATCAACAAAAATAACATAATACTTCATATGTTTGGATGATTCATTAGGAGCAGGACCCCATAAGTCACAATAAATTTTCAATAAAGGTTCTTTCTCAATCTTATTTCTTGAATCAAATGACAATTTACAGCTTTTTCCTAGTTGACAGCTAACACATACAATAGGATTCTTATTCCAACTATTAACATTAATGCACTTATAGTTATTTAAAACTTTCACTGATCTAAGGTTTGGAAGTCCAAGTCTTGTGTGCAAGATACAATCTAAATCCTTTCAACTTTGTATTGCTGCCAAAGCCTACAAATTGTTGTCCTCAAATGCATACAGTTCATTCTTTTTAGATCCCTTGGCCAGCAACATCCTTATTTTCTTATCATTTACAACAAAATCAGAATCAGAAAACTCAATTGTCTAGGCATTGTCCTTTGTTAGCTTACTAACTGAGATAAGATTCTTCTTAAGTTAAGGTACTACAAGCATTTCATTTATTTTTAATCCAGATATTTTTGTACTTCCAACATGTGTTATACCAAGTTCTGAGCCATTTCCTACTACAATTCTGTCCTTTCCTTTATAACTTTTGAATTTTGACAGATTACATGTGGAGTTTGTCATCTGAGTGGTTACACCTAGATCAACATACATGTTCTCATCTCGATCTTTCTCAATTTGCAGGTTCATTGTTGCAAGGGCTTGAGGAAGGTCTTCTGCTGCATGACAAGAGAAATCCCACTTGTAGAAACACTTAAGAGTCGTATGATTGTTCCTTCCACATATATGACAAGCTGTAGTCTCCTTAATTTTCTGTTGGTTTTGATTTTGAGCAGCCTGAGTGCCTTGAGAATTTCCTTGATCAGCACGTCGAAAACCTCTTCTCCTGGATGAAAAATTCTGATTTCCTCTTCTCTGTGAGAAACCTCCACGACCTCTCTTTCCATTTGCTCTTTGCACTTGAAAATCCATGTTGTAGTTTATCTGTTGATTATCTTCTTCATATTCCCTCATATTAAATCTTCTCATAGCATTTACAAATTAATTCAAAGTGGGATAAGGAGCTTTGCCTAACATCACAGTCCTAAAAGTATTATATTTAGGACCTAATCCTCCAGCAAAGTTAATTACATTGTTGTCCTCGTCCATAGGCTTGTGTATGGCTGCTAAACCATCACAGATGCTCTTGAACTCCTTCAAATATTCATCAGTTGTTCTGGAACCAAGTTTGAGGTTCTGCAACTGTTGTTTAAGTTGAAATTCCTTATCTTTTGTTGCCTGAAGATATGTTCCTCAATGTTGTCCCACATTTCCTTTGCTGAGGAACATCCAACAATCAGGTACATACTTTCTTCTATCATTGTACTTGAGATCCAACTTCGCAGCAAGACATACTTTTCCTCCCAAGCATTCATCATTTCTACAATTTCAGTAGTGGTTGATCCTCCACCCACAGTCACAACAATGCATGACTCTACTTTACCTTCTTTGATGAAACTAGTTAGTTTCATGGCTTGAATCAATTGCAACATTTGGGTGCACCAAATCAAATAGTTTGATGGCTTCAACTTGATTGGGCATGAGACAATGAGGTGGTGAAGTGAGGCAGTTGGGAGTGTGGTTGCTGGGGTTGGTGTTTGGCTTGATGAAGATGAGTTTGTCATTTTTTTAGATCTGGAGTAGAGTTGCGCAATGGAGAGCTAAAGCTCTGATACTATGTAGAAATTTAGTTATTTTGGAGAAGAGAATAGGCTTGTATTCTGTGTATTACAGTGAGTACATTAAGTGTATATTTATACGCACAAATAGATGACTCCTAGATGTTCTACTCTTCCTAGGATACATTGAGTTCTACTCTACCTCAAATACAATAAGATCTTGTATCTTTATCAATATCAATTAATAACTAATTAGATAGGAACATATATTTCTAACTCTTATCCATACCTTCAACAGATTGAACTTTGGGAAATATCTATCTCCGGGAGGAGGAGAAGAATATATGGAATGATTTTAAAGAGTAAGGATAAGATGATTTCTTTCATTTGTCAAAGTTTTTCTGGATAGTAGATACTCGATAGAATAGTCTAAGTGTACATGAGCTGGCCGAAAACCACCGGGGGCAGATGTAGTGTTTTATCGACGAGATCAATTAAACCCATAAGTTTTGATGCGGAATAAAACTTTATACGTATTAATTTATTAAAATTGTAAAAATAATTGAGAAAAACCCATAACTTTAAAATTATAATATGTTCAATGCTAAAAACATTAAAAATTGAACTCATAAGGTTTAAATGCTAGATCCGTCTCTGCAAACCACTATTCTAAAAAACTTATAATATTACATAAAAAATAATTCCAACTCTACCTTATGTCACGCATCCTGCCATCCAAACTATATTCACCGCACACCTCACCCATAAGAAAATTTAGAAATTAAAAAGAAAAATAAAGGTGCTAGGATGTCATTGCGATTTCATAGGCATTTGGTAGCTAGAAACAACCTAGGCGAAAAAGATTGGAAAGTACCATATAACTAGGTTTGCAGGTAGTGTTGAATGATGAAATGTCCCCTCCATTTATTTACTTTCCAAGATTGTGTGGAACGACAACACTGTCCTACCATAATCAACCAACAGTTAAAAAAAGCCATTGCACATGCTCTCTTTTCTCATTATTTTACCCAAAACTACCTGAACAGTAAAGTTTCCTCCTATCAAATCTTCCTTCATATAGGACTATATATTAGTCTATGACCTATCAGCACCTTCACTAACTTTGCAGTTTTTGCTATCGTACGACTCCCTAAATCTCTACGTGGCAGTATATTATGGGTTTTATAAATACAGTAGGACCCCACTGTACTTCTATATGTGGAGAAATTACAGTGACCTATATATTGCTCTCTGCCGAAAGGGACAAGAGAAATATGATTCTTTTTATACGTGGCAGGTGATTAGCGATTCCTAGTATTTGGTGTCAGAATATGATTTTGTATACGTGTCGATTTGTCCCAAGGCAGTTAACTAGACCCTTGAATTTGACGGCTCAAAATTTTAGGAAAAGAAAATCCTAAATCATGCATCAATGGGGTTGTAAGAATCATTAATAATTTCGTTCAAAGCCCGTTCGTTTTCCTATTTTGGCAAATGAGTTATGTCCTTTGTGTATATGCGTGTTTAATCCATTTTGGTGTCCACGTTGTCAAGAAGTCCTTTTGAGGTGAAACAATATGTATAGCATGACGTTGTATAGCATTTCATGAATTTATATAATTAAATTAACGGAGAATGATGCAATTTACACCTTTATTATTTTTTATTGCTTAAATGCATGCCTGCTATAATATTCGACATAATTTATCTTTACCGTTAGGCAAAAATTTTATATTTACCCTTAGTTTAACCGGTTGGACACACGTGGAACCACTAAAACAAAGAAGCCAATTCAGAATTAACAAAGCCCCAACTATATAAACCATGACCCGGTCGGACCAACCTTTTACCTTCCTAAAAAGAGTCATTTTTTTAACAACTTGTTATAAAGCAATAAAAAAAGAAGAACAATATTGTAGAGAAAGAGAGAGTAATTCTTATTGAATTTTGGGATGATTTACAATGGGGTAAGACCCCTCTATTTATAGGAGAAAAATGACTTAGCCATAAAGTAAAACTCTCTACAAGATAAACATTCACTCTAAATAGAATTCTATTCATAACACTCCCCCTTGAATGTCTACTCGATAGGTAATGTGCCTCATTAAAACCTTAACTAAAATAAAACCCAATGGGAAAAAAATTCTAGAAAAGGAAAAAGAGTACACATGTTTAATAATACACCTTTTTGGGTGCCTCGTTAAAAATCTTGCAAGAAAAACCCAGTGGGACAAAACCTTGTAAGGGAAAAAGAGTGCAACGCGCATTAACTCCCCCTGATGAGAGCATCAATTCACATCCTTGAGCGAGAGCATCCCGATTTTGTACACTAGCTTCTTGAAGGTTGACGTTGGTAGAGATTTTGTGAACAAATCAGCCATATTATCACTTGAACGAATCTGTTGCACATTGATATCACCATTCTTTTGAAGATCATGTGTGAAAAATAACTTTGGTGAAATGTGCTTTGTTCTATCTCCTTTTATGAATCCTCCCTTCAATTGAGCTATGCATGCTGCATTATCTTCATACAAAATTGTGGGTAACTTGTCACATTTCAAACCACATTTGTCTCGAATAAGATGTATTATAGACCTCAACCACACACACTCTCGACTTGCTTCATGAATAACAATTATCTCAGCATGATTAGATGAAGTAGCCACAATTGATTGCTTAGTCGATCGCCAATATATGGCAGTGCCTCCACAGGTAAATACATAACCTGTTTGAGATCGAGCATTGTGTGGGTCAGATAAATACCCAACATCAGCATAACCAACCAGATCGGGATTGCAATTGTTGCCATAAAATAAGCCCATATCGGTAGTCCCTTTTAGATACCGCAATATATTTTTGATTCCAATCTAATGTCTCCTTGTAGGAGCAGAGCTATATCTTGCTAAGACATTAACTGAAAAAGTTATGTCATGCCTTGTAATATTAGCAAGATACATTAGTGCACCAATTGCACTAAGATATGGTACTTCAGGACCAAGTAGCTCTTCATTCTCTTCTTGAGGCCCGAATGGATCCTTATTCACATCAAGTGATCGAACAACCATCAGAGTACTTAATGGATGTGCTACATCTATGTAAAATCGTTTCAACACCTTTTCTATGTAGGTAGATTGATGAATAAAAATTCCGTTTGCCAAATGTTCAATTTGCAAACCAAGACATAATTTTGTCTTTCCGAGATCTTTCATCTCGAATTCCTTCTTTAAATAATCAATTGCCTTTTGGAGTTCTATAAGAGTTCCAATAAGGTTTATGTCATCAACATATACAGCAAGTACAACAAATTCCGATGTTGTTTTCTTTATAAAAACACATGGACAAATGACATCATTTATATAACATTTCTTTAATAAATACTCACTAAGATGATTATACCACATTCATCCTAATTGTTTTAGACCATACAAAGATCTTTGCAATTTGATTGAAAATATTTCCCGGGATTTTGAATTATTTGCGTTAGGCATTTTAAATCCCTCGGGAATTTTTATGTATATCTCATTATCAAGTGAGCCATAAAGGTAGGCGGTAACCACATCTATTAAATGAATGTCAAGCTTTTCATGGACAACAAAACTAATGAGATAACGGAACGTTATAGCATCCATAACGAGTGAATATGTCTCTTCATAATCGACACCAGGCCTTTGTGAAAATCTTTGTGCGACAAGGCGTGCCTTATATCTTTGTATCTCGTTTTTCTCATTTCACTTGCGTAAAAAGACCCATTTATAGCCAACAGGCTTAACACCATTAGGTGTTTGGACTACAGGCCAAAAAAATTCACGTTTTGCAAGTGAATTCAACTCTAATTGGATTGCTTCTTACCATTTTGGCCAATCAAGTCTTTGTCGACATTCTCCAACAGATTGAGGTTCAAGATCCTCACTTTCTTGCATAATTTTAGATGCAACATTATATGCAAAGACGTAATCCACCACTATATCCACTCGATTCAAATTTGTCTCAATATTGATTGGATTTATTGATAGTTCCTTATTTTCTTGAGTCCCGGGCTCAGTGGATTCCTCATGAATCTCAAAATTTATTAAATTGTGGATTTCTTCATGAGATTATTTCGTAGTGTCATTTTGATCATTTATTTTCCTTTTTCTAGGATTTCGATCTTTGGAACCTAATGATCTGCCACGTTTTAGGCATGCTTTTGACTCATTAGCTATGACACTAGAAGATTGTCCAATTGGGACATCAATACGGATTGGAACATTCTCTGCAGGGATATGTGATTTTATTATCCTTTTCAAATCCGTAAATGCGTCTGGCATTTGATTTGCGATTCTTTGCAAATGGATAATCTTTTGCACCTCTTTTTCACAAATAGAGGCACGTGGATCAAGATGAGATAATGATGGATTTTCCCACAAAATTTCTCGTTTGGTTTCACCAACTTTTCCCCCTAATTTTGGGAAAAATGTCTCATCGAATCGACAGTGTGCAAATCGTGCAGTAAACAAATCCCCCGTCAATGTTTCTAGGTAGCGAATGATGGAGGTCGATTCAAACCCAATATATATTCCTAACCTTCTTTGCGGACCCATTTTGGTGCGATATGGCGGTGCTACAGGCACATATACTGCGCATCCAAAAATTCTTAAATGGGATATATTAGGTTCATGACCCAAAACTAATTGCAACGGGGAATATTTATGATAATTTGTCGGTCTAAGACGAACTAGCATTGTTGCATGCAAAATGGCGTGACCCCAAATAGAAGTGGGCAGCCTCGTTTTCATGAGTAACGATCTTGCTATTAATTGCAGACGTTTAATTAAAGACTCTGCAAGACCATTTTGAGCATGAACATGAGCTACAGGATGTTCCACTTTTATCCCAATTGATAAGCAATAATCGTTAAATGTTTGGGATAAAAATTCAGCAACATTATCAAGTCTAATAGACTTAATTGGATTATCGGAAAATTGTGCCCGTAATCGAATTATTTTTGCCATTAATTTTGGAAACGCGTGGTTGCGAGATGACAATAGGCACACATGGGACCATCTAGAAGATGCGTCTATTAAGACCATAAAATATCTAAACGACCCACTAGGTGGGTGAATAGGTCCACAAATATCCCTTTGTATACGTTCCAAAAACGCAGGGGACTCAATTCCAACCTTTGTTGGTGATGGTCTAATAGTTAACTTGCCTTGATAACAAGAAGTGCAAGAAAATTCATCATTTAAAAGAATCTTTAAATTCTTTAATAGATGCCCATTTGAGTTTTTTTTTAATTTGTCTCATCATAATCGATCCAGGGTGTCCCAATCGATCATGTCAAAGTACAAAAGTATTGGAATTAGTAACCTTTTGGTTTACAATATAATGTGCGTCAATTGCACTAATTATTGTCCAATACAAGCCACAAGATAAAGATGAGAACTTCTTAATAACCCTCTTTTGGCCACAGACATTCTTGGTAATGATGAGATATTCAATATTATTCTCATCTATTGTCTCAATATGATATCTATTTCGACGGATATCTTTAAAACTCAACAAGTTACTCTTGGACTTGGAGGAGAACATTGCATTCTCTATGATAAGTATTGTTCCCTTAGGCAGAGTTATAATAGCTCTTCCAGAGCCTTCAATTAATTTACTACTACCAGAAATTGTAGTAACATCTGCCTTACACATATTTAAATGAGAGAAATATTTCTTCTCTTTGAATATTGTATGTGTCGTATATGAATCAATTAAATAAATATTTTTACAATTGAACTTTGATCCAAGTTTGCGATGTGAGATATCCATATTTGCTTCCCAAATAATCAATGCAATTAGTGTATGCCAAAGTTATAATGTAAAGGATATTGATATAAGAAAATCGACTTTTATAGTTGAACTATTATTTGTCTTATTAAGTTTCTGTAACTTATTATTCTTTAATACTCAAATTATAACTTGAGTATTAAATAAGCCACTAATTAATGTATTATGGGTTTTGCCCATAAAGAAACGTATGTATGACAAATTCTTTTGAAATCACGCCAGTATATTGATAGCTCTAAAGAAAACGTACTAACCTTTGCTATACTCTCAACAGTGCCAATTGGATCCATTTAGATTCATAGACTTTCTTTCATAAGCTTTTCTTAAGTAGGACATATTTGTAGACTGGTGGAACTCAATTGATTAGAGTTCGTGCTGATAACGTGTAATAAAATAATAAAAGTAGAAGAACAATATTGCAGAGAAAGAGCGAGTAATTCTTATTGAATTTTGGGATGATTTACAATGGGGTAAGACCCCTCTATTTATAGGGGAGAAATAACTTAGCCACAAAGTAAAACTCTCTACAAGATGGACATTCACTCTAAATAGAATTCTATTCATAACACAACTTAAATTTTTAGATAATGTGATCGTGTGAGATCAATATAGTATACGAATTTCCTAATATATTTAGAAAGAATTTCAGAAATAACAAAGTGCGGTCAAAGAAAACATCATGTTTGAGTTACGTTATATAAATTGGAACATATATGGAGTTGTGTGATTTAACATGAGAGAATAGTGGCCAAACCCTCAAATTTTGCGTTTAAAGTTTGGGATAAATTTTTCATTTCATTGTCATTGAGTTGAGATTTGGAGGTTGTGTTTTAGAGCTTGAAACTTTACACTGAATGGTGGTGCTCATCTACAACTTTTTTTCTACATAAGCTCCTAGGAACACGATTTCGTTTTATTGTTTTTAGTATACCTCATTGGATACTTGGATTTTTCTAAAATAATCGTAAGGTGCGAGCTCTTTCCCTATGCACGGGGGCAGAAGGAATTCAAAAAATGTAAGGTATATATCAAGCAAACTCTTCCCATCAACCACTTGCAGATATAAAATTTGTGGAACTTTTAGGGTTTGTCTCTTAGCAGCCGACCACTGAAAACCATCAATATCTTTGGATCTAATAATGTAATTCTTCCCTTCACTTCATAGTTAGAAGGTTTATAGATTTCTATCCATCATATTTATTTATTCCCTTTTGGCATATTGAGGTTGCGATGGTTCAACCTTGGACCATTAAAGCACGTACTGCTTAAAGGATAAGTTTGTCCTTTTTTATTATTTCATTGCTATTCTTTACTACATATGTTATACTGTGAAATTATAAGCACACAAGTCTTCTATAGCAAGACTCATAACTCAAACTAACTTCTCTTTTGCTGCATAAGTTGTTGCGGAAGCCAAATGTATATAGTGTGAATAAGTTACAATTACTATACCAAAAATTATGACAGCCACCAAATAATAAATAAGACAATAAAGCAACAATAAAGGGAATACTAGAATTTACGAGGTTCGGCTAATTTTGCCTACTCCTCGGACACAACCAATATTTTATTTCACTCCAAAAATACAAGTGAAATAATACTAAAGAGAGAAAATACAAATGCCTTAAACAGATGAGAAGGCAAATGAGAGGTATGTTTAAATCCTAAACATTAGGCCTTCTTTTATAGGGGGAAAATCCCCCCCAAACTCAAGAGCTCACCGATGTGGGACAAAGGAATTTGCCAAACTTCAACAAATCTCCACCTTGGCAAAATTTCACATCTTCAATTTTCTCTCAATAACAAATTTCAAATTTTTGATTGTGTCTAAATCTTCAATCTTCAGTGTTCAACAATGTTGATCAAATCCAAACAATATTGAAACTTTATCGCAGTCACCACCTTTGTCAGCATATCAGCATGATTCTCCGTAGTATGAATTTTCTTCATCGTGACTCCTCCTTCTTCTATGATTTCTCGTACGAAATGATACCGAACATCAATATGCTTTGTCCTTGCATGATAAACTTGGTTTTTCGCTAATTGAATAGCACTTTGACTATCACAAAAAATTGTGATACCTTTTTGTTCAACACCAAGCTCCTTTAGCAATCCTTGAAGCCAAATTGCCTCCTTCACAACCTCTGTAATAGCCATGTACTCTGCCTCTGTTATAGACAAAGCAACTGTTGACTGCAAAGTAGACTTTCAACTAACTTGTGTCTTTGCAAAAGTAAGCACATAACCAGTAGTTGATCTTCGTTTGTCCAGATCACCCGCAAAATCTGAGTCACAATATCCAACTACAGACTGATTGTCTTCCTGCTCAAAAACTAACCCGGCGTCTACAATATTATGAATATACCGTAGAATCCACTTCACAGCTTGCCAATGCTCCTTCCCTGGATTGTACATATATCTGCTAATAACTCCAACAGCTTGTGAAATGTCAGGCCTTGTGCAAACCATTGCATACATCAAGCTACCAACAACATTTGCGTATGGTACCTTTGACATATACTCTCGTTCAGCTTCATCCATTGGCGACATAGTAGTACTTAGCTTAAAATGGGAAGCAAGTAGAGTACTAACTGGCTTAGTCTTGTCATCTATGCCAAAACGTTGAAGTACTCTCTTCAAATATTCCTTTTGAGATAAACAAAGTTTCTTTGAACGTCTATCTCTAATTATCTCCATGCCAAGAATTTTCTTTGCCTCACCCAAATCCTTCATCTTGAACTCCTTCTTCAGTTGAATCTTCAACTTATCAATTTCTTCCGAATTCTTGGAAGCTATCAATATATCTTCAACATATAGGATAAGATATACAAAGGAACCATCTTTAAGCTTGTGCAAATACACACAATGATCGTATTTGCTTCTCTTGTACCCTTACTGCAACATAAACTCGTCAAATCGCTTGTACCATTGTCTAGAAGATTGTTTCAATCCGTACAACAATTTTTTCAAGTTTGCACACCATATTTTCTTTTCCAGCAACTTTGAATCCTTCTGGCTGAGTCATGTAGATTTCCTCCTCCAAATTTCCATGTAAAAACGCAGTTTTTACATCCATCTGAACTAGTTCCAAATCCAATTGTGCTACCAAAGCCAACATAATTCTAATGGATGAATGTTTTACAACTGGAGAAAATACTTCATTGTAATCAATTCCCTTCTTTTGAGCATATCCTTTGGCCACCAATCTTGTTTTGTAGCGAATATCTACTTGGTTAGGAAATCCTTCATTCTTTGCAAATACCCATTTGCACCCAATTGCTTTCATTCCCTTCGGGAGATTGGCCAATCTCCATGTATGATTCTGATGAAGGGACTGTATTTCATCATTCATGGCAATCCTCTGCTTATCTTCTTCTGAACTTTGGACTGCATCTTTATAAGTGGTAGGAACATCATCAGCTACAATTGAGGTTGCACAAGCAACCGTCTCTATGAGACAAACAAGTTTCGTTATTGTTCTTTTTGGCCTGCTGGTTGCTATTGATTCAAGTTGTTGTTGAGGTTCCTGAGTTGGAATCTCCTCTACTGGCTCTCCTTCCAGAGGGTAATCTTCATTTCTTTCCTCCTCTCCTTCTTGTGTAGGAAAAATAAATTTTTCCTAAAACTCCACCTGCTTAGAAGCACCTTTATTTTGTTTGGTATCTTCTGTTACCTTATTTACCATAGCAGATTCATCAAAGGTAACATCCCTGCTGAATATTACTTTCTTTGTCATAGGACACCATAAGCGATATCCTTTGACTCCAGAAGTAATTCCCATAAAAATAGCCTTCTTTTCCCTTGGATCCAATTTTGACTCTGTCACATGATAATATGCAGTTGAGCCAAACACGTGCAAAGAGTCATAATCTACAGCAGGCTTTCCATACCATTTTTCAAATAATGTCTTGCCATCAATAGCAGCAGATGGTAGAGGATTAATAAGGTGGCATGCATATGTAATTGCCTCAGCCCAAAATTCTTTGCCCAAGCCAGCATTGGACAACATACACTGTATCTTCTCCAACAAGGTCCGGTTCATACGTTCTGCCACTCCATTTTGTTGTGGTGTATGTCTAACAGTGAAGTGTCGGACGATGCCATCATTTTCACAGACCTTATTGAAATGATTATTTTTGTATTCACCTCCATTGTCTGTGCGAATACACTTGATCCTCCTGCCTGTTTGATTCTCTACCATCGTCTTCCATTTGACAAAAATTCCCAGCACTTCATCTTTGCTTTTCATTGTATACACCCATACTCTTCGGGAAAAATCATCAACAAAGGTTACAAAATAGTGCTTCCTATCCAATGAAGGTGTTTTGGAAGGACCCCAAACATCAGAGTGTAGATAATCCAAAATGCCTTTAGTATTATGGATCGTTGTACCAAATTTAACCCTTGTATGTTTCCCTTTGACACAATGCTCACAAAACTCCAAGTTGCAAGCCTTTAATCCTTTTAACAATCCTTGATCTGATAGAGTTTTCAAGGATTTTCCTCCAGCATGTCCCAAGCGCATGTGCCATAGCTTGGTTGCTTCTGCCTCTTTGTCGTCACTGGATGTTACTGTCGTTGTCCCAATAACTGTACTGCCACGATAGCGGTACATATTATTATTCTTCCGATTAGCCTTCATTACCACTAGTGCACCAGAGCATACTCTCATCACTCCATTTTCTGCAATGATTTTGAACCCTTTTGATTCTAGGGCTCCTACAGAGATGAGATTCTTATTCAAATTCGGTACAAATCGAACATCTGTTAATGTTCTGATCATTCCATCATGGTTCCTTAACCGTATTGAACCAATGCCATATGAGGTAAGAGGGCTGTTATCCGCTGTGTGGATGACTCTATATTCTCCTTCTTGAAATTCCACAAACCAGTCCCTGTTGGGACACATATGATAGCTACAAGCCGAGTCCATCAACCATATGTCTGATGATGTTGATGACTCTGTTGTAACTAATGAGAAGTCTAAATCATCACAATCAGCTACATTTGAATCCATAATGGCCTTTCCATTGGTATGTTTGGCCTTATTCTTCAACTTCGGACAGTCTTTCTTCCAGTGCCCTTTTTCTCAACAAAAGGCACATTCATCTTTGCTGGGTCTGGATCTTGACTTGGATCTTCCCTTCTTTGTTCTCGTTTGATTTTGAGAATGACCCCTCACAAATAGTGCTTCTTCTTCTCCGCCCTTCTGTTTTTCTCGCTTTCTTTGTTCATAGTTGTACAAAGCCGAACAAACTTCTCTGAGAGAAACTTCGTCATTTCCATGGAGTAGAGTAGTTTCAAGGTGCTCGTACTCATCAGGAAGTGACGCCAACAACATCAAGGCCAAGTCACCATCATCATAAGTTGTATCCATATTTTGCAAATCTCTGACCAACTTATTGAAACTGGTGATATGTTCATTCATCGTGGTACCAGGAACATAGGTGAAGTGAAACAGTCTATTCTTCATGTACAATTTATTTTGACTATTTTTCTTCAAAAATTTATCCTCCAGTGCTTTCCATAATTTACTTGCAGAAGTTTCCTTTGTGTATGAATATTTCTGCTCTCTAGCAAGGAAGGATCGAATGGTACCGCAAGCAACACGGTTGATAATTTTCCAATCTTCTTCTCCAATAACATCTGGTCTCTTTTCTTCAATGGCAAGATCTAGCCCTTGCTGAAAAAGGACATCTAGAACCTCGTCTTGCCACATCCCAAAATGCCCGGACCCGTCAAAAATTTCTACCGCAAATTTCGCATTTGACACAATTCTTGTCATAAGCAAAGATGCCAATGATGACGTATTGTTGACACTTGATAAATTCTTCTTGTTTATTGTCTCCCATATTTTACACAAATATTATTTAATAGATGACGACACAAATCAAGATTATTTCCTTTCTGATGTAGAAGATCAGACTAAGCTGCAACCACATAGCATACTCAGACAGAACCTTGACTGAGTTACCAAGATAAATCTTTTCTGATGTGGAAGATCAGACTATGCTGCAACCACAGAGCATACTTAGACAGTATCTTGGCTCTGATACCAATTGTTGCGGAAGCCAAATGTATATAGTGTGAATAAGTCACAACTACTATACCAAAAATTATGACAACCACCAAATAATAAATAAGACAATAAAGCAACAATAAAGGGAACACCAGAATTTACGAGGTTCGGCTAATTTTGCCTACTCCTCGGACACAACCAATATTTTATTCCACTCCAAAAATACAAGTGAAATAATACTAAAGAGAAAAGATACAAATGCCTTAAACAAATAAGAAGACAAATGAGAGGTGTGTTTAAATCCTAAACATTAGGCCTTCTTTTATAGGGGGAAAATCCCCCAAACTCAAGACCCCACCGATGTGGGACAAAGGAATTTGCCAAACTTCAACATAAGTAGCCTCCAAAAAGTTGTTAATTGTGTTGAGCAGGCGTGGGGAGAATTATCTTGTAGGACAAATACACATTCTAATTAAAGAAAATAGGATATTTTAGAAGTTAAATCAGTATTAAACTTCATGTGTATATATATATATATATATATTCATTTATCTCGGGCTCCATCATATTATTCCATTTTTCTTAAGCCAATCTAGAGGCATTTCAAAAATTCAGCAAACAATATCACTATATAGATAAAGAATTCGTTAGATTATAATTTGCTCCAAAGTCCAGTTCATATTCTTATATAGAATCAATTCGAAGCATGGAAACAGTCATCAAGTGCAGCACTTGATAATCTTCTTGCCAAAAGAACTTTCCATGAATAGCCAGAAAATTCAGGTGACGCACCGTACTGTTGGTGATAAGATGCTACCATTTCGGTTAAAGAATAAATTTGATTTTTATACCTTTTCTTTAAAGCAGTTAACGGATACGAGAAGTCTTGGGTGGTTTTGTTCCATATTCCTTTTTGGAGATAGTTAATAAGGAGAGGAAAAAGGTTAATAAACAATCCACAAGAAATAGTTGGGACGGATAGCCATTTTCAGAGATGCTATTTAGAGATTAGCCATTATTTATTTTGTCTCGAAATTTTAGACTAAAAATTTTAACTTTATGATAACTCAAAAAAATTTTGTCCGGAAATATTGAACTGAAAAACTGAAATTCAGGATGCACTGACTAATTCCTAAATAGCAGCCCTCCAAAGTGGCTACTTGGTATCATTTCTACGAAGTAATTAAGATTCAAATTACTCCCTCCGTCTCAATTTATGTTACATTTTGCTTCTCGTGAATCAAACTTCGTGAATTTTAACAAATATTCTTAAATGCATTTTTTTGGTCATATTGACATGATTTTTTTTAAATTTATAGTACTTTTCGTATAGTTTTCGACTATCTTAATATTAATTTTAAAATATTGAGTTAATTTTATCTAATATAGCTTAGAAGATTAGTAAAATAATTTTTGAAAAGTGAAAAATATTACATTGAGATAATAATAATTTGCAGATACAATTTTGACATGTTGGTCACCTTGAGAATGACTTTGCTGGATAATTTGCCAGATGTTTAGATATTACATTGAATTAAGCCGAAGGACAATTTTGTTTGGTTGTTTACTTTTGAATCGATAAGAAAATGTTCTACTCAAATCCAAAACGCCTAAAGTTTCAACTTTTTCACTACTAAAAAATCAAGTTTTAGCAACTGAGAAAATCTGTAGCTAAACAGAAAAATCCGTCGCTAATCTCATTTAGTGACTGATTAGCGACGAATTATCAAAAAATTCTACTAGTTACGAGCATTTTAGCGACAGATTAGCTACGACGTTCGTAGCTAATACCAATTCTTTTTTGTAGTGATTTAAGCACTCTATAATTTAGCCTTTTGTCAGAAACTAAATTATATCGCAGTGTGATTGATGTGACTAGCGATAGAGTGATGAAAAATATAGTACGGAAGTTTAGGTCTAGAATGAATGTACCATATCTTGTAGACGTAAGCGAATTATAAGCCTAGGCTCTTAATGCAAATAAACCTGGCTCTTAAAGTCTTAATGGAAAAAGTAAACCTTAATCATTGAGGTGGTTAGCATACATATTGGGTAATAAGTGAGATTTTAATTCTAATTATAGTGGATTATTTGCGAAGGGAGATTAAGAATGCCATTGCACAATTTGTATCATATGTTCAGTTTATCATGTCATATTAAGATACGATTAACATATAGTGCGTGAATATAAAATAATCCAGGAAAATCAATTAAGAATATATTACAAAAAGATTAACTAGTTGACATGAGACTACACGCAATCATGTTCATATGTTAGTTGTCAAACACCTAAAATATAATTTATTTGGAATCTTATTTGCGAGATTAGCATATATAAATTTTTATTTAAATATCCATTTGCTTTCTGTTGCCAAAATGCTCCACGGTGTCTGTCAATATTTAAAACAGAAAAAAAAAAAGAAGAAATAACTTATAGACATATTACGACGACGAGCAAATAAAATTGTCTTTTTTCATTTTTAACCCGTGCCCGAAAGTGTTTACGTTTGGTAGCTGAAAAGGTATATAAAATTTATCTAATTTTTGTATATAACATATAGATCAGTGTATATATCTATATATAAATATATATATATTTTTTCGGTTATTATTTTGTAAGCGGCTATACAATATCATTTTCCCAATTATAAAATACCCGACCCAACGCTAACCCAACCTGGAATAACATCCACCGTCCACGTGTCAAGATCTAGTTCATATCCTTCCCCATTTCCCATTTTCATCACTCTCTCTCCTCTCCCGCCTTCACTCTTTTTATATTCCCTACAAAAACTCTCAACCATTCTCCCTTTCATCCAACATTCTCTTCATCCTCGCCATCTTCATTCTGTTTCCCCTTGCTTTTTCTTCTCATTTTCGTATTCTTGCAAAAAAAATCAAACGATAATCAGCCGAGAAACAAAGAAAAGGCCAATTAACAACCTCAAATGTTAGCTGAAACTTATCCCCATAATAATTTATTATCTCATAGTAGTAATTTTCGTAACAACATGGTTCACTCCGTGCCCAATATGTCATCAACTGCCGTTAACGACGACGATTTCGACGTCCGTCAAAGTAGTTTCTCGGCCTATGACCCCAATCGCCTTAGCGCCGAGGGATCTCCTACGATGTTGTCACCTTGGAACCAAAGTTCTCCTTTTAATAAATCCCCTTGGTACAAATTTGACGATGATGTTCCGAAAAACATACCACAAAATGGACTCATTGGCTCTCTTGTTCGTGAAGAAGGGCATATTTATTCTTTAGCTGCAAAAAATGATATTCTTTATACTGGTTCAGATAGCAAGAACATACGTGTTTGGAAAGATATGAAGGAATTTGCTGCTTTTAAATCAAATAGTGGTCTTGTTAAAGCAATTATTATCTCCGGCGAGAAGATTTTTACGGGTCATCAAGATGGAAAGGTACGAGTTTGGAAGGTGCAATCGAAGAATCCCAGTAATCATAAACGTGCAGGGAGTTTGCCTACATTTTTTGACATTTTCAAGGCTTCCATTAAGCCCAGCAATTATGTGGAGGTAATGTTGAAGTTTGACCATTTTCCCTATGTCTTAAAATGTTAGCAAAAAATATATTTTCAATTGTTTAATCATATTATGTTTCTAACACCCCCTCTCACGTGCGAGTTTGATTTTTTTTCATGAGCCAAATATGTGTTTTTTTTTTTTGGTTTTCGGGTATCAGTCAAATTTGCCCCCAAGGGTCGGCTAAGTTAGTTGGGTGACCGGTTTCCCATATGGGAGACCTGAGATTGATTTCCCTCACCATCAGCCTCCTCAGACAGAGCTCATCACACCAGACGTGCTTAGTGCGATTTACATCTCCTGTGTAATTTGCGAGCTATTATACAGTGAGCAGATTACTCAGTGCGTACCCGAAGGGTAGCGACTACGAGTTTCTCTGAAAATTTTCCTTTACTTGATTATATCATAAAATTTAAACTATTAGAGTTAACACATTTTTAATTAATTGATTATATTATGTCTCAACATAGGGCAAACACTTGAAAATATACTAGGGAGCATACTTCATTTTGCTTTTTGGCTGATGACGAAATTTGCATGCTCTGATGTCATGTTGAGATAGTGTGACTATATATTTTATCTAAAAATTTAAACTGTTTGAGATAACACTATTTTAGTTATATTATGTCTCAATAGGTAAAGCGTAATCGGACAGCCCTTTGGATCAAGCATTGCGACGCAATTTCATGTTTGAGCATGGACCATAGCCAAGGCCTTCTCTACTCAGCTTCATGGGATAGAACATTTAAAGTATGGAGAGTTGATAACTCCAAATGTTTAGAATCAGTTAAAGCCCATGACGACGCCGTTAATTCGGTAGTAGCCAGCGTAGACGGAATCGTTTATACCGGTTCAGCAGACGGAACCGTCAAAGTTTGGAAAAGGGAATCCGTAGGAAAAACCGTAAATCATGTTTTTGTACAAACACTATTGAACCAGGAAAGTGCAGTGACGGCTCTAGCGGTTAATAAATCCGGTTCAGTAGTTTATTGCGGTTCTTCGGACGGCGTTGTGAATTTTTGGGAACGTGAAAAACAGTTGTCTCACGGTGGAGTTCTCAAAGGGCATAAATTAGCGGTTCTTTGCTTAGCAATTGCTGGGAATTTGGTTTTCAGCGGTTCAGCAGATAAAAATATTTTTGTTTGGAAAAGGGACGGTTCGGTTCACACGTGTTTGTCTATATTGACCGGTCATAATGGACCGGTGAAATGTTTAGCGGTCGAGGAAGATAAGGAGTCGACCGGAAGTGAGGAAAAATGGGTGGTTTATAGTGGAAGTCTTGATAAATCGGTGAAAGTTTGGAGTGTTTCAGAAATGGCACCTAATTTGCATCATATGGCCATGAATAATGGTCAAGAAGATGTAAGCTGGGATTCAATCCCATCCGCTAAATATTCATCAGACGGTCCAAGTATATGACACGTGTAATGAAGCTGCATTATTAGTCCAAGGTGGTCTTATACACCATTAATCGCACAGAGAAGAAGAAACATTAACGAAGGGATTATGGTGTAAATAAGGCAATTCTGATTGTGTAAATTTCTGGTACAATGACTATGTAATTCAGGGTAGGAATGTGGATCAATAACTTCTTTCTTACAATTTCTTAGTTACTTATACCACTTTCCTGTAATAGCACTTAAATTTATTTACTTTACAAAGTTTTATTCATCTTGTGATGCATCTCTGTCTCATTTTAATTATTTTATATTTGAAATTCACTAATCCGACTAATAAAAGCCGATCTACTAAAGAGAAAAAAACAAACGTTTCTTCTCAAGAGGCTGAGTTTGAACTGAAAACCTCTAATTAAGATGAAACAATCCCAACCATCCCCTCCTTTTCTTCCGATGCATCTGTTCATCTACTACTTAATTCCATTACTTTAATTTATTTATTTTTTGCTAAAGAATTTCGTTTGTAACGAATTAGAATGTTTGTTTGGACAAAGAAGTAGGTGGATCTTGTCATTAGCAAAGATGAGTGTGGCACTACTCCCTCTTTTAATCATTTCATGGTTCTATACAAATATATAAAATCTGGCGAATCAGATATCATATTACGACAATTTTTTAAATCCAATATTTCATACTGCGAAGCATATTCCATGAAACAACCTGGCTTTGACATACCTTTTTAATGAAAAATAAAAAATGATGTATAACTGAATTTCTGCTCACGTTCTCTCATTACTATTGGGCACTAAAAGATTCTTCCGAAGAACAAATCCAGAAACTATCAACTAGACTATTTGTAAGCGATTAATATATTTCACATGCCAATATTTTGACCTACTTCAATGAATTGAATGATTAGAATCTCCATACATGTAACCGCACGTTGTCAAATCATGAAGTCCTTAATTTATATTAAGCATAATCCCAACTCTGAATGATGATTGTCGCGTAATAGAAACATAACCACCGTATCTAATAATGTATACTAAAGTTGAATATTGGGACCTCGACCACAGGGTATATAATGTAAGAGAAATGAATAGATAATATTGACCAAGAAGAAGAAGGAAATAAGAACAACTTATCGAAAAATATTGTATTGTGTTATGACAAGCTACGGTCTTGAAAGCGATTTCGCCCGACTGGGTGCAAATTGTTAAGACCGGTCACTCCCCAATGTTCCGCAGCACCTCCAAACACGTGCACTCGTGGCTGAAAGTTTGAAAGTTGCACAAAAAAATAGCCCAGAAAAAAGAGAAGATGAAGGTTTTCTATATTGGATAATTCACAAAGAAGACTGCCTTTTATAGGCAAAAACTGTTGGACAGTTACACGTGAAGAAATTAATCTGTAGTTGTTACAGAAATTAAAGATGGAAGTTATTATAAAAATTAAACACAACTGTTACATAAATTAAAGTATGACAGTTACAAAGAAATAAATGGAACTCTACAAAATTCAATTCAAAGAGAATGATTTAGGCATATTCTGGTAAGCTCAAAAGAGAAGAAATAATTTTAGCAAAACTAGATTTGGAATAGGCCCTCATGTATATCTTGTGCGCAGAAGAAGGAGAAAAATCTACATGTTTTGCCTTCAGGGCCAATTTCTCATTTGCGCGAGGCCACTCTCTTTTTCTAACTCTTTACAAGCCCAACAAAGAACAATTCAATATAAAGAGAAGAAAAAGACTTTCCACAACCAATGAGGGACACTTTGTCTTTCACAAAACACAAAGAACTAAAGAAGGAAACTACCAAAAAAACATTTTATATTTTTTTAAAATTACATACCGACCGAAATCGGTCAGTATATTGGTCAAATATTTGGCCGCAATGTCAGACTTTCTTAGTCAAAGCACTTTTTTGATTACCGACCAATATGGTCAAACTTTTGAATCACATTAAAATTTACTATCTAAATAATATAATATAATCCATTTTGAAATAATATATTGTAATAAAAATCATGAATGCACTAACATATACTATAACAAGCTATATATAGTTAAAGTAGTACAACGAAGTGTACATATCTCTCTCTCTTTATATATATACAGTCGCATCTAAGAAAGTGAAGCGCTAGGGCTACAGAGTCAGGTTCTTTTAGGGATAGACTTGTGAAGAAGCAATAATCTAATTAGTATATATAATTGATCATCATCAAATATATCTATTTGTAAATTGATTCATCGACGAATTATAACTTACTTAGATGCATCGATGAATATTAAAAATAAAACGTCTCGACCTATATCGAAGAATATTGAAAACAAAACGTCTCGACCTATATCGATTAATCTATGTCATGTATTATTCGTGATGAGTGAATGAAATATAGAAGAATACTAAACTTCTTTGGAATATGTATGTATGTATGTATGTATATATGTATCACAAATTAAATAAACGAAAGAAACTATTAGCATTAAGTAAATGAGTTAATATAACAATCGATTAAACATATTTAAAATAGAATAATATTGGTTTACCAATTCATCAATTGATCAAGTTTTCATGCGTAGTAATGTATGTGATTGATCATCAATTATAATATAATGTATGTGCATGTGTGTGTGTGTTTGTATGTGTGAAATGACTCATATACTTAATTATAACTTAAAAAATTAAATTAGATAGATGAATACAAAAGGTAAAACATCTCGACCGATATTTATTAATCTATGTGATTTGTAATTAGTTATAAGACGAATGAATATATAAGGCGAAATGTAGAATTCGAATAGAATAAACGTCTCATAAACATATCTTTATTTTTTTTTATTATGAGTGATTAATTATATATGTGTGTGAATAAAATATATGCTTTAATTTATTAAAAGTAATTAGTTAATATAATAATTATTTATAAAGATTATGCTTATAGTTTATAGTTATTTATTAGTAAATATATATGTGAATAAAATAAATACTTATATTTTATACTTATTTTTAAAGTTATAATATTTAAGAAATAATAACAAAAAATAATTAATTTAGTTTTTTTTTTAAAATACTTACCGAAGTCGGTCAATTAATTGTGGTCAAACAAAGTCAACGATCACTTAAGTGTACTGACCGACGTCGGTAATTTCATATCTGAAATATGCGGCCTTTTCCCCCTCATTTCTCTTATTCTCTAATTCTCAAAATTTTCTAACTCACACTCACTACTTCATCACACACACAACACCCTTCCCCACTCCTTCTTTATTTTCCTCGTATAAATCTCATTCCCCACCCCACGTCGTCACTGCCCCGCCGCCTCCGCTGCCGCTACTACTGCTGCCCCTCCTTCTCTACCTCCTAAAAATTCTAGGTTTGAATTACAACTTTCATCTTTTTTGTATAAATTAATATTTTGTTAATTAGTTATGAGTTAGTTAATTAGTGTTAAATTGATTGTTTATCTTCACATTTTATTGAAATCTAGGGTTTAGGTCTTGTTTTAATTGAATTGAATTGAACTGATTACATATGGTGTAAATTGAATGTTTAAGTTTGTATTGACTTGACTAGTTTCGTTAGGAATTGAATTATTAACTTTGAATTGAATTGAGTTTTTAAGATTTGTTCTTTTGAATTGAACTTTTAGGGTATGAATTAAATTTTTAGGGATAAGTGTTGAACTTTTTGGATAGAGCTTATGTTATGTGAGACTAATTGAATTGTTTAGGGTATTAATTAAATTATTTAGGGTATAGATTGAACTTTTAGGATATGAATTGAACTTTTTGGATATGAATTGAATTTTTAGGAGTAATGGTTAAACTTTGGATAAGATTTGAACTTTTAGGATGTGAATTAAATTTTTAGGGGTAATAACTGTACTTTTAAAATATGAATTGAACTTATAGTTTATTTTTAAATTGAAGGAAAAATGCATAAGTACCCCTTGAATTGAACTTAGGAATGAGGGTCTTGATCGAAGCTTAAAATTCTCTTTGTATTGTAATGATCTCCCGGTGAAAATTGAAAAACTAACGCAGGTCAAAGAAGAAAGTGAAAAAAAAAGTTTTAGTAATAAAAGATACTAAGTAAAAGTGCGTGCAAACCAACACCCCCATTCTCATCTGATTATTTGTGCCAAGTCAGCACTGAAGGTGGTAATAATTTCGGTTAAAAAAAGTTTAAGGGGTAATAAGATCCCAGCAAAGATTAAGTGTGTAGTTGAAAATCCAACTCAAGTTCAAGGGGTACTTATGTATTTTTCCTAAATTAAATAAATTATAATTAATTATATTTACTATAATTTAGTTTTGGTGTAATTAATAAAAATTAATTATCTTAATTAACTAAAAATAATTTAATTAATTTATAATTGTAGAATAAATTAAGTAGTTATAATACTTATGGAAATATCTCAATTTATTTTTATTTTATTTGTATAGATGGAACATCGTACTTGGATGTATAATAAGAATTATTCTAATCGACGGGGATTAAGGCAGGATTTTGTAGAAGGGGTTGATGACTTTGTTAGACATGCAATGTGACTTTTATCATACCAAATTCAAGGAGTAATTAGGTGCCTTTGTGTCAAGTGAGTTTGTGTGAAATTTAAAAAATCGGAGGAAGTTAAGCTTCATTTTTATAAGAAGGGATTTATAGAGAATTACTTTGTGTAGACTAATAATATAATGACCCGGCCGGTCGTTTTGAGGGAATAAGCCCCGATCCCCTATTTATTGCTTCCTCTATTTCATTTTGTGATTACTTGACTTGCAGGGGTGCTTGGTGTCGGGTTCGGGTGAGTTTCGAAGTGGAATGAGACACAGTCCCTAAGTTTGATGTTTAAATTGTAAGAGTTGATCGTAGGTTGACTTGTGTGAAGAAGACTTCGGAATGGAGTTTCGTCGATTCCAATAGATCCGTATAGTGATTTGGTCTTAGGAGCATATCCGGATGTTGATTTGGAGGCCCGTAGGTCATTTCGGCGTTAATTGGCGAAAGTTGGAAAGTTTGGAAGATTTTGAAAGGTTTGACCGAGAATGGACTTTTTGATGTTGGGGTCGGATTCCGATTCCGGAAGTTGGAGTAGGTCTGTAATGTCAATTATGACTTGTGTGCAAAATTTGAGGTCAATCGGATTTGATTTGGTAGGTTTCGGCATCAGATGTGGAAGTTAGAAGTTCAAAAGTTTATTAGGCTTGAATAGATGCGCAATTCTTTGTTTTACCATTGTTTGATGTGAATTGAAGGCTCGACTAAGTTCATATGATGTTTTAGGACTTCTTAGTATAATTGGTTGAGGTCTTAGGGGCCTCGGGTGTGATTCGGACCTTGTTAGGCGCATTTCAGGACTTGGAAGGAATTCTGAAGTTGTTGGTTTTTCCATTTCTAGTGTCCTTCTATGCATTCACGATGATGCTCCCACGTTCGCATAGAGTAGTCTGAGTTTTGGTGGAATTTTACCATTGGCGTTCGAGAAGTAGGCCACACGATCGTGAAGGAGCAGGTCCTTGTGCGCTACGATCACAGACATGGACCCGTGTTCATAAAGAGGAAAGACAACTTGGGTGGACTCCTGTATTTGGTCTACGCGTTCATGTAATGAGCTTCACAATCGCGAAGCTGATGGATCGTTTGCACCACGTTCGCGAGTGGACCCTCGCGTTCGCGTAAGAGGGAAATTGGCCAGTAGCATTTTTGTGCTTCACGAACGCGAGGCAATTTTCGCATTCGCGAAGAAGGAATACCTGGGCAGCATATTAAAATTTCAAAATCGAGGGTTTGCTCTCATTTTCATTTTGGGACTTTGAGAGCTCAGATTGAGGGGAGATTTTGGGGGGGGGGGGGGGGGTTTCAGAGAAAACATTAAAGGATTCTTGACTCATTTTTGATTAATTTCCACTAATCTATCATTAATTTCTTTATTTAATCAAGGATTTGAGTTGAGAAATTTGGGGGAAAATGTGTAAAGTTCTTAGACCGAGTTTTGGGGTTTTGAAAGGCGAAATGAGGTCGAATTTGGATAATTATTGTATGGTTGGACTCGTGGTTGACTAGGTGTTCGGATTTTATAATTTTGGTCGGGTTCCGAGACATGGGCTCAAGTTCACTTTTTGGGTGATTTCCTAATTCTTTGCTAAACTCATAATTTCATTATTTAGATTAGTTTTTTATAGTTATATTTATAGTAAGTAATTACTTTTGGCTGGATTTGAGCCGTTCGAAGTTGGAAAGTCGAGGGAAGGCATTCTTATTGATTGAGTGAGTGAGGTTTGAGGTAAGTGACTTGTCTAACCTTGTGTGGGGGAAATCCTCTTAGGATTTGGTACTGTTGTGACAATTTTTGATATGTGAGTGCCATGTACTTGAGGTGACGAGTGCGTACACAGGCAAATGTTGAAATTCCGGTTATCGCTAAGTAGTTTTCTTTTTATGCTTTAACCGAGTTATTTTAGCATATGTAGTCATCATGTTTAGCCTAATTTCACATGTCTACCTTTCTTATCTCTTATTTGCAATTTGTGCTACATGCTTAGTTGAATTACCTGCTTTCTTGATTCCATATTCATTATTTAACTGTGTGATTTCTTACTCGAAATTGCTATCCTTGAAATATCATTGTTTCAGTTGTTATGTTTTGGTTTCCATGATTATTGTTGAGATGATTGTTTGTTACTGTGGTACGAGGTTTCTGCAGTGTGGAGTGTTACTGTGGCACGAGATTTCTGTCGTACGGATCGTTATTGTAGCACGAGGTTTTTGTTGTGTGGATTGTTATTGTGGTACGAGGTTTCTGCTATGCAGAGTGTTATTGTGGCACGAGGTCTCTGCCGTAAAAAGTGTTATTTGGCACGAGATTTCTGCAGTGCAAATTGTTATTTGGCACTAGTTTTATGTCGTGCGGATTTTTATTGTGGCACGAGGTTTATACCATGTAGTTGTTGTTCCTCTAGTTGTTGTGTTGTTGTTGTTGTTGTTGTTGTTGTTGTTGTTGTTCCTATCGCGCCCCTTTTTTTCCCTCTGCGGAGAGAGAGATGTCCGGGTTTTGACATTATATGGGGATAATAACTCACTTCCTTTTGGGAATTGGGTATTTGAAGAGTCGCCACCTAACGGATTATGGTGCGTTAGGACACCCAGAGCAGTTAACTCTTGAATTGGTTTGCATTACCAAAGATTTAGGGTAAGGGCTCGAAATAAACTTGAAGGAAAGGTGTTAGGTATCCCTCTCGGCCCACAACGGTGGGTCCCAACCGAACTTATACTTATGAATTAGTTCATCATCAAATAAATAGTTGAAACAAGTAATTGCGAATAAAACATGTTGGACATTGTATGACTCAAATAATAAGACAAAGGATTTGAACAAGTTGTGTACATACAAAATAAAGTTTTAATCAAAGGGATTTGGGAAAGAGGGGTCCTAGGTTGGTTAGCCTACAGGATCACCCCACGCAATGTTAGGTAAACACTCCTCAATGAGGGGCTACACGTGACATTAGCGTGTAGTCATCATTTCCCATATCTACCCTTCCCACCCCTTAGCGGTTATTAAAGCGAGTGTTGGTTAGCGATCTCTATTGCGTGCTGTTACTTGTCCCTTCTTAATGGTCCTGGAGGAAATTAAGAGCTCTACCTACAGGCAGTTCTAGACAGACCCTTAGGCTTAAAGGAGAAAATACTAGGGCGACAATCAATAACACATAGGACTTTAGCAAATAAAAGCAGGAAAGAGCAAATAAGAGGCTCAGTTTTACCTCCACAGATAAGGCATGTAAATAGCACGACTCAAACACAAATAAGGGTAATATTGTTAAACAGTATCCTAAGACATGATGTTTAGGCGAATATCAGAACATGCAGTTCTTATTTTATAACTCAGAAGCATGGGCCCTAATCAGTTTGCCTACTGACTTTAAGCCTGTTAATCATTAAGTAGTACACACAAAGAGGCAGTTTCCATTTTTTATAAGAGTTGATTACCTAAGGCTTGCCTAGGCGTGGGGCAGTGCACAGTTTTTACCAGAACCATTAGGAGTTCAGAAGTCATTTTTGCCTAAGAGCATGCTGTTCTAGGTGTTACAAAATACAGGGATTATTACCAGTTTGTTTAAAGCAAGATGCGACTGTTAATACTCCTTTTCATGCATCAGTAGTTTAACTAGGCGTAGCTGAGTGAGTATGAACGAGAACCTAATCATGGTATCTAATGATTTATATGAAGGATTCCTAAAGCACTATTTCTAAATGTACAGCATGATTGTAGAAAAGCAGGATTTCTAAATGTATAAAGGTTACAGCATCATACTATCAAGTGTGCAGGAGCAACAATTTTATGTTAGTGCTCTTTATCCTAAAATAGGATTTTTGAGTGATAACAAGAATGTCAAAATGAGATACTGAAACAGTATACATGAAACCTAAGAGCATGGTCTCTAATACATGATATGCTTTTCACATGTTGGTCCTAAACATGGATTCTATTGCGCATATAGGAAATGTAAACCTAAAGCATGGTTTCTACCCCTCTGATATCTATAACATGCATAGCTGCCTCCCATTTTCACTATCCATCCCCAATATCTGTTTACAACAAATTAATACAGGCCAATATCGAATGAATTACACAAGTAAATAAGAAAAATAAGAAGTTACACTATAGGGAGACTGAAGCATGCCCAAATGATTTTCCCAAGCCTCCAATAGCCTCAAATGCCAAATTTCATAGACAATATCATTGTCTAGGTGCGTCAGAGTTCCCCAAGGATCTCAAGGATCCCTAGCAGTGCTCACACCTAGACTTTATAACCAGAACTGAGTAAGTGCAGTGTGAAAGAGCCAGCTCCAGTGCATCAGAGTTCAGAGGGATCTCATAGGGATCCCAAGGCAGTCACACACTGGAGGGGAAGAACTTAAGGACCTAAGAGTGGAGTGAGAGAGTGGTTGACATGGTTTTTTAAAAGGGTTTTAATAGGAAAGCAGTATTTGAAAAAGACTCAGTAGTTTTATAAACAGAAGAGTTGTTCGGTAAAACAGTTTTAACAAGAGTTGTGTAATCAAATAAACAACAGATCAAATATATAGCCAAGACAGATTCAGCAACACTCAAAGAACAGTCCTTCACACAGGGGTGATGGGAATTGGGGACACATAGAGCACATAGTATACATGAGCATAGCAATTCTTGTGGGGGTTTAAGGGATTAGGGAATAGCTAGGGGTACCAACACAGTAGGAATTTCAGAAATAGTCATAGAATCAGCCATTTAAAGTGACAGATCAGTTTGCATATCAAAACTGGATAACAAATAGACCAGCATTTAAAATAGGTAGAGTCATGTTGAGACATACTACTAGGGGGGCAGAACATGTTCTGAAAGGCCCTAAGAGGGTTAGACTAGCATGCTAGATGAAGCAATAATGTAAACATGTCAATTACATGATGAACAACAGAACTCTAGATAGAAACAAATTAGAAACATGATAAACTGAAGCAGTAAAAGAAACATATTAGTTTTGGGACTTGAATTGAAATCAGAACATACCAGTAGAGAGATAGTAAACACAAAGTGAGGAATAAGAGAGCACAATAGTTAGCCTTGGCTTGCAGCCGGCTAACTCAGAATAATAGCAAGTAACCAAAGAGAGAGAGAGCAGAAAAGTTTTGAGTTTGGGAGAGTTTTGAACTAATGTGTTTGTGTGTTGTGTTAATGAAAGAGCAGGGTACTTATAGTGTGAAAACAGGTAGAAAATAATGCAATAATCATAGTTCATCAATAGTTATGGAACTATATACTAATTAGAATCAAGTTAGTATAAGTACTTCCCTTTAATTAAGGAGTTAAGTAACAAATAAGGAAAGAAATCAATGTACGACCAATAAGGACAGACTTCAAATACAGTAGGTATAGAGTAAACAATTAGGGCTAGGTTCATAAGGTTCTAATTAAGGAAATAACATAAGAATCAATTAACAGCATAGTCAATCGCGTAATAAGGCAAGAGAATGATATAAAGGTCGAAAATAAGAAAGGGTATCAACCACAGGAAATCAGTAAAAGATATTAATCACAGGAGATCAGGGATTTAACTAGAAATAGTACTGATTAGAGGAAATTACCACAAATTTCCGTCAACAAATAAAGTAAACATAATATAGGCGGGAGAAGCAAATATCAGAAACCCTAATGAGCATAAGGAGGTAGAAAATCATAGAAGCTCAGAACATATGCATGAGAAACAGGTATACATACAAATCAGATAAGCAAAGACAGTTTCGGAACCCCGGATTAAAACCAAAATAATTAGGGTTTTCAACATGATGAATCAAATAAAAGGAAAAACTTAAATAAACCGCTTAAACATGGTAGAAATCATAGAATAATACTAAAAATCAGAGGGAAGGTCATTTAGAAAAGGGGTTAAGAAACCCTAGTTTCGAAGATGAAGAGGCGTTATTGAAAAATCGGGAAAATTATCAGGAAAATAGTAAAGATAACTCAAAATATACTCAGATCTGTGGTAGATCTAAAAAGTCAAGAGATGAGTTAGGGTTTCAGAGAGAGATAACCCAGAGATGGAGAGATTCCGGCTTAGAAGCCATGGATCTAGCTGGAAAATAGAAAAATCTAACTCAGACGGGCCAAGGTGACCAGAGAACGACAAGAATCAGACTATAGGTGTGAGTTTAACAGCCACTAGTCCCTTGAGAACCTTCGAGATGGCAAGAATCCGGCGTGTGGGGGAGCCATGGAGGCTAGGGGTGGTGGTGATTGATATCGGCGAGCCAACGGCCGACAAGTAGGAGTCGCGGTTATGCAAAAAGCTTGAGAGAGAATGAGAGAGTGTAACGGTAGCGTGAAAGAGAGAAAATGAGGGTTTGTAGGGGGGTAGTCTATTAGGTTAAATTAGGAAAGAGGGGATCTTGACCATTGATTAGAATTGATCAACGGTCTAGATTGGACCAGGGATTGGGTCGGGTAATTTAGGAATTGGGCTTTGGGGTATTGGGCAGATTTAATTGGGGGTTTTTGGGGCTGGTTTAATTAGGTTAAAATTGAAATGAAATTGGCTATTTATTAAATACCCAATTAAATAAAATAAAATAATTTACGAAAATAGCTGATAATTGTACAAAATAAATTTCATTCATAGAAAATAGTTAAAAATGATTACTTAGTATTTAAAAATACAAATGATTAATTTCTGGATAAAAATAGTACGGAATAATATGATTGGGCTATAATTGCAAAGTTATTGCAATTATAGCCAAAAGGTGCCAATTTGGTTAATTATGGAATAATTTGGTTTAAATAGGACCATAAATAATAAATTAAATCAAGAAATGCTTTTGAAATCATTTATGATGCAATTCTGTAATTATTTGTTGGAAATAAAATGCTGGACAAATTAATAAAAATATAGAAAAATTGTGAAAAAATACCAATTGCTATTAATGCATGTTTCGAAAAACTGTTCTTTTGGGAAGGATAGTATCGGATGGATTTATGCGGAGTTATGAATAGGAATCTGAAACGTAACGGATGTGTTATAGAGAAAGTATCTAAATAGCTATAGAGTAAGAAGCGGGAATTGATGATGGCCGGTTACGTTTAAAACATTTGCAGAATGTGAACATTATGAACAGAAACCGGAGCAAAGATTGCTCCCATTTGAAGAATGGTTGCTTCCTAGATTACATACAAAACTTAAAACACGATGCATGAAAATATATATGGATTATTGCGAGAATTTAAACATGATACAAATTCCCTTTGGACCATGGAGATTGTCTTTGGACGGTGAGGATGATGTCCTTATACCATGACATCCCAGGCCAAGAATCGTGAGATAAGGGATTCGTAGGCCGTGAAATGATGTTCTCGGGCCATGAGAATTGTGCCTCTGAACCATGACGCCTTTGAATAATGATGTGCAATTTTGATAGATCTTCAGTCCATGACATGGTGTCTTCCGGCTATGAGAATGATGCCTCCGGACTATGACACCTTTGGACAAAAATGGCGATGTTTCAGCCTATGAAATGCAAAGACATGATGCCGGGTCATATAAGAAGCGAAACAAGATAGAGCTTAGTCTTGCATAAGATTGGGACAGAGCTTAGACCCCGGGAAGGCAAAATAGTGCTAGATTTCAAGTAGCATAGCACTCGGTATTAGACAAGGAAAGGCAGAGCTTAGCCATATGTAGTTGAGGAGGCAGGGCTTAGCCTCATGCAAGAAAGGGAGACAGTACTTAGTCTCATGCAGAGAAAGGCAATGCTTAGCCTTATGCAGAATAGGAGACAATGCTTAGTCTCATGCAACTAGGAGAAAGTGCTTAGTCTCATGCAAGGAAAGGCAATACTTAGCCGTATGCAGTTGAGGAGGCAAGGCTTAGCCTCATGCAAGGAAGGGAGACAATGTTTAGTCTCATGCAAGGAAAGGCAATGCTTAGCCTTATGCAGTTGAGGAGGTAGGGTTTAGCCTCATGCAAGGAAGTGAGACAATGCTTAGTCTCATTCAATTAGGAGATAGTGCTTAGTCTCATGCAAGGAAATGCAATGCTTAGCCTTATGCAATTAGGGAGGAAACGCTTAGCCTCATGCAAAAAGAGGAGACAATGCTTAGTCTCGATGTAAGGAAAGGCAGTGCTTAGCCTTATTCAATTGAGGAGTCAATGCTTAGCCTCATGCAAGAAGAGGAGACGTTGCTTAGTCTCGATACAAGGAAAGGCAGTGCTTAGCCTAATGCAATTGAGGAGGCAATGCTTAGCCTTATGCAAGAAGATGAGACATTGCTTAGTCTCGATGCAAGGAGAGGCGGTGCTTAGCCTAATGCAATTGAGGAGGCAATGCTTTGCCTCATGCAAGAAGAGGAGACATTGCTTAGTCTCGATGCAAGGAAAGGCAGTGCTTAGCCTTATGCAATTAGGGAGGCAATGCTTAGCCTCATGCAAGAAGAGGAGACAATGCTTAGTCTCGATGCAAGGAAAGGCAGTGCTTAGCCTTATGCAATTAGTGTGGCGATGCCTAGCCTCATACAATTAGGAGACAGTGCTTAGTCTCATGCAGGGAAAGGCAATGCTTATCCTTATGCAAAATATGAGACAATGCTTGGTCCCATGCAAGGAAAATCAATGCTTAGCCTTATGCAGTTGAGGAGGCAGGGCATAGCCTCATGCAAAATAGGAGACAGGGCTTAGTCTCATGCAAGAAAAGGAGTCAGGGCTTAGTCTCATGCAATGGAAGGCAATGCTTAGCCTTATGCAGTTAGGGAGTCAATGCTTAGCCTCATTTAAAGAAAAGACAATGAGTGATAGAAGAGTATTTCTTATCTGGAGACATGTTTGCATTTGGCGACTTGCCATTATAATTTTTGATGTGTGTACATATTTGCGAATATTCCTTGTTCCTGCATCCAAAGAAAAATCGTGAGTTTTGCGGGAAAAGTTGGTTCGTGCCTTCGTCTTCTGCTTGCCCATGTTCCTGTCTTGAGATTCTATTTGAGTTACCCTGGGTAACATCTGGCTGTCATAGAAATAAAGTTTTCGAAAATTTGATGAATGTAGTTATTTAAAAACATAGTAGTATGCAATATCAAGTAAATTAGATGAACCAATGACTGTGACACTTTTAGAAACATTGCGACTTCTTTGCATTAGAATTTTGCGACTCCTCAAAATTCTGCCCCAGTTTTGATAAGCGATTCTTCGTCCGTTCGGCATATGATGAAATTGGCTGGATTTACTCCGGAATTTTGAGGGTCCTCCTCAAAATTGTGCCCCAGTTTTTGACAAATGGGGAAAATGAAGATTTTATTAAGATATGACCGAACCCACAGGGCTGCCTACGTATCCCCTCTTAAACGGGAATCAATTCAAGTGTAGTTCAGTTATATCAGATAAAAAAATGTAAACAATCCTAAACATAGTATCTTTTGACTGCATCTGAGTTGATAGGTTTTGGCCAAATTTCTCCGTCCATTTCTATAAGTATGAGTGCTCCTCCTGTTAGTACTCTGTGAACCATTTAGGGCCCTTGCCAATTAGGTGAAAATTTCCCTTTGGCTTTATCTTGATGCAGGAAGATCCGCTTCAGCACCAGTTGCCCAGGTGTGAACTGTCTAGGTCTAACCCTTTTGTTGAAAGCTCTGGACATTCTGTTGTGATAAAGTTGACTGTGGCATACCAGATTCATTCTTTTCCCGTCAATAAGAGATAATTGTTCGTAGCGACTTTGTATCCATTATGCATCACTGAGTTCTGCTTCTTGTATAATTCTCAAAGAAGGAATTTCGACTTCGGCGGTTCTGCTTATTGTATAATTCTCAAAGAATGACAGATTTAGTACCGTAGACCAATATGTAGGGAGTTACTCCGGTTGATGTGCAAACTGTGGTATGATACCCCAATAAGGCAAATAGTAATTTTTTGTGCCATTGTTTGTGGTTGTCTACCATCTTTCTCAATATTTTCTTAATATTCTTATTTGCAGCCTCCACGGCTCCATGCATTTGAGGCCTGTATGCTGTGGAATTCTTATGCTTGATTTTAAAGGTTTCACATTTGTCTCTCATTAAGTCACTGTTGAGGTTGGCAGCATTGTCGGTGATGATGGATTCTGGTACCCCGAATCGGCAAACAATACGATCCCTGAGAAAATCTACGACGACTTTCTTGGTTACAACTTTGTAAGATGTAGCCTCAACCCATTTTATAAAGTAATCTATGGCTACTAAAATGAACCTATGCCCGTTCAAAGTGGCGGGCTCGATCGGGCCGATGACATCCATTCCCCAAGCAGTAAAAGGCCAAGGTGCACTTATTGCATTGAGTTCATTTGGTGGTACCATCATATCTGCATGTATTTAGCACTGATGATACTTTTAGACATACCTGATGTAGTCCATTTCCATAGTCACCCAAAAATATCCTGCTCTCAATATTTTCTTGGCTAAAATGAAATCGTTCACGTATGGTCCGCAAGTTTCGGCATGTATCTCTTCGAGCAGTTTGGAAGCTTCCTTAGCGTCAACGCACCGTAATAATCCTAAGTCTGGAGTCCTTCTGTATAGAATTCCTCCACTTTGGAAACAATGGTTGGATAATCTTCGGAGTGTGCGTTTCTGAGTATAATTTGCATGCTTCGGGTATTCTCCTTTTGCCGAGTATTTCTTGATATCATGGAACCATGGATTCCCATCCGTTTCTTCTTAAACATGAGCGCAATAAGCTGGATGATTATGGATTCTTACTAGAATAAGGTCGATGAAATTCTTGTCCGGGTGTTGTATCATGGAGGACAAAGTGGCCAATACGTCTGCGAACTCATTCTAGATTCTCAGAACAAGCTTGAATTCTATCTTTGTGAATCTTTTTGTCAACTCTTGCACATGATATAGATACGGTAGTATTTTGGTATTCTTTGTAGCCCACTATCCTAGAACCTAATCTACCAGAAGGTCTGAATCACCAATGACCAACAATTCCTGGATATTCATGTCAATGGACAAATTGAGCCCCAAGATGCAAGCCTCGTATTCTGCCATATTGTTGGTGCACGGAAACCTGAGTTTTGCAGATACTGGATAATGCTGACATGTTTTTGATACTAAGATAGCTCCAATACCCACTCCTTTGAAGTTTGCAGCTCCACCGAAAAACATTCTCCAACCATCGTATGTTTCGGTGATATCTTCTCCTATGAACAATACCTCTTTATCGGGAAAATATATTTTCAGTGGTTCGTATTCTCCACCTACAGGATTTTCTGCAAGATGATTCACCAATGCTTGCCCTTCGATCGCCTTCTGAGTTACATAGACGATGTCAAATTCTCTCAATAGTATCTGTCATTTTGCCAACTTTCACATAGGCATATGGGTTTCTGGAAAATGTATTTTAGAGGATCCATCCTTGATATGAGATATGTAGTGTATGCATAGAATTAATGCCTCAATTTCTGAGCTATCCACATCAGAGCACATCATGTGCATTCCAACAAAGAATACCGTACTTCATAGGGTGTGAACTTATTACTTAGATAGTATATGGCCTGCTCTTTTTTCCCCGTCTCGCCATGTTGTCCCAAGACACAATCGAAGCCCCATCTAGTATAGACAAATAGAGTAGCAGAGGTCTCCTAGGTTCTGGCGGGACCAGGACTGGTGGTGTGGACAAATATTCCTTGATTTTGTCAAAAGCTTTCTGGTAGTCTTCAGTCCAACTTATTGCGACATCCTTCTTTAAAATTTTAAAAATTGGCTCACAGATCATGGTCGATTGCGCTATGAAGCAGCTGATGTAATTGAGACGCCCCAATAAACTCATCGCATCTTTCTTGTTATTTGGCGGTAGCAGATCCTGGATAGCCTTGCCATTGACGGGTCTAGCTCAATTCCTCGGCAGCTGACGATGAATCCCAATAACTTTCCGTCAGGGACCCCAAAAACACATTTTGCGGGATTCAGTTTAAGATTATACCTTCGAAGCCGATCAAAGAACTTTCTTAAATATGCTATATGATCTGTGCCCTTCTTAGATTTGATGATGTCGTCATCCACATATACTTCTATCTCTTTGTGTATCATGTCGTAGAAAATGATTGTCATAGCTCTCATATTTGTGGCCCCAGTATTCTTAGACCAAATGATATTATTTTATAGAAATACACTCCCCATGGTGTAATAAAGGCTATTTTCTCGGCATCTTCTTTATCTATCCAGATATGATGATATCTCGCAAAGCAATCCACAAAGGATTGGAGTTCATGCTTGGTACAATTGTCGATCAGTATATGTATGTTAGGTAACGGGAAATCATCTTTGGGACTTGCTCTGTATAAATCCCGATAGTCGACACACACTCTAACCTTCCCTTGCTTCTTCGGAACTGACATGATGTTAGCCAACCAGGTAGGATATTCGACCACTCTAAGAACCTTAGCTTTGATCTGCTTGGTGACTTCCTCTTTGATTTTAGACTCATATCTGGCTTGAACTTTCTGAGCTTCTGCTTTATGGGTCGGGACATCAGATTGGTAGGTAATTTATGAGCCACTATAGATGTGCTCAGACTAGTCATATCATCATAAGACCATGCAAAAATATCTTTATACTCTTTCAGGAAATGGGTGTACTCTTCTTTATCTAATGGTGACAGGTGAATGCTTATGCAAGTTTCTTTGACTGTTTCGGAATCTCCCAAATTTACTACCTCAATTTCGTCAAAATTAGACTTAGGCTTGTTCTTAAAATTTTCCACTTCTCTGACAATTTCTTCAGGTATTATATCTTCTTCTTTTGTTTCCTCTGAATCACTATCCTTATGTTGCTTTGTCTCATTACATGCCACAGATGTTGGTTCATCAGGATAAGTAATAATAATGCTGTAGTGAAATGTAAAGGATAATAATGAATACTAAAATAGAAATGCATTAAATTAATCTTGAAAACAAGTACGACTCGATGACTCGAGCAAATATTTCAAAACAAAATACGTCCAAGACAAAATACTAAAAATGTCTTAACTGATTAAAGTTGCTTTTAAAATAGATCATGCTAATTCTCAGGCTACCCAGGAACTCGACGGGCCCGGGACGGTGCAATAGTCCAGTTCTTGAGAATAACTTATTTTACCACAGTCTGAATTGTAAGGTCTTCCTTCTCCTCCTCCTCCTCAACTATTGCATTGCAATCCATGTCTTCATCATCTAGAAATAGATTCCTCAGTCCAGCTAAAGCCTCATCTTCTTCAAATCCCCATATCGCATCAGTCTGTTGAAATGTCTAGTGCAAATGCGATATTGGATGTTCAAGTGGGTAATAAGGACCATGCCATGGTGGCGACCAATTCTGATACTCGTGTCAGATGTATTCATACCCAAGCTCGAATGTTGTGCCATGGCATTTTAGCTGTATCGGTTTGGTGATCCCTTGGAGATTCTTGCCGAGACCCTTGCCGGGTTCATACCCTGTCCATAACAATATGCTTTCAATCTTATTACTTCACCATTTGTTTTTCTTAATTGCATTGATGCGCTCGATCCGATGGTACATTTCTCCACCCAACTTTCTTCTATTTTCGACAACCGGAACATCTTGATTGGTGTAAATGGGATTACTTTCGTCCCCATGGATGATTACTTCCTATTGATTCCATTCGAACTTCATGGCCTGGTGTAGCATAGAGGCTACGGCCCCAGCAGCATGTATCCACGGTCGTCCCAACAACAAATTGTATGTGGAGGATATGTCCAATACTTGAAATTCAACATCAAACCAAGTCGGGCCCATCTGCAAACATAGGTTGATTTCCCCAGTCGGGGCCCTTTGGGACCCATCAAATGCTTTCACGTTCATAGTTCCTGCTCGTATCTCATGCAAACCTTTACCCAACCTCTTCAAAGTAGTCAATGAACAAATGTTGAGACTTGAACCCTCATCTATCAAGACCCTGGCAATGAATTTATCCTGAAACTGCACTGTGAAATATAGTGCCCTGTTGTGACTCAGTCCTTCTGGTGGTAGCTCGTCTTCGTGAAAAGTGATCTTGTGGCTTTCCAACACTTGTCCTACCATGTTGGCCATTTCTCCGCTGGTGATATTGTTGGGTACATAGGCTTCGATCAACACTTTCATCAATGCATTCATATGCGCCATCAGAACTCTGTAGTAGTGATAGAATGGATATCTGAGCAGGGGTTTTGTTCAGATGATCAACCACAAAATACTCTCTTTCTTGCACCTTTCTCCAAAGATCACCTGGGCACGTTTTAATGATAGGCTGCTTGGGAGTGTGATTCTTTACTTGTTCCTCCCAAATGCTCGGTCGTGTAAACCCTACCGGTCCTGGTCATACCTTGTGCTGCACCGATTTTTTCTATTTTGCCCTTTCCTTTCCTTCTTCTATCTTCAACATAGGCCCAAGGTATGGCATTGGACTTAAATAACGGTGTGGGTGCTACTGTCACGATAAAGGGTGTGGTCACTTCCACCTCAAACAGAGTTGGCGTAGCTGAGGGCGTTGTTACTTCAACCTCAAACGGGGTCGGTGTGGTTACTTCAACATTAATTGGTGACTGAATCTGCACCACAATAGGTGTGAGAATGACTGGAGGTATTTTAGGTTCATCCCCTTCACGAATGAGCCCGATTGATCCTTCCAGATCCTTCGTCAATTTCGATCACATTTACCCCCTCGCCCATGTGATCTGGGAGGGGATTGTTGCGGATATTAGGTGCAGTCTCTTTTGCTTGTATAACCTTGGTGTCAATCAGCGTATGGATCTTATCCTTCAAAGTGCGACATTCATCGATCGTATGACCCTTCATGCCCGAGTGGTAGGCACATGTCTTGTTTTGATTGACCCACTGAGAGGAATTTTCCATGGCAACTGCGAGAATGGGAGTGACATAACCGGCAGCCTTCATGTCATGACCCAAATCGATGGGCCCCGACGGGCACCCGGTACCTTACTCAACCGAGTACCAACGTAACATATCTTTCTTATTACATCATCATATACACGTGACATACGAGTCTAATAGGCTAACATGATCATTTATAAACTCAAAACATAGGCCGATAAGGTCGTACAATCTTTCACGTATACGACATATGTTTACAAGCCTCTAAGAGTACATAAATATCATAAAGGTCGGGACAGAGGCCTGCCATACCAAACAATACACGTCTAAATCATACTAACTAAACAAGCAACTCCGAAGCAAATGGAGCGCATCAACATCTTCCGCTGAGATGATAGCCTACTTGGAGGGCTCTCGACCTGTCTATTGGGACATGCGGTCATGAAATGCAGCATCCCCAGGCAAAAGGGACATCAGTACAAAAAATGTACTGAGTATGTAAGGCACATAAATAAGTACATAACAGACATGGAAGAAATCTAGAGTAATTGACTCAACCTGTAAGTCTGGATAACTATGTAAATCATAAATTACTTTTAACATCATGCATATGCGTATGAATGCCATGTCGTGCATAGGTACATGTTTCATAACATCATCAGCCTCTGAGGGCATCCCATCAATTCATATCAGCCACTGTGGGCAAAATCATCAATGTATACCAGCTGATCAGGTGGTGATGCGTGTATAACGCCATAACATTTACCATATCCCATATACATATACATATATACGCGTATATAACGCCATCTCGTCATGGATCAATGTACATGAATTCAATGCATGAAAAGTACATTAATAATATCTTTCGGAATGTCATAAGACCATTTTGCCTTTGAGTAATATAATAAAGTAAACTCTTTTCAACTTTCGTATTTTTTTAGACCCATGAACAAATGATAAAATATTATGACACATGGAAATTAAAGAATATAAGCACCTATAATACTTCTATGAATAGAGTCATTTATGGAAGTTGTGCATTTTCTCGTTTTGTTTGTATGTATGGGTCATACCAAAAATAAAGAACGAATAACCTTAATATACCTGAACCGATTCTTTTGACAATCCATCTAACACACGTCAATTGCAACAACGCGTAATGGCGAATCGAAGTAGGTGAAAATCCGTATGATATTCTTGAGGAAGATTGCACCGTACTCCCTTAGAATCGCAAAATCCCATTGCATTTACGTAACATAATCTCGTATGGATATTTGTTGTATCTTCATACACACTTTTTCATAGTCTTCATTTTTCACGAAAATAGGCGAATGGGGAAAGAATAGAAATAGCAAGAAGGTCCATGCACAAAAGAATAGAAATAGCAAGAAGGTCCATGCACAAACAGAAGACAATTTCATTCATGCCCACATTTAGAGCCACCTTTGTAATCACATGGTACCCAGTATTGAACAGTTGTACCATGGGCTTTCCATATCTCAGCCCCATTTCCTACTACAACTTTTGTCATTTTGTTCATCTCCATACAAGGTAAAGTATTTTGTTTGGTTAGCTTCTAGGAAGGCTTGCTTTACTAGGAAGACAACAATTCCCTTTTTATGTGTTGCAAGGTTTTCTCGGCAGATTCATCCATAAGCTTATCTAGCTTATGCATTTCCTTTTGAATTATATATAATTAGCTCTTATCTTGAAGGTTTGTGGGCCCCACTTTGTGTCTTAGTTGGCCAAAACTACTCCACATTTTTCCATCTTTTATGTGATTTTAGGAGTCACATAATTGACCTTAGGTGGCTGCCACATTGCGGTGGGGGTGGAGTTTAATCTTATCCAAATATACCTCCAATTAATTAGGTAATGTCATGTTACCCGGTAATTAATCAATTACCCGCAAAATTGAGAATTATTCTCACTTACTTAAAATATTACTCACTTTTCACATACCTTATATACCTTACTAGTATGGTCATGTGGTACCTCGTATGACACTAGTCCATAAATACCGGATATTTTAACTCGGGTCGTATTTTAACCCAAAATGCCAAACTTGCACAAAATTCATTTTCTTTGACTTGCTTCCTCTTTCACCTTCATGAATTTACTAATCGCTTGTGAAATAGCATAATCTTTATAATCTCTAAAAAATCTTTTACTTGGACTGATGTCAATTACCTTACAACAAATTTAACGTACAATGCTTCAGGGTACAACATCGTTGTAACTTAATACTCCGAAGCGTGACATCACCGTAATGTAATATTGTTGGGTGCAACACTGTCGTAACTTAATGCTGCAAAGGGTAACATCATTGTAATATATTACTACAGAGCATAACATCGACCTAATACTGCGGGGCGTAACATTATTCCCCCCTTTAGAACATTCGTCCTCGAGTGTTGATTGATGCACTTATAATTTTCATAACTTATATCTTCTGAATACTTTAGAACTTCCCTTGCTATCTAGGCGACTATTATGTGAATGAGTCCAAAGTCCAAGGCATTCCCCCCTTAGGCCTCCTTCTCACACCATAACTTGTAGTCGGAATCCTTCCAATCTCGTAATTATTGCTACCTTTCATCATGCAGCCTGTACAATTTTGACCTTGTAAGTGTGACCAATCTCTAGGCTTCATATGCAGAGCTTGATAAGATATCCCTTTGGGCATCTATGAATATACTTACGTTCTTCGCTCGGTGCTTTGTTGAATTCACGAATATTGCTATATCTCATCGCATAGGTCCGTTTAGCCATCCGTATGAATTTACTGCCATAAATCTTACTTTAATTTATCGTTGCTGAGGTCTGCTATCAAATCCTAGCTTACTCTCGTTGCTTATCCATATGTACAAATTTAAGTCTTTTAATGCTTCCTCATTACTGCTCATCTTTAGAATGACATCCTAATCTCATCTTATACTTTGTGACCTTTGTCCATCCATTGTTGATTCACCTCAATATTGATCTACAATATACCATTGATAACTTAAAACTTCTTACGTAATACTTTGCCCATAGGTCTTACGTTACATCAAGGAATATTTGAAGTGATTTCCATAATCGTATTTCATAGTGTCTGAATGTGATTCACCTTATGGGGTATCCTAATTTCGTACTGCCAGCGAAATGTTTTCTCCTTCTCTTCTTTTTTTTCAAATTATTATTCAAACGAAGGCTCAAACATCATCCTTTATCTGTCACAATTAAAACCTCATTTTATTTCCAGGTCAGCATTTCATTCCTTCTAAATGCTATTAATCTTAGACTCCTTTGAGTTCATTCAATACTGAACTTTCAATAACTTAGAGAAACTATTATCTCTCTTGTTTCCATGGACTTAATCCCGAGGACTTATCCATTCTCGTCACCTTTTCACTTACCTTTCCTCATCCTTACTCATGTTTCCTTAAAACTTTGTCGCTCTACCATACTTTAGCTTGCAACCTATACATATCCAGTATACTACTCGCAACTTTCCTTAACTTGCTTGCACCATAGATTTCCTTATGTTATTATGGAACGTCAAGCGAGACATCACATCATCTCCAACTTTTCTCTACTCTCTTAACTAGATCTCTCAGTACTTAGAAACCATAGGCAGGAAGACATGCCGCCGATGATGCCGCTATCATTCTCGGTTATTGGATCCCCGTGCTTATAGCCTTCTATCCGAAGTATGGACTATTCACGATCTTCTGTCTTTGAGTATCTCGTACGTTGTTTACCTTTACCTTACTCACCTTAAAATCACGCATCGTATCTTCTATCTCTTTCCTGACCGCCCTTCCACCTAGGTGTAATTCACGCCCATAACTTGAAGCTCTATTATAATACTCACACTAATGGTACATACACAATCTGGTGGGAGCTTCGTACTGACTTCTTATGAGGCTGGTACTTCTTCTAACTAGCTTCCTTGTAGAGCCATTATAGATTATGGTTGTTGTGTTATTTCTCTTGAACATCTGATATTAATAGTGATTCTGTCATGTTCTCAAGCACAACTTCTATAATTTTTCTATGTCCAATAATCAGACTCCTGATTTACTTGGGTGATGTAATTCTTTAGTTTCTTCTTCCTTCTGATCAGCATTTATGTAGACTTAAGCTATCTTCCGATCTGTGGCTCATGGTATCAGTTATTACCTTAGCCTTTCATGGGCATTATGGAATATCCATGATACAATCTTCTAACAATTCAATCCTTTGTCTATGCTCTGGGCTCAATTCTTTCTTTTAACTTATATCGGAGTCTTCTATGGCTGTATGATTGTCAACAAATATGCTGCCTGGATAATGCTCCAAAATCTTGAGTGTATCCATAACGTACTAACTCTGGATCATTGATCGAATAATTCATTTCGTTCCATCTCAGCTTCCTTTAAACGCGTGCAATTACTTTTCCTGGTTTTTCTGCCCTTTGTTGCGTGCATACTTAACTCATCCTAGTTCCCACACATGCTAGAATTTTTGTGCAACTCATATAGTCTCGAATAATTACCTTCGATCTTTCTCCCCGTTCATTAGCCACGGTAGGTGCCACTTTCTTTTGGAGGGCATACAATTTTTATTGTGAGACTGCTTTTACATGACCATTTCTCCTTCGAATTACTTTGTTTAGGTTGAAGCCTTCTCCCTTATTTCCACAGCTAGTCTTCCATTGTAGTACTTAGGGAGGACTCTCTGACTCTTATAAAGCTGTGGGCTTATTACATTGTATACTCGACGGACCTCCTGATGTCCTTCCTTGCCTATACTTATCCGTAGTTACTTACCTCCACGCCCTAGAGCTTGTGGGTTGCTTCTGAACTGATATTTTGATTGTCTTCCCAGTGGCACTCTCTTTTATTTCTGTAGCACTCATTCGGTACCTTTTTAACTTCCCCATATGAATATATATCAAGTATCATAATTATATTCTTCGAGGCTGAATTCTCCATGTTGGGTTCTACTATGTTTATCTTACACGATCTGATGACTCGTCTGTAACCTCCTGTTTAGGCATAACTGGGATCTTCCTGACCAATTACTAACTACTCGTTGGCCCATTCTCATATCAATATTCCTCGTAATCTTTCTTGGGTTATTTCCTTTATCTTAACTTACGTCTCACACTGGCTCTTTATTTATTAATAATAGCTCGGGTAGGAACCTTTTTTCCTCTCCTTGACGTCGTGCTTGCACAATAATCTTGAATCGTAGCGTATCTGTAAGATTTGGATATGTGTCATCTTATTCCTCTTTCATTTATCGCATTCTTCCTTTACCATTCCATAGTCACTAGAACCACTTAATTCCGACTTAATGCCACATCACTCCATATTCCCCCCTTTAGGGGTGTACTAAGAGCTGAAGCTACAAGGATCTACCTATAGATATTTTACCTCTTCATCTTTGGCATCGTTTCACAACATCAATGATCCTTACTCACCTTGCGACAATCCTTCTATACCAAGGATAACAAATCCCCTTACTCACGAGGGTGACACTTAATGTAACCGGTACATACCGCCCCTTAAGCTTAACTTTGCTAACATTGCTTGTTTTAGGGAAGTGTCTTCCTGAATGACCATTCTCTGAATTTCTCATGAATCTTCTTCTGTTGTCCATCCTATTATTGCCAGAACGCGATATGAAATTCTCATGATGCTGACTATTATCAAATCACTCAGTCCCTAATTCATAATTAGTTTATCTTGTTCACCGGTCCATATTAATTTCTATTAACCTGGTGTCTAATTTTTCCTTCTGTAAATCACGTTAGAGTTGCGAACTTATTTCTCGAAATGAGGATGTGACTGTATGACCTATACTCTTTTGTTATCTTAAGCTCCATCACCTTTCGTCTCTTTCTTCATTTGACTATAGGTTTTGTAACACTCTACCGTTATCATCTATGTATCACACCTTATTCATAATGCTTCCTTATCTCTCTTCTCAATTCTCTGCTATTATTTCTGCATATCCCTTTTCTTGTGAAAACTTTAACACGACATTCTTTTGCTTTTAACTCTCCTTGCTTCATTCATCGGCTCTTTGGGTTGCTCATCGTCCTCGCTCTATTAGGGACGAGAGTCACACTAAGGTAATATTTATCCCTTCCATGCTTTAGTTGGCCAAAGACTACTCCACATTTTGCCATCTTTTATGTGATTTTAAGAGTCACATAGTTGACCTTAGGTGGCTGCCACGTTGGGGTGGGGGTGAGATTTAATCTTATCCAAATATGCTCTCAATTAATTAGGTAATGTCCCATTACCCAGTAATTAATCAATTATCCGTAAAATTGAGAATTATTCCCACTTACTTAAAATATTACTCACTTTTCACATACCTTATACACCTTACTAGTATGGTCATGTGGTACCTCGTATGACACTAGACCATAAATACCGAGTATTTTAGCTCGGGCCGTATTTTACCCCAAAATGCCAAACTAGGACAAAATTCATTTTCTTTGACTTGCTCCCCCTTTCACCTTCATGAATTTACTAATCGCTTGTGAAATAGAATAATCCTTATAATCTCCAAATAATCTTTTATTTGGACTGATGTCAATTACCTTACGATAAATTTAACGTACAATACTTCAGGGTGCAACATCGTTGTAACTTAATACTGTGAAGTGTGACATCACCGTAATGTAATACTGCTGGGTGCAACACAGTCGTAACTTAATACTGCGCAGCGTAACATCACCGTAAAGTAATACTGCTAGGTGCAATACTGTCGTAACTTAATACCACGAAGCATAACATCATCGTAATATATTACTGCAGAGGGTAACATCATCGTAATATATTACTGTAGAGCATAATATCGATGTAATACTGTGGGGCGTAACAGCTTAAGAGCCTAAAACTTATAGTGGTAATATGCAGGTTGGGTGTTATAAGTATGGTAAGTGACTGTCACGCCCCGAACCTGGGGGCAAGACTGGCACCCAGTGCCTCACCTATCCTTGCGTACCAACTTGCAACTAAGGGACTCTAAACATATGATGTCATACTTTGGCCATGGGCCACATTGCAAGAACTACAAATGCTGACTAAATGTCAATATATAACTAGGCCGACAAGGCCGTCATAACTATTACAGCTGACAAACTAATCAAATATACATATAAGGCCTGCAAGCCCAACATATTGTACTAACTGACAGGATATGTCTACAAGCCTCTACTGATGGATATACTGTGATCGAAACAACTCCCCGACCTACTCATAACTTATATACATATATATAAAAGATATACATAAGGCTCTAGACCCGGAAACTCTGAAAGGCATGGAGCTTACCGATCAAGCTGAACTCGGGCAACACTTATTGAAGAGGCCTACCCATCTGTCTGTCTGACCTGCACACATGAAATGCAGCACCCCCAGAAACGTCAGTACAATATAATGTACTGAGCATGTAAGGCAACATACTGAAAGCTAAAACTGAACTGATAATATAATAACTGCAAGTAGCTGGAAGTCAAAGATAATCTGAAGATATACTTACCTGCTGATACAGACTTAACTCTCTCAATATAGTAAATAAAATAGTTGTCCGACCCTATAAGGCTCAGTATATATATAACTGCTCTGCCGTAGTAGGCTCGCTCATAAGCGCTCGACCATAATAGGCTCTGTATCTTGACCAACTGGACTCGCTCATAAGCGCTCGGCCACAGTAGGCTCGGTATATAACTTACCATCTGATTAGAGGTTGCCCAATAGGGGCCTGCCCATCGATTATAGGTCGATGGTAATGAAAATACTTTTAATACTGTATATATATAAATTCTCTGCTCTCTTTACTGGAAGAAGAAAATACTCAATCGAATACGAAGTCCCGATAAGGAGAATATTATAACTTACAAAGCTAGAAAAATATACGCAATTTGCGAGACTAGCAAAATATACGTAAATTTCGGGATATGAATTTTTCTTTATGCCTCGTTATCAAACTTGTATAATGATGAGATCATTCCAAAATGAAGGAAGAGCTTTGCCTTAACATACATGTTCCAGGAATTATTCGAACGGATCTACTTCTGCGAAATGTGGACGAAATTCACACTTGGACGAACTTGTTCAGCTTTGCTTCCAACGTTTTTTAACTAAACAGAAATGAGGTTAATATAATTGTTGAATCTTTGAAATTTCACTTTGAACTCTTTGGCTAATAGTTCTTTTGGACAAAATGGTGTGTTCTCTGGTTCTCACGTTTTTTGTGGTTCCAAATCAGATTGTAAAAATTGTTGTTTTATATTCTTTTCTTTCTATATAAGAATCTTTATGGATAAGGCTTTATAATTTAGTCTTGACACATGTAAAGGTGATTTATGACTCACCTTAAAACTAAGAAGGGGCTTCCACATCCCTTGGTATGATCTTGTTAATTTTATCCATTTATTAGTTAATCGGGTAGTGTCCCATTATCCGGTAATTAACCAATTACCCGCATAATTTAAAAATTACCTCAAATTACTTAAAATTCTATTTATTACTAAAATACTTCATATATACTTTATATGTTATACTACCGTGGTCATATGGTACCTTGCATAGTACTAGTCCATAAATACTAGGTATTTTAGCTCGGGCCGTATTTTACCCAAAATGCCAAACTTGGACAAAATTTATTTTCTTTGACTTTCTCCCCCTTTCACCTTCATGAATTTACTAATCACTTGTAAAATAGCATAATCCTTATGATCTCCAAATAATCTTTTACTTGGACTGATGTCAATTACCTTATAACGAATTCAACGTACAATACTTCAGGGTGCAACATCGTCGTAACTTAATACTGCGAAGCGTAACATTTGTCGCAAATATATATATATATATATATATATATATATATATATATATATATATATATATATATATATATATATATATATATATATTACTGCAGAGCATAACATCGACATAATACTGCGGGGCGTAACATTATTCCCTCCTTTGGAACATTAGTCCTTGAATGTTGACTGATGCACTTATCATTTTCATAACTTATATCTTTCAAATGCTTTAGAACTTCTTTTGCCATCTAGGTGACTGTCATGTGAATGAGTCCAAAGTCTAGGGTATTTCCCCCTTAGGCTTCCTTCTCACACCATAACTTGTAGTCGGAATCCTTCTAATCTCGTAACTGTTACTACCTTTCATCATGCAGCCTGTACAATTTTGACCTTGTGAGTGTGCCCAATCTCTAGGATTCATACATAGAGCTTGATAAGATGTCCCTTTGGGCATATATGAGTATATTGAAGTTCTTCGCTCGGTACTTTGTTGAATTCACGAATATTGATCTACAATATACCACTGATAACTTGAAACTTCTTACGTAATACTTTGCCCCTAGGGCTTACAATACCTCAAGGAATATTTAAAGTGATTCCCATAATCATATTTCATAGTGTATCAATGTGATCCACCTTGTGGGGGTATTCTAATTTCGTGCCGCCAGCAAAATCTTTTCTCCTTCTCTTCTTCTCTTTTTTTTTCAAATCATTATTCAAACGAAGGCCCAAACGTCATCCTGTATCTGTCACAATTATACCCTCATTTTATTACCAGGTCATCATTTCATTCCTTCTCAATGCTATTAATTTTAGACTCTTATTTATTAAAGCTATAGTGAGCTTTGTATAACATAGAGAAACTGTCTGCTCTTCTTGTTTTCATGGGCTTAATCCTAAAGACTTATCCATTCTTGTCACCTTTTCACTTGCCTTTCCTCATCCTTACTCATGTTTCCTTAAAACTTTGTTGATCTACCATTAGATTGCGACCTATACATATCCATTTATAAACTTTCCTTCAACTTGCTTGCACTATAGATTTCCTTATGTTATTCTGGAACGTCAAGCGAGACATCACATCGTCTCTAACTTTTCTCTATTCTCTTAACTAGATCTCTCAGTACTTAGAAACCATAGGCTGGAAGACATGCTGCTGACGATGCCGCTATCATTCCGGTTATTGGATCCCTGTGCTTATAGCTTTCTATCTGAAGTATGGACTATTCACGATCTTCTGCCTTTGAGTATCTCGTACGTTGTTCACCTTTACCTCACTTACCTTAAAATCTCGCATCGTATCTTCTATCTCTTTCGTGACCTCCCTTCCACCTAGGTGTAATTCACGTCCATAACTTGAATCTCTATTATATTACTCACACCTCTGGTACATACACAATCCAGTGGGAGCTTCGTACTGACTTCTTATGAGGCTGGTACTTCTTCTAACTAGCTTCCTTATAGAGCCATTATAGATTATGGTTGTTGTGTTATTTCTCTTAAACATCTGATATTAAGAGTGATTCTTCTATGCTCTCAATCATGATTCCTATAACTTCTGGGTCCAATAATCAGACTCCTGATTACTTAATTGATGTCACTCTTTAGTTTCCTCTTCCCTCTGATCAACCTTTATGTAGGCTTAAGCTATCTTCTGATATGTGGTTCATGGTATTAGTTATCTTGTCTAGACTTTCATGGGCTTCAGAAATATGCATGATACAACCCTTTAATAATGTAATCCTTCGTTTATGACCAGGGCTCAATTCTTTCTTTTAACTTATACCAGAATCTTGTACGGTTGTATATGCTGCATGTATAAAACTCCAAACCCTTAAGTGAGTTCTTAACGCAACCAACTCTGGATCATTGATCGAATAATTTCTTTCGTTCCATCTTAGATTTCTTTCAACGTAAGCTATTACTTTTCCTAGTCTTTTTGCCCCCTTGTTGTGTCCATACTTAGCTTATCTTAGTGTCCAATTTTAACTTTACTTCCCGTTCATTAGCCACAGTAGGTGTCACTTTCCTTTGGAGTGCTTACAATGTTGTTGCGAGACTGTTGTTACATGATCATTTTCTCTTTAGGTCGTTGTGCTTAGGTTGAAGCCTTCTTCCTTATTTCCTCAACTAGTCTTTCTTTGTAGTACTTAGGGAGAACCCTTTAACCTCGTAAAGCTGTGAGCTTATTACGGACCTTTTGACGTCCTTCATTGCCTATAATTATCCGTCGTTGCTTACCTCAGCGCCCTTGTGCTTGTATGGTTGCTTCTGAACTGATATTTTTACTATCTTCCTAGTGGCACTTTCTTTTATCCCTGTAACACTCATACGATACCTTTAACTACCCCGACTCTTGTTTGAATATATCTCAAGTATTATAATGATATTCTTTGAGGCTAAATTCTCCATATTGAGTTTTACTATGTTTATCTTACACGATCTGATGACTCGTCTGTAACCTCATGTTTAGCCCTAACTGGGATCTTCATAACCAATTACTAACTACTCATTGGCCCATTCTCATATCAATATTCCTCGTAATATTTCTTAGGTTATTTCCTTTGTCTTAACTTAGGTCTCGCACTGGCTCCTTATTTATTAATAACGGCTCGGGTAGGAACCTTTACTTCTTCTCCTTGACGTCGTACTTGCACAATATTCTTGAATCGTAGTGTATTTGTAATATTTGGATAAGTTCCATCTCATTTCTCTTTCATTTATTGCATTCTTCCTTTACCATTCCGCAGTCACTAGAACCACTTAATTCTGATTTAATGCCACATCACTCCATATTCCCCCTTTTAGGGGTGTGCTAAGAGCTGAAGCCACGAGGATCTACCTATAGATGTTTTACCTCTTCATCTTTTTGGCGTCGTTTCTCAACATCAATGATACTTACTCGCCTTACGGCAATTCTTCTGTACCAAGGATGACAAATCCCCTTACTCACAAGGGTGACACTTAATGTAACTGATACATACAGTCCCTTAATCTTAACTTTGCTAATATTGCTTTCTTTAGGGAAGCATCTTCCTGAATGACCATTCTCTGAATTTCTCATGAACCTTCTTCTGTTGTCCATCCTATTATTGTCGGAATGCAATCTGAAATTCTTATGATGCTGACTATTACCAAATCACTCAATCCCTAATTCATATTTAGTTTATCTTATTCACCAGCCTATACTGATTTCTATTACTCTACGGTTGAACTTTTTCTCTTGGTAATCGCACTAGAGTTGCGGACATATTTCTCGAAATGAGGACATGACTATATGGCCTATAATCTTTTGTTGTCCTAAGTCCTGCCACCCCTCGTCTCTTCCTTCACTTGATTATAGGTTTTGTAATATTGTCATCTTTTGATCTACCGTTGTCATCCATGTACCACATGTTACTCATAATGCTTCATTAACTCTTTTCTTATTTCCCGCTAACATTTATGCCTATCACTTTATTCTGAAAACTCGAACAAGACATTCTTTTTTTTTAGCATCCCTTTGCTCCCTTCCATGGCTCTTCAAGTTGCTTAAGGTTTCGCTTTACTAGGGACACAAGCCACACTAAGGTAATAGGTATCCCTTCAAGGCTTATAGTTCATATCTTTGTAGTACTCATATCTGGCTGCACTATTTTAAAGTGTACCATCTGGGTGTCTCACAAGGAGATCTATTAGCACATTTGCAATATCCTTCATAAATGTCAACTGTCACAAACAATTCATCCATCATATTTTCTTATTATACTTCTATTAACCCCCATAGGGCATATCTGGAATGGGCGCGACCAATTGTATATACCTCTGTTACTATTGAATATAACTCAAAAAGCTTATGTTCCTCTGCCTCAATAATAAATGTTGTTAACTTTCATTAACTGGGTACCTCGTACCCTTTTTCACCTTTCTCCTTTTACTTATTGAAATTTGTACTTATCTTCTTAATCTTCATTGTCCTTCACCATAAAGATGGATAGGCATTCTTGTCTTAAGGCTTCTTATCAGGAAGCTTATATCGTAGGCATCATACAAAATCTAGTCCCTCTGACTCAGCTCTTCCACAACTATCTCTCTTTCCAACCTTCTTTTCGGATGTAGGCATCGTCTTATTATGAATAAAATAGAATTACAGAATTTGAATTCTTATAAATGAGCTCTACCACACGATCTAGAGTAAGAAGAAAGAGTGACAAACCTAAATGCCTTGTAGCCTCCTGCTTATAAGTGTGGTGCATGACACACACATAAAAATGACTCTTCTAGACACGGCTTGTAGACTCCCTAGGACAGAACTGCTCTGATACCATTTTTGTCATGCCCCGAACCTGGGGGCGAGACTGGCACCCAGTGCCTCACCTATCCTTGCATACCAACTTGCAACTAAGGGACTCTGAACATATGATGTCATACTTTGGCCGTGGGCCACATTGCAAGAACTGCGAATGCTGACTAAATGTTAATATATAACAAGGCTGACAAGGCCGTCATAACTATTACAGGTGACAAACTAACCAAATATACAAAAAAGTCCTGCAAGACCAACATATTGTACTAACTGACAGGATATATCTACAAGCCTCTACTAATAGATATACTGTGATCGGAACAACTTCCCAACCTACTCATAACTTGTATACATATACATACAAGATGTACATAAGGCTCTAAACCCGGAAACTCCGAAAGGCATGGAGCTTACCGATCAAGCTGAACTCGGGAAACACTTATTAAAGAGGCCTACCCGTTCGTCTGTCTGACCTGCATGCATGAAATGCAGCGCCCCCAGAAAAGGGACGTCAGTAAGAAATAATGTACTGAGTATGTAAGGCAACATACTGAAAGCTAAAACTGAACCGATAATATAATAACTGTAAGTAGCTGGAAGTCAAAGATAATCTGAAGATATACTTACCTGCTGATACAGACTCAACTCTCTCAATATAGTAAATAAAATAGTTGTTCGGCCCTATAAGGCTCGGTATATATATAACTGATCTGCCGTAGTAGGCTCGCTTATAAGCGCTCGGCCATACTAAGCACTGTATCTCGACCAACTGGGCTCGTTCATAAGCGTTGGCCCACAGTAGGCTCGGTATATAACTTACCATCTAATCAGAGGTTGCCCAATAGGGGTTTGCCCATTGATTATAGCTCGATGGTAATGAAAATACTTTTAATACTATATATATGTAAATTCTCTACTCTCTTAACTGGAAGAAGAAATGTTCAATTGAATATGAAGTCCCAATAAGGATAATATTATAACTTACAAAACTAGGAAAATATACGTAATTTGCTAGACTAGCAAAATATACGTAAATTTCGGGATATGAATTTTTCTTTATTCCTCATTATCAAACTTGTATAATGACGAGATCATGCCAAAATAAAGAAAGAGCTTAGCCTTAACATGCCTGTTCTAGGAATTATTTGAACGGATCTGCTTCTGCGAAATGTGGACGAAATTCACACTTGGACGAACTTGTTCAGCCTTGCTTGCAATGTTTTTGAACTAAACAGAAATGAGGTTAATCTAATTGTTGAATCTTTGAAATTTCACTTTGAACTCTTTGGCTAATAGTGCTTTTGGAAAAAATTGGGATGTTCTCTGGTTCTCACATTTTTTTGGTTCCAAATCAGATTGTAAAAACTGTTGTTTTATCACTACTAAAAAAATCGGGGTTTAGCGACGGACAAAATCTGTAGCTAAACAGAAAAATCCGTCGCTAATCTCATTTAGCGACGGATTAGCAAAAGATTCTTCTAGCAACGAGCATTTTAGCGACAGATAAGCGACGACGTTCGTAGCTAAATCCAGTTTTTTTGTAGTGTATCTTCTTTTCTTTCTATATAAGAATCTTTATAGATAAGGCTTGTATATTTTGCCTTGACACATGTAAAGGTGATTTATGACTCACCTTAAAACTAAGAAGGGGCTACCACATCCCTTGGTATGATCTTGTTAATTTTATCCACTTAGTTAGTTAACCGGGTAATGTCCCGTTACCCGGTAATTAACCAATTACCCGCATAATTTAAAAATTATCCCAAATTACTTAAAATTTTATTTATTACTAAAATACTTCATATATACTTTATATGTTATACTATTGTGGTCATATGGTACCTTGCATGGTACTAGTCCATAAATACTAGGTATTTTAGTTCGGGCCGTATTTTACCCCAAAATGCCAAACTTGGACAAAATTTATTTTCTTTGACTTGCTCCCCCTTTCACCTTCATGAATTTACTAATCACTTGTAAAATAGCATAATCCTTATGATCTCCAAATAATCTTTTACTTGGATTGATGTCAATTACCTTATAACGAATTCAACGTACAATACTTCAGGGTGCAACATCGTCGTAACTTAATACTGCGAAGCGTAACATCACCGTAATATATATATTACTGCAGAGCATAACATCGACGTAATATTGTGGGGTGTAACAGTGGCAGCGGGTTTCTAGTATTTGGAAGGTGAATAGTGATATGTGGGTGGTGGTATATAGTATGTGAAGTGGGACTTCGGACCTTGGGCTACCATCACTGGCCCTACTTCTTTTTTTTTAGAAATACCGCCCGACTGCAAGGCTTTGTTTGTAGCCTGTAGTGCCTCAAAATTTGTCACCATTCCGCTTTTAATTCCTTTCTATATTCTTTCTCCTAATTTGATGATATTGGAGAAGTTATGGTTTTCAATAACCATCAACCTTCCATAGTATTGTGGATCTTGAGCTCTAATGAAGAACTTATTCATTTGTTCTTCTTCTAGTAATGGCCTTACTTTCATAGCTTCTGATCTTCATCGAGTAGCATACTCGCGGAAAGTTCTGTTGGCTTCTTCTTAAGATTTTGAATATAGAAGACGTCTGGTGCATTTTCTGTATTGAACCTGAACCGATCTATAAAATCTGATGCCATGCTTACCTAGTTAACCCATTTCTTCGGGTTTTGACTGATGTACCAGGACAGGGCATCTCCACTGAGGCTCCTCATGAACAGCTTCATGCGAATGCTTTCAACTTTACCAACCCCTAAAAGCTTGTCACAATATGTTCTCAAGTGTACCTTCGGATCACCTGTCCCGTCGAACATTTCGAACTTATGAGGTTTGTAACCCTCTGGTAGTTCTACGTCCGGTTGAATACATAAATCCCTATAATTCAAACCTTCGATGCTTTTACCGCCTTCAATACCTTGGACTCTACTAGTAAGTTTCTTGAGCTCCTCTGCCATGTTCTTGATGAGCAAGTCCTTCTCAGCGAATTTCGTTGTGTACATGGTCTGTTGGGAAGTGTGGGGTAAGGTTTCCACGTATATAGGGATGCTTTGATGGACTCTAGGAATTTGGGTGTAGTGGTGATCGTTGGTTGAGATTTGGGGATCAGGGGTAGGTTGTGGTGCATTTTGAGGAGTGTGGTAGGTGGTAGGTGGTGGTTTGTGGATACTGGGTCGGATGGTGATGATGTTGTGGAGGGGTCAGTACTGGAGGAGGATTAGGATTTTGAGGAGGTGTGGCATACCGATAAGGTGAGGGAGGATTTTGTTGGTTTTGTGTGTTCTGGGAGGTGCTGGGTTTCGAGTGTTTTGTTGGTTGGCATCGGGGACGTTCAGGGTCAGGGAAGGATTTGCCAAGTTCTGAACCTGCTCAAGTTCCCCTTGTAGCTTCAGTATCTTCTGTTAAACCCATAAAACCAAGTCATTCTGTGCCGAAGTACTCCAAAAATCCTAAGTCTCGACATTCTCTACATGTGTAGCATTGTTTTTCCTGATACCACTCATATCATCCATTCTAGCTTTTCCCTTGCTTTTAGGATCAGTTGGAGGAGGAGGTGGTGGAGGACCTCTAGATCTGGTATGATATGCTGATGATGCCAGTATGCATGAACCAACCTTAGGGTATGAGAATAAACAAATAAGGAGAAGAAGAAAACAAAAGGTAAACAAGTCAGTAAGGAGTATTAAAAGGATGTTTGCGGTATTTAAACACATATTGCGAAATTATAAATTTGTGTCCTATTTTGGGGACCTCATTTTGCCTGAGGTAGGCCTAAGCGACATATAGTTTGGAAAAAAACGATGCCAATAACTGCGTCATTTCATTAATCTGATAAATGAACCAAATCTCTACTAAAATGACAATAATGATAAAAAGTCACTAATGGCATTTGTCTTATTACAACCAAAGTCTAAAATGAGTCTATAAAGCAAGTAAAACCTCATTCCTAATCTATTTGGTCCCAGAGGGACCTTCTCCATGCTTGTCCTTCTTTGCTCCATCGATCAGATTCCCCAGGCCGCGCATGTCCAACAGCAGATAGGCCCTTGCTAGGAACCCTCCTTCATTGGTATCTTTCTCTACAATGATCTTTTGATGCCACATGTGTTGTGCCTCGAACTTGAAGGGAATGGAGTTCCCCTAGAAGCCTGCTTTGTCATTTTGGAAACTCGTGGTATAACCTACTTCCTTCCAGCTTGCCTCATAACCCTGATAGGTGCATAAGGATAGATTCCCCTCAATCCGATTAGCACTAGATGAGGAGTATCTCTCGACCTGATGATGAATACACTGCTAGATAACCACTCGAACATCCAATGTACCTTGTCATCAGTTAGATTGCTGAAGAAATGTGCCCAGCTTACAGCATTTTCCGGTTGCGCAAACCTATTTGGGATAAAAGTCATTCTCTTCAGATGGTGATAGGCTATGTGGTCATTCCATGGTCGTCGTGGAAGTTCTTGACAGTATTCTCCTATCTGAAGGTGTTCTAACAACCATACTTGTAGCAACAGATTACATCCCTTGAAATGCCTATACCCATTTTGCAACGGTCTAAAGCCCGATACATATCAGCCAGAATCATAGGGACAATAGTGTAAGTTTGCCCCTCAATCCCCTCCATTAAAGTCTTAGTGACCATATCTAGGCAAGTGTGGATACTTTCTCCTTGTATTAGAAATACCAGCATCCCCAGAAAACAGACAATGAATACAAAAACTCGGCGATGAGTCCAACCCAAAAAAGTGATGGCAAACTCGTCATGGTAAAGGCGGTGTGACTTATTGTGCCCATAATGCTTATAAAGGAAATCGAATGGTATGTAAGACTTCTTCATATAAACTAACTCATCATTTTCAAGAAACCTCGAGAAGTGCGATTTTTCGGTACTAACAACCAGGGCTATCCCATGGGAACCTAGGAAGCCTATTTCTTCTAAAAGGAGAGTCATTTCTATATCACCAAAACAGAAAATGGCTCTCTTCTCATCCCAGGGCAGCCTCAATTAATGCATTGTTTTGCTGAATGTCTAACAAGGAGGGTAAATTTTTTAGGACTCTTTTCACATGATTTTTGTCACTTGGCGGGAGATTTTCCCACCAATCCAGTAGCAAAGGTGGGATATTTTGAACCATGCCGAACCTGGGGACTTCGTGCCTCATTTCTGCAAAACAAATAAAGTTAGCCCTTTCTATCTCCAAATTTGGCTATTTACACGTTAATGATCAACATATTGGCATGTTTAATCCAAATAATGCACAGATTGTGATTGTGCCCATTGGGATTATGGAAATCCCGACGGACTTTGGACAAGGCTTATCTTAGCGAGTTATTACACGGATAACGTTCTAACCCATACTATTTTTGGACATGATGCATGTACAGTTAATATTAGTGTGGGGGTTTCTAGAAGAGTCTAAACCGGTACCCTCAAGCGGACAACTTGAGAGGGAAATGCAAGGAGTTGTTGACTGCACCGTTGATCGACTAGTTTTATAACTGTGGGTCCCGACCGAACTCGAATTATATGAATTAGTCCAAAATAAGTGGGAAAAACAAAAAGTTGGGCAATTATTATCAAAAATCTACCAATAAACAAAATAATTGATTTTTAAGACGAGATGGGAGGGGGTCCTAAGTTTCTTTGCCTAAAGGATCACCCCGTGCAACATAAATAATAATTCGTAACTCCCTCGAGATGGGGTGTTACTCGTATTATTCAGCATGCACAGACTATCATCTCCTACTACCCGATTACTATCTTTAAGTTATTACCTAAGGCGTACTAATTGATTCTAAGTTATACCTTATGCATGCACTACCCGTCCCATGCCTATGGTCCAGGAGGCGTTTGGACCTCTGTTTTGGGTAGTTCTAGACTTAACTTAGGTTGCTCAAAATAAGAAAACTAGGAGACATACAAAATAAGTTGGACTTCACGTAAAGTAATTAAGGTCTCAAGTTAGCATCCACACTTAAACAACAAATGCACGCAAGCGAATTAGGCGTTTGACAGTTTCAGAGTTGAGACGAGTTAAAGTCATTAAGCCTTATAGACATGGTTTCTATGTGACCTCAAACATGTAGGCAGTTTCATATGCAAGGTACAACTTCTGAGCGACTACACAATGGCCTACTGATTGCAGGTTATAAGCGATTAGACCTATAGACATGTTATCTAGGTGATTTATGCAGTTGTTAGTAGTGATAGCCATGGAAGACATTAAGAATTACTCAGTTTGATCCTATAGGTAGGTAGGATTTCTAAAATTAGCGATTGAAACTGGTTTTAGCTCTTATAGGCATGTATCCTAAGTGAGTAATATAACAACAGCACATTAACCACTTAAAACCATATAGGCATGATTTTTAAAATGCAGATTCGTAGAACGTAAGCTAACATGACCCTATGGTCATAATGTCTAATGGATATGTTGTAATGCAAATTGAAACATTGGTCACTTTATTTCCTATAGGCATGATATCTAACAAACATGTAGAAGCAGAATATGCTAAACAAATTAAATATCTATAGGCAAGTTATCTAACACACAGTAGCAGAACATGTTCGAGCAAATTAAACACCTATAGGCGGGATTTCAACCCTTTTCATGCAAATATTAAAATAAATCCATTTTCCCGATTTTACTAACACCCCAATTGTTATTACAACACTATTATAGACCCAATGAGTGAAACAAATTATAGAATTATAAAATAGCTATAGTGGGCCTAAGGCAGTCCCAAAGTATACCCGACCGGGCCAGGCCTTCAATCTCAAGTCCACATAGTTTCACAACAGCCCAGAAAATAATCTTCATAGCCAAAATCCAGTAGCCAGAGCTAATCAACAGCCATTTACACAAACCAACTAGTTTATCCAATAAATGAAAAAGGGTGCAAAGTTGGGCAATTAGGAAAAGTGCCAAAGAATCTTGGACCCTAGTGCGTCATAGTTCCCAAGGACTTCAAGAACCCAGAATAGTGCTCACACTAGGGAGGTTGATATATGAGACTTAGGGGTGAGGGCTTTGGCTTTGGCTTTCAACCAGCACCAGAATTAAACTCATGACAGGAAATAACCAGTAAAGTAATAGGTTTGGAAAAGCATTTGCAAACTTATAAGATAATCACATAATGAACTACTCTCTTTGTTCCAGTTTATGTGATCTTATTTCCTTTTTGGTCCGTTCCAAAAAGAATGACCCCTTTCTAAATTTGGAAACAATTTAGTTTAAACTTACAATTCTACCATTATTGAGAAGCTTTTATAACTACACAAATACTCTGGGCCCTTTTTTAACTTGTTGAGAACCACAAATTCCAAAAGTCTTTATTTTTTCTTAAACTTCGTGCCCAGTCAAACAGATTCACATAAATTGGAACGGAGGGAGTAACATATTTGGAAGGGTAACATACGACAAGAGACAAAGAATCTAGGATTGCAAAGTTAACAGGCAAGGTCATTAGGCTAATAAGACCAAGTAATGCAACCAATTTAGAACATAAAGGATCAGATTATACCAAACTCGGGATTAAACAGTATAATTCAAACAGGATCAGGTATCATAGAGGGCATTAGTCAAAGAAGATTAGTTTCAAAGAGATCACAAGTTATTAGAGGTACAGATTGGTCATAGCAAGGACACATAGAGTGGCAACAATAGTCATAGGAGCATACAACATTTAGAGTAAAGGTCTTAAACAAGTTGGGGCAAGCTAATAACATCAATTAACCACTGGAAGTTCATAATTAGGCAGAGAAACATGGATTAGACCATGTAATCAAAACAACACTAAACAAAGCATGCGTTATTCTGTCTAAATTGACTAAGTTAAGTACAAAGACATTATTAAGCTAGCAACTATAGGCAGAATTAAACAGGAAAAAAGTCAGGAGAACATATTAGATCATGCAATTAAGAGAACATGCTAATTAGAACACAATAAACATTGCGAAAGTTAGAAACTAACCAGTGATTGTTCAATAAACAAGAAAAGAACAGCAGTAAGGACACAAAGTCTCGAATGTGTCAAGTTCCAAGGCTTTCAAGAACCCAGGGCAGTGTTCACACCCAAGAGAGGTCGAGAAAAATATAAATCTGGTGGCCTTGGCTTTCAGCCGGCCAAGAGCCAAACAGAACAAAGTAGTAAGCGATTATAGAGTAGAAATCTCAATTTTTAGTGGAAAATATTAATTCAATTTCTGTCTAGAAAGGGGAAGGAGAACGGGGTTATATAGTAGCAAAATTAAATATACAAACAAGGAAAACAATCAATCAATCTTAAAAAAGGAAGGGTTAGTATGTGAAATTGATTCAGAATCAATTTAGGAGAAGTTAAGCAAACCCTAGTTTTTAGGAAAAATAAATATTACCAGAATATACACGAAAATAGTAACATAAGACGAATATAGACATAATAACACTTAAAATCATAGAATCGAACCAAATTTGGTTCGATCTAAAGAGATCTAAAAACCCTAGTTTTAGGGCAATTAAGAATCAATAGAAAATACACAAAGGTTTATACCCATAATAGAACAAGGGATGAATATAGACAGAATAGCAGAAAGGTCATGTATTTGAACCGATTTTGGTTCGATCTTGATGAGATCTTCTTGGCATGTTTAGTCAAGCAGTATAGAAGAGTAACCAGTACTAGGGAGAGGCCGTATATGGCAAAGAATAACCATCGAATCTCATATTCAGTAGGATTAGGAGAAGGTTTTAGGGGGGCGGCGATTAGGGTTTAGTTGAAGAAGAGAGGAGTGACAGAGAGAATAGGGGCGGCGGTCTCTATGAAATGGGGTAGGGTTTCTGGGGTTAGGTTAACTAAAAAAGGGGGAAGGGACGGTGGTCGTTGATCTTTAGAGATCCACGGCTGAGATAAAAAATTAAACGGAGCGGGTCGTTTAAAAGCGAGTCGCGATCGGGTATTGATCATGGGTCATTTGACTTTGGGATGGGAAATTGGGCCAGTTATTAGTATTTTGGGCCTTTTTTTTTGGTCCAAAAATAGGTAGAATTTAGGCTAGTTTTTAAATATCCAATATTTTATCAATAAATAATTTATAAAAGAAATTAGTAAAAAACAAATATTATTTGCGCACTAAAATGATTGAAAATAATAACTCAACATTATAAAAATATAAAAAGTTATTTTTTGCATAAATAATGTAATTATACATGAATATGGGCTATTATTGCAAAATATGCAATTAGCCTTAAAATGCAAATATTATTATAAAAAATGCAGTAAAATAGTTAAAAACATTTATGTAGGTGTAAATGATAAGTTTAGATGATTAAATCATCCTAAAATAATTTGAAGGATAATTACTGAATATTTATATAATAAAATGCAGAAATAAATTAATTTAAAGCCTTTTAAAATTATGAAATATTATAAATAAATGCTTGTATAGGCTTATAAGCTAAATGATGATGCACATTACCATTTTGAATGTATATATATACAATTAAAAAATGTGAGGGAAAAATTGGGTATCAACAACTACTCTCATTTCCACCCTCTTCAGAGATGCCTATGTGTTATCCTCTACCACACAACTATATTGAGCTGCCATAGCATCACGAGGCCTATACCTTCATCCAGACACTAAGTCTTCCATCGCAGGGCCATAGGACTATACGTCCGACATACAGTCCAGCTGCCTCACAGCCACGTGGTTCATATGCATCACAGCCACGTAGATCACAACCATCTGCATCATAGCCACGTGGATCGCAACCATCTGCATCACAACCACGCGGATCGCATCCCTACATATCACAGCCACATGGATCGCATCCCTACATATCATAGCCACATGGATCGCAACCATCCATATCACAACCATATGTATCACAGCCACATGGATCGCATCCAGCTATGTCGCAGTCACAGGGATCGCAACCATCTTCATCACCGACTCCATCCATTTCAAGACTTTGCTTGTGAAACCGTAGTTCAGAGCCCCCATCTACACCGTCTACACATGTTGGGGATGATAATCCAAAGGTAGTGCATTATATCGCTATGGCAGGATCATAATAGTCCCTGAGGGTAACGGGTAAGAGTTATTTGTTATTTTTGCATTTATTGTTTTATAATATTTTTACTAATATTCTCATGTATATTTATTGTTAAATTGCAGGTTCAGGCCGGGTAAGCTGACTACGAAGATAATCACCAATGCGATAAAAAGGCTTTATAATGGCCCCTATGCGACTTGGAGTAATTTTTTATACTTGCTGAAGGAGCAAATTTTTAACCAGTTTAAGGTATAAATGTTCTTTTAAGCAGTTAAATAATTTATATTTATGATGCTTCCATCTAATATTTAACTTCTGAAATACAGAGTAAGTTTGTATGGGAAGATTGTTATAGCGAGAAAGTGGCTGCAAATTTTCATCTTAAAGTCCGCAAGAGATTGGCGGATCAATTCTTGGATGGTAGAAAGAAGAATAAGAGGCATGACTGGTGTCTGAAGCATTTATGGGATGATTTGTTAAGGCAATGGTAGACCGAACAATTTATACAGATGAGTGAACTAGAGAAGAAAACTTGCTCATCCGAGAAAGGAAGCTCCTTGCACATTGGGGGTGCAATCAACATCGGGATAATAAGAAGAAGATTGGTAATTGCTTAAATTATTAAGTCATTCCTTGTCTATATATATCAATTATATTTATTAACTAAATTAATTTGTTCAGAAAAATAAGTATGGACGTCCAATGCACCATGATGAGCTATTCAAGGAGATACATATTTTAAAGAAGAAGAATGAGGGGGATGGAGATAGGTGGCTCGAGGATCGGGCAGAGACTACATATGTAAGCTTTCAAATTTCCTTAAGTGTTATAATTTACTTTTATAAGATTTTTTATGTACTAATTTAATTTAAAATAACATATGGTCGCTACCAAAGTAACGTGGAGGACTTCATCCATAGTTAGCCAGCTGGTGAATCGAGAAAGCCAAACCAAACTTTGGACGCTGATGCTGAAAGAATATGGTTGGAGGTTGTTGGCAGTCCAAAAAAGGGGAAGGTATATAGGCTTCCTGAGAAAAAATTTCATCATTACAGGCGTGGAATACAAGGAATAAGGACTTCCTCACAGGCCGAGGCACTTAATAGAGAGAGCCTCTCAGCTATGCAGGAGATAGTGACAAAGCTTACATCCGAGTCAGAAGTGGCCAAGGAAAGAGAAAGGCTTAGAGATGCTCAATTCCTTGGTATGCAAGCTCATATTAGAATTCTCTTTTCAACTAGAGCTTTCTGTTGCATCGGTCTCGTGAGTCCTCGCCAGAGGCTCGACTTCCACATGATCGTTCCTCCCGTCCTCCCCGTGAGCATTCCTCCCGTTCTCCCCGTGATCATTCTTCTCGTCCTCCACGAGACCGTTCTCTATTTCGTCTTGTAGATGAAAGTTCTTCAGATGGTGATGATGCATGTTGTAGAAAACACCCCTTGACCAATACTTTGAACTAGACTAATAAAACTAGTTTTTAATTAGATTGAACAATTTTGAACTTGTTGTAATAACTTAGTTTTTGCTTGGTTTTGAATTGTGATGTTTAAGTGAACTTTGTTAGTTTTAAAGTATTGTTTGGATGTTAGGTTGGATTTTGTGGTGAATTAGGGGTTTTTATGGTGAATTGGGGGTTATTTGATGTGAATTGATGATTATTTGATGTGAATTGGGGGGGGGGGGGGTATTGGTATGCTATTTTTATTTGGCAGGTGGTATTGCTGCTAAACCTTGCATTTTTGCCAAAATTTATTCTAGAAAACCGACCGACCTTGGTCGGTAACTAATAAAAAACAAAATTATAAAATACCGACCAATGTTGATCGGTTAATGCACATTGAATTCCCAGAAATTCAATTTCCCACCGACTTTGGTCGGTATGCTCTACCGACCTTCAAAATACTAACAACACGTAAATGGTTGCGTTTTGGACGGTTATTGGCCATTACCGACCGATTTTGATCGGTTTTTTCGGATGGTTTTACGCAAATTTTTAGTAGTGATAATCCCAACTCTGAATGATGATTGTCGCGTAATAGTGTATACGAGAGTTAAATATTGGGGCCTCGACCACTGGGTATAATACATTCAATTACTGTTGAAGACATAATTAAGAAAAATTAAGTACAGTGTTTTCTATATAGCTAATAGCGTCTTAAGCTAGACACATACTCTAACATAATATTAGAGATATATAGGTTGTAGATTCGAGTCCACCCATTATTAAAAAGAATTTTCGTGTATTTGGTTTATAAAACGAAGAGGTGTGTTGAATGCGTAGTTAAGAAAATATGTGTCGTCTCTCTTTAATATCTTAACTGCTAGATTAGGCTCCTTTCGAGCGATTTCCTAGCTCTTTTTTCATTTTCTTTTATCTCAACATAGAATAGAAAGGCCCAACTCGCATAATAAGTGACTAAATACTTTATTCAAACTCATAACACATGGTTTGATCTTCATCAATGATTAGGCCACCATCTTTCCACATTTCGGTTTTCAGGTTGTTGACAACAAATTTTAAAGTCTTGATATCTTTTTTCTTGGAACTAACCAATTAGGTGTTCAAAAAGAAAGATGAAAAGGAAAAAGAAAAGAAAAAAACATCCGAAGGGCTCCAGCACATTTGTTTTTTTTCCTCATTCCTTTCTCTTTCTTGCTTGGTACCTCATTATTTTCTTTGTTTCTTCTTTCTTTCTTTTCCACTGCAGGTGGGGGCTGGGGGGTAGGTGGGAGGGGGACTACTGGCTCTTAATCTCATAACAATCGCAATGACACCTCAAGAAGCATATCAACCCCTTATATAATGTTGAGAATGAAAGTAAAATACTTTCCTGTTCATTGTCAACTCCCTGAATGAATAAGACTTGTTAAATCAACAGCATTTCCAGACCACTTCTCTAGAGTTACTTTACTTTTTATCACTGCTTGGTTCAACAGTTAAAAGAAATGTTATTCACTGAAATATAAATGAAAAATGATATACTTACCCAATAAACTCATAACAAGAATTAGTCTTAGGTAATCCTCACCACATGATCTAGCTTGTTAGGGTAGATTTCAGCCCAAGGTCCATTTTTCTTACATGGTATTAGAGCCAGATCTATTTAATTTTCGAATCCATTACTCAAATGATCACTCAACTATCCGAAATTATATACTAAAGTGATTTTTCTTTCGTTTGTAACAACAAAGTCATTCAACTATTCATATAGCACTCAAAAGGTCACTCAATTAGGTTTCTCAAACTTTTGATTGCCAAATATCTATTTTGCCCTCTAAATTATCAATTTTTTTCTTACTTTTTAATTATGTGAAGTTTTCTCTTTTTAATTTAAACTAGTATACGTACTCGCGCGTTGCGCAGATCGATTCAAAGAAAAAAGAGCGAAAAGAGACATGTATATTGCAGATTAAATTTAGTGATCGCAATCAAAACAATTAAAATAAAAAATAAATAGATGAATTTCATCGGGTTGTCTCTATATTATTGTTGGCAAGGACTACCAATCCCAAGTGACTTGTTAAAAATGGGCCTGAGCGTGAAATATTTAGTCTTGTTTTTTATCGGTAAAATATTTGATCCTCATTATGAGTTAAAAACTCGGCAGAAGGAGGAGGAGAAGAAGGAGAAGAAGTTTATCCGATATTGAGTCTCGCCTTTCCAATCCTTTCTCCATCAAGACTGCAATTTGCAATCCAGTCTAGAACATAATATTTACATCACCTTCATCTATTTGAAATATTAAAAACATGAAGCAAATGAACTGCTTTAATAGAATTCAACACTCACTGGTCACTGCTACAACCACAATATCTTAACTCAGAAATGTATAATATTACAACCTGCATGATCAAATTCAAATCTTAATAAGCAATTCTTCTTGCGGGAGAAAAAGAAAAAAGTAAACATAAACTATAAGGAGGAAGTTATATTCTTAAATCTTATTAATCTTATACTCTGTTTCAACTACTCTTCGCTATTAATTATTTATTTCCTCTCTTAGAAGATCAAGCCCACCTTCCTTCCTTTGTGCGGTGGGGGAAGTGTGGGAATGAAAGCATTATGGACAATGAAAAAACACACTCATGAAACTATCATTTTCTAAAATAATAGAACAATATGACATTTGCTTGATATTTTGTAAAATAATTAAAAGCTCACTTCTCTAAATAATTTGTGTATAACAGAACACATAGCTGAAGTTGTGTATTGTGCATGATAATCATAGTTCTATTTTTGATTATATTTTATATAATTGAGTAAAAAAAAAGAGACTACTAAAATGTAAAATGTGAGATAACTTGGAGGGAGAAGTCTGGGTAAAGAAAGTTATAACATAAACTTGAACAAAGATTCAAAGAGATCATGACTAAACTTGGAAAGTAAAAGAGTAGAAATCCTACTATGGCATACTTAATGATTAAAATAAAGAACACCACCCTGAGATAGGGTACAATACGGAGTGAAAGATAGAAGTTTAAGGGAAAAGAATGCAGACGGCAATATCTGCAACCAAGATTTACAGCAAATTGACCCGAAAAATCAAGCTAAAAATGAAAGTAAGTTGTTACTAAAGAAAATGAACTATTGTTTCTGTGAGAGTTTCAAGCAAATTGATTCATCAAATCCAACCTTTGGCAATTCTTTTATCAAGATGTTATATGAAAAAATCTAGTTATAAGTAAGTTTTCTACTTAAAAAAGTGCAAGCAGAATACCAAGAGTGGCCTAGGATTCACACAGTTGACTTCGTGGGTTTATAAAAGAACTTTTTCGTGAGACATTCTCTGATTGTGAATGAATAGAAGAGAAAGCAGAAAGTGTTATATTGAGGAAGAGGCAAACCCGAAAATAAAGAAGATAAAGAACACCAAATTTTAACGTGGAAAATCCTTCAAATCGAAGGTAAAAACCACGCGATCACAAAGATCCAAAAAAACTTTACTATAACAATAAGAGGGTTACAAAAGTTCTCCAAATTGGCTACACAACAAGTACCAAACACGGAGCAACAATAGCAACAAGAGCAACAACTAATCAATTGAAAAAAGAGTATAATCCACAAAAATGAAGCTGTTGTTCGAGGTTCGACATAAACGCTACAAGCCTTCAAATCCGATCTCCACCGTTCAAATCCAAGATCAAGATGTTACAAACACTCAGTCAAAATTTCAGCCCGATTCAACGGTTAACGAATTGGAAAATGTGATTTGAATGTTGGCTGGTCGGAATAAAAATCTACAACAAAACAAATATTTTTCTTCTCTCTTCTCTCTTGACGAAAGCTCTCTCAAAACCCACTCTTATGTGCTTAAGTCTTTCAAAGACTTGTATCAATGAGCATAGAATAATTGTCTATGGTTATCCTATTTATAGATCATGAGTGGTGCTTTCTCTTAAAGCCAAAACCCACTCAAAATAGGAATAAATCGAATCCAATTCCAAATAGGAATGGAAACCAAAAGAGAGTAGGATTATGCCATTGGGCCTTTGGCTGGACAACATGGGCACGTTCCCAAAAAAACTCCCCTTCCAGTCAAGGGGCCAAATGTGTCTTCAAGTAGAGGAACTATTGACAGGCTGCATGCCTACCAATTTTCTGCAATACGCATGCTTATCTGCAAGCTTAATTACGAAGTCCTCAGGTTGCTCCATATAAATCTCATCATTTAAATCACCATGAAGAAAAACAGTCTTGACATCCATCTTCTCAACCTCTAAATCTAGACTTGCAGCTAAGCCTAGAACTACACGAATAGAAGACATCTTCACAACTGGGGAGAAAATTTCATCAAAGTCAACTCCCTTCTTCTGGACAAAACCTTTAACAACTAACCTAGCCTTGTATCTAGGCGTAGAGGTATGGTTATCTTAATTTATTTTGAATATCCATTTGTTATATAAAGCTCTCTTACCTTTCGGCAATTTCACTAACTCATATGTGCCATTCTCATGGAGTGACTTCATCTCATCTTTCATCGCTTCGATCCACTGATCTTTGTGAGTATCTTGCATGGCTTCATCATAATTCTCAGGTTTTCCTATTTATAGATCACTTGTTAAGACCGAAAAAAAATCAGGTTCTCCCATGTCACTCAAAAGTACATACTCATCAGGAGGATAGCGCATGGATTTTTGCTTCTCCTTTGTAGATCTTCTAAGAGAGGTTTCAGGAGCATTCGAAGTAGTTACATGTGCAGGAATTGGTTGTTGATCAACCACAACTTCATCAACTGGAGCATCCATAACATCTACAGCATGATGATCATTTTGATCTTGATCACTATCTCCATCATTGTCTTGGGTTCCTTCATGTGCAATAGGTGCCTTAACAATTGAAATTGGATCAATATCAACTAAGCTCTCATTACTCTGAGTCTATTTTCTCAGCTTTGTCAATATTTTCAATAGTTTGGTCTTCAAAGAATATTGCATCACGACTTCTAATAATTTTATTGTCAACTGGATCATAAAAACGATACCCAAACTCACCTTGGCCATAACCTATAAAGATGCACTGCTTAGTTTTGACATCCAGTTTCGATCTCTCATCTTTAGGAACATGCACACAAGCTTTACACCCAAAAACTCTCAGGTGATCATAAGAAACATCTTTGGCAAACCAAATTCTGTCTGGGACATCATCATCCAAAGCAACTGCAGGAGACAAATTGATAACATAGGCAACAGTGTTAAGTGCCTCCACCTAAAATGTATTTGGAAGTTTATCCTCTGAAAGTGAGCATTTAACTTTCTCAACTAGAGTTCTATTCATCCTCTCTGCCAAATCGTTCAATTGAGGCATCTTGGGCAGAGTTTTCTGATGACGAATTCATTGTTCCTTACAATAGTTATCAAAGGGACCACAATATTCACCATCATTGTCAGTGCGAATATATTTTAATTTCTTCCCCCTTTGTCTCTCAGCTAAGGCCTGAAATTCCTTAAACACGCCAAGTGCTTGATTTTTAGATTTCAAAGGATACACCCAGAGCTTACGAGAATGATCATCAATGAAGGTCACAAAGTAAAGCGCACCACCTTTTGACTTTACTTTAAAAGGACCACACAAATCAAAGTGTACTAGCTCCAATAAATCGGGCTTTCTTAAGGAAGGATGACTATGAAAGAAAACCCTTTTCTGTTTGCCAGCTAAACAATGGATACACCTTTTCATCTTTGCTTGTTTCACTCCAGAAAGCAAACTTTTCTTAGCCAAACACGTAATCCCCCTCTCGCTCATATGACTTAGTCTTCGGTGCCACAATTCTGATAAAGTATCGCTTTCCACCAGATTTATGTAGTCATTAAGAATAGAGCCTTGTGTCACATATAATTGACCAGACTTGACTCCTCGAGCCACTACTAACGAGCCTTTGGTGAGCTTCCATTGGCCATTAAAGAGGGAATTATGGTAACCTTCATCGTCTAATCTTCCTACAGAGATCAAATTGAAAGAAAAGTCTGGAGCATGCTTGACATCTTGAAGAAGTAACGTGAACCATTATTAGTTTTCAAACAAACTGTGCCAACACCAAACACCTTAACTTCACTGGCATTGCCCATCTTTAACATGCCAGAATCAATATGAGTATAAGATGAGAAAAAATCTTTTCTGGTGTGACATGTGAGGTAGCTCCAGAATCTATTATCCAGCTCGTCTCATGGGATACCAAATTGATGACATTTTCATCATAAGCAAAAAATAAGGTCATCTCGAACAATAGCAGCAACATTGTTCTCGTTATTTTTAACTTTCTTTCCTTCTCTAATGTCTTGCATTAACTTGCGGCAAAACCTTTTGATATGTCCTTTCTTGCCACAGTAGTTGCATGTAATATTATGATATTTGGACCTTGACTTACTTTTACTTTTACCTCTATTCCACGAGCCTCTTGTTCTATCTCTCCCCCGGTCTTCTGTAACCAAGATATCTTCTTGTGAGGACGAACTCTGAGATTTTCTCCTTACTTCCTCGTTCAACATACCACTCTTGGCATATTCCATGGTCACCTTACCTCCAGGAGCTGAATTTGTCAAAGAAACACGAAGAGTTTCCCAAGAGTCTGGTAAAGTATTAAGAAGCCAAAGTCCTTGTATCTCATCATCAAAATTAACTCCCATTCCAGATAGCTGATCAAGGACGCCCTGAAAATCATTTATGTGATCAAGGATAGGGTTGTCTTCCTTGTATTTAAAGGTCATCAATTGCTTTAGTAGAAACAATTTGTTGTTCCCGGTTTTTGAAGCATAAAGAGTCTCTAGCTTTTCCCACAATGATCTTGCATGTATCTCGTTCACAATATGGTTGCGAACATTATCTTCAACCCATTGTCGTATATATCCACATACTTGTTGGTGTTTGAAATCCCAATCTTCATCGGATATACTCTTGGGTTTATGAGCTAAAAAAAACGGGTAGATGCATCTTCTTCACGAACAACAATTATTTCATCTTGCTTTACCAAATATTATAATTTCTCCCATTTAAACATATCATCTTACTTATATTCGCCTCCATTCTGTAACAACCCGGATAAATAACCAAGCCTTTGATACCACTATTATGTCGAGGAAGAGGCAAATCCGAAAATAAAGAAGATAAAGAACACCAAATTTTAATGTGGAGAACCCTTCAAATCGAAGAACATTATCTTCAACCCATTGTCGTAAATATCCACATACTTGTTGGTGCTCGAAATCTCAATCTTCATCGGATATACTCTCGGGTTTATGAGCTGAAAAAACGGGTAGATGCATCTTCTTCACGAACAACAAGTTTTTCATCTTGCTTCTCCAAATATTATAATTTCTCCCATTTAAAAATATCATCTTGCTTATATTCGCCTCCATTCCGTAACAATCCGGATAAATAACCAAGGCCCTGATACCACTACTATGTCGAGGAAGAGGCAAACCCGAAAATAAAGAAGATAAAGAACACCAAATTTTAATGTGGAAAACCCTTCAAATCAAAGGTAAAAACCACGGGATCACAAAGATCCAAAAAAGCTCCACTATAACAATAAGAGGGTTGCAAAATTTCTCCAAATTGGCTACACAACAAGTGCCAAATACGGAGCAACAAGAGCAACAACTAATCAATTGAAGAAAGAGTATAATCCACAAAAATGAAGATGTTGTTTGAGGCTAGAAATCAGATGCTACGAGCCTTTAAATCCGATCTCCACCGTTCCAATCTAAGACCAAGATGTTACGAACACTTAATCAAAATTTCAGCCCGATCCAACGATTAACGAATTGGAAACGTATGTTGAATGTTGGATGGTCGGAATAAAAATCTGCAGCAAAACAAATATTTTTCTTCTCTCTTCTCTCTTGACGAAAGCTGTCTCAAAACCCACTCTTATGTGCTTAAGTCTTTCAAAGACTTGTATCAATGAGCATAGAATAATTCTCCAAGGTTGTCCTATTTATAGATCATGAATGGTGCTTTCTCTTAAAGCCAAAACTCACTCAAAATATGAATAAACCGAATCTAATTCCAAAGAGGAATGGAAACCAAAAGAGAATAGGATTAGGCCATTGGGCCTTTGACTGGACAAGATGGGCATGTGCCCAACAGAAAGAGGGAAAATAGAAAATAATTTTTACGTTTGAAACTTGCCGAAGGCAAAAACTTGATATTTAAATTAAGGGTAGACAATAACTTTGCTACAAAAAGTTAGTTAGTAGAAGTATGTCTAATGGCTGCTATAAATATTATTGTACTGCTTCTACAGATCACAAAAGAAAAAAGAGAGGAAAAAGAGCAACCCTCTTTTGTACTATTTTACTTATTGATAGTAATGATGCAAGCCAAAATAACAAAGAGATTCACAAAGGACACCTAAAAATAACATAAGTTCAGGATAAAAAGGTATTATTTTTAGTATCTGTCCAAATCAAGGATTGGACTATACACAAGTGTTTCTGAAGTAGCTACAATAAAATGTCACGCTTGATTGTAGTAAAGTGATTCTGCAAATCAAAACATCCTTGTATATATTTCAAGAAGATAAAGAGAAGGAGAAAGAACGATGAAACTTTGCTAAAAAAAGTTAGTTAGGAGAATAATGTCTAGTGGCTGCTATAAACATTTTTGTACTGCTTATACATATCACAAGAAAAAAATAAAGAAAATAAAGAGGAATAGGAGCAAGCCTCTATTGTACTATTTTACTTACTAATAGTAATGATGCAAGTCAAAACACAAAAGAGATTCACAAGGACACATAAAAGTAAATCTCAGAATAAAAAGGTAATAAAGAGATTCGCAAAAAACACCTACAACATAACTGGAGAAACAACGGCAGGTATATCAATTAAGCATAATGAAGACAAGCTTTTCTATCGGACAAAGAATGAAACAATCTAAAAATATCAGTGCACTAAAGTTAAGCAACATTCAACATCTTACTCCATAAATCTAAAAGGGCACGAGGAATAGCCATAGTTTCATGAACAGGTAGCAGTCATATTACCATCATATTGATAAATATGATAACGAAGCTAAAAGAACATAGAGTTTCGGATGGAAAAGTAGTAGAGTTCTAGACATATGACTCATAGCAAAAAAGCATATAATAGATTTGAAACTTGATATTGGAATTGAAGAGCGCATACACGTCCATGAATATTTAGTCACTTTTTTTCTTACTGTGAGTCATACGTGTTGAAGTTTGGCAAAATGCCAAAGTCCCACATTGGTTGGGAGTTAAGTTTGGAGGGGATTTTTCCCCTATAAAAGAAGGCCTAATGTTTAGGATTGAAACACACCTCTCATTTGCCTTCTCATCTGTTTAAGGCATTTGTATCTTCTCTCTTTAGTATTATTTCACTTGTATTTTTGGAGTGGAATAAAATATTGGTTGTGTCCGAGGAGTAGGCAAAATTAGCCGAACCTCGTAAATTCTGGTGTTTCCTTTATTGTTGTTTTATTGTCTTATTTATTATTTGGTGGCTGTCATAATTTTTGGTATAGTAGTTGTGACTTATTCACACTATATACATTTGGCTTCCACAACAATTGGTATCAGAGCCAAGGTACTGTCTAAGTATGCTCTGTGGTTGCAGCATAGTCTGATCTTCCACATCAGAAAAGATTTATCTTGGTAACTGAGTCAAGGTTCTGTCTGAGTATGCTCTGTAGTTGCAGCTTAGTTTGATCTTCTACATCAGAAAGGAAATAATCTTGATTTGTGTCGTCAGCTATTAAATAATATTTGTGTCAAATATGGGAGACAATAAACAAGAAGAATCTACATCAAGTGTCAACAATACGTCATCATTGGCATCTTCGCTTATGACAAGAATTGTGTCAAATGCGAAATTTGCGGTAGAAATTTTTGACGGGTCCGGACATTTTGGGATGTGGCAAGGCGAGGTTCTAGATGTCCTTTTTCAACAAGGGCTAGATCTGGCCATTGAAGAAAAGAAACCAAATGTTATTGGAGAAGAAGATTGGAGAATTATCAACCGTGTTGCTTGCGGTACCATTCGATCCTACCTTGCTAGAGAGCAGAAATATCCATACACAAAGGAAACTTCTGCAAGTAAATTATGGAAAGCACTGGAGGATAAATTTTTGAAGAAAAACAGTCAAAATAAATTGTACATGAAGAAGAGACTGTTTCACTTCACCTATGTTCCTGGTACCACGATGAATGAACATATCACCAGTTTCAATAAGTTGGTCACAGATTTGCAAAATATGGATACAACTTATGATGATGGTGACTTGGCCTTTATATTGTTGGCGTCACTTCCTGATGAGTACGAGCACCTTGAAACTACTCTACTCCATGGAAATGACGAAATTTCTCTCAGAGAAGTTTGTTCAGCTTTGTACAGCTATGAACAAAGAAAGCGAGAAAAACAGAAGGGCGGAGAAGGAGAAGCACTGTTTGTGAGGGGTCGTCCTCAAAATCAAACGAGGACAAAGAAGGGAAGATCCAAGTCAAGATCCAGACCCAGCAAAGATGAATGTGCCTTTTGTCGAGAAAAAGGGCACTGGAAGAAAGACTGTCCGAAGTTGAAGAATAAGGCCAAACATAACAATGGAAAGGCTATTATGGATTCAAATGTAGCTGATTGTGATGATTCAGACTTCTCATTAGTTACAACAGAGTCATCAACATCATCAGACATATGGTTGATGGACTCGGCTTGTAGCTATCATATGTGTCCCAACAGGGACTGGTTCGTGGAATTTCAAGAAGGAGAATATGGAGTCATCCACACAGCGGATAACAGCCCTCTTACCTCATATGGCATTGGTTCAATACGATTAAGGAACCATGATGGAATGATCAGAACATTGATAGATGTTCGATATGTACCGGATTTGAAGAAGAATCTCATCTCTGTGGGAGCCCTAGAATCAAAAGGATTCAAAATCATTGCAGAAAATGGAGTGATGAGAGTATGCTCCGGTGCACTAGTGGTAATGAAGGCTAATCGGAAGAATAATAATATGTACCGCTATCGTGGCAGTACAGTTATTGGGACAGCGACAGTAACATCCAGTGACGACAAAGAGGCAGAAGCAACCAAGCTATGGCACATGCGCTTGGGACATGCTGGAGGAAAATCCTTGAAAACTCTATCAGATCAAGGATTGTTAAAAGGAGTAAAAGCTTGCAACTTGGAGTTTTGTGAGCATTGTGTTAAAGGGAAACAGACAAGGGTTAAATTTGGTACAGCGATCCATAATACTAAAGGCATTTTGGATTATGTACACTCTGATGTTTGGGGTCCTTCCAAAACACCTTCATTGGGTGGGAAGCACTATTTTGTAACCTTTGTTGATGATTTTTCCCGAAGAGTATGGGTGTATACAATGAAGAGCAAAGATGAAGTGTTGGGAATTTTTCTCAAATGGAAGATGATGGTGGAGAATCAGACAGGCAGGAGAATCAAGTGTATTCGCACAGACAATGGAGGTGAATACAAAAATGATCATTTCAATAAGGTCTGTGAAAATGATGGCATCATCCGACACTTCACTGTTAGACATACACCACAACAGAATGGAGTGGCAGAACGTATGAACCGGACCTTGCTGGAGAAGGTACGGTGTATGTTGTCCAATGCTGGCTTGGGCAAAGAATTTTGGGCTGAGGCAATTACATATGCATGCCACCTCATTAATCGTCTACCATCTGCTGCTATTGATGGCAAAACACCATTTGAAAAATGGTACGGAAAACCTGCTGTAGATTATAACTCTTTGCACGTGTTTGGCTCAACTACATATTATCATGTGACGGAGTCAAAATTGGATCCAAGGGCAAAGAAGGCTATTTTTATGGGAATTACTTCTGGAGTCAAAGGATATCGCTTATGGTGTCCTATGACAAAGAAAGTAATGTTCAGCAGAGATGTTACCTTTGATGAATTTGCTATGGTAAATAAGGTAACAGAAGATACCAAACAAAATGAAGGTGCTTCTAAGCAGGTGGAGTTTGAGGGAAAATTTATTTTTCCTACACAAGAAGCAGAGGAGGAAACAAATGAAAATTACCCTCTGGAAGGAGAGCCAGTAGAGGAGATTCCAACTCAGGAATCTCAACAACAACTTGAATCAATAGCAACCAGCAGGCCAAAAAGAACAATAACGAAACCTGTTCGTCTCATAGAGACGGTTGCTTGTGCAACCTCAATTGTAGCTGATGATGTTCCTACTACTTACAAAGACGCTGTCCAAAGTTCAGAAGAAGATAAGTGGAGGATTGCCATGAATGATGAAATACAGTCCCTTCATCAGAATCATACATGGAGATTGGCCAATCTCCCGAAGGGAAAGAAAGCAATTGGGTGCAAATGGGTATTTGCAAAGAAAGAAGGATTTCCTAACCAATTAGATGTTCGCTACAAAGCAAGATTGGTGGCCAAAGGATATGCTCAAAAGGAGGGAATTGATTACAATGAAGTGTTTTCTCCAGTTGTAAAACATTCCTCCATTAGAATTATGTTGGCTTTGGTAGCACAATTGGATTTGGAACTAGTTCAGATGGATGTAAAATTGCGTTTTTACATGGAAACTTGGAGGAGGAAATCTACATGACTCAGCCAGAAGGATTCAAAGTTGCTGGAAAAGAAAATATGGTGTGCAAACTTGAAAAATCGTTGTACGGATTGAAACAATCTTCTAGACAATGGTACAAGCGATTTGACGAGTTTATGTTGCGGCAAGGGTACAAGAGAAGCAAATACGATCATTGTGTGTATTTGCACAAGCTTAAAGATGGTTCCTTTGTATATCTTCTCCTATATGTTGATGATATGTTGATAGCTTCCAAGAATTTGGAAGAAATTGATAAGTTGAAGATTCAACTGAAGAAGGAGTTCGAGATGAAGGATTTGGGTGAGGCAAAGAAAATTCTTGGCATGGAGATAATTAGAGATAGACGTTCAAAGAAACTCTGTTTATCTCAAAAAGAATATTTGAAGAGAGTACTTCAACGTTTTGGCATAGATGACAAGACTAAGCCAGTTAGTACTCCACTTGCTTCCCATTTTAAGCTAAGTACTACTATGTCGCCAATGGATGAAGCTGAACGAGAGTATATGTCAAAGGTACCATACGCAAATGTTGTTGGTAGCTTGATGTATGCAATGGTTTGCACAAGGCCTGACATTTCACAAGCTGTTGGAGTTATTAGCAGATATATGCACAATCCAGGGAAGGAGCATTGGCAAGTTGTGAAGTGGATTCTACGGTATATTCATAATACTGTAGATGTCGGGTTAGTTTTTGAGCAGGAAGACAATCAGTCTGTAGTTGGATATTGTGACTCAGATTTTGCGGGTGATATGGACAAACGAAGATCAACTACTGGTTATGTGTTTACTTTTGCAAAGGCACCAGTTAGTTGGAAGTCTACTTTGCAGTCAACAGTTGCTTTGTCTACAACAGAGGCAGAGTACATGGCTATTACAGATGCTGTGAAAGAGGCAATTTGGCTTCAAGGATTGCTAAAGGAGCTTGGTGTTGAACAAAAAGGTATCACAATTTTTTGTGATAGTCAAAGTGCTATTCAATTAGCGAAGAACCAAGTTTATCATGCAAGGACGAAGCACATTGATGTTCGGTATCATTTCGTACGAGAAATCATAGAAGAAGGCGGAGTCACGGTGAAGAAAATTCATACTACAGAGAATCCTGCTGATATGCTGACAAAGGTGGTGACTGCGGTCAAGTTTCAACATTGTTTGGATTTGATCAACATTGTTGAACACTGAAGATTGAAGATGAAGACACAACCAAAATTTGTTATTGAGAGAGAATTGAAAATGTGGAATTTTGCCAAGGTGGAGATTTGTTGAAGTTTGGCAAAATGCCAAAGTCCCACATTGGTTGGGAGTTAAGTTTGGAGGGGATTTTTCCCCTATAAAAGAAGGCCTAATGTTTAGGATTGAAACACACCTCTCATTTGCCTTCTCATCTGTTTAAGGCATTTGTATCTTCTCTCTTTAGTATTATTTCACTTGTATTTTTGGAGTGGAATAAAATATTGGTTGTGTCCGAGGAGTAGGCAAAATTAGCCGAACCTCGTAAATTCTGGTGTTTCCTTTATTGTTGTTTTATTGTCTTATTTATTATTTGGTGGCTGTCATAATTTTTGGTATAGTAGTTGTGACTTATTCACACTATATACATTTGGCTTCCGCAACAATACGCACCTCCATGAAGTTGTGGTACTGAGTGAACATTCTAAACATCAGCATTCATAGGGAAATAGCAATATAAATATAAAGTAGCTAAACACTATATTGCTATTTGAAAGGATTTGATAATTATACAAATAGCTATATTGCCAAACACTTTATATTTATAATTTGTCTTTATTTAACTGACTAAGAGAGTACATGCACTTTATATAATTCCGAAGATATAGAATTTGCTAATATTTCTTTTCCTTTAGTTCTTCTCATGTGTCAGCTTTATTTCAAACAAATGTTTACATTCTGAATTATGCCATGAAGCTAATATGAAAATTTAATACCATAACAATTTGAGTTTTATATTTAAATAATTCTATTATATCTTTACTAATAAAACTTATTCTAACTACTATGTCATACCTAGAAGCAACCAATAAAAAGTAAAATGATGGTTGCTAGTCCATCTTCCTGCAACTGTACAATTTAAATAAGGTGATTGCCTATAAATATAGATCGTTAATTTAACAAATAAAAAATTAGTATTTGACTGGAAAATTTCAGGGAGATTTGTCAGATTAGACATTCACATACCAGTAAAATGGAACAATGTAATATTGTCAAGCTGTTTTTCTAGTCTACAAAGTTTATTTTCACGAATCATGACGCTGTTTATTCTCCCAAGAAAAAAAAAGTGAAAGGTAAAAGTGAAGATGAAGATTCAACAAATTATTTACACAATTGTAAGAGGACCATACAAGTCAAAACACCAAGTCATCTGCTAAATTACGATATATGAAAAAGCATAGTATAGCAAACACAGAATACTAAAGCTTAAAAATCATAGTAGAAGGAACTTTAAATGATAAACAATAGTAACCATGTAAAATGCCTATGTTAATGTACAATTTATTGTCATTCATCACAAGAATTCATAAGAAGCATCAAATTTTCCCATTTTACAGTACTCATCAATGAAGGCAGTATAGCTAAAGTTTCCCACTTCAGGTGTCTTTCCTATAGAAATCCTATATGTCTGTTCATTCTATAGCCTTCCAAACAGTGAGTTGTATACCACCATAGTAAATATGTGGTATCGTATAAATAAGACATTGATAAGAGTATATGTTATCAAGGATAAAGGCACACACAAGAGTTGTTGATTCATTAACGGTAGACCTTCATGAGTACTTTCAAAGGACATATACAATTTTTGTTGTAATATCATTTTTGTTTCACTCTTGTGCTAAGGTATTTCTCTTTGTTTCATGACTTTTTATATTAAACTGATGAACACCTGGTACTACAGGTCAGGTAACCCAAGCTCGGTTGTAGCACAACCATCCGATGTTAGTAATAGATTTGGAACTTTACTAAGGGGAATTGAGTTCCTAACAATTTACTAAGAGATGTGTAACTAACAAAATAAAAATTATCAATGTTCCTTTGTTAGAGTTTTCATTTGTCATGTGAGTCATTCTACTCATTAGCTAAAATAGATATACAAACCCATTTCCTTGGTAGAACCTTTGGATAAGAGATCTACCAACACTTGCGTGAATGTGGTCGTCCTACAAAAATACTCAATTAGTAAAATGACTAAGTTATTCCGTATATGACTTTTACTAATGCATATGTAAACACTGAATAACATAAGTAAAAAGTTTAAAAGCATAGCCTTTTCATCCATCAGAATAACCTCAATTGAAAATGGACAATCATGTTTGTCGCGATCTGAATTTTCTCAAAGCTTAACAATACGAACCAAATATAAAATATATTTGAAATAAAGTGTTGGTAATAAAAAAGAATCAGTAGTGTGTATATTCATATGCATTGTTCTATAGTTTCTGGAGATAATGATTGTAGAACTTTTATTAGATAATCATTCCACAATTGGAAAAAAATCAGAACTGATTACATTTTGTGTGCGTTGGTATATTTTCAAAAATTTACAAAGTTTTAACCAAGACCTTAAATTCAACAAAGTACAATAGACTTAGAAGTATATTTCTAATTTTATCGAACAATTTAGAACAGAAAAGAAAGAAGAAAAAAGAACGAAAAGTGAAAAATTGCTTGTGAAGCGGATAGGGGCAATGAGCCAAAGAATTGACTTGTTTCCCCACAACTGTGATATCCCACAATAGATAGACGTATACTTGCTACAAATTAAAAATTGTGTTTAAATTAAAAATTATAGAAGCTATTGAGTTTTGTGGCCATGTCGACGACAAAGCAAGCATACCTTCAATGAAAAAGAATAGCTTCTATCTAGAATTCCTGCTTGATGTGCACAAAGGAGAAAGAATTACTGATTGTTAAAGTAGAAACTGATTTCAAAAGACAGTGAAATTATGTTACTGAGAATCCCAGCAGAAGAATTGGTGGGTTAGGAGTAGGGGTGTTCATAAAAATCCGAAAACTCGAACCAAACCGAAAACCAAATCAAACCGACCAAAAAAAATTATTCTTTTTGGTTTGGTTTGGTTTGATTTTGGTTTTGAAATTTAAAACCGATCAAATTTGGTTTGGTTTTGGTTTTAATTAAAAAAAAAACGAACCAAACCGAATATAGGAGTAGCTATTTTAAATTTATTATTACACCTATATATATTTATACTTTTATACAAAGTTTTAAAAATTTTATAGTAAATATTAATCATTTGCACTTTTAGTACAATTCTTTACCTTTACATTCTAGTTTAATTTGTAGTTTTCTTTTGTTAAGTGTAAGAATCTATTTCATGTAAAAAAATAATATATTTTTAATTGAGTCCTTAAATTATTCATCACTATTTGATTCAATTATTATCAATATATCTTGGTAAATAATAGACTTCTCAAAGGGCAATTAATTTGATAGTGTTACGTTGAAAATGAGGTCGCCGAAATGTGTGTTTGGTAGTGTATGTCTTATATTTAAGAAAAACCGAAAAAATAACTGAAAAACTGAAAAACCGACATAAACCGAATCGAGAAAAAACTGACTTAATTGGTTTGGTTTGGTTCTACTATTTGAAAAACCGACTTACTTGATTTGGTTTCTTTTTAGAGAAAAATCGATTCAAACCGAACCATGAACACCCCTAGTTAGGAGTTAGAAATCGTGGTGTGAGATCGTGGGAATGAAGCGCCATCATGGAAATGAAAGCCGAATCTGTAGGAATTGATATGTTTTCGGTCAAAGATGTGGAGGGAGGAGTTATATTATGTGTGGGTTCCAGTATATAATTTTAGTTTGAAAATTATTATTCCCTTAAAAAAACATAGATATTTTATTATTTTGAAATTCAAATTTTAAAAATAAACTAATTTTACCTAACTTGACTAATATTGTCTTAAAATTACCACATGGCATTTTCTTCACGCGACACTTGCAAATTGTCATGGCTGACTTCCTTCCTACTATTAATAATAGATAGATTATGAACTTCCCTATAGAATAAATAAATTTTATTTATAAAATAAAAAGATAGTATTTAAGCATATATAATGTTAGGATAATAACATATTGAGCATAGTAAATAATTTAATTAGAACAATTTGTTCGCAATAAAATTTTTGATGTTAACAATAATTATTTAAGATAAAGGTATTTTTATAATATAATTATATATTCTTGAAAATTATGCTAAATTATTTCATTATTCTGATATTATATACGCTAGAATATTAATTTTAATTTTTAAAATAAAATTTATTTTCTCTATAGGTAAGTCCATAATGTAGATTAAAAAGAGAAAAAAATTATGATATTAAAAAATTTAAAAAAAAAAGATAAAAGTTTATAATTTAGAGGGCAAAATAGATATTTGACAATCAAAAGTTTAAAAAATTTAGTTGAGTGACCTTCTGGTGCTATAGGTAAAGTTAAGTGGCTTTTATGTTACAAACGAAAGAAATATGACTTTACTAGATAATTTCGGATAACTGAGTGACCATTTGAGTAATGGACTCTTCAATTCACAATTTATAGCCTGTTTGGTCAAGCTTATCAAGAGGTCAAAAGTAGTTTTTTTCCCCAAAAGCATTTTTTTCCCTAACTTAAGGTGTTTGGCCAAGCTTTTTTGAGGAAAAAAAGTGCTTTTGGGAAGAAGCAAAAGCAATTTCTGAGGAGCAGAAAAAAGTAGTTTCTTCCCAAAAGCAGAAGCAGAAGTAGTTTTGACTTTTCTTCTTACCAAAAATGCCCTTAACAAAATATAATATATACCAAAATAACCGTTAAACCTAATACTTAGGATATTAATGTATAAAGTATTTGTTGTTATCTTTTAGAATAACTTTCTAATATATAGTAACTTTAGGGGTGAATGCTTTTATATTTGTTGAATGATTTTTAATATATTTAACTTATATTAAAAGAATTAAGTACTTTTTAATTTTATTTTCATATTTTACTTAAATAAAATGAAAAGATTTAATTATTGCATGTAATAACAAATTTTTGAGATTATTTATTTACTTATAATATTAACTATTAAGTAAATTTATTCATGTCCTTATTTATAATTTGATACTTAAAAGCACTTTCTGAAAAACTTGGTCAAACACAAATTATTGCTCAAAAGTGCTTTTCAGAGTAATTAGCCAAACACAAACTGCTTCTCTCCAAAACTATTTTTTTCAAAAGCACTTTTAAAAAAAAAAACACTTCTCAAAATAAGCTGATTTCTCCAGCTTGGCCAAACAGGCTATTACTCGAAGTTTAGGCCCCATATTATGTTGTCCATGCTCTAGTTGGTAGGTCTGGGCAGGCGGGGTGTTAATTTGTCCCACATCGGTTGTGGCAGAATATCAGTAGATATTAACTCAGCAGCCAACAGTATCTTCATCGACAAATTACAAGGTTCGTTGTCCTTGCAAACAGAAGTAAAAACAGATATCTGCTCGAGTATGGACTAAGAAACAATGCTGGATACTGAAACAGAAGGCCAAAAATGAACTATTGACTCCTTTGGTAGTTTCATTTCACAAAACATTTTCCAATTGAGAGAAATATGGAAATAAAATTCAAGAATGAACTTACATCTATATACACTGGAAATGTGATACATTGAGAATAAAAGAAGTTCAGATTGTACAAAATGTAACTAGAATTGTATGACAACTTTATCTATCTTAGGTTGGAACTATTAATTCTGGTGTATGAAGGGAAAATGACTACAAGAAGATCAAGGCTTCACATCACTCCAAGTAGAATCACTTGCCGATGTTCTTAATAAGAGAGCCTGCGAGAATGTCTCTTTGATACAGGATGGTTATTAAAATTCGATCCCTGCATGTAACCACTTCTACTGCCAAATGAATTTGAGTCAAAAATGGCACCACCTCCTTCTAGTATTTTAAGTACCTGACAGTTTAGAAGAAAAAATTACTAGACTTCTCACCATTTTAAGTACACTTTCCCTGAATTGACATTAAAGGAGAGGAAATATCCAGTCTGAACTCTAAAGAGGTACAATAGGCCTACTGAACGAAAAAGAATACACAAAACACACATCTCTAATAAATAACAAAAGAAGAAACGAAAACCTTTGAAATTGGAGGTCGCAGCTGAGGATCTTCCTGTAGACACATAAAAGCAGCATGACTCATCGCCTGTAGTTCATAAGGAAAGTTTTCAAGCGGGGATGAGGTCAAGTTGGAGTCCAGCAACTGATTTTTGAATGCTGAAAGATGATATGGTCCATTTCCAGCAGTAGGGGAAAGGCTTCCTGCAAGAAGGTGCTGACTTCTGTAGCATTGCAAGTCATTGGTTCTTCTACCAGTAATCAACTCCAATACCACCAGGCCAAAAGCATATACATCAACCTTCTCCGTGACTTTTCCATCATTGGAGTACTCTGGGGCAAGATACCTGAAAAACAATTTGTCTTCCACCTTAACATAGAGAAGAATTTTTTAAAAAAGAAGGGAAAAAGAAAAAAACCATAAGCAGCCTTATAGCTTGGGATCTCTGCTTATTAGGCGTCAGCAAAACTAGGCTGAAAAGTTTTAGTCTATCAATAATAATAACCAACAATTAGGGAAAGATTGAGATGTACATAGACAACAAGAAAATACAAAATCACCTTGAAGTTCTAATCAGATGTTCATCTTCAGAAGCTTCACATTCATTGTACAATCGTGCAAGCCCAAAATCAGCAACCTTAAATAAAGCAAACCATCTGATTAGGTTTTGATCACTGCTTTTACAAAAGGATAACTGTGCTTGTCCATAACACATGCAACTATAGACAGCTGAAGATCTCTAAAATTTAATAGCTTTTCTCATCCAAACGGCACATGTATGGAGTTGGTTCATCTGATGTAAAAACATCTGCTGTACCTGACAATCAAAAGCTGGAAAGATAAACATGCTTCAGCAGAACTACCAGTAAAACTTACCAAAGGTTCAAAGTCGTGAGTTAAGAGAATGTTTTTAGGTCTGAGATCTCTGTGAACTATACATCCCACTCTGCAATCTTCATGAAGGTAACGTAAGCCTCTTGCTGTCCCAATAGCTATCTTAAGGCGTGAGCTCCAATCTAGAGCTGTTTCCTTCGTTCCTGCAAAATTTATTTGAACATTAAGGTGTTTCAAGTCCAGAACTGATTGAATTCCATATAAAAGCTGCACCATAGGTTGAATAGGAGATGAACTTTAAGAGAAAATTGAACAGAAAATACCATGCAAATGAAAGTCCAAGGACTTGTTGCAAATAAACTCATATACTAATAGTCTCCTATTTCCCTGAATGCAGTAACCAACCAGCAGCACAACATTCCTGTGCTGGGCACAGCTCAAAACTCGAACTTCTCTACGAAAATCAGCGTCTGCTTGAGATCCAATAAATTTTAGCTGTTTTACTGCAACAACCACTCCATCCCTTAAAACCCCTTTATGAACCAGACCAAATCCACCTTCTGCTAGAAAATTTGTGCCTGAGAATCCATTTGTTGCTTCCTCTAGCTCTTCATAGCGAAATTGTTTTGGAGGCTTTCCAAAAGAAGGTGCTTTACATTGACAGAATGAACATAGAGGAAGAGGTATCGAGGAAGTTCGACCTAAAGAGACTGCTTCTCTGATGCTAGAGTTAAGATAGTCCCTGTCAGTGTCTCGATTGAACTTGCTTCCTTGGGTATTCAGGTTTTGGTTGTATTCAATAGAATTCTCATGTTTATTTCCAGAAGTGACAGAACGTGAGGTAATTTTGCAGTTTTCTACAGCTGAATTGTTGTCAGCAATAATATGGTTTTGCTGAATCCAAAGGATTGTTTTATGAGTATGACTTTGAGATTTAGGAACTGTTGACAGAGTTATTATCCTTTCCCCAAATGAGTGCAGATCATTTACATGATCGCACACACTTTGCTTGTGGACCGGTGAAAATGTTTCTCTACTGAACCCTTCATACAGGGGATTCCGCTCATATAGGAGGAACGTGTCTGGATCAGTCAATGAATTCAGTAATGGAGTTCTCATATAGGATGTTCTTTGATCCTCGGGACTGCTCACTGGAGTAGAATGCTTCATTCTTTCATCCTGTATTTCTCTACTATCCTTAACAGGAGAGGAATTAGCAGAAAAGAAAGGGGTTTGAAGTTCCTCCGAACATCCTAGATTTAGCCTGAGAACTTTCGGTTTGGAACCCTTCATCACTACAATGTTGCAACGAAGTTCTTCCATGCAATGCTTAAGCTCTAACTTCAATTTTCTGTTGAACAAAATTGATAAAAGAAAAAGAACATGAGTCCATTTGATATCAAAACAGGGGAAAGAAAAAAGGAAAAGAAGCATATTGCCTTATGCACAGCAAAGAATGATGAGATAGTTCCATATAAAACAGTAGAGAGAAACTAGGAAGCAAGTAACAATCACAATTACAGTATACAATAAGGTACATGGAGAATCTATAGAAGTAAAATACACCACCTATGTACATGGTCTCAGTTAGAAATTAGAGGAGCAACAACATATGGCATATTGGATTACAGCTTTTTCCATAATCCAACAATATGCATGCAAATCAACTTGAAGGTATTGGAAAACATCTATTCCGCGTAGGTAATAGAAATGAGGCAAGGAGAGGAAAAAAATATTTTAGGCAAACGGTGCATAGAGAGAAAAAGGATATAACACATTTACATGCTATTACTTGTCCAAAATGACCCAGCTGACTGCATTGTTTTTTGCTTCAGCTGCCACCACACCAACAGACAAAGCTGAGACGACCTTAATTCGCACCCTGACCTACAAAAAAGAAGGTGATTTAAATGACAAACTCATTATTGTTATGTTTATTTGGTAGGTTAATATCGTTTTCAGACAACAGTCACTACAATTTCCTTCTTAACAAGCGTAAATCTTATTCTTTATCTTTAAAAAAAAATATAATTACTTTTCTGCACACTCTCTCTTTCTTTTCTTTCAATTTCCTCAGTCCAGGAAAAGTAAAGTGTCAACCGCACATTGTAGTGCTAATGATTGATCAGCAAAATTATCATTGAGTTATCATACCTAAGTCAGCAGAAGTATAAAAGATTCCTTTAATATTTTATTACCTACCAGCCATTTCTTATGGAGAGCACATGCAACCCATTATACATTATTAGCTTCAAGTACAACAGTTTACATTGGATCCTGACAAGCTTAGAATCTTCTTAAACCTTAAAAGAACTCAATCATATCAGACATTGAGATTGAAGAACCAATTAATATTTGATTAACAACTGAATTTTATTTCTATCCACTACAGTGTAAAAGAAAATTATTTGTACAGTTAAATGTGCGTGGCTATGTTTAATCTACACATTTATCTACAGTTGATTTTAACTTACACCGAATTGCCAAAATGTTTTTTTTATACCATAAGTAGATGAAAGTTAAACTCTTTATAGTGACTTTCTAACAGCTGAAATTACTTACTGTTACTTTTTACCACCGTTGACCAGAACGACATCGTTGCACACAGTAATTCAATCAAACAACAGACGGTTAAAACTTAAAAGTTAAAAGCAGTTCCCTCCTAGTAAGGCAAATGTAATTACCAGAGTCGATGGAGGATAGTTAAAAAGGGTAAAAGCAGAGGCACTTGAGTCATTTTTACTACTGGTAAAAAGGAAGTAAGTTTTACTTACATCTATGTGATCGTGAAATTGAAGAACCATCTGAGAACAAGTCTCCGTGATTTGTCCAATTCGATCATGCGAATTAGTCCTTCCATTACTCCGGCAGTCACCTCTCATCCTCGGAAATCCCCAAAATCTCCTTCTCTCTGTAAAAATCGTAAAAAAAAAAAAAAAGTGAAATTAAGAAATTAGAACGGTTTCATAAGCTTAACTTGCTAAAATTCATACACTAGTAAAATTACCGGTTTTCTCGACGGCAAATACGGCGAGCAACGTAATGCAATCGCCGGGACGAACAACGTGAGTGAGAGCCCAAGCTAGTGCAGTCTTAGTGATCACCTTCTCCGCCTTCACGGCGACAATCACTTTGTCGGTCAGATGAGGAGAAATGCCACGTGGCATCGACTGAGTCCGCCGTTCGGGTTTTGGCGGGAACATTGTATGACGTCAGATTCCGGCGACCGATGTGAAGCTTAAGCTTCGGGAGAAGGAGAGAGAGTTTTGTTTCGAGTGTTGAGCGGTTGGTTAACTACTTGTCCGGGGGAGAGCTATGTGGTCTTTAGTATGGGCAGCTAAGAGGTGAGGAGTGATTGTGATTTGTGATATTAATAATGAAATGAATACTCGCTTAACTGTTAAGAAAGTGACTCTAAGTTGGAATTAATTTCCACAAATGCGGCAAATTAAACCATATACTAATAGAGGTAAGTTAATCTGCACTTGCAATAGATGTAAGGAACCTCATATTTCACAGTAATAAATTTAACTTATATACATCAATAATGTAAATCAGATTTTTATTTATTTATTATAGAAGGTAACATTACAAATCTCACTTTCATGAAGAATTACTTTGTACTTTTGGAGTAGACACATCAATTGCAGCAAACGTAGAGGAAGAAATACTTACTCTTCGGACTTAGATGTTGACACCATCTATTTCTATTATTGATTATCTTCACTATGGTCAAAATTTATGATTAGGGAAGGATCATATCTTTTCGAGAGTTTATTTTTGTGACCCTTTTTTTGAGATTACAGGGTCATTTTGCCGGGTTCTTTCGATATAATTTCTTCGGTGATAAGAAAGTTTTAACAATGTGTGTATATAAACTCTTTTATAGATACATACTTAAAATTCATTTTAGACAGCCATTTGAAAAAAATTCTGAGTTAGAAGCGATTTATCCCTTTAGCGGTGCGGTCTTATTCGATGTAAATTCAAATTAGTTGGACCATCATTAGTATATGGATATATTTCTTAAGACGAAATACAGATGCAGTTTTAATATTTTACTACTTACTATTTAGTTGTAAGCTAATTCCAATTTCAGAGGTCTAATTAGTTGAAGTGGGCAGCAATAGCTATTAATAAGAACTGTGTACAACTCATATTTCTAAGAATGAATGTTTCGATGACCACTTCTACAATTGACTCAAAAGATATTAGAATCTTTTTGAATAAATCAATTAAAGAAAAAGAAGGGGTAAATCTTAATTAAACATAATAAATTCCAGATCAATAAGCTAATTGAAAAAATAGTACATGAGATGAAATAGAGGTAATCAATCTTATTGAAACTCTTTATTGTGGCTCCCATTAATCAATGAGGGAGGTTGTTTACATGTTTTTCTGGAGATTGCTTCATTCTTCTTGCATTATGAAGATTATCGAAGAGAGAACTAAGGAAAGAGGAAGAAGTGAAGAATCATCCTCCTAACCGAAGATTTTCCCCTACTATATATAGTCATGGGACCTTTGCTATTTACTTGGTCTGACGCTCTCTCACACTATGTTTGCCTTGATCGTCCTTTAAACGTTGTTTCTTCTGACTAAACGGGTATCGAGAGTGCTGGATGTGGAATAGACCATGTCGTCTTTCGCTGCCTTGCCGCCTGGACGGGATGTTGGTCAACTTGACCGCAGCGGTCAGATTTTGACCAATACAAGAACGTAATGCCAAGGTTTTGGTAACTGAAGCTTGTATTATTAATTTTTTTTTTTTTTTGTTGAGAAAACACTTAATCACATATCAGACCTTCGTTTAATTTTTGAAGCAATCTCAAGAAGAAATTAATTAAACTTAGCTATGCCAAGTTACCTAAATTGTTAAGTACATATGACTACCATGTGGATTGATAAAGTCATGTAAAAGAAGAGTAGTAATTTATTACAATATGTTAAATAACATTAATATACTAGTACAATCAATATGTATAAGTTAAAGGTCCTATGCGCATATAAAAGGAATCAAGAAAGCTCAGCGTAAACATAAACAGCCAAGCAAAACAGACTAATTGGGTGTGAGCTGCAGACAGGGGCGGCCCAAGGGTCAAGCCACTAAAGCAACGGTTTTAGGCCCCCAAATTTTTTTTATTGTTTTTTACTCGTATTTGTATTGCGCTCCCTGACTAATATAGATTCGTATCATATAAAGCCTAGTAAAAGAGAGAACACGTTTTAACAGGATTTATTTCAACCACATGACTCGAACCCAATATAAGGTAAGTTGGATCATATACATCTCACAGTAATCTTTAGAGGTAGGGTCTAAATATATTGGATATGTTAAAATTAAAAAAAATAAATTATTTTATAAAAAGTAAATATAAATTTTAATTTAGTATTGATGTAACCGTTTAAGCAAAAAATTGGAGAAAGAGAATCACTCCCCCTAAACCGTCGTCACGAATATAAAACTTTTCATTATTTAAATTTGACGATTGACATCATTAGTGAGGTACCTATATTATTATTCTTCTTTTACATTTTTCACTAAAAAAACGTGCAATTCAATAGTCCAAGTCTTATTATTTATCTTTCTCATCAGAAAACGGGTACTACATTGTTATATTCTCTTCTTGATTTCTACAGAAAAAAGCTTAAGTTCTCGATAAGTTATATTGTTCTCTGTAAAAAAAAAGAGTTTTATTTTTTCTATAAAAAACAAGAGTTGAAGAGTACCATTGAATAAAACTATATTGCGCATTCTTTTTTTTCCTTTTTCCCCCCCTCATGTTTCAAGCATTTCAACAAGTATATTAGAACATCAAAAATTATTTTGATATCAAGTTATAAACTTCGTGAATCTAGTTCAATTATCTAAGATCAATAATATCTTAGGAGAGATTAAATTATTTATAAAAGAAACTATTAACAACTTTACATCTTAAAAAAATAGAAAAATAGACTTCCATTAAAAATATAGATAAAATTTTTTTCCTTCCGATAGGCCTTAGATTAAAAATTGGCTTTAGGCCACCAATTTTCTTGGCCCCCTGACCGCAGAAGTGCATGATAATGATGTATGGAAAATAATATAGTGTTGGGATGCAAAGATGAGGACTAGAGACTGAATACTTTATAGTGTACATTTGTATTTATGTAGAAATATTGATCAGCTTCAGCTTTCAGAGTAAGGGAAAACATGAGAAGCTGCCATTTGCATTAGGCCCGCCATGTTGTTTTCAAGACAGGTCACACGAAAAATCATGTGATTACACTTATTACACCATCAATGCATCCATTCATTTTGTTACCTCATTATTACTCAATCAATTTCCTAATCTTAGAATATCGCCTTTACTATTTTTTCCTCTTTATTTCATGAAGACTTTTGGTTTCTAACGCATTCTGTACGCAATATATACTAATTTATCCTATATGTTTATCATTAGATTTTAACGCAGATACTGAGATTTGAGAGTTTTTCCCAGCTCGAGGTAGATTCAAGATTTTAAGTTAGTAGGCGCAGATTATTACTGCATCTACTATTCTTTTGTGACAATAAGTATAAATATGAAAGGATAATACCTCAAACTAGTCTTGATTTTACTTACGACCTTAAAGTTTGCGGATGTCCTCCACCTTTCAAGAATCTATATGATCGAAAGTTAACTATAAGATAAATTTTCTTTGGAGATTCTTAATACATGCGTTGAAATCCGCCTAACTACTTACTACTCTACAATCTTTAAAATCAAAAATGAAATGAAATTTAAATTGGTCGAGAAAAAGAACCGCGCTAATCAGAATTTCTTCAAGGCTTAGAAGGCATCTTATGGTTTTAATAGCCAAGGGTTGGTTCCTCGTTATATTAACCCATGGGCCATGAATATTATGCGTAATGTGGTATTGATCACACTCACATGGGGCGAGCTGGCTGGCCTGGCCATGAAAGGGTCAACACATGCAAGTGATCATAAAAGCTCAGCCATTTCCCCAAGACTATGTACTTCAGAATTAAGTTTTGGTTTTCTTCCCAATGATATTGCCTCATCTCTGAGATGCTGAGTCTGAGACATCACAGCCATTTCCATCAACCAATTGAACGCCATGCCATTCCATCCCAACGTAACTAACTTTTTAAAGTTTTCATATGTATATATGATGCCTAATATATATATGGAGGTAAAAATATTCTAAAAGTTTTGATATAATATCTCAAATAGGCTCATCATTTTTATTTGTTCCTCTCTTTTCTTTTTCCAGTTAATGTGAAGTCTAACAGTGAAAAAGAATTTTTACAGTATCGAGTAGTTAAAAATCAACTAAACATGATTTTTAACTATATATATATAAGCATGAGTTGATAATTTGGAAAAAGAACGAACTTAATCTGCTGTTACTGATAGTGTCATTTTATTTCTTTACATTATTAGTATCTAACTTATATATGAGATTTATAGTTAGTAGTCAAAACAATGAAGGAAGAAAAAAAAGACATTCTTAAAACAAGGGGAAGCACAGAAGTGGCTCCGTCCAGGGTGGCAAGAAGGCAGTACCTTGTGCGAGCTTGCGATAATGGATTGATGATGTCCAGGCCAAGGCGAACTTGGAATACTTGTAGAATCAAGTACCTGATTGCAGCCAATCCAGACAAGAAAAGAAAAGGGAGGAAAAAGATAAAAACAGAAATAGAAACAAGACAGAATAATTGATATGTGTGTAAGTTGGCCTTGCCCAAATCCTAAGTCTGGATATTGGCCCATCTGCAAAAAAAAAAAAAAAAAAAAAAAAAATTAATTTCATGTACAGAAGCAACCTCCAACATTGTCTCCCAGTATAGCATAATTAAGAAAGCGTTTTTAGGGTCCACTTGTTAAGCTGCATTTCGTAGCATTGAATTGTAGTTCGTTTGATAATGATTGAGTGAGCGAACTATTTGAGCCACTAATTATTTGCCACCTTTAACGATTTCTCCCTGTTTCCAAAAAATCTGCAGTTAAGCCATTATTTCAGGAGCTTACTTACAGAAGAGATCATGACTAATATTTCTTGAGTTATTTTAGGTTCAATTTTAAGCTGACACTTCAGGTTGTGTGTTTTAATTCATCAAATTGACGCAGAAGCACATAAAACGTGAATTTGTTGTTGGTGTGGGTGTGGGTGCAGGACCTTAGGGATTCATGCCAAGAAATGCATTAGCTCCTACCTTATTTAAAATTATAATCCATGAATAATTAAGAAGCTTTAACATTAAAATAGAAGATTGCTTTAAGGTTTTCAGCGGTCAGGGTTTGAATTATGTTAGTCTTAAGGAAAGACAAAAAAGATTTTGTACAGATTTCTAGATAAACTGCAATATTACAAGCGCCTTTGGTCGGCTCGCCAAGGCCTTGTCGGTAGTGGTTAAACAATCTTGGGCTATCTTCCAATCATCGGGGCATTTGCATCTATACCTGTTTTTAAAAAAATTACAAGCGTATTCACTTTTTTGCGTAATTTCAGCATACGGGGCTGAAGTAGCAAAGACAATCACGTCAAAACTTCAGCATTCTAGTAGACGGGACTGAAGTAGCAAGTGTGCTGAACCAAGTGTGTGTAATTGTTGAACTTAAGCATAGTAGCTGGAGTTTTGTTCTCTATTTGCTGAAATTTTTGTTTTTGTAACTGGCGAACTTCAGTTCTAGAGCTGAAGTTTTTGTTTTTGTAACTGGCGAACTTCAGCTCTAGAGCTTTAGTTTTTGTTTTGTAACTAGCGAATTTCAGCTCTAGAACTGAAGTTTTTGTTTTATAACTGGCGAACTTCAGCTCCAGAGCTGAAGTTTTTCTGATTTGCTCTTGTCTCACACATAAAAATGTGTAAGCATCTATATTTGTTTCGCGTTTCCATCTTACAAACTTTCATATTACTTTATATACTTCCGATCAATGTTTCAAAAGTCAGTCATAAAGCAATTAAGCAAAGAAGTAAAATAAAATCAGATAAAAAAGGATGGAACATATTACGTGCAATCGTCAACTCTTGGATAGCATTAGGTGTGTCCTGAAATAGGGGAGGCAGGCTCTTATATTTGGTCAATAGAACCTGCAACATCGAAAGAAGATAACTCGATGTTAAGAATAAAGAGAACAATTAACGAAGAAAGAAGAAGAAGAAAACAAAGGAGGAGAAGGAGGAGGAGAAACGGGGCTGAAGTTGTTTAAAATGTGGGTACAAGTTAAAACTTCTAAAAAAATGGGTATAAGTTAAATGGGGGCAAACAAATAGAGCGCCCCGTACAATTTTTATCCATCATTCACCATTAAAACCTGATGGGCCCCAAATTTTACTGTGAAGATTGGCCCATATTTGTCTGCAATGAGGCCCAAAATTTTGTGAAGGCAGTAGAGGCAATGAAATGGTGGAGATCCATTGCGTTGGATTCGAGAAGACGAACGCTTAATTAGATGACTAATTAGTTATGAAAGGAGTTGTTCTTAGATAAGACAAAAAATTATGCTAGATTTCACGGTCCACGTGAGAGTGAAACTAAGGTCATTAAGCTATTGGTGACGTGACTTTAGCATCTATGTATAACATAAGGCAGAAAACTTACATTGACTTTTGATGTATCAAATAATCAAAACATTTTGTTCTTAGAAAAATTATGGCGATGTAGTTCCGATCGAGAGAAAATTACACCAAAGACGTTGACAGAAACTTTGAAGAAAAAAAACTTCAGCTGAACGGATCCAAAGTTTACAACTTGAAATTTCCAATGCAGGACTCTAAAAATAATTAATGTCATTTGTAAGATGATGTCAAAAGTTCTACAATCACACTTGAAAATTGAAATGTATAACTTTTGAAGTCGTCTTATTATTTTCACTTCAATATTAGTACAAACTGAGTATACACCATTGGCACGAGGCACAAAACTTCATTAGCATTTTCATTCGTAAAGGTTGGGAGCCAAGCGAGGAGCAAGAAGAATTTCGAGAGGAGAAGCTTTAAGGATTGTCAATCCAAAGCTCTCACTCATATCAATTGGTTCATTCGAAGGCCTCTTAAGTTCAAACCCCTGTAGCAACCCAGCTAATACAAAAGGCACAGCTTGAAGGGCGAAAGAAATTCCAGGGCACATTCTTCTTCCGCTACCAAATGGTATCAACTCAAAGTGAGTTCCTCTAACATCGACATCCTTATGTGTCGTCAAGAACCTCTCTGGCAAAAACTCGTGAGGATTTGGCCATAAATCTGGATCGCTATGAATCTTCCAAATGTTCACTAGTAAGCGAGTGCCTTTTGGTATATCATAGCCACTAATGGTACAATCCTCCATTGACTCGTGTGGTACGGAGAGCGGTGCAGCTGAATATAAACGCAATGCTTCTTTAACAACAGCTTGAAGATACACCAAGTTCTTGATATCTGAATCTTGAACGCATCTGTTCTTCCCAACGTGAACATCTAGCTCATCTTGGGCCTTTTGTAGTGCTTGGTAGTTGTTTAGGAGTAAAGATAAAGTCCATGTCAGCGTTACGATTGTGGTGTCCGTACCTGCTGATAGCAGAGCCTACCAAACCAAACTCAACAATTTCAGCAATAAGCTCCACATATGAGCACAAGGGACTATCATGGAGAAGTCAAGAAGATCAATGACAAGTTTATAAAAGTTATTTTTGTTGAAGTTTGGCAAAATGCCAAAGTCCCACATTGGTTGGGAGTTAAGTTTGGGGGGGATTTTTCCCCTATAAAAGAAGGCCTAATGTTTAGGATTGAAACACACCTCTCATTTGCCTTCTCATCTGTTTAAGGCATTTGTATCTTCTCTCTTTAGTATTATTTCACTTGTATTTTTGGAGTGGAATAAAATATTTGGTTGTGTCCGAGGAGTAGGCAAAATTAGCCGAACCTCGTAAATTCTGGTGTTCCCTTTATTATTGCTTTATTGTCTTATTTATTATTTGGTGGTTGTCATAATTTTTGGTATAGTAGTTGTGACTTATTCACACTCTATACATTTGGCTTCCGCAACAATTGGTATCAGAGCCAAGGTACTGTCTAAGTATGCTCTGTGGTTGCAGCATAGTCTGATCTTCCACATCAGAAAAGATTTATCTTGGTAACTGAGTCAAGGTTCTGTCTGAGTATGCTCTGTGGTTGCAGCTTAGTCTGATCTTCCACACCAGAAAGGAAATAATCTTGATTTGTGTCGTCAGCTATTAAATAATATTTGTGTCAAAGATGGGAGACAATAAACAAGAAGAATCTACATCAAGTGTCAACAATTCGTCATCATTGGCATCTTCGCTTATGACAAGAATTGTGTCAAATGCGAAATTTGCGGTCGAAATATTTGACGGGTCCGGACATTTTGGGATGTGGCAAGGCGAGGTTCTAGATGTCCTTTTTCAACAAGGGCTAGATCTGGCCATTGAAGAAAAGAAACCAGATGTTATTGGAGAAGAAGATTGGAGAATTATCAACCGTGTTGCTTGCGGTACCATTCGATCCTACCTTGCTAGAGAGCAGAAATATCCATACACAAAGGAAACTTCTGCAAGTAAATTATGGAAAGCACTGGAGGATAAATTTTTGAAGAAAAACAGTCAAAATAAATTGTACATGAAGAAGAGACTGTTTCACTTCACCTATGTTCCTGGTACCACGATGAATGAACATATCACCAGTTTCAATAAGTTGGTTACAGATTTGCAAAATATGGATACAACTTATGATGATGGTGACTTGGCCTTGATGTTGTTGGCGTCACTTCCTGATGAGTACGAGCACCTTGAAACTACTCTACTCCATGGAAATGACGAAGTTTCTCTCAGAGAAGTTTGTTCGGCTTTGTACAGCTATGAACAAAGAAAGCGAGAAAAACAGAAGGGCGGAGAAGGAGAAGCACTATTTGTGAGGGGTCGTCCTCAAAATCAAACGAGGACAAAGAAGGGAAGATCCAAGTCAAGATCCAGACCCAGCAAAGATGAATGTGCCTTTTGTCGAGAAAAGGGCACTGGAAGAAAGACTGTCCGAAGTTGAAGAATAAGGCCAAACATAACAATGGAAAGGCCATTATGGATTCAAATGTAGCTGATTGTGATGATTCAGACTTCTCATTAGTTACAACAGAGTCATCAACATCATCAGACATATGGTTGATGGACTCGGCTTATAGCTATCATATGTGTCCCAACAGGGACTGGTTCATGGAATTTCAAGAAGGAGAATATGGAGTCATCCACACAGCGGATAACAGCCCTCTTACCTCATATGGCATTGGTTCAATACGATTAAGGAACCATGATGGAATGATCAGAACATTGATAGATGTTCGATATGTACCGGATTTGAAGAAGAATCTCATCTCTGTGGGAGCCCTAGAATCAAAAGGGTTCAAAATCATTGCAGAAAATGGAGTGATGAGAGTATGCTCCGGTGCACTAGTGGTAATGAAGGCTAATCGGAAGAATAATAATATGTACCGCTATCGTGGCAGTACAGTTATTGGGACAGCGACAGTAACATCCAGTGACGACAAAGAGGCAGAAGCAACCAAGCTATGGCACATGCGCTTGGGACATGCTAGAGGAAAATCCTTGAAAACTCTATCAGATCAAGGATTGTTAAAAGGAGTAAAGGCTTGCAACTTGGAGTTTTGTGAGCATTGTGTCAAAGGGAAACAGACAAGGGTTAAATTTGGTACAGCGATCCATAATACTAAAGGCATTTTGGATTATGTACACTCTGATGTTTGGGGTCCTTCCAAAACACCTTCATTGGGTGGGAAGCACTATTTTGTAACCTTTGTTGATGATTTTTCTCGAAGAGTGTGGGTGTATACAATGAAAAACAAAGATGAAGTGCTGGGAATTTTTCTCAAATGGAAGACGATGGTGGAGAATCAAACAGGCAGGAGGATCAAGTGTATTCGCACAGACAATGGAGGTGAATACAAAAATGATCATTTCAATAAGGTCTGTGAAAATGATGGCATCGTCCGACACTTCACTGTTAGACATACACCACAACAGAATGGAGTGGCAGAACGTATGAACCGGACCTTGCTGGAGAAGGTACGGTGTATGTTGTCCAATGCTGGCTTGGGCAAAGAATTTTGGGCTGAGGCAATTACATATGCATGTCACCTCATTAATCGTCTACCATCTGCTGCTATTGATGGCAAAACACCATTTGAAAAATGGTACGGAAAACCTGCTGTAGATTATAACTCTTTGCACGTGTTTGGCTCAACTGCATATTATCATGTGACGGAGTCAAAATTGGATCCAAGGGCAAAGAAGGCTATTTTTATGGGAATTACTTCTGGAGTCAAAGGATATCGCTTATGGTGCCCTATGACAAAGAAAGTAATATTCAGCAGAGATGTTACCTTTGATGAATTTGCTATGGTAAATAAGGTAACAGAAGATACCAAACAAAATGAAGGTGCTTCTAAGCAGGTGGAGTTTGAGGGAAAATTTATTTTTCCTACACAAGAAGCAGAGGAGGAAACAAATGAAGATTACCCTCTGGAAGGAGAGCCAGTAGAGGAGATTCCAACTCAGGAATCTCAACAACAACTTGAATCAATAGCAACCAGCAGGCCAAAAAGAACAATAACGAAACATGTTCGTCTCATAGAGACGGTTGCTTGTGCAACCTCAATTGTAGCTGATGATGTTCCTACTACTTATAAAGACGCTGTCCAAAGTTCAGAAGAAGATAAGTGGAGGATTGCCATGAATGATGAAATACAGTCCATTCATCAGAATCATACATGGAGATTGGCCAATCTCCCGAAGGGGAAGAAAGCAATTGGGTGCAAATGGGTATTTGCAAAGAAGGAAGGATTTCCTAACCAAGTAGATGTTCGCTACAAAGCAAGATTGGTGGCCAAAGGATATGCTCAAAAGGAGGGAATTGATTACAATGAAGTGTTTTCTCCAGTTGTAAAACATTCCTCCATTAGAATTATGTTGGCTTTGGTAGCACAATTGGATTTGGAACTAGTTCAGATGGATGTAAAAACTGCGTTTTTACATGGAAACTTGGAGGAGGAAATCTACATGACTCAGCCAGAAGGATTCAAAGTTGCTGGAAAAGAAAATATGGTGTGCAAACTTGAAAAATCGTTGTACGGATTGAAACAATCTTCTAGACAATGGTACAAGCGATTTGACGAGTTTATGTTGCGGCAAGGGTACAAGAGAAGCAAATACGATCATTGTGTGTATTTGCACAAGCTTAAAGATGGTTCCTTTGTATATCTTCTCCTATATGTTGATGATATGTTGATAGCTTCCAAGAATTCGGAAGAAATTGATAAGTTGAAGATTCAACTGAAGAAGGAGTTCGAGATGAAGGATTTGGGTGAGGCAAAGAAAATTCTTGGCATGGAGATAATTAGAGATAGACGTTCAAAGAAACTCTGTTTATCTCAAAAAGAATATTTGAAGAGAGTACTTCAACGTTTTGGCATAGATGACAAGACTAAGCCAGTTAGTACTCCACTTGCTTCCCATTTTAAGCTAAGTACTACTATGTCGCCAATGGATGAAGCTGAACGAGAGTATATGTCAAAGGTACCATACGCAAATGCTGCTGGTAGCTTGATGTATGCAATGGTTTGCACAAGGCCTGACATTTCACAAGCTGTTGGAGTTATTAGCAGATATATGCACAATCCAGGGAAGGAGCATTGGCAAGCTGTGAAGTGGATTCTACGGTATATTCATAATACTGTAGATGTCGGGTTAGTTTTTGAGCAGGAAGACAATCAGTTTGTAGTTGGATATTGTGACTCAGATTTTGCGGGTGATATGGACAAACGAAGATCAACTACTGGTTATGTGTTTACTTTTGCAAAGGCACCAGTTAGTTGGAAGTCTACTTTGCAGTCAACAGTTGCTTTGTCTACAACAGAGGCAAAGTACATGGCTATTACAGATGTTGTGAAAGAGGCAATTTGGCTTCAAGGATTGCTAAAGGAGCTTGGTGTTGAACAAAAAGGTATCACAATTTTTTGTGATAGTCAAAGTGCTATTCAATTAGCGAAGAACCAAGTTTATCATGCAAGGACGAAGCACATTGATGTTCGGTATCATTTCGTACGAGAAATCATAGAAGAAGGTGGAGTCACGGTGAAGAAAATTCATACTACAGAGAATCCTGCTGATATGCTGACAAAGGTGGTGACTGCGGTCAAGTTTCAACATTGTTTGGATTTGATCAACATTGTTGAACACTGAAGATTGAAGATGAAGACACAACCAAAATTTGTTATTGAGAGAGAATTGAAAATGTGGAATTTTGCCAAGGTGGAGATTTGTTGAAGTTTGGCAAAATGCCAAAGTCCCACATTGGTTGGGAGTTAAGTTTGGGGGGATTTTTCCCCTATAAAAGAAGGCCTAATGTTTAGGATTGAAACACACCTCTCATTTGCCTTCTCATCTGTTTAAGGCATTTGTATCTTCTCTCTTTAGTATTATTTCACTTGTATTTTTGGAGTGGAATAAAATATTTTGTTGTGTCCGAGGAGTAGGCAAAATTAGCCGAACCTCGTAAATTCTGGTGTTCCCTTTATTATTGCTTTATTGTCTTATTTATTATTTGGTGGTTGTCATAATTTTTGGTATAGTAGTTGTGACTTATTCACACTCTATACATTTGGCTTCCGCAACAATTTTCGTACTCAGAGCCAAGGTAACCGATGATTAATGAATGAAAAACGACTTAGATTATATACACTAACATGAAAACAAAGTAAGTTTGTATGATGTTGACGGTAAATTTAGATATTTTCTCTCGAAGAATTTGAACACATGAATTCCACAAATTCATGAGGGAGCTTCGTTAATTCAAAGCTAAATACGTGATAACTTCATAACGACAAGACGAGTATGAACACGTGAATTCCACAAATTCATGAGGGAGCTTCGTTAATGCAAAGCTAAATACGTGAGAATTTCATAACGAAAACACGAGTATGAATAAATCAAAAATACGACAAGGAACAAACTTAGAACAATTTTGAATAGTACACAAGCAAATGTGTGTGATTGCAGCATATTTCAGAAATTCTTAGTCAAGTCAATAAATCATACAGTTGGTGTACAACTTAAAACAGAACAAATTTGGAGTATTAAAGAACGTACCATACAAGTAGCTTTGATAGAGGTATCGGCATCAAACCCAGGAAAATCTCTGTTTTCACAAATGGACAACATTACATCCATGAAATCTTCTTCCTCACCAGATTTAATCCCTTTAGAATCCCTCCTCCTTTTATGCTCTCCTAACCATTCTTCAACAACAGAGTCAATTTCTTTTGCAACTTCTTTCATTGCCTTCTCATGTCCTCCTATATCTAACCACCTTAAATAAGGTAAAAAATCAGCTACAACAGTAGCCCCTAACAACTCAAAAAATCTTCTAATTGCTTTATGAGCTTTATTTATTCCTTCTCCTTCACTACATTCTTTTCCAAATAACATCTTCACCATAGTATTCATAATTACATTCCCTAACCATTCTTTCATCTCCATTTTCACTGCACCATTTAAACTACTACTACTTTTATTCTTCAGCCAGTAGTTATACGTTTCTTTGATAGCTGATTTTACTTCAAATTCTCTTATGTGTTTGAGCATTTCAATTCGTCGACTGGACAGAAATTCAATAGTGGCTATTTTCCTTATCTCTCGCCAATAAGGTCCGTAAGGAGCAACCCCAAACATGGCATGGTTGTAGCCTATGATTTCTGAAGCCAAGGATTTGGGCCGATTTGCAAGGGCCAAATCATTTGTGGTGAAGCATTCTTTTGCTACTTTGGGATCACTAACCACAACAACTTTGTATACACCAAGCTTCAACCCAAAAATTGGCCCATATTTTTCGGCCATTCGAGCTAAGACTTTGTGAGGTAGCTGATCAGATTCAGTTCCAGTGAGAAGGTGGAGATGGCCAAAGATAGGCCATGCTCCTGCTGCTTCAGGTACCCTTTTGATCCTCTGCCCATTGTTTCTTTTGGTTGAGAAAAATTGGTTGTAAAGAAAGAATTTAAAAACTAAGGAGCTAGCTAGTGTAATGGCAATCAATAAGAAATCCATTGCTAGATATTTATGTGATGTGCTAGAGCCTTTATATTCAGAAGTATACTCTAAAAAAAAAAGTCTATTCGTTGAAATTTTGATGTTTTCGTCCTCTTCCGTTTCTGGCAGGATTGCGGCCTAGCTAGCGTACACAATAAGGAAACAATATTCAATTTATTAACAAATGATAAAATTGCATTGGGAATGCAATCAGTGGTGGACAGTGGTTGACAGTGTAAGATAACAAAAACAAATGCCAAATGGTATAGAGTTGGTAAACTTTATTTACATACGCCTTCGGTCAAAATCGATCACAGTCGACCCACCGACCAAAATCGATCACAGTCAAGTGACCGACTATGCCCGGTCAAAAAATGGGCCAAAAAATCGACCGAATTTTTCAAAATATTTTATTTTTTAATTTCTTTTACGAAACCGATCAATTTGGCACAAAAATACGGAAAAATATTTTTGCATCTAGCGAAATTTATTTTTCAAGAAATCGATCAACTTTGGTCGATTTTTTATTTAAAATAAATTAAAATTAATGTTCAAAAAATCGATTGAAATCGGCCGGTTATTTCGACTGGTCATTTTAAGAAACTGATCGATTTCGGCCGGTCATTAAAACCGACAGACATCGGTCAGTTATTTTCATGCAAAAATGTAATTAAAGAGTATAAACGAAATAAAAGGTAGTCTTAAAACAAAATCCATTAATGGTGTAGTGGTAGAATAGTATCCTGCCACAATAGAAATCCTGGTTCGATTGCCAGATGGTGTATTTTTTAATTACATAATTAAAAATACCGACTAACTTCGGTCGATTTTTTCAGCAATTTTTTCTTAGGAATTTAATTGACCGACAGAAATTGGTCGAAAAATATCGACCGAAGTCGGTCGATTGGCTCTACCGATCATACGATTACCGATAGCCACGAATTAATCGGTTTTCGATCGATTTTTACCAATTACCGACCAACATCTATCAGTTTTAGCCGTCGATTCCCCCTCCCCACCCCCCTTTTTTTAGTATTTTTGAAAAGAAAATATGTATGTTCTTAGCTCAGATACTTTCAAAATATTTGCTCGAGATGGCAGAGTCTCGTGCTGATAACGTGATATGAAATAAAGACTATAAAGTAAAGACAAGTATAGAGAGAAACTGATATATTATTCGAATTCAAACTGATGTACATAATGAACTGAAATCTCTTCTATTTATAGAAGAAAGAAAGCTGCTTTGTAAGCTGCTACTACAAGTTGTTGTGTAAGCTAATACTACAAGCTGCAGTGTAAGCTACTATAAGCTGTTGTGTAAGCTGCTACTACAAGTTGTTGTGTAAGCTGCTACAAGCTGCTGTGTAAGCTGCTGCTGTACCAGATATGGATAATTTTCTACTGAGAGCAATATTTATCCATAACGGAGTACTGAATGGATAAGCTTATTATACCCGGTATGGATAATCTTCTACAGGGGGTAATGTTTATCCATAACTGGGTACTGAAAAGATAAGCTCATTATACCCGATATGGATAAACTTCTACTAGGGGTAATGTTTATCCATAACCGGGTACCGAAGTGATAAGCTTCTTCAGGAAGCTTATTTCCAATATAGTACTAAATAGATAAACATATTTACGGTGGAGTCTCATATGGATAAGCTTCTTCAGGAAGCTTATTTACAACGGAGTACTAAATGAACATCCATAATATAATATATTTATAACACTCCCCCTTGGATGTTCATTAAAAGATAATGTGCCTCATTAAAATCTTACTAGGAAAAACCACGTGGGAAAAAAATCACAGCGAAGGAAAAAGAGTACACATATTTAGTAAGACGCATTGCTAGGTGCCTCATTAAAAACCTTATAAGGAAAACCCCATGGGAAAAACCTTAGTAAGGGAAAAAGAGTGCATCGCGTATTTTACTCCCCCTGATGAAAACCTTGTTTCAAATATTTGAGTCTCCGCATTCCAATCTTGTATACCATCTTCTCAAAAGTTGAAGTTGGCAAAGATTTAGTGAATAAATCTGCTGGATTATTACTTGAACGGATTTGTTGCACATCAATGTCACCACTTTTCTGAAGATCGTGTGTGTAGAACAATTTTGATGAAATGTGCTTCGTTCTATCTCCTTTTATAAATCCTCCCTTTAATAGCGCTATGCATGAAACATTGTCTCCGTATAATATTGTGGGTCTTTTATCACATTCCAACCCACATGTTTCTCGAATGAATCACTGATCTCAATCATATGCATTCCCTGCTTGCCGGTTTGAAATCGAACTTTATGGGTATCGGATAAATAACCTGCATTACCAATATGATCTGCACCACTTTTGTTAGCATTAGCAAGATAAATAAGTGCACCATCTACACCGAGATAGAGTATTTCAGGACCAAGGAGTTCCTCGTCCTCTTCTGGAGGTCGGAACAAATCCTTATTTACTTCAAGTGATCGAACAACCATTGGTGTACTCAATGGGTCCATGTAAAATCGTTTTAAGACCCTTTCTGTATAGGCAGATTGATGGATAAAGATCCCATCTGCTAAATATTCAATTTGCAGACCAAGACAAAGTTTTGTCTTTCCAAGATCTTTCATCTCAAATTCTTTCTTAATATATTCAATTGCCTTTTGAAGCTCTTCTGGAGTTCCAACAAGATTTATGTCATCACCATAAACAGCAAGTATAACAAATTCTGATGCCATTTTCTTTATAAAAATACATGGACAAATAACATCATTTATGTAACCTTCTTTCAGCAAATATTCACTAAGGCGATTATACCATATGCGCCCAGATTGCTTTAAACCGTACAAAGATCTTTATAATTTGATCGAGTACATTTCTCAAGACTTTGAATTATATGCTTCGGGCATTTTCAATCCTTCAAGGATCTTCATATAGATTTAGCCAAATAAGTCAAATAGGTTAAGACTTGTATCTAAATGGTACGACATCTTTAAGTGTCTGGACTGCTAGTCCGATCCTCACAATCGTTTACAATATTGTGCACTATATTGTATTAAATGTATCGTCGACGATCATTTTGTGTCAGTTCCGAAGCGACATAACTTGTGGAGATCTCATCACTTTCTTTATTTTCAGGTACCTAAACTTTTTCGGGAGTTTCATGAAATGTTATGTCGTGGGCTCTTCTAGAGCTTATTTCCTCCTCATTATGATCATTTCGATCATTAGCTCCTACTATTTTTCAAGGATTGTTACCTTTGGAACCGATTGGTCTACCACGCTTCATGCGTACAGTAAACTCTATCCTTCAGGGACTTTAATTTTAATAGGAACATTTGCAGCTGAAATATGATATTTAATTTTGGATCAGCAAATGCTTCTGGCATTCGACTTGAATTATCTTCTAAGTGAGGATCATGATAATTCGATTCATATAACATATTTTTCAACTGTTTATTCCATCCCCCAAATATTAGAAAAACTAACATATATCCCCAATCATCTTTGGGAAAACATATCTTTGTGTATTATGGTAGAGAAATTAATCATATACCACGCAACAAAAGATAGTAAAAATATTTGGTTTCTGATCCTAAACCAATTGTGAAGGGAGGACTTATCATATATTGTTGATCTGATGCATACAAGTGCTGCTATATGCAATTTAGAAAATCTTAGACCAACACATGAAGCTTTGTTCTCATAAGCAATGGTTTAGACATTAATAGGAGGTATTCAATGCTAAACCAGCTTGGATATAAACCAACATTATCAAGATGAACTGTCTTGATTTCATAATCTGAAAATTATGCTCTTAATCGAGAAAAGCAATTCCAAATGCCAAACTGTAGGTTGACAATAATTACACATGTAACCATCTCATATATGCACCTATAAGTGGTTCACATGATAGGTGAACGAGCCCATATTCACCTTTTATATATTTCAGAATCAAGGGTCTTAGTCCCAACTTTAGCTGGTATAATCATTCATTATGAGAACAAGCAACACATGAGAATTCCTGAAGAATCTTCTAGTTCTTTAGTATATGCTTATCTGAATTTTCAAATAGCTCATTTAAAAATGGCAAATGAAAACTTCAAGTTTATCATGTCATGTGCTATCTCTTAGTAAACTTCTGGTTTACTATGGCATAAACTTTTGCTTTAGTAAACTTCTAGTTTACTGTGATACATGATATAGTACAAATTAAAGAATAAGGCGGGTAACTTCTCACATACATATTATTTTACCCCCTATGATTGTGGAAACATGAAGATTATCAATCTTCCAATCATTTGTAGTCTCACTATGATAGCCATTTGTATTAGTAAACTTCAGGTTTACTACAACATATGTTTTGACCATAATCATATAATATAAATGACATATTTGTATATAAGCTCTTCGAGAGCCTTAATTTATTATCCACAATCTAATATTTATCTGGCACTACTGGTGTCATGTATTCTTTAGGCAAACATTTAGCTCTTCAGGAGTTATTGATATATTTTGTACTATCAAATATTGCTCAGACACTGCTGGTGTCATAAGAGAAAATCACAATCAAATAAACAATGTAAAACAATTGTTTAAGCACACGAAAACTCTTCTTCATAATATTTTTCCACTTCAGGAGGCAATTTCAACTGTGTTACTTCTTCAGGAGCAAATTTAAAATACGAAATATTGAGTATATATTCTCTTAATTATATTAACTCTTCTGGAGGTAAATTGTAATGTATTCACATCAAGAGCGCGTTCATATTTACCCGACTTATTAGTATTGTCACATTCACTTCAGGGAATGGATTAATATTATCAAAAGTCCTCATCCTTCAGGAAATCGAACATAATTATCTGAATGCGCATTAATCACATCAAATTGTGATGCCTCTACCTCTTTTAAAATATTTACTACTTCAGGAGCAAATCGAGGCGTGCATTTAATATAGAGAATATTTATGTAGCTTATCTTCAATTGTAACTATAAAAAGCCTAAATTATCACTTCTGGTGATCATAGGCATATACCACTTCTGGTAGTTAACAAAATATAATTACAATGAGATATACGAAATATAACCACTTCTTGTGGTTGTATATTTCTTGCAAACTCTGCTAGAGTTTAAGTTGATCTAATAATGTTATCCATATTCTTCAAAATGACATAAACAAGATATATTATAGTAATCATCATTATCAAATCATAATTTTTCTTTATGTACAACTATTACATAACCATACTATCTATTACAAATAACAAAAATTAAAATATTTACATTTCTACGGATTCACCACCGATTACATGACTTGTTTCTCCTTCTGGGAGTGCAAGGTAATCAGTTACATCAAATGCATGAAGTCTAAATTATCTTCAGAAATAAAATTTGCTTCAGCATTTTTCTCTGTCTTCTTTAGGGAGGCTTGATAAAGCTCAACCAGGTGCTTTGGCGTACGACAGGTACGTGACCAGTGCCCTTTTTCTCCACATCTATAGCATGCATTTTCTGCATTTGGTGCTTGCACCGCTTCATGCTTTTGTTCCTTCCTTTTCCACTGCTGGTGGTGAGGAGTGTTCTTTGGTGCATTATTATTACCATGATTAGAGTTTCTTTCCCGACCACGACCATGACCACGACTGGGGCCACGACCTTTTCCACGTTTAGCCTGGTGGAAGTTCGTCTCATTCACTTTAGGAAATGGACAAGAACCAGTAGGTCGACTTTCATGATTTTTCATTAATAGCCCATTATGTTGCTCGGCTATAAGAAGATGTGAGATAAGTTCAGAATACTTTTTAAATCTCATCTCTCGATATTGCTGCTGCAGGAGCATATTCGAGGCATGAAAAGTGGTGAAAGTTTTCTCCAACATATCATGATCAGTAATATTATCACCACATAGCGTCAATTGGGAAATAATTCTGAACATAGCAGAATTATACTCACTGATAGATTTAAAATCTTGTAGTCTTAGATGAGTCCAATCATATCGTGCCTGTGGAAGAACGATCATCTTCAGGTGGTCATATCTATCTTTCAAATTATTCCACAATATGACTGGATCTTTAACAGTAAGATATTCCATTTTCAGGCCCTCATCAAGGTGATGGCGTAGGAATATCATTGCTTTGGCATGGTCTTGGTTTGATGCCTGATTTTTGTCTTTGATGGTGTCTGCCAGACCCATCGCATCAAAATGAATTTCAGCATCAAGCACCCAAGACATGTAGCTTTTTCCTGATATATCCAGGGCTACAAATTCAAGTTTGGAAAGATTTGACATTATTTAGGAAAAGAAAGTTCTTAGCTCAGATACTTTCAAAATATTTGCTCGAGATGGCAGAGTCTCGTGCTGATAACGTGATATGAAATAAAGACTATAAAGTAAAGACAAGTATAGAGAGAAACTGATATATTATTCGAATTCAAACTGATGTACATAATGAACTGAAATCTCTTCTATTTATAGAAGAAAGAAAGCTGCTTTGTAAGCTGCTACTACAAGATGTTGTGTAAGCTGATACTACAAGCTGCAGTGTAAGCTACTATAAGCTGCTGTGTAAGCTGCTACTACAAGTTGCTGTGTAAGCTGCTACAAGCTGTTGTGTTAGCTGCTGCTGTACCAGATATGGATAATTTTCTACTGAGAGCAATATTTATCCATAACGGAGTACTGAATGGATAAGCTTATTATACCCGGTATGGATAATCTTCTACAGGGGGTAATGTTTATCCATAACTGGGTACTGAAAAGATAAGCTCATTATACCCGATATGGATAAACTTCTACTGGGGGTAATGTTTATCCATAACCGGGTACCGAAGTGATAAGCTTCTTCAGGAAGCTTATTTTCAATATAGTGCTAAATAGATAAACATATTTACGGTGGAGTCCCATATGAATAAGCTTCTTCAGAAAGCTTATTTACAACGGAGTACTAAATGAACATCCATAATATAATATATTTATAACAGTATACATCAATATAAATCTTGTTTGTACGTCTTTTCAAGTTGCTCTTTGACTTTACTATATAAGTGGAATAGTGACAAGTGTCTAGCACATGCAAAACTCTTAACTCCTTTGTTAATTTATGATTAGAAAAAAATATTAAAACGACATATAGCCTGTTTGGCCAAGCTTATTTTTGACCAAAAATGCTTATTTTTTTTGGTCAAAAATACTTTTGGCCAAGTTTCTAGAAGGAAAAAAAGTACTTTTGAGGAGAAACATAAATAATTTTGGAGAAACAGAAAAAAGTAGTGTCTCTCCAAAAATACTTTTTTGAGAAGCACTTTTGAGAAAAATACACTTAGAAGCAGTTTTTTAAAGATTGGTCAAACACTGATTGCTGCTCAGAAGTGCTTTTCAAACTAATTAGCCAAACACAAACTGTTTCTCACCAAAAGTACTTTTGAGAAAAATACTTTTGAAAAAAAAATATTTCTCAAAATAAGTTGATTTTTACAGCTTGGCCAAACGGGCTAATAGATTGATTTATCAATTCTACAAACGTTTTTTATTTTCATTATTATTTGAGAAAATCGTAAGAAAGTTGAGTGGTTAATTAATTAACTAAAAATGCACAAACTGAGCAATCGAGATATATTTATTTTTTAATTTTTATCTCATAAATGTATAAATATCTCTCACGATTATTACTAAAATTGAACAATTAATTGTACTCCTCTCAATTAAAATTAATTAGACTAGAAATATATGTTTGAATTGAAACATGATCTTTTTAGTAAGTCCCTTTCGATGTTTCGGTTACCCTACTTATTATAACTAATTATTATATTATTCGCCTCTCTCGATTATAAATAAATGTAGAATTGATTATTGAATTAATATAAATGTCACAACATAAATATTTATATCTATCAATAGCACAAGTAATTACATTACTTCTTCCGCCACTACTAAAAAACAACTGATTTGCGACCGAAAGAATCAGTCGCAAATTTGCTACTGATTCAATTGGAATTTTCAAAAATAATATTTGTTATATTTTTTTTTATTTTTTTCGACTATTTTTCCGACAACATTGGTCGCAACGTCTCGCGCAAAAATTGGGAATAAATTATTGTGATGGATTCAGTCGGAAACTAAAAGTCAAACAATTTTATTTGACCATTGGCGACCGTTTCGGTCGCAAATATTTTTAAACTTTGGTCAAATTATTTTTTTTAAAATTGCGACTGAAACGGTCGCTAGTTTTGCGACGGAATCAGTCGCAAATTATTTTTAAAAATCTAGCCCCACCTCAATTTCTTTCTTCTTCTCTTTTCATTCTTTCTTTTCGCTTCCAGACCCTCCATCCCCCATGAGAAAGTCCAAAAGTTTTGGCGGGCCATTCACAGATCACAACAAATTTTAAATTAGCAATCCTTACCAAAACCCTAACTTTCCCTCCAGTCAGTTGATTCATTCTCATTTCCCTTTCTTCTCCCATTTTCTAGGGTTAATGCTTCTGTCTTTGCTTCATTTCAGGTTCCTAATTTCTAACTCTCATTTTTTTTTCTGTTTGATTTTGTCTATGTGTGTTTTAGAGTGTGTGTGTGTTTGTTCTTTCTTTTTTTCTCTATTTTGTTTCTAATTTTTCTTTTAGGTGCGCGCTCTGCTGTTTGCTTGATTTCTGGGTTTCAGCTATAGATTTTTCCTGGTTTTTCTGTAGGTAGGAACAACATTCAAGCTCTACTGAGAAAGTATTTATTGAACTATTAGTTCTTAGTTTTCAACAACACAAAATTTCATTGAATCTTCACTTGCTTTTGTCCGTGCCATTTCTTCTCATTAGACTCTTTTATTTAGAACTAATAGTCCAAAATATTTACTAAGCAAGCTTCTCTAGATCCACTATTGCTAGTTAGGACTCTTTTTTCAATTTTCCTAATGCAGAACAATATACAGAATACTGTATTTAGCAAATCTCCTCCTCTGTTGCTGTTATGGACCTTGACTACCTATTTTATCTATCTGTTACTTAATTTAGGTAATGCTGTATGGTGGGTCGGGCTGGGACCGGGACCGGACCGGGCCCGCGGTCCTAACGGGCTAAACGGGCCTGGCGGGTCGGGCCTGGTGTGTCGGTCCTTAATGGTGCAAAAAGCCCGAGGCGGGTCGGGTCACATAAAATGGCCCACGAGCCCGGGACCGCTAAGCCCGGGACCGCTAAGCCCGGGACAGAACATGGGAGAAACATCAAGCAGAAATCAGTTGGTTGTGAAACCTCACAAGTATCAAAGTTCTCATCCTATTGAGAACATAATTACTGATCCAACCTTTGGAGTCAAAACTAGATCATAATTAAAGAATCTGTGTGCTTTTGATGCTTTCCTACCTCTTATTGAACCTAAAAATGTTGTTGAGGCTTTGCAGGATGCAGATTGGGTAAATGCAATGCAAGATGAACTCAATCAGTTCGCGAGAAGTCAAGTCTGGCATCTAGTTCCAAGACCCAAGGACAGATCAGTAATTAGCACAAAATGGGTCTTCAGAAACGAACTTGATAAAAATGGAACAGTTACAAGAAACAAGGCAAGACTGTGGTCCAAGGTTACAGCCAAGAGGAGGGTATAGATTATGATGAGACTTTTGCTCTAATTTCAAGACTAGAGGCAATAAGACTCCTCATAGCCTTTGCAGCACACATGGAATTCACTCTTTATCAGATGGATATCAAAAGTGCCTTCTTGAATGGCTACCTAAAAGAAGAAGTGTTTGTGAAACAACCTCCAGGGTTTGAGAGCAAGGAATGTCCTGAGCATGTGTACAAATTAGACAAGGCTCTCTATGGACTCAAGCAGGATCCTAGAGCATGGTATGAATGACTGTCCAAATTCCTGCTTGAACATGGCTACAAAAGAGGTAAAATTGACAGTACTCTATTCTTGAGGGAAAAAGGTAAGGATCTTTTTATGGTACAAATATATGTTGATGATATAATTTTTGGGGCCACCATTGACAAACTAAGTAAGGTTTTGCCAAATTAATGGGGAGTGAATTTGAAATGAGTATGATGGGTCAGCTTAACTTTTTCTTGGGCTTACAGATCAAACAAAGCGCAAATGGAACCATGATCCATCAGCAGAAATATGCAAATGAGCTGATCAAAAAGTTTAAAATGGATGAATCAAAGGAAATAGACACCCCCATTGCAACTGCCACTAAATTAGACATAGATAAACCTGGTTCATCTGTTGATCAGAAGTTGTATAGGGGTATGATTGGTTCACTTTGTATCTTACTGCCAGCAGACCTGACATAATCTTCAGTGTAGGGCTTTGTGCTCGCTTTCAGGCTAATCCAAAATAATCTCACTTGACTACTGTCAAGAGGATACTAAGATATTTGAAAGACACTACTGATCTATGTCTTTGAACCCTAAAGGTAGTAATTTCAATCTAGTAGGGTATGCTGATGCTGATTATGCAGGTTTCCTTGAGAATAGGAAAAACACCTCAGGTATGGCTCATTTTCTTGGTTCATGTTTTGTATCGTGGGCCACTAAAAAGCAAAATTCAGTGGCCTTATCCACTGCTGAGGCTGAATATGTTGATGCTGCCTCTTGTTGTGCTCAACTTCTATGGATCAAACAACAGCTAGTAGATTTTGGCATTGAAGTTGGTTGCATTCCTATATTTTGTGATAACACTAGTGCTATAAGTATGACAAAGAACCATGTTCATCATAAGAGGAATAAGCACATAGATATTAGACACCACTTCTTAAGAGATAACTATGTGAAAGGATTGATCTCCATAGAATTCTGTGCTACTGATAAACAAATTGCTGACATCTTCACTAAAACACTGAGTAGAGAAAACTTTGAGAGGAACATGTTGGAATTAGGGATGATTAAGATCAACTAATAGGTCCAGCTCAGAATGCACAAAGAAAAAAATGAAAAAAAATGAAAAAAAATTTTCTTTGGCTAGGAACTCTGAACTTGTGTAAATATCTAGATTAATTTTTACTCAGCTTCATACTTTAATTAGTATACTCCTGTGACATGTGTTAATATGACTCACTGATCTCTTACAAAATTTTCTCTATTATGGTAAATTGAGGCATGTTCAAGAGAATTCTAATTGAAGAACCTGGTTCATCAATATGAGTTCATATAAAAGCTAAGGTATGTTTTCTATACTCTGCACAATTAAAAATATCAATATTTAAATCATGAGCAGAAGTCCTACAATTGTTCAATTCCTTAGAAAATTCTATCCGTTAGCTTTGAACCAGTTTCATCTGCTTAGAACTCTAAACCACAAAAATTGCCTAAAATCTAGGGAAGTTAAACCGATCATTCAAACCTGCAATTTCAGGTTGATTAGACCTCTAATTGACCACTGCTAAAGCTATCGTTACACATTAAATGTGTATTTCTTTTTAAGTACACATCATTCCTTCTACTATCTCCATAATTCCAAACCGTCAAAAATTCCTCTTCACTTTCACTTGCCATCTTCTCCAAAATTCTAACTCACAAATTCTCTCAAGAAACCAATGATTATGACCAACCTACAAGACAATCCTGGAACTCCTTCACAACCCACTCCCTCCGATTCATCTACCCCTCCTCCACCCAGTACATCTCCCAAACCCAGGTTGAGAAGGGTAAAAATGCTTGCTCGGAAAATAGTAGCGTCTGGGGCTCTCAGGAAGAAATTAAAGGCAAGCCAAGCCCAAGACTCTGACTCCAGCTCTGATTCTGAGTCATACAAATCCTCTAGTGAAGGGGAAGGAGCTGGGTCTTCTGACTCTGAAAAGGATCAAGAATCCCCTTCTAAGGTAAGTTCTTCTTTGTTTGAAAATCTAGAAACTAAGTTTGTTCTGGTTGTTCCTGTTAAGAATGTAGAATTACCTAAGTTACGAAGGAGTGGAGGTAAAAAGAAATCTGAAAAAGAAAAAGAGAGAGGGTGCATGTGGTAAAGATAAGGGAAATGGAAAAAGAGTGGTTGATCATTCACCCACTACTGATTTGCATGTGCCTGCTATCTGTGGGGTTGAATAAGAAAAGGTAGAAGAGAGTGGCCAGAAGTCAGGGGGAAGTAGTTCTGGTGAAACTGTTGAAGGGTTAGTTCATCTAAGCATACAAAGAGATGAATCTAGTTCATCTACTGAAGAAACCCTAGCAGACCTGCTGAAAAAAGGTTAGGGGCAAGCTATGATCCAAAGAAACGAAGAACTCCCACACCAAAAGCCCCCAATATTCCTAAACCCTCCAAGAAAAAAAAAGGCTTCATCCCCAACAACTACTAAAATTTCATTGCCAAAGGGAAGAGCTACCAGAAGCAGGGTGAAGCAGAGTGAGAGTGATCTTCAAAAGGCTCTAGCTGAGAGTAAAAAAGAAAAAGCTGGCTAAAGGAAAAGGGAAGGTTGCAGAGTCCTCAGAGACTGTGGAGGTTGATGAGATGGAACAGGTCCATTAGAAGGAAGTTCAACCAGTGGAGGTTCAGACCCCCAAGCCCAAAAAGCCCAAGACTTCTTCCAAGAAGTCTTCCTCTGTGTCTGAGGCTGCTAAACCTTCACTAGCCAAGAGGACAAGGTCTGCAGTTAAAGGTAAATAAGTGAAAATTTCTGAAGATGAGGAATAGAGTGGAGAAGAATTAAAAGATGATTCTGATGGTAAACAAGACAAGCTTGCCATGTTTGGCAAAAGAAAGATTTTGAAGGGTAGACTGCTGAAAGACCTGGTGGAGCCAGGAATGATGAGACTGGTGGATGCCTTAGCTGCTCAGAGGTGGAAGGACATGGTCCTTCAGATGGATGGTAGGCTAGCCAGGAATGAGATAATTGAGTTTATGGCATATGCAGAGGTTAAAGATGGCAAGGTTAGCAACTTGGTGAAAGGAGTTCAAGTGTCCTTTGATGCAGAAAAACTGGGAGAAATCCTTGATATACCCTCTGAAGGGTTTGAAGATTATACAAGGCAAATATGGCTCTCTCTGGACTCCCTTCCTGCTGCCCTTGAAATAACCAGGAGGTTTTGTGATGCTGAGGATGTGAATGAAGCCAAGGCTATTTAGAAAAGTGAAATGAGGCCTCAGCACAATGTCTTGTTTGAATTTGTCAATAAGTGCCTATTGCCCAGACAAGAGAGAAGGCACATTTCCAATTACATGGACCTAGTTCTTATGGAGTGCCTGGAGAGGGGAAGACAAATTAATTGGCCTACCTTCATCATCAAGCTGCTGGACAGGGTCATAAATGGCTCCAAGGCTCATGCTACCCCCTATGACTTTATTCTGATCACGATTCTGGATAGGTTCAATGTGCCTCTAAAGAAATGGGAAATGGCCTTAAGCAAGGATCATTTTGGCATTAACACTCGATTGCTTGTGAATACTTAGTCAGTGTCATCCCAAATGAACCCGGTTCATCCAAGAAGACTCCTATCAATAGCAAAGTTAGGGCCCTAGTTCAGGAATGTGAAGTCAAGGATGCTGAGATAGCTAGGCTCAAGGCTCGTGTGGCAGAGGTGGAATATGAGAGGGATGCTCTCAGAACTAAGCTTACCAAAGAAAAGGAGAAGAATGACAGAATTCTTCATAATATGCTGAATCTTCTCCAAGCCCAAAACCAACCCTCTAGCTACCCCAAGCCTTAGAAATCCTAGCTTTTGTCTCCTAAACCCGTCCAGTACCTTCAGTGACCCAGATTGGGATTTTTCTATCTTTTTGCTCATGTTTTAAATATTTTTTGCTTTCTGGTTGTGGATTGTGGTAGCAACATATCTCTATCAATGATATCTACTGTTTTTTCTTTTGTTCAATATTAATCTTTCCTTGATAGTTTAAAATTATTTGCTTGATTACTGAAGATTATACCATGATCGCACTTGCAGTTGCCCCAATGGCCATGAGTACTTATTCAAATCTGGGACTCACACTGTATTCAACTTTTTGATGATGCCAAAAGGGGGAAGAGATATTATGCTTTACACATTCTGAATAAGTGATATTTATAACCTAATTAACTTGCTCCTTGATGATAAGTGAATTTTCCAAACTTTGTATTGATGGTTAAGCTGAGTTCTTATAGGATTCAAATAAGTAAAAAGCACAGAGTTTGTCATCATCAAAAAGGGATAATTTGTTGGCCTAAGAACATGTGAAGTTTTGAAGATTGACAAAAGAACTCAAACATGGACCAGGTCCATCTTGTGAAGCATAATCATAATGAACCTGTACAACTGAGATGCACGTGAAAGAGATAAATCTAACTGATCAAGAAGCAATATCTCCTGATCTGATCGAAAAGGTTGCATATTGAATAAGGAGAGAAAGCCTCCTTACATGAAGAGAACACAGTTTAGGATGAAGATAGTGTTAGAGTTTGAGATCATCATGAACTCTTCTACGATAAAAGAGTAGCAATTGAATCCTAGTCAAACTCTGATTACTAACCTATTAAATTTCAGTGTTGTTCTCTTTTACAGGTAATGCACATAAGCAGAAGTTAAACTTAAATTGAGAGCAAAAGAGCAAGGCAATTTTGCAAGCAATTTATGCGTGATTTGAGTATGCAATCATGAAGCTACTTGAACGAGATAGAAGAACCAGTTCCGAGTGTCTATCTTTTATTCTAGTTCAATTGTAGTAGGAGATTTTACATTGTACCTTTCAGCTTTCATAGAAGCAATTGTATTAGGTACCTAGAGTGTTCAAGTTAGAGTTAACTTGAAGTTGCCGCAACAGTTGAGGCTGTGTGCTACAACACGATTAGTGTTAATCCTTAGGTTTACAAAGAGTTTTTGTAAATGCTATTTTGGCTCAGTGATTTTAGTGGAAGTTTGGGAAAATCCTACTGAACAGTAGGTCGTGGTTTTTTTACCTTTTGAGCCAGGTGTTTTCCACATAAAAATCTCTATATTCTTTATTTTATGTATTTATTATTCCGCAAATAGTAGTAGTTGGAACACTTAGAAGAACTAGGTTCTTCTATAGTTCAGTTAAGCGAAAATTGGGTACCACACAAATCACTCCCCCTCTTGTGTGGTATTGACGCTTAAAACATAAATTGGTATCAGAGCAGGTTATCCTTGAAAAGGTTAACACCTTAGGAAAAGATCAAGATGAGTGCACCACCTGAAAACTGGGAAGGGCAATCCACTGCTAGGCCTCCACTCTTTAATGGTCAGTACTATTCTTGGTGGAAGAACAGGATGAGAGATCATATCATAGGAGAAGACTATGAACTCTGGGACATAGTCACTGATGGTCCCCTGACAACTACAAAAAAGAATGCTGAAGGAGTGGACATGCCAAAGACAAGAGCTGACTGTACTGCTGAAGACTTGAAGAAATGGGAGAAGAATGCCAAGGCCAAAAAATAGCTTGTGCGTGGACTGGGTCTAGACGAGTACAACAGGATTCAAAGTTGTACCACTGCTAAGTAGATATGGGACACTTTACAAGTGGCTCATGAAGGAACTCCTCAAGTAAAGAGATCAAGAGGAACACTACTATATTCTCAATATGAGAATTTCACTATGAAAGAAGGAGAAACTATCCAGGATATGTACACAAAGTTCACAACACAAACCAATGACCTTAAATCTCTTGGGAGAATTATCCTTGAAGAAGAAAAGGTTGAGAAAATCTTGACAAGGGTCTTACCAGTGACTTGGGAAAGCAAAATCACTGCTATTCAGGAGTCTAAAAACATTGCTACTCTCAAGCTGGATGAACTGATTGGAAACCTCACCACCTATAAACTCAGAAGGTAAACCACGAAAATGGATGCACCCAAGAAGGAAAGGAGTCTGGCTCTCATAATAGCCGAAGGTGCAAATCTGGAGGATGATGAAATGGCCATGATCACAAGGGATTTCAAAAAGTACCTAATGAGAGGAAAGAGTCCTTCAAGAGGTACAACCTTTAACAAACTAATGGCTCATAAGAAACAGATCAACGAGGATTGTTACAAATGTGGTAAGACTGATCATATAATCAAGAACTGTCCTCAGTGGAAAATTGAATGGAAGAAGGAAAGGGTTGAACGAAGGAATAGGAAGAAGGAACAAGTTCAACCCAAAAGGAACAAATAATCAACAAAGGCTATGGTTGTTGCTTTGGGAGAAACATCAGATGAGGATTCAGAAGATGAAACTGGAGATGAACAAGCACTTATGGCCATCGGAGAATTAGATGATGAACAAGAGGTAAGTGTCCTTTATCTCAAAGACAGGATTAAATTTCTGTCCAAAGAAAGGCTGTTTGAACTATTGCTAGACTTTATCGATGAGTTTGAGATAATTAACAATGAGAAGGAAGAGCTGTCTAGGGAGTGTGTGATCTTAAAAGCCAAGTGCAAAAATCTAGAATCTAGGGCCAATGAGAGTGACAGTAAAAATGCTAAGTTGAAGAACCAGGTTCTTAACTTGACACTAGTGTCCTAGAACTTAGGTCTGAAAATTTAAAACTAATTAGGAACAGGTAAGAAGAAAGATGATCACACTGATCTCACCTTAGAATAAAACTTAAGAAATATGAAGGATGAGTTGTACAGGAAAGATGAGCACATAAGAGTCTTAAAAGAAGACCTAGGAAAGGTAAAGCATGAACTTGACAGAACTTGCAAATGGAATAAGGCTTCTGATGCACTTTCTTGGCTACAAGAACATCACAGTAGCAACAAGAGAGAACTTGGATATGGGGCTTAAGCACCTAAGTGGGACCCTAAAATCAAGTACCTCACTCTTCCTGAAAACAAAATTTTCATACACCGTGGCAAGACTAGTCATTATAAAAATGAATGTAATGCAAAAGAAAAGGCCTGTCAAAATAACAAAGCCTTTGTTTAAAAGAAAAATTGGCTGCCTGGGTGGGCTAAAAGGAATTTGATTTACCACTTTGCCTATAGAAAGGGACCCAAACTAGTGTGGGTTCCTAAGACTAACCCCTGATTTCTTTTTGCAGGTCCAAGTGAAGGGAAGTAGCCAAATATGGTAAATGGATAGTGGTTGCTCAAAACATATGACTGGAAGCAAGAACCAGTTCCTTTCACTTGAGGACTTAAAAGGAAGTAATGTCTTCTTTGGAAATGGGAAGAAATGTGAGATTATTGGGGTTGGAAAGGTAGGTAAGACAGACTTACACTCCATTGAGAATGTCTACTTGATAGATGGCTTGAAATATACCATAATCAGTGTATCACAACTATGTGACAGAGGTAACCTTGTAGCATTTACCTCCACCAAATGCTTTGTGATTAACCTTACCATTGACAAGACTGTTTTGCAGGGAAAAAGGGTTAACAATATTTACTTTGTAGATTTGTCTACTCTCTCAGAAAATGAACTCACTTGCTTGAGTGTGTTGGAAAAAGATCCCCTCCTGTGGCACAATAGACTTGGTCATGCAAGTCTGAATCAAGTCAACAAATTAGTCTCCAAGGACTTGGTGATAGAGTTACCTAACATCAAGTTCAAAGAAGACAATCTGTGAGGCCTGTGCAAGGGGGAAGCAGGTAAGATCATCCTTTAAATGCAAGAAAATGGTAAGCACAACTAGGATGTTGGAACTGGTTCATATGGATCTCTGTGGTCCAATGAAAACATTGAGTAGAAGTGCTAAGAAATATGTGATAGTACTTGTTGATGATTATTTTAGGTTTACCTAGGTACTATTCTTAACATCTAAAGATGAATCATTTGACATGTTTACTGCTTTTGTTAGAAAGACTCAGAAACAACTAGGTAATCAACTTGCATCCATTAGGTCTGATCATGGATTTGAATTTGAAAATGCTAAGTTTACTGAATCTTGTGATGAGCATGGTATAGATCATAACTTCTCTACCCCTAAGACTCTTCCACAAAATGGAGTAGTTGAAAGAAAGAATAGGACTCTTGAAGATTTGTCCAGGACTATGCTTCTTTCTAGTAAACTGCCCCATGGCTTTTGGGCAGAGGCTGTAAACACTGCATGTTATATCAGAAATAGATGCATGACTAGACATCTTGTAGAGAAGACTCCCTATGAGTTACTTAAAGGGAGAAAGCCAAATATATCCCATCTTAGGGCATTTAGATGCAAGTACTTTGTGCACAATAATGGAAAGGACTCCCTAGGTAAGTTTGATCCTAGAAGTGATGAGGGAGTATTCTTGGGATATTCTTCACATATAAAAGCATATAAAGTGTTCAATAAAAGAACTTTGTGTGTAGAAGAAAGTGTACATGTAGTATTTGATGAAACTAACATTCTTTTTGAGAGACATGAACATGAAGATGAAGCTATTGGGCTGGTAAAAAATTTGACTGAAGTCTCAGCACAAGCTAAAGTGGCACCAAAAGAAGGAACATGTGATAGAACAGGCTCTTCCATCCAGCGCGACCTGACAGGGGGAACTGATCAAAGAGGAACTAAAACCAATCACCTAAAGGAACCTGTTCATGACCCTAATCCTCAACAACAAAACATGGGAGAAACATTAAGTAGAAATCAGTTGGTTGTGAAACCTCACAAGTATAAAAGTTCTCATCCTATTGAGAACATAATTACTGATCCAACCTCTGGAGTCAAAACTAGATCACAATTAAAGAATCTGTGTGCTTTTGATGCTTTCCTATCTCTTATTGAACCTAAAAATGCTGTTGAGGCTTTACAGGATACAGATTGGGTAAATGCAATGCAAGATGAACGCAATTAGTTCGAGAGAAGTCAAGTCTAGCATCTAGTTCCAAGATCCAAGTACAGATCAGTAATTGGCACAAAATGGGTCTTCTGAAACAAACTTGATGAAGATGGAACAGTTACAAGAAATAAGGCAAGACTGGTGGTCCAAGGTTATAGCCAAGAGGATGGCATAGATTATGATGAGACTTTTGCTCCAGTTGCAAGACTAGAGGCAATAAGACTCCTCATAGCCTTTGCAGCACACATGGAATTCACTCTTCATCAGATGGATGTCAAAAGTGCCTTCCTGAATGGCTACCTAAAAGAAGAAGTGTTTGTGAAATAACCTCCAGGGGTTGAGAGCAAGGAATGTCCTGAGCATGTGTACAAATTAGACAAGGCTCTTTATGGACTCAAGCAGGCTCCTAGAGCATGGTATGAACGACTTTCCAAATTCCTGCTTGAACATGGATACAAAAGAGGTAAAATTGACAGTACTCTATTCTTAAGGGAAAAAGGTAAGGATCTTCTTGTGGTACAAATATATGTTGATGGCATAATTTTTGGGGCCACCATTGACAAACTAAGTAAGGATATTTCCAAATTAATGGGGAGTGAATTTGAAATGAGTATGATGGGTGAGCTTAACTTTTTCTTAGGCTTACAGATCAAACAAAGCCCAAATGAAACCATAATCCATCGATAGAAATATGCAAAAGAGCTGATCAAAAAATTTAAAATGGATGAATCAAAGGAAATAAACACCCCCATTGCAACTGCCACTAAATTAGACATAGATGAACGTGGTTCATCTGTTGATCAGAAGTTGTATAGGGGTATGATTGGTTTACTTTTGTATCTTACTTCCAGCAGACCTGACATAGTCTTCAGTGTAGGGCTTTGTGCTCGCTTTCAGGCTAATCCAAAAGAATCTCACTTGACTGCTATCAAGAGGATACTGAGATATTTGAACGACACTACTAATCTGTGTCTTTGGTACCCTAAAGGTAGTAATTTCAATCTAGTAGGGTATGCTGATGCTGATTATGCAGGTTTACTTGAGGATAGGAAAAGCACCTTAGGTATGGCTCATTTTCTTGGTTCATGTCTTGTATCGTGTGCCACTAAAAAGCAAAATTCAGTGGCCTTATCCATTGCTGAGGCTAAATATGTTGTTGTTGCCACTTGTTGTGCTCAACTGCTATGGATCAAACAATAGTTGGTAGATTTTGGCATTAAAGTTGGTTGCATTCCTATATTCTGTGATAACACTAGTGCTATAAGGATGACAAAGAACCCTGTTCATCATAAGAGGAATAAGCACATAGATGTTAGACACCACTTCTTAAGAGATAACTATGAGAAAGGATTGATCTCCATAGTCCCTAAATGAGTGATTAAGTCTTAGAATTTGGACCATGATCGGAGTAGTGTGAAGACGGCCTCGGAATGGAATTCTGTTGGTCCTGTTAGCTTCGTTGGGTGATTTCGGGCTTAGGGGCGTGTTCAGATTGTGTTCGTAGCTTATTTAGGCTTGAAATGCCGAAAGTTGAATTTTTGAAGTTTCCGATTCGATAGTGAGATTTTGATCTAAGGGTCGGAATGGAATTTTGGAAGTTGGAGTAGCTCCGTAGTGTTGAATGTGACGTGTGTGCAAAATTTCAGGTCATTCGGACGAGGTTTGATAGACTTTTTAATCGAAAGCGTAATTTGTAAGTTTTGAAGTTCTTAGGCTTGAATTCAATGCTAATTGGTCAATTCGATGTTGTTTGAGGCATTTTGAAGATTTGTATAAGTTTGGATAGAGGTATATGACTTGTTCGTGCTTTTGGTTGAGGTCCCGGGGGCCTCGGGATGATTCCGGATGGTTGAAGGGAAGTTGAGAGTTAGAGTGTGCAGCTAAAACTGTTGGACTACTGTCATAACCGCACATGCGGATTGGGGATCGCAAGTGCGGAACCGCAAAAGCATGTGGGCAGCCACAGATGTGTCCAGATGAGGGAAAGCCAGAAGTCGTAGGTACGGAATGTTGCTCGCACCTGCGAGACCGTAGATGCGGTAAGTTGGTCGCAGGTGCGGGAGTCCGGGTTTTAATGAGTTATTGGGTGCGGTTTATTTTCCACAGAAACGGGACCGCAAGTGCGGTCCCTTGGCCGCAGAAGCAGATTTGCTGGGCCAAAATAAGACATTTCGAGGGTTTGAAATCAAAAGTTAGAAAATCGATTGGAGCTCGAGAGAAGGTGATTTTAGGAGGATTTTGAAGAGGAAATCAGTGGGTAACGATTCCTAATCCCTTTCTAGTTGTATTCCTATAATCTAATCTTAGTTTCGTCATTTAATTTCGGATTTGGGATGAAAATTGAGGAAAAGTGGAGAAAAGTTCTTAGGCCTAATTTTGGGGTTTTGATCTAGATTTTGATGTCGGATTGGAATAATTTTGGTATAAATGAAATCGTGAGAGTATGTGGATTCTGAATTTGAAAATTTTACCCGATTCCGAGACATGGGGCCGAGGGGCATTTTTGTCATTTTTCCTAATTTCGCGTATTAACTTAGAATTAATTAGTGGAATCAGTTACTTGAAGTTATATTTACATTATACAATTGATTTGAGTAGATTTAGGCCATTTGGAGTTGAGTACTCATGGCAAGAGCGTGAGTTCAAGTTGATTTTGAGCTGATTCGAGGTAAGTGGCTTGCCTAACCTTGTGTGGGGGAAACTCCCCTTAGGATTTGGTATTATTGATATTTGAAATGCCTTGTATGTGAGGTGACGAGTGTGTACTTGTGCTAATTGTTGAAAATCCGGTTTTCATTAAGTAACTGTAATCGTGTTTCCTTTCCTGTTTATACTACTTGTAATTTAAGCATGTTATTAGCTTAGGGAAACATGTCTAATTGACTTAATTGCTTTACTTGCTCAAACTGCCTTATTTGGATTATGTGCAGCATGCTAGGCTAGAAATACCTATTTTACCTTGGAATGGAATTTGAATTGAATTGTGTATTCTTCATGTTGTTGCTATGTGTTTACTTTAGGACTACGGGGCGGTATCCCAGGAGATCTTCCCTGCATGTTTACTTTGGACTACGGATCGGTATTCCGGAAGATCCCCCTGCACTTTTATATTGGAACTACGGGACTGCACCCGGTAGATTCCCCCCAGCACTGAGTATTTACATTTGGGACTACGGATCGGTATTCCGGGAGATCCCCGCGCACTATGAGTTGGACTACGAGACGACACTCGTGAGATCCACTAGATATTTATATTTGGGACTACAGGATGGTATCCTGGGAGATCCCCAGTTGTTATCTCTGTGTTGAGTTGTATTCCTTCTGTGATTATTTGTCTCTGTGGTAGCTGTTGTTGTTCTTTCTCTCCCGTGTTACTTCTTACTATTGTACCTAATTATGTTGTCTTATTCTATACTGTTATACCTTGTATTTCATTTAACCTCAGTAGGGCCCTGACTTTCCTTGTCACTACCCGACCGAGGTTAGGCTTGGCACTTACTGAGTACTGCTATGGTGTACTCATGCCCTTTCAGTGCATGTTTTTCATGTGCAGATCTAGGTACTTTGACTCAGCCTACTACCCTTGAGGCGAGGTGATTTCCCAGAGACTTCAAGGTATATCTGCCGCGTCCGCAGACCTAGGAGTCCCTTTATATTCTCTATTAAAGTATAGCCCTTATATATTTACTTTTGTTTAGACATTCTGGAGTTAGATAATGGTAGACATTCAAAAGTTTGTGATTTCATGAGATTCCGGGTTTTGGGAAATGTAGTTCCAATTTGAGAGTTGTATTGTATATGCCGAGCGACATCTTAAATGCTTCATTTTGATATTTTTCTACAGTTTTGGCTAGTTTTATTTTGTTGATTTCTTTTCCGCAATTTGTTAGGATTACCTAGTCGTAGAGACTAGGTGCTGTCACGATAGTTCACGGAGGGCGAACTTGGGTCGTGACAAAAATTATCTCGTGAAGTTTCAGTTTATCTATAAATATACAGAAGATCTTTTCTTTCTTTTGTTAGAATAGGCCAATTAGATTCTGGCTAATATCTGGGCCCGACTTTACTTTACTTTTGTATTTATATGTTTCACCCAATTGCATAAATAACCCGTTTGTAATAGTTAGTAGTCCATTATATTTTTATATTTTTTTGGGTCACTATAAATAGTGAAGCCCACCTTTGTGGTAACAACTCTCTGATTCAGTTTTCTCAATACACAGAAGAGACAAAGTCTCGAAGCTTCTGACTCTCTAAACATGGTGTAAACCCTAGAATCTCCCATTCTTCGTTTACCTCATTTCTTCACGTTTACATGTTATCAGAGTGGAGATCCCAGTAAATCTCATGCTATGAATTCGATCGATGCTACACTCTTCTTCTCTCATCGGGTTTTTCGTACTTCCTCTGATTTTTGATTTCATTCGTTGTTCGTGGTTTGGTGTTGGATTCTATGTTCGATTCTTTGCCTGAGTTCTCCAGTATCTGTGTTCTCTCATCTACTCCGGTGCATTGCAACGGTGAATTTTGCTTTCAGACTACTTCAAAGATTTCGACTAAAATTAGAGTTTTGTCGTATCGGAGTTCTACGACGGCTTTTAAGGTGTTTTTTATTTGAAGGCTGTAGCTCTTTTCGGTTGCGAAAGAGATTGGTAACATCAACTTCACTTATCATTATATCTTCATATTTCTGTTTGCATGACCTAGGGTTTATGTCTGGTTGATATTGAATCTGATAACATGACTAACGAAACTTTTGATACATCTTCAACTCCTCCAACTGATAAGTAGGGTATTTTTGACCGCTTATTTGCTCTTGTTTACTTGCGTTTAAGCTAAAAAATGCTTAAAGGTATTCCCGGAAACTAACAAAATGTGCTTACTTGCAGGAATATTGGGAAACGAGCCAAAGAAGTCAAAATCAACTCATAAAGGAGTCATAAGTAAACAAGAACCAAAACATGGCAAAAAGGCTAGCAGTGCGGCCGCAGAAGGGAGATTCAGAAAGTAGTGCTTTGGCCATCTCAAGGAGTGCGGACCGCACAGAAATCGTGTGGCCGCAGGAGGTCAATTGCGGCCGCAGTCATTATTATGCAATCCGCAAGATTAAAGAATCAGAGAGCTGTTTCAAGTCCAAAAGCAGAAGAGTGCGGACCACATCACTTTTGTGCAGCCGCACCAACTTTTATGAGGATCGGAGAAGCCAGATGTTCCAAGTCCAAATTCCCAAGACTGTGGACCGCACGATAATTGTGCAGCCACAAAAGCCCATTGTGCGGACCGCACCAGAATTATGCGGCTGCACAAGCTTTGCAGGGGTATTTTTGTCAAATATTTTCAACTTAGTATAAATAGTACTTTTTATCCCTTTTAGGTTAAGTTTAGTTTCCAGAAGTGCACCTGAGCCATTTTCTTAACTTCTTTGAGTAATTTTCTATTAGATTAACTTCTAAACACTAGATTTTCTTTGTCTAATCAATTATTATGCTTTCTATTTCAATTTCTTCTTGTATTTCATTATTTTTCATGAGTAGCTAAATCTTTAGCTAGGGTTGTGGCTCAACCCTAGTGTGGGTACTTAATGGGTATTTAATTTTAGGGGTTGTATGTGATTGGATTAGTGATATTTAGCCTTGTTTATGCTTGAATTCTAGAATTAATGGTTGCAAGCATTAATTCATGCCTATTTGACCTAGTCATTACTTGAGAAAGAGAGACTAAGTTTAGGAAAACTTAGCTAACAAGGAATTGGGTGAATTGGGTGAACTCAAAAAATTGATAGCCCCAATTAAATGGTCAAATCTAGAGATAGTACGACCCGACTTGAGCATATATCACTTGATTTGTGCAATACCCATTTGGGCTTGAGAAAGTCAAATTGAGCAAAATCACTCAAACTACAGAGGTATAGAGTGAGCAATTGCGTGTGATTTCTATATTATGATCCCGATTAATCAAACTTCCCCTATAGTTTACAACCCATTAGGTAGCCACCTAGGTAGAAGTCACAACCCTAGATCCTTTATCATTTGAAAAACAACCAAAATCAAAAATATTTTCTTCTAGTTTATTATTTCTCATCAATAGTATACAGTAGAAATAGAAACATCAAACAAGAATGTGGAAGTGAAAATTGAGGCACATTATACAATTACACTAGGTATACACCTTCTAACTCCCTGAGGAATCGACCCCGACTCGCGTTGGTTTTTGTTATTGCTTCAACCGCCTCACTACCTAATTGTGGTGTGAGTTTGGGCGACATCAATCTTTGGCGTCGTTGCCGGGGAGTTAAACGGATTTAGCTATATATCTAGGTTTTTGTATGTTTTGTCTTATTTTCCTTCTGAGTCACTAATTTTGTTTTTGAATTGCTTTTAGGTACGAAAATTGCTTTAAAAAATGAGCCCATCGAAAATGTGTCATTGGGGGAGGAATTGGATGATGATCAAGTTGAGGAGGTTCCTCTTGAACCTCAAGCAAATAGACGAGGCTGCCTGCCTCAAGATAATGTTCCCGTCCCTCCCTTACCTCCACTAAGAGCAGCAGCACACCGACAACTATCGAACGAGGGTTATGCAAGTGCTATAGTCCCGCCCCACATTAGGGCGGGCAACTTCCAAATCACCAATGTGATGCTTACACTACTTGAGCAACGGGGATTCTTCACCGGGGCTCCAAGTCAAAATGCTTACAAGCATCTTAAAGGGTTCGTCGATACTTGTTGGGGGAGCAAGCAAACCAATGTCTCCGAAGACGCGCTGCGGTTGAGGTTATTTCCCTTTTCTCTATGGGGAAAGGCATTGGACTGGTTAGAGAGATTTCCCAATCATTCCATCCACACTTGGGATGAGTTGGCGGAGAAGTTCATCTCCACATATGGCGATGCTTCGGGATGAGAATCTTGCATTCAAGCAAGAAACTAATAAGCCATTGCATGAGATTTAGGAGAGATATCGTACCATGGTTAAATAGTGCCGAACAATGATATGACTGAGGACATGATCCAACAGGACTTCTGCAGGGGGATCAATACAATAAACCAATGTGTGGTTAACCACCTCGAGGGATGGGGGACTTCATGAACATGCCATATGCCGAAGCTTGTGAAATTCTTGATGAGATGGCAGATACCTCTTCGGCATGGCAAAGTAGAGCCAATGTTTCGCAAGGTGACCCTAATGTTATTCATATACACACAGAGCTACATGATCATGGGCAAGCAATTTCCGAGTTGACAACCACCATAAACCAATTGGCCAAAGCTCAGCTTCAACAATTTCAAGGGCTGAAACAAGTGAATGCAATAAAAGGTGTGAATTTGATGGTAAACAAGAGATGGAAACAAGGTCAACAAATCCAAAACCATCCGGAACAATTCATGCAAGATGATAGTGGTTATAAACAAGGTGATTCATTCAATGAACAAGAAGAAAAAGTTCAATATGTCAACAATTATCAAGGTCAAAGAAACAATGCTCAAGGACAAAATCAACAACAATGGAGGTCACAATGGCATCAAGGTAATTGGAACAACCAAAACCACCAAGGCAATTGGAGTGGTGGCAATCCTAATCATGGAAACTAGAACAATCAAGGAAATCAAGGCAATGAGGTTAATCAAGGCAATTGGGGTGGCAACAATCAAAACAATTGGGGAGGAAATAACCAAGGAGGGTGGAGCAACAAATACAACAACCGGGGGTGGGGTTTTCAAAGGCCCCCGATGTTCTAACAACCAAGCAATCCACCTCTCTATCCTTCTCAAGGCCCAAGCTCTTCTTCCAATGAGATGGGTAAAATTGAAAACATGTTTCAACAGATGATGGAGAAGGATGCCGACTCTGATGCTCAAGTAACCTCGCACAACACTTCTATTTGTAATTTGGAGGTTCAATTAAGCCAAATCTCACAAGCTTTGAACACTCGTCCTAAGGGGGCACTACCTAGTGATATGGTGGTAAACCCAAAGGGTGGGAATAATAGGGGACATGCTATGGCCATGACTACTAGAAGTGGAAATGGTGGAGATAAAACCACCTCAAATCAAAGAAGGATTGTGGATTAAGATGTTGTGGTTCAAGAAGATGAAATCCCAAACAATATGGTTCAAGCTAATGAAGAAGCGAGAATTGATATAGATGAAAGTATGGAGGAGACGCAAGAAGAGGTGAACCCATCTAGGGAACACGTGATTGACATGCTGGAACCAGTAATGCCAAAGGCTAAGGCATAAACGCCAAGGACTCCTCCTCCATACCCTCAAAAGTTTGCAAAACAAAATAGTGAGAACGAATTCAAAAAGTTTATTGATATGATGAAAAGTTTGTCGATTAGTTGAGACATTAGAACAAATGTCAGGATATGCAAAATTCATGGTGGATTTGGTAACCAAGAAAAGATCAATGAATTGTGAGACCATCAAGATGACTCATCAAGTGAGTGCTATTGTGCACTCAATGGCTCCGAAGTTAGAAGATCCGGGTGCTTTCACAATCCCTTGCACTATTGGGAGCACCAATTTTGCCAAAGTATTATGTGATCTTGAGGGAAAATATCAACTTGATGCCCTATTCGGTATTCAAAACATTTGGAATTGGTCAACCAAGACCCACATCCATAAGGTTGCAAATGGAGGATCGAACAATGAAGAGGACTTTGGGTATTATTGATGATGTATTGGTTCGAGTGAAAAGTTCATCCTCCCAGCAGACCTTGTGATTATTGATTGTGAAGTAGACTACGAGGTTCCTATTATTTTGGGTAGACATTTCCTTGCTATGAGTAAGGCTCTTGTTAATGTGGAAGCCGGTGAGCTCACTTTCCGGGTAGGTGACGAAAATGTGATCTTCCATGTGTGAAAATCAATGAGGCAACTGAATAGTAATGAAGTTTGTTCGTTCGTGGATTTGATGACGGACGTGATTGTGGATGATGGTAGTGCCACAATAAACTTTGAAGACAAATTGGAAGCCGTATTGCTTAACCTTGATGAGGATGAAGAGAGTGATGGCTATGTGGAGTGTGTAAATACATTGCAAGGCATGAGGCCGTATACTTATGAGCCCCGAAAGCTATCTTTGGATCTTGAAAACCAGAAGACTCCTCCAACAAAGCCCTCAATCAAGGAGCCTCCTACCTTGGAGTTAAAGCCATTGCCTCTGCATCTCAGGTATGAATTCCATGGCCCTTTTTCTACTTTATCGGTTATCCTTTCTTCTTGCTTAACTAACATGCAGGTAGAGTCCATATTGGAAGTGCTACAAAGGAGGAAAAAAGCAATCAGATGGACTCTGGTAGATATCCGTGGCATAAGCCCCCCTTTTGCATACACAAGATTATTTTGGAGGAGGGTGCCAAACCGTACGTTGAACATCAAAGGAGGCTAAATGAATCAATTCAAGAGGTGGTCAAGAAGGAGATCATAAAGTGGTTAGATGCCGGGGTTGTGTACCCCATTTCCGATAGTTCATGGACTTCTCCGGTGCAATGTGTCCCAAAGAAAGGGGGCTTGACTATGGTTACCAATGACAAGAACGAGTTGATTCCTACAAGGAAGGTGATCAGTTGGAAGGTGTGTATGGACTATCGCAAGCTCAATAAAGTTACAAGAAAATATCATTTCCCACTTCCCTTCCTTGATCAAATGCTTGATAGGTTGGCCGGGCGTGCTTTCAATTGTTTCCTCGATGGGTATTCTGGCTACAATTAAATTCTCATTGCTTCGGAGAATCAAGAAAAGACGACCTTCACTTGTCCCTATGGTACTTTTGCATTCTCACGGATGCCATTTAGTTTATGTAATGCACCAGTGACTTTTTAACGATGTATGATGGTCATTTTTACCGATATGGTAGAGGATATTCTTGAGGTCTTCATGTATGATTTCTCCGTGGTTGGAAACTCTTTTGATGATTGCTTGAACAATTTGGATAGGGTCTTAGCTAGATGTGAGGAGACTAATTTGGTGTTAAATTGGGAGAAGAGTCACTTCATGGTTGAGGAAGGCATTGTCCTCGTCCAAAAAAATTTAAATCATGGTATTGAGGTTGATAAGGCCAAGATTGAGGTGATATCCAAACTCCCTCCCCCTACATCCGTGAAGGGAGTGAGGAGCTTCTTGGGTCATGCAGTTTTCTATCTCTGTTTCATCAAGGAATATTTCAAGGTGGTAAACCCATTGTATAAACTTTTGGAGAAGGATTCCAAGTTCCATTTCAATGAAGATTGTATGAAGGCATTCGAGTTGCTTAAGTTCAAGTTGGCTCCTACTCATATTATTACCCCACCGGATTGGAGCTTGCCTTTTGAGCTCATGTGTGATGCTAATGCTGTTGCGGTTGGAGTGGTGTTGGGGCAAAGGATCAACAAAATATTCCATCCGGTCTGCTATGCTAGCAAGACCATGAATGATGCCCAAGTTAACTACACAGTGACCGAAAAGGAGCTACTAGCTATTGTCTTTGCTATGGAGAAATTTCAACTGCATTTGAGGGGTACTAAGGTGATTGTTCACACCGACCATGCGGCGCTTCGGTATTTGATGAGAAAGAAATATTCTAAGGCAAGGTTGATGTGGTGGGTGCTTCTATTGCAAGAGTTTAATCTAGAGATTCAAGACCACAAGAGTAATGAAAATCAAGTGACGGACCACTTGTCCCGATTGGAGGAGGAGGGGAGGCCTTATAACGGCCTTGAGATCAATGATTCATTTCCCGACGAGCAATTTCTACCCGTTTTAATGATCGGGATGCCATGGTTTGCTGATTTGGCCAACTATCTTGTGAGAGGCATTGTCCCGAATGAGTTCTCTTCAAACCAAAGGAAGAAACTCAAATGGGATTGCCTTGATTATTATTGGGATGAGCCTTATCTCTTTCGGGTATATACCGATGGTTTGATCCGGCGATGTTTGCCGGAGGAAGAACAAGTGGGTATTCTTGAGGCTTGCCACTCTTCATCGTATGGTGGTCACCATGGTGGAGCAAGAATGGCGGCAAAAGTTTTGAGTTGCGGATTCTATTGGCCTACGCTCTACAAGTATGCTAGTGAGCTTGTCAAGCATTGTGATGAATGTAAAAGGGCCGGTGGGATCTCTAAGAAGAATGAAATGCCTCTCACCACCATTTTGGAGATAGACATCTTCGACATATGGGGTATTGATTTTATGGGTTCGTTTGTTAGTTCTTGTGGGAACACCTACATTCTAGTCGTGGTTGATTATGTTTCCAAGTGGGTTAAGGCTGTTGTTTTTCCCAACAAAGAAGCGAGGAGTGTGGTGGCATTCTTAAAGAAAAGCATCTTTACAGGGTTTTGTAATCCGAGGGCCATTATTAGTGATGGGGGTTCACATTTTTGCAACTGAGCTTTTGATAACTTACTCACAAAGTATGGTGTCACTCACTAACTATCGGCTCCCTACCATCCTCAAGCAAGCAGATAAGTTGAAGTCTCCAATAGGGAGATCAAGAGTATTTTGTCAAAGACTGTCAATGCCAACCGGACGGATTGGTCAAGAAAACTTGATGATGCTCTTTGAGCTTATAGGATGGCCTACAAGATGTCGATTGAGATGTCTCCATATCTATTGGTGCCATCTTTCGGTAGAACTCGAGCATAAGGCCATGTGGGCTTTGAAAAAGTTGAACCTTGAGTGGGTTGTCGCAGCAAACCTAAGGGTGTCACAATTGAATGAACTTTATGAATTCTGGTATCATGTTTACATAAGTCCGTCCCTTTACAAGGAGAAGATGAAGTACCTCCATGACAAGTACATCCACAACAAGGAGTTCAAAGAAGGTGATCTTGTGCTATTGTTCAATTCCCGGTTAAGGATATTTTCGGGCAAGTTGAAATCAAAATGGAGTGGGCCCTTTGAAGTAGTGAATGTAACCCCCTTTGGTGCTCTAGATTTGAAAAATAAGAATGATGAGGTTTTTAGAGTCAATGGCCACCGTGTTAAATATTATCTTGGCAAGGTTGATGATGGCCACATTGTGGTGGTTCTTCATTTAGAATGATTGGTAATTTGCATTGTGCCGCAACGTTAAATCAGACGCTTCTTGGGAGGCAAACCATGTCTTTTTCTTTCTTTTCTTTTTCTTCTTTTAGATAGGCTTGGTTTTGTGCTAACCAATTTTGAAGTGTATGCAGGAATGGGTGTGCATTGCAGGGACTATGCATGAAAAATTTGGCTAAGTGTCAAAGTGCATAATCTCTGAAGTTGGCCTGTCAAAAATTCTTAAGGAATTGCAGTCGCACACATTTTTGTGCGGTCCGCACGAGTGCTGCGGCCGCACTCATTGTTGTGATGTCCGCAGCGTGACTTCCTAAGGGAAGGTAAGGAGTGCGGACCACATCAAAATTATGCGGCCGCAGTCAGGTAGAAATCTGGGCCCTATGGGTAAAAGTATAAATAGGGCTTCTTGCATCTTTTTAGACTTTTCGACCTTCTGAGCCCTAAAGCCAAGCTTGCACAGTAAATTTCCCCATTGTTCTCAAAGTTTTCCCTCATTTCATCACTTGCATCATTATTAGTGGTATGTTAATTCCATCCATAGATATTTCATCTTTTGTTTTGTTTTGTTTTTAGATTTAGGGTTACTTCCATGCCTAAAAATGTCAATGTTTAGTTATTTTTTGCTTAGAATCATGGGGGTAACTTTTTGAACATTAATTGGGGTCTGGGTAAATAGATAATGATGTTTGATTGTTAAAACCATGACAATTTGAGGACAAAATTGCATAAACCTCAGGACAGTGCCCGTGAAGTTTGAATTATGCGGCCGCACACATTTTTGTGTGGTCCGCAATAGAGGCTATGCGGCCGCACACACTTTTGTGCCATCCGCAGCCCTCTGAGTTAGGAAAATGATGTGCTTGACTTGTGCGACCGCACTTAAAATTGTGCGGTCCGCGATGGACTCGTGCGGCTGCACTCATTTTGTTGCAGTCTGCAGTGACGAAGCTTCAGAGAGCCTAGTATTCTGAACCTGGGGTTGTGTGGCCATAGAAAAAATTATGTGGTCCGCACTTTTGGTTATGCGGCCGCACTCATTTTTGTGCGGTCTGTACTGGGCAGTCTGCAGCTGCACTCATTTTTGTACGGTCCGTGCTACCTTTCTGAGGCACTTTTCCTGCAACTTTGAACACTGCTTTTGTATACATTATGAGCTTCAATTCTAATTGCAGTCTCTTACTTATGTGTTTCGGACAACGGTTCAATCACGTGGCAAAGGAGATAAAGCAAAAGGGAGGGCAGAACCCTCCTGAGGCCGGGGTCGTGGTAAAAGCAACCTTCCTCTAGCACCTCAAAGAGTCATAACCAAGAAACCAACCACAAGAAAAGCCCCTAATACCTCGGAGACCAATGAGTACATCCTATCTGGGAAGCTTCTGAGGGTAATTCTGTGCAAGCACAGCCAGAAACTTAAAAACAATAACTCATGGGGAGATTTCATTTGGTAGATGAGTCTTCTTCAGCTGCTAGTTCGTCTGAGGGTTCGGAGGAGGGTAGTCAAGATTCTGAGCCCTCTTTCTCACATGCTCCACCTACTCCAATCAATGTAGACAATGATGATAATATCCTAGATTATGGTAGATGAGGCAATACAGCAGTGGCAGGGTTAGAAAGATCAACGAGGCCTGAGATATGGGAGGACAGATTTGTTAGTGCCAATGCCTTTGCTAAGATTACGGAATGATGGCCACAAAGGCCTCTCACTCTTGAGAGACAATTTTTATGAAAGATTTGGACAAGCATAACCCTAATGTCCTTAGGCAATTCCAGGAGTGGAAAGGTTGGAAATGCTTCACCAGTAGAGTCCTTGATGCAAATGAGTACCCGGTCAAATAAAGCTACGCAAATGTTGCTCACATCAAACAGGGAACTAAGGTGACAAAAATGGAGAATCTGATATTCCGCTTTGACTCTTATGCACTGAACACAGATGTGGAGTTTGAAAAAGTGAAAGCAGTGCAATATTTGGAGAAGCTAGCTATGGGTAATGCAGCTCGTTTGTGGTTAGCTGAGATCCTGGCAATCCCAAGGTCAACACCTTTGTGGCTCACAACAGGGGTTCCAATTGTCCGGGCCACCCTAAACTTTGAAGTAAAAGAGTGGAAAACATTCGTGTGTAGCCGCATTGACCCATGCCTCAATGAAAACATGATCCCACTTCCTCGTGCAGTTTTGGTGGCCTCGATTATGGCTGGGTATCCGATAAATGTTGGTGCCATCATGTCCACCAACATCACTCTAGATGTCCAAAAGGATGAGAGATCATATCCGTACCCGAACTTCATCACTGAATACTTTAAGGATCAAGGGATGGAGTCGAAGCATTATGATACAGAAGTGAAGGCCAAGAAGCCTTTCTCCTGGTGGCACCTTCAGGGAGCTGACAACCCGAAATTCAAGGAAAAATTTACTACCTCTACTGGTCAGTTTGAGGAGCTAGCGGTAGTGGTTACTGATTCAGCTATCGAGCCTTCCACAGCAGCCGGTACTTCCACCAGGACAACAACCATGCCACCATCTTCATCTGTCGGACCACTTGCTTCTACTAGACTATCTGTGCCATTGCTAGTGTCGGCTTCATCTACATATCCTCAGACTGTGCTATGGGTCTCCTAGACATTAGCGAGTCTCAACAACTGGATGTAGACAACTACTACAAAGCTAATTGCTATATCCAATGCTGTTGCAGCATAGTCCTCAGCCCCAGCAGAGTCACAGGTACCTCCGTCAGTGAAGGAAATATTGAAGAAGATACTAGAAAACCAGAAGACCATTATGAATACTTTAGTAGCGCATGGGAAGGTCATTGAGGACTTAAGCAAGCAAGTCAAAAAGATGAAGAAGTCTCAAGCATCGAAAAGGTCAGTGGACAAGCTGAGAAAAGAGGTTACCAAGATTGCATCTGCCTGAGATCTGCCATTGGACCTGCATATGGAGCCTTCAGTCCCAGCAACACAGGCAGCAGTCGGCCGGTCTGAGAAGCCGGTTGCCACTTCCCACACTGCTGAGGAGATGATTCAGATGCTCAGCAACCCAGTTGTCCCTCAGCCCGGAGATGATGAGATACAGTTAGAGACAGAAGGTGCCGAGGATCCCATGTAGAGTGAGACCACATAGGGAGTTCTCTTATGTCTCTACCCTTTCCCTGTTCTTATTTATGTTAAGCATTGAGGACAATGCTTCTTTTCATTTAGGGGGTGGTCTATTTTGATTATTTGACTTTGACATTTGGGCTGTAATAACTCTGATACTATTTTCCTTTCATCGTTATTTCCTTTTGGTGTGTATATATTTTTTCCATTTGATGTAGATATTCATTTCCCCTATGTATATATTCATTTGACTTCGGTTTGTATATACATTTATTTCGCTTTCCGTAGTTTATTTCATAACTTCTTTAGTTTGTTTTTCCTTAGTAGTATAACTTCTTATTTACTTTTGTAGCTTCTTTTTAATTTGTTAGCTTCTTTTTTACGTTTTGAGTGAACAATAAGTCTTTGGTTTTCATAATGCCACGATTATTTCCAAAGGTGAATTTTGTGTGAACCGGGTGGCTCTTCCCAACGATGGATGGTGTGACAACCTTCTTAAGGGATTGAGTCTGTTTTCTTTTATATTTTGGTAAATATAGTAGTAATTAATAAAAGGGTTCTCAGGCATGTTTCACTTAATACCAACACATTTACCAATGATCGTATGCTTAAAAACAAGTTGTTGGTAGAAAATAGTTCTAGTTGTGACTCTTTTTCTCTTGTGTTGACTTAAGCAGTCATCGAGTGGTTCAAATTGAGCCATTTGTGATTCTCAATCTTAGGTAGGGTTGTTGTGGTCCCTCGACTCCGTTCTCTTTAGCAATCCAGAAGTGTGAGAGGTGAGATGTTTAGTTACAAGTCCAAGTACCCGTGCTAATGGTCTAGAACTTGGCCCAAATATTTGTCTAGGCGAAATTCTAAGTGTACCTTGGATAGAGAAATGATTGTAGGCTCTCCTTGATCCAATTTGAAATTTGAAATCTTCCATAGCCTACCAATATGATATCCTTAGTCAACCTCTTCGAGCTTAAGCCCTTTTTCTTTCAATAACTACGTTACAAGCCTTTATCCGTTTTGTATTGACCCTTTCTTGGCACCCAATCTTTCCTTAGCATTCTTGAGAAACAATTGGCAAAAATATAAGTTTGGGGGGGGGGGAGACAAGGAGATTGAAATGATATAAGGTACAAAAAAGAGAAAGAAATGAAGAAAAGGGAAGGCAAAGAAAAGAAAGAAAGAACAAAAAAAAGAAGAAAAATGCCAAAAAGAAAGTGAATAAAGTGAAGAGTTGAAGGGAATTCAAAAGAGAATAAGGAGGAAAGGCTGAAGTAAATAGAAAAGGAGAAAAATAAATGTCATTCTCAAGAAAGAGTGACGTTATGTCGCTCTAGTTCTCTCGAGGAAGAAGAAAATGACTCGAAGAGTCGAGAAAGTATGAGCCGAAAAGAGAAAATGGAGTACTTAAGGAAAGATGAAACCATTCTATTCCAACAAGTCTTACTTGATCCAAAACCCTTAATTACATCCTGCAAAAGCCCTACATGATTTCAAGTTGAGTCAACTTTCATTAGTGGTGATTTACATGAGGGGCAAACTTATGGTACTTAAAGCCGGACTTGTGACGTTCTTTTGAGAGAGATGAGCGAACTTTTCAACAATCCTTGCTTCGATTGTTACATTCTAAAGTGAGATTTGCTAATGGAGAGTAGATGAGGAGGAGTTTGGGATCCACAATGACCTACATAAAAGAGTGAGCTTCCTTAATGAATAGATTCAACTCTTGATGCTCTAGTGTTACACTAGAACTATTGTACTCAAAAAGTCAAATCATTGCATTGTAGATAATTCATATGTGTTGTGGGTAATTGTTGGTCCCAATTGATGTGTAATTGATTCACCTTAGGCTAGCTGAAATATCCTTTTTTCTAATAGAGGTGGGAATTGCCTTAATTGCTTGAGGACAAACAAAAGCTTAAGTTTGGGGGAGTTGATAAGTAGGGATTTTGACCGTTTATTTGCTCTCTTTTACTTGCGTTTTAGCTCAAAAATGCATAAAGGTATTCCCGAAAACTAACAAAATGTGCTTACTTGCAGGAGTATTAGGAAACGATCCAAAGAATTCAAAATCAACTCATAACAGAGTCAAAAGTGAACAAGAACCAAAATAGGGCAAAAAGGTTAGTAGTGTGGACCGCACTATTTTTGTGCAGCCGTAGAAGGGAGATTCAGAGAGTAGTGCTTTGGCCAGTTCAAGGAGTGCGAACCACATCGAAATTGTGCGTCCGCAGTAGGTCAAATGCGGCCACAGTTATTATTATGCGGTCCGCAAGATTGAAGAATAAGAGAGCTATTTCAAGTCCAAAAGCAGAAGAGCGCGGACCGCATCACTTTTATGCGGCCGCATAATCAGAAGTACGACCGCACCTACTTTTTTAGGACAACAGAAGCCTGAAGTTCCAAGCCCAAATTTCCAAGACTGCGGACCACGCGATAATTGTGCGGCCGCAGAAGCCCATTGTGCGGACCGCACCAAAATTATGCGGCCGCACAACCTTTGTAGGGGTATTTTTGTCAGATATTTTCAGCTTAGTATAAATAGTATGTTTATCATTTTTAGGTTAAGTTTAGTTTCCAAAAGTGCACCTGAGCCATTTTCTTTACTTCTTTGGGTAATTTTGTATTAGATTAACTTCTAAATAGTAGATTTTCTTTGTCTAGTCAATTATTATGCATTCTATTTCAATTTCTTCTTGTATTTCTTTATTTTTCATGAGTAGCTAAATTTTTAGCTAGGGTTGTAACTCAACTCTAGTATGGGTACTTAATGGATAGTTAATTTTAGGGCTTGTATGTGATTGGTTTAGTGATATTTAGCCTTGTTTATGCTTGAATGCTAGAATTAATGGTTGCAAATATTGATTCATGCCTATTTGATCTAGTCTTTACTTGAGAAAGAGAGACTAAGTTTAGGAAAACTTGGCTAACAAGGAATTGGGGTGAACTCAAGAAATTGATAGCCCCAATTAAAGGGTCAAATCTAGAGATAGTAAGACCCGACTTGACCATATACCACTTAATTTATGCAATACCCATTTGGGCTTGAGAAAGTCAAATTGGGCAAAATCACTCAAACTACCGAGAGGCATAGGGTGAGCAATTGCATGTGATTGCTATATTACGATCCCGATTAATCAAACTTGCCCTATAGTTTACAACCCGTTAGGTAGTCACCTAGGCAGAAGTCATGACCCTAGATCCTTTATCATTTAAAAACAACCAAAATTAAAATATTGTCTTCTAATTTATTATTTGCCATCAATTGTATAACGTAGAAATAGAAACATCAAATAAGAATGTGGAAGTATAAATTGAGGCACATTATACAATTACACTAGGTATAAACCTTCTAACTCCCTGGGGAATTGACCCCGACTCGCGTTGGGTTTTGTTATTGCTTCGACCGCCTCACTACCTAATTGTGGTGTGAGTTTGTGTGACATCAGCAACTTCTCGCACTGTTTTCTATTAGGATGACTATACTCATCCATGTCATCCTCTCTATGTGCACCCATCATATGTTCTGGGGACCTCGTTGATCTCCATCCCGTTTGATAGAATCGGGAATGGTAGTTGGAGGCGTAATATCCTTGTCGCACTGTCCATTAGAAACAAACTAGATTTTATAAATGGAAATTCCCAAAAGCCTTCACCTACCTCCCCTCTTGCTAGACAATGGAAAAGGTGCAACGACCTTGTCATCTCCTGGTTGGTGAACTCCTTGTCTAAGAAAACATCTCGTAGTGTGGAGTACTCAGAGTTTGCTAGGAAAATTTGGAATGAGTTGGAAGAGAGGTATGGTAAGGGTGATGGGGTTAAAGTATTTGAACTTAAGAAAGAATTAGCACACATTTCCTAGGGGTCCCTTGACATAGCCTCATACTTTAATAAAATCAAACAATTATGGGATGAAATAGCTTCCATATCTGCTGGTCGAGCTAGGGTGTGTTCTTACGGGGCTAAGTTTGTAGAGGATGAGGAACATAGGGCCTATCAATGTTTGATGGGTTTAAATGACAGATATGTTCAAATCAGAAGTAACATTCTAATGATGAAGCCTCTTCCTTCAGTTGGGACTGTGTATAGCATCCTGCTATCTGATGACAAGCACAGGAATGTATCTGTTGGGACTCAATTTCCTTTTACCTCTGCCCCTTTTAGTGTTGGGGTCTCCAAACAGGGTTATCCTTCTAAGGTGAACTTTGACCCATCTAAACCAAATGTCACCTGCAAATATTGTACGAAACCTGGCCATACTATAGACAAATGCTAAAACTCTATGGTTATCCCCCAAACTTCAAGTTTACTAGATCTCCTAACCTTAGAAAGACTGTTGCACATGTTGAACTTACCAGCCCTGCTGAATTGGGATTGGTGACACCTCTACTGAGCATGGTACTGCTCCACAGTTTGAACAGATATCTGTTATCCCTAGGCTTACCAAGGATCAGTATTCCCAATTGATTTTGTTACTTTAATAGTTACATTTGTCGCTTTCTCCACCCGCTTCAAATTTGATGAGATCAGTCAATTTTGCTGGTGAGTTAATTCCCCCGGTGTATCTTATGGTGCGTGCATGTTGACCAAAATGGATGGTATAGTGTGGAAAATAGACTCTGGGGCTTCTGACCATATGACTTCCACTAGGAATTTACTTTTTAATGTTCAAACCTTACCTGCCCATACCTTATTTCTCTTCCAAATGGGTATAAAGTTAAATTTACCAATATTGATTCATTGGCCTTATTGCCTGATTTGATATTGCAGAATGTGCTTTATGTTCCCAGTTTTCAGTACAATCTTATTTCTGTACATAAAGTACTCTCTCATTGTGATGATATTGTACAGTTTACCAAGGCTGATTGTACTTTACAAGGTCCTTCAGTGAAGAAACCAGTGGTACTTGGTAAGCTGGACAATGGCCTCTTCAAGATGTTTCAGTTTGTCATTGCTCCTAACCCAGAATTTTTTTCTCTTGTTCACCCTGTTGTTTCAAATGTTTCATGTTCTAATTCTGTTGTTCATGATAGTGTAACTGATGAATGTTCCCTTGTAAATATCATGTCAGCTATTGATAATATAAATACAGTTGAGGTTGTTTGGCATTACAGAGCTGGACATATTCCTTTTTCTAAACTAAAAACTATATCTGCTATAAATGGTAAATTTCCTCTTAAACAATCCTTTAGTTGTCTTATCTGCCCTTTAGCCAGGCATATGATGCCCTTTCCAGAAAGTAGCATACAATCCACTCATCCATTCCACTTATTTCACATAGATACTTGGGGACCTTATCCCACACCCACTCATAATAATTCCAAGTGCTTCTTGACCATTATTGATGATTCTTCTAGGGCCACTTAGACCTATCTTATGGGAGCCAAAAGTAATGCTTTTGACTTACTCAAGGCTTTCATTACCATGGTTGAAACACAATTCCAAACTAAAGTCCAGGTTGTCGGAAGTGATGATGCCTTAGGATTAGGTTCTAGTGCTTCTAGTTCTCATTTTTCCTCCGAGAAAGGCATCCAACATAAAACTTCCTGCCCACACACTCCCCAACAAAATGGAGTATTGGAAAGGAAGCACAAACATTTGCTTAAAACTGCCAGAGCTCTATTATTTCAATCCCATCTTCCCATCAGATTCTGGGGAGACTGCCTTCTCACTGCAACCTACTTGATCAATCGGTTTCCTTATCCTCTCCTTAATCACAAAAGTCCCTATGAATTTTTATATGGATCTGATCCTTCTTACTATCATCTTAAAGCCTTTGGATGTTTGTGTTAATCTACTATACCTAAGTTGCACAAGGAAACATTCTCCCCCGGATCCATTTCATATGTGTTTGTGAGTTATCCCTTTGTTAAGAAAGGCTATATACTCTATAGTCTGACTTCCAGAACCTGCTTCATTTCTAGGGATGTCATTTCCCTAGAACATATTTTTCCATTCTTTAAAACTTTCAATCAGTCTTCTCACATTCTTCTTTCTCCTCTTTCTTCCTATTTTGATACTAATCACTTTGTATCTATTTATCCCCCATCTCCTTCTTCCCCTGTTTTTTCTTTAGCTGCTGATCCTCCTTCTCCTGGCTTGCATCCTTCTCCTACTTCTTCTCTAACTCCTGCTTCACCTCCTGTTTCTTCTTCTCCTTTGTCTATTTTGAGAAGATCCTCTGGACCACATAACCCTCCTAGTTATCTCAACAGCTAAGTTTGTCCGTGTTTATCCTCTAGTTCTGTTCTTGTTTCTTGTGATGGTAAGCTGCATGTCCTAGAGCCTCATTCATACTCTCAGGCAGTCACCATCCCTGAGTGCAAAGATGCCATGAGCAAGGAATTTGAGGCTTTGGAAGCTAATGGGACTTGGGAAATTGTTGAGCTTTCACAAGGAAAGAAGCCTATTGGGTGTAAATGAGTCTATAAAGTAAAATATAGGGCTGATGGATGTGTAGAAAGGTACAAAGCTAGGTTAGTGGTCAGGGGTGATATTCAAGTAAAAAGCATTGACTTTCATGAAACATTCCCCCCTGTTGTCAAGATGTCCACTATTAAGACCTTAATTGTTGTGGCCATCAAGCAACAATGGTCTCTTTTCTAACTTGATGTCAATAATGCTTTCTTACATGGTGATCTTGATGAAGAGGTTTTCATGAAGCTTCCCCTTGGACTGTCTGTTCCTGCCTCCACCTTTTCTTTTGCACCTATGGTCTGCAAGCTCCAGAAATCCCTTTATGGGTTGTGGCAAGCTTCCAGACAATGGTATGCTAAGTTGTCTCAAGCTCTTTCTTCCAGAGGCCACATGCATTCTCTCAATGACTATTTTATCTTCACTAAGGGTTATGGGGTTTCTTTGGTTATATTGGTTGTTTATGTAGATGACATCATCCTAACTGGTATTGACTTGAGAAAAATTTCTGCCTAGAAGAGCTTTTTCCGTGATCAATTCAAAATCAAGGATTTGGGTCTCCTTAACTACTTTCTCTGTATTAAAGTTCTCTATACTTCTCTAGGGTTTTGTTGCATCAAATGAAATTTATTCATGACCTTTTAGATGAGTTTCACTCTCTTGAGTGTACTCCTGTCACATACCCCTCTTGAATTGAATGTCAAGTTGAAAGCAAAGGAAGGAGAACTTTTGCCTAAACTTGAGGAGTATAGATGCCTCATAGGCAAGATGAATTTTTGACCCATATCAGGCCTGACCTCAGCTTTGCAGTCCAACATTTAAGTTAGTTCATGCAACAGCCTTGCCTGCCACACATGAAGGCTGCAGTTTACCTTCTTAGATATCTTAAGGGTCTTCTGATTCTGGGATTTTCTACAATAATGCTCTTGATCTGTCTCTGAAGGTGTTTTGTGATAGTGGTTGTGCCTCTTGCCCAAGTAGTAGGTCAGTCACTGGTTTCTGCATCTTCCTTGGTGGTAGTTTGGTGGGCCAGAAGTCCAAGAAACAACATGTGGTCTCTTTATCCTCCAGAAGATGAGTACAAATCTATGAGCAAGGATGTGGCTGAAATCACTTGGCTGTCCAGGTTATTGTCTGATTTTAATGTGACTCGTCTCTCACCTGTGTCTGTGTTTGTGACAGCCAAGTTGCGCTACATATTGTTAAGAATCCTGTCTTTCATGAGAGGACAAAGCACATAGGCTTTGATTGTCATTTTGTGCATGCCAAACTTGGAGATGGGCTGGTCTCCCTTGTCCACACTTCCACTGCTTCTTAGACTGCTGATGTTCTCACCAAGGTGCTCCCTGGTCCTACTCATCATCTATACCTTCGTAAGTTAGGGGTTTTGTCACCCTCCAACTTGTGAGGGGGGGGGGGTCGGGGGGGGGGGGAGGGGGGACGGGGGGCGGGGGCGGGGGAGGGGGGCTGTTAGAATAGGTCAATTAGATGTTGGCTAATATTTGGGCCCAACTTTAATTTACTTTTGTATTTATATGTTTAGCCCAATTGTCCAGATAGCCCGTTTGTAATAGTTAGTAGTCCATTATATTTTTTGTATTTTTCTGGGTCATTATAAATAGTAAAGCTCACCTTTGTAATAACAACTCTCTGATTTATTTTACTCAATACACAGAAGACACAAAGTCTCGAAGCTTCTGACTCTCTAAACATGGTGTAAACCCTAGAATCTTCCCTTCTTCGTTTACCTCGTTTCTTCACGTTTACATCTTTCCTTAAAAGAAATAAGATAAATAAAACTTTTCGGTTGAAAACTTGAAAACGATTTCTATTTTAAATGTTAAAGCTTCTAAATTTTGAAATATTAAAAGTTGTCCACAAGACACACTTATGCCAACAAGAGATTTTTATGTGGTCATTTCGAGAATGCCAAAAAAATTAACACTTGAATCTTGATGTAGAGTTGGAAGAGTGCACATTATATTGGTTTTTGTATTAACACCTCCAATAACGTCTAATTCACGAGAACACGGAAATATATATAGTTAGCATTATTAATGCAATCACATATATACAGATCTTCCTATGTATTTTCTTTTTTAATTGAAGGGGTGGATTTTGATAATAATGGGAAAATCATAAGTACCCCTAAACTAAGGCCGTAGTTTCAACTATACACCTTAATTTTGCGGGGGTCCTATTACCCCCTTAAACTATTTAATAGTAACATTATTAATCTCCTAAATGCTGAGGTGGCATAGAGAGTGTGTTCCACTCTCTTTGAGAGAGTGAGGAGCAAAAAAGTGGGGAAAAATTTACTTTTGTAATTTTCTGTTACAATAAAAAAATATCTCTCTTTATTTTCTTTTCTTCTTTCCCGGCGAAGACCATGAATGCCGATGACCTTCTCCAGGCAACTATTTTTCCTTTCTTCTATTTTCCATCTAATCTTATTTCTCGCAGGACACGATAACTACCACCTTCACCTTCCCCTACCTTCTTTTTATTTTTCACTCATTTGATATTCACCTAGGCACCACTACCTCAGCATCATCATCATTACCCAAATCGAGATCTTATCTCTCCAGCTTCCTACTGGAACATAGAAGTTATCGTAAAAATAAAATCAAAAGCGAAACTCACAATCGATAACAATAAATTTCCGACTGGTAAAAATGGAGTTCCTAAAATTCCAATATGAAACAAGCAACATACCACATATATAGACTCTAATCAAAACAAGATTGGATCAAAGAATGATCTTTATGAACAGTTGAATATTTTGAACATGAAGAAAGAATGAAAAATAAAAATAAAAAATGTAATAGGATAAAAAGAAAGTGAAAAAAAAGGAAAAGAAAGAGAAAAAAATTCAAAAATTACAAAATAGACACGTGGCAGCTAGGGGTGTTCGCCGGTCGGTACAGTATGGTATTTAGACATTTCGGTTCGGTATTTTCGGTATTCGGTTTTGTAAAATGCTATACCAATACTGTACCTAATTAAATTCGGTATGGTTCGGTTTTTCTCCTTTTGGTTTCAGTTTATTCGGTTCGGCAAATTCGGTTTATTCGGAGTGAATACTAACTAGTACATAGAGTCGTCGACGGTAATATTCTTAATTAAAGCACTCAAAAGTACAAAACTAAAATGTTTGTTGACAAAAGTTTTGTCCATTACCAACAAATACCAACCTAGAGAGAGAAAATAATTAGAGAATTAATTGATGAACTTAGAGAATAAAGGAAAGAAATTTTTTAGATTTCTTATATTTATGTTATAATTAATAAAATGTGTATTGTGTAATACAATATATATTTCGGTACGGTATCAATATTTCGGTATTTCATTTTAAAATAACAAATACAATATCTAATAGCCATTCTTTTTTAAAACTTAAACCAAATACCATACTGAATACCAAAATATCGAATATCGAATACCAAAATTTTCGGTTTCGGTACGGTAATTCGGTATTTATCAAATTATGCACAGTCCTAGTGGCAGCGCGTGTATTCACTGCCTGCCAAAAATTTGGTTATCAGTTTCAGGGTTATTTATTCTATTTTAAAAAAGCTCGGGGGGTGATAGGACCTCTGCAAAGGTAAGGTGTATAGTTTGGACTTTGGTCTTAGTTCAAGGGGATACTTATGCATTTTCACGATAATAATCAAAGAAATTAAAATCAAAAGTACGCAAAAAGTTATTTTCTTGTAATTGTACACAAGCTTACATATTTCTTGAAATAACTTGAAATTTGTTTCATGTGGCATGAAACACAACTTCATTAGCATTTTCATTCGTAAAGGTTGGGAGCCAAGCGAGGAGCAAGAAGAATTTCGAGAGGAGAAGCTTTAAGGATTGTCAATCCAAAGCTCTCACTCATATCAATTGGTTCATCTGAAGGCCTCTTTATTTCAAACCCCTGCAAAAGTACAGCTAATACATATTGCACAACCTGAAGTCCCATAGAAATTCCAGGGCACATTCTTCTTCCGCTACCAAATGGAATCAACTCAAAGTGATTTCCTCTAACATCGACATCCTTATGTGTCGTCAAGAACCTCTCTGGCTTAAACTCCTCAGGATTTGGCCATAAATCTGGATCGTAATGAATCTTCCATATGTTCACTAATAAGCGAGTTCCTTTTGGTATATCGTAACCACTAATATCACAATCTTCTATACACTCGTGGGGTAGTAAGAGTGGTGCAGCTGGATATAAACGTAATGCTTCTTTAACAATAGCTTGAAGATAAACCAAGTTCTTGATATCTGACTCTTGAACCCATCTGTGCTTCCCAACATGAGCATCTAATTCATCTTGAGCCTTTTTCAGTATTTGGTAGTTATTTAGGATTAAAGATAAAGTCCATGTTAGCGTTACGATCGTGGTGTCTGTTCCTGCTGATTGCAGAGCCTACCAAAGCCAAACCCAAAAATTTCAGCAATCAGCTCCACATTCCACAATAGTAAGATTAATAATTAAAAACATCTTATTTATATGCACGGACATTTTAAACAAGTTTACAATTAGTTTAACTATGTCATATTATAAGATACCAATCTAACGGTTACTTACTAAGCAAATCTTATTGAAACTTTTAAGTAGAGGAACAGAAATAGTTTAGAGCAAAAGAAACGTGTTTCGATCATGGTGTCAGTGCCCAGGGGTGAAGCTACACTCTAGTAAAGGTGGTCAATTGAGTATATAAGTAAAATATTAGGTTTTCGAAGTATATAATATATATTGAACAACCTTTGTCGGAGATTTGTTTTACTTTTTTCATGTTTGAACACCCTTGACGTAATTTCTGTCTTCGCCACTATTGGTACCTGCTGATTGCTGAGCCAACCACACCAAACACAACAGTATGAGGACAACCAGGAAAAACGTATAGATGGACATCTATTTATAGTCAGAACAATAAATAGCAGAATAATGAATTAGAGAATTATCATATTAATGATCTGTCAAAAGATTTAAATTATTATATGTTGCATGCAATGTTGTTCGGACACTTCAAATATGTATGTCCTCCAAAAGCAGTATAGTTTTGAAGGATTCAATATTGGTGCAGCAGCATTTTAGAGAGTACATATATTATACGCTGTAGCTGGTAATATTGAACTGATTGTTGCAGATAGTTCTGGATTACTTTCTTAATCATTTTAGGGTTTTTTCACTTTTAGCCCGCGCCAGAAACTATTTACATTCAGTAGCCGAAAAAGTATAAAATTTGTATAAATTTTTTATATAGCATATGGAAGGTATATATATACAAAAAAATATACATTTTTTTGCCTATTATTTTGAAAGCGGCTATACAATGTCACGTTACCATCATTTTATCTTTCACATAATCGGTTTTTAAGTGGAAAAACAGAACAATTTAGGACTAAGTTAGCTGTAATTTGTAGGAGATAACGAAGAACGTACCAAACATGTAGCTTTGATAATGGTATCAGCATCAAAACCAGGAAGATCTCTGTCTTCACAAATGGACAACATAACATCCATTAAATCTTCTTCATCTCCATATTTTATTCCTCTTAATTCCCTCTGTCTTCTGTGCTCTGCTAACCATTCTTCAACAAGACTGTCCATTTCATTAGCAGTCTCTTTCATGGCTTTCTCATGGCCTCCTATATCAAGCCATCTTAAATATGGTAAAAAATCAGCCACAGCTGATACTCCCATCAATTCAAAAAATCTTCTTATTGCTTTGTGAGCTCTACCTCTTTCTTCTTCTTCCTTACCTATAAGAGGCGGATCGGGAATTTAATATCTATAGGCAGTAGCGAAACCACAAATTTCATGTGTCAAAATATAAAATAGTAAATACACAAAGATGCTAAGTGGATTCAACATATATACATAAAAGTAAATGTTTAGCCAAGCTATACCATATAATTTTCCGACAATGAGGCGTAAATTTGACATAGCCTATGGTGACTCTGCCACTGTCTCTGGGTTCAAAGTTCTGAAGTCTTTAAAACTATATATGGATTCAAGACATGACATGCAGAGGTGGAGCTAAAATTCGAACGACAGATAATTTGAGATCGAGGGAGTAACTATACATCAAATTTATCACTACCCAAACTAGGAATTAAGCAAATACCTGTGTATCGTACTCCGAATAACATCTTCACCATGGTGTTCATAATTAAGTTCCCAAACCATTCCTTCATCTCTATTTTTACAGCAACATTTAAACTACTGCTCTTGCTCTTCAACCAGTATTCATATATCTCTTTGATAGCTGATTTTACTTCTAATTCTCTAATGTGACTAGAAATCTCAACTTGCCTAGTGGAAAGAAACTCAATTGTGGCTATCTTCCTAATCTCTCTCCAGTACGGCCCATAAGGACCAAGCCCAAACATGGCATAATTGTAGCCTATAATCTCTGAAGCTATGGATTTAGGCCGATTGGCAAAGGCCATATCGTTTGTGGTGAAACATTCTTTGGCTATTTTTGCATCACTAACCACTACAACTTGATTTACTCCAAGCTTTATTCGGAAAATGGGTCCATATTTTTCTGCCATATGGCCAAAAATTTTGTGAGGCATTTGAGATCCATTGAGAAGGTGAAGATGGCCAATAATTGGCCATGCTCCGGCAGCTTTAGGTACTTTTCTGTTCTGCGTTTTAGCTGAGAAAAATTGTTTGAAAAGAAAGAAGGAAACAAGAAAGGAGGAAGCTAGTGTAATTGCAATGAAAAACAAATCCATGGCTATAATTAATTGGTTATGTAGTTGCTGTTCTGTAAATTCAGAAGTGGGAGAAAGTTTGTAATTGATAGATAACCAGTATACCAAGAATTGCAGTCTACAAGATTAAAATTTTTATATTCAATTAACAAAAAAGAAAGAAAATTGTATCACGGGAGTGATGGCGGCTGGTCAACAATTGTTAGTATAACAAAAAAAAACTAACAGATGTCAAAGAGTTTGACTTCGCGCAAAAGCTTTTAGCACGATGATGTCATTATTTGGAATTGAAAATTTACTTTATTTTTCAAGATTATAAATCCACTTTTTTATGAAGGGTTTGTATAGGCTCAAATTTGGCAACCACGACAACGGATAAGCAAGGTATGGGACGGGGGCCCCACAAAACAACGACTAAAAGTTGTTGTAATAGAGGACGACGACCGAAAGCAGGCAACAGAAATAAGACAGCAACGGTCGTTTAAGTTTAGGAAAAGACAGGAAAAATATGCCTTTTGGATATTCCTTGTGTTGTACTTTTTAGGGTTTTTTGAAAATAACCCTTATAAATAGGGGGAGATAGTGAACAAAAGGGGGATCTGCCTTTTATAAACTAAGAGATACATTGTAAAGTAAAAAGGGAGAGAAACAAAAGATTTCTCTTATTCGCTTTACTCAAGTACATGTTGTTTAACTTTCATCCATAGATTTGAAGATTCCACATTCATTTCAGCTGCATATTCCTTCACGCCATTAGAAAAAGAAGATACCCAATCACACAATCATTGGGTGACAGTTCCTTAATACTATAAGTATCATCATTTCTTGCATTCATTGCACATTTATAATATTATATTTCTCGTCTATCATAGTATATTGAATGTATTAATTGACGCTTTTATATTTCTCCTACTACACAAGAATCTCATTACATTTGGTCTAAAATTTATTAAGCTCAACTAGGATTCACCCCATTAATTTGTTATTTATTGGTTTAGTAATTATTTGCTCAAACAATTTGACGCCGTCTGTGGGGAGTTTTTAGTTGAAACTATAGTTCATTCTAGATTAAAAATTACACACACACGCATTTCTTCCACGTTTTGCACGAACTAATGATGGCAGGAAAAGGAGATACGAGACTGAAAAAGATAGCGGCCGTCACTACCAACATTTTGAACACCATCAACGAAGATGGTGGGGAAGATGACGAGAATACAATACCAAACGCTACCCCCAGGCAAAGTGTTTCACCTACCCCTCATGAAAGCGTGACAGTTGCACGAGAAAAGGGAGCCTCCACATCCACAGCTGAGGAAGCCCCACCAGCAGTGAAGAAACTATTAGAAGAGTGGCTGACAAGCGCCCTAAACAATATACTCGACAGACCTACCCAAAAGAAAAATGGCAACACCGCACAAGCAGACATCGTAATAGCCACTGGCGAGCAGCCCCTTCCTCAAACAGGTAACACTTGCCCTACTATGGATGCAGATAACGACGCACTCGCAGCCATCCTAAAGAAAATGGAAGAAATAAAAAATTAAAACAAGGCACTCCGCGACCAGATGAAAGAACACCAAGAAAGGGTCGACAAGATCCCGGGTGCCCCAAAGCTACTACCAAAATGAGACGTTGATTGATTCATCGAACAACCGTATAGCGAGAAAGCGGCCCCATACGCCATACCCAAAACCTTCAAAATGCCACTGTACCTGAAGATATATGATGGTACCACAGATCCAGAAGATCATATCGTCCACTACGCTACAACGGTTAAGGGCAACGATCTTTCGAAGGAACAAGTACCATCGGTGCTACTCAAAAAGTTCGGCGAAACCTTAACATGATGAGCTCTAACCTGGCATTCACAGCTGCCGACGCAGTCAATAACAACATTCGATGAAATGGCCGACAAGTTTGTCACCGCCTATGTAGGGGCTAAGAAGGCAGAAGCCCGGGTGAATGACATATTTGCCGTTAGGAAATCACCTTGTGAGGGAATTAGAGACTTCCTCGCCCAGTTTAATAGGGTAAGAATGAGCTTACTGAACGTATTAGAAGGGATGGCAGTAGCAGCCTTCCAGAACGGGATAAGCAGGAACGGGTCGAGAGCAACCAGAAAACTGTTATGCAGGCTCAAGAAATATCCTCCCACCACCTGGGAAGAAATCCACAATGCCTATTGTGCCGAGGTAAGAGCCAACGAGAACGATCTTAATGGTCCAATCCAACGACTAACTTTGGTTCAAGCAGAATCGAGGAAGGATCGTCGTAGCGATGGTCGGAGAGATCAGTCAGGCCCCTGCCTCAGCCGAGAAAGGCACCAACCCCTACGTCAGAACAACCATCCTACCACGTCCTCGACACATAGAAGGGTTGTCCATGCCACACACAAGGACTTAGAGAAACGAAAGAGGTATGCCTTCACTCTTATCCGCTCATAATTTTTGTGTTTCCCTTTTAGAAATAGTGTACGCACAGGAGAAGCTCGGCACGAAGGTGAAATGGCCACAAAAGATAAAGTCAGACCCAAATAGTCAGAAGTCGAATGCCCTCTGCGAATTTCACTAAGAACGAGGTCATAAAATCGAGGATTGCATAGGTCCGCGATAAGAGGTAGTGAGAATGATAAACCAAGGGCACTTGAAGGAATTGATGAGCGATCGAGGGCGAGCCAACTTTGCCCGAGGACGCGAACCACCCCAGGGACCTCCAAAGTCACCCTTTCCGGCGCGCACTATCCAAATGATCATCAGTAGAGGTGATGAATCAATGATCAACAATGTGAAGTTCACTACTACGCATAAATTTAAACGGTCGATTACCCACGAACGGTACGACGATCTCAGAGACAGTATCATCTTCAATAAGTCAGCTACCAACAGTTTGACTTTCCCTCATTTTGATGCCCTTTTTATTACTTTACATATTTTAGACACTAATGTAAGAAGAATAATGGTAGATGACGGAAGTAGCGCGTGTATTATACACCCCCGAATCCTCGTACAAATGAGAATAGAAGACAAGATTATACCGCATTGAATAACACTGATAGGTTTTAACATTGCAGTTAAGCGAACCTCCGGGGAGATAACGTTACCCGTTCTAGCCGAGGGCATCACCTTGAAATTGACATTCCATGTCATGAACCAAGACACAACTTACAATGACATTATAGGGCGGCCCTGGATACACGCCATGAGGTCCATCCTATCGAGCCTCTACCAGGTAATCAAGTTCCCTACTCCATAAGGAATATTCAGTATCAGGGTGAATAGTGCACCGCCTAAGAATGCTACTTCATCACCCAAGATTGCACGCACACCCAACAAATGAAGGAAGCGAGCGCGGAGGCATAGCAATTACCGCAGTCGGGAACTGGGCTCAACCTAGAAACAGACGTCATCAAGGACCCTAACACCGTGGAATCAGCGAATCAACGGTATAAGATCTCAATCCCATCCAGCTAAGTGACAATGATAGCAACAAAAAGGCTTACATTGGGCATAAACTCTTCGAACCTGGTAAATTTCACAAGTTTTTAATTGACAATGCCGATCTGTTTGCTTTCTCCCATGCAGATATGCCGGGCATCTCAAAAGACATGGCCATACACAAGTTGAACATCGACCCCTTTTATTCGCCAATATGGAAAATAAGAAAGAAGTTAAACGCCGAAATCAACGAGGCCGTAAGTGATGAAGTGGAGAAGCTCCTTACAAACGGTTCCATCCGAGAATCAAAATACCCCTAATGGGTTGCCAACGTAGTCATGGTAAAAAAGAAAAACGGAAAATGGCGGATGTGCGTAGATTTCACGAACCTAAATAAGCCATGCCCAAAAGATTCCTTCCTATTATCGCACATCGACCAACTCATCGACGCCACAGCAGGACACGAGTTACTAAGCTTCTTGGATGCCTACTCAGGATACAACCAAATCCTCAGGGAGGAGGAAGACCAGGAAAAAACTACCTTCATCACTCATCAAGGAACGTACTGTTATAGGCTCATGCTATTTGGGTTGAAAAATATGGGGGCAACGTACCAGAGGTTGGTCACCAAGATGTTCAAAGATCAACTCGGCAAAACAATGAAAGTCTACATTGACGACATGCTGGTTAAATCAAAGAGAAAATAAGACCACATCAATCATCTAAAGGAAGCCTTCGGTATATTAAGGTGGTATGGCATGACGCTAAACCCCCGAAAAATGCGCCTTCGGCGTAACCTCCGGAAAATTCCTCAGTTTCTTAGTATCACAAAGAGGCATCGAGGTCAACCCAGATCAAATAAAAGCCATTGAAGGGATACCTAAGGTGTTGACCAGCAAGAAATAGGTGCAAAAATTGACTGGCCGCATAGCCGCTCTGTTAAGATTCATCTCGCGGTCATCCGACATATGCCACAAATTCTTCAATGTGCTGAAAAACGACAACGGGCTCCAGTGGAATTCAGAATGCATCAACACCCTAAGAGAACTAAAGACGTATTTATCCTCATCCCCACTACTCGCTAAAGCAAAGCCCAGCGAGCGCCTCCTAGTGTATATAGCCGTCTCGAAAGTCGCGGTAAGTATTGTGCTGGTCCGCGAGAATTAATGTATGCAATCTCCGATTTATTATATTAGTAAAATACTAGTCGACACCGAAACGAGGTACCCCCACCTCGAGAAGTTGGCCTTAGCACTGGTCATAGCTTCACGAAAGCTTAGGCCCTATTTTCAGTGTCACCCCTATATCGGTGGTGAAGACCTTCCCTCTGCGGAGCATGCTAAATAAACCCAAAATGTTGGGAAAACTAGCCAAGTGGTCCATCAAACTAAGCGAGAACGATATAACATATCAGCCGCTAACAGCGATAAAATCACAGGTACTCGCCGACTTCATCCCTGATTTTAGTGCCAAAATAATGCCCGCAGTCGAGTAGGAAGCTCTTTGTACCTCCCCTGGGCAACCCAACCTCTAGGTTCTTTACAACGATGATGCATATAATGAATCAGGATCGGGACTAGGACTCGTACTCGAGGTCCCAATAGGGGAAGTTATTTGCCTGTCCATACGCTGCCCCGATATGACTAACAATGAGGACGAGTATGAGGCCGTAATTGCGGGGTTAAAGCTGTCTCTCAAGTATGGAGCACGACGAGTCATCCTCAGATGCGACTCACAACTCATTGTCAACCAAGTCACAGGGACTTTCCAAGTCAAAAAACATAGGCTACAGAAGTACCAGGCAGAAATTCACAAGCTACTACCCGAATTCGACGAATGCTGACTCGACCAGATACCCCGAACTCAAAAATTGAGGCAGACGGCCTCGCCAAACTAGTAGCTACCACAAAAAATATAACTAAAGAAAAGGTGGTCACTCTCCTCCGCTCGCCAATAGACCAACTCGAGGTGCATTCCATAATTTTGACTTGGGACTGGCGCAACCACATCATGACATATTTACAAGAGGGAATACTCCCGCAAGACAAAGGAAGCCAAAAAGCTTTGAATGCATGCGGCCAGGTACCTCATCATAAACCACAACCTGTACAAGAGAATGTACGGGGGGCCCTTAGCAAAATGCCTAGGGCTGAGTCAGACCAAGCGAGTGCTCGAAGAAGTATACGAAGGCCACTGTGGTGCCCATACTAGCAACCGAGCCCTTGTCAGATGCCTCATTAGGGCAGGATATTACTGGCCCACTATAAAAAATAAAATCGCAGATTATGTCAAGAGATGCGAGTAATGCCAAAAGTACACGCCTATGATACACCAAGTAGGCGAACACCTCCACTCTATCATCTCACCATGGCCATTCATCAAATGAGGAATGGACATCGTTGGACCCCTCCCAGTGGGGTGAGGTAAGACACGTTTCCTTTTAGTTTTAACTTACTACTTCTCCAAATGAGTGGAAGCAGGTGTGTTCTCCCAGATACGCGAACATGAAGTCATCACGTTCATATGGAGGAACATTATATGTCGCTTCGACATCCCCAAAAAATCAGCTGCGATAACGGACCATAGTTCACCAGAAAACAAACGACCGAGTTCTTTGAAAAATGGCGCATCAAGTGAATACTTTCCACACCATATCATCTCGCTGGCAACGGTCAAGCCGAATCCTCCAACAAAACCATATTGAATATCTTAAAGAAAAAACTTGAGGACGCCAAAGGACTATGGCCAGAGTTGCTACCAGAGGTATTATGGGCCTACCACACAATGCCAAAAACAAGTGCAGGCGAAATGCCATATTTATTGGTCTACAGAACTGACGCCACGATACCTGTTGAGGTCAGGGAACCTAGCCCGAGATACTCCAAAAAGAGCGGATCAAACAACGATGAAAATAGAAGACAAGACCTCGATGAGGCTGAGGAACGAAGAGATATGGCTTATGTAAGGATAATAGCCCAAAAATAACAAGCGGAACGGTACTACAACAAGAAGTCCAAAATACGACCACTCAAAGTCGGAGATTATATTCTCAAATCCAAAACACAAGCGACCAAAGACCCAAAGGAAGGCAAACTAGGAACCAATTAGGACGGGTCATACAAAATCATAGCGGCAACAAGCAAAGGGGCATTCCAACTAGAAACAATGGAAGGAAAATGTCACAACCCAAACCGATGGGCTGCAACGGGCACCCAGTACCTTACTCAACCGAGTACCAACGTAACGTATCTTTCTTATTATATCAATATAGGTAAGTGGTCCAGAAAGGGCGTCATGAGATAACAAGAGTAAACATGAGGGAATGCCCGACATAGAATGACTTAATCTAATACGGCAACTTATACCTGTGACATATGGGCCTATAAGGCTAGTGTGAATCATTATATACCTAAAATATAGGCCTACAGGGCCATACAAGTATCTGTATACATGAGATCTGTCTACAAGTCTCTAAGAGTACATACTTAAAATAAAGGTCGGGACAGTACCCCACCATATCAAATGATACATGTCTAAATCATACTGATCAAACAAGCAACTCCGGAGCAAATAGTGCGCACCAATATCTTCTGCTGAGCTGATAGCCTACTTGGAGTAGTCTCGACCTGTCTATCGAGACCTGCGGGCATGAAACGCAGCGTCCCCAGGTAAAAAAAGCATTAGTACGAATAATGTACCGAGTATGTAAAGCACATAAATAATTACATAACAGACATGGAACAAATATGGAGTAAATGACTCAGCCTGTAAGTTTGGATAATTCTGTTATTCATGAAATAATTATAGTGTCATGCATATGTGTATGAATGTCTTATCGTGCATATGTACATGTTTCATAACATTATCAGGCCTCTGAGGGCATCCCATCATATCATCTCTGCTACTGTGGGCAAAATCATCAACGTATACCAGCTGATCAGGTGGTGGTGTGTGTATAACGCTGTAAACTCGATCCATACACACACACACACACACACACACACACACACACACACACATATATATATATATATATATATATATATATATATGCGTATATAAAGCCATCTAGTCATGGGTCAATGTAAATAAATGCAATACATGAGAAGTACGTCAATAAAATCTTTCGAAACGTCATAAGACCATTATACCTCTGATTAATATCATGAAACAAACTTTATCAACTTACTTATTTTCTAAGACCCATGAACAGATGATAGAATAATAACACATATGGGAATTCAAGAACATATACATCTCTAATACTTCTATGAATAAAGCTATTTATGGAATTTGTGCATTTGCTCGTTTCATTTATGTCGTATAGATCATGCCAAAAGAAAGAAGGGATAACCTTAACATACCTGAGCCGATTCTCTTAACAATTCCTCTAACATCGTTGATTGCGACAATGCGTAATGGCAGATCGAAGTAGGGGAAAATTAGTATGATATTTTTGAGAAAGATTGCATCGTACTCCCTTAAAATTGCAAAATTCTGTTACCGTATTGTTATAAGGGTTCATAACAATCCCCTTGAGAAAGAAGGTTCCATACGAAAGAGTATCCAAAGTTGTTGGATCTTTGCAAGTAATGTTATCAATAAGAAACCAAAATAAAAATGTTGATGGTCATATCTTTTAAATTGAATTCAAGTAAGAAACCAAATTAGGCAATTTATGTTCAATTCTCTTAATTATCCAAAGGATACGTGTAACCAAGCATCGTTATGTCTTTTTGACTCATTATGGATATTTTGCCACTTTGGCTTGTCTTAATACCATGTGGCAACTCCAAAAAATGTCCTTATCCACATAATCCTTTTTAATACCACAATTATCCTTACCATTAATCAATTATTCTCATAATTAGGAATTATCTCAAATTACTTAAAATACTACTACTTTTGACATACCTTATACACCTCACTATCATGGCCATGAGGTACCTTATATGGTACTAGTCCATAAATATCGGGTATTTTAGCTTGGGCCGTATTTTATCCCAAAATGCCAAAATTCAACGGAATTCATTTTCTTCGATTTGCTTACCCTCTCACATTCACGAATTTACTTATCACTTGTATGAAATTGCATAATCCTTATAATCTCCAAATAATCTTTTTCTTGGATTAATGTCAATTACCTTAAGACAAATTCAACGTACAATACTACAGGGTGCAACATCGTCATAATTTAATACTGCAAAGCATAACATCATCGTAATGTAATACTGCAAGGCGTAACATCATCGTAATATAATATTGTAGGTTGAAACATCATCGTAATATTGCGGGGTGTAACATCATTCCTCCCTTTGGAACATTCGTCCTCGAATGTGATTGATGCTCTTATCATTTTCATAACTTATAGCTCTTCTAAATACCTCAATACTATCCTTTCCATTTAGGCAGTTGTTCTGTGAATAAATCCAAAGGCCAGGGCATTCCCCCCTGTCGCACCTCCTTTTTACCGCGCCCGCGGGGCGCGTGGGGAGTTTCCTCCAATTGAAAGACAGTCGAAACGGGATCTATTTAATTATTTCAAAGTCGCCACCTGGGAATTTTAAGGCGTCCCAAGTCACCGGTTTTAATCCCTGAATCGAGGAGAATATGACTCTGTTTATTATTTTGCGAACCAGAAATCCTGAGTAAGGAATTCTGTTAATCCGGAAGAAGGTGTTAGGCATTTCCGAATTCCGTGGTTCTAGCACGGTCGCTCAACTGTTTTTATTATTGGCTTAGTTATCTTGATTTTTTACTAAATACGTTTTTATTGCATGATTTTACTATCGCTTTTACTTATTGTTTACAATTATATAAACGAATTACGCGTACGTATATTCGTATTATATATCTTCCATAATTACGGGGATCATGTCATGCATACGTGTACATAATATAATTGATCATATTATATTCTTTATTACAAATTCATATGTTCGTGATTAAAAAAAAATTAAGAACGTCACCCCCCTTTATATTTAAACAGTGAACTGCACATCCCGGGTTATATGAAATTATTTTTACATCCTCAAAAAATCCCTTTTATTAAATATTCGTTCGAAATTGCGCGTACGCACAATTCGAATTGCTTTTATCAATACAATCAGGTTAAGCGAACGTATCCCTAATTACGGCAAATATTTGTAATAATGTTATGGATCTTTCACAAATTGTTTATTATATCTACACCTTTTTATATGAAAATCCTGAGAAATTCTCATTTAAGGGATGCCTTTAAATTCTTTTTAAAAAAATTCACAATTTATTAAATGTTGCCCGTCGATTATAATTTCTGCGTATAATTTATGTTCATCCAAGACTATTCAAATTCAAAGTAAAGAATAAGAACATGATTAATACTATTCATCACAAATACAACATATATACATATACCAAAGGATGAATTGCATATGAAACTCACAAAAATGATTTATGAAGGGAAGAAGTATTTTTGAATAATTTTTATGTATTTTTATTTAGTGCAAATTCTATTTCTACTTACCATTGATATAAAATGTTGCAATTCGTGCTTATACATCTCATCTCATTCTCATATACTTATTTTTAATCTAATTGGCCTAATTATTTGGTTAATTAATTTGTTTACGATGGTAGATAAGCATCAAGTTGATAAGAAAGGGAATTATTATGCAAATCGATTCAATAATATTGCCTTACATGCAACCTAACTGTATGTTGTAGACATCGTAACAAACTATATCATATCACCTTTCGCCAATGGTTATACACACATCTATTATCTTATATAATAGATAATACCACCAATACCATCTTAACCTTATCTAACAACAGGAGTTAGTAATGTAGTTTTTCTTGATATTTCTACATTACTCTTTACTTAGCTAACAACACTATAAAATTTAAATAATGGCCAACTTTACGCCCTGTTTCCTACCTTGACAACTTAATTATACCTTCCCTTAATAAAAATTTCGAAATTAACCCTATTACAACATTTATACAAACTTCAAGAAAGGACATTTAACTTACAGCCATTACGTCGAAATATACTACTATTAAACCAACATGAAACAAAGCTGAATTTTAAACTTATGGACTTAAACGAATAAATATAGTATTACAATTCAAACTTTATTCATTTGTCATGTTGAATCTCTTTCCAACACAGAATTTAAAAGATATGTACCTGGCAATGAAGGAAGAAGGAGTTAAAATTTCAGCAGTGGCAGTAGTAACAAATTCAGCAGAATAGCAGTATACAGCAAGTCTGAACAAGACCCGTTAACCCAGATGAACAGTGACAGTATTTTTAAAGAAACTTCAGATTTTAACTGAACAATGGAATCAAATAAATCCGAACAGATTCAACGAAAGAACAATACTTCAGATTTCAGTTTCTTTTCTGTTTCCAATTCCTATTTCTGATTTTTCCATTTCTGATTTCTGCTTGATTCTCTTTCTTTTTATCTCACTCTAGATGTATTTTTTCTTAAAATCTCTCTCAAAATCTGATCAGTTTTTCTTCAAAATCTGTCCTAAAATCTCTCCTTCAGATCTCTGTTCTCTCCTCCTCTTAAAATCTGATCTAAATCTCCTTAAATCTCTTTGAAAACTGTGATCCAAAATCTGTATTCAAAATCTGACCTTTCTCCTAATCTCTCCTTATTTTTTTTCTTCTCTTCAGTTTTAAAATCTGTCCTCCAGATCAGATTTTTTTCTTTCTCTCTTTCCTTTCTGTCTGAAAGCTCTCCTTAAGTCAGTCCCAATTCCCCTCTTTTATACAGGTCTATCCCTTTCTTTTTAAGTGCTGGATGGACCCTTTTCTTCTTTTAAAATCAGAAAGTTCCATTAAAACTGCTTTTGAATACTTTAAATGATCTTATCCTGATTTTAAGCAGCCCCATTATCCCTTGTTCCCCATTATTACTCATTAAGTAATAGCTATTATCACTCCACTATCAGCACACTATCACATTATTTCATTCCCAATAGTACCCCCTGAAATCCTAATGTTATTACTGAAAAAATCAGAGCCTAATGCAAAACAGATTCTATAATCTGTACAAACTTAATTATCCTTCTGATTTACAGCTATAACCAATCCTATGAACCTCCTAACACAATTGTATTTAACCAACTTTTGTAAACTTGAATTCAAACTTAACATCACAACAACATTACACTGAATTCAGTATAATAATTCAAACTGAACTTTAACTTTGAACAAAAATCAAACAAACACAGGAGCATTGTCAATATACTGACAATGCCCTGTTCAGAAAACAATATATACACAACATTCATTTGAATTTACTGATTTGCAAACAAACATGATTTAATTGACGAGTATTAATCAGTTGACTATTTACAACATTTGTCAATAATCAGTCTAAAAAATAGAAACAAATTGTTTCAATCAGCATTTTCAGAAACAGGATTTTTAACACAACTAATCGACGAACTTAATCGAGTCGATTACACATATTATAAACAATCATAAACAACAGAAGCAATAGTATAATTATGATTAAATAGACGGGTATATGGCAGAATCACAGAATTGACTAGAAGAATATGAAAAATTACACAGACTGATGAAACAAACATGAAATACACGTAGAATACACTAAAGAAATAGAAAAAATACCTCTGAATCTTTCAATTTTAATCGGACTCGAACTCAACTTGGATTTGGACTTTGTTTGAAATCAAACAGACCTTAGTCGAAGTATTTTCCACTGAAAATATTTCGACTAAGGTCGATTAAACCTCAATCTTTATTTAATTCGGGCAGAATCCAAAGGTCTGGTATTTCTAGGGTTCCTGAAGATTCGATTTGGGACTTAACCATTTCTGGTCAGATTCGAGGGGAACCAACAATGACACAAGGGTGAGGGAAACCTAGGGGTGATTTGGTGTCAGTTTAGAACAAATCTGGGTAAGTTCTTGTTTGGTTCGAACCTTCAAAAGAAGATTCGAAGAGTTCTGAGGGGATTCGAACCAAACAAACAATAGATCCATACCCAGGGTGGTTAGGGGAAGCTATGGTGTCGATTTGGGGTTGTTTGGTTTAGATCTGAGCTTGGCTTGAATCTTCAAATGAAGATTCGAGAACCTTCAGGAAGATTCGAGCCAAGAGGCTAACATATTCGGATAGAGGGTGTTCAGGGGTGTCAAGGTGGTGACCGGCGGCGTTGATGCCGCCGGGTTTCAGGCGGTGGGGAATAAGGGCGGCTAGGGTTAGGGGTTTGGTTTCGGAAGGGATGATGAACAGTAGAGGAAGGGGGGGGGTGTTTAGTTAGGGGCCGGGGTAGGGGTTTGGGCCTTATATAGGGGTGGGGTGGATTGATCTCATCCGTTGGATCAATTAAGATGCACAGTTGAGATCAATCCACTTAACCAAACGTTGTCGTTTGGTTGAAGTTCGGGGTCAGGCTGGATCGGGTCAAAGGGTCGGGTTACGGGTTACGAGTAAGGGGGTGAGATCTCAACCGTTGGTTGGATTTGATCCAACGGTCCCTGATAAATTACAACCAAACGCTGTCGTTTTGACTCGTCTGGATTGGACCAGATCTGGGCTGTTTGGATTGGGCTATGGGAGGGTAATTTGATTTGGGCCTGGATTTTAATCCAGGTCCGATTTTCATATTCTATTTTATTTTCTAATTTTATTATTAATCATTAAAAAAATCCTAATAAAAATTATAAAACAATTTTTAACCTTACACAAAATATTAATTACTTTATAACAACTATTTAACACATAGTCAAAACATTAATCACACAGTGACATATTTAAAAATAGAACGAATGCATATTTTTTGTGATTTTATTTAAATTATCTTTTAAATGCATAATTAAATCCTATATGCATGCAACATGTGTTTTATTTTATTTTTCATTTTATTATGACAACGTAAACATTTACGTACATAAGACAAATATTTAACAAATACCACGCAAATTCAAAAATTACACAGTAAAAGAAATTTATTTTATTTTTGATTTATTTTGGAATAGTTTTCGTAAGGCAAAAATCACGTGCTCACAGCTGCCCCTCTTTGTGCGGAAACTCGAAGAGTTTTCGTGCAAAGATAAAGTGAGCGGATACGAGCGATTTTTGCCCGTTCAAATACTCCGTGGGAAGCATTTTTTGAAAGATTTGACCGAACCTCTGCTTCAAAGGTTTCCTACATATCCTTGGCTATAAAGGAATCAGGTCAATGTAGTTCGGGAAGTTTTGGGTAGCTGGGACTACCGTGGGACTGTGATGTTACTGCTGCTTCGTGCTGTTTTTACTGCTTGCTGACCTCCTTATTACACCTTACTTCAAAGGTAATACAAAAAGCTAAACTAGACTATGGTACATGAATTATAAAATCTTATCTAGATCATGCCCTTGCGTTTCTTGTTATCTTGATATCTTGGTGACTCTTGGGCATTTGGCTTATTCCGTATTCCTTTTCATTGTGTCCCGTATTTTCTTCATCTGTTTGGGACTCTTGTCGTTTCCTGCTGGGGACTTTGTTGGATCACTCTGCTTTATTGATTCTAAGTGTGCTCCTTTCTCATATGAGCGGGCTTTTGACTTCAATACTTCAATTGTATTCCCTTGTTCTCCAGGTGGGTGCCTGACTGCGGATTCATCCTCATTCTCCAGGTGGACGCCTGACTTCTTCAATTCTTTGTCCTCATTCTCCAGGTGGACGCCTGACTTCTTCAATTCTTTCAACCTCATTCTCCAGGTGGACGCCTGACTTCTTCAATTCTTTCATCCTCATTCTCCAGGTGGACGCCTGATTTCTTCTTAAATTCTTCATCCTCATTCTCCAGGTGGACGCCTGACTTCTTCAATTCTTATCCTCATTCTCCAGGTGGACGCCTGATTTCTTCAATTCTCATCCTTATTCTCCAGGTGGACGCCTGACTTCTTCAATTCTTATCCTCATTCTCCAGGTGGACGCCTGACTTCTTCAATTCTTATCCTTATTCTCCAGGTGGACGCTTGATTTCTTTAATTCTCATCCTCGTTCTCCAGGTGGACGCCTGATTTATTCTTTAATTCTTCATCCTCGTTCTCCAGGTGGACGCCTGACTTCTTCTTTTCTCATCCTCATTCTCCAGGTGGACGCCTGACTTTTTCAACTCTCATTCTCCAGGTGGACGCCTGATTTCTTTAATTCTCATCCTCGTTCTCCAGGTGGATGCCTGATTCCTTCTTTAATTCTTCATCCTCGTTCTCCAGGTGGACGCCTGACTTCTTCTTTTCTCATCCTCATTCTCTAGGTGGACGCCTGACTTCTTTAATTCTTCATCCTCGTTCTCTAGGTGGACGCCTGATTCATTCTTTTCTCATCCTCATTCTCCAGGTGGACGCCTGACTTCTTTAATTCTTATCCTCATTCTCCAGGTGGATGCCTGATTTCTTTAATTCTCATCCTCGTTCTCCAGGTGGACGCCTGATTCTTTCTTTAATTCTTCATCCTCGTTCTCCAGGTGGACGCCTGACTTCTTCTGTTCTCATCCTCATTCTCCAGGTGGACGCCTGACTTCTTTAACTCTCATCCTCGTTCTCCAGGTGGACGCCTGATTTCTTTAATTCTCATCCTCATTCTCCAGGTGGACGCCTGATTTCTTCTTTTCTTTTCATCCTCATTCTCCAGGTGGACGCCTGATTTCTTTTTAACTTCTTCATCCTCATTCTCCAGGTGGACGCCTGACTTCTTCAATTCTTATCCTCATTCTCCAGGTGGACGCCTGATTTCTTTAATTCTCATCCTCATTCTCCAGGTGGACGCCTGATTTCTTTAATTCTCATCCTCATTCTCCAGGTGGAAGCCTGACTTCTTCGATTCTCATCCTCATTCTCCAGGTGGACGCCTGATTTCTTCTTTTCTTTGTCCTCATTCTCCAGGTGGACGCCTGACTTTATTCTTTAATTCTTTTATCCTCTACCAAGTGTTTCCTGACACAAATGTTGTTTTTGCCCCTATTTTAAATCAAAGAAAACTTCGTTAGTTTAAAGCAGGGTGGTTAACTGGGGTATTCTTGCCGATGGTGGGGCTTCTTCTTCGTCTTGTTTTATTGCCTTGGAATGGTTGAAAAAGACTGTTTTGTCTTTGTAATTGATCCTTGACTATAGGATTCCCCTTTGTATGTTTTCCTTCAAACCCTTTTAACTGTAATCATATGTCCCTCCTGACATTGCTGATCCACTTTCGATTTCACTTTTCTTACACCCATATCTTTTTATCTCCCGCCTTTCATGGCCGTATTTTGCATCATGTAACCTTGAATCTTGGTAGTATACCTTGACATTCCTTCTTATTTGTTTGGAATAAAACTTATCTCAAAGCTTTAGAAAAGTAAGATTATTAGTGACGAAACACGCTGATTTCGACAATTATAGAATGAAAAGAAAAATCCAAGTTTGGATGACTGTTGGAGAAAGAATAAAAACTTATCTGATTGGAGTTACTGGCGCCAATGATCAGGGTATGCATTTTGGATTAATCAACCCAGTCTTTTAATCAATCTCCTTTTAATTGTCTCATTTTTGTTTTCCCCCAAAATTTCCGTAATCCAACTTCATTTTTCATTTTACAGACCTGTTGGACTTGCAATATCTCAAAGAGTTTTCACCGATAAACCTTCCTCATTTGTTCATTTCTTACTTCTTTTTCGCCTTACGGTTCCTACGAAGGTTTTCACCAATAAGACTCTCTCATTTTACTTTCTCTCAACTTCAATCGCCTTATGGTGCCCGTGTGGGTTTTCACCTATAAGACTCTCTCATTTTACTTTCTCTCAACTTCTTGTTTGTACCAGAGCGTTATGAACCATCTTCATTTGTTTGACTCAGCATTTTTCTAAGATTGGTCTAAAGGTCTTTTTGGTATGTGGTGGGAAATGGAAAAGGTATTAAAAGCTAAATAGCTTTGGTATGAGTTTAAAATTACAACTCTTGGAATCTTTTTCTTATTTCCAATACAATTCTTTGCCCCAGTTTTCTTGATTGGGGTCTCTTGATGTTTCTTTTTGTGCACATTATGCATATTGTGCACCCTATGACCGAGCCGTGAGGCGCCTACGTATCCTTCTTTGAGGAATCAGGTCAAACGTAGTTCACTAAATAATAGCCTATTTTTTTGTATTTTTTTTATTTACTTTGATTTTCATTGATTCCAAGAGAGGGTAAGAAAGAAGCAAATATGGCTCGAAGGGGAAGCAAATGGTATAGTGTTTGGATAGCAGAATAAATTGCCTTTGTCATTCCAATCTTCGAAATAATGCTAAATACATACATTCAAAAAGTTATGCATAATATCTCTTTACCGCGTCAGAATTGATCGCCATGTCTATGCATTTGCCTTCAATATCTGTTAAGCATAGTGCACCATTCGATAATACTCTGGTCACAATGAATGGTCCTTGCCAATTCGGGGCAAATTTGCCTTTTGCCTCAACCTGATGTGGAAGAATACGTTTCAGCACATGTTGACCCACTTCGAACTTCTGTGGATGCACTTTTTTGTTGTATGCTCTTGCTATTCTTCTTTGATATAATTGACCATGACATACTGCGGCCAATCGTTTTTCATCAATCAAGTTTAACTGTTCCAGACGGGTTTTGACCCACTCATCATCATCAATCTTTGCTTCGGCGATGATCCGAAGGGAAGGAATCTCAACTTCTGCAGGAATTACTGCTTCAGTGCCATATACCAACAAATAAGGAGTTGCTCCTACTGAAGTGCGAACAGTAGTGCGATATCCCAATAATGCAAATGGTAATTTTTCATGCCATTGTCTTGAACCTTCTACCATTTTCCGAAGTATCTTCTTTATGTTTTTGTTGGCTGCCTCGACTGCTCCATTCGCCTTGGGCCGATATGGGGTAGAGTTGCGATGTGTAATCTTAAACTGTTGACATACTTCCTTCATTAAGTTGTTGTTAAGATTAGCACCGTTATCTGTGATGATCACCTTTGGGATTCCGAATCGACATATGATATTTGAGGGGACAAAATCGACCACAACTTTCTTGGTCACCGATTTGAATGTCTTGGCCTCAACCCATTTGGTAAAATAATCGATAGTTACCAGAATAAACCTGTGCCCATTGGATGCTGCCGGCTCAATCGGTCCAATCACATCCATGCCCCAGGCAACGAAGGGCCATGGTGCCGACATTGTGTGCAACTCGGATGGTGGAGAATGAATCAAATCTCCGTGTATCTGGCATTGATGACACTTGCGCACAAAACTGATACAATCTCGCTCAATGGTAAGCCAATAGTAGCCAGCTCGGAGGATTTTCTTTGCCAACACATATCCACTCATGTGGGGTCCGCAAACTCCCGAATGTACTTCAGACATGACAGTTGTAGCTTGCCTGGCAACTATGCATCTTAATAATCCAAGATCTGGTGTTCTTTTATACAAAACTCCCCCGCTTAAGAAGAATCCATTTGCCAATCGCCTAATGGTACTCTTTTGATCTCCTGTGGCTTGTGCGGGATATATCCCCATCCTGATATACTCCTTGATGTCATGGAACCATGGTTCACCATCAACTTCTTCTTCAACCATATTGCAATAAACGTGCTGATCGTGGACTTGAATATGTATCGGATCTACATAAGCTTTGTCCGGATGATGTAACATTGATGTCAGGGTAGCCAATGCATCGGCAACCTCATTATGGATTCTTGGAATATGTTGGAACTCCACTGATTGAAACCGCTGACAAAGATCATGTAGACATTGTCGGTATGGTATGAGCTTCAAGTCTCGGGTTTCCCATTCTCCTTGAATTTGATGTACCAAAAGATCTGAATCTCCCATGACTAAGATTTCTCGGATACCCATGTCTGCGGCTAGCCTTAACCCCAAAATGCAAGCTTCATATTCAGCCATATTATTGGTGCAATAAAATCGCAATTGAGCCGTAACAGGATAGTGATGCCCTGTTTCAGAAATGATTATAGCTCCTATCCCGACTCCTTTCATGTTAGCGGCTCCATCAAAGAAAAGTTTCCAGCCAGGTTTTTCAATTCGCTCCACCTCGTCGATATGCATTGTTTCTTCATCAGGAAAATAGGTTTTCAACGGCTCGTATTCCTCATCGACCGGGTTTTCGGCTAAATGATCGGCCAGTGCTTGGGCTTTCATTGCAGTCCGAGTCACAAAGATGATGTCAAACTCTGTGAGCAAAATTTGCCACTTTGCAAGTCTTCCCGTTGGCATAGGCTTTTGAAAAATATATTTCAATGGATCCAAACGCGAAATGAGGTAAGTAGTGTAGGACGACAAATAGTGTTTCAACTTCTGAGCTACCCATGTTAGGGCGCAACATGTCTTTTCCAGATGAGTATACTTAACCTCATAAGCTGTGAACTTCTTGCTAAGGTAGTAGATGTCCTGTTCTTTTCTGCCAGTGAGGTCATGTTGCCCCAATACACAACCAAATGAATTTTCCAAGACCGTTAAGTAAAGAATCAGAGGTCTTCCTGGCTCTGGCGGGACCAACACAGGTGGGTTCGACAAGTACCCTTTTATCTTATCGAACGCTTCTTGACACTCATCGGTCCATTTGACCGCAACATCCTTTTTCAACAATTTGAAAATTGGCTCACAGGTTGTTGTGAGCTGAGCAATAAACCTGCTGATGTAATTTAACCTTCCCAACAAACTCATTACTTCAGTTTTGTTTCTTGGAGGTGGAAATTCTTGGATGGCTTTGATTTTGATGGGTCTAGCTCGATGCCTCGCCGACTGACTATGAATCCCAGTAACTTTCCAGATGGAACTCCAAATGCGCATTTGGCAGGGTTAAGCTTGAGGTTGTACCTGCGAAGTCTTAAGAAGAATTTCCTTAAGTCCCCAACGTGGTCAGATTGATGCTTTGATTTTATGATCACATCGTCCACGTATACCTCAATCTCTTTGTGTATCATATCATGAAACACTGTGGTCATCGCTCTCATGTAGGTTGCTCCGGCGCTCTTCAAACCGAATGGCATTACCCGATAGCAATAAGTTCCCCATGGTGTGATGAATGCCGTCTTTTCTGCATCTTCTTCATCCATTAGAATTTGATGATACCCGGCATAACAATCCACGAAAGATCCTATATCATGCTTGGCACAATTGTCGATCAAAATATGGATATTGGGTAATGGGAAATTATCCTTTGGACTTGCTTTGTTGAGATTGCGGTAGTCGACGCATACTCTAATTTTGCCGTCTTTCTTTGGTACAGGAACGATATTAGCCAACCAAACAGGATATCGAGTGACTCGAATGACCTTTGCTTCCAATTGTTTGGTGATATCTTCCTTAATTCTCACACTCATATCAGGCTTGAATTTTCTTAGCCTCTGCTTGACAGGAGGCACCGTTGGATCGGTGGGCAATTTGTGAACCACTAAATCAGTGCTCAGGCCCGGCATGTCGTCATATGACCATGCAAAAACATCTTTGAATTCTATGAGTGCTTTAATTAACTCTTCTCGGATCTTTGGTTCGAGATGGACACTTATTTTAGTTTCCCGGATATTACTCGTGTCCCCTATATTGATGTCCTCGGTATCACTCAAGTTAGGTTTGATTTTTTCCTCAAAGTGAATTAACTCTTTACTAATCTCTTCAAAAACCTCATCTTCATCATATTCTGATTCATAATCACAATATATTTCTTGAATTAATATTTCGGAACCAGATTGATTTTTAAGACTGGGCTGAGGATTCCTCATGCATGCCATATCACTAGCGCCAGCGTAAAAAGAACTGTACAGGAAAGAAGAAAAAGAAAAGAAAACTATCAGGAATGATAATAAAAAGGAAACTGCTTTTTATTGGATGATGAAAGATAACAAGGTTTTGCACACTTCAAACAAACTGTAAGATAAGCTTTGGGATTACAACCCTGAAGCAACCCAAACAAACTTGAAAGAAAATCAAAATAAACTACCAAGACTCCTTTCGAATGGGGAGAAGAGTGGCTTTCCAATTATTAAGCTTTGTTTCTGGCCCAACGAATTGAACTTCTGCGTTGCTACACCCTTCTCCGCTTTCCAACATATTCACATCATTAAAAAATTTCTCGAATCTTTCAATTAATTCCTCCTCAGGATTGACCCGGGATTTAGGAATTGTTGTTATCGGGCGATTTTTAGCACCGGTCTTGACAAAAGACTTTGATAGAGGTGGGACTGGTTTTGAAAGATCCCATGCCTTATGTTTCAGCTTTCTGGCCTTTTTCACATCGGTGATAGTGGGTATAAATCCCAAACCAAATGTTCCCCAGTTCTCGGGGAGAGATACTGGTTGTATAATTCCTTGCAAAGATAAGCCCAGACCTTTGCCAGGTATAAAACCATTCTTTAACATTTCATAAGCTACCATGACTGAAGTAGAGGTTATCTTTGGATTCGGAAGGTACTTCCCTTCTGGAATTTTCTCTACCGACACTGTATTGGACACTTGGTATACCCATGGTCCCTGGTCATTTTCTATTCCCTCGACCGGTACAATGGCACTGCTGCGAGCATTTAAACTTTCTTCCCCATGCACAACTACTTCTTGATGATCCCATTCAAACTTGACAGCCTGATGTAGTGTTGACGGGACTGCTTTAGCAGCATGGATCCATGGTCGACCCAACAACAAGTTGTAAGAAATAGTTATGTCCAACACTTGAAATTCCATTGTGAATTCAACTGGCCCTATTGTTAGTTCCAACACTATGTCGCCAAATGAATCTCTGCTTCCACCGTCAAACCCCCGTACGCAGATACTATTCTTCTGGATCCTCTCCTCTTTAATTTTTAATTTGCTTAAAGTGGAGAGAGGGAAGATGTTTGCACTTGACCCATTGTCAACCAATACCCGGGTTACTACGGAGTTTTCACATTTCACGGTGAGGTAAAGAGCTCTGTTGTGCTCGGTACCTTCCACAGGCAATTCATCATCAGCAAATGTAATTCTATTTGTCTCAAAGATTCTTTTGGCTATTCTTCCCAAATGATTTACAGAGATTTTTTCAGGAACATGAGCCTCATTCAGGATTTTCATCAAAGCCAGACGGTGCTCCTCTAAATGGATCAGTAATGACAATAATGAAATTTGAGCGGGCATCTTCTTCAATTGATCCACAACAGAATAATCATGGAGTTTCATTTTTCTTAAAAACTCTTCCGCCTCTTCTTCCATCACAACTCTCTTTATTGGTGTTGGATTATTTTTAGTTTTTCTTAACTCTTCGGGTGTAAAACATCTTCCCGAACGAGTCAAGCCTTGCACCTCACACACTTCTTCCTTGACTTCTTTTCCCTTGTACATTACAGTCACCCGTTCATAGTTCCATGGGATGGCTTTGTTATTGATGACTGGCAGCTGGGTTACAGGTGTGATAATAACCCGATCTGTACGGGCTCCTTCCACGAATACAATGGGTTTGTTAGCAACCCCTGGTACTATCACTTTCGGCCTTTCTTGATTTGTGGCAACTTTGCTCGATGATCCCTCCTCGACCATCATAGATGGTTCATCACCATTTCTGTTCTGCTTAAGTACCGGCTTCTCCTCTGTTAACTGCTTATCTGGCTTGGCTTCATGAGACTTGATTATCATGACAGTTTGTGATGGCTTCTTTGTCTCCCCATCAGCTTGTATGATTTCTATCATATTGGCCTCTTGATGGGCTGGCATTGGATTTCTATTGATATTGGGAGCTTCGGGGGTTTGAACCTCGATTTTATTAGTATCAATCAGCTCTTGTATTGCATTTTTCAGATGCCAGCATTTCTCCGTATCATGACCTGGTGTACCGGAGCAATACTCACAGCTAATGGTGTTAATCCAGATTCTTTGGAGGAGGATTGGGTAGCTTGGATTGTATTGGTCTTAGCATGTCCAGCTGTCTCAGCCTGTGGAACAGACTGGTGTATGATTCTCCCAATGGAGTGTATGTTTTCTTTTTCTGTTCCCTTTCTCCCCTGAATGCTGGCCTAGGCCTGAAACCTGGTCCGGGATAGGCTCATGGGTAAGTACTTGGTATGGCAGGAGCACGCCAATTGGCGTGAACAGGTGGCTGATTGTATGCTTGAGCATGGTTAATGAAAAAATGAGGCTCCGAAGGGTGATAGTAGTGTTGGGATGAATCGTGGTGGTAAGTTGATTGGCGAGGTCGTTGTTGATTATAGTAAGGCGGTGAACTTCTGGGTCCTGACCAAATTCCTGAATCAACTACTGCTGCTTCCTCCCTCTTGTTTCTTCCAATTCCTCCTACCCCACCTTGAATAGCTTGAGTAGTCGCCTTAATCGCTGAATAGCTCATGATTTTATTTGTCTTGAGGCCTTCTTCCACTATACCTCCCATCTTCACCACTTCGTTGAATGATTTCCCAATAGCTGAAACCAAATGGGCATAGTAAGTTGGTTCCAAGGCTTGGAGGAAGTAGTCTACCATTTCACTTTCCTTCATATGAGGATCCACTCTTGCTGCCTGTTCTCTCCATCGGAAGCCAAACTCTCTGAAACTTTCATTGTGTTTCTTCTCAAATTTTTTCAAAGATAATCGATCTGGGATGATTTCCAGATTGTATTGGAAATGGTATGCGAATGCCTGTGCCAGGTCATCCCAAGTGTACCATCTCCCATGGTCCTGGCGTGTATACCACTCCAAAACTGATCCGCTTAAACTTTGACTGAAGTAAGCCATCAATAATTCATCCTTTCCCCCAGCTCCTCGCATCTTGCTGCAGAAACCCCTTAAGTGGGCTACTGGGTCGCCGTGCCCGTTGTATAGGTCAAATTTGGGCATCTTGAAGCCAACTGGTAATTGTACATTGGGGAATAAGCCCAAATCTTTGTATGCTACACTGACTTGCCCACCTAATCCTCGCATGTCTCTGAACGATTGTTCTAGACTCTTGACCTTCCTGAACATCTCTTCTTGTTCAGCATTTTTGGCTGGCTTGTCAATCTCGGTTGGGAGATCAAACCGAGGAGCAGTTGAATGGATTTCGGAGGCTTTGAGGGTGGGCTCCGGGGGGTAATATTGGTTGTCCTGGGCCTGGAATGTAGGCTCACTAGGAGATTTGTGGAATGTAGCCGGGGGAGGTGCTACGAAAACAGGAGTTATAGGTGGAGGAAAATATGGAACTGGTTTCGGAGGTGGAGACTGCGGTGTCTGAGAGGTGGTGACTCGGTAGTGCTGGTAAATGGGGAAATTTAGGGATAATTCAGTGGTAATATTATCCTGAGTTTGAGTCATTGATGGAGCAGGGTTAGTTGAGTAAGACGGGGGTAACTGTCCTGTAGACCAGGCTTGGTACATTTCAGCCATTTGCTGCTTGAGTTTAAACATCTCTTCTTTCATTTTCCCGACATCCATCTCCTCTAGCTCCATAACTGTGTCAACATCTGGGATAGACATACTTTCGGGTATTGGTCCTTTTGATCTTGTGTGATAATGATAATATGCCAGTATACTCTTTAGAGAAACTAACTGCTTGAATTCTGGAAATGAACAAACTTGTTAGTTTTGAGAATTTAACACATATATAATTACACGTTGAGATGCAATGTCCCTAGACAAATATTCTTTTTCTATTATGCATTTGCTCGGCCGCTTGTGTCGTCCCAGCTTTTCTTGAAATTTTTATTGTTACTCACTTTTATTTTATTTATTATATATATCTTTTATTGTGGTGGTCGAATCTTATAGAGATTGCCTACATATCATGCCCCCGCATGAATCAGACCTTGCGTAGTTCGGACATGAGGCAAACACTTTTATTCATTATACCAAGATGAAATTACATTACATTTGAAAACTTTGTAAGAAAATGGCTTGAAACACACACATTTAAATCAAAATAAAAGATACAATTCTTAACATCTCACAACGTGCCCCACTTTCCACTTGTGTTAATAGATTATTTGCTCAATGTGGGGCTTGACCTGGATGACCTCCCAGCGTACGATACATCCTTTCCAACTCCATTGCTAAATGACGGGCAAAAATGGGTGCATGCTCTGTAAATCTTTCATAATCCATTCCTTGGCAGTTTACGTAACTTTGAGAGGTGTAGACTGCCAGGTCGTGGATTTGAGCCCTGAAATCTTGGAGACGTTGGTCTTGGTTCTGCAATTGCTGCTGGCGAGTGGTGGCTATATCTCTGACACGGTTTTCACGATCTAGAGCTGATTCTAATAGAGCTCGGAGTCTGGCCTGCTCTAATCTTGCATGTGCTCTTTCCTTGTCGATGTCTGCTTGTTGATGTTCTCTGTTGTATCTTCTTGCCTCTTCTAGTTGTGCACGAAGCTGGTTTTCTGATCGCATCCAATGGTCTTTTTCCTTCTTGAATTGTGCCCTGTCTTTTTCGGATTGCCTATCTTGGCGTTCCTTATTAGATCTGGCTTCTTCGTTTAATTGTTGGATCCTTTCTTTTGCTTTGCTCAACGCCCTTTCGTTTTCCGCAAGAATGGAATCATAATTTTGCATTTTTTCAAAAAGATTGGCAATGGTTTTTTTATCCTTCCAGCTCCTCTTTGGTGTTTCAGAAACGCTTTTCATTTTTTGGAATCGAGCATGAAGATTTTCATTTTCACAGGCTAGACTCTTCTTCTCGCCTTCGGCTTCTTGTGCTTGTAAATCTTTCTCCAAATTGAGGCTTCTCAGATTTTCTTTTAGGGCATGGATAGTTGCTTTGTACCCTTTTTCCTTTTCTCCGCAGATCAACCGCTCTTGGATTTTATCATTGAAGTTTTGAACATGGGGTCTTTTTGTTGGCCTTCTTAGCTCAGGCTTTGGTACATCATCCACGCGAGACCGTTTTTCAAACCACCTTGCATATCCAGGATTTATCTCACCCTTTCTAGTGTCTGGGACTTGCGTATCACTTTTCAAGTATCGACATCCATTCCACATCTGCTGAAGTAGAGCCTCGGGAATAGTGGCTTCTGGGTGTAATTCGATTACTTGCATACTCAAATCTTCATCATCAGGAACTACTTGATATCTCCCTAGTTGTCTTAGGACTCTTAGTGGCGCATACGGCTGGATGCTTCTCAATCCCAATAGTAGCAGATAACTATTTGAGGTTGACATGTGTATCACTTCCCTCATCGGGAGCCATCCCAAAGTCCATTCAATCTGATTTGCCGTTAAAGCCTTTAGATGAGATACCCATGCTTCTATCCCTTCTGGAGCCTGATAATTTTTTATTCTTTCCTCATAACTCTCGATGCAATTATCATTGTTTGACCCATACTGTATGATCTTGGGCTGTTGTTGGAGATGTTCAATCACCCACATTTGCAACAAAATTTTGCATCCTTCGAAGACTTTTGCTCCTGATTTACATAAAGTCAAAGCCCAATAAATGTCTGAGAGAATGATGGGGACAAGGGTGTGATTTTCTTTGGTGGTGAGGATTTGCACAACTTTCGCGGTGCGAATATCAATTGTTCGCTCTTTGTTTGGGAAGATCATGATTCCTAGAAAAGCCACCATGAAGGCAAAGCGACGGTGAATCTGCCAAGTGTCTTTGTTTTGCTTGTTAGTAAGGCCTTTCTCATGAATTTCGAACCCATCTGACTTTCCGAACCTTGAATACAAAAAGTTGAAGGAACAACATCCATTGATGACATTGCTTTTCCTGATTTGACTGCTGATGTTCAGAAGACCAAAGAATCGATGTACCGAGGGAGCCTTTGTGAATATCAGGCTTTGATTTCTTAGACTTCCGTCAAAACCAGCATATCCAGCTATCTCCTCTAATGTAGGAGTAAGCTCGAAGTCAGAGAAACGAAAGACATTGTGAACAGGGTCCCAAAAAGTTACTAACGCCGCAATCAGATCATCACGGGGTTTGACTTTCATAATATCCGTGAGATTTCCCAAATGCTTGACGACCCATTTTTGACCATCTTCGCCTAAATCATACCACCACATTTGAAGCTGAAATAGAAACTCTTCTGTATTCGTGGATGGGGGGTTTTGCGTGGTGCTCATTTTGTATCTGAAATTTAATTTAATAAAGTCAAGACTCATTTTGAAAATATACACTAAAAAAAATCATTTTCAAAATTTTTTATTTATTAAATACCTTTATTTCAAGATTTAAAACTATTTTTTTTTGAAATTTTTAAAACAACTCATTTTATTCCTCTCTTCTCACCGTGATTTCATTTAAGCTGGTCAACAAGCATGTTCAAGGAAAATGAATGCACAAGTAGCAAGTAGGATGCATCAGGATGGTCTTTTAATTTCGGGTTCACCTGTCCTAGACAGACCCAACCCCTGTGTTGAGTCTCAAAGGCCAAATGTACATGATGCAAATATACGTTCCTACTAGGGATCCGGTACATGACTGAGTTATTCTAAGTGAAAAACCTGAGGTTGATTGTTCTAAACCTGGCTTACCCAAACAGACAGTTTGAGCCGAAGCGGGGGCAACGTACCGGGAGCACGAAAGTCTACCCGGCCTAGTTACGCGCACGTGTGCACCATAAATTTAGAAGACTCAGAAAGAAGGGGGTTTCGTAGCAATTGTATATGCACAATTCAAATAATATTAAAGCAGTAAAAAGCAACATTTAGCATGTTAGCATACAAACAGGTGAAAATCATATAGTAAATAAAGCCAATTAACACAGATATTTTAAGCTCGAATTCTTTACACCCTGAACCAATGGTTCTGGGTTACAGTTTACACTGTAGCACTTATGTCCCCAGCAGAGTCGCCAGAGTTGTCGCACCTCCTTTTTACCGCGCCCGCGGGGCGCGTGGGGAGTTTCCTCCAATTGAAGGACAGTCGAAACGGGATCTATTTAATTATTTCAGAGTCGCCACCTAGGAATTTTAAGGCGTCCCAAGTCACCGGTTTTAATCCCTGAATCGAGGAGAATATGACTCTGTTTATTATTTTGCGAACCAGAAATCCTGAGTAAGGAATTCTGTTAATCCGGAAGAAGGTGTTAGGCATTTCCGAATTCCGTGGTTCTAGCACGGTCGCTCAATTATTTTTATTATTGGCTTAGTTATCTTGATTTTTTATTAAATACGTTTTTATTACATGATTTTACTACCGCTTTTACATATTGTTTACAATTATATAAACGAATTACGCGTACGTATATTCGTATTATATATCTTCCATAATTACGGGGATCATGTCACGCATACGTGTACATAATATAATTGATCATATTATATTCTTTATTACAAATTCATATGTTCGTGATTAAAAAAAAAAATTAAGAACGTCACCCCCCTTTATATTTAAACAGTGAACTGCACATCCCGGGTTATATGAAATTATTTTTACATCCTCAAAAAAATCCCTTTTATTAAATATTCGTTCGAAATTGCGCGTACGCATAATTCGAATTGCTTTTATCAATACAATCAGGTTACGCGAACGTATCCCTAATTACGCCAAATATTTGTAATAATGTTATGGATCTTTCACAAATTATTTATTATATCTACACCTTTTTATATGAAAATCCTGAGAAATTCTCATTTAAGGGATGCCTTTAAATTCTTTTTAAAAAAATTCACAATTTATTAAATGTTGCCCGTCGATTATAATTTCCGCGTATAATTTATGTTCATCCAAGACTATTCAAATTCAAAGTAAAGAATAAGAACATGATTAATACTATTCATCACAAATACAACATATATACATATACCAAAGGATGAATTGCATATAAAACTCACAAAAATGATTTATGAAGGGAAGAAGTATTTTTGAATAATTTTTATTTAGTGCAAATTCTATTTCTACTTACCATTGATATAAAATGTTGCAATTCGTGCTTATACATCTCATCTCATTCTCATATACTTATTTTTAATCTAATAGGCCTAATTATTTGGTTAATTAATTTGTTTACGATGGTAGATAAGCATCAAGTTGATAAGAAAGGGAATTATTATGCAAATCGATTCAATAATATTGCGTTACATGCAACCTAACTGTATGTTGTAGACATCGTAACAAACTATATCATATCACCTTTCGCCAATGGTTATACACACATCTATTATCTTATATAATAGATAATACCACCAATACCATCTTAACCTTATCTAACAACAGGAGTTAGTAATGTAGTTTTTCTTGATATTTCTACATAACTCTTTACTTAGCTAACAACACTATAAAATTTAAATAATGGCCAACTTTACGCCCTGTTTCCTACCTTGACAACTTAATTATACCTTCCCTTAATGAAAATTTCGAAATTAACCCTATTACAACATTTATACAAACTTCAAGAAAGGACATTTAACTTACAGCCATTACGTCGAAATATACTACTATTAAACCAACATGAAACAAAGCTGAATTTTAAACTAATAGACTTAAACGAATAAAAGATAGTATTACAATTCAAACTTTATTCATTTGTCATGTTGAATCTCTTTCCAACACAGAATTTAAAAGATATGTACCTGGCAATGAAGGAAGAAGGAGTTAAAATTTCAGCAGTGGCAGTAGTAACAAATTCAACAGAATAGCAGTATACAGCAAGTCTGAACAAGACCCGTTAACCCAGATGTACAGTGACAGTATTTTTAAAGAAACTTCAGATTTTAACTGAACAATGGAATCAAATGAATCCGAACAGATTCAACGAAAGAACAATACTTCAGATTTCAGTTTCTTTTCTGTTTCCAATTCCTATTTCTGATTTTCCATTTCTGATTTCTGCTTGATTCTCTTTCTTTTTATCTCACTCTAGATGTATTTTTTCTTAAAATCTCTCTCAAAATCTGATCAGTTTTTCTTCAAAATCTGTCCTAAAATCTCTCCTTCAGATCTCTGTTCTCTCCTCCTCTTAAAATCTGATCTAAATCTCTTTAAATCTCTTTGAAAACTGTGATCCAAAATCTGTATTCAAAATCTGACCTTTCTCCTAATCTCTCCTTATTTTTTTTCTTCTCTTCAGTTTTAAAATCTGTCCTCCAGATCAGATTTTTTTCTTTCTCTCTTTCCTTTCTGTCTGAAAGCTCTCCTTAAGTCAGTCCCAATCCCCCTCTTTTATACAGGTCTTTCCCTTTCTTTTTAAGTGCTGGATGGACCCTTTTCTTCTTTTAAAATCAGAAAGTTCCATTAAAACTGCTTTTGAATACTTTAAATGATCTTATCCTGATTTTAAGCAGCCTCATTATCCCTTGTTCCCCATTATTACTCATTAAGTAATAGCCATTATCACTCCACTATCAGCACACTATCACATTATTTCATTCCCAATAGTACCCCCTGAAATCCTAATGTTATTACTGAAAAAATTAGAGCCTAATGCAAAACAGATTCTATAATCTGTACAAACTTAATTATCCTTCTGATTTACAGCTATAACCAATCCTATGAACCTCCTAACACAATTGTATTTAACCAACTTTTGTAAACTTGAATTCAAACTTCACATCACAACAACATTACACTGAATTTAGTATAATAATTCAAACTGAACTTTAACTTTGAACAAAAATCAAACAAACACAGGAGCATTGTCAATATACTGACAATGCCCTGTTCAGAAAACAATATATACACAACATTCATTTGAATTTACTGATTTGCAAACAAACATGATTTAATTGACGAGTATTAATCAGTTGACTATTTACAACATTTGTCAATAATCAGTCTAAAAAATAGAAACAGACTGTTTCAATCAGCATTTTCAGAAACAAGATTTTTAACACAACTAATCGACGAACTTAATCGAGTCGATTACACATATTATAAACAATCATAAACAACAGAAGCAATAGTATAATTATGATTAAATAGACGGGTATATGGCAGAATCACAGAATTGACTAGAAGAATATGAAAAGTTACACAGACTGATGAAACAAACATGATATACATAGGATACAAAAGAAATCAGAAGAATACCTTTGAATCTTTCAATTTTAATCGGACTCGAACTCAACTTGGATTTGGACTTTGTTTGAAATCAAACAGACCTTAGTCGAAGTATTTTCCACTGAAAATACTTCGACTAAGGTCGATTAAACCTCAATCTTTATTTAATTCGGGCAGAATCCAAAAGTCTGGTATTTCTAGGGTTCCTAAAGATTCTATTTGGGACTTAACCATTTCTGGTCAGATTCGAGGGGAACCAACAATGACACAAGGGTGAGGGAAACCTAGGGGTGATTTGGTGTCAGTTTAGAACAAATCTGGGTAAGTTCTTGTTTGGTTCGAACCTTCAAAAGAAGATTCGAAGAGTTCTGAGGGGATTCGAACCAAACAAACAATAGATCCATACCCAGGGTGGTTAGGGGAATCTATGGTGTCGATTTGGGGCTGTTTGGTTTAGATCTGAGCTTGGCTCGAATCTTCAAATGAAGATTCGAGAACCTTCAGGAAGATTCGAGCCAAGAGGCTAACATATTCGGATAGAGGGTGTTCAGGGAGTTCTGGGGTGTTATTTTGGTGACCGGCGGCGTTGATGCCGCCGGGTTTCAGGCGGTGGGGTCTTAGGGTGGCTAGGGTTAGGGGTTTGGTTTGGGAAGACGATGAACAGGAGAGGAAGGGGGGGGGTGTTTAGTTAGGGGCCGGGGTAGGGGTTTGGGCCTTATATAGGGGTGGGGTGGATTGATCTCATCCGTTGGATCAATTAAGATGCACGGTTGAGATCAATCCACTTAACCAAACGTTGTCGTTTGGTTGAAGTTCGGGGTCAGGCTGGATCGGGTCAAAGGGTCGGGTTACGGGTTACGGGTAAGGGGGTGAGATCTCAACCGTTGGTTGGATTTTATCCAACGGTCCCTGATAAATTACAACCAAACGTTGTCGTTTTGACTCGTCTGGATTGGACCAGACCTGGGCTGTTTGGATTGGGCTGTGGGAGGGTAATTTGATTTGGGCCTGGATTTTAATCCAGGTCTGATTTTCATATTCTATTTTATTTTCTAATTTTATTATTAATCATTAAAAAAATCCTAATAAAAATTATAAAACAATTTTTAACCTTACACAAAATATTAATTACTTTATAACAACTATTTAACACATAGTCAAAACATTAATCACACAGTGACATATTTAAAAATAGAACGAATGCATATTTTTTGTGATTTTATTTAAATTATCTTTTAAATGCATAATTAAATCCTATATGCATGCAACATGTATTTTATTTTATTTTTCATTTTATTATGACAACGTAAACATTTACGTACATAAGACAAATATTTAACAAACACCACGCAAATTCAAAAATTACACAGTAAAAGAAATTTATTTTATTTTTGATTTATTTTGGAATAGTTTTCGTAAGGCAAAAATCACGTGCTCACACCCCCTTTAGGCATTTTTCCCATGCCATGACTTGTGATCGAATTCCTTTCAATCTCGTAACTGTTGCTACCTTCTATCATGCAGTTTGTACGACTTTTTCTATGTAAGTGTGCCTATGCAACTCTTCTGTCCTTTTTTCCTCTAGCTTTTAGCCAATCTCTAGGCCTCATTTTGTAAACACATATAGTGCTTAATATGATGTCATTCTGGGCATCTATAGGTATACTGAATTTCTTCGCTCGGTACTTTGTCAAACTTACGGATATTGTTATATCTTATCTCATAGACCTGGTTATCCATCCGTACGACTTTACTGCATCAAGGTATGTCATATTATACTATAACTCTTAATTCGTTTTATCGTTATTGAGGTTTGCTACCAAACTCCAAGCTACTTTTATTGCTCCTTATCATAGATGTATAAATCTATGTCCTTTAATACTTCTTCATTACTATTCATCTTAAGAATGACGGCCTAATCTCATCTCACACTTGGTGACTTTTTGTCCATCCATTGTCGATTCACCTTAATGTTGATGTATCATCTATCACTGATAACTTGATCTTTTATGTAACATTGTCGCTACGGCTCACGTCCCATCGTGTCATTTGAAGTGATTGTTTTGATCTACCTGGGGGCGATACGATACTATACTTCCATAATCGTATTTCATAGCATCCCAATGTGATTTACCTTACGTGGGTATTTTAATCTTGTACAATTCATGAAATCATTACTCAATCGAAGGCCCAAACGTTATCCTTCATCTATCATAATTACACATTTATTCTATTACCAGGGTAGCACTCCATCTCCTCTAAACGCTACTAGTCTTAGACTCATTTAGGCAATACTGAACTTTTTATAACTTATAGAAACCATCAACTCTCTTGCTTTCATGGGTTTAGTCATGAGGATTTATGCCTTCTCATCACCTTATCACTTGCCTTTTCTTATCCTTATTCATGTCTTCTTAAAACCTTGTCGCTTTACCATACTATAGCTTGTGACCTACACATTCATTTATACTACTCACAACCTTTCTTCTACTTGCTTGCACCATAGATTTCCTTATGTTATTCTGGAACATCAAGCAAGACATCACATCATCTCAAACTCTTCTTTTACTTTCTTAACTAGGCCTCTCGATACCTAGAAACCATAGGCTAGAAGATATGTTATTGACAATGCCGCTATCATTCCTGGATATTGAATCCCCGCACTTTTAGCTTTTTATCCTAAGTATGGACTATTCACAACCTTCTGCATTTGAGTATTTCATATGTTGTTCACCTTTACCTTACAATCTTAAAATCTTACATCGTACCTTCTATCTCTTTCATGAACACCTTTCCACATAAGTATAATTCACGTCCATAACTAGAAGCTCTATTATAATACTTGCACCTCTGGTGCATACAATATCCGGTGGGAGCTCCGTACTGACTCCTTATGAGCTGGTACTTTTCCAATTGGCTTTACCGTAGGGTCATTATAGAATATGGCTGTTGTACTTTCTGTCACACCTTCTTTTTACCCTTGTCCGCAGAGGCATAAATGAGTTTTTCCACTTAAAGGACAATCGGAACAGGATTTATTATTGGGATTCAGAGTCGCCAAGTCACCGGTTGAATTCCGAACCGAAGAAAATATGACTCTGTTAACAGTCCGCGAACCAGAAATCCGAGTAAGGAATTCTGTTAACCTGGGAGAAGGTATTAGGCATTCCCGAATTTCGTGGTTCTAGCGCGGTCGCTCAACTGTCGTATTTGATTTTATCTGATTTCAAAACATGCTCTAGCTTATGTGCTTTTTATTCGCTTTAAAACCGCTTTTATTATTATATTTATTTTAAAAGGATTACAACGTCGTGAAAATGCATCTCGAATCAGTCGCAATCAATGCACCTGTGGTGGTCAACACATTTCGACTCCGTTGAGACTTGGATTTGGGTCGCATAAATGCGCACCCGAGTTTAGGAATGTAATTTCATTAAAATCACGCCTAAAGAGTCTAACACGTTATTATTTGGGGAAGGTCGTGAAATTCGCTAAACGGCCCTCCCGAATTCTAAGTATTTTCATATAATATTTATTGAGGGCCCCGCATTTTGTATTTTTGTTTGGCGAGGCTCGTCTCATCATTTTATTAAAAGGCCAACCTAAAAGTGACTATGATTTTCTATTTGTTTGTCTCTAAAAGATTTCCCTAATTAATTAAGAACTGAATTATACCAAGCTAAACTATACATTGAATTTTAAAACAGATCCAAATCTACGCACTAAACGGGCCTACTTGAAAGTTGCAGTGAATGGGAATCATTCCCAGCTTTGGAAAGGGGAGCTACTTGGGCCTATGGGGAGTAAAACAGGCCCAAACAGCCGTATCCCCCCATACCAATATCGAATCCTGGCGTGGGAAAAACAATCCAAACAGGCTAAGAGGCCAGGAACAAAGTGTTATTAACTCAAAACCTTCTGATTTCTCTAGCTAAGTTGCTTAGAACCAAAATTAAATTAACTAGGACCAAAAGGAAATATCCATCAAGATTAGTCTAATAGTTTACTCAAATCAGGTAAATACACTAAACTAACTATGAATCATGCTTTTCCGGTTCCAGTTCGACATTCAAATTCATGCAACATTTAATTAATAATAGTGAGGCTAGACAAGGCTACATAATTCCAAAACAAGTGTTAACCTAAATATCTGAACATTAATAGGGCTCAAGCAACGATATAGACACCATGAATGATTTTCATACATCTCAGATTAGCTAAGAGACCACCCTCATCACACACATGCTTAAGACTTTAACACACTACTGGATTCAATGCCTGCCTACTGGTTTCAACTCAATATTGTTAATACAAGTGAAATCTATGAACTTCTAAACCATTTTCCATTTCAGCCTGCTTTTAATTCCGGAATTATACCACACAAAACGAAATTAAATCAATACTATAATAGTTCTATCAGTTCAGTTATACACCATAAAACCAAAATGAGTTTAAACAAATACAAATTATCTACTACTACTCTACTAACAGCTTAAACACATAAATTCCAAAGAAGACCATTTCATTTCAGCTTTCAATTCAAACGGCTACATTGGGCCAGTTTCAGGCGTGTACCTGGATTGGAAAAATAGAACAAAAGAAGGAAGAGCAGTCAGCAGCAGCGGATGACACAACAACACTAACAGTAAATCACCAGCAGTAATGGAATAGTTAAAACAAAAACCAACACAACAATACCATTCTCCAAATCAGAAATACACTCAAACCAAAGACCACACTGATTTGTAGAACCAAACAGCAATACGGACGCCTAAATAGAACAAACTGAGCTCGGATAAGTTCAGAAATAGAATCAATAGACTGCCAAATAGATTCAACAATCAAAAGGGGGCAAGAACCAGTGCTTGGAATCTAAATTCTGCCTAGAACTCAATGGAACAACACCTTTCTTTTTAAACTATCTCTCAGAACTGATTCAAGACTCAAAAATGTTCTCTCAGATTGACTTTTCCTCTCTCCAGGCCTTCCAATGCCTATCTCTCTATCTCTTCTCACTTAATCTTTTAACTCTTTGTCTTCTCTCTATATCTTTGGATTTTTCTCTCTGTGTTTTCACTCTCTCCCCTCTTACTGCCCATTCTAGTCCCCCCTTTATGTCTCTACTCATCTCTATATTTAAACCCAAACTCTTCAACCCTCCTCCTTTCTTTACAGCTGTAAGAAGGATCTTTTATTATTACCCCTCATGTTTCTTTTTCTTTCCAACTTGTAATATTCCTCTACTATGTGTATCCTTTAACTTTTTATCATTACCTCCCATACCATTATGTTGTGTTCCCCACTAATACATTATTTTAATGGTACATTAGTACTTAGTGGACAGAACATTCAACTTAAACCATTTTCAAACCTTTTAAATCCCAAAATACCCTCTTAAAGTCCCTGAAATTACTGTCCTACCCAATCCCTTTTAATCTGTATTAAACCTTTCAGCTCTAAACTATTCAAACCTACCAACTAACTAAGCTGAATCCTAATTAACCAACAAACTACAATAGTTATAACCAATTCAACTTGTCAAATCAGTCAGTAATTCAAGATAGAAACTCATATCAAATCAAATGGCATAAAAAATGAAGACTAAGGGTTCAGGGCAGCACATATTGAACTAACTATATTGGAGAACCAATCATATTTAGCTCAGAAATAAATGAACTGAAATCAACTAGATGAGCATACGCTTAATTAAATTGGAACACAAAAGAAGAAAAAACAAGAAGAGCTTTAAGGGGATTGACAGATTCAGGATAACAAATGACCAATGAATTCAGTTCAATGCGATGAACTGAATATACCAACAGGCTCAGTTCTAAGTTCAAATATACCAACAGGCTCATTTCAACACAAAATTTAGAACAGAAACGAAGCAGGAGGGGAAACAGACTGGAATGAACTATGAAATCAAGACCAAAATTAAACTACTATCATGTTAAACTAACACTCAAACCTACCGGACTAATCGACGAAACTTATTCAATTGATCAAACAATTTATAACATATAATCAACAACAGAAAATTTGGACCAAGAAAAAGGTCTGATGGAAAAGGGAGAAAATAACGGACAAAAGACGAATTACAACGAACCTAATTTAGGCAAACGAATAATCGATTGAACTACACCAGAATCAGAAAAAGAAGCGGAGTATTTACTGGGTTAAGAATTATCTTAAACTGAAAACCCAAAGAAACGACTGATTACAACCTAGCACAGACAAATCAACATATAGAAAAAGGAAAAGAAGAAGTTAAGAAGAACTTACTGTTCTTTTCTCGGATCCCACCAACATGCCTTTTCGAACTTGAGTTCCAGTTAGTATTATATGTCTATTTCGTCAGAAATAGGCTTATAATACTAACTAGAACCCATTCGACCCTGACAACTTTGATACAGTCCCAAACCGTTTGAACCCTAGATCCGTCATTCGACGAGTTTTAATCAGATTCGAGCCAATTTGGTTAGGGATTAGCGACGAGGAGGTCAAGGGGATTATTGGGTGTGATTTTGGGGTTAAGTGGATAGGCTAGGGTTTGGGATGGGGATCTTCGATCGAAGATTCGACAAGTTGTAGTATGATTCGAGGTTAATGGAGTGTAGAATCGGAGAGGGTGGAGCAGGGTAGTTCAGAGGTGTTATTTTCACGGCCATCGGAGTCGGCGCCGCCGGATTTTCAGGCGAAGGGAATGAGGGCGGCTAGGGTTTGGGGGGTCGTCTCTAAAGGGTCTGAGAGAGATGATGTGGCGAGGGGGGTTTGGTTTGGGGGGTGGGGTATGGTTTGAAGTATATATATGAAAGGGTGGGATGAATCCAGGCCGTTCGATCTGATGAGATCAATGGCTTGGATCCATTCATAAACGGAAACGACGTCGCTTTGTTTACCCTTGAGACCGGATCGGTCTTGGATAGGAATGGGTCGGGTGACGGAGGAGTTGATCTGGACCGTTGATCAGCTGAGATTAACGGCCCAGATTGAGCGTTACTAAACGACGTCGTTTGGTTTGTCTCTGAGACGGACTGGATTGGGGCGGGTATTGGGCTGATTTTTGGTATGGGCCTGGTCCGAATTTCCCATCTTTCTTATTTGTTTCTTCTTTTTCTTCTTATTTCCTATCTAAAATTTAGATTAAATTACCAACCAAAATTTAAAAATACTAATTATCTTCTAATAACAATTATCAGGCACAATCAAATACCAACCAAAATAAAATCACACAATTGGAGATTAAATTAAAAATGCAAAGTACATATTTTTTGTGATTTTCATTTTTATAAATTCAAATATTGTTTAATTAATTCCTACTTGTAAAGTTAAATTCTAAATGCACATATATTTATTTATTTTTGTATTTTTTCCCTTAATTAAAGTAAAAATAATCATGCACAGACAAATACAAATAAATCACAAACAACACAAAACTATTTTATTTTGAATTTTCTGGGAGTAGTTCTCGTAGGGCAAAAATCACGTGCTCACAGCTGCCGCTCTTTGTCCGGATATTAAGAGTGATCCTGCAATGTTCTCAATCATGATGTTCATAATTTCCTGGGTCTAATAATCAAACTCCTGATTTACTTAGTTGATGTGTCTCCTTAGTTTCCTCTTTCCTCTAGTCAACCTTTATGTAGGCTTAAGCTATCTTCCGATATGTGGCTCCTGGTATTAGTTATTACTTTAGCCTTTCATGGGTATTATGGAATATCCATGATAAAATCTTCTAACGACTCAATCATTTGTCTATGCCCTAGGCTCAATTCTTTCTTTTTAACTTATTCCGGAGTCTTCTATGCATGTATGATTGTCAACATATAAAACTCCGAACTCTTAAGTGTGTTCATAACGTAACTAACTCTGGATTATTAATCGAATGATTCTTTCCATTCCTTCTCAGCTTTCTTTAAATGTAAGATATTACTTTTCGTGGTCTTTCTGCCCCCTTGTTGCGTCCTTACTTAGATTATCTTAGTGCCTATATTTGCCAAAGTTTTCATACAACTCATATGATCTTGAGTATTACTTTTAATTTTACTTCCCATTTATTAGCCACGGTATGTGTCACTTTCCTTTGGAGTGATTACAACGTTGTTGCGAGACTGTTATTACATGACAATTTCCTCTTTAGGTCGCTGTGCTTAGGTTGAAGCCTTCTTCCTTATCTCCTCAGCTAGTCTTTCGCTGTAGTACTTAGGGAGATCCCTTGATTCTTATAAAGCTGTGACCTTATTACGGACATTTTTGATGTCCTTCCTTGCCAATAATCATCTGTAGTTGCTTACCTCCGTGCCCTTGTGCTTGTAGGGTTGCTTCTAAACTAATATTTTGACTGCCTTCCCAGTGGCACTTTCTTTTATCCCCATAATACTCATCTGGTACCTTTAACTACCCCGACTTCTATTTGAATATATCTCAATTATTATAATGACATTACTGTGAGACTGAATTCTCCATGTTGGGTTTTACTATGTTTATCTTATACGATATGCTGACTCATCTGTAGCCTCCTGTTTAGCCATAACTGGTCTCTTCCTGATCAATTACTAACTACTCATTGGCCCATTCTCATATCAATATTTCGCGTAATCTTTCTTGGGTTATTTCCTTTGTCTTAACTTACGTCTCGCACTGACTCCTTATTTATTAATAACAGCTCGGGAAGAAACCTTTACTTCCTCTCCTTGACGTCATTCTTGCACAATATTCCAGAATCGTAGCGTATCTGTAGGATTTTGGATAAGTGCCATCTCATTCCTTTTTCTTTTTATCGCATTCTTCATTTACCATTCCATAGTCACTAGAACCACTTAATTCTGATTTAATGCCACATCACTCCATATTCCCCCATTTAGGGGAGTACTAAAATCTGAAGCCACGAGAATCTACCTATAGATGTTTTACCTCTTCATCTTTGGCATCGTTTCACAACATTAATGATCCTTACTCGCCTTGAGGCAATCCTTCTGTACCAAGGATAACAAATTCCCTTACTCGCGATGGTGACACTTAGTGCAACTGGCACATACAGTCCCTTAAGCTTAACTTTGCTCACATTGTTTGCTTTAGGAAAGCGTCTTCCTGAATGACCTTTCTCAGAATTTATTATGAATCTTCTTCTGTTGTCCATTATATTATGGCCAGAATGCAATCTGAAATCCTCATGATGCCGACCATTATCAAATCACTCTTTCCTTAATTCATATTTAGTTTACATTGTTCACCAGTCTATACTGATTTCTATTACTCTGGGTCTAACTTTTCCTTCTGGTAGTCGCATTGGAGTCACAAGCTTATTTCTTAAATTGAGGATATGACCTTATGGCCTATATTCTTTTTTTGTCTCAAGGCCTATCACCTCTCGTCCTTTTTTCTTCATTTGACTATAGATTCTGTACACTCTACCGTTGTCACCCATGTATCACATCTCACTCATAATTCTTCCTTATCTCTTTTCTCATTACTCTGCTAATATTTTTGCCTATCCATTTTTGTGAAAACTTCAACAAGACATTCTTTCGCTTTTAGCTATCCTTGCTTCATTCATCAGCTCTTTGGGTTGTTCAACGTCCTTGCTCTACTAGGGACAAGAGTCACACTAAGGTAATATTTATCCTTTCCAAGAATTTCAGTGCCTATCTTCGGATTTTTTTTATCATGCTAGTATTCACATCTAATTGTAATATTCTAGATTGCATCACCTGGGTGTCTTACAAGGAGATCTATTAGCACATCTGTAATATCCTTTGGAAATATCAACTAATACAAACAATTCATTCACTATTTTGGGTTACTCTAATCCCAACCAGATTTTGATGTTCCGTCCTTTTCTTAAACTATACCTGTTAACCCCCATAGGGCATAGCTGAGATGGGTGAGGCCAATTGTACATACCTCTGTTATTAATGAAGATAACTCAAAATGCTTATATTTGTCTTCCTGTATTGTAGGTAATGTTCATCTCTACTAATTAGGTACCTCGTACCCTTCTTCACCTTGCTTCTTCTATCTGCTGAAACTTGTATCTACCTTCCGATTCTCTTATTCCTTACCGTAAGAGTGGATATACATTCTTGCCTTAGGGATCTTTATCAAAAATCTTGCACGTCTTAGTGCACACATGCCCTACTGAAGGCTTTACATTTACTCATCGTATGCATCGTGCAAAATTGAGTTCCTCTGACTGAACTCTTCCACTGCTATATCTCTTATCAACCGTTTTTTCAGTTGTAGGTATCGTCTTGTTATGAATAGAAGTTAGGAGTTTGAATTCTTATAAGTGAGCTCTACCACACAATCTAGAGTAAGAAGAGAGAGTGACAGTCCTAAATGCCCTGTAGCCTCCTGCTTATAAGTGTGGTGCACAACACACCAATAAACAAGACTCTACTAGATACGGTTTGTAGACTCCCTAAGACAGAACTGCTCTGATACCACTTTTGTCATGACCCAAACCGATGGGCTGCAATGGGCACCCGGTACCTTACTCAACCAAATACCAACGTAATGTATCTTTCTTATTACATCAGCATAGGTTAGTGAGCCAGAAGGGGCGTCATGAGATAACTAGAGTAAATATGAGGGAATACCCGACATAGAATGACTCAATATGATACGACAACTCATACATGTGACATACAGCCTATAAGGCTAGTGTGAAACATTATATACTTAAATATAGGCCTACAGGGCCATACAAGTATCCGTATACATGATATCTGTCTACAAGCCTCTAAGAGTACATACTTAAAATAAAGGTCGGGACAGTGCCCCACCATATCAAACAATACACGTCTAAATCATACTGACCAAACAAGCAACTCCAGAGCAAATGGAGCGCACCAATATTTTCTGCTGAGTTGATAGCCTACTTAGAGGACTCTCGACCTATCTATCGGGACCTGCGGGCATGAAATGCAGCTTTCCCAGGTAAAAGTGACGTCAATACGAATAATGTACCGAGTATGTAAGGCACATAAATAAGTACATAACAGACATGGAAGAAATATGGAGTAAATGACTCAGCCTGTAAGTTTGGATAATTCTGTTATTCATGAAATAATTATAATGTCATGCATATGCGTATAAATGCTTTGTCGTGTATATGTACATGTTTCATAACATTATCAGGCCTTTGAGGGCATCCCATCATATCATCTCAGCCACTGTGGGCAACATCATCATCATATACCAGCTGATCAGGTGGTGGTGCGTATATAACGTCGTAACCTTTTCCCATATCCCATATACATATATTTACATATATATGCGTATATAACGCCATCTGTTCATGGGTCAATGCACATGAATTCAATGCATGAAAAGTACGTTAATAAAATCTTTGCAATGCATGAGAAGTACATCAATAAAATCTTTCGGAACGTCATAAGACCATTATACCTCTGATTAATATCATGAAACAAACTTTATCAACTTACATATTTTCAAAGACCCATGAATAGACGATAGAATAATAACACATATGGGAATTCAAGAACATAGACATCTCTAATACTTCTATGAATAGAGTTATTTATGGAATTTGTGTATTTGCTCATTTCGTTTGTGTCGTATAGATCATGCCTAAAGAAAGAAGGGATAGCCTTAACATATCTGAGCCGATTCTCTTAAAAATTCCTCTAACATCGTTGATTACGACAATGCGTAATGGCGGATCGAAGTAGGGAAAAATTCGTATGATATTCTTGAGAAAGATTACACTGTACTCCCTTAGAATCGCAAAATCTTGTTACCGTAGTGTTATAAGGGTTCATAACAATCCCCTTGAGAAAGAAAGTTCCATACGAAAGAGTATCCAATGTTGTTGGATCTTTGCAAATAATGTTACCAATAAGAAACCAAAATAAGAATGTTGCTGGTCATATCTTTCAAATTGTATTCAAGTAAGAAACCAAATAAGGCAACTTATGTCCAATTCTCTTAATTATCCAAAGGATACGTGCAACCAAGGCATCCTTATGTCTTTTTGACTCATCATGGACATTTTGCCACTTTGGCTTGGCTTAATGCCATGTGGCAACTCCAAAAAAATGTCCTTATCCACATAATCCTTTTTATACCATAATTATCCCTACCATTAATCAATTATCCCCACAATTAGGAATTATCTCAAATTACTTAAAATACTACTACTTTTGACATACCTTATACACCTCACTATCATGGCCATATGGTACCTTGTCTGGTACTAGTCCATTAATCAATTATCTCCCTTCAAGTCGTACTCTTTTTCCCTCACCCGGGTTTTGTCCCATATGGGTTTCCTCGGGGAAGCTTTTAACGAGGCGACGAGGGAGACATCTCGAAGTTCAAAGTATAACTCATCGCCCCGCCTGACGACGACCTCTCCAGGCCGAATGATGAAGGGACTAGATATATAGAAACTTTTCCAATATATGTATGAAATAGACATGTATAGTACTCCAGTAAATGAAATAAAGCAGCATTTTGTACTCCATCGAGATATTCTCCAACAAAGTAAAGCCAACATTTTACTCTCCATCGTTTTCTTTTGTATCTAACAGTCGATCTCGCTCGAATTATAACGGGTAACATCTCGACAACTTGAAATAACACCCCTACGGCCAAAGGCCATCGCTAAAAGAAAACATTCGACCTTGCTCGAATTTTTTAATATTCGACCTCGCTCGAACTATAACGGGTAACATTTTGACAACTAGAAATAACACCCATACGGCCAAAGGCCATCGCCAAAAGAAAACATTTGACCTCGCTCTAATTATTTAATATTCGACCTCGCTCAAATTATAACGAGTAACATTTCGACATCTCGAAATAACACCCCTACGGCCAAAGGCCAAAAGAAAACATTCGACCTCACTCGAATTATAACTGGTAACATTTCGACAACTCGAAATAACACCCCTACGGCCAAAGGCCATCGCCCAAGGAATACATTTGAACTTACTCGAATTATTTAATATTTGACCTTGCTCGTAATACAACGGGTTAACATTTCGAGCAACTCGAAATAACACCCCTACGGCCAAAGGCCATCGCCAAATGAAAAGAATTCTTCGACCTCAGACTAATTTTTTAGTCTTCGACGTTGTTCAAATTACTTAACATCCGAAATTGTCAATATTACTTTATACGACCTTGTTTCGAGATGCTAAGATCTATGGTTGTCTACGACAAAAGTAACAATTCAGAGGTACATAGCAAAAAGTGATCATTCTATCACAACTGGATACATTACAAAAGTTTTTCTTACAAAGGGCTCAAGGACGCCCTCACATAAACAGCAAAGCAAAAAATGAATACAACAAAGTCCTATGCCATGTCATCCCCCGTGGCATACTCCTCATTATACCAAGAATTGGAGGCGAGCCTATCAGTATCATCATCATTAACATCATCCCCGCTAGGCGTACCAGGGTCATAACCACAGGCCTCACGAGTTGCATGCGCTTTAACACACACATCCCAAAGTTCGGCCTCAGAAACCTTCCCTTTGTCTTGTAGGGACTTGTACACGTCAAATTAATCGACATGGACCCATAGCTCATATAATTCCCGCGGCACAACGGGATCAGCCAAGCATGAGACGTAAAGGGTTACGACTGTCGTCGTACATCTTCTGCCTTCAAAGCAGTAACTTGTTCGTTCAACACAGACAGCTTCGCCTCCAAATCTTGGATAAGTTTCTCAAACCTCGCTACCTTGAGCACGGACGTCTTTATCTTACTGTCCCGTTCAGATCTGCAAATGCGAAGGGCATTTTCCAAAGCCGCTACCTTAGAGATGGCAGTCACCCTATCCCTTTCAGCATGAGCCAATCCATCAGCTTTGACACTCAGCTCGCCTTTCAGGTCGACAGCTTTTGCCGCCCTTCTATCAAGCTCAGCAGTTAAGGCAGTTATCTTCACTTGAAGGTCGTCGTTCTTGGCCATCACCCCCTTGTTAACCTCACTTTCATCTTCCTTGGTCTTAAGAGCCGCCTCAAGTTAACTACATCGGGCAATGACCTTCACTAGCTCTTCATCCCATTCCTTCAGCTCTTCGACTTTTTGAGCCAACTGCTTCTCCTTCTGCTTAAGCCTGTCACGGAATAGCTGAAAATTGTTATCCTGAGTAAAAAGATCGGCCAATGCACGATGCTTGGTATGGTACTCCTTGTATTTAGAGGCCACTTTCCCAAAAATGGTCATCTTCCGCCTATTCCTCCGATTGCGCTCGATCTCCATAATGAGTGTCTAACATGCAGAGGAAAGAAAGCCGGCTTGAGTAGATCAGGTATACAAAATGAATTCAAAAGCAAAAAGAAGAGAGAAAAACACTTACCCGCAAAGCCATGCTGGAAATACGCCACTACAGCTTTGCATCACTCATCGACATAAGCGCCACATTCACGTAAGCAGCGCACAAGAGGGAAAACACCGACGCTACCTGCTCGGAATTCGCCAACAAGTAATAATCCATGGGGATGACTATGTGTTGGTCAGGACTCTCCGTCCTCACTTCCACATGAGTATCACACTCCGAGAAAGCTTGTACATCCTCGGGTTTGACGTCTGAACCTGAACTGTCGTCCTCATCATGCACTATTCTACCCCCTCCGACAGCAGACGACGTGCCACCCTCAGTAGATCATACAGATCCCCCGCCTTGGAATACCCCTTCAGCCCTAGGGACCTCCCCGCCAAAATGGCTTCCACATAAAAACGGCTCCTGTGTCTGACCTAGGAGAGGACGCCACTACCGAAGCAGTAACTTTTTTCTTTTTAAGATCGGTGGCGACGGCCTTCCCGAGTTCCACCCTCCTCCTTTTCCTCGTCGGAGACTCATCCCCGTTAGAAGGCTCATCCACAAGGTGGTAGACAGGATGAAAGAAGATCCCATCCCACACAACGACGTCATGAGGAGAATCCCTTATTGGTGCAATTTGAGTATGATCCCCTCGGGTGGACTCAACTAAGGTAAACTGCATCCCCGCCGATGCGACGGCCTTGCGAAATGCCGGGACCATAGCCTTCTTCTTGGAAGTCCTACGACCTATCACCGCAAAGAAGTCGTATCAATAAATGACGGAAAATAGCCAAAGGTCGTAACAAAAGAAACACTTACCAGACAGAACCTTCGGCCTAAAGCGTTTCAGGAAGGAGGTCCAATCTCGAGTCCTCGTCGCGTGAGGTAACATACGAGCTACCCAATCCTCGATGTCGATGACGGGAAAAGGTGCACGCCTCTCAGCTGTCCAGAGAAGCCACAGGTAAATAAAAATTAAAAATTAGAAAGAACGAAAGTAAACAACAGACGTACGCTACCAACACCTACGGTTATGATTCCACTGCTCCGGAAATCCAGCGAAGTCCAATACCAAGTGCTCCGTTTTGATAAAGAAATATTTATGCCAAAATTTCAGCTTGCACTATCGTCCTTCCCAACCACCAACCCCCTGGTACCACGATATCGCATATGTATCATAGTACCCCTATGAAAACTCGGGGAAAATAAATGTAAAAGATGGTGAAGACCGACCTCACACCCACCCAACTCTGTGTACTTCGTCAACACCATAAAAATCTTATATGTATACGGATATAGCTGCGCCGGGCAAACTTCGTAGAATAGACAGAACTCCAATGGAAGAAGAGGGAGGGTATGACCAATCACAAAGGGATATACATAAAATGCACAGTATCCCGGCCTGTGGATGTCACGACCCAAAAATTTCTCCGAAGGAGTCGTGATCGCACCTAGTCTCTAAACTAGGTAAGCCTAACATTAACTGAAATAACAGTGATATTTGCTAAGTTTAATTTAAATAACTCTTAACAAGTTCCAATTCCCAAAACCGGTGGTATAAGTCACAAGTCTTTCTAAGAGAAAGAAATAAATAGAAGTAAGTACAAATGAAGGTGACTCCGAGGCTTGTGAATGTTGCAGCAGGTTTACCTTGAATCTCCACTGCAACAACCCGCACAACTACTACCGATCAAATACCTAGATATGTACACAAAAATGTACAGAAGTGTAGTATGAGCACACCACAGCAGTGTCCAGTAAGTATCAAGACTAATATCGGTGGTGTAGTGACGAGGGACATTCCAGACACCTACTGGTCAAATAAATTGAACAGGATATGATAATAAACTATCAATCTAAAGATGACAAAGTAATATCAACAGCAGGTAAAGAACAACTACAATCAGTAGAAACAATAAGGGAAGCACAAATGAAAACGAAAGATAACCAAGTAAATTAACACCAACATAGCTGGAATACAGACAAGTAAAAATGTACTCAAATAAAGAAGGCGATATCAGCTCAATAAATCATATCATTTCTGATGCACAATTTCAGCCATCTCAAACTCGATGTCTCATATCATAACCTCAATTACCCAATCTTTAGCACACCGAGCACCTTGTGCCTACATATTTCTATCTTGCTTTACACAAAAACGTTCTCATGTTACTCAGTTCATAGGGTCATAACCAATTGTCACACCTCCTTTTCACCTGCGCCCGCATGGGATTAGGGGGAGTTTTTCCAATTAAGGGACAATCGAAATGGGATTTATTATTTAATTTAGAGTCGCCACTTAGGAGATTTATGGCGTCCCAAGTCACCAGTTGAATCCCAAATCGAGGAAAAGATTGACTTTGTATTACAGTCCGCGAGCCAGAAATCCAAGTAAGGAATTCTGTTAACCCGGGAGAAGGTGTTAGGCATTCCCGAGTTCCGTGGTTCTAGCACGGTCGCTCAACTGTCATATTCGGCTTATTTATCTAGTTTTAATACATGTTGAACCTATGTGCAAATTTTAACTGTTTACCGCTTTTATTATTATTATTTTTAACGAGAATTGCAACGTTGTGAAAATACACCTCGAACCACATCACATCAATGCACCCGTGGTTATTGACACATTTCAACTCTGTTGAGATTTAGATTAGGGACACATTGTGCACCCGAGTTTAAGAAAGTAAATTATTAAAGGCGCGCCTAAAGCGACTAGCGTATCATTATTTTTGGGTAGGGCCGTGAAATTTTGCTAAGCAGCCCATCCCGAAGTCTAAGTAATTTTACCAACACGTATATAGGGCCCCGCAACTTATGTATTTTTATTTGTCGAGGCTCGTCTCATTCATTATTATTATTTTTTTTTAAAAGGAATTTGCAACGTCGTGGAAATGCATCTCGAACCACGTCACAATTAATGTACCCGTGATTAGCGACCCATTTCGACTTCGTTGAGATTTGTATTTGGGTAACATAAATGTGCACCAGAGTTTAAGAGAATAAATTTTTAAAGCGCGCCGGAAGTGACTTGCACATTATTATCTTTTGGGGAAGGCCGTGAAATTCGCTAAACGGCCCGTCCCTAAATCTAAGTATTTTGAAACAAATATTTATTGAGGGCCCCGCAATTTTGTATTTTTTATTCGGCGAGACTCATCTCATTTTTATTCAAGGATATCCTAAAGCAACTATGATTTTCTATTTATTTGTCTCTAAGAATAAAGAAAATCCTAATCAATTAGCATTAAAAGTTCAGGCTTCAAGTTCAAGTCCGAGTCCAAACAAAAGGAAACACCTTCTAGTTTGAACCCGCTACCTAACTTAAGATCCGCCGCCTGGCGTTGTAAATATTAACAAACCAGCTACCATTTCGATTCAATTCAACCTAACTTTATTATATGAATTGGACTATTGGAATTAACTATGTGGAATACAAAGCCATTTTTTGAGCTCTTTTTACGATTTGTTGAAAAATGCATCAATGCTTAAAAACTGTCATCAAGCTAACATTAATCACTAACATTTGAGAACTAACATTAGTTACTAACATTATTTACATTGCTATTTAAAATGATGTTATTTGCTCAAGTGAACTCGCAATTTCAGAATTAGACCTATTAAACCAACATGCTAATTTCCATAAACTATTTGAACCTGTTTTGTGACATAAACTATTTGAAACTATTTCACGACTACTGAAAAAAAGAATTAAATACAGTATATTTCATAACTAGTAATCACCAACTCAGATTAATTACAATTGATATTCCATGTTTGTAGAAATAGATTCAATCAGTCCAGTTTATGCATTTCAAAGTCATTCCAATACATACTATGAAATATCAAGTGAACTACTGCTTATACATCAAATTAAACACAAAGAAATAGTTACTTTCATAAATCCATTCCAACAACTCTTTACTTCCTTTCCTTTAGATTTGAGAGCTGTAGAACATGTACCTGGATAACGGAAATACAAGAAGATGAAGGAGCAGTCAGCAACAGTAATAACACAGCAACGCAGTGACAGAACAACCCAGTGACAGATTAAAAAGGAGGGAACCAGCAGAGTTTCAGCAACACCCAATGAAAACAGTAGTCAATAACCAATAGCAAACTCAGGAAGAACCAATTGAAACCCCAGAAATACCAAACAGCAACACCAATGAAACAACAACAATACTAGTTCTGATATTCAGCAGTAACAGAAAAGACTCACTTTTCAATTTCTTAGCTCTCTAAACACTAAACCTTTTAGGATTAAAAACCAGCCTATTTTTTACTCTCAAATTACTAAACTTTTAAATGTTAAAAATCCAACCTAAACTCTCTGAAAAAAAGACTGAAAGAGATTCCAAAAACCAGCCCCTTTTCTGTCTAGAAATGACCCTATTTATAACCCAAAACAAGTATGGGCAACATATTTTAATCAATCCTTTTTAAGCTTTTCATACCATTATGTTTTGTTCCCCACACTTGCATGCCTTGTTCCCCACTAGCAAATGTCTTGTCCCCCATTATGTATTAAACAATGCCTTATTTTAATATTATTAGTGCTTAGTGGACAGAGCACTCAAATTAATCATTTTTAAAACTTTAAATCCCAAAATACCCCTGAAACTATTGAAATTACCATTCTACCCCATCAGCTATATCCAATCCTCCTAATCAATTAACCAAACTATAGCAGTTATAACCAATCTTAATTGAGAAATCCTAACAATTGACTAATTAAACACATGAAACTAACTCCCAATCAACAACATTAGGACAATTCAACAAGGCAGATTCATATCAGAACAAACTTAACAGAACAATCAGGTATATCCAAATCACTAAACACAATCATCAATTGAACTCAAAACAGTAGGAAAGTCATCAAAACGCATACACATATAATTTCAACGAATATGCAGTAGGATACTTCATGCGAAAACTTTATCAAAATGAACCCACATTAAAACGAAACCACAAATAGATCCGTGAATAGCATAAATTCGAGGTAAGAGATATGACCTTTACTACTGCACTTTCTTGCTCCGTTACGCACAGTGAAAACGAAACTCCAAAGAAAAAACAAAAAATCCGTGAACGAGCTATGGCTGACCTTTATGCTAATGATCCGACGTCGAACAATGCTGAACTTCCGATGAAACACAGCTTCGTTCACAACATTGTTTCGACGCTTGATTAACAAACAAGGACTCAGACGGAACCTCGACGCATAGCCTCGACGTACGACTGAGCACGACCTCAGATGGTTGGTCTCATTTTGGACTGGAGGCTGGCTGGTCTCGTTTTGGACTGGAGGGTGGCTTTGGAGAAGGTGAGGCGGGCTGTTTTAGGTGGTCGAACAAACTGATGGAGAAGGTTGGCCAGTGGTCATTGGTAGTAAGGCTGGCGTGAAGGGAGGTGGTCATGGTGGGCGTGAGACGGGCTGTCGACGAGTGATGGAGTCGCCGGTGGTCGTTGGACGTCGATGGAGAATGCTGGCAGCCATGGATGTCAACGGGAGCTTGGAGATGGCAGTGGGGGGTCGTTGGTTCGGAAGAAGAAGAAGAAGAAGAAGAAGAAGAAGAAGAAGAAGAAGAAGAAGAAGAAGAAGAAGGGCAGCCATGGAGGTCGAGGGAGCTTGGAGATGGCAGTGGGGGGTCGTTGGTTCGAAGAAGAAGAAGGGCAGCCATGGATGTCGAGGGAGCTTTGGAGATGGCAGTGGGGGGTTCGTTGGTTCGAAGAAGAAGAAAGAGGGGGCGGGTGGTTTAGGGTTTTTGGATTGGAAATGAAAATGAAAAATGGAGAAGGGGGTGGTTGTTTGGGCTATGGGGCAGACCGGGTCGGGGATGGGGTATGGGCTGGGTATCTGGGTTTCAATTTCAAAGGGGAAGAAAAATTGTTTGGGCTGATGGACTTTAAATTGATTTGGCCCAAATATGACTTAACACTCTTTTATTTTGCCTTTCTTTTCTTAAACTAATAAAACTAAAAATTCCAAAAATCCTAATTAACTTATAGGACTAGATTAATTTATAAAAGTACTAACTAACTTTTAATAACAATTAACACACACAATCAAATAAAATCACATAACTTGGACATGAAATGCTAAAAATGCAAAAAATACATTATTTTGTAATTTTCTTTCTCTTAAAAACAAAACATGGTTCAATTAATTCCTAAGTGCACAATTAAATCTTAAATGTGCATGCAACATATATTTTTGTATTTTTAATTAATTAAAACAAACTAAACATTCACAGACAAAAATAATTATCCAAAATGTCACGCAAAGTTCTCAAAATTGTACCCAAAGGCAATTTGTTTTATTTTTCGATTTCTTTGGGAGTAGTTTTCGTGAAGCAAAAATCACATGCTCACACCAATGCAATTAAGATGTTCAAGGAGTCTCATTGACATAACATAAAGTAGAGTACAACTCCTAAACCAATTAGGAACTCAACAAGAAAAGATGAAGTTATTTTTATAAATCATTTGGATAAAGAAAGTACCATTTTCAATTAAAGTACAACATAGAATGAATTATTACCTTTAACAAGGGATTTAATAATTAACTTAGTAGAAATTCCATTTTTAAGTAAAATACAACCTCAGGCAGTTTAAGAAAATTTAATTGAGTAACTAATTGAATTGAAGATGAAACAATTGTTGAAATTTGAAGTATTGAAAAATATGTATATAAATACGGCGAAGTATTAAAAACACTATAGAGTTCCATCACAAAGGATCACAGCGGTAAAGGAATCTGAACAGTTAAAACACTTGAATTGGTAACAACAAATAAACATAGCAAACAGAAAGTGCACGACATCACCCCTCGTGCTTTTACTCTCGTTCTCACCATAAGAATCAATATTCACTTTTATTCTTTCTTATTGCAGCGTGGAACCCGATCTCAATCATATAATATTGTTGCGGCATGCAACCCGATCCCAATCATATAATATTTTTGGGGCGTGCAACCCGATCCCAATCATATAATGATGTTACGGCGTGCAACTCGATCCCAATATTAAAATCAACACCAATCACAAAGAATCCCGGCAAGGGAACAATAGTATAACAACAATATCCCGGCAAAGGAAACAATATCATAAGCAATAACATCTCGGCAAGGGAAACAATATCATAAACGGCAATATCCCATCAAGGGAAACAATATCATAAACAATCGAAACACAAGGAACTCCACCACCAAGAGTATGAATATACAACAACAAGAAAATTACAGAAAAACCAAGAAGCGCAATAACCTTATCAAAATAACAAAACATAATAGGCACGTGATAACTACACCGACAACCACAACAATTTGGACACATAGCATATATTCACGGGTTCATAGAGGAATTCACAATTAAGAGATAACAATACGATAAGGAGAACAATTACTTCAATTAAGGCATAAGGGCCAAGTAACAAGTTGTGGGTTTAAGGAAAGCTAACAACATCGTATAAAGCATACAGAGGTAATTTAAGCAATTTGGAAATCCAATCATGACGAAATACTTCTCACATAATGAACATAAGGACCTAAAAACCCTAAAGGCAAGTTTCCCACAAATAAGTTCAAGCACACACTTGTCATCTCACATGCGCGGACTACAATTAGCACAGAAGACTCAAATCCTATGGGGAAGTTCCTCAGACAAGGTTAGGCAAGACACTTACCTCAATCTGGCCAATTCAATACTCAATCAGCTTTTTCTTTACCAATTCATCAATGTTCGGCTCAATCTAGCCAAAAACGACTTGAATACATCTAACAATGCAAGAGAAAGCAATTCTAATTAACAAAACTATGATTCTTATACAATTTACAAAAAGTCAACAAAAGTCAACTCCCTAGGCTCGCACCTCGGAACCCGAGAAAATTTACGAAAACTGAATATCCGTTCCGATACGAGTTTACCCATACAAAAATTATCCAATTCTGATACCATTTGGTCCTTCAAATCATCATTTTACAATTTTTCCCAAATACCATCCCAAATCACGAATCAAATGATGAATTCAATGATAGATTCATGTATTTTAGCCAAATACGAGTTAGAATTACTTACCCCGGTGAATTTCTTGAAAAACCTTCGAACAATCGCCAAGTCCCGAGCACTCTAGGTCAACATATGAAATAAAACCCTAAGTCCCAAATTTATAGTGCACCTCCGAATTTCCATCACCGCTGACCGCAGAAAATCACCGTTGCATCGGTCACCCCTCTGCGGTCGCGAAAACGTATCACAGTCTGCGCTTCTGATGGCTGCACAGACAAGCCTTAGTATTTTGGCCATAACTTTCTCTACAGAAGTCCAAATTATAATTTCTTTACCTTTCTGTAATCTAGACACGAAGGGCTACAACTTTCTTTCTGAATAATCTCAAAATTCCTTGTAGATTAAATGATATAGGCTTCCGAAGTCAGACCAATAAACCTGCAGATTCTTCATGACCGCATCCGCAAACCATTTTCCACTACAGCGGAAATTCCACCACTGCAGCGAAATATCACCGCTGACAGTAGTCCTTTTGGCTCTGGGGTGATCATGTTCCCTCCGCCCCCTCCCCCTCCCCCCCCCCCACCCACGATCCGGAACAACTTCCGAGTGCCGAAATGTCTGAACTCGCTCAAAACTCACCCTGAAACTCATCCAAGGCCCCCGAAACATCAACCAAATGTAGCAGCACATCCCATAACATCATACGAACTTAGCCCCACTCTCAAATCACTTCAAATAACTCTAAAAACATGAATCAGATGTCCAAACACATGAAAATCACTATGAACTTCAAGAACCTCTGGAATTACAACCAAGCGTCCGAACAATATCAAATCAACTCCGAACGACACCAAATTTTGCAGGCAAGTCCCAAATAACATAACGGAGTTGTTCCAACTTTTGGAATCGCATTCCAATCTCGATAACACAAAAGTTCACTATGGGTCAAACCTCTCCGTTTTCTAAACTTCAACTTTTCCAACTTTCACCGAAATGCCTCAAATTACCCTACGGGCCTCTAAATCCAAATATGAACACACGCCCAAGTCCAAAATCACCATACAAAGATACTGACATCATCCAAAACTCATTCCGAAGTCGTTTACTCAAAAGTCAAATTCTGGTCAAATTCTCTTCGCTTAAACTTCCAGAACTATATTCCTTCTTTCCAATTCGACTCCGATTCATTCGGAAACTGAATGCAACCCTGTACACAAGTCGATATACATAATGTGAAGGTTCTCTTGAGCTCAAACTGCTGAACCGGATGCAATTGTTCAAAATGACCAGTCGGGTCGTTATATCCTCCTCTACTTAAACATATGTTCGTCCTCGAATGTGCTCGAAGTCGTCCCAAAGCCATCGAACCACTGCATGAGATCCTCATACATACACCCGGGGGTGTTCCCCCATCACCCAACCCATGCAGAACTAACGATGCCACTTAACTGAAGGTCTCATCTCCTCTTTAGTCCATAACCTTAGAACAAAACCCAAACCTCAACATCTGAAATTCATCATAGGACCCGAATTCCACATCATCACACTGAATACACCTGAACAAGCTGAATCGAGCCAAAAATTCCAACCCAGAATACAATCACATGCTGATCCACGCAGCTCAAATACCCGAAGCAATAACCTCTGACCACCATAGCTGCTCAAATAACACTTTGGATGTTGGCAATACAATACAACCTTGTTCAGGTCTTCCACAACACTGCCCATGATAAAGAAACATGCGAAAACTCATAGTCATTCATGAAATCAACAAGTCAAGAAATTCTCTCGCCCACCAAGGGCCATCACCCAAATCTTAGCAGAAACACCCTCTTACTTCCAAACACTCCTTACCCTCAATACCATAGTACCAATCTTAGGTTTCAGAATCTTATCTCCACCAATACAAGAAGCCCAACTAACAACTCATCACGAAACCACACGGATTCTCACACTACACCGTTTGTATACCAAACCAGCAATAACTCAATTATGCGGCACAAATAAAGGAAAGCAAAGTAGAAGAATTATCTAACAAGTACAACATATGTGACACAAAAGTATAGTTTTTTATCAAATCGTCCCACAGAGGGAAAACACAACACCAAATAAACACAAAGGAAGGGTATCCTACATAACATCTTATGCGGCGTGCAGTCCGCTCCTAAATACCCATCAAGCCAAAATGCTTGGGTTCACTAACCATATGAATACTGATATTAAGTACAACAGAGCACACAAATAAAACTATGAGAAAAATGAATAACAGTAATAAGACATAAAAGAAGCAAGCACAACTAAGGTGCAATGAGCAAATCAACATCACGAGGGCTATCCCGCCCACATCGCCATAAGGCCCGAATGGAATCATAACATGCGTGGAGAATAGTCATACAACCTCACAACTCATCACAATATAAGAGGGCAGCACATAACATAGGCCAGAGGCACAAATAATGTCCATTCTGCCTGATAACATAACCAAAATGACAATCTCATAGGAGCACACAAACTTAACATGATACAAGATACATATTCTCATTGAGCTTTCACATTGTCTCAACCAAATCTTGATCCTTCCCAATTAGATAAATATACTTCAAAAAGGTCCACAACAACTCGTCGATAATGCATGCTATTAACCATCCCATTCTCAATATTTTTTCAAAATCCGCAAACAATAAATAGTCCATATATGAGGGCATCTAGCCCCAAACCTCAGGAATACCAAAATTTCCATACCCAACTCAACAATGCAAATCGAATGGATGGTATATCACTCACACCCTATCATTCTGCTGAAGGACTCATATAGAACTTCTGGCCTCGTAACAAAACATGGACCTCGAAAGCCTCAAAACTCAATAATCACCATGCTACTAGTCACTCACCCGCAAACCAAAACTCAAGGTCATTTCCAAAAGTGCACACTCTTCACATATGATAGCCAACAATGCCACACTCTGTTAATTCCAAATACTGATCCAGGAGAAAACCTCAATGCACCACATATTCCTTACTCCCATAATAGACTGTCAACTCAAGCCATTGCCAAACCACTGAGAACCCTCCGAGGTCCTCCCGCACGCAACTAAGCTATCAGGACTGCACCTCCCCAACTCAACCGAGTCGCACAGACCTTCCAATCCAAGAGTGTTGCCACAAATGCCAGTAGAGAATTCCCATTCAAAAGGACCAATTACTTCCATTGCTATGCTGACCCCATCACTATTGAACTGACCCATTTCTTCGGATAGTCGATAAGCAATATCCCACATCAAAGCCCCAATATCATTCCCTGCAAGATCTCAGTCTTTAGTTATATACAAATTTCGGAAACCTTCCAATACCACTTATATACATACCTCAGGCCAAAACTGATGTAAATCTGACTCTGCAATCTGAACGCCGCTAGTGGACTCCTCCACTTAGCGCAAAGCCATGGAAACAACATTTGATGATCCGCAAAACTAACTTTTGTAGGTCGCACAACACCAATCACAAGGTACCCCAATACCACCAGCCGTCCTCAATCAACATCCACCTCGAGACCTTGCCACAATTGCGATGATTAGTCAACCAATTAAACCTTCCCAAGCTCGCACTTATCAACCAGATGTCGGAAACAGTTGCGCCTCCATATGAACAATTGAATAGTCTTGCAATACCTTTGTATCTTTAGTCTGGGCGACACATTGAGACAATTCCTGAGCATCCCTAACTCCTTCGTAGCTCGTTTGTAGCATCACGAACCACTGGTGCATAGCGGACACTGAAAGCGTAATATCATACATGAGTGGATGTAGAGGAACATAAGTTATATACTTCGAGCTGAATCAATATCGCACGATAAGGAATAAAAGAAGTGAAATTTCCTAACAATTCTATAGCCTCTCGAAGATAAGTACAAACGTCTCCGTACCAATCTACAAGACTCTACTAAACCTGTTTATGACTCGTAGCACCTATGAACCTAGGGCTCGGATACCAACTTGTCACGACCCAAAAATCCCTCTGAAGGGGTCGTGATGGCGTCTAGTCTCTAAACTAATTAATCCTAACATTAACTGAGATAACATTGATATTTGCTAACTTTAATTTAAATAACTCTTAACCAATTCCAATTCCCAAAATCGGTGGTACAAGTCACAAGCCTTTCTAAGAGTAGTTATACAAAATAAATACATCACTGTTCCGAAAAAAAGGAACAAATGAAAATAAGTACAAATGAAGGTGACTCCGAGGCCTGTGAACGCTGCAGCAGGTTTACCTTGAGTCTCCACCATAACGACCCGCACAGCTACTACCGATCAAATACCTGGATCTGTACACAAAAATGTACAGAAATGTAGTATGAGCACATCACAATGGTGCCCAGTAAATATCAAGTCTAACCTCGGTAGGGAAATGAGGAGGGACAGTCCAGACATCTGCTGGTCAAATAAATCAAACAGGATATGATAATAAACTATCAACCTAAAGATGACAAAGTAATATCAACAGCATGGAAAGAAAAACTACAATCAGTAGAAACAATAAGGGAAGCACGGATGGAAATAAAAGATAACCAAGTAAATTAACACCAACATAGCTGGAACACAAACAAGTAAAAATGTACTCAAATAAGGAATGCAATGTCAGCTCAATAAATCATATCATTTCTGATACACAATTTCAGCCATCTCAAACTCGATGTCTCATTACATAACATAAAGTGGAGTACAATTGCTAAACCAATTAGGAACATAGCAAGAAAAAATGAAGTTATTTTTATAAATCATTTGGATAAAGAAAGTACCATTTTCAATTAAAGTAAAACATCGAATGAATTATTACCTTTAACAAGGGATTTAATAAATTAACTTAGTAGAAATTCCATTTTTAAGTAAAATACAATCTCAGACGATTTAAGAAAATTTAATTGAGTAACTAATTGAATTGAAGATGAAATAATTGTTGAAATTTGAAGTATTGAAAAATATGTATATAAATACGGCGAAGTATTGCAAACACTATAGAGTTCCATCACAAAGGATCACAGCGGTAAAGGAATCTGAACAGTTAAAACACTTGAATTGGTAACAACAAATAAACATAGCAAACAGAAAGTGCACGACATCACCCCTCGTGCTTTTACTCTCGTTCTCACCATTAGAATCAATATTCACTTTTATTCTTTCTTGTTGCGGCGTGCAACCTATCCCAATCATATAATACTGTTGGGGCGTGCAACCCGATCCCAATTATATAATGATGTTGCGACGTGTAACCCAATCCCAATATTCAAATCAACACTAATCATAAAGAATCCCGGCAAGGGAACAATAGTATAACAACAATATCCTGGCAAGGGAAACAATATCATAAACAGTAACATCCTTACAAGGGAAACAATATCATAAACAATCCAATCACAAGGAATTCCACCACCAAGAGTATGAATATACAGCAACAAGAAAATCACGGAAAAACCAAGAAGCGCATAACCTTATCAAAACAACAAGACATAATAGGCACATGATAACTACACAAACAACCACATCAATTTTGACACATAGCATATATTCACGAGTTCATAGAAGAATTCATAATTAAGAGATAACAATACGATAAGGAGAACAATCACTTCAATTAAGGCAAATAAGGGCCAAGTAACAAGTTGGGGGTTTAAGGAAAGCTAACAACATTGTATGAAGCTTATAGAGGTAATTTAAGCAATTAGGAAATCCAATCATGACGAAATACTTCCCACATAATGAACATAAGGATCTAAAAACCCTAAAGGCAAGTTTCCCAAAAATAAGTTCAAGCACACACTCGTTACCTCACGTGCACGGACTACAATTAGCATAGAAGACTAAAATTCTTAGGGGAAGTTTTCTGCACAAGGTTAGGCAAATACTTACCTTAATTTTTCCAATTCAATACTCACTTTAGCTTTTCCTTTACCAATTCATCAACGCTCGGCTCAATCTAGGCAAAAATGACTTGAATATATCTAACAATGCAAGAGAAAGCAATTCTAATTAACAAAACTATGATTCTTATACAATTTTTAAAAAGTCAATTCCCCAGGCCCGCACCTCAGAAACCGAGAAAATTTACAAAAACCGAATAACCATTCAGATACGAGTTCACCCATACAAAAATTATCCAATTCCGATACCATTTGGTCCTTCAAATCATCATTTTATATTTTTGAAAGATTTCACAATTTTTCCTAGATTCCACCCCAAATCATGAATCATATGATGAATTCAATGATAGATTCTGTATTTTAGCCAAATCCGAGTTAGAATCACTTACCCCGATGAATTTCTTGAAAAACCTTCAAAAAATCGCCAAGTCCCAAGCTCTCTAGGTCAAAATATGAAATAAAACCTAAATCCTGTATTTATAGTGCACCTCCTAGATTTCCATCACCGATGACCGTAGAAAATCACCGTTGTAGCGGTCACCCCTCCGCGGTCGCAAAAAAGTATTGTAGTCCGCGCTTCTGGTGGCTGCACAGACAGGAGTTAGTATTTTGGCCATAACTTTCTCTACAGATGTCCAAATTAATTTCTTTACTTTTCTAGAAACTCGACATGAAGATATACAACTTTCGTTTTTGAATCATCTCAAAATTCCTTGTAGATCAAAAGATATAGGCTTCCGAAGTCGGACCAACGAACCTACAGATTCTTCATGACCGCGGTCGCGAACCATTTTCCACTACAGCGGAAATTCCACCGCTGACAGCGGTCCTTTTGGCTACTGGGGTGATGATTTACCGCTGTCCCCCCCCCCCACGATCCAGAACAACCTCCGAGTGCCAAAATGTCCAAACTCGCTCAAAACTCATCCAAGGCCCCCCGGAACCTCAACCAAATGTAGCAGCACATCCCATAACATCATACGAACTTAGCCCCACTCGCAAATCATTTCAAAAAATGCTAAAACCACGAATCAGATGCCCAAACACATGAAAATCACTATGAACTTCAAAAACCTCTAGATTGCAACCAAGCGTCCGAACCATATGAAATCAACTCCAAACGATACCAAATTTTTCAAGCAAGTCCCAAATGATATAACGGAGTTGTTCCAACTTTCAAAATTGCATTCCAACCTCGATAACACAAAAGTCAACTATGGGTCAAACCTCTCCATTTTCCAAACTTCAACTTTTCCAACTTTCACTGAAATGTCTCAAATTACCCTACGGGCCTTCAAATCAAAATCTGAACACACGCCCAAGTCCAAAATCACCATACGATGCTACTGACATTATCCAAAACTCATTCCGGAGCCATTTACTCAAAAGTGAAATTCTGGTCAAATTCTCTCTGCTTAAGCTTCTAGAACTATATTCCTTCTTTCCTATTCAACTCCGATTCATCCGGAAACTGAATCCAACTCTGTACACAAGCCGATACACATAATGTGAAGATTTTCTTGACCTCAAACTGCCGAACCGGATGCAATTATTCAAAACAATCAGTCGGTCGTTATAGTGGACCTCCACAAGGTCCTCCCTAGCCGGAACCTTCTCGACATGAGGAGGAATATTGTACGCAGATAAGAGCTCATTTATTTGAGTTGGCCTGGTCTCAGAGATCACCGGGGTGGGGGAAAGGACAGGTTCTTTGTGGAAATCATTCATGGACATTGGGTTTTGGGGGAGTATCTCCTCTACTGTGGGGAAGCTATCTCCTTCATCAACCGCTACATCCTCGCTACCGGAAAGAGGGGCCATAGACAACAGCATGGTGTTGTAAACCTCATCACGTGTACGGTGGGTTCGAGGCGTCTTGGTATTAAGGTGTGTGCCGATAAACCTAGAATAAATAGCGGTGACTGAACGGAAAGATGAGAAGCAAAGCTACCGAAATTGAGCTAAAAACTAAAGAGGATGACTAGAGGAGGCAATATATACACAAGGAAGGAAATGGCTAAAAGTTCCTCAAAAAACAAAACCTTCACCTATTTGTAGGGTTGGATGGTGCGAGAATCGAAGTGGAAGACCGCCAAGTGGCAAGCAATCAGACTTTGTCTTGGGAAGGTGTATAATGATGACGCACGTGGGAGTGACGTCACACCTCGATAAAGTAAGAGATACATTATAAAGTAAAAAGGGAGAGAAACAAAAGATTTGTCTTATTCGCTTTACTCAAGCACATGTTGTTTAACTTTCATCCATAGATCTAAAGATTCCACATTCATTTTGGCTACATATTCCTTTACACCATCAGAAAGAGGAGATACCCAATCACACAATCATTGGGTGACAGTTCCTTAATACTATAACTATCGTCATTTCTTGCATTCATTGCACATTTATGATATTATATTTCTCGTCTATCATAGAATATTGAATGTATTAATTGACGCTTTTATATTTCTCCTACTACACAAGAATCTCATTATATTTGGTGTAGAATTTATTAAGCTCAACTAGGATTCACCCCCATTAATTTGTTATTAATTGGTTTAGTAATTACTTTCTCAAACAGGGTTAATATATTTCTGAGTGACAGAGCATGCTAAAGTTTTTCACTACTATTAGTATATATAAATTAAACTTTGGAAAAATTGTATGTGTATATATATAGTCACACACACTCTACCTGTGAGTCATATAGGCCAAGGAACATTTGATAAGCACCAGTTGTAGGACCTGGGCTTGGCCCCAGTTCAAGAACTGGATTGGGAATTTTTCCTTCCTATACTATATATGAAATTGTATTACTCTCCTTAATCAAGTTTTAATTTAATTACATGGTCATATATAATTTACCAATTATATACAAATAAGTTTTAAATGAGTATCCCTTTATTGTAGGAATTGAATAAGGAATATCAGTTATTTCCCCATCACCTGCCCCCCCCCCCCACCTCTCTCTCTCTCTCTCTCTCCGTCTCCGTATCTCTCCTTCTCTGTTTTTTCCCAAATTTTTCTTCTTTTGATGTTCTCTTTTTTTATGCTTTGTTGTTGTATAGAGTTTTAATGAAATCTATCAATGGATTCAATCGTTTTACTATAGAGTTTTAACCTAGCAATTTTCATTCATGTTGCACAATTGATGTTAGAATAAAAATTGTCAATCCATAAATTTTGAAGGTGTTTGATTCTCCACAATTAACAGCCACTAAAAAGCTTCCAAGCTTTAAATTCGAATTTAAATTTTTAAAAACTATTATTTATTTGGATTGAGTGTTGTTGCAAATAATTGAGAATATTTTTTGGAGTTTATATCTCAATTTTGCGGGTGTTTGGTGAAGATTAGACTTCATTTTCACCGAATTTCTGATTGAAAATCAAAGAAGAAGAAGAAGAAGAAGAAGAAGAAGAAGACATGGCATACAATATAGTTACGAAAATGTAGTAAAGTTGTATTATAGTTGTATGTAAATTGTATTTAAGTTGTCTTTATGTTGTAGTTATATATATTTTTATTTGAATGTTGTATAAAAGTTGAAAAATAATTGTATAATATGTGAATCTTTGTATGAAATTTGTATTTAAGTTATAAATACTATCTTTTTATATAAATTTGTTGATATGTATCAAAAATTGCATAAAAAATGAAGTTTTGACTGAAATTTCAAAGAGGAAGAAGAACATGCCACATACAAAATATATACAATTAATATACAAAATACATACAAAAGACATATTGTATAAAATTTGTATTTAAGTTGTATGATGTTGTAATTGTATTTAACTAGGTAAAAACAATGTATGAAACTTGTAGATAAGTTATAAATAAGTTTTATACTATATAATTAGTTATATAAAATTTATTTTTAGTTTATATGTAGTTGTAGATATATCAAATTTGTAAGAAGTTATTTTTAATTTATATATTGTTGCCATACAAATTTGTATGATGTTGTGTCACTTAAAATATCATTTATCACATGAATTTTTTTTATTTCATTAGTAAGTGGTAGAATAAAATAAAAAAACATTCCATTGTCACTAAATAAATATTGAAAAAATAAACAATAGCAAATTTCAACCAAACAGTGTATGACGATGACAATTAATGTGATGACCCAAAAGGTCATCACTAATTTTAGAAATGTTGTGTTCTAAGGCCTTAAAACCTTTTTCTGTCTCACATCAATTTGCGTTCGCAATTCGGCTGCATATCCGGAAAGCCATTATATGAAAATCTATGAAAAATGATAAAGTTTACTTTTAAAATAAATTTAAGTTGACTTCGGTCAATATTTTGGGTAAACGGATCCGGACCCATGATTTGACGGTCCTGGAGGGTCCGTAGAAAAATATGGGATTTGGGCGTATGCCCGGAATCGAATTCCGAGGTTCCAAGCACGAGAATGAATTTTTAAAGAAAATTATTTCCTGGAATATATATGAGTTTTTAGAAATGAAATATGTTTGAATTTAATGGTATCGGGCCCGTATTTTGGTTTCGGAGCCCGGTACAGGTCTTATATGTGATTTAAGTTGAGCCTGTGAAATTTGGTAAGAAATGGAGGTCATATGACGTGATTCAGAACCTTAGTTGTAAAATTTGAAACTTTGAAAGTTCTTGAGATTTTTTTTTATTTTGATGCTAAATTCATAGTAGTTGATGTTATTTTGATGATTTAATTGCATGAACAAGTCTGTATGATGTTTTTAGGTTAGTGTGCATGATTAGTTTGGAGCCCCGAGGGCTCGTTTAAGTTTTGGATAGGCCACAGAGTGAATTTGGACTTTGGAAATTGCTGGTATGTTGCAGGTCTGCAGGCTTCACATTTACAAAGCCTGGCTCGCAAATGCGAGAAAGTATCACACTGGGTCACAAATGCGACAAAATTTTTGCATTTGCGAAGTTAGCAGGTTTTGAAGGGGTTCGCAATTGCGAACCCTGGTCGCAATTGCGACATCTACGACCTGCAAATTCATAACTTAGCCGAAAATCTTTCATTTTTCAAACCCTTTCAAAACCTAAACACATTTGGGTGATTTTTCAAAGACAAGTACTCTTCCAACTCAATTATAAGTCATTTCTAACTCGTTTTCATTAATCCTTAATATTATTTCACATGATTTCAACTCAAAATCAAGAGTTTTCATGGGGGAAATCGGGTGTTTTGGGTAGAACCTAGGTTTTTCAATTTTTGGGGATTTGGACCTCGATTTGAGGTTCGATTTCAAAACAAATTATATATTTGGGTTCGTGGGTGAATGAGTAATCGGGTTTTGGTTCGAACCATGGGTTTTGACCATGTGGACCCGGGGTCAATTTTTGACCTTTTGGAAAAAATTTTAGAAAACCTATTTTCATGCATTAGAATTGGTTCATTTAGCAGTTATTGATATAGTTAAGTAACTTGTGGCTAGATACAAGTGAAGTGGTGGTGGAATCAAGTGGTAAAGCGATAGTTGAGGCTTGAATTGTGTTCGTGGAATCGAGGTAAGTGTTTGGCCTAATCTTAGCTTGAGGGATTAGGAGTTGTGTCCTATTTTCTATGTGTTAGTTGTTGAGTACGACGTATAGTCATGGTGACGAGTGTCTATACGTTGGTGTCAAGCATACCCGTGACTCTTATACTATGATTAATGTGACTCCGTTTGTATTGTTCATGCCTTATGTGATGATTTCTATTGTTGAGCAAGGCTTGTGGAAGTAATATTGATATTTGAATATTGAAGAGCGTTGGCTCAAGTTGTAAAATGATTTGTGGAAGTATAATTGGCAATTGAACCTTTTAGAACATTGGCTCAAATTGTGAATTGAGTTGTGAAGTAAATGTGAAAAAGAAAAGAGGATTATGATATTGTCTCCCTGACTCGGATGTTGTTGTTTTAATGTTATCTCCTTTGTGGGGATGTTATTGTCTTGATTGGCTCAAATTGTGAATTGAGTTGTGAAGTAAATATGAAAAAGAAAAGATGATTATGATATTGTTTCCCTTGTCGGGATATGATTGTTGTGCTATTGTTCCCTTGCCGGGATTTTATTGTGAATTTGTTGATTCCCTTGCCCTTATTGCTTTTTGATTGTTGTTTGAGTGAGGAAGAGTGTTAAAGCATGAAGGGTGATTTCATGTATGATTTTTGTGAGGAAGAGTGTTAAAGCACAGAGGGTGATGCCGTGTATGATTTTTGTGAGGAAGAGTGTAAAGCATGAAGGTTGATGTCGTGCATGATATTTGTCAGAGAGTGTAAAGCATGAAGGGTGATGTCGTGCCGCACAATGTACAATTCTGTGCCATGATATGAGTGTTAATGCGCGAAGTATCATTATGTGCCATGATCATGAGAGGTAAAAGCACGAAGGGTGATGAAGTGTCGATTTTATTGATTTTATGGTGAGGACGAGAGTAAACGTACGAAGGGTGATGTCGTGCACTTGTCTTTGATTTTTCTGATTTCTATTGATAATTGAGTTACGGTGTTCTTTACATTTAACTGTTGGTTTCTGTTGTTATTTGTTGTCCCCCCGCAGCATGATTCCCCCTTCCTATCTTTAATTGTTAACTTTTACTTTTATTTTCCGTTGTATATGATTTAACTTCACATGTTTATTTGGTAGTCTGGTCCTAGTCTCATCACTACTTCGCCGAGGTTAGGCTAGGCACTTACCAGTACATGGGGTCGGTTATGCTGATACTACACTCTGCACTGTGTGCAGATCTCGGTACTAGAGCTTACGGACCTTAGCTTTGGGTTGCTGCCTTCAGTCCATTCAGAGATCCGAGGTAGTCCTACAAGCCTTTGCAGGCTTTGGTGTCTCCTTCAATCCTTTCATCCAGTTTTATTTATGTATTTCTGAGACAGTATTGTATTTATTTTTTTGGACCTTCATTTGTAGTATTCCTAGACTGTCTGTGAAATTGTGATACCAGTTCTGGGTAGTTTTTGTATGGATTGGTATTGGTATCTTTATTAAAATATTACATTTCAGTCTTCTGCTTATTAAATTTCGTTGTTTATCTAATGTTAGTTACTAATTGTTAAAGGATTAAAATGGAAAAAAGGTAAATAATTCAAATGGTCGGCTTGCCTAGCTTTCACTAGTAGGCGTCATCACGACTGGGAAATCCGGGTTGTGACAAGTTGGTATCAGAGCTGTAGGTTACTTGGGTCTCACAGTTTACGGACAAGCTTAGTAGAGTCTGAGAGATCGGTACGGAGACGTCTGTATTTATCCCTTAGAGGCTACAGAGTTAGGAAAAACTTCACATATAGTCTTTCCTATTGTGCGGTTTGGTTTCTCAATGCTAATTGAATTTCTACTCTATTCTTTCACAGATGGCGAGAACACGCGCTTCCTCATCCACTGATCAGCAGCCCGAGCCCCCAGCAGCAGTTCCCACGAGGGGCAGAGGGCGAGGCCGAGGTCGTGCTAGAGGCCGAAGCAGGGGTAGAGCTCAGTCTAGAGCAGCAGCACTAGCGGCGGAGCCTCAGGTAGAGTTTGATGATGAGGTTCTGGCCCAGACAGTTTCGGTGGGCTCGGCTCAGGTCCTAGAGGGGTTTATTGCTACCCAAGTACTCCAGGATGCTTTGGTCCGTCTAGTGGGCCTTATGGAGAGTGTCACCCGGGCAGGCTTACTTCCTGTAGCACCAGCCATCTCTCAGGCTGGGGGAGGAGCACAGACTCCCGTTACTCACACTCCGGAGCAGATGGCTCCCCAGTTTCAAAACTCCAGCAGCTCAGTCAGTTGGAGCAGCTCAGCTGGCTGTGGTAGCTCAGACCGGTGTTAGAGCAGATATATCTACTGATACCTTGTGGAAATTGGACATGTTCACCAAGCTCTTCACTACCACTTTCAGCGGTGCATCTTCTGAGGATCCCTAGGATTATTTAGACAGCTGTCATGAGGTTCTCAGGAACATGGGGATAGTGGAGACCAATGGGGTCGACTTTGCTACTTTTTTGTTTGTTTGGATCCGCCAAGACTTGGTGGAGAGATTATTGTTTGGCTAGACCAGTCGGGTCACCAGCTTTGACTTGGGAGCAGTTTCTCAGCTATTTCTGGAGAAGTTTCTCCCTATCACTCAGAGGGAGACCTATCGGAGGCAGTTTGAGCATCTCCAGTAGGGTTCTATGACTATTACTCAGTACAAGACCAGGTTTATTGATTTGTCCTGTCATGCTCTTCTTATACTTCCCACTGAGAGAGAGAGAGAGAGAGTGAGGAGGTTCATTGAGGGACTCGTTCAGCCTATTCGACTTTAGATGGTTAAGGAGACGGGGAGCGATATTTCCTTTCAGAATGCGGTCAATGTGGCCAGGAAGGTTGAGATGGTTCTATCACAGGGGGGTGGTCAGGGGTCTGACAAGAGGCCTTGTCATTCAGGCAGATTCAGTGGAGCCTCGTTTGGAGGCAGGGATACGTATGGTAGAGTCCATCCTTCTAGGCCTTTTCAGCCAGCACTTCAGGTTTCTCACGGTGCTTCAGGTGTCCATGGTTCTCAAATGCAGTATTCTAATCAGCAGTCCTACAGTGCACCACCAGTTCCTATCAGTACACCGCCGCTTTATAGTTTTCGGGGTAGTCATTCAAGTCGTCAAGGTCAGAAGTCTCAGCAGTTGAGGGCTTGTTATACTTGTGGTAATATGGGGAATATTGCTAGATTTTGCCCTCGAGCATCGAGCAGCTCTCAGCATTAGGGTTCCCGTGCCATAATTCAGGCACCGAGTGTTCCACAGCCCGCTCAGCCAGCTAAAGGTGGAGGTAGAGGTGCTAGAGGTGGAGGTAGAGGTACTAGAGGTGGAGGTCAAGTCGCTAGAGGTGGAGGCCAACCTACAGCAAGCCGTCCCAAAGATATAGTTCAGAGTGGTGGGCCCAGCCCTGATGTTATGCTCTTCCAGCCAGGCCTGAGGCTGAGGCTTCTGATGTAGTTATCACAGGTATTGTTCTGGTTTGTAGTAGAGATGCTTCAATTTTATTTGATCTAGGATCTACGTACTCCTATGTGTCATCTTATTTTGCACCGTATCTAGTCATGCCTAATGACTCTTTGAGTGCTCTTGTATATGTGTCTACACTGGTGGGTGATTCTATTGTGGTAAATCGTGTCCATCGTTTATGTATAGTTGTGATTGGTGGTCTTGAGACTTGAGTAGATTTGTTACTTCTAGACATGGTTAATTTTGATGTCATACTACGGATGGACTGGTTATCACCTTACCACGCTATCTTGGACTATCATGACAAGACTGTGACCTTAGCTTTGTCGGGTTTGCCTCATTTAGAGTGGAGAGGGACTCCTAGTCATTCTACCCATAGTGTTATCTCATATATGAAGGCTTGGTGTATGATCGAGAAGGGGTGTTTGGCCTATTTGGCATATGTTCGTGATTCTAGCGCTGAGGTTCCTTCTAAGGATTCTGTGCCTATCGTTTGTGAGTTTCCTGAGGTATTTCCTTTAGACCTGCCTGGGATGCCACCCGACAGGGATATTGACTTCTGCATTGATTTGGCTCCGGGCACCCAGCCCATTTCTATCCTGCCGTATCGTATGGCCCCGCCTGAGTTGAAAGAGTTGAAGGAGTAGTTGCAAGACTTGCTTGATAATGGCTTCATTAGGCCTAGTGTCTCGCCGTGGGGTGCGCCGGTGTTGTTTGTCAAGAAGAAGGACGGATCGATGAGGATGTGTATAGATTACCGGCAGTTGAACAAGGTGACAATCAAGAATAAGTATCCATTGCCGAAGATTGATGATTTGTTTGATCAGCTTCGGGGTGCCAAGGTATTTTCGAAGATTGACTTGAGATCTAGCTACCATTAGTTGAGGATTAGGGCATCCGATGTCCCTAAGACAGTCTTTCGCACTCGGTATGGGCATTATGAGTTCTTGGTGATGTCATTCGGGTTGACCAATGGCCCAACAACTTTTATGGATTTGATGAACCCAGTGTTTAAGCCTTACTTGGATTCATTCATGATAGTATTCATTAATGATATTTTGATCTATTCCCGCAGCCGGGAGGGGTATGAGCAGCATCCGAGAGTGGTTCTTCAGACTTTGAGAGATAGTCAGTTGTATGCTAAGCTTTCGAAGTGTGAGTTCTGGTTAAGTTCAGTTGCATTATTGGGTCATGTTGTATTAGCAGAGGGTATTCAGGTAGATCCGAAAAAGATAGAGCAAAAGAACTGGCCTAGACCTGCATCAGCCATAGAGATCCGGAGTTTCTTGGGTTTGGCAAGCTATTAATGTCGGTTTGTGGAGGGGTTTTCATCTATTGTAGCCCCGATGACCAGGTTGAACCAGAAAAGTGCCCAATTCAGGTGGTCGGACGAGTGTGAGGCGAGCTTTCAGAAGCTTAAGACAGCTTTGATTACTGCTCCAGTGTTGGTTTTTCCCACAGGTTTAGGGCCATATACAATTTATTGTGATGTATTTCATATTGGACTTGGTACGGTGTTGATGCAGGATGGCAAGGTCATTGATTATGCTTCACGACAGTTAAAGATTCATGAGAAGAATTATCCAGTTCATGATTTGGAGTTAGCAGCCATTGTTCACGCATTGAAGATTTGGAGGCATTATCTGTATGGCGTGTCATGTGAGGTGTTCACGGATTACAAGAGTCTACAATATTTGTTCAAACAGAAGGATCTAAATTTGAGGCAGAGAAGGTGGTTGGAGCTATTGAAAGACTATGATATCACCATCTTATATCATCCGGGAAAGGCCAATGTGGTGGCCGACGCCTTGAGTAGAAAGTCAGTCAATATAGGCAGTCTCACGTATATTCCGGTCGGTGAGAAACCACTTGCTTTAGATGTTCAGGCTTGGGCCAATCAGTTCGTGAGATTGGATATTTCTGAGCCTAGTCGTATGTTAGCTTGTACAGTCTCTCATTCTTCATTATTTGAGCATATTCGAGATCGGCAGTATGATGATCCTTATTTGTGTGTTCTTAGGGATATAGTGCGGCACAGGGGTGCCAAGTAGGTTACAGTTGGAGATGATGGAGTTTTGAGGCTGCAGGGTCGATTTGTGTGCCTAATGTGGATGGGCTCCGAGAGTTGATTTTAGAGGAGGCCCATAGCTCCCGGTACTCTATTCATTCGGGTGCTGCCAAGATGTATCAGTATTTGCGGCAGCATTATTGGTGGAGGAGGATGAAGAAGGATATGTTGCATATGTGGCTCGGTGTTTGAATTGTTAGCAGGTAAAGTACGAGCATCAGATACCTGGTGGTTTGTTGCAGAAGATCGAGATTCCTGAGTGGAAGTGGGAGTGGATCACTATGGACTTCATTGTTGGACTCCCGCGGACTCAGAGAAAGTTCGATGCAGTGTGGGTTATTGTTGATAGGTTGACCAAGTCAGCACATTTTATTCTGGTGGCAGTCTCATATTCTTTCGAGAGGTTAACTGAGATCTATATCCAGAAGATTGTCCATCTTCAAGTTGTGCCCGTGTCTATCATTTCGGACTGAGGTACGCAGTTTACCTCATATTTCTGGAGAGCAGTTCAGCGTAAGTTGGGCACACAAGTCGGGTTGAGCGCAATATTTCATCCTCAGACGGACGGGCAGTCCGAGCATACTATTCAGATTTTGGAGGATATGCTCCGAGCTTGTGTCATTGACTTTAGAGGCTTGTAGGATCAGTTTTTGCCTTTAGCAGAGTTTTCTACAACAACAACTACCAGTTGAGCATCTAGATGGCTCCTTATAAGGCTTTATATGGTAGGCGGTATCGGTCACCGGTTGGATGGTTTGAGCCGGGAGAGGCTCGGTTGTTGGGTATAAATCAGTACAGGATGTCTTGAACAAGGTCCGGATCATTCAGGATAGGCTTCATACAGCTTAGTCCAAGTAAAAGAGTTATGCCGACCGTAAGGTTCGTAATGTGGCATTCATGGTCGGCGAGCGGGTGTTGCTTCGGGTATCGCCTATGAAGGGCGTGATGAGATTTGGAAAGAAGGATAAGCTTAGCCCTAGGTTCATTGGCCCATTTGAGATTCTTGATCGAGTGGGAGAGGTGGCTTACAGACTTGCATGGCCGCCGAGATTATCAGTCATGCATCCAGTGTTTCATGTGTCCATGCTTCGAAAATAATATGGCGATCCATCCCACGTGTTAGATTTCAGCACTATCCAGTTGGACAAGGACTTATCCTATGAGGAAGAACCGGTAGCTATTCTATACTGGCAGGTTTGTCAATTTAGATCGAAGAGTTTCCCTTATGTTCGTGTTCATTGGAGAGGTCAGCCTGTTGAGGCATTGGCCTGGGAGTCCGAGTCCAATATGCGAAGCCGTTATCCCCATCTTTTCTCCGACTCTGGTACTTACTTCTTATGTCCGTTCGAGGATGAACTGTTGTTTCAGATGTGGAGAATGTGATGACCTTGTTTTAGAAACAAATTCTATGTTCCGAGACCTTAAAAACCTCTTTTTGTCTCACCTCGATTTGCATGCACAGTCTGGGTGCGTATCCGGAAATACATTATGTGAAAATCTGTGAAAAATGATAAAGTTTGCTTTTAAAATGAATTTAAGTTAGTTTCGGTCAAGATTTTGGGTAACGGACCCGGACCCATGATTTGACAGTCCCGGAGGTTTCGTAGGAAAATATAGGAGTTGGGCGTATGCCCGGAATCGAATTTTGAGGTCCCAAGCCCGAGAAATGAATTTTTAAAGAAAATTATTTTCTGGAATATATATATGAGTTTTTGGAAATGAAATATGTTTGAATTTGATGGTATCGGGCCCGTATTTTGGTTCTATAGCCCGATACAGGTCTTATATGTGATTTAAGTTGAGCTTGTGAAATTTGGTAAGAAACGGAGGTCATATGACGTGATTCGGAACTTTAGTTGTAAAATTTGAAAGTTTGAATGTTCTTGAGATTTTCTTTGATTTTGATGCTAAATTCATAGTTTTGATGGTATTTTGATGATTTGATTGCACGAGCAAGTCTGTATGATATTTTTAGGTTAGTGTGCATGTTTGGTTTGGAGCCCCGAGGGCTCAGGTGAGTTTTGAATAGGCCACGAAGTGAATTTGGACTTAGGAAATTGCTGGTATGTTGCAGGTCTGCAGGCTTCGCATTTGCGAAGCTTAGCTCGCAAATGTGAGAAAGTATCGCAAATGCGAAAGTCGACCTGGGCTGCCTTGGTCGCAAATGCGACTTTTGTATCGAATATGCGATATCGCATTTGCGAAAGGTCCCTCGCAAATGCGAAGGTGATCGGAATTGCACTGGGTCGCAAATGCGAAGATTTTGTCGCATTTGCGAAGTTAGCAGGTTTTGAAGGGGTTTGCAATTGCAAACCCTAGTCGCAATTGCGACATTTGCGACCTGCAAATTCATAACTTAGCCGAAAATCTTTCATTTTTCAAACCATTTCAAAACCTAAACACCTTTGGGCGATTTTTCAAAGACAAGTACTCTTTCGAATCGATTGTAAGTCATTTCTAACTCATTTTCATTAATCTTTAACATCTTTTCACATGATTTCAACTAAAAATCAAGGGTTTTCATGGGGGAAATTGGGTGTTTTGGGTAGAACCTAGGTTTTTCAAATTTTGGGGATTTGGACCTCGATTTGAGGTGTGATTTCAAAACAAATTATATATTTGGGTTCGTGGGTGAATGGGTAATCAATTTTTGGTTCGAACCTCGGGTTTTGACCATGTGGGCCTGGGGTCGATTTTTGACTTTTTGGGAAAAATTTTAGAAAACCTATTTTCATGCATTAGAATTGGTTCATTTAGCATTTATTGATATAGTTAAGTAACTTGTGGCTAGATACAAGCGAATTGGTGGTGGAATCAAGAGGTAAAGCGATAGTTGAGGCTTGAATTGTGTTCGTGGCATCGAGGTAAGTGTTTGGTCTAACCTTAGCTTGAGGGATTAGGAGTTGTGTCCTATTTGCTATGTGTTATTTGTCGAGTACGACGTATAGGCATGGTGACGAGTATCTATACGTTGGTGTCAAGCATGTCTGTGAGTCTTATACTATGATTAATGTGACTCTGTTTATAATGTTCATGCCTTATGTGATGATTTTTATTGTTGAGCAAGGCTTGTGGAACTAATATTGGTATTTGAATATTGAAGAGCGTTGGCTCAAGTTATAAAATGATTTGTGGAAGTATAATTGGCAATTGAACCTTATAGAGCATTTGCTCAAATTGTGAAGTAAATGTGAAAAAGAAAAGAGAATTATGATATTGTCTCCCTTGTCGGGATGTTGTTGTTTTAATGTTATCTCCCCTGCCGGGATGTTATTATCTTGATATTGCTTCCCTTGCCGGGATATGATTGTTGTGTTATTGTTCCCTTGCCGGAATTTTATTCTGAATTTGTTGATTCCCTTGCCCTTATTGCTTTGTGATTGTTGTTTGGGTGAGGAAGAGTATTAAAACACGAAGGGTGATGTCGTGTATGATTTTTGTGAGGAAGAGTGTAAAGCACGAAGGGTGATGTCGTGTATGATATTTGTGAGAGAGTGTAAAGCACGAAGGGTGATGTCATGTCGCACGATGTACAATTTTGTGCCATGATATGAGTGTTAATGTGTGAAGTATCATTCCGTGCCATGATTATGTAAGGTAAAAGCACGAAGGGTGATGTCGTGCCGATTTTATTGATTTTATAGTGAGCACGATATTAAAAGCATGAAGGTGATACGGTGCACTTGTCTTTGATTTTCCTGATTTCTATTGATAATTGAGTTACGGTGTTCTTTACATTTAACTGTTAGCTTCTGTTGCTATTTTTTGTCCACCACAGCATGATTCCCTCTTCCTATCTTTAATTGTTAAGTTTTGCTTTTATTTTTTGCTGTATATGATTTAACTGCATAGGTTTATTTGGTAGTCTGGTCCTAGCCTCGTCACTACTTCGCCGAGGTTAGGCTAAGCACTTACCAGCACATGGGGTCGGTTGTGCTGATACTACACTCTGCACTATGTGCAGATCCCGGTACTGGAGCTTATGGACCTTAGCTTTGGGTTGCTGCCTTCAGTCCATTTAGAGATCCGAGGTAGTCCTGCAGGCGTCCGCAAGCCTTGGCATCTCCTTCTATCCTTTCATCCTGTTTCATTTATGTATTTCCGAGACAGTATTGTATTTCTTTTTCGGACCTTTATTTGTAGTATTCCTAGACCGTCTATAAAATTATGACATCAATTCTGGTAGTTTATGTATGGATTGGTATTGACATCTTTATTAAAATATTACATTTCAGTCTTCCGCTTATTAAATTCCGATGTTTATCTAATGTTGGTTACTAATTGTTAAAGGATTAAACTGAGAAAAAGGTAAATAATTCAAATGGTCAGCTTGTCTAGCTTTCACTAATAGGCCCCATCACGAATCCCGAGGGTGGAAAATCCGGGTCGTGACAATTAAGGAAGTAAATTCTTGTAAAATTCATAGAGCCAAGTTTTGTTAAAAGCAATTAAGGCGGCAGAATTTTTTTGACATTTCCTTATCGCTCTAAGAAGATTTCACCTTCATTTTACAAGCAATTAAGGAAGAAGAAAAATAAGGAAAGAGGAGAGGAGAAAAAAAGGAAAAGAGTGTAACTGAATCTCTTAATTTAAGGCACTAATAATTGATTATATTTGGAGAGAGGCGGCAGAGAATAGGGAAAGAGCTATTTTTTGTTACCCCCCCCCCCCTCTCTTCGTCTCCCTATCTCTCCTTCTCTGTTTTTTTTTTTCAAATTTTTCTTCCTTTGATGTTCTCTTTTTTTATGCTTTCTTGTTGTATAGAGTTTTAATGAAATCCATCAATGGATTCAATCGTTTTATTATAAAGTTTTAACCTAGCAATTTCCTTTCATGTTGCACAATTGATATTCGAATTAAAATTGTCAATTAATAAATTTTTAAGGCGTTTGATTCTCCACCATTGACATCCATTAAAAAGCTTCCAAGCTTTAAATTTGAATTTTCAAAAATTATTATTTGTTTGAATTGGGTGTTGTTGCAAACAATTGAGAATATTTTTTGGAGTTTATATCTCAATATTTAGGGTGTTTGGTGAAGATTAGACTTGATTTTCGCCGAATTTCTGATTGAAAGAAGAAGAAGAAGAAGAAGAAGAAGAAGAAGAAGAAGAAGAAGAAGAAGAAGAAGAAGAAGAAGAAGAAGAAGAAGAAGAAGAAGAAGAAGAAGAAGAAGAAGAAGAACACATGGCATACAATATACCTACGAAATTGTAGTAAAATTGTATTATAGTTGTATGTAAATTATATTTAAGTTTCTTATGTTGTAGTTATATATATTTTTATTTGAATGTTGTATGAAAGTTGAAAAATAGTTGTATAATGTATGAATCATTGTATGAAATTTGTATTTAAGTTATAAATACTATTTCTTTACATAAATTTGTTGATATGTATCAAAAATTGTATAAAGAGATAAAGTTTTGATTGAAATTTCAAAGAGGAAGAAGAACACACTACATACAAAATATATACAAATCATATACAAAATACATACAAAAGACATATTGTATAAAATTTATATGAAAATTATATTTAAGTTGTATGATATTGTAATTATATTTAACTAGGTAAAAATAATGTATAAAAGTTCTAAATAAGTTATAAATAAATTTTATACTATATAATTAGTTATATAAAATTTATTTTTAGTTTATATGTAGTTGTAGATATATCAAATTTGTAAGAATTTATTTTCAATTTATATGTTGTTGTACCATACAAATTTGTATGATGTTCTGTCACTTAAAATATGATTTATCACATGAATTTGTTTTATTTCATTAGTTAGTGATAGTATAAAATAAAAATAACATTCTATTTTTACTAAATAAATATCGAAAAATAAAACAATAGCAAATTTCAACCAAACAGTGTATGACGATGACAGTTAAGGAAGTAAATTCTTGTAAACTTCATAGAGCCAAGTTTTGTTAAAAGCAATTAAGGCGGTAGAAATTTTTTGATATTTCCTTATCGCTCTAAAAAGATTTCACCTTCATTTTACAAGCAATTAAGGCAGAAGAAAAATAAGGAAAAAGGAGGGAAAAAAAGAAAAAGAATGTAATTGAATCTCTTAATTTAAGGTACTAATAATTGATTAAATTTGGAGAGATGCGGCAGAGAATAAGGAAAGAGGAGAGGAGAGAAAAAAGGAAAAAACTATAATTAAATTCCCTAATTTAAGCCACTAATAATGGATTTTATATAATTTGTAGTGATTCTTATTTAGAGCGGATAATATACAAAACTAAAATAATTTTAGTAAATAAATTTCAAATATTGTATAGGAAGAAAAAACTCCCAAATGGATTGTTGTAGGGTCATGAGCCTAAAGTTAATTGATTTGGGCAATTTTTAGAAAGGCATTACTCATATTTGTAAGGGATTATTGCACAAATAGCCAGCCAATTTTGTTGTTTACTTTTTCTAGCATTTTGAAAAAGAGGATCAAATTCTCCGAATTTTAAAATTATTGACCACAAGTTAACCAAAATAAGGCAACAAATCTTCAAAAGCGAGGGTGCAAGTTGTGCTGCTTAAGCTATCAGAGTTAGATCAACGACCCACATTTTTGTAATGTGATATTGACTTAATTTTGAGGGCAGATCCATCTTGAATCATGACTGTTTCTTTCTAATGATATCATCAAGATAGTCTTGTCAATTTTGAAAGAGTCAACTTATGGATATATAGATAGTCATCTACATCATTTAATTCATATTTGTTAGTAAAATTGCTATTTTATCTAATTGCTATCCGAATTATTAGTTGTGGCACTAGATATTTCTTAAAACTATTTCACTCAGTTTAAGGGTGAAACTTCTAAACATCGTAAAAATCATAATAGTGGACTCTTTCCCATCATAGAAAATCTTCTAGAAATGTTACACTCAGTGGAAGGAAATTTTAGACACGTCAAATTTTGTCACCTAATTAACCTTCAAATGATTTAGCAAAATCCACTAAAAGCTTTTCCCCTTTTTCGTGTCAAGATAAAATTGAACCATCCTGCAGTCTACAGAGATTTTCTTAATTGCAGTCAAAGATAGAACTGTAATTAATAACTACGTCAACTTAATTAATTTAACTCTACATCTCATAATTTTAGCACTTGAGAAGAGTCGAATCATTTGAGGATGATCCAGCATGTCCCATATTCAAGCTTGGTCTTCCTAGTGTAAATTCAAGATTAACCAATGTATCAGAAGAAGTTGAGTTATCGGCTGGCTCAATAACTTTCATCTGCACAAATCCAATTACAAAAAATTAACATACATACTTATAAATTTAGGTCCTCAACATATAGGGAAAAAAATCTATATTCCAATAATAATATGGAAATTAACTTACATTTGAATAGATGTGAGGATAAGGAAATGCCCTTTCTCTATTTGAGTGGCTCCATGCATTTGTCTCAGTCATAAATGAAGATGGAATTCTGCTAATTTGTTTAAGATAAAACATGTTAGTACGTAAGACAAGAATTTCAATTTGAAACACTATTAGGGTTTTTCTTGGACTTATAGAGGTTTAGGTGGTGCAATCAAGATTGTGGGCAACATCTATATATCTAACGTAGTGACATGCATTTTGCCTGTACATGCTAGGTATATGGAGCAACGGTAAAGTCCTATAGGTCACGTGTTCGGGTCGTAGAAGCAGACACTAATGGGTAGGACGTCTACATCATACTCCTTATAGTACGGCCCTTTCCCGGATTCAGTGTGAACACGAAATACTTTGTACACCAGTTAGCCCTATGCTAGGTATATATATGGACCATTAGAAAGTTGAAAAATGAACACCAAAATGAAGACGTAAATGGCATGTTAGAATATGAAGTATATTAATGAGTTAAGAGCATGTTTTAGATGATTTAAGGAGGGTACTAGTATATGCTAGATCGAATTAACTGATAGACTAAAGCAGTGTTTAATACTCCAATGGATTACTTATGATTAATGTAAATAATTTTGGTTTTGGCATGGCCGTCCATGAAAGAAGTCAACAAAGTTCATCCAAAAAGAACATTGAATTAATAATCTCGCATAACAATATATGGGGCAAATACAGGACCCCTACCAATCCGAATTGAAGTGTACCCAAGTGGCACCCTAGCTAGTATACAATTTGGAGATTTGAGCCAAACGGCCTGCTTGACTTTTTAGAAACACCTCTCACTTATAGAGATCGGTGCTTAAATCAATTACCCTTCTTCCCCAATAAAAACAAGTCCCTTCCCTTTCAGCTAATGTAATATCTCTGATACATATGATCTGCCATTTTAATCAAGTGAATTTCATTTAGAATATTTGATGTTTTAAAAAATAGTGTAGTGTTGATTAATTACGATATTTAAATGAGATAAATGGTAATTGAAAAGACAAATATGTAAACCGGATAGAAATAAATAGTAGTACTAGCTACTCTCTCAGGTCCATAATGAGTGACATTTTGGCATTTGACACGCATTTTAAGAAAATACTAACTCCTAAATTAACCTTAATTAAAATTTGCATATTGTTAACTTGACACATTGAGATATGTAAATAAGTACAAATTTTGAAAAAAACAAAGTTAATTTTTTCTTGATTATGCAAAAGATCATTTATTTTGAATTAAAATAATAATGTCAAAAAAGCCACCTATTATGGACCAGCGGGAGTAGTGGATTTTGATTCCAAACATTATAGCAATAGGATAGGATTTCACACGTAACTCACAACTCTCTAAACCTAGAAGCCCTTGTACATTATTCACCAAGATCAAGATACTTAGAGCCGTAGAGTATTTAATCGCATTTATCTCTCTACACTATTAACAAAGCTAATACAGACACCATCATATTGTACCAGAATAAATTCCACGGTCAAGGCATTTTTGTGTGTGTATGTCTGCCTCCTACACTAATTATTGATTCATCCACATGCTAAGCTATTACTTCGTATCTATAACAAGTCCTTAAAGTATTTTCCACACTAGCCCTTAAATACAGTTGTCTACAATTATCCTTAGTATATACATTAATTAAGATACATGTTTAAGAATATTTTCAAACTCGATCTTATAAGGGCAACTCGATGTACAAAGGTGTTCCACGTTCACGTAGAGTCTGAGGAAGGGTCACGCTCCAAGGATGTAACGTAGATAGCCTAATCTAATGCAAGTATTAATTGCTGCCTCCATGGCTCAAACTCATGACCTATAGATTAAATAGAGACAACTTTACCGTTGCTTTATGACTCCCTTCAAACTCGATCTAACAATTTAATTAAAAAAGTACAAAGTGTTATAAAGATACATATATAAAGCAATAACATCTACTTAGATATTATAGAGAGATATGTATTTGTCTACTAGTTAGTTTGGTGCTTATCTATTCGTATGTGTGCATGTCAGTAACCCATTAATGGTTGCCTTCGGTTCCAATTTGTAATGATGAAGAAATGAAAATACAGCATATTCAAACAAAGTCAGAAGATAAAATGGAGAAATAATGTACTATAGTTGAGAAGCAGATGCACTCACCTGATATGAGCATTTTGTGGTATGGTGTTTGATAGTGATACTGAAGGGTCAGTCATTGCATCAATCTCCTCACAAGATTTTTCATATTCACTAATATTATTCCCTCTGTTTGGGTTCACAAATATCTCTGTCATTCCTTTAGCTGCAAATTAAAGTTATAATTTTATTTATCAATAATCAGCATATAATAAGTCATGACTTGTATGCATGGACTAAATTCAAACCCAATAGTAATATATATCCTAGCTACCACAGATTTTTGTTTATAAAAGGGCAGCCGGTGCACTAAATTTCCACTATACGCGGGGTATGTGGAAGGGCCGGACTACAAGGGTCTATTGTACACAACACTATCCTATCGGCTCTAACGCATAGCCTTCTGATCGCATGACAATAACTTTACCAGTTACCCAAGGCTCCCTTCTGATTTTTGTGTATGAGGAGAACAAAGTTTTCCAACTCGCAAACAAAAAGAATGATGGAAGTGAAAATATACTGGGGTCCTTTAGGAGATGAAATTCCAAATATACCTGTTGTTTTGTCAGTGCTCTTCACTGTTCTATACATCTGCATGAAAAAAACACAGAAAGTATATATTAGGCGAAAAGTCCACATTGCTAAGATTACAACTCAAGATGCCTTTTTGTCTTAACCCCTTTGTACTCCAAAAGAAAAACACCAGGTTTCACATGGATTTTTGCAGTGTAAAAATACAAGATACGAAGGAAAAAAAAAGGTACAAAGATATCTATAAAAATCAAATATAGATCCATTTTCTTCATACATTCAAAGGACTATTGATTACTCTATTGGAAAAAGTAACCTTACCTGTAAGTGACTCTTCACATGAGCTAATGTTAGATCCTTCACATTCATCAACTCTAGCACCGATTTTGGTGTTGCTCCTATTCGAGAAAAAAAATATAAAGAAAATTTAGTACAGCATTTAAACAGCAACGCAACTCTGGTTCAATCTCAAGCAAGCGAAGCTCAATAACAACAAATCCAGTATAATTTTACAAATAAGGTCTAGGAGGGTAGTGTGTACTCAGACCTTACTCCTACCTTGAGAAGGTAAAGAGGAGGTTTCCGGTAGCTCAAGCAAGTGAAGCTAGGCTATATGATTTCTCTTTGTTTAAAAATTTAAGATCATTTAATTATTACGATATCAAAGAATGTTACTTTAATTTGAGGACTCTTATTTTTCAACTTACGTTCATGTCCACCTAGAAGCTGAACAGCATGAACAAAATGAGCATGAAGAGTTGAAGTCCATCTCATTCTAGGAGCTCTAACGCTTCTTTTTACCCCACTTATCATTCTTGAACTTCTCTTGAAATCACGGCCATATATTTGAGGTTGATATTGCTGGTGATGTTGATGCTGATGATAACGTTGAAGGTTTCTATTTGGTAGTTGCCCAAACCCTAGACTTAGCGTCGGCTCAAAAGAGGTAAGTAAAGGAAGATTATTAAAAGCTTTTTGTGGGCGAAAAATTCCATTATTTTCGTGGCTCAAATCGCTTCCGCCGCTGCTACCGGACTCCGTCGAAAAACTATGATTATCACACTTTAAAATATTTGAGGGTAAGCTAATCTGTAAAGAAAGATCAGGCATACTTGAACTTATTGTGTCCCTCATAGGTTTTGAGCTGAAAAAGAACGTTCTTTTGAAAAGGGGTCTTGAAAATAGAGAAATGAACTGTTAAACAGGAAAGGGAAAAAGGTTTTTTTGAGTTGTGATTATCTCATGAGTGCCTTATGATTTGCATGTTGTGAATAAAAAGAGAGAGAGAGAGAGAGAGAGAGAGGGAGCAAAAGAAAGGAGGGGTTCAGAATAGGCTTTTTGCTAAAGAAAACCTATAAAAAGGATAGGGATTTGATAAAGAAACAAAAGTAGAAATGTGCAGATGAACGAGGAGATGAATAGCAGAGACTATTAGTAAGCTCTAGTCAACATAAATAATGTACAAGAAAGTAAATAACTTCAAACTATGGCTTTTGTTATTCTTGGGGTCTGAATCTGTAAAGCAAAGGTATTGCTTTAAAAGGTTTGTGTAAAGAGGGAACTGTATTTAAGGATACAGAAGGTTCAAACGCCTTTAATTTCTTCAGAGAGTTAAATGTTTTGTTTGGACGTTGGGGACAAAGAATTAAGGGTTGGGGGTGGGTGGGGTGGGGTGGGGGGTGGGAGTCCCCTTTTGCTATATTAGCTTTGCAATTTGGAAAATGGTTGTAATAAGAGGTGCAGAGATATAATGGAGGTATTCTTGAAGGGAATGGTTGGAATTCGAGAAAACAAATTAGTGTACTGTTCAATGGAATATTGGGAAAGGAATTGCTCTCTCTCTCTCTCATATACACACATTCTCTTGTTCTCTTTTAAGTGTCCATAGATTGCGACCTATAATAAAATTCTGCTGTTTTTATTCCATTATGTTTATTTTTGGTCTTTTAGCTTTTTCCTGAATTTGTATATTCCAACAATATTTTTGTGAAAGAAGCTGGAGTGACTCTGATGAGGCCAAAATATCCATTGCCCCCAAAAACATTAATTTGAAGAATTAATACTAATTAATGTCCTCTAAGCATAAACGGTATCCATGTCATTGTCACCTAACAAACTAACTTAATTCTGGAAGCTGAATTGGTACTCTTATTTTCAGGAAAATTTAGTCCTAAAAATAATACCAAACCTTCGCACAACAAATTCAGCTATATAAATTTGAATTTAGTTCTCTTCTAAAGGAATGAGAGGGAAAACACTTGTAATGACAAAGTTTGATTTATATAAAACAAGATGCCGGTTGTCAAATTATTAGATTTATTTCACAACTCATTAAATTATCTCAAACGAGTCAATTTCTGCAACATTATTTATTTTCCGTTTTCAATAAATCCTGTGCTTTTATGCTCATTTATCTTTTGTCTATTATATATAGCAATAATGCAACAAACTCCTATTTGACATTCCCGCTATGAATTTTGACTGTGCGCTACAAATTCAAAGGGGAACTGAAAATCATGGTTATTAATAAGGCAAGAATTTCAAGGTGACACAGTGAAATATTACTACAAACCGAAAAATATTCCACACCACGGACATGCACAAATCAAGGTTAAAATGGGAGTCCTAATTACTCTCCTGCGAACATAGCACAAGCGCATTTAATTCCTTCCATGCCTAAATTCTATTTGTTTATTGTCTGTTGGACAAGCAATATATTGAGTCATGGCATTCAGAATTTACTTATTTCCGAACTATGCACCTTACGGAGTAATTATTCACTCTTCATCGTTGTCCCACAACAACGTATTATGACATCAATTTACACATGGAAAAGAATAATAACGACAATACTTTTCTTTGTTTAATTTCACACTGGATAGGTATTTTTGTGCTTAGTTGGAACATGGATGCTACATCGATAGATCGGTACATTTTCTTATCTGTTGCTCTCGAAATTTCTAAAAAGAAACGAAACAAATGCATTAATTTTTTGTCTTGAGCATATATCTTTGAACTCTTGAAAATCAAGGCCGTCCATTAGAAGAATCCTCATCCAGAATTTAAAATTTAATGGTTCCTATAATTATCTCAAAATAATATACAAAAATAATTTGATTTATAGTATAATATTTAAATATATTTAATAATTTTTTTAATATATATGTAAGGTATGAGCAAAAACTACTAGATTCCCGTAAACATGTACTTTATTTTTTGGGGGGATCTACCCCTGATGAGTCCAATATAAGTCCAGCCATGGATACGTTTATGTAGTCTTGCTCGTTATTTGGTCACGGGGGTGAACTTTACAAAGACGGGGTTTAATAAAAAAGATTTATTCACGCTCTCGATATTTAAATTTAGTTAATCAATACTAAACGATATGTGTCTTTTATATATGGTTATATTGAGTTATCGTGGTTAATTAATATGTATTTGAACCTTAATCTACACTTGATCATACTAAATTAATGAAATGCTATATAAACACACGACGTAAGTAAATCTTTTAATTTGCAGTGTGTAGAGTTGGAGTCTTGGACCATAAATAATAGCTTGCTGTACACGTGCGAAGCTCCCACAAATAACGGGGTTCAGTCGTGGCGTATTGGGAGATATATAACGGGAAAGAGGAGATCGAGTAGACGTAGAGAAGGAAAATGAGAGCGAGAGAGAATAGGCTGGAGTGTCAGAGGGTGGCTGGGACTTTCGGCGACACCGGCGCTTCAGACCCACATGTATCTGACGCTACCCCCATTCTTATTCAACCTAGTGCCACTTCTCTAGTAATATTTTGGGATTAAGATATCTCCATGTTCTTTTATGAGTAAAAATCAAGACACTAGGTTATTCTTGAGGGAGGTCCGAGCTAGTAGGGAAAGAAGCATAAAAAGGGCTTGTAAGTTGTAATGGAATAATGTCGTAGTTGTTTTCTTTAGTGTCCAAGGCATTGACAAATCCGAATTTACATTACAACAACAACAACAACCCAGTGTAATCCCACAAGTGGGGTCTGGGGAGGGTAATATGTACGCAGACCTTACCTCTACCCCGAGGGGCAGAGAGACTGTTTCCAGGAGACCCTCGGCTCAAAGAGGCAACAAGAGACACTATATTAGTACTATCAATAGACTCATAATAAAACAACATAAAGTACCATAAAATCTATAACATAACATAAATACCATAAAAAATAAAGTAACAGCAATATAAGAGATATAGGAAATACGAGAAAGATGTAAGGTGTTAATACACAGAAGATAAAGCCCATCATCAGTAGTTGATCAATAGCAGCCTAAGACTAATTCCTAACTGGCTAGTGTCACTCTAGTGCGCTGCAAAAAAGACATCACAATTTTCCTAACCTATAACCTTAATGCTCGATCTCCACAATTCCCTGTTTAGGGTCATGTCCTCAGTAACCCTAAGTCGCGCCATATCCTGCCTGATCACCTCTCCCCAATACTTCTTAGGTCTCCCTCTACCTCTCCTCGTACCCACCACCGCCAGCCGTTCACACCTTCTCACCGGTGCATCAGTGTTCCTCCTCTGAATGTGCCCGAACCATCTGAGTCTTGCTTCCCGCATCTTGTCATCCATGGGGGCCACACCCACCTTCTCTCGAATATCTTCATTTCTAATCTTATCCTTCCTTGTATGCCCGCACATCCACCTCAACATCCTCATCTCTGCAACTTTCATCCTCTGGGTGTGTGAGATCTTCACCGGCCAACACTCGGTCTCATACAACATAGCAGGCCTAACCACTGCCCTATAAAATTTACCTTTCAGTAACAGTGGCATTATCTTGTCACACAGGACTCCCGTCGCTAACCTCCATTTCATTCACCCCACCCCTATACGGTGTGTGACATCACCGTCAATATGTGTGACGTTGCGAAAGATTAATTAAAAGAGGAATCGCTACTTAATTGGATTTTTATTTCCATAAGTCAAATTCCAAACCTCTATTTTAAATGAAGGGATTTTATCCATCTACCCCAACCCTTGATAATAGGGTATAGTTACTCTATCCGTGAATTTTGCTTAAATAGTCAAACTGCTATATCTATATTATATTAAAAGGAGAGTAATATGTATTGTGGTTAGCAAGCTAAAATGAAATCACTTGGTAATTTTAGGACAACATTAATAATTAGAAATTATATATAGAATCTATATTATATTAAAAGGAGAATAGTATGCATTGTGGTTAAGCCAAGTGACAAGCTAAAATGAAGTCACTTGGCAATTTTAGGACAACATTAATAATTAGAAATTATATATAGAAACATAATTAATGAAAATAGTTTAATGAATCTTATACATAATCTAAATAGATCTTAGACAAATCTAATCTATATATCTATAATTAAATTTATATGTATATTTGTATCTATATCTATATCTATATCTATATCTATATCTATATTTATATATTTATCTACTAATAGATTTTTTTCTATATTAGCTAGAAATATGGAGGTGAAAAATTAATTAAAAACTATAATAGAAAAAAATAAAAATATATAAAGACGTAAATTTAGATAACCTATAACTATTTATACTTCGGAGTAAGTTAAAATATAGAATAAAACTAAAATTTACTTAATATATTAAGGATTTATTGAGTTTAAAAATTAAAGAATTTCAAGCAGCAAAATAAGATCTTACATAAAGTATACAAATTATTTATAAGGTAAGAGAAAAATTAAATATCAACAAAAGACATTTTAATAACAAGAATAATAAATTCATATTAATACTGATAAATCGTGCAAACGAATATTTTATACGTAAATATTACTACAACATTTAGATATAATGTGTTCGAACAATTAAGAAAAATATTTTTCTATGATTATATTTGAATTAAGTTCAGTAAGTTTAAATTTGAAAGCATAACATAATTTTTTAAAAATATAGTCCAATTAAGAAAATAGAATGATAAAAATTATTTGAATTTGAGATGAGAAAGTTTTTAAATTTTTATCTATATTATATTAGAATGAGTGTGGTAAAAATAAATACTAAATTCAAACATGCTAATAAAAATTCACATGACAGTGTAATAATATTAGGCATTGAATAATATAAAATCAAAAATAACGAATAAATAGAGAAAACATAAAAATTCAGATTTTTTATCATAGGAAAAAGGGTAAATCTTATTTAAATTTCAGATGAGAAAGTTTTTTATATTATAGTAAGAAAAGTCATAATATAAGTCCACATAACTCAAGTCTAATAGTTAAAATCAAAAACTAAAAAAATTGAATAATAAAAATAATTTAGAGATAATGTAAGGACATTTATAAATCATAAGTTTCGAAAATAAAATAAAATAACTATATAACACTTAAAAATATTATTAAATTTTAATAATTTAAAATTTTCGAGCAATGTTTTTAAAACAAAATCAATATTTATTTTATAATTAAAAAAATTATATATTTATCTTATATTATTAAAGAAAAGTAGTTGATAATGATATTAAATAAATTTACAAGTTAATAAAAAGCCACATAAAATGTAATAAGACTATATATTAGATTAAAAAAATAGCAAAATTATGTTAAATTATTAGAAATTTACTATTAGAAATTAAAAGAAAATCGTGACGGCACCTAGTCTCTATGACTAGGTAAGCCTAAATTGCGGAAGATAACTCAAACTTGCGGAAGTAAATAATTTAAAAACAAAAATAAGGCAATAACAGTGTTTAAATGTGCTGCTCGGCATACACCATATATAAATCTCAAAACCAATATCCAAATTCAAGACCCGAAAATCCACGTATCACAAGCTAAAAAAAGGAAATATTATATAGGTCTAACTCCGGAATTTGTCTAATAAGAACAGAAAGTACAGAAGGGCTAATTACTAAAAAAGGTAGGAATAGAAAGGAACTCCTCGGTCTGCGGACGCGGCAGATGTACCTCGAAGTCTATAAGTAGTCGCCTCCCTCAAGGATGGTAGACCTGAGTAGAAGTACCTGGATCTGCACATGAAAAACATGCGCAGAAGAGACATGAGTACACCACAGCGGTACTCAGTAAGTGTCAAGCCAAACCTCGGTTGGGTAGTGACGAGGAAGATCAGGGCCCTACTGAGATTAAATAAATATAAAGAATATGATACATGACAGTATAAGATAAGCAGTACAGTTGAAAATCTACAGTAAGAATCTACACAGGGTAATGAGGAGTACAATAACTGAAACAAAAAAAATGGCAAACACCAGGAAGTACCACCCATAACAAGGATGATAACCGGGGATCTCTCAGTATCCCTAGGATCTCTTAGTACCCTCAATATATGCCAAGGATCTCTTGGTATCCCGAGGATCTCTTAGTACCCTCAATATATGTCAGGGATCTCTTGGTATCCCGAGGATCTCTTAGTACCCTCAATATATGTCAGGGATCTCTTGGTATCCCGAGGATCTCTCGGTATCCTCAATGTATGCTAGGGATCTCTTGGTATCCCGAGGATCTCTTGGTATCCTCAATATATGCTAGGGATCTCTTGGTATCCTCAATAAATGTTAGGGATCTCTTGGTATCCCGCACCTCAGTCCAGATGATAAATACGTACAGGGGATCTCCCGGGATGCCGTCCCGTAGTCCCAAATTAAAAACACATAGAAGCAACACAAGAATACACAATTAAATGCAAAATTTTGTACCAAGTAACAGTTAATTCTAGCCTAACATGCTTCACGTAATGCAATTAAGGCAGTTTAAGCAGATAGGCAATTAAATCAACTAAACATGCTTTTCTAAACTATAACAGGCTAAACTCGCAAGTTGAATAAAGCAGGAAAAAGGAACTCAATTGAAATACTTAAAGTAAAACCGGATTTTTCAACAATTAGCTCAAGTACGCACTCATCACCTCACCTACAAGGCATTTCAATTACCAAATATATCATATCCTAAGAGGAAGGTCCCTCACACAAGGTTAGACAAGCCACTTACCTCGAACCGGCTCAAAATCAACCCAACATCACGTCTTTGCCACGAGTACTCGACTCAAAATGTCCCAACTCTATTCAATTCAATTGCATAATATAAATAACACTTCAAGTAACTGATTCTACAATTAAATTTTAAGCTAATACGCGAAATTATGTAAAATGACCATAACGCCCCTCGGTCCCACGTCTCAAAATCGGGTAAAATTTATATTTTTGAAATTTTCATACTCTCACGAGTCTATTCATAACAAAAACACAAAAATCGGAGTTCACATGGCCCCTCAAATACCCCTTTTTGTTTCTCTTAAACTCAAGCCCTAATTACCCATTCCTCCCAAATTTTTCACCATTAAACAGGTATTTAATCACAAAAAAACGAGTTATGAAGTCAAAAATATTACCTCCAAGTGATTCCCCTTGAATCCCTCTTCAACCCTCTTAAAAAAGCTTCAAAATCGCCTAACAATGGAGGAAACTAGGCTAAAATTCGCGAAATAACCCTTTTTAAACATTCTGCCCAGGTATTTTAATTTCTTCTTCGCGAACGCAGTCAAGGCCTCGCATTCGCGAAGCACATAAAGTCGTTGACCAAAAGTCCTCTTACGTGAACACAACAATGCTCTCGCGAACGCGATGCTTCCACTGACCAACCCTTCGCGAACGCGTTACACCTCTTGCGAACGCAAAGAGCAATTCCACCTCGAACCCAGCTGCCTTCTACGCGAACGCGATACCCTTCCCGAAAACGCGATGCTCAAACATCACCACCCTTCGCGAACGCGGAGACTTCCTCGCGAACGCGAAGGCAATTTTCCATCAACCCCCTACTGACTCTTCGCGAACGCGAGGGTCCACTCGCGAACGCGAAGGGTAAATCTCTCTACAACAGCTGAACAAAAACCTACAACTTTTTAACAACTTGAAATGATCCGTTGAGCATCCGAAACACACCCGAGGCCCCCGGAACCTCAACCAAAGGCATCAACATATCCTAAAACCTTATTCAAACTTGTTCCAATCTACAAAATACTTCAAAAAACATCAAAACAACCAAAACACATCGGATTCAAGCCTAAGTTTCAAAAATCTTCTGAATTCCGCTTTTGATCAAAAACACAACCAAACCACCTCTGAATGACCTGAAATTTTGCACTCACATCCCAAATGACATAACGGAACTACTGCAACTCTCAAAATTCCATTCCGACCCTCGGATCAAAATCTATCGAACCGGAAACTTCCAAAATTCAACTTTCGGCATTTCAAGCCTAAATTAGCTACGGACCTCCAACACACAATCCAAACACGATCCTAACCCCAAAATCACCCAATGGAGCTAACGGAACCATCAGATTTCCATTCCGAGCCCGTCTTCATACTGTTCCGACTACGATCAATTTTCCAACAATTAAGCTCTCACTTAGGGACTAAGTGTCCCAAACTCTCTGAAACCGAACATCCCAGCAAATCAAAAATAGCAGAAATAGACTTTGGGAAAGCAGTTAATAGAGGATCGGGGCGTTAAGTATTAAGACGACCGATCGGGTCGTCACATCCTCCTACACTTAAACATTCGTTCGTCCTCGAATGAGCATAAAGACATACCTGAAGTAGTGAAAAGATGAGGGTAACAGTTGTGGATATCCTTCTCGGTCTCCTAGGTCGCCTCCTCGACCGGCTGACCCCGCCATTAGACCTTCATTGATGCAAGGTTCTTTGACCTCAGCTTTCTAACTTGCCTGTCCAATATTGCCATTGGCTTCTCAACATAGGATAGATCCTTGTCCAATTGGACTGAACTGAAATCCAACACGTGCGACGGATCACCATGATACCTTCGGAGCATCGAAACATGGAATACCGGATGAACTCCGGCCAAGCTGGGAGGTAAGGCAAGCTCATAAGCAACCTCCCCAACACGCCTCAATATCTCAAAAAGGCTAATAAACCTCGGACTCAACTTCCCTTTCTTCCCAAATCTCATAACGCCCTTTACAGGCAATACCCGAAGTAGAACCCGCTCTCCAACCATATAGGAAACATCACAAACCTTTCGGTCCGCGTAACTCTTCTGTCTGGACTGGGATGTGCGGAGTCTATCCTGAATCACCTTAACCTTCTCCAAAGCATCCTGAACTAAGTCTGTGCCCAATAACCTAGCCTCACCCGGCTCAAACCAATCTACCGGGGATCTACACTGCCTACCATATAAAGCCTGATACGGTGCCATCTGAATACTAGACTGATAGTTGTTGTTGTAAGCAAACTCCGCCAATGTCAAGAACTGATCCCATGACCCTCCAAATTCAATTACACACGCACGGAGCATATCCTCAAGAATCTGAATAGTGCGCTCGGACTGTCTATCTGTCTGAGGGTGAAATGTTGTACTCAACTCCACCCGAGTACCCAACTCATGCTGAATGGCCCTCCAGAACCGTGATGTGAACTGAGTACCTCTATCTGAAATGATGGAGACCGGAATACCATGCAGACGAATAATCTCTCGGATATAAATCTCCACCAACCGCTCCGAAGAATAAGTAGTACACACATGAATAAAATGAGTGGATTTGGTCAGGCGATCCACAATCACCCAAATAGCATCAAACTTCTTCAAAGTCCGTGAGAGTCCAACTACAAAGTCCATGATGATCTGCTCCCACTTCCACTTCGGAATCTTTATCCGCTGAAGCAATCCACCCGGTCTCTGGTGCTCATACTTCACCTGCTGACAGTTGAGATACCGAGCTACGAATCAATATCTCTATCAGGCGACATGCCTAGAAGATCAGCTGGAAACACATCGGGAAAGTCACGTACTACTGGAACTGAATCAACTGAAGGGGTATCAATATTGACATATCTCACATAAGCTAAATACGTGTCACACCCCTTCTCAACCATACGCTGAGCTTTAAGAAAAGAAATAACTCTACTTGGAGTGTAATCTAAAGTACCTCTCCACTCAACACGCGGTATACCTAGCATAGCCAGTGTCACAGTTTTGGCGTGACAATAAAAAATAGCATAATGGGGCGACAACCAGTCCATGCCCAAGATAATGTCAAAATCAACCATGCTAATTAACAATAGATCGGCTCTGGTCTCAAAACTATTAAGAGCAACCAAACACGACCGATAAACGCGGTCCACAACAAGAGAATCTCCCACAAGAGTAGAAACATAAATAGGGGAACTCAAAGAATCCCGAGATACACCCAAATGTGGAGCAAAATAAGAAGAGACATAAGAATAAGTAGAGCCAGGATCGAATAGAACCGATGCATCTCTGTGGCAAACCAGTATAATACATGTGATGACAGAATCGGAGGCAACAGCCTCGGTACAGGCAGGAAGGGCATAGTATCTGGCATGGCCTCCCCCTCTAGGGAGACCTCTACCTCCCCAACCTCCACCTCTAGCTGACTGAGCAGGTGGGGTAGCAACTGGAGTTGTAATCATAGCCTGAGCACTCTACGAGGCACGCTGTGGCTGAGAAGTCTGTGGAGGTGCACTCCTCCCAAGTCTAGGGCAATCCCTCACCACATGTCATATGTCACCATACTCAAAACAAGCTCTGGGAGGACGTGGTGGTTGTGACTGGCTAGGGCCAGGTCTGCTGGACTGACCTCTAAAAACACCCCGCGCAGAAGGCACGCTAGAAATCGGAGGTGCATAATAAGGCTCCTAAGGTCTAGGAAGAGCTGGAATACCACTGGCTGCTGGAAGAGCTGAATGAATAGGGCGACTCATATAACCCCTACCATGACGACCTGCAGCTAGGGTACGGGCACCAGAATAATGGCCTGACTCTTGAGACCTCTTGGCCTCCCTCTCCTCTTTCTCCCTAGCATGCATACCCTCAATCCTCCTAGCAATGTTCACCACCTGCAGATAAGAAATATCCATCTCCAACTCACGAGCCATGCTAGATCTGATGCTGGGAATAAGGCCCTTAATAAACCGGCGAACCCTCTTGTGGACAGTAGCAACCAAGGTTGGTGCATGCTTAGCCAAACTGGTGTAACAGACAGTATACTCTGAAACAGTCATAGCACCCTGGCGCAAATGCTCAAACTCTGTGTGTCATGCGTCCCTGAGGCTCTGAGGAACATACTCCCTCAGGAACAGATCTGAAAATTGAGTCCAAGTCAGTGAAGCAGCCTCATCTAGACTGTCTAACTCATAGGTGCGCCACCACTCATAAGCGGCTCCTTGAAGCTGAAAGGTAGTGAAAGAAACCTCGCTCGATCCTGAGATACCTATGGTACGGAAAATGCAGTAACACTCATCAAGGAATCCTAGATCATCCTCTGATGCTAGACCACTGAATACAGGAGGCTTGTACTTCTTGAACCTCTCAAGCCTCAACTGCTCATCTTCGGAAGTAGCTGCCTTGTCCTCGGGCTGAGCTGGCATTGCAGGCAGTACAGGAATAATCTCAGGGACCTGCTCAACATGCACTCGCTGCTCAAAAGTGTAGGCGGCGGGAGTCTGTGCTCCTCTCCCGGCCTGAGATGTAGCTGCAGCAAGGGGAAACAACCCTGCCTGAGCCAAAGTGGTGTACATACTCATGAACTATGCCAAAGTCTCCTGAAGAGCTGAAGTAGTAGTAGAAGTAAGCGTGTCAGGTGCCTGGACTCCGGCTAGATCCGCTAGTGGTACCTCGGCGGCAGCTCGCGCAGGTGCTCTGGCTGCACCACGTGCGCGTCCTCGGCCTCTACCCTGGCCTTGGCCTTTGGCGGCTGCAGTAGGGGGCGCAGGTGCCTAATCATCTCGGGTAGCACGTGTCCTCACCATCTCTGAGAGAATAGAAGATAGAATTTTAGAATTGTGATGTCAAAATACCGCACGACAAGGAAATCAAATGAAGTGGAAATTTTCCTAATGGTTACATAGCCTCTCGTAGATAAGTATAGACGTCTCCGTACCGATCAGCGAGACTCTAATAAACCGGCTTGTGATCCATGACTCCTATGAACCTAGGGCTCTGATACCAACTTGTCACGACCCTGGTTTGCCCTCCGTGAACCATCGTGATGGCACCTAGTCTCTACGACTAGGTAAGCCTAAATTGCGGAAGATAACCAAAACTTGCGGAAATAAACAATTTAAAAACAGAAATAAGGCAATAATAGTGTTTAAATGTGTCGCTCGGCACACACCATATATAAATCTCAAAACCAATATCCAAATCCAAGACCTAGAAACCCATGAATCACAAGCTAAGAAAAAGGAAATACTACATAGCACTAACTCCGGAATTTGTCTAATAAGAACAGAAAGTACAGAAGGGCTAAATACTAAAAAAGGCAGGAATAGAAAAGGACTCCTCGGTCTGCGGACATGGCAGATGTACCTCGAAGTCTCTAAGTAGTAACCTCCCTCAAGGATGGTAGGCCTGAGTAGAAGTACATGGATCTGCACATGAAAAACATACGCAGAAGAGGCATGAGTACACCACAGTGGTACTCAGTAAGTGTCAAGCCTAACCTCGGTTGAGTAGTGACAAGGAAGGTCAGGGCCCTACTGAGATTAAATAAATATAGATAATATGAGACATGACAGTATAAGATAAGTAGTACAGTTGAAAATCTACAGTAAGAATCTACACAGGGTAATAAGGAGTACAATAACGGAAATAGAAATAATGGAAAACACCAGGAAGTACCACTCATAACAAGGATGATAACCGGGATCTCTCAGTATCCCGAGGATCTCTTAGTACCCTCAATATATGCCAGGGATCTCTTGGTATCCCGAGGATCTCTCGGTATCCTCAATGTATGCCAGGGATCTCTTGGTATCCTTAATATATGCTAGGGATCTCTTGGTATCCCGAGGATCTCTTGGTATCCCGAGGATCTCTTGATATCCTCAATATATGTTAGGGATCTCTTGGTATCCCGAGGATCTCTTGGTATCCTCAATAAATTCTAGGGATCTTTTGGTATCCTGACGATCTCTTGGTATCCTCAATAAATGCTAGGGATCTCTTGGTATCCCGCACCTCAGTCCAGATCATAAATACGTACAGGGGATCTCCCGTGATGCCATCCCGTAGTCCCAAATTAAAAACACATAGAAGCAACACAAGAATGTATAATTAAATGCAAAATTTCATACCAAGTAATAGTTAATTCCAGCCTAACATGCTTCACGTAATGCAATTAAGGCAGTTTAAGCAGATAGGCAATTAAATCAACTAAACATGCTTTTCTAAACTATAACATGCTAAACTCGCAAGTGGAATAAAGCAGGAAAAAGGAACTCAATTGAAATACTTAAAGTAAAACTGGATTTTTCAACAACTAGCTTAAGTACGCACTCGTCACCTCACGTACAAGTCATTTCAATTACCAAATATATCATATCCTAAGGGGAAGGTCCCCCACACAAGGTTAGACAAGCTACTTACCTCGAACCGGCTCAAAATCAACTCAACATCACGTCTTTGCCCCGAGTACTCGACTCCAAATGGCCCAAATTTATTCAATTCAACTGCATAATGTAAATAACACTTTAAGTAACTGATTCTACAATTAAATTCTAAGCTAATACGCGAAATTATGTAAATTGACCAAAATGCCCCTCAGACTCACGTCTCGGAATCGGGTGAAATTTATATTTTCGGAATCCTCATACTCTCACGAGTCTATGAATAACAAGAACACTAAAATCGGAGTTCAATTGACCCCTCAAATACCCTTTTTTGTTTCTTTTAAACTCAAGCCCTAATTACCCATTCCTCCCAAATTTTCCACCACTTATCAGGTATTTAATCACATAAAAATGAGTTATAAAATCAAAAATGTTACCTCCAAATGATTCCCCTTAAATCCCTCTTCAACCCTCTTCAAAAAGCTTCAAAATCGCCTAACAATGGAGGAAACTAGGCTAAAATTCGCGAAATAACCCTTTTTAAACATTCTGCCCAGGTATTTTAATTCCTTCTTCGCGAACGCGGTCAAGGCCTCGCATTCGCGAAGCACATAAAGTCGTTGACCAAAAGTCCTCTTAAATGAACATGACAATGCTCTCGCGAATGCGATGCTTCCGCTGACCAACCCTTCGCGAACGCGTTACACCTTTCGCAAACGCGAAGAGCAATTCCACCTCGAACCCAGCTGCCTTCTACGCGAACGCGATACCCTTTCCGCGAACGCGATGCTCAAACATCACCACCCTTCACGAACGCGAAGGCAAATTTCCATCAACCCCCTACTGACTCTTCGCGAATGCGATGGTCCACTCGCGAATGCGAAGGCTAAAATCCCTCCACAACAGCTGAACAAAAATCTGTAACTTTTTATCAACTTGAAATGATCCGTTGAGCATCTGAAACACACCCGAGGCCCCCGGGACCTCAACCAAAGGCATCAACATATCCTAAAACCTTATTCAAACTTGTACCAATCTACAAAACACTTCAAACAACATCAAAGCAACCAAAACATATCGGATTCAAGCCTAAGTTTCAGAAATCTTCCGAATTCCGCTTTTGATCAAAAATCCAACCAAACCACCTCCGAATGACCTAAAATTTTGCACACACATCCCAAATGACATAACAGAACTATTGCAACTCTCGAAATCCCATTCCGACCCTCGGATCAAAATCTCACTATCGAACCGGAAACTTCAAAAATTCAGCTTTCGGCATTTTAAGCCTAAATTAGCTACGGACCTCCAAAATACAATCCGAACACGCTCCTAACCCCAAATTCACCCAACGGAGCTAATGGAACCATCGAATTTCCATTCTGAGGCCGTCTTCACACTGTTCAGACTACGGTCAACATTCCAAACTTAAAATCGAACATCCCGGAAATTAAAATAGCAGAAATAAACTTGGGGAAAGCAGTTAATAGGGGATCGGGGTGTTAATTCTTAAGACGACCGGTCGGGTCGTCACAAATTAGTATTTGAATTTGAGTTAGAAAGTTCTTAAAACTATGATGTGAATGCTCAAATTATGGATAATATCAAGAAATTGAAGTCTTACTTATGAAAAATAAAAAAAATAAAAAATAAAATTTTTAAATTACAAAATAAATTTCTAATATAGGTAATTTTACAAAAATTAAATTTGTATCTTAAAACTAAAAAAGAAAGAAAATTTATGTAAAGAAATAAAATGACAGTGAAAATATTATTACAACATTTAGATATAACATGTTCAAACAATTAAGAAAATATTTTTCTATGATTAATATCTGAATCGAGTGCAGTTAGTTTGAGTTTGAATGCGTAGAATAATTTTTTAAAAATGCGGTCCATTTTAGAAAATAGAATGATAAGAATTATTTGAATTTGAGATGAGATTATTTTTTTGTTTTTTTAAATATTACGTAAAAGAACTAAAATGACAGTAAAAATATTACTACAATATTTAAAAATAATGTGTTCAAACAATTAAGAAATTTTTTTCTATGATTAAATAAAATTTTAAAAATACAAAATAAATTTCTATTATTGGTAATCTTACTAATGAAAATTAAAAATTAAATTTTATCTTATAGCTAAAAAAGGAAGAAAATTTAACTTTATCTAATATAAAATTAATTATAAAAGAATTCAATACATTTGGAACATGATAATCAAATAACTTATGTATTAATATTTTAGACTAATTAAAAGTTACAATCTAAAATAAAATGTGACATTATTTTGGCTCTAGGTAAAACATTAATATAAAAACTAATTAACATTTGTAGTAGGGGAGAATGTATATAAAAAATAAAGGTAGTGTGAGGATACTTATACTTTAAATTAATTTAAAAATAGATAAAATAAAATAATTAAATTATATTTAAAAATATTACTGATAAATTTAAATGATTAAAATATTATGAATAAGAGGATAAAAACATAAAAATATAATAAAAGGATAAAAAGCAAGACATTAATTTAATTATAAGCTAATAAACAAATTATATGATAGTATAACAATATTAAATATTAAATAATACAATAACTATAAGAAAAAAACAAATTTTTTTTTATGTAAAAGCGATGTGATGAATAAGATATATTTGACTTCCAGATAAAAATAAAGTGATAATAAGAATTTTGTAAAGATAATATGATCTAATGTGCTCGAACAAGAAAGATCACAATATGACATGTTTAGTATTCTTTAATATCGACAGCGGAACGAAATACAAGTACCAAAATCAAGGGGTTAGGTTGCTACAAATATATATTAAAAAGATTGGTTGTTCACTACGAGATTTGAACAATAATTTCATATCATGTTTCATAATTAAATTCTCATGTTATATAATTTTTATTTGAGAGGTTTATATTTTAAGGTTATTTATACATGATTCAAAAAACCTACATCGCAATTTGAAATAATTTGTCTGCGCATCGCGCGGATACTGATACTAGTTTAGTTTAACAAGAAATACACTAGTTCTCTACTTGGGGGATTAATTCATGACAATATATGTACTCCTTCTGTCCCATTTTATGTGAAAGTTAAATTGTTATTTAACCTAAAAAATAATTTTCAAGGTCAAAGTAATAAATTTTATATGACACGACCCTACATCTTCAGAACTCAATCATCTCCAACCGTAACCTGCTTGGCATCACTGTGCCGCATTGTGTCCCTAAGGACAAGCAAATGAGGGTCATCATACTTCCACTCCCTGATACGCTCAAACAAGAAAGACCGACCGACTGTACAAGCTAGAATATAGTTGGGCTCAGAAACATCTAGCCTCACGAACTGATTGGCCAAAGCCCGAACATCCAATACAAGTGGTCTCTCCCCAACCGGAATATATGCAAGGCTACCCTTACTAGCTGACTTCCTACTCAAAGCATCGGCCACCACATTGGCCTTCCCGAGATGATACAAGATGGTGATATCGTAGTCTTTCAATAACTCCAACTACCTCCTCTGCCTCAAATTGAGCTCCTTTTGCTTGAACAAGTGCTGCAAACTCTTATGATCCGTGAAAACCTCACACGACGTGCCATATAGATAGTGCCTCCAAATCTTCAGTGCGTGAACAATGGCTTCCAGCTCCAAGTAATGAACTGGATAATTCTTCTCATGAATCTTCAACTATCGTGAAACATATGCAATATTCTTTCCACCCTGCATCAATACCGCACCACGTCAAATACGAGATGCGTCACAATATACTGTATAGGGCTCTAAACTGTGGGCAACACCAACACTGGCGTCGTAGTCAGAGCTGACTTGAGCTTTTGGAAGCTCATTTCACACTCATCTAACCATCTAAACGAGGCACCCTTATGGGTCAACCTAGTCATCCAGGCTGCTATAGAGGAGAACCCCTCCACAAATCGACGGTAATAACCCGCCAATCCCAAGAAACTCCGGATCTCTGTGCTGAAGTAGGCCTAGGACAGTTCTTGACTGCGTCAATCTTCTTAGGATCCACCTGAATACCCTCTGTTGATACGATGTGGCCCAAGAAAGCAACTGAACTCAACCAAAACTCACATTTCGAAAACTTAGCATATAACTGGTTGTCCCTTGGAGTCTGAAGAACGATCCAAAGATGTTGCTCGTGCTCCTCTCAGCTATGAGAGTAGATCAAGATATCATCAATAAAAGCAATCACAAAGGAATCCATATAGGGCTTGAACACCCGGTTCATCAAATCCATAAAAGTTGCTGGGGCATTTGTCAGCCCAAATGACATCACTAGAAACTCATAATGCCCATACCGAGTCTGAAAAGTTGTCTTAGGGACATCGGATGCCCTAATCCTCAACTGATAGTAGCAAGACCTCAAATCGATCTTTTGAAAACACTTGGGCACCTTGAAGCTAATCAAATAAGTCATCAATCCTCGATAATGGATACTTGTTCTTGATGGTGACTTTGTTCAACTGCCGATAGTCTATGCACATCCTCATCGATCCATCCTTCTTCTTTACAAACAACATTAGCGCACCCCAAGGTGAGACACTGGGTTTAATAAAGCTCTTATCAAGCAAATCTTGCAATTGCTCCTTTAATTATTCAACTCTGGCGGGCCATACAGTACATCAGAATAGAAATGGGCTGAGTGCCCGGAGCCAAATCAATGCAAAAGTCAATACCTCTATCGGGTGGAATCCCCGGCAGGTATGCATGAAATACCTCTGGAAACTCCCGAACAACTGGTACGGAATCCATGGAAGGAACCTACGCACTGGAATCACGAACATATGCCAAATAAGCCAAACACCCCTTCTCAACTATACGCCGAGCCTTCATATAAGAGATAACCCTGCTGGTAAAATGACCAGGAGTCCCTCTCCACTCCAATCGAGGCAACCCCGACAAAGCTAAGGTCACTATCTTAGCGTGACTGTCCAATATAGCGTGATAGGGTGACAACCAATCCATACCCAAAATGACATCAAAATCAACCATATCGAGAAGTAGGAGATCTACATAAGTCTCAAGGCTCCCAATGGTCACCATATACGAACGATAAACATGATCTACAATGATAGCATCTCCCACAAGGGTGGACACATACACATGAGCACTTAAAGAATCACGAGGCACAACCAAATATGAAGTAAAATAGGATGATACAGACGAATAAGTAGATCCCAGATCAAATAATATTGAGGCATCCCTACTGCAAACTGAAACTGTACCTATGATAACCGCGTCAGATGACTCAGCCTTAGGCTTGGCTGGAAAAGCATAACATTGGGGTTGGGCCCTACCACTCTGAACTGCATCTCGAGGACGGGCCCTTGCTTGCTGGCCTCTACCTCTAGCAGCCTGACCTCTACCTCTAATACCTCAACCTCCACCTCTAGTTGTCTGACCCCTACCTCTGGCTGACTGAGCGGGTGGTGTAACACCCTATGTCGGGACCATGGCACGAGAACCCTGGTGCTGAGAACTGCTTGATGCTCGAGGACAATACCTAGAAATGTGCCTCGAATCGCCACAAGTATAAAAGGATTTCAGCTGCTGTGGCTGATGACCTTGAAACTGACCCTGGCGGCCTGAGTAACCACCCTGAAAAATCTGAAGCGGAGGTGCACTGATAAGAGCTGGTGGTGCACTGTAGGCTAGCTGATCGGAATACTGCATATGAGGGCCACGGCCACCTAAAGTACCGTGAGAAGTCTGAAGTGCTGAATGAAATGGCCTGGGAGGATGGCCTCTACCAAAAGTACCCAACCTCCAAATAAGGCCCCACTGAATCCACCGGAGTGACAAGGCCTCTTATCAGAACCCTGACCATTCCCCTGAGCTAAAGCTATCTCAACTCGTCTGGCCACATTGGCTGCATCCTGGAAGGAAATCTCGTTCACTATCTTCTTAGCCATCTGCAATCTGATAGGCTGAGCAAGTCCCTCAATAAACCTCCTCACCCTCTTTTTCTCGGTGGGGAGTATAAGAAGAGCATGATGGGCCAAATCAATAAAGCGGGTCTCGTACTGAGTGACGAACATGCTGCCCTGCTGGAGACGCTCGAACTGCCTGTGATAGTCCTCTCTTAGTGTAACAGGAAGGAACTTCTCGAGAAATATATAAGAGAACTGGTCCCAAGTCAAATCAGGCGACCCAGCCGGTCTGGACAAACAAAAATCCCTCTAGCATTTCTTGGCGGAACCTGACAAACGAAAGGCAGCAAAGTTAGCCCCGTTGGTCTCCACTATCCCCATGTTACGTAACACCTCATGACAACTGTACAGATAGTCCTGGGGATCTTCTGAAGATGTACCGCCATAGTGAGTGGTGAAAAGCTTGGTAAACCTATCCAACCTCCACAAATCCTCAAAAGACATAGTTGATCCATCGCTGGTCTATGCTGCAACACCCGGCGGAACTACCCCAACTTGCTGAGCTATTGGAGTCTAAAACTGGGGAGCCATCTGCTCCGGAGTATGAGTAGCGGGAGTCTAGGCTCCTCCCCTAGCCTGAGAGAGGGCTGGTGCTACAAGGAATGTGCCGTTCTGAGCAACACTCTCCATAAAGCCCACTACACGGACCAACGCATCCTGAAGCACTGGGTGGCTATGAACCATTCTGGAACCTGAGCTGGTCCGGCAGGAACAGTCTAGGCCGAAACCTCATCATCAAACTCCACCTGAGGCTCGCTACTGGTGCTACTGCTCGAGCTCTAGGCTGAGCCCTGCCTCTGCCTCGGCCTCTGGCATGACCTCGGCCTCGACCTATGCCCCTCGTAGGAGCTGCCACTGGGGGCTCTAATTGCTGCTCAGCTGAAGGAGCGGTACGTGTTCTCTCCATCTGCGAGAGAACAAGAGTATAATGTTTAATTAACATTGAGAGATCAAATCGCATGACAGAGAAGAAAACAAATGCATTTGTTTCCTAAAACTCTATAGCCTCTGGGGATAAGCACAAACGTCTCCGTACCAATCCCTCAGACTCTACTAAGCGTGTTCGTGAATTGTGAGACCTAGGTAACCTAGTTCTCTAATACCAACTTGCCACGACCCAAATTTTCCACCGTCGGGATCATGATGACGCCTAACGTTTTAGAATTCTAGGCAAGCCAACAGATAAAGATTTATTACGCAAACCACTATCCAATTTGATAAATAACAATAATTAAACCAAACTGATTAAAAGAGTGCGAAATTTAATAATAATCCAAGTACTCATACACGACTACCCAAAATCTGGTGTCACAATTCACGAACTTCTAAGAGTCATTACTCATACTGGCTGAAAGAAAATACAATTGTTCTCGAATTAAAAGAAAACAGAAAACTAGGATAATTAAAGGGGACTCCAGGGTCTGCGAACGCCGGTAGATCTACCTTGGGTCTCCTATTGGACTAAAGACAGCAGCTCCACTGGGGTCAACACGGTCCAGTGCCGAAATCTGCACAGAAAGTGCAGAGTGCAGTATTAGTACAACCCACCCCGTGTACTAATAAGTGTTGAGCCTAACCTCGGCAAGGTAGTGACAAGGCTAAGACAGGACACATACATAAACCTGTGCAATTAAACAATATACTAGCACGATACAACTAATAGAAACTAAGAAGAAATTAACGGGAGGGGAAACATGCTAATGAGGTTACAAGATAATGAATTATGACAATAGAGGAATTTAAACAGCTAGTACACTTTGAACCGGCAATAATAAGTAAACACATCAAACAGAAAATGCACGGCATCACCCTTCGTGCTTTTACTCTCAACTTCACAAGATAATCAATAATAGAAACGTGCACGGCATCACCCTTCGTGCTTTATCACTCAAACTCACCATATAAATAATATAAATATGCACGGCATCACCCTTCGTGCTTTATCACTCTTCCTTACCATATAAATAATAGAAACGTGCACGATATCACAAGTCTTTACACATCATACGAACTTGCTCATGATATCAAATCGCCAATTTAACACCAAATCACATGAAATTCTCAATAACACTTCGAAATTTCTATTTTCACAACCGGACGCTTGAATCACGTCAAATAAACTTTGTTTCCACAAAATTCACAGACATGACTTAAATATTATGTTAAACCTGTACCGGCTCCGGAACCAAAATTCGAGCCCGATACCAACAAGATCAAACATTAATCAATTTCTTTAAATCATTAGATTTTCAGACTTATAATTTTTAATAAAAATTCATTACTCGGACTGGGGATTGTCGCGCCCCCTTTTTCCCTCTTTGCATCGGAAAATCGGGTTTATGATATTTTGGGTGTAGGACAACTCATTCCTTTTGGGAACTGGGTTTTGCATTTGAAGAGTCGCCACCTAATGAGTTAAGGTGCATTAGGACAACTATAAAGTTCATTTCTAAGTTTGTTTGATAACCAGAGATGGGGTAAGGGCTTGAAATTATCCTAATGGGAAGGTGTTAGGCACCCCTCAGGATCCACTAGTGTGGTTCCCGGCCAGACAGTTTTGTGAATTTGTACAATTAGAAAATAGACAAGTATAGGCTCAAGTAGTAGGGGATTTAGGTTTAAACACATAAGGGTTTGAAAGAACAATCATTAAAGGGCCTTCCTCCCCATCCTCCTCAAAAACAACACAACAGTCCATATCATTGTCTTCTAGGAACAAGTTCTTCACCGCGGCCAGTGCTTCTTCTTCCTCTGACCCATAAACAATGTTGACCTGCTGGAAAGTCTGCTCCAAATGCGGTATTGGCTGCTCCAGTGGATAGTAAGGGCCGCGCCATAGTGGCGACCAGTTGTTGAATTCTTTCCAGGTGTACTCATATCCCAGACCAAAAGTGGTGCCATGTTTCTTGAACTTTATGGGCTTAGCGATTCCTTGGAGGTTCTTTCTGAGACCCTTTACAGGTTCGTACCCACTCCAGTTCAGTATACTCTCAATTTTGTTATCCCACAATTTGTCTTTGTTGATAGCATTGACCCGTTCGATTTGGTGGTAAGTTTCTCCACCCACTTTCGTTCTTCCTTCGATTGTCAGAATGGTCTGGTGACTATATATATAGGGTTATTGTCATTGCCCTGAATGATCACTTCCTGGTGATTCCATTCGAACTTTACCGCCTGATGTAGCCTTGATGCTACGGCCCCAGTAGCATGAATCCATGGTCATCCCAACAGCAAGTTGTAAGATGCTGGTACATCTATTACTTAGAAATCGACCTCGAACTAGGTTGGTCCCATCTATAAGCATAGAATAATCTCACCAATGGTGGACCTCTGGGAACCATCGAAGGCTTTCACATTGATTGCTCCATCTTTTATCTCATGCAGCCCTTTACCCAACTTCTTGAGTGTTACTAGCGGACAGATGTTAAGACTGGAACCTTCATCGATCAGGATTCTGGTGATGAAATAATCTTCGCATTGCATAGTGATGTGCAATGCTTTGTTGTGCCCCAACCCTTCAGGTGGCAGCTCATCCTTGTGAAAGGTTATCTTATGGCTCTCCAGCATTTGTTCTACCATGTTAGACATTTCCCCGCCAGTGATGTTGCTTGGTACGTATGCTTCACTCAGCACCATTAGTAGAGCATTCTTGTCTGCCTCAGAATTTTGTAGTAAAGCAAGAATGGAGATTTGCGCTGGTGTTTTGTTCAACTGGTCGATGACCGAGTATTCCTTGGCTTGTATCTTTCTCCAAAGATCATCTGGACCTGTCTCAATGATGGGTGGCCAGTTGGAGTCCTGCTTGCTTGACTCAACTAGATGTTCAGGGGTATAGATTCTACCAGTTCTTGTCATACCCTATGCTACAACAGTCTCTTCGAACCTGACCTTGCCTTTCCTCCTTGCCTCGGTTGTATAGTCCCATGGTACAGCCTTTGTGTGGAATGGTGTCATGGTCGACATCACCACTGGGATTGGCGTGGCTACCCTTACTCCGAACGGAGCACGTGCCTTGGGTGGTAAAACTAAAACTTCAAACGGTGTGGGTGCATTTGCCAGAGACACGAATTCGACCTCAATTGGTGCTGGTGTCTTTGCAGACGATGTCGCTTCAAACTCGAGTAGTACAGACATATTTACTTCAGCATCCCAAATGGTTGAATCTGGACTATGATTGGATTAAGAGTAACTATTGGCTTCTTTGGGTCATCACCTTCTGCGATCAACCCGATTGACCCCTGAGGATCCCAATCATCCTCTATTTCAATCATGTGGACACCTCTACCTTTGTGGTCTGGCAGAGGGTTGTTGCAGACATTTGGAGCGGGTTCCTTTGTCACAATAATCTTGTTATCAATTAAAGTCTGGATCTTGTCTTTCAAGGAACGACATTTGTCGATGGTGTGCCCTTTCATGCCGGAGTGGTATGCACAGGATTTGTTTGGGTTAACCCACTGAGAAGGGTTCTTAGGAGTTGCAGCAGGGATAGGGGTGACATAACCAGCAGCTTTGAGTCTCTCATACAACTGGTCAATAGGTTCAGCAATGGCCGCATATTGTTTTGGAGGTCTGTGATCAAAATTAGGTCGGGGTCTAGGGAAGTTTTGGCGTATAGGTGGTGATTGATAGTGGGATGGTTAAACATTATAGGTTTGGTAGACATGAGCGGGTTGGGAGTATCTGGGTGAAGTAGGTTGATATATGGGAGGTGGAGGTGATTGATAAGTGGGTGGTAGAGCTTGGCATGAGGGTGAAGGTGTTTGGTAATTTGGGGTTGGCTGATATATGAGTGGAGGTGTTGGGTAAGTTTGGTATTTGAGGGGGGATTTGGTTCTCTGTGCAACCATTACGGCCCCTACGTCCTTTTTCTTGGACATACCACCAGACTGCAAGGGTTTATTTGTAGCTTGTAAGGCCTCGAAGTTTGTAACCATTCCGCTTTTGATACCCTCTTCAATCCTTTCACCAATTTGATAATTTCGGAGAATTTGTGGCTCTCGATTATCATTAGTCGTTAATAATATTGTGGGTCCTAATCCCGGACAAAGAATATGTTCATCTGTTCTTCCTCTAAGGCAGGTCTGACCTTAGTAGCTTCGGACCTCTAGCGAGTAGCATACTCGCGAAATATTTCTGTAGGCTTCTTCTTTAGATTATAAATATAGAACACATCTGGCACATTCTTTTTGTTAAACCTGAACCTATCCATAAAGTCGGACGCCATGCTTACCCAGCTTGACCACTTCTTTGGATCTTGGCTGATGTACCAGGATAACTCATCTCCTCTCAGACTCCTCATGAACAGCTTCATGCGAATTATCTAGTCTTTCCCTACTCCAACCAGCTTGTCATAGTACATCCTTAAATGGACCCTTGGATCACCTATACCGTCAAACATTTTGAACTTCGGAGGTTTGTACCCCTCGGGCAGTTCGACATCGGGCTGTATGCAAAGATCTTCATAGTTCAGCCCCTCAATTCCCTTGCTTCCTTCAACGCCATGAATCCGGCTAGTCAACTTCTTAAGTTCCTCAGCCAAGTTCCTGATGAGCAGGTCTTTTTCATCAGAGTCGGGTGTGCTTAAGATAGGTTAGGTAGAGTGTGGCATGGTCTCCACGTAGATAGGGGTGTTATGGTGGGTGTGAAAGTGGTCATTTGTGGAGTTTTGGAGTTCTAGGATGAGTAGTGGAGTGTTGTTTGGGGTATGGCAGGTGTTGCATTGGGTCTTTGGTGGAATAGTATGAAGAGCGGGATGATTCTATTGCTTTGGGATATTTTGAGGCGGTGTAGGGTTTTGAGTATTGGGAAAGGTGATATCTGGGGTGCTGAGGGAAAATGACAGACTTGCCATATTCCGAACTTAATCGAGCTCTTCTTGGAATTTCAACAGTTTTTGTTCAAGTTGGGATACATTCTCCTTAGGAACCTGAATAGCATGGCCATTAGTGGCCTCTATCCGTTCAATTGGATTCTCCTTTCTGACATTGTTTAAATCTTCCATTTTGCCTTTGTTCTTGTTTTTGACAGGACTAAGAGGAGGAGTGGGTGGAGGGCCCCCCTGGATCTCGTGGAATAAGATGATGTTACCAGATTGCATGAACTAACCTTTGTGGAGAAGAATAATAAAAACAAAAGCAAAGAATAAAACAAAAGGTAACCAAGTTAGTGAGGATCATAAAAGGTATTGCAGTATTTAAACACATAGTGCGGGAATTCAAATCATGTCCTAATTTTGGGACCTCTTTGTGCCCGAGGTAGGCCTAGCAACAAATTGTTTTGGAGAACTTAGAATGCTAAATGCCTCATTTTATTGATAGAAATAAACGAATCCCAAATCGACACTAAATAAACAAGAAGTAAAAGTCACTAATGGCCATGGCCTTATTACATTTATAAAGCAAAAAGATAAACTCCTATCTATTTGGTCCCAGAAGGACCTTCCCCAGATTCGGCATCCTTGGCTCCGTCGAACAGCTTTCCCAACTCGCGAAGTCCCAGCAACAGATATGCCCTGGCTAGGTATCCGCCTTCTATCCCTTCAGTATTTTGACAATCTTCGACCCCTTTGAGAAACTTTCTCTCCAATTCCACTATGCCTCGCTCTAAGTATCCTAGTCGCTTGTTGGCACTGACAGCCATGTCCTTTCATTCCTCAATCAGCTTCTGGTTGGATTCTTTATATTTCGCGGTGTTCACTTTCGCACTCACTGATCCTTTTGCGCAACTGGTTGTATTTGACTTGTGCTTCGACCCTTACGTCTATAATCATGTGCCCTCGAGCAAACCCTGGTTGGCTTAGACCATCATGATTGTGTTCCAAACAACCTGAGTAGAAAGGAGCGCAACCAGCATGATACCTGTCTGGCTCGATGGTATCTCTCCTCATTATGATCTTGCAGTGCCACATATGCTGAGCTTGGCACTTGTAAGGGCTATCATCATTCTGGAAGTCAGCCTGGAAATGACTCATTTTGTCGATCATAGGTATAACCTGCTTCCTACCAGCTTGCCTCAAACCTCGGAGAGGGACGTAAAGGTAGGTTCCTCTTAGACCGATTAGTATCAGGAAAGGTGCATCTCTGGATCGGGAGATGAACTCCTCGGTCGAAAATCACTCGAACATCCATTGGACCCGTTCCTCAGTGAGATTATCAAATAGCTCAACCCATCCTTTGGCATCCTCCGGATGGGCGAACATATTGGGTATGTAATTCATTCGCTTTGGATGATGGAAAGCGATGTGATCATCCTAGTCCCTTCGCTGAATCTTTTGTCGGTATTCACCCCTTTGGAGGTGCTCCATGAGCCAGAGTTGAAGTAATAAATTGCAGCCTTCAAAGTGTTTTGCTCCTCGGTGACACTTCTCCAAGGCTTGATATATGTCTGCAATGATCATGGGCACGATGTTGAATGGCTGCCCACCAATCCCTTCTATTAGGGTCTTAGTTACCATAGCCATCTTGGGGTGGATTCTTGCTTTCTTCATCAGAAACACGATCAGCCCCAGGAAACAAGATATGAAGACGAAGACACTTCGGTGGATGTGCCCCAAAGATGTGATGGCACGGTAGGATTTGTTGTGACCGTACCTTTCATACATATAGTCAAAAGGAATGTAGGATTCCTTCAGACACGTCAATTCTGGATTCTTCTTTAAACCCATCATTTTGAGAAAACCCCTGCCTTTGCCGTTCTCAGGCATCAATAGACCCGAAGTTTTCCACACTAGATCGGTCAATCCTCCTATCTCCTCTAGCAAGGGTGTCATTTCAATGTCCTCAAAGCGGAATACAACTCTTTCACAATCCCAAAATAGTATGGTAGCTTCTATGATCTTGTTATTAGGTTGGATCTCTAGAAGGGATGGTAGATTTCCCAGATATTTTTGGACGAGGGTTTGATCACTAGAATGAAGATCTTTCCTCCAGCTTAGCAGTCTTGGGTGGATGTTGGTGACCATGCCGAATCTAGGGACTTCGTGCCTCATATTTCTGCAAAACAAAAGGGTTAGGCCCTTACCCCTACCAAACTCGACTATTTAATATCAACAATTGACATAAAGCATTTAGTTCTCCAAATAAATGCACAGAACGTGTTGGTGTTCGTTTGGGTTCAGGGAAACCTGGTGGACTTTGGACAAGGCTATCTTAAAGGATCATTATGTGGACAACATAACTGACCCGGCTAGGTTTGACCATAATGCATGCATAATTTGAACAGAGTAAGGTTTCTATGGGGTTTTAGACTGGTACCCTTGAGAGGACAACTCAACGGGAAAGACACGGAACCGTCGACTGCACCGCTGATTGACTAGTTTTACCACAAATATGCCTTTCCAAATTTAGGGGGTAAAAATATAGGAATAACGCAACCACTCATTATAAGCGTTGCTATGGTATTTGTTTGGCACGAGTGGAGTACGATGTTGAGCATGATTATGCAATAATTAAAATATATTGGCACGTATTTGCACGTTAAGAAAGCGATAAATACAGCAGTTTCATAATTTAAAGCGGTACTAAAGGAAAGAAACAAGAAGACATATCAGTTTTACAGTTGAGAAAGATATTAAATGCTTAAAGGAATTAAACAAGTAATTGCACATAAAGAAGTATAAATTCACAAGACAATCTGAAGTGGTAAAAGCCTAAGATTCCCCAGCGGAGTCGTCATGCTGTCGCACCCCCTTTTTCCTTCTTTGCATTGGAAAATCGGGTTTATGACATTTTTGGGTACAGGACAACTCATTCCTTTTGGGAATTGGGTTTTGCATTTGAAGAGTCGCCACCTGATGAGTTAAGGTGCATTAGGATACCTATAAAGTTCATTTCTAAGTTTGTTTGATAACCAGAGATGGGGTAAGGGCTTGAAATTATCCTAAGAGGAAGGTGTTAGGCACTCCTCAGGATCCACTAGTGTGGTTTCCGGCCAGACAGTTTTGTGAATTTGTACAATTAGCAAATAGACAAGTATAGGCTCAAGTAGTAGGGCATTTAGGTTTAAACACATAAGGGTTTGAAAGAACAATCATTAAAGGCGAATTTTAAAATGGAGTTACATTTTTTACAAATACTTGAAAATATAAAAGGAGAGAGGAGTCCTAGGTTTATTTATAATATGGATCACATTAATGCGATACCCGGTATGACACTCCTCAGAAGAGGGGATACATCTGGTATTAGCGCACCGGTCATCATATCCATATCTACCCTTCCCACCCCGTTAAGGTATTAAAGCGCGGATTGGTCTCGACCTCTGTTGCATGCTATTACCCTTCCCATCCCTATCAGTCCCGGAGAAATTTAGGACTACTATTCCTATAAGAGGGAGGATATTAGGATGACTCTTAGGTTTTTTAAAAGTAAAAAGACTAAGGCGACATTCAAAATACGTATTACTGCATATTAGGGGAAACAGGTAAGCAACTAAGAGGTTCACATGCACCTCCTCAAGTAAAGCACATACATAGCCTGACTTAAACATATTTTGGGTCAGAATTTAAAGATACTAAGATAGGAGAAGTTTAGTTGTTGAAGCAAACCAGTTTATTACATAACTCAGATAAGAAGTCTGAATCAGGTCTGCTTGCTGGTTATAGCAGTTACTAATTAACAAAGGCGGATTCAGTTTTGTTGTTATCACCTAAGGCTTGCCTAAGTGTATTAGGTGATATCCTATAAGCATGATATCTATTACTGATTCAGAATGTAGCAAAATAGTAACAGTTTTAAATGAGCGATTTAGGGATCCTATAGGCATGCTTTCTAAACCGTATTAATAAAATGAGTAGGTTGTATAAGACTGATTCAGAACAGTACGAGTCAAATTGATTTTAAACTAGACTGGTTTCAGATCCTATAGGCATGATCTCTATTATTGCTGATTTTTTAATCCCTATAGACATTGATATCTAGTTGAACGTGAAACAAAGCAGGCAGGATTTACTTGAAATTCCTATATGCATGATTTCTCTGAGAAATAATGATTTTTAACCTTATGAACATGATGTTTGATTATAGCCGTTTAGATCCTATAGGCATGGTGTCTAAGTGTGGTAATAAAACATGCAGAATTTAAAACAGGTCCTGTAGGCATGTTATCTAGATGTAGAATTAAAACATGCAGAATTTAAAGAAATAGATCCTATAGGCATGTTCTCTACCCTTCTAATAGCTAAACATGTATAATTACCCATCCTTTTTCACTAACCAGCCCCCAATATTTGTTACAAATTATTACAGATCAAATACTGAATTACATCAGAATAGTGTAAAACAAGAAGTTACAACCATAGGAAGCCTGATTCTTGACTTCCTCTCTGAGTTATGGAATAAACCATCTCAAGCACCACTTGTTTCAAAGCCTTTCTTAGACCTGGGTGTGTCAAAGTTCCCTAAGGACCTCAAAGGACCCCGGGCAGTGCTTACACCCAGGTTTGCATAACCAGATAGAGGTGAGTGCGGTGTGGAAGGGCCAGCCCTTATATTTCCAAGTTTAGAAGGAGCTCATGGGTCCCAAGGCAAGGCTTACACAAGAGGGGCAGAACCTAAGTTCTAAGAGTATAGTGGAAGTGCAGAAACAGAGATTTATTATAAGATTGGATTGAGAGTAGTAAGGGGTAGGGCTGATTTGAAAATAGTAGTAGTAAAACTTAAATTACACAGAATCAGTAATTGCACAAAGGGGGTCAAGGGTTTCGGGATACATTGCATGAAGCATATGACCCCAGGAAGGGTCAGGTTTGGACATGCACAACAATAAATGATGTTGGCACGCCTACAAACCAGTCAAAGAACACAAACACAAAGAGGGAATTTGGGGTTTGGGATTCATACACATAGGAGAGCATTAATTAAAAGGGTCAGGGGAACACATTTCACATGCTAGTAATATAACTTGATTGCAGAAACATAAGCAAAGTAAACAAGAATAAGAGAGGTTGGGACAATTAAAGAAACATATTGTTATTGATGCTTGAAGATTAACTAGGACATACCAGTAAGAAGCAAAGTGCAGAAAGAAAAAGTGAGCAAATTTTCACAGCCTAGCCTTGGCTTTCAGCCGGCTAGGCAAAGCAGTAGCACAAGGAGTAGTAGAGAAAAGAGAGAGAGAGTTTTGAGTGAAGTGTGTGTTCTGAACTCAAATGGTTCGTTCGTTGTTTAAAAGAAAAGAAAGTGGGTATTTATAATTTTGAAAACAGGTGAAGAATAAGGTAATAAGTAAAGCCTTAACACAAATATAGAAACAATCACAAGTCAGAATCAATTACACAAGTGATTCCCTTTAATTAAGGAATCATTGATTAACGAGTAGTGACAGGTTCAAATAAGGAAATAAATCAGTTTGATTAGTTCCATATAAGGGATAGTAAAAACATGCAGTGAACAATCAAGTCTGAGTACAAAAATATGCTTATTTTTGGAAAGGATTCAGCAAGGTAAAATATCACAGTAAAGGGAAAGGAATCAATTAATTTTAAACAGGCGAGTGAAATCAGGGCTCATATAAGAAAAGCTTTTGAAATCAGTCACAAAATCAAGGTAAATCAAGGAAGAAACACGCTTCTGTACTTCAGTATATAAATAGAGTGAACAGAAATATCAGACATGCGAGGCCAAGCATATTGGCAAAAGAAACAACATACAATAGTAGCAGAAATAACCATAGAATTTGGTAGTGAACAAAGTTAGATAGTCAGGGCTCACACGTATAGCCAAAGTGAAGAAAAGAGTCAAAATAAGTACAGGTCTCACAGTAACAAGTGAGGAAACCTTTTGAGAAATCAGGGTTTCAACAATGGTCGAGTTTAAAAGATGGTAAAACTCAGAATCAGATAAATCACATAAAGAAAAAGAGAGTCTGAAACAAGGAACCTTAAATCGAGTCAAGCATTCAAACAAACAATCACAGACCCAAAGACCTAGGGTTTTCAACAATAATCGAGTTTAAAAGATGGTAAAACAAATAAGTCAAACAAGAACGAGGAACTTAATCGAACCAGTACACAAAACAAACAGTTTCAAAGCTCGAAGGAGACCAAAAGAATTAGGGTTTTCAACATGCTGACTCAGATAGAGGAACGACATGAGCAAAGCATGGCAGAATCACAAACAACATTAAAAATTGGAGAAGAGACCTTTTGAAAAACTTAAAGGAAAATCTTAACGAAAAGTCGTTTTGAAAGGAAAGTTGAAGAACTTTCGAGAAAAACACTTAAAAAATTCATAGCAAGTACAGATCTAAAGTAGGTCTGAAAGAAAATCAAAGGATCTTAAAGATTAGAGTTTCGAAAAACCCAAAAGAGGTAAGAAAGGCCTTGAAAGTTTCCGATCTAACCAGGAAAGTCAAAGATCTGCCTTGAAAGGCCATGGATGGCCGGAGAAAAGCCATGAACAGCAGTCGAGCAAGGACTGGACCAGATTCCTTCGAGGACTGGCCATGAAACCACAGAAACAAATACCCAGGAGCCATAGGATGCCATTATACATCTCCAATTGCCATGGGAGGCCATGGATTAGGCAGGGTTTAGGGCGGATTAGGGTGGGGATAGATGGCGGCGGATAGGATTCATAAGGTTTCAGAGAGAGTTGATAGAGAAGAGGGATTTAGAGACGGGTGTTGGTGAGAAATGAAGTAGGGTAAGGGGTCGTTTGGGGTTAAAAAGGTAAGGGGTAATGGGGGTCGTTGATCTAAATGATCAACGGTTGGGATTAAAGGGGTTAGGTGGGAATCCAGGTTAGGTCGTTTAAATGTGTTAGGGGTCGGGTTTTAAAAAAATTGGGCCGGGGGAAATTGGATCTGATTTGGGGTTCAATTTAGGCTACAATTGAAATGCAATTGGGCTATTATTTAAATAGCCAATTTTTTCCTTTTAAAATTATAAAAAACAGTAAATTAATTTCTGGAAACAAATTAAAAGTCTTAAAATGAATTATAATATATAATTAACCATTTAAAAATACTGGACTTAATTTTTATGAATATAAACGCAATTAAATCTTAAAAGAGGCTAATATTGTGATCATATGCAATTTAGCTTTGAAAATACTAAATAAGTTTGTAAAAATATGCGAAAAATTACCTTAGCTATATTTTAGCCTAAATATGAAAGTCCAATAAATGAATTACCAAAGGTAATAATTTTGGAAATAATTATTGGGTTTTTATGGACAAAATAGGGGAATAAATTGATTTAAAACCCTTTAAAAAATTAAGGAAGAATATTAAAACATTTGGACATACTTATATATGCATACATATTCTATTTTGAAGGTATTTTGCATATTGAAAAATATATAGGAAAAAATTGGGTATCAACAAGGACCTCCGAATCTGATTCCGGGCATACGCCCAGATCTCATATTTTACTATGGACCTACCGGGACCGTCAAAATACGAGTCTGGGTCCGTTTACTCAAAAAAATTGACCAAAGTCAACTAAAATTAACTTTTTAGGCAAAAAATTACTATTTTATCAATTTTCCACATAAAACCTTTTCAGAAACATACCCGGACTGCGTACGCAAATCGAGAAGGAATAAAAATGTGGTTTTGAAGGCCTGGAACACGAAATTGAACTCTAAAACGTAAGATGACCTTTTGGGTCATCATATTTATGAACTTATTTGAGTGTTCATATTTAGTCTTATAGACTTAAAATATATATATTTGGATGCATCGTTTCATGTGTGATGTCTAAAAGTTGCACCTTTAGGTATCTGACTTTCAAATAAAATAGGGCCTTTGTATGTATTTTAAACGCTATGAAGAGGACATCTCCTTTTCACTCAGGCGTAAAATAGAATCGATTGATCCTAGTAGAGTCTTATTCTGAGGGAGTATTAATCCCGGTAGGATTTATGGGAGTAGTGATCCCGGTAAGACATTGAGTCTGAGGGAATATTGATCCCAAATAAATATATATATCTTAGTAGATTTGTCCTGAAGAGACATTCTGATTGAATTTGAATTCGAATTGGAGTATTTGAACATACTTCCAAATAAAGGGGGGCACATGTCTGAAATAATACTTGAGATTTTCGTTAATATATACGGGATAATATATCCAAGTCATAATACAATCAGCTATTAAGAAAGGCTTATATATTTACTTGAATGGTCATTGTTGGACCGAATATAAATCACATATTTGTTCAAAGTGAACTTTATTCTGGTGGCATATTTGCGTATATTTATCTTGACTTGGATATAAAATACTCATTTTTTATCGTGAGATTCTTCACTCTGACATGGAGTTCTCGATCCTTTTTGTGTACGTGTAGTATATGTATTTTAGAAGAATTGATTCAATATTGTTTGAAGTGTTTATACTTGATATGATCAAGATAACTAACTGAGTTGAGATAATGGTAAATAATGTCGGAATACTCTTGGGAATTCTATATCCCAAGGCAGTCGACTGTTTGTATCACTTATTATAATGTCAGGATTGACTAATCTTCAAGTGTAAGTAATTCTCCTAGTGTTCGAGTTTTGATATACGAGAATTGAAACACTGGAATCATAATTGGATAGTCCCCAGTTTAATAGTCCCCGGCAGGATAGCTAGTGATGGACTTTCAGATGGTCCAGTTGGTACCAGAGCTCTTTTATCAAATACTCTGGCCGGAAACTATAGAGGTTCCAAAATATTGTTGAGGATCATGCCATATCTTGAATTGAGCTATTCGTACCGGCTTTGAGGAGTTTTCAATTTAAAGCTTCATTACTAGAGTAATTTTCACTGCTCTCTTTATACATTTTTCGCATCATATATTCTGTTTGTCTGGGTCCTTGTGGTGTTTTAGCTTTGGGAACCTTGAATATTCTCAAATATAATTCTCCTTCACCAAAGAAGTACATAATGAGACGCACTCAGAGTTGTCGAAATGCATGCTTGCCTTTGGATAAAATCTCATTCTGCAAGTAGTCAATGAATTTATTATGCCAATTCCAAATTAAATTAGTCAAGCTTACCTTATTTTCATTCCAATTGATGATAGATCAGGGATCGCCCAAATAAGGAATGACTCAATCCCGAGGATTGTTTGATCTGCAAACGATATTTCTCAATAAAACCTCATAGTTGTTTCCGCAATCACACCAGTAGATCCAATACTAGAAATCTGGCTCGATTTTCTCGAGATGTATAATTTTTTTGGATTTGATCACGAGTTAAGAATCAATCGTTAAATTAATATTTTTGCTCTGAGTCCCCATTAATTCAAGCCTTGTAACATATGTGTTACACTTGATTTCATTGTTAGTAATAATACAACTTTTATGAATTGTCTAACTACTTCCCCCATAGCTGCATTAAGCATTGTCTCTAACCTGAAACTTTTAATACTTGTGGACCTAATTATGTAGAAGGTCCATATCCGATAATTATCCTAGAAGCAACATGTACTTCTTTTTCAGCTTCAGATAATATGTTCGAGCTAAGATTAACCATGAAACCTACTAAACTTGTGATTTATAGTTGTGCATGGCTGATAAATAACATCATATTCACTAAGTTCGACTACACATTTAGCTATCCTTCCTGACAGTTTGTATTTATGCAAAATATTGCATAATAAAAATATAGTGACTATGAAAATTGGATGACATTGAAAATAAATCCTTAGATTTATGGCAACTGCTATTAATGCTAACTTCTCAAAACGTAGCTATGTAGTTTTCATGTCTAAAATTATTTTATAATAGATAGGAGATTGTATACCTTTATCTGCTTGAATTAAGATTTCATTTACCGAGACATACATCAACCATCTTTCTCCTCAAAATTTTGAAAGTAACGATGGGTTGATGTTAGCCAGCGAGTCCAGATGATTTAACTTTTCGGACTAAACCATTTCGAAGTTTTGTAACTTTATCTTTTATTATTTGACTCGAGTTTCTTCTTTTACTTGACCGGATTATACCTCAGGTCAATATTAAGCATATAAACTATTACCTGCGGTGGTATACCTGTTATATTAGTATGAGGGCAAGTAAAGCAATTTGTGTTAGCACATAAAAATTTAATCAACTTACCTTTAATTTCAGTGTCGAGTCTCGACCAACGTAAACCTTTCTATTTGGGAAGTCAATGATAGTTTCTAGTTCTTCAGCATTTGACCTCGTGGCTTCTGAATCTTTTGGTTCATGACTATTTCCAAAAATATTTGTCTAATTGTCCATGGCTATTAATGAACCTTCTTCCTCGTAGTCTTTAATTATTCATCCTACACCTATTTTTTTCTTTTTCAGTTGTCAGGTGCAATATCTTTGTAAGTAATCCCGTGGGTGTTTTACCCATGCTTTTTCTAACCTTCATTCTTCTCCTGTGGGATTTTTCAATTTAGCAAGGTGATTCCTTAGTTGTTCGGGAAGGTTTGGATCTTTTTCAGTCCGTGAAAAAAATTTTGTATCTCTTTGCTCGCACCTATTTTTTTAGATTTGTGCATTTAGATTCAGATCACTCAAGAACCTCCTCTATTTAGTCTTCGAACCTATTTTTGATTTTCAATTGAACCTCTATGACTTCCTCTATTTTGAAGCCCGGTGCTGTAACGGTTATGCATATCACTCTCAAGGGATAGTTGGGAATTTCCGGAGGAGTTCTATCCGCTCGTTATGTTCCTTGATCTATTTCTGTAAAGTTAGAACTAAATTTTGCAAATTAAAATTACATGGTGTATCTGAATCTCCTGTTCCGAAACTGTTTCGTACAGATCCGTTATAATCAGTTCTGGTACTAATAGTTGCGGTACCAATATACCGATGTACATTCTCTAGTTTTCTCTGTTTGTTGCTTACCTACCATTATCATGGCTATTCTTACATTTTTATTTTGCATGATAAAATCATCTTCAACTTGGTTGTCCTCAACTGTATTGGTTGGCAAATTTCGGTCACAACGAAGGTTTAAACTGGAAACAAGCGAATATTAAAAAAAATATTATTATCTTTGGATGAATAGCAAATTTGCTTGAGTTCCCGGTAATAGAACCAAACTGTTTAACCCAAAAAATGATTTTCAAGATCAAAGTAATAAATTTTATATGACGGGCCCCAAGCAACAGATTCAATCCGAAAGATATAATTTTTCGTCAATACAACGTGATAGAGAAGTGAAAAATAAATTCAATGACCGATAATATAATAAAAATAAAGCAGAGAAAAAATAATTCTTATTGAATGATCCTTGATAGGATGATGAGTCGAACAGAGCTTGAAGGGCCGAACTATGGCTAACTTGGAAGCAATATGCTATGAATTACAATGTATAGAATTATAGAGAAGAAAATTAGATTCCCCTAATGGTGATAAAAGTGTGTTTATTTATAGGGTTAAATCTAAGTAACCATTATCCTTGAATTATAGGTCCATTATGAGCATTTACTCAATCCATCCATTACTTTTGAAAGACTTGTAGCTGCTGTGTAAATGCTTGAATTCCGTAACTGAAGAGTTAATTCTATAACTGATGAGTTAATTCCGTTGATGAGTCAAACCCGTACGTATTGAGTTAATCCCGTACCTATTGAGTCAATCTCATAATTGATTGACGTGTTCTGACTGTTACAACCATTTATTGCATTTATTGTACATTACATAACTGATTTGTAGTTAATGACATAATGATGGTAAATCCCATGTAATTCGGGATTAATTATTTCTTTCCTCATTTGTAGTTATGAGTTATTCTCCCGTAACTGATCCGGAGCTATTTATGATGATCAATTCCGAGACTAACATGCATGATACGAGTATGCTCGGTTCCGAGGGCGTTTCACATGTCATCTTTACATGTAATTCTTCACTCTTCTCATAACTTTGCTGACATGTGTCGTCATTTAATAGATCCACGTAGCGAGTCTATTTTTCACTAATACATAAATACTATTTCCAGAGTTAAACCGTCTTTTCGTTTATTATGAGCTTTTCAAAAGTTTTTTTAAATATTTTAAAGTTTTAACTATATTAACTTAGTATTTTGCATATAATTTTCAAATATATAAACCTTTTAAAAAAGAAACCTTATGGATTTATGTTTTATTTTACACCCGTGCGCTCGTAATCCAAATCGCTTTACATAAATTTGGAAAGAGAGAGTTCTAAAAATATTTAGTATTAATTAAACCAACGCAAGAAAAGGAATTAGAAAAATAAAAACAAAATTCGATATTTGCGGGTTAATGGCTAATGTGAATATACACTAATTTGGATGGAGCGTGAGGAGGGGAGCATAGAAGTGGTTGTGTACATCAAAAAGCCAAAGATACTTGCATTTAAAGGCTTAAAAAAACTTATGATATTTATGAATTAGAGTAATGTTTTGAATAGGAACACCAATATTCCCTCTCCGTGTCCAAATATTCCTCAGTATTGGACTTACCTTCTCATCTTGTCTATTGTCGAGCCCTTCTTCTCTTGGCCACTGTCCCAAGAAAATTAAAAAAATGGGGAAGAGTATTTCCGAGACAGAGCCAACCATATTCCTCGGCGTCAACCCACGTGACTTGTGGCCGTGACTCTGTCCTCTACTACCTTACACCCAGTTGACATATCCCCTCTTCTTTTTCTAATTACCACCAAAATCTTGTACTTAATTAATTCTTTTTTTTTTCTCGAAAAAATTAAGACCATGATTTAGTAGGCGTTTGGACATAAGATAAGTGACTTTCGACAAAAATTAATATTTGAACATAAATTGAAAAAGGGTCTTTGGAATTTAAGATTGTGTTTAGATACACATTTCACTTATAAAAATATTACACAAAATAATATTTTGAAGATGAGTTTCGGAAAATAGCTGATACCCTCTCACTAACCGTGTTTTTGACATAACATTTGCTTTTTTGGACATTAACAGAAAGCTTTCGAAGAAATGTATGGATGAAAATGTTTTGTACAAACGAAGAGGTGTTTGGATTTTTGCCATTTTATAAGCTTTTTTGTTGAAAGAATATTTCAAAAAGTACATCGCAGTATTTTCAGCCTAAAAGTATTCTGAAAATTTTCTAAAACATCTATTTGAAACTTTTTAGCCAAACAAGTCTCTTTTGGAAATGCCTTTAATTATTTCAAACATTTCCACGTCCACACGCCTAAGAATTCAAATTCATTTGACCAATCAAATTTAAGCTTCAACGATATTATTTCTCCATCAGACTAACTTTTTATATAGCTTAATGTTTTTATTTCACCACAAATGATATATTTATTTGTCATATAAATATGTTAAATATGTAGGGCTCGCTCTTGACTACGCCCTTTCATTTCCTTCTATACTAGATCAGCAAATTGGAGGAAGAAAAGAAAAAGGTTGAAAATCTTGCATGACCAAAATGTGAATTAAATTTCAAAATTTTGAAAAATTAAGTAACAAACTAGAGAAAGAAAAGAAAAGTCTGAAGATCTTGAATATGACCAAGGTGAAATTCATTCACATATTTAAAAGTTATTACCAACAAGAGTTGTGGTGGAATGGTAAATACTTCTTCATCCTTAACCGGAAGTCTCGAGTTTGAGCCTCTAGGTATGGAATCGCCTTTGTTAGGGAGCGATTTACCCCCAATGTGGGACTTCCCGATGCAAATTCGGATTGGTCGGGCTCCAATGTGAGTATCGAATACCCGATACCGAGTAAGAAATCAAAAAATAATATTTAAAAGTTAAATCACAATATATGGATCGTGCATATATTGTGTTGGGTAGTGGGATTAGGAGTATTAGAAAAGAGTTAATTTATTAAATTGGAATTTTAAAGGCAGGGTCAGCGCCTGATGCGCTCTAGATTCTTTGGGAAATGAGAATTTTCAACCTTATTCTATAAATCTTATCTTTGCCAATTAATATTCTTCATTTGATCGAACTCTTTTCTATCTGTCTCTTTCTCTCGCGATCGTGTGTGTTGGATTACGGATTGGAATATTAACACTATAACCACTAATATGCTTTTATAAAAATTAAAATATGGTGAATGTCTACTCTTCCTGCATGATCTTTCTCTCAAATGGTTAATGACATATTCAATGACATATTTTCTATGTTCAATGACATATTCCATGACATATTTTCTATGTTCAATGACATATTCCATGACATATTTTCTTCACTTTTCATGCCTATATAAAGGTTTTGTAATAAATAAGAAAATACGCACAATTTAAGAAGAAAATCTCTTCCTTTCTCTCTATCTCTATTTCTTGTTCATGTTTTACTAAATTGTCTTTATTTCTTGTTCATGTTTTACTAAATAGCTTTTATTTCATAACACGTTATCAGCACGAGTCTCTAACCAATTGTATATACAAAAAATTTCCTACATCCAGAAAGATTACAATTAGAAGCCATACATATCATCACATGGTTAAGTGTAAAGAGAAACTACATATGGTAAGTAATGAAATGTAAGAAGGTATGATTATCTTATACTTGTCATTCCTTTAAAATCTCATATGCACACAACTCCGTACTACACTTGTATTGCATAAGCACATATTAATATTACATCTTTTATATCACATGAATGGAATAAAATTTTCGAAGTTCTGTATGTTAAAATCATAGTAGCAGTTAATTGTTGATATGATGCATGTCATGGTAACCAAGGATATTTTATATAAATTGTCTTATGCATATTTATGTGTTAACTATCTTCAATCTGTCCTGCCGCTTTTAACATTTTCTTTTACTTGGATGAATATTTTTTTCCTTTTGGATTTTTACACTTGCATATAGTACCAAAAAAAAGGAATAAAAAATAAAATAAAATTGGTCATACTGATTAAAAGCATAAATCATCTTGAAGAAAACAAGAAATACTTCACATCTTTATCTAGGTTGATTAATTACTTCTTTGAAGTTTGGAAAACAAACCAGCTATTGAGAAAGTATACTTCATAATTTATGGTCGTATCATTTGAAAGCAAACAATGATTAGTATGACTACTAGAAGAGGTATTTTTGAGTATCCATGGCCTACTTGATGTTTGCTACTGACTTACCATTTTTAAGTATTTTATATGAATGATGCACAAGCTACAACTGGTAAGTTGTTACCTATAATGTCACTTTTCAGGTAATATAAATGCTGAATTTATGTATTACTATTATATATGTGTTGTTACCTATATGGTGTACTTTTGATAAATTTATTCTCTAATTTCTTGGTTGAATTGAGTGAAGGAAAGTCATGGCGTTAAATCAAATCTAATAGGTAGGGTATACCCCGAAAACAACAATATTTTTGAGAGAGACTCAATAAATATTATGACAATGATTTTATGATCCTTTTAAACTCTAATAGAATTTAGAAGAAATATTCTGACTACAAACAATTGTATTTCATATAGATGCTACAAATAATTAATAAAGCTTTACGCTGATTTGAGATTTGTACGCTTATTTAAGAAAGTAAATTTGATTTGCTAAGTTGCAAATTAGTTGTGTATAACTTTTTTGGCATGTGATTGAAATTAAGGCTTGAGAATGAATCTCAATATTGTTTAGCCTATTATGCCATTAATTGAGGATAAGACATCGGGATCAAGTCCTGATGCTCCATAATGATAAGAGTTTGGTTTGAGTCCCAATTTATTATGGCCTAACATGCCTTTATATTGGTAAGACATTGGGTTTGAGTCTCAATGTACCATATTGATGATATAATGATGACTAAAGAAAAATAATATATTTTTTCATGAAAAGGCATAAAAATTGTCCCACTTGATTTGCTCAATTCTTGAAGTGAATGTGATAACAGTGCATAATAAGTTTCAATGAAGACAAGTAGTTGAATAATGAACGTGAGCGTTCCAAATATCAAAACAATAATAATCATCACTATGATTATAAAAGGAGAACAATAAGGGTTCTCAAAATAGTCCTTCAAAATGTAAAGGCAATGCTTACCATCAAATTGGTATGAAAATAATAAAGCACATCGCTGATTATGATCCATTCCTTGAAGAGAATGTGACTTGTGATAAGCATTAAGAATGCAAACCCATTCCTAAAGTTGAATGTGGCAATATGTGATAAAAGCAATGAATAAAGACATGCAATTCATGATTATATGAATACCACACAACTCACCTCTAAGGGAGGTTTGAGTAAAATAAAGAGAATAAATATTATTGTGTGGTTACATGAATATGTCATTGGTCGCGTACATCTGATATGCCAAATATTATTTTGTCATGCCTTATAAAAGTTATTAAAGGCAAAATTAAAGCAAGAAATGATTTTGCTTATGATGATTTTGACCATGATAATTTATTATGATATAATTTTCTCCGTGAAGGATACATTTACCATATGAATGGTATGATAAAAGATCTTGTTGTACAAAAGTTGTTAAGAACTCCGGAAAAACTAATTTGTTACTACCCAGATGAATAAACTTATTCATGACATTGATATTGTAAAGTTTCAAAAGAAACTTTTTGAGTTTCAAATATATAAGTCAAAGTTATTGGCATATTGAGACTATAAATGAAAGGAAGATTGACTATCTTCATATTTCTATAATCATACCTGGTAGATATGAAAGGTTACCCGATCTTCTTTCTATTTGTACTACACAAATATAAGCATGATGCTGGAATCACATGTCACAAGTAAACTAGAGATTTACTAAAATAATTATTAATTGGCATGACCGGTTGACCATCTCGGTTCAATTATGATGCGAAAAATTAATTAAGAATTACATTGACATATATTGAAGAATAGAAGATTCTTCAAGAATTATCTTGTGTTGCTTATTCTCATGATATACCAGTTAAAGGTTGGGATTGAATCCTTTGATTTCTGGAAGGAATAAAAGGTGATATATATATGGGCTCAGTCACCTGTCATGTGGACTGTTTACTATAATATGATTTTAATAGATGCGTCTATTTTATGGTCACATGTGCATTTGTTATCAACTTGCAGTTTGGTTTTTGCAAGATTGCTTGCTCAAATTATTAGAGCACAATTCCAGAATATAAATTATGATGATTTATCTTAATAATACTGGTTTAAATCCAAGTTGGTTTTGCAGAAATTATATGCCTCCAATTATAGCTAAATCATTGGTTATGAGAACAAAACTCCCAAAAACGAAATTTGGTATGAGATTTATTATTTAATATACAGCAGCACTTGTACGCATCTAGCCAAATTATAAAAAATTTTCCCTATCACAATCGGTTCAGGGTCAGGAACCAAATAATTTCTATATAGAAATATGGATGTGCTATATGATTTAATCATGCCACCAAAATGCACAAATATGAGTTCCCAAAGATGGTTGGGAAATGTGTTGGTGATTCCAACATTAGGGGGAGAAAATGGGAAGCTGAGAAAGTGATACGTGAAATGAATTATTATGAATACATATAGATCCTCATACAAGAAAATATAAACTTGAAGTTCAAGTGATAATTCATTTACAAATTATTGCCAGACGCATTTGCTGACCCAAAGCTAAATGTCATATTTCAGCTGCTAATGCTCCAAATAGAATAAAGTCCATGAGGGACAGAGTCTATGGCACGCATGAAGTGTAACAGACCAATCGGTTCCAAAGATAAAACTCCTTGAAGAAGGAGAGGGGCAAATATTCAAAATGGTCATAATAAGGAGGCAAGTGCCCTAGAAGAGCACCACGACATAACAATTCATAAGACCTCATGGGAGAGTCTCAGGTACCTGAAAATAATGAAATAAAGAGATCTCAATAAGTTATGTCTTTATTGGGTAATAATGGAACCGACATAAAATGATTGTCAACAATATTGTTAATATAATGTAGTGCTCAATATGATTAATATTGACGAAGATCTTGAGATCAAATCTGTCACGAAATGTGGACGGATAAAAGATTGGCCAAATAAAAAATACGCAATGAAATTGACTTCACTTGAAAAATGTGAAGTTGGACGGATAGTCCAACACCTGAAAGTATAAAGTCAATTGAGGTATAAATGTGTTATTGTGCAAAAGGTTCAAGTTGATAGACATAAAGACGACTTGTGACACAAGAAAATTAGTAAATATCCTCACATTGAATATATGGAGACATGTTCTCTTATAGTGGATATAGTCACTTCAGGTTTTAATCTGGCAATATATGAAAAACCTGATATGCGTATAGTGGATATCATTGAAAGATTTAAATTGTCTTGGAGCATATTAAGGTTTCCAAGAAATTTATTAAATAAAGCTTCAAAAATCCTTATACGGATTGAAACAATCAGAGCGCATGTGGTATAATCGCCCGAGAGAGTACTTGTTGAAAGAAGGGTATAAGAATAATTCAATTTGTCCTTGTGTCCTTATAAAAGGATATTGATTTGAATTTGTTATAATCGCCATGTATGTTGATGATTCAAATATCATTAGAACTCCCGGAGAGCTTCCTAAAGCAGTAGATTGTTTAAAGAAAGAATATGAAATGAAAGATCTTGGAAAGACAAAATTTTGTCTTGGTCTACAAATTGAATATATGAAAGATAGAATTTTTGTCCTTCAATCAGCATACACTAAAAAGATTTTAAAGAGCTTCTATGTGGATAAAACACATCCATTAAGTACCCCGATGGTTGTGATATTACTCGATATAAATAAAGATCCACTCCAACCTCATGAAAATAATGAAGAGCTTCTTGGTCCTAAAGTACCATATCTTAATGCAATTTGTACGCTAATATATCTTGCTAACACTACAAGGCATGACATAACCTTTTCAGTTAATGTCTTAACAAGATATAGCTCCGCTCAAGGAGAAATTAGAATAAAACCAAGCACATATTGCGTTATCTAAGGGGGATTACCGATGTGGGCTTATTTTATGGCAATGATTGCAATACCGATCTTGTTGGTTATGTCGATGTGGAGTATTTATCTGACACACACAAGGCTTGATCTCAAACATGTTATGTGTTTACATGTGTGGCACTGTCATATCTTGGCGATCGACTAAGCAATCAATCGTGGCTACTTCTTCTAATCATGCTGAGATAATTGCTATTCATGAAGCAAGTCGAGAATGTGTATGGTTGAGGTCTACTATACATCTTATTCGAGACAAATGTGGTTTGAAGTGTGATAACCTACCCACAGTTTTGTATGAAGAAAATACAACATGCATAGCCCAATTAAAGGGAGGATTCATAAAGGAGTTAGGACAAAACACATTTCACCTAAATTATTGTTCACACATGATCTTCAAAAGAATGGTGATATTAATGTGCAACGGATCCGTTCAAGTGATAATATGGCTGATTTGTTCACCAAATATCTATCGGCGTCAACCTTCAAGAAACTAGTGTACAAGATTGGGATACGAAGGCTCAACGATGTGAACTGATGATCTCATCAGGAGGAGTTAATACGCGTTGTACTCTTTTTCCCTTCCAAGGTTTTGTTCCATTAGGTTTTCCTTGCAAGGTTTTTAACGAGGCAACCAAAAGGCGTATTTCTAAATGTGTACTCTTTTTCCTTCATTAGGATTTCTTTTCCCATAGGGTTTTTTCCTAATAAGGTTTTAACGAGGCACATTATTTATGGACATCCAAGGGGGAGTGTTATGATAAAAATCAAAATATGGTGGATGTCTACTCTTCCTCCATGATCTTTCTCTCAAATGGTTAATGACATATTTTCTATGTTCAATGACATATTCCATGACATATTTTCTTCACTTTTCATGCCTATATAAAAGCTTTGTAATAGATAAGAAAATACGCACAATTTAAGAAGAAAATCTCTTCCTTTCTCTCTATCTCTATTTCTTGTTCATGTTTTACTAAATTGTCCTTATTTCTTGTTCATGTTTTACTAAATTGCTTTTATTTAATAACATAATATTAATTTTTGGTTCATAGTTGGAGTTATTAATTTAATTAATTAAATGGGCTAATATATCTGGTCAACATTTCTCTCTTTCTCTCTTTCTCTCTTTAGTCTTTAGTCTTTAGCTAGCTCGCTTTTAAAAAGTTATTAAATGCTTTAAGCTAATATTCCATATTCTTTACTTTTGTCTTATCTCATCACACCGAACCCCTCTTTCCCTTGTACTTCTCATCTTATATTTCTATTTCTAATTCATTTACTTATTAAGAACAATCTTCTTCCACTTTCCTTTTTCCCTTTAAACCACACGCAATATTTTAATTTTAAGAGGAAGAATATAAACAAATACACAACATTGGAAGAATTTAATTCAAAGATGCCATCCGAGGAACATCAAATATTAAAGTATGAATATAGCAAAGTTAGACATTTCAGATCTCTTAAGCATGTTCTTTATTCCATAGACCTAAGCAAAGAATAACTTGATATTGAATTCTAAATGCAGAAAAGGAAAAATAAATAAATAAATAAATAATAGCAAGTTAAACGACATGGACGGTCAAGCATTAAGGACATGACTCATTGCTCGTCAAAAATTAGCTTCATAGACACTCTATAGTCCATATATTATTAACTATATATTAATTCTGATCTGTACTCATCTTTTTGTCGTTAACAAGTTAAACTATAGTGCTAATTAAATACAATAACTTAAAATAATGAGAAGAATAATAGTTCTTCTATAGTTATTCGTAAAGGGACTAGAATAATATATTATGTATATAAAGATGTTTGCTTCGAAATTTGAATAGAATCAACATAATATTTCTTTCCTAATCCCCTTGAGCTAACACAGAAGAGAAGACAAAAAAGAAAGAAAGGAATCAGCGGAATCAACGCCGTTTCGACTGACGTGTTCCATGAGCCACGACATTGCCATCTTAATTAAAAATTAACCCTTAATAAAAAAGAAAACTAAAGATATAGTAGTACTTGTTTTTTTTTTTTTTTTTTTTAATATTGTGGAATAGTATGGGGAGTAAAAGAGATGAGAAAGAGAAGACAGTCAAAAACAGTACAAAACAAACATTAAAAAGTTCAATAATTGAGAACCTAAAAATAGGGTAGTTCATCGCTTTCAATAAGAGACATTTTGATAGCAACATATAGTCAGTATGTATAATTATTCCACCACCAGTACATAGTTACATATTTTGAGCGGTGGTACTCAACTACTAGTCTACTACAACACACTCTAGCTTACTGGCTAGGTTCCAGCTTCTCTTTAGCTATTTCTTCTAAATCTCCAAAAGCAACTGATCTTTTATGTGAATAAAGATCATGAGCCACAGGCGGATGTAGAGTTGCAATTCAACTGAACACACGGTACTTTCGACGCGCAAAACATAAATTTAGGTGTAAAAATTTATTAAAATTATACTTCTTCTATTCCAATTTATGTGAACCTGTTTGATTGAGCAGGAGTTTAAGAAAAAATGAAGATTTTTGGAATTTGTGGTCCTAAACAAGTTAAAAAAGGGTCCAGAGTATTTGTGTGGTTATAAAAGTTTCTTATTAAGGATAGAATTGTAATTTTAAGCTAAATTATTTTCAAATTTAGAAATGGGTCATTCTTTTTGGAATGAAAAAAAAAAGAAAATAGGTTCTCATAAACTGAAACGGAGGGAGTAATAAATAGTAGGTTTGAACCCATAATTTAAAAATACAATAGGTTCACAATAAAAAAAACCTTTACGGTTGAATCCATAAAGTTTAAATCCTGCATCCGCCTCTGTCACGAGCATTCAGCCTCGAGTAAAGTGGCCAAAACACAATAAAAATCCCTTTGGAAACTCTTACGTAGGGTTGTTCATGATTCGGTTTGGATCGGTTTTTCTCTAAAAAGAAACCAAATCAAGTAAGTCGGTTTTTCAAATATTGAAACCAAATTAAACCAATTGAGTCGGTTTTTTATCGATTCGGTTTATGTCGGTTTTTTATCGATTCGGTTTATGTCGGTTTTAGTCAGTTTTTTCGGTTATTTATCGGGTTTTTTCTTAAATATGAGACATACACTACCAAACGCATATTTCGTCGGCTATATTTTCAACGTAACACTATCAAATTAATTGCTCTTTGAGAAATCTATCATTTTCAAGATATATTGATGATAATTGAATCAAATGGTGATGAAGAATTTAAGTACTCAATTAAAATCGATTATTTTTAACATGAAATAAATTATTGTACTTAGTAAAAGAAAACTACCAATCAAGATAGAATGTAAAGTCAAAGAATTAGATTATTATAATAGCAAAGAACTGGACTAAAAATACAAATGACTAATATGTACCATAAAATTTTGGAAACTTTATATAAAAATACACACACACACACACACACACACATATATATATATATATATATATATATATATATATATATATATATATATATTGGTGTAATAATAAAAAGTATCGATTTTTTTGGTCGGTTTGATTCAGTTTTCGGTTTGGTTCGATTTTTCGGGTTCTTATGAACACCCCTACTTATCATGATCAATCCCACGCACACTTGACCTTGAGGTGTGAGTCTAGAGTAGATGGAAATAGATTGGACTCACAACATGCTAATTTGATGAGTGAGCTTGAGAAATGTTATGGCCTTTTGGGCTAAATTAAGAGAGGGAGTGAGAAGCACGGAATGGCTCTATGGGTTGAGTTGAAGGCTATGTTCTTGGGATTCAGGTGCGGGTATATAATTCGGGTGCGAATCTAGATGTTAGTTCTTTATAATCTAAATTTTAAGATTCAACGGTACGGAAATGGATGTAGGAATTCGGCTAAAAAAATTCTAAGATTTATGAAATATCTAACTTATGATAAATATTTTGTGAAAACTTTATAGGTTGCGGAGTGCATCCAATAATTCAATCATTCATTTTAGGAAATTCTCAAGTTGTTGGCACTAGGCACAAGCGAGCAGCAACTAAAATTCAATCTTTCATTTTTAATTTTTCCTCATTTGTCCATGGATTGTGGTCAAACTAACCGATCTCAATTCACCACACCTGAATAACCCTTACTAGTATTAGTATCGTGTCGACATAGGCGTCGAAACCCCATGCTTTGAGAGTTCCTTTCTGCCAGCACTTTCTCTACCCGGGAGTCACTTCATCAGTACCTGGGGCTACTGTCCCAGGATGCCAAAGGTATGATCCACACATTGAAAGTGTCAACGTTGACTCACACGCGCCACCCTCACCGGGTAAATCCGGAGAATTCAGCCCTGAATGTCTTTCCTTCTGCCTCCCCAGTTCAACAATAGGAAGATACCCAGGAGGGGTGGCCCAATCACTAATAGATCTCTCAACGGGAGCCTCATTCTGTCTAGAGGAAATAGCTTCGGTGGATCCGGTTGATTAAGTCGTTGTGTCTGTCGATACCCACCTGCTCGGAGTGCGGGTAAGGGCTCACCTGTTGATTGTGTCGTTGCATGCTTTTTGGTAGAGCCCCCACCTCCCACGGCTACAGCCAGCACCAGGAGCCTAGCCAAAATAGGATTCGTTTTGGCTAGAGCGCCCAAATCAGCTATATATTTGACACGGGTTTGCCGTAATGCTAAAACTATGGCGTATATGGATGGGCCAACTCTTTGGGTCGTAATAGTGCATACGAAAGATTGATAGAGCTAGCGATGACAACGTTATTGTATCAACGATGTCTATTTTGTACAGATTCCAATAAATCTCTTGTGCCTTCAGCATAACGCCACCTAAGAGACGAATATCTTGTTTCAGATAAGCCAACAATTGTTGACCCTGAGCTTAACCATTAAAATGAAGAGTCCCAGCAACATAGATTGAAGGAGAAAAGGCAGTGTATATCAAGTGAGAAAATGGCTGTGTGAATTGATTAATCAAAGATTGGCCTGAAACTATTCCAAATTAAATGCATCAAATCCAAATTCTTAAAGCAATGGGTGGAAAGTTCCAATACATGCATTATAAACTTATTTGAAAACCATAATAAGGGACAAGTATTCCTCTAATTCAACCCTACAACATCATCACTTTTAATTCTGGATATATTAATGAATACATGGGTCACACATAATTTATAGTAGCAAGGTACTGCTGCCTCTCCTATATGCTTTTCATTACTCCAAATTAATTATTTACACTGTTTTTACATCACACATAGTTGTCAAGTGTATCCTAAACAATCGTACTCTAAATTGAGATGCAACTATGAAATCGTACTATGCATAATGATAGCAAGTCTGGACTGTTGTTTTACCCCATTGGAGTAATGGACTAGAACTTGATTGGGGAAGATACACAGCCAGAAACTTAGAGATCATTTTTGGGAAAAATTCGATATTCTGATTCATAACTGCTAGTTACAGTTTCAAAAATAATCGAAATTTAATCATTTTTCATGTAAAAATAAAAGTAGAACAAAATCATCTTAAAAAATTTGGAAAATACTGGAGTTCAGATTTTTTTACATATGAGATTCTAGCATAATGTGCTGAAATTCCAACATAATATGCTGGAACTTTATACGCATGAGCTCCATAATTGAGCATATTATGCTGGAACTTTTCATGTTTCAGCTAGGGTATTATTCTCCAAATTTTATCTCCATATAAAATAGTGCCTATCTTTCTATGACTTTACAAACACCGACTATTTTCAATTATCAGTCCGAAAATTGGCTAGCCAATGCTATTTTGACAAAAATTTTAAGTTGAAGGATTAACTTAAATAGCAGTCTACCCAGTCTATTAAATTAAAATTAGCTAGCGAATGTATATATAATACATGAAAATCTCCGTACAATATGTGTATAATTTTGTATAACCTATGTATAACAATTAGAAAAATGTATAACCTATGTATAACAATTAGAAAAAATAAAAAATATATCTGACCCGCTATTTGTGCAAAGATCCAATTTGGTTTAGTACCGTCAATGTAAATCCTTTTCATTTTATCAGAATGTTTAAAGAACAATTAAGCAATCGTTATGGTAAGTATAAGTTAACAACTTAAAAAATAAGTTAAATGATTTGCAACAATATGTTAAACTACACTAATATCGTAAAAATATCTTTACTTCATATATAATTTAAATCCTGAATCATTGTATTTCTTCCCTGCCGAGGAACTTTTGGACCTATATCTACTTCAAATTACATGCTCTGTGCCTCTGCCCTCATCTTATTCCCTCAGATAATTACCGGAAATAAAATGTTTTTCACTATGAATCAGTTTTCCATGCTTGGTTGTCAAAACTGTCAAAACTACAACAAATGAAGTAATGATAACTTGTGCTCATTACTCTCAATTATTTCACGACCTATTCTTACTGCTTATAAACTTCTAAATTATCAGTATCAAGTATCAACTATCAAACCTATTTCCACCTTATGCTTATAATTCTGAGATACATATTTAGATGCTCCCAAATTAAAAGCCGACAAAATTTATATTTTTTGCGTGTATATATATATACACACACACACACGCATTTATACACACAAATTTTATATACTTTTGGGCTAGCTAACACAATTAGTTTTGGCCTACTAGTCAGTTTTATATTTTGGCCTATAATATCACAAATCACCACCTCCTTTGATCCAACCTTTCCCAAGCTACAATAAATATATTAAGTTAATAACCTAAAACCTCCCTAAACTATGACGTTTTTGTTAGTCCCTGCTTAAACTATCCGATATTCCAAAATCCCCGTAAACTATTTTCTCCATATTAAAATACCCTTGTCGTATTCTTGGCAAATTGTGTGTAATAACTTGCTATTGAGCGCGTGATGGCGGGAAAAAACCATCAAAAAGGCCCCACCTGACAGCATGCAACAACTAATTAGCCTACACTCTTTCAATTTTTTTTTTACATTTTCTCCTAATTACCTTTATTTTTCACTTTTCTTCCTCATTTTTTCACCATTCTTTCTCATTTTTTCACCTTCCTTCTCCATTTCTCTATCTGGCTCCATCTGAAATTCTCCCTCTCTTATTATTACTGAATCTATTTTTTTTATCTTTCTCGTTTTATTCTTCTTTTATTTATTATCCGAATTTATTTAAAAGAAGAAAAACTCATTTAACACCTCACAAAAAAAACATTTATTTCGGTAAAATTGAATTGAAGTTACCAGCAAATTTATACAATAATTTTGCAACAAAGAAATTAGTTTTTAAAGAAGTAGTATCTGTGTATAGCTATCTTCTTCAAAGAAACTTGAATTTTACCAATAATCTTCACTCTGCCCCAATGAACCCTAGACTTTCAGCAAACCCTAATTTTTAATCCCCAATCTCGAATAAAAATAAAATAAGACTGCAATGGAGGGTTATTAGGGAAAAATCAAGGTTACAATGAACCTTAATGTAATAAATCATTACTGAGAGGTGTAATACCATCATTAGAAGAGAGAAGAGAAAAGGGGAATTGATGGAAATGATTTTATCCTACCCCTCTTTTTTTGTTTTTAATCTAGTTAATATTTACTCCTCTAATAATACTTGATTATTATTTAAAATAATTTATTAAGGCGATTTTTAGATTAAGTTAATTAATCTCACACGTGGATTGCCACATGACAATTCTTTTTGATAATTTGGAGCGTGTAACACACACACTATTAGAAATATAACGAGAGTGTTTCAATATGAAGGAAAATATAGTTTAGGGAGGTTTTGGGGACACCGAATAGTTTAAGTAGGAAACTGACAAAAACGCGATAGTTTAAGGGAGTTTTAGGGTATTAACTCTTTAATCAAATGCAAAACTGACTTAAGAAATAGGTCTTTCAAGTAAAACACTTTTCAAGAATAAGTATGGAAAATATATTATTGTCATATATACCAAAGAAGACTCGACTCCTCTTAATAAATAAAAAATTGTTTTATCAAAATCTAAATAGACATTTTTCTTTTCAGAAACGAACATTTTTAGGCGAGACATCATATATTAACCTGGAAATGTTGCATTCAATGTATAACCAAATAAGATGAGTATATATGGAGTTGTTTTTCTTATTCATTGAGAAGACATTAAAAGGTTAGGCGTGCGAGACAAATAATTGGAAAAATAATAGTAGAACGGCAATCATAACCATTATTTAATTCAAGCAAGGTACAATCAAGATGAAGTTTGACTGCCTCTTCTCTTTTTTCCAATTTATTTCTGTGTTAGAATTAAATGTTTGGCACTTTATGTAGGGAATGATTTTCTTTTCTATCTTTTTCGGCGAATTGCTGGATTTTAATGTTTTGTCAGAATGCAATGTTGCATTATTCACTGAAAATAGTACTATGTGATAAGAGAAAAAACCAACGAGGCACCTTTTTCTTTTCTACTACAAAATATCAAAATTACTTTATTTGGTAGATATAATAATGTTGTTGAAATTAATCGAAAGCCAGAAGGTTTTATTGTCATGGCAGATATCAACCGGCCCACTACAGCTAGCCAATACAGCCCTACGGGCCTGTAATCCAATTCCATGTAATCTGTCGGCCCATTTTTCAAATTACAGTTTAATTGATGGTGACTTTTTGTCGTCAAAATAGCATAATGGCATAGCCATTTTTATGGGTGGTTATTGAAAAGTTGTCGTTGTTTGCAAAGTTATTAAAAAGTAATCAGTATTTAAAGTGAAGATAAAGGGTGTGTTTGGTATGATGAAAAATATTTTTCGAAAAATATTTTTCAATTTTTTCATGTTTGATTGGCTTAAATATTTTGGAAAATAATTTCCTCATCGGGTGTATTTGGTATGAAGGAAAATATTTTCTGGAAAATGTTTTTCAGTTTTATCATATTTGGTTGGCTTAAATGTTTTGAAAAATATTTTCCTTATGAACTCAAAATATTTTCCTTATCAAGAGAAGAGAAAAGATTTTCCAAACCTCCGTCTCAACCTTCCCCACCCTCACCAACCCATCCCACCCCCTCTCCAAAACAGTTTTTTTTTTAAATTTTATTTTTTCCATTACCACCCACCCTACTGCCCCTCCACCCCTCCCCTCCCCCCTCGGCAAAAAAATTATTCTTTTTACCTTAATTTTTTTTTTTGCAATTTCAAATTTCTATTTTTTCGTTTTTCTGCACCACTCACCCCCACCCCACTCCCACAACTTTTTTTACTTTTTTTTTGTAATTTAAATTTCTATTTTTTTTCGTTTTACTGCTCCCCCCAGCCTCCGCCCCCTGCCCTCCCCCTCGAAAAAAAATATTTTTTAAATATATTTTTCAGTTTTAATTTTTTTTTATTTAGCGGTTTAAAAGCTCAAAATTTTACAATTTTCAAAATTATGAGTTCGAAAGTTTATGTGTTTGGAAGTTTACGGGTTTAGAAATTATAAAGTTTACGGGTTCGAAATTTCGGGGTCTTGAAAGTTTAGCAGTTCGAAAATTTATGAAATTTGTGGGTCTGGAAGGTTGTTGGTTTGAAAGTTTATGGCATCATGTTTATTATATCTAAATTATTTATGAATACTCTTGAGAAGTCATTTTCCTTAATTTACGTACCAAACACCGAAAAATGAATAAGATTACTACTTGTTTTCCAAGAAAATATTTTCTGTTATACCAAACACACCCATCAACTCATAATGTATTCCTTGTCAAGAGAAGGGAAAACATTTTCCAAAACTCCTTCTCAACCTTCCCTACCCTCACCAACTCACCCCACTCCCCTCTCCAAAAAAGGCTTTTTTTTTTTCAAATTTTAGTTTTTTTGTTACCACCCACCCTACTACCCCACCCCACCCCACCTCACCCCCACCCCTCACCCCACTCCCACCCCTCCCGCAAAAAAAAATATTTTTCTTCACCTTATTTTTTATTGCAATTTCAAATTTCTATTTTTTCGTTTTTCTGCACCACCTACCCCCACCCCAACCACCCCCCGACACAAAAAAAATTTACTTTTTATTCGTAATTTCAAATTATGTTTTTTCATTTTCTTCCCCTCCCTTTTTTTATTTTTAAATATATTTTTCAGTTTTAGTTTTTTTTTATTTATCGGTTTAAAGATTCAAAATTTTACAAGTTCCAAAGTTATGAGTTCGGAGGTTTATGTGTTTGGAAGTTTACATGTTTAGAAATTATAAAGTTTACGGGTTATAAATTCCGTGGTTTCGAAAGTTAAGCGGTTCGAAAGTTTATGAAAAATGTGGGTTCGAAAGGTTGTTGGTTTGAAAGTTTATGGCTTCATGTTTATTATATCTAAATTATTTATAAATACTCTTGAGAAGTCATTTTCCTTAATTTGCGTACCAAACACCGGAAAATGAATAAGATTACTATTTGTTTCCAAGAAAATATTTTCCACGGAAAATATTTTCCGTTATACCAAACGCACCCAAAATTTGAGCAAAAATACATTACGGACTCCTGCATATAAACTTCCAGCATATTATATTAGAACTCCAACACATTATGAATTCCAGCATATTATGCTAGAATCTCATTTTTAAGAAGTTTGAACTCGCATATTTTATACTAAAATTTATATTAATAGGGTATTTTTTTATTAGATTTTGTTTTCACATCAAAAAATGGCTAGGATCCGTTTGTCCAAAACTTTTTTGCTTTTTTCGATTTTTTTTTTCAAAAATGTGTTGTTCATGAAATTTTGCAAGTTTTTGAAAAAAATTCGAAAATGAGTTTTTCAAAAACCAAAAAGTAGTTTTGACCACTTTTTCAAAATTTTCAAAAAAATAAATAAATTCTTCCCCACTCACAAAACTGCAATAATTTTTGAAGTGAAATGCATGTCCAAACATAATTTCAAATACTATTTTTCAAATTAACTCCAAATACTACTCTTTTTTTTTAAATTACAATTTTTATTTTCAAACACTTACTAAATTTTAATTACTTTTGAAATTATGATTAATTTTTAATTAGCAGTTATAAATCAAGCTATTTCTAATCACCTTTTGTATATTCAATAAGGAAGTTGTAGCTTTGCCGCTAAGATTCGAAGTTGTGACACGAGTTAAATTCGGGGGAAATTGTACAAATAATCACTTTTTAGACTATTAATTAATATTTCGCTATCATTTCAAAACTATTCAAATTTTAATTATTTTTAATACGAAATTAATTTGGATATAATACCCCTAACGAAAACATGAAAAATCTCTAGGAGTTCGAAACGTCTACATGTGAGCATGTGGATTGATGGTTTTCCCAAAATTTTAGTGGGAGTTCCCCAAATTATTTCTGAGATACAAAATTCTGAAAAAATAGTTTTCAGGAAAAAAAAAATTAACCTAGAATTTTTTATTTGCAACGAGAACTTGAAATTTTGCTAAATTTTTTCCAGCAGAAAAAAGAAAATAGAAAAAGAACAAGTCACAAAAGGTTACGGACAAAACAAAAAAACACTTATCCGTTTGGCCATAGAATTTGGCTTCATTTTTAAAAAAAAAAAAATTAAAAAAATTATTTGTTTATGAAATATGATCATGTTTTGGGAAAATAAAATTCAAAAATTTCAAGTTCCAAAAAATTGTTGGTTTATGATAGTTTTTGGGTGAAAATTTTTCTCACTCACAAAACTTCAACTTTTCTTCAAATAAAATGCATGTCCAAATTAAACACAACTTCAACTTTTCAAAATTATTTTTTAACACAACTTCAATTTTTTTTTTTTTAAGTTTCAATCAAATCTATGTCCAAATGCTAGCTTAGAAGCAATAGACTTACAGATAAAAGAGACTCCAAAATGCAAAGAAGATACAAATCAAATAGAAAAGAAAAATACCGACAAATTTTAAGCTAAAATTAAGAAGATCCTAGATGCCAATAAAATTAACACTTGGTGCATGACTTCAAAATTTTGATATCCTTTGAACGATCATATTTGAGTTCGACCACCATGTCTATATATTTGAGATGAAAGACTCCTAAAATTACTTTATGATATTGTTTCAGTATTTTCTTAAAATCCTTCTGAATTTTGATATTAAAGACTCGGTATTTAGTTAAAAATCTTTTTCTATTTTCATTACATCTCTTATTGTATAGGTCCAAATTCGACCAACCACGACCAATGACGAGTACGACAAACGACAGGGTCTCTTTGAGTCGGCATTCCGAGGGAGACGACCTTAAGGCAAAGAAAAAACTGTACGACCCTTGTAATAGTGTAAGCCCATTAGGGGACATTAGGGATATTCTGTCGAATATTTCTTGTATTTTGTCTTTTACAATTTAGAAGAGTTTCTCTCTTAGTATAAAACGGGAACAATAACCTTGTAACATAGGAGGGGGCACTTTAGAGATTATGATTCTTGTGTGTAAAGAAACTTAAGGACCGTCTTCTCTTTATCTGTTATTCTTTCTAGAAATTATTATATTCAGCTAAGATTTACCCCTTCATCTTTGATTGATTTGTTCAAAAAGGTTTTAATATCTTTTGAGTCAAACAATTTGGCGCCGTCTGTGGGGATTTCTATAGCTGAAATCATATTTTTCATCTAGATTCTTGAAGGAAACAATTACCTTTCTCCAGCTCCGTAGAAGCCAACGATAGCGGGAAAGGGAGAAGCGAGGCTAAAAACAATAGAGGGCGTCACAAATAACCTCCTGAATTCCCTCAATGAGGCCATGGGAGAAGACAATGAAAATGCAACACCAAGTGTTACACCTGAGGGTGAGATTTCACATCCTCCGCACGGGGATCTAACGACCTTGCGTGAGAGAGGAACCTCAATATCCTCAGCAGGAGAAGCGCCACCAGCAGTCAAAAGGCTACTAGAAGAATGGTTAACAAGCACCTTGAGCAATATGCTCGAGAAACCCATTCAGGGAGGTGTTGAAGACGCGCCACCCACAGAAATTGCAGCTGCTGCCGATGAGCCAAGTACTACACGAACAGGAAACACCCGTACTGTTACTGATGCAGGTGACGATGCATTTATGACTATCTTAAAGAAAATGGAAGAGATGGAGAATGAGAACAAAACACTCCGCGACCAGATGAAGGAACATCCGGAAAGGGTCGATAAAATACCAGGCGCTCCGAAGCTGTTACCAAAACGCGATGTGGGCCGATTCGTCGAACAACCATACAGCGAAGGGGCAACTCCCCATTCTATTCCAAAGACCTTCAAAATGCCGCCATATTTGAAAATATACGATGTCACCACGGACGCGGAAGATCACCTAATCCATTACGTTACCGCAGTAAAGGGTAACGATTTATCAAAGGAATAGGTGTCGTCTGTACTGCTGAAAAAGTTTGGTAAAAATCTGGTAGGGGGAGCGCTGACATGGTATTCCCAACTACCAGTACGATCGATATTCACGTTCAAAGAGATGGCAGACAAGTTCATCATCGCGCACGCGGGAGCGAAAAAGGCAGAAGCTAGGGTCAATGATATCTTCGCCGTCAGGCAAACGACGAGCGAGGGACTTTGGGATTTCCTAGCCCGATTCAACAGAGTAAGGATGAGCCTACCAAACATGTCATAAAGGATAGCAGTAGTAGCCTTTCAAAACGGGCTAAACAGAAACGGGTCAAAAGCAACCAAAAACCTACTCAGTAGACTCATGAAGTACCCTCTACCACGTGGGAAGAGAACCACAATGCCTATTGCGCCGAAGTGAGGGCAGACGAGGATGACCTGAATGGCCCACTTCAGCGATTAACATCAGTCCAGACCGAGACAAGGAGAGATTGCCGCCATGACGGGTGAAGGGATCAGTTACTACATTTCAATCGAGAAAGACACCAGCCTTACATCCGAACATCCAATCCTCCACCTCCACGACATGCGGATGCCGCGCCTCGACATACCGCACCCTCCCGAAATGAAAGAGGTATGCCTCCACTACCATCTGCTCATAATTTTTGTGTTTCCCACTAAGAAATAGTGTACGCACTGGAGAAGCTAGGCACGATGGTGCAGTGGCCGCAAAAGATAAAGTTGGACCCAAGCACAAGGAGGTCAAACGTCCTGTGTGAGTTCCACCAGGAAAGAGGACACAAGACTGAGGACTGCATAGGTCTACGACAGGAAGTAGTAAGGATGTTAAATCAGGGATACCTGAAAGAACTGCTGTGCGACAGTGGACGAGCCAACTTCGGTCGAGGGCGCGATCAACCCCAAGGGCCTCCAAAGCCACCGTCACCAGCTCATACCATACAAATGATCATTGGAGGCAGCGACGACACAGTAATCAACCATGTGAAATTCAACACCATACATAAACTCAAACGGACAGTCGGCCACAAACGGTATGACGTTCTCGAAGATAGTATCATTTTCGATAAGTCAGATACTGACGGTTTTTCTTTCCCTCACTATGATGCTTTGGTTATAACTTTACGCATCGCAGATACTGATGTAAAAAGAATAATGGTAGATGACGGAAGCGGCACGTGTATTGTTCACCCGAGAGTTCTCATGCAAATGAGGCTCGATGATAAAAATAATACCACATTGCATAACACTAACGGTTTTAACAATGCAGTAGAACGGACTTCCAGAGAAATAGTGCTACCTGTCCTAGAAGGAGGGGTTACCCTGAAAACGACATTCCACATCATGAACCAGGAAACGGCCTACAACACCATCATAGGACAACCAACACCATCATAGGATGACCATGGATACACGCCATGCCAGCTGTCTCTTCAAGCTTCTATCAAGTGATCAAATTTCCCACCCCATGGGGGATATTCAGCATCCGAGGCGAGCCACGTACCACCTAAGAATGCTACCGGATCGCCCAATATTGCACACACACCAAACAACTAAAAGGGGCAAGTGCGAAAGCATAACAATCAGCTATGTCGGGAACCAAACCCGACGTACAGATAGAGGCCATCAAAGAATCGAACATCGTAGAAGCTTGTAAGGCAACCATAGAAGATCTCGATCCCGTCCAATTGGATAACACCGATAGCACAAAAAAGGCTTATGTTGGAAACAACCTCTCGGAGCCAGGTAAGTACCGTGAGTTTTTAACTAACAATGCCGATTTGTTTGTTTTTTCCCACTCAAATATGCCAGGAATCCCAAGGGATATCACTACACATAGGCTGAATGTCGATCCACTTCATCTTCCGGTACAACAAATTAGAAGAAAGTTCAATGCCGCAATCAATGAGGCAGTCGGCGAGGAGGTTGATAAATTACTCGCCAACGGTTCCATCAGATAATCGAAATACCCCCAATGGGTCGCCAATGTGGTCATGGTCAAAAAGAAGAACCGGAAATGGCGAATGTGTGTTGACTTTACCGATCTAAACAAAGCATGTCCGAAGGACTCTTTTTTGCTACCTCACATCGACCAACTTATCGATGCAACTGCGGGGCATGAACTGCTGAGCTTCTTGGATGCCTACTACAGTTATAACCAAATTATGATGGCTGAAGAAGATCAAGAAAAGACCATTTTCATCACTCATCAAGGAACGTACTGCTATAAGGTGATGCCATTCGGGCTCAAGAACGCAGGGGCCACGTATCAAAGGTTAGTCACCAAAATGTTCAAAGAACAACTCGGGAAGACCATGGAGGTTTACATCGACAACATGCTAGTGAAGTCGACAAAGAAAGAGGATCACATCGATCATCTAAAGGAAGCCTTAGAGATATTAAGGCAGTATGGGATAAAATTGAATCCCGAAAAGTGCGCCTTCAGCGTAACTTCAGGAAAGTTCCTCAGTTTCCTAGTGTCACAAAGGGAATCGAGGTCCACCCGGATCAAATCAGGTCCATCGATGCAATACCAGAAATACTGACCAGCAAAAAGCAGGTGCAGAAATTAACAGGGCGAATAGCCGCCCTATCAAGGTTCATTTCACGATCCTCGGATAGATGCCACAAATTCTTCGATGTGCTAAGGAAATACCACGGGTTGCAATGGAACGAAGAATGCATCGATGCCCTGAGAAAACTGAAAACATATCTATCCTCGCCACCACTTCTCATCAAAGTAGACCTGGATGAATGCCTACTTGTGTATCTAGCAGTTTCCGAAGTTGCGGTAAGCGCAGTCTTGGTCCGTGAAAATAAAGGTATGCAATCTCTGATTTACTATATCAGCAAAACCTTAATCGATGTCGAAACAAGGTACCCTCATAAAGGAACCTCATAACAACTAGCTCTGGCATTGGTAGTAGCTTCACGGAAGCTTAGACCGTACTTTCAATGTCACCCCATAAAGGTGGTGACAACTTTCCCCCTAAGAGGTATCCTACACAAACCTGAACTATGAGGTAAACTAGCCAAGTGGGCCATAGAACTAAGCGAGCACGACATAACGTACCAACCACGAACTGTCATTAAGTCACAGGTGCTTGCCGACTTCGACGCTGATTTCAGCACGGAAATATTGCCTGAGGTATAACAAGAAGCACTCTGCACTTCCACACATACTGACCTCTGGGTCCTCTACACCGACGGTGCCTCTAATTCCTCGGGATCGGGACTGGGACTCGTCCTCGAAGTCCCTACAGGCGAAGTAATTCTCCAGTCCATATGATGCCCCGAGATGACTAACAACGAGGCCGAGTATGAAGCCATAATTGCAGGTTTGAAGTTAGCCCTCAAATATGGTGCTCTACGACTCGTCCTTCATTGTGATTCTCAACTCGTGGTGAACCAAGTCACAGGGACTTTCCAAATCAAAGAGCAGAGACTACAAAAGTACTAGTCGAAAATCCACAAACTAATGCCAGAATTCGATTAATGTTGCCTCGACCAAATACCCAAGGCGCAAAATAATGAAGCAGATGGCCTCGCCAAACTAGTTGCGGCCACCAAAGATATCAACAAAGAAAACGTGGTCACCCTCCTCCATTCCGTAATAGACCACGTCGAGGTACATTCTATAAACTTAAGTTGGGACTGGTGTAAATGCTTCGTAGCATATTTGCATGATGGAACACTCCCGCAAGATAAAAAAGAAGCTAAAAACTCCGGGTACAGGCAGCCCGATATAGCCTCGTAAACGATGATCTCTACAAAAGAACGTTCTGCGGCCCCCTAGCCAAATATCTTGGGCCAAATCAAACAAGGCGAGTACTGGAAGAAGTACACAAAGGGCACTGCGGCGCCCATATGGGAAACCACACCCTCGTCCGATGCCTCATCCGCGCCGGGTACTACGGGCCCACCATGATAAAAGAAGCTGCGGACTATGTCAGGAAATGTGAACAATGTCAAAAGTACGCCCCTATGATATATCAAGCAGGGGAACTCCTTCATTCCGTCAGTTCACCATGGCCATTCATAAAGTGGGGAATGGACATAGTCGGCTCCCTCCCAGCATGACGAGGTAAGGTGTGCTTCCTTTTGGTTTTAACTGATTACTTTTCTAAATGGGTGGAAGCAGGTGCATACACTCAGATACGTGAGCATAAGGTCATCGCATTCATATGGAAAAACATAATATGCCGTTTTGGCATCCCCAAAGAAATCAGCTGCGACAACGGACCTCAGTTCGTCGGAAAGAGAACGACTAAGTTTTTCGAAAAATGGCACATCAAATGAATACTCTCCACGCCATATCACCCTGACGCCAATATTCAAGCCGAATCCTCCAATAAAGTAATACTGAATATATTGAACAAGAAGCTTGAGGATGCTAAAGGGCTATGGCCTGAACTACTACCAGAAGTATTATGGGCATACCGCACTACGCCAAAAACCAGCACAGGAGAAATGCCATATTCACTAGTCTACGGGACTAATGCAATTATACCTGTCAAGGTCGGAGAACCCAGTTTGGGATACTCCAACGAGAGAGGGCCAAGCAATGACAAAAGTAGGCTACAAGATCTGGATGAAGTCGAAGAATGGAGAGACATGGCCCACATAAGAATGGTAACCCAAAAGCAGCAAGTAGAAAGATATTATAACAAGAGAGCCAGACTACGTCCTCAAAGCTAAAACACAAACATCGAAAGACTCTAATGAGGGAAAATTGGGAACGAATTGGGACGGACCATACAAAATCATAGCTGCAGCAAACAAATGAGCATTCCAGTTAGAGACTATAGGGGGAAAACCACTCCAAAACAACTAGAATGTCGCCCATCTCAAGTACTTCCACTTCTAAAAGAAGGCGTCACCTAAGTCGTACTCTTTTTCCCTCACCCGGGTTTTGTCCCAATTAGGTTTTCCCGGGGAGGTTTTTAACAAGGCGGCAAGGGAGACACCTCAAGGATCGAAGTGCTGTTCATTAACTCGACTCGACGACATGATCTATAGAACGAAGTAATGAAGGGACTGGATATAGATAATCGAATCTCCATTGTATGTGCAGAGTCAACATGTGATTCTCACAGGAATTTAATCGAATCTCCATTATATATGTAGAGTCGACATGTGATTCTCACAAAAATTTAATCAAACCTCCATTGCATGAACAAAGTCGACATGTCTTCCTACGGGAATACAATCAAATCTCCAATAAGAAATAGCCAAGGCTAACGACGATAATATGAGTTCGACCTCATTCAAACTACGACGGGATTTTACTTCGACGAATGTTCGAAGCAACATCCCAATGGCCAAGGCCATCAACGATAATATGAGTTCGACCTCGTTCGAACTACGACGGGATCCTACTTCGACGACAGTTTGAATCAACATACCAATGGCCAAGGTCATCGACGATAATATGAGTTCGACCTCGTTCGAACTACAATGGGATCTTACTTCGACGATATTTCGAAGTAACATCCCAATGGCCAAGGCCATCGACGATAATATAAGTTCAACCTCGTTTGAACTATGACAAGATCCTACTTCGACGATAGTTTAAAACAACATCCCAATGGCCAAGGCCATCGACAATAATGAGTTTGACCTCATTCGAACTACGACGGGATCCTACTTCGATGACAGTATGAAGCAACATCCCAATGGCCAAGGCTAACGACGATAATATGAGTTCGACCTTGTTCGAACTACGACAAGATCCTACTTCGACGACAGTTCGAAATGGCCAAGGCCATTGATGATAATATGGTTCGACCTCATTTGAGCTACGACGGGATCCTACTTCGACGACAGTTCGAAGAACATCCCATTGGCCAAGGCCATCGACGATAATAGGAGTTCGACCTTATTCGAACTATGACGGGATCCTACTTCGATGACAGTTCGAAGCAACATCCTAATGGCCAAGGCCATCGACGATAATATGAGTTCGACCTCATTCGAACTACGACGGGATCCTACTTCGATGACACTTCGAAGCAACATCCCAATGGCCAAGGCCATCAGCGATAACATGGGTTCGATAAATGCAAGAAAGAACAAATCGACAAAATAAATTTTACATTACATCAAAATATTATTTACACTTGCCCTTACAAACGGGCTCAAGCATGCCCCCCTGCAAAAACCCCCAAAACAAAAGCAAGTACAAACAAAGATTACATATCATCCCCGATGGGGTAATCATCTTCGTACCATAGATCCGAAGCAAGGCGGTTCGCATCATCAGAGTTGATGTCATCCCCGTCAGGTGTGAGGGGTTCGTACCTGCATGTCTCACGAGCTGCACGAGCTTCGGTGTGCACGGCCTGAAGCCCCGCCTCAGTAGCCCTTCTCTCGGCACAAAAAAGCCTTATACACATCAAGCCTAGCCTCCGCAAGGATCCAAAACTCATATAAACGATGGGGAACAACCGGATTGGCTGAGGCACGAGACATAGAAGGCTGAGAATGTAACACTTTTCAAATTTATAAAAAAGTTTCGAGACACGCTAATTATAGAATTAAATTATTTTTATTTTTATTTTTTTCTTTCTTGCCTATAGTGAATATATATATATATATATATATATATATATATATATATATATACACCCACTTAAATAATTGGATATACAATTAGGAAAATATTAATAATTTTAATATTATTAATTATTAAAGGTGGGTATCATTAATTATTAGTTAAATTAAAAAAAGGGGGGAAAGGGCCTAAAGCCCATAAGATGGGCACTTAAAAACAAAGGCTCTTCAAGCCTTAACCAAAACACTGCCATCGTGAAAGTAGAAAGCGGAAGAGACGAATAAAAAACAGAACATTAAGTATTGGCTCAAGGAGTATTGAGGTGAGTTGATATAACCCTTTACTAAAGTGGTTCAACTCACAAAAGCACGTACACAAGGTGTTTGATTAATTGCATAAAAGAATTAATATATACTTAATTGGAGTAGTAAGTACCTATCAGCTTAGAATTATTTTCTAGCTAAAGTTTAGATGACTATTTGGATATATGTGCATAAATTTCAGATTTGTATGTTATTCTTATATGCCATTTTCATGTTGAAAATTCATGAAGGATCAAGAAACCATCTCCTCTTTACTACGTATTATTATTAGGTTATCAAGTTAACTATGTTATATGGACTAGCTATGAACGAAATAGAAACCAATCTAGGTTTGTGCAACAGTATTGTTTAGTATGGTACTTGCGAAGATTTTACTAAAGTTTTGTGTATGTAAACTATGTAGGACGTAACATTTGATGAATATGAATATAAGGAAGAATTCATACAGAACATTTTTAAGGTTTTAGATGCCAGTGTTTTATTATATCATTTTATGATGGTGGTATTTGAGTCAATTTGTTCCTATTTCTATTATTTTATTATTGAATATTTATTTCATTCTTATGCCATGCCTTACATTTAAGGATACCAGTATGATTATGTGTAAAAAAAATTTAGACTTGAAAAGTCGCAAGGATAAATTTTAGAAAAAGAAGATTTTTGAGAGTATCCTTTATTCTGAGAAGGGGGTCATCGTTCAGGTCGAGGGTCCTGACCAAGGCATTGACTTCCTGAAACTACTTGTGCCAAAGTAGGGAGCACACGAGCCGAGGGTCTCGTTGCTGAGAATTTACTTAGCCATGCTAAGCTATGATATATGAGCGCTGAGAACCATGAAACGAGTGGCACCTCGTGGATTGGGCCTATTCGATCAGGTTGGGATCGAACCCGTGCCAATCACACGGTGACTGAGACAAAATTAAGTCAGGATAGTTGAAACTCCCAAAGTATAAAGAGAAGTAATTTTTTTAGAAAAAAGAAAAGATTTTTTTTTTATAATATTCATAAACTACTATTATGCAATTATTTAGAATTATTCTTATAAGCTTTACGTTTTACATGCATTTAGAACCTTTGCTCATAATGTATATGTTATTAAAGTTTTGCCCCTGTTGTTGAGACTCACTGAGTACAATGGATGGTACTAACGTTCTCTTTTGGGAACCTACGTTGGTCTGCGGTACAACGTAGGAACCGGATTTACAGGCGAGCCAGCTACGAGTTAGGACTTCCTTCTCTTCCAGTGCTATTGGTGAGCTCCGCTTTTGTTTGTGGAGTATTTCTTAGAGTCATCTTTATTTAGTTGTTTCTTTGTTACTTAGAGGACTGGCCAGGGAATCTCATGTCCTGAGCAGTGCATTAGTTTATCAGTAAAGGCTTCATAGATATAGTTGTTGGGTTAAGATTCAGATGTTTTTGATAATAACTTAGTAGTATTTCATTGGTTACTATGAATAAAGTTTTGGAGCTGATTTATTTAAATATTTAAATTAATCAAAAGTATTTGGTTAGAGTATTTCCTTGTTGCATATAAAGTTTGGAGTTATAATAGATTTGATAAGCAGGGTTGGTTCGCTCGGTCATGTTTAGTGATCGAGCGCCGGTCCCGGCTTGTTCAAAAAATGGGTCGTGACAAACTTGGTACAAGAGCCACAGGTTTATGGAGTCCTTGGGGTTTATGAAGCCGTGTTAGTAAAGTCTTGTTTATGTGTATGAAGCGCGCCATACTTATAAACAGGAGGCTACAAACATTTAGGAAAAGTCTTTTTTTGTCATACTTTAGATCGTGCAATAGAGTCTACCTCTAAGAAATTATCTAATTTATTCATTTCTCCAAAACTCGCAAAAATGGCTCGTACTCGCAACTCTGACACCGATACTCAGGATGCTGCTCAAGAAACTATCGCTGCTAGTGTGGCTCAAGGTAGAACTAAGAAGGCTTCGACTCAGAAAAGGAGAGGAAAATCCACAAAGGGAGTCCAAATACCTCGGGTTGAACGAGAAGAAGGGGTGGAGCATGATGATCCAGTACAGCCCCCAACAGCAGCCCCGGCTCAGGAAACTATATTTCCCGAGATGGGTCAGATGTTTAATGTTGTCAACAGTGCTATGGAGATGTTTAAAGCATTTATGGCAAACCAGAACGAGAGAAGAGATGAGATTCCACCTCAATCAAATAGACAGAGCAATTCTGAGTCCTCATGAGTGAATGAATTTTTATAGTTGAGTCCTCCAGTGTTCCATGGTTCTATAGTTGATGAAGATCCGATGTTGTGGCTGGAGGGTGTCAAGAAAGCCCTCCGAGTGATGAAAGCATTTGATGATGAAGCTGTGGAGCTAGCTGCTTACCAGCTTAGAGATGTGGCCGGCACTTCGTTTGAGATGTGGGAAAAGGAAAGAGATAAAGATGATGGTCCGCCTACTTGGGAAGAATTTGAAGAGGTCTTCATGGCTAACTTTATCCCAGTAAGGATAGGGAAGCTAAGGCTACAGAGTTCGAACAGCTCAAGCAAGGGAATAAAAGTGTGCAAGAGTACTACATGGAATTCATAAGGTTAGCTAAGCATGCTCCTCACATGGTGAAGACTGAAAAAACAAAGATTCGCAGGTTTGTTGGCGATTTAGCTTACCACATTAAGGATACGATATCAGCTGCAGCAGTAGGGATGGAAGCCTTCTCCTCTGTTGTGGGATTTTCCAAGCACTTAGATAAAGACAGACAACTAAGGAGAGAAGAAAAAGAGCATAACAAGAAAGCCCGGACAACGGGCAAGTTTAATGGTACATCCAGCGGAGGTGGAAGGGATTCCTCTAATAAGGAGTCATTAGCACCAGCTCAGTCCAGTCATCAGTCAGGTGGTGGGACTTCCTTCAGACGTACTCAGAGTTATGGAAATCAGTCTCGCCAGAATCAGAATTTTAGGACATCATCCTTACATAGCCAGAATCATGCTGAGCAACATTCACACCAGCAAAGTCTTTGTGGAACATGTAAGCGGCAACATTCAGGTCAGTGCAAGCTCGGGTTTCATGGTTTCTACCATTGTTGAGACATTGGTCATATAAAGGCCAATTGCCCAAAGTTACGACGTAATTTCAGTGGTGGATCAACTCGTCCTTCTAGTTCCTCAGCTACTGCAGTTGCACCCTCTCAGGCTCGTGGTTCTCATAATCAGATCGGGTATGTAGCAGGTAGAGGTGCAGACCAAGTTACTTAAGGATGGGGACAACCTCGTTTGTTTGCTACACTTGATCATCAGAGTGCAGAAGCATCTGCAGAAGTTATTACAGGTATACTTTTAGTCTGCTCACATAATGCTTATGCCATAATGGATCCAGGTTCAACGTTTTCATATGTGACTCCATACTTTGCAATTAACCTCGTACTAGAACCTGAACAACTTAGTGAGCCGTTCCTAGTATCTACTCCAGTTGGCGAGTCAGCGAAAGTCACCAGAGTCTATAGAGGTTGTATAGTTTCGGTCCAAGGTCGCAACACCAAAGCCAATCTCATAGAGTTAGAAATGGTGGATTTTGATGTGATCATGGGTATGGATTGGTTGTCTTCCTGCTATGCCATGTTAGATTGTCATGCCAAGATAGTCAGGTTCCAATTTCCAAATGAAGAAGTCTTAGAGTGGAAGGGTAGTTCAGCATCGCTTGTAGGTAAGTTTATTTCTTATCTTAAGGCACAACGAATGATCGGTAAGGGGTGTCTCGCCTATTTGGCTCACATTATTAATCCAGAATCAGAACTACCAACTCTTCAGTCAGTGCCAGTTGTTAGAGAATTTCTAGAAGTTTTCCCAGATGACCTTCCCGGACTTCCTCCCGAAAGAATCATAGACTTCGGCATTGATCTCATGCCAGGCACTCAGCCCATATCTATACCTCCTTATAGGATGGCTCCAATAGAACTTAATGAGTTGAGAGAACAGTTGAAAGACCTTCTTGACAAGGGTTTCATCAGACCGAGTGTTTCACCGTGGGGTGCCTCGGTCCTGTTTGTCAAGAAGAAAGATGGGTCTCTCAGAATGTGTGTCGACTATCGGCAGTTGAATAAAGTTACCATTAAGAACAAGTACCCATTGCCAAGAATTACTGATTTATTTGATCAACTTTAGGGTGCAAAGTACTTTTCAAAAATAGACTTGAGGTTGGGGTACCATCAGTTGAGAATCCGAGGAGAAGATATATCTAAAACAGCCTTTAGGACTCGCTACGGGCACTATGAATTTCTAGTAATGTCCTTCGGGTTGACAAATGCTCCAGCTGCATTCATGGACCTCATGAACAGAGTTTTCAAGCCATTCCTGGATACCTTTATTATCGTGTTTATAGATGATATTTTGGCATACTCTAAGAGCAAGGAAGAACATGCAGAATACCTTAAAATAGCCTTGCAGACCTTGAAGGAGAATGAGCTTTATGCCAAGTTTTCAAAATGTGAGTTCTGGTTGCAGTCAGTAGCATTCTTAGGCCACGTGGTATCTAGTGAAGGAATAAAAATAGACCCTCAGAAGACAGAAGCAGTCAAGAACTGGCCTAGGCCGACAACGCCAACCGAATTCAGGAGCTTCTTGGGGTTAGCTGGCTACTATAGAAGGTTTGTAGAGGGATTTTCGTCACTTGTAGCTCCATTAACTAAGTTGACTCAGAAAGCAGTTAAGTTCCAATGGTCAGATGCTTGTGAGCAGAGTTTTCAAGAGTTAAAGAAGAGGTTGACCACTGCACCTGTGTTAACCTTGCCGACAGGTTCGGGTGGGTTCACAGTGTACTGTGATGCCTCCAGAGTGGCCTTGGTTGTGTTCTTATGCAAAATGAAAAAGTTATTGCTTATGCAGTTAAAGAATTATGAAAAGAACTACCCCACACACGACTTGGAGCTTGCAACAGTGGTGTTTGCATTAAAAATATGGCGACACTACCTTTATGGCGAGCATTCTGAAGTGTTTATAGATCACAAAAGTCTCCAGTATATTTTTAAGCAAAAAGAACTAAATTTGAGACAAAGAAGGTGGCTCGAGCTATTGAAAGATCATGACATCAATACCCTTTATCACCCGGGAAAAGCTAATGTGGTAGCAGATACACTTAGTAGGAAGTCAATGGGTGTCTTGGCCCATCTTGGTGTACAAAGGCGATCTTTGGATCGAGAAATTCAAAAACTAGCCAATGATGGAATTAGATTGGATGAGACCGAAGAAGGAGATATAACTGCTTATGCCTTAGCACAATCCTCCCTTGTGGCGCATGTTAAGGCTAAGCAAGACGAAGATCCGTACTTAGTGAAATTAAAAGAAGGAGTCAGAAACAAAGAAATCACTACTTTCACTCTAGGAAGCGACAGAGTTTTGAAGTTGAATGATCGATTATGTGTGCCTGATGTAGATGGTCTTAGGAAGGCCATAATAGAGGAAGCTCACAATTCGAGGTACTCTATCCACCCAGGTGCTACCAAAATGTATCTAGATTTGAAAGAGTTATATTGGTGGAAAGGCATGAAGAAACAAGTAGCAGATCATGTGGCTAAATATTTAAATTGCGAGCAAGTCAAAGCCGAGCATCAGAGGCTAGGTGGCCTAGCTCAAGACATAGAGATACCACAGTGGAAGTGGGAGATGATTAATATGGATATCATAGTAGGTCTACCTCGCACATACTGTAAACATGATTCAATTTGGGTTATTGTAGACCGACTGACAAAGTCCACGCATTTCCTACCAATAAAGACGACAAACTCCGCAGATCAGTATGCAAAGTTGTACATCAAAGAAATAGTCCGATTACATGGTACTCCAGTTTCAATCATATCTGATAGAGGCCCTCAGTTCACGGCGCATTTTTGGCAGGCATTTCAGAAAAGATTAGGTACCAAGGTCAATTTAAGCATCACTTTTCATCCACAGACCGATGGCTAGGCAGAAAGGACCATTCAGACTCTCGAAGATATGCTGCGTGCATGTGTTATAGATTTTAGAGGTAATTGGGATGATCACTTGCCACTTATAGAATTTGCCTACAATAACAGCTATCAGGCCAGCATTGGTATGGCTCCTTATGAAGCGTTGTATGAGCGGAGATGTAGGTCTCTAGTGGGTTGGTTTGAACCACCAGAGGTGTCGTTGATTGGTCCAGAGTTTGTTTGTGAGGCCTTGGAGAAAGTTCAGCTAATTAGAGAAAGACTTAAAGCGGCTCAGAGTTGTCAAAAGTCTTATTCTGACAAGAGACATCGTGAGTTAGAGTTCATAGTTGGTGATAAGGTGTTTTTGAAAGTTTCACCAATGAAAGGAGTTATGAGGTTTGGTAAGAAAGGAAAACTTAGCCCTAGATTTATAGGACCTTATGGAATTCTAGAAAAGAAAGGAAACATGGCTTATAAGCTAGCGCTACCCGTTGAGCTGTCCTCTATTCATCCTGTCTTTCATGTGTCTATGCTTAGAAAGTACATTCATGATGAGTCGCATATAATACCTGCCGATACTATAGAAATTAAAGAAGGCTTGACTTATGAAGAGGTACCTATAGAAATTCTCGATAGGCAAGTAAGAAAGTGATAACAAAATATTTAGCATCGGTAAAAGTTTTGTGGAGTAATCATGATTCAAAAGAGGCTACATGGGAGGTCGAGGAAGATATGAGAAAGAAATATCCATATTTATTTGAGGAAAAAGGTATGTGAACCTAAGTTTGGTTTGACATTTATAATTTATTTATTAAATACAAATTAGCAAGTGTTTCTGTCCTTCCTAGATTATGCTTTGTTGTTGTAGTAAGTTAGTTATGCAGTAGTATATTTAGTTCATTAAAGTGATTTACTTGTGCTAAACTTGTTGTGCTTTAGATTCTTGTTAGTTATTGTAGTACCTCCTTGCCGGAGTGTGAGTAATTAATTTATGAGCTGCGTATGGTGCCTATGAATGGCCTGTTATGGTATATTTGGTTGTTGTTGATGTAGTTGTGGCATTTGTGACAGGGATATCTTTTTGGATAGTCCAATTTACAAGGGAAACTCTGCCGAAAATTTTGAAAATTTAGGGAGTTAGCTAAAATTTTGAGTTCCTTGGAATAATGAGTAGTGCTAAGAAACCTTAAGAGGTTCAAGGACCTAAGGGATAATTGTTAGCTTAAGAATAAGGCACTAGCAACATTCGAGGACGAATCTTTTTAAGGAGGGAAGATTGTAACACTCCTCAAATTTATAAAAAAGTTTCGAGACACACTAATTATAGAATTAAATTATTTTTATTTTTATTTTTTCCTTCTTGCCTATAGTGAAATATATATATATTTACATACACCCACTTAAATAATTGGATATATAATTAGGAAAATATTAATAATTTTAATATTATTAATTATTAAAGGTGGATATCATTAATTATTAGTTAAATTAAAAAAGGGGAGGGGGGGGGGCTAAAGCCCATAAGATGGGCACTTAAAAACAAAGGTTCTTCAAGCCTTAACCAAAACACTGCCATCGTGAAAGTAGAAAGCGGAAGAGATGAATAAAAACAGAACACTAAGTTTTGTTCGCTCACAAAACCGAGCACGCAGGCAACGAAAAATACTAGGGTTCTTCATACCTCACTTATTCTTGAACTCAGGTATGTAAAATCCTCTATTGTCAATTACCCTACAGTAGTAATAGGTAAGAATTGAATAGCTAATTCCCTTCTTCCTCTATATTATCAATAAATTTCATAATTAGGTGTAGTACTTTAAAATTGATCAAAATGCACTGGTTGTTGTAGAATCGATTGTTTGACTGGTGTCAATTGGACTGGGGTCTACGTATTGGCTCAAGGAGTATTGATGTGAGTTGATATAACCCTTTACTAAAGTGGTTCAACTCACAAAAGTACGCACACAAGGTAGATGAATTGCATAAAAGAGTTAATATATACTTAATTGGAGTAGTAAATACCTATTAGCTTAGAATTATTTTCTAGCTAAAGTTTAGATGACTATTTGGATATATGTGCATAAATTTCAGATTTATATGTTATTCTTATATGCCATTTTCATGTTGAAAATTCATGAAGGATCAAGAAAGCCATCTCCTCTTTACTACGTATTATTATTAGGTTATCAAGTTAATTATGTTATATGGACTAGCTATGAACGAAATAGAAACCAATCTAGGTTTGTGCAACAGTATTGTTTAGTATGGTACTTACACAGATTTTACTAAAGTTTTGTGTATGTAAACAATATAGGACGTAACATTTGATGAGTATGAATATAAGGAAGAATTCATACAGAACATTTTTAAGGTTTTAGATGCCAGTGTTTTATTATATAATTTTATGATGGCGGTAATTGAGTCAATTTGTACCTATTTTTATTATTTTATTATAGAATATTTATTTCATTCTTATGCTATGCCTTACATTTAAGGATACCGGTATGATTATGTGTAAAAAAAAATTTAGACTTGAAAAGTCGCAAGAAGAAGTAGAAAGAAAAGATTTTGGGAGTATCCTTTATTCTGAGAAGGGGTCATCGTCCAGGCCGAGGGTCCTGACCAAGGCGTTGACTTCCTGAAACTACTTGTGCCAAAGTAGGGAGCACATGAGCCGAGGGTCTCGTTGCTGAAGATTTACTTAGCCATGCTAAGCTATGATACATGAGCGCTGAGAACCATGAAGCGAGTGACACCTCGTGGATTGGGCCTATTCGATCAGGTTGGGATCGAACTCGTGCCGATCACACGGTGACTGAGACAGAACTAAGTCAGGATAGTTGGAACTCCCAAAGTATAAAGAGAAGTAATTTTTTTAGAAAAAAGAAAAGAACTTTTTAATAATATTCATAAACTGCTATTATGCAATTATTTAGAATTATTCTTATAAGCTTTACGTTTTACATGCATTTAGAACCTTTTCTCATAATGTATATGTTATTAAAGTTTCGCCCCCTGTTGTTGAGACTCACTGAGTACAATGGCTGGTACTGACGTTCTCTTTTGGGAACCTACGTTGGTCTGCGGTACAACGTAGGAACCGGATTTGCAGGCGAGCGGGCTACGAGTTAGGACTTCCTTCTCTTCTAGTGCTATTGGTGAGCTCCGCTTTTGTTCATGGAGTATTCCTTAGAGTCATCTTTATTTAGTTGTTTCTTTGTTACTTAGAGGACTGACCAGAGAATCTCATGTCCTGAGCAGTGTGTTAGTTTATCAGTAAAGGCTTCATAGATATAGTCGTTGGGTTAAGATTCATATGTTTTTAATTATAACTTAGTAGTATTTCATTGGTTACTATGAATAAAGTTTTGGAGCTGATTTATTTAAATATTTAAATTAATAAAAAGTATTTGGTTAGAGTATTGCCTTGTTGCATATAAAGTTTGGAGTTATAATAGATTTGATAAGCAGAGATGGTTCGCTCGGTCATGTTTAGTGATCGAGCGCCTGTCCCGGCTTGTTCAGAAAATGGGTCGTGACAAAGAATGTCGACTTGCATCCTACGCCCTCAGCAAGGCCATTTGTCCATTTAATGCAGCTAGCTCCGCCTCCAGTTCTTTGACACGCCCATCAAGCCCTGCAACCTTACGACCAGAGGCCTCCCTCTCTTTAGCCAGCTCCGACCTGCAAACGCGGAGGGCGTTCTCCAAAGATGCGGTTCCAGAAATAGCTGCCGCCAACTTATTAGTGCCAACACTCAGCTCACCCTTAAGCCCCTCTACCTTTGCTTCCTTCGCATTCAACTAAGCGGTCAAACCGGCCACCTTTGCCTGCAAGTCGACATTTTCGGCCATCACCCCCTACTCAACTCAAGTTCGTCGTCCTTTACTTTAAGGGAAGCCTCGAGCTCACTATTGCGAGCAATAGCTTTCACGAGCTTCTCATCCCGCTCCTTCAACTCTTTGATCTTATGCTCCAGTTGGTCCTCCCGCTGTTTGTGCCCCTCACGAAACAACTGAAACTCAGGGTTCTGATGATAAATGTCGGCCATCGCACGGTGCTTAGCACGATACTGTTGATATTTGGACGACATCTTCTCATAAAGGCCCGTCCTTTTTCTCTCCCTACGCTCTCGCTCAATCTCCATGACAAGGGTCTGATAAAAAAGGGGAGAAGTTAGAAACAAAGTGTAGAACGACGATTACCACACAAACCCAATGACGAAAAGGGGAGGAAAGGCACCTATCTGCAAAGCAATACCCGCAACCTTCTGAGACAACTCCACGTCGTTCATCGCCCTAAGTACCTCGTTCTTAGGGGAAGCACATAGAGGAGCTAGAGCAGATGCCACTTGCTCGCAGTTCAGCAGCAAGTTGTAATCCCCCGGAATGACTATGTGATGATCAGACCCTTCCGTTTTGATCTTCACATGAGTATGGCGACCCACGAACTCATTGACATCCTCTGGGTCGACATCTGAGCCTGAGCCGTCACCCTCAACACAGCGACCTCCAATATTGGATGATGCACCGCCCTCAGTTGAGCGCATCGAGCCAGCTCGTAGGTAAGCTCCTTCCACTTGGGGAGACCTCCCCGACAAGATGGGCTCCTGGGTTAGCTCCTTCCACTTGGGGAGACCTCCCCGACAAGATGGCATCAGCCATAAAAGTGGGCGCGGGTGCTGTCTGCGACATCCTGCTTCTGTCAGCATCTACGGCCACGCCCTTCCCAAGCTCCATCCTTCTCCTCTTTCTCGATAGCGGTTCCTCCCCGTTAGAGGACTCGTCCAAAAGATGTGAAGCCGGTACTGAAGAGGCCTCCTCCCTCACGACCACGACTCAAGAGGGACCTTCTAATTGAATAGGTTAAGGATGGCCCTCTCGAACAGACTCACTCAAAACAAATTGCGCGTCTGCAACAGCAACGACCTGTCGAAATGCAGGGACTGACACCTTCCGCCTGGAAGCTCCATGACCTGTCATCACGAAGGGTCGTATTAATAAACAAGGTCATACGACCAACAAAGTGGTAAGGAAAGTATTTACCAGAAGAGACTCTATGGCCGTAATGCTTCACGAAGGCGGACCAATCACGAGTCTCTGCTGCATGAGGCAACAGACGGGCCACCCAACCCTTGATATTCGCAATAGGGTGAGGAGGACGCCCCAGAGCTGCGAACAGAAAACAAACAAACTTTAAAATGAATACAGACAAAGGAAGAATAAAGCAAGCGGTGACACTCACGAGTCTCATTCCATCGCTCCGGGAACCTGGCGGAATCAGAAATGACATGTTCTGTTTTGACATAGAAGTACTTGTGCCAAAACTTGTGGCTTGCCCGGTCATCTATTCCGACCACCAGCCCTTTCGTGCCACGAAGCCTCAAATGCACCATGGTACCCCTATGGAAGACGGACGTGAACAGGTGCAAAAGGTGGTGGACAGAAACGTTACACTCCACCAACTCTGCATACTTGGTCAGCAGAAGAAGTACCTTGAGCGTATATGGCGAAATTTGTGCCGGACAAACTTGGTAGAACCTACAGAATTCTTCCACTAAGGGGAAGAGAGGAAGTGTATGACTGATCATAAAAGGGTACTCATAAAAAGCGCAGTACCCAGGTCTGTGGACATCCACGTAATCCCTCCCTGCCGGAACCATTTCTACATGAGTGGGAATGCTATATTTTACATGAAGAGCATCAATATGAACTTGCTCCGTCTTAGAAAATACGGGGTCCGGAGTAAGAGGGGGATCTTTGAGGAAGTTACTTCGGGATGAGGGATGCCTCGGTAGTAACTCCTCCACCATAAGAAGGTTGTCACCCTCTTCTACCACTGTATCTTCGCCGCCAGAAGGGGGCGTCGTGGATAACGGGGCGACTTCAGGAACCTCTTCACGAGAACGACGAGACCTCGACATAATATCGTTCAAAGGAATGTTAACACAAAAGGAGGAAGGAAGAAGAACCTTCGAACAAAGAACGTAAGAAGAAACAGAAGGGTATGAGAGCAAAGTAGGAAGAGTGAAAGAAGTTATCAAGAGTGAAATGGCCAAAGTTTTTCGAAAAATCAAACACTTCACCTATTTATAGGGTTGGGTGGCGCCAGAATCGAGGCGGCAGGTCACAAAGAAGCACAAGAATCGAAGCATCAAGTCGTCAATTCCTGCCTAAAAAACCTGCGTGATGATGACGCACGTGAAGCTGACATCATTTCCCGGTAAAGTGTATCACTCGATGTGTTTCCGAATACGCTGACCGTCCCTCGTTTTCCACGTCGTAACATTTCAATGGATCAAATTTCTCCATAAGAACGCATGAAGTTCGCTCATCGAGGATGCACCCGTTTGCAACCCCCACAAGCGGAGGGACTAATTGTTTGGGTCCAAATTTGATCAACCACGACCAACGACGAGTACGACAAACGACAGGGTCTCTTTGAGTCGGCATCTCGAGGGAGACGACCTTAATGCAAAGAAGAAACTGTACGACCCTTGTAATAGTGTAAGCCCATTAGGGGACATTAGGAATATTCCGTCGAATATTCTTTGTATTTTGTCTTTTACAATTTAGAAGAGTTTCTCTCTTAGTATAAAAATGGAACAATAACCTTATAACAGAGGAGGGAGTACTTTAGAGAGATTATGATTCTTGTGTGAAAAGATACTTAAGGACCGTCTTCTCTTTATCTGTTATTCTTTCTAGAAATTATTATATTAAGCTAAGATTTACCCCTTTATTTTTGATTGATTTGTTAAAAAAAGTTTTAATATTTTTTGAGTCAAACACTTACCAATGTAGCCTACCTATTTTTGTAAACTACGGGCCAAAAATGTAGAAGGCACTAAGTAGCAAGGAGCTAGAATTCATGGTTGGAATGTAAATCGTTAATTAATAAGGTATCAGTTCTATAAGGTTTCAATAAGGTATGAGGATTGTAACCGAAGACTAAACCAAGTGATATTTTACTTGGTTAATATGCTAAATATAAATGGCAAGTAAATAATACCGTAAAAATAAAACTTCAAATACAAAAACTTTTAGGACGTTTTACATAATTTAAATAACAAAAACTTATATAAGCAAGATTTTAGTTGATTTTAAAGTCGAAAATAATTAAATGATTATTTTGTGTAGTGTATACTCTATTTTAAAGGGTAAGACTTAGGGTATTGTGAATAATTAAATGACAATTCACAATAGTGCATCTCTCCCAAAAATTATAATAAAATAAACCAGAAAAGCTACTAGAGTGCCAAGAAATCAGAAATGGTTATCAGGTGACTTAATTAACTTTTGATAATCTAATTAAAAACTTTAATTAAACACAACTCGAACAACAACTCGTAATTGATCCACAGTATCAATAATGACAAATCACACTCCAAAAATTTAGGATAAAAAAGCAAGAACTCAATGGACTTCATAACGTGCAAGGTGCTGGTAACAACAACAACCGAGTAAAATCCCACAAGTAGGGTCTAGGGAAGTTAAAGTGTACACAAACCTTATCCCTAACCGAGGGAATAGAGAGGTTATTTCCGATAGACTCTCGGCTCAAGAAGAAAAAAGAGACAATATATCAATACCATCAACAGAAACCATAAAAATAATGGCATAATATTGTTAGATAACGAACTAATTACGATGACTACAAATAGTTCTTTTAATTACTTTCACATAGAAGGAGCATTTTTAAGAAAATTGCAGAAAACAGAAATTGAAAAAAGATTTACAACAAGTCAATTAGCAATGTGAAATTTGAAGACCTAATCCTTCCAATTTGTTGCGACTCCTAGCACTTCTAGTCTTCAAGTGGTTGGTTGAAATGTAAAATCCTTTTCTTACCTTGGAAATAAAACTTCATGGTAAGAGCCTTATAATCAAGCTTTATATCCTCAAGAGTCGTTAGCCACTGGTCTCCTAATACCATGTCACAATTTCTCAAGGGAAGTAGATATAACTCCTCCACACTAAACAGTGTACCTTGTAGTAACAATTGGAAGTTGTTGCATACTCTGAATGTCGCCTACCCAGTATGTACATGAACAGGTCGAGTCTTGATTGGAAATGTGTCACAACCTAGCTTAGCTGCCACGGATTCATCAATAAAATTGTGCGTACTCCCTTTACATACAAAGATATTCAGAGGTTGCGTCCTATGGTAACCAGGGATGCGGACTATTAGGCATGGTCCAAATATTTTTCTACAGCGATCGAGCATATTTTCATGTATATATTTTAATTTATTAGCTGATCTTCAGTATCATCTCCGAGCAAAAGCAATTGCATGTGTTTAATGCATTTGTTGCCAGGAGTACAACCTTTCTCACAAAATAAAGGGAGACCTTTGGGTGGCTCACTAAGTTCAGTGGTGATTAGGGTTTTTCCGCGTCCCTTCATATTCTCCTCCTTAAGGAAATCAAATAGTAAGAGTATCAATTCATACAATAGACAAGGTCGAGTTAAGAGTAAGACCATTAAAACTTCTACTTTAGGCTCCAAGAAGGAGCCAAAATATTGCAACATATTTACTAGCTAACACACTTACAATAAGATAGAAACTAAAGTATCTATGCGACAATTTAGTATTTTGCATATTCAAGTTGACAAATTACTTGGAAAGGAGATTTATTACACTTCTAATGTCATGAACATAGAAGGAAATGATAAATTTTTATTTTATTACTTGAAAAGGTAAAATCCTTGTGTCATGAAGAAAATAATGAAGTTTTTATTTTATTAATTGAAAAAGCCAAATGATGAACACATGGAAATAACGAAACTAATACTTAAACGTAACTTAACAATGATGGTGGTATTTTTGTGTTGAATAAGTTTATATTAAAGAAAAAAAATCAAATAATGCATATAAAAAGGATAGAAAATTCAATCAACAATTTATGTTGGAGTTTCATCCTTTCTATAATATAGTAACACTATATAATTTTTATAATTAGCATAAATAAAAGGTTCAATTTCTTCTAGATTTGTTTGAGATTGTTCAAACGAGTGAGTAAATAAGTTAAATTCTCTCTCTCATTAATTTGTAAATGTATCTACCCTATTGGTTATGACTTGTCCTACTTTATATACATTATTGTTTTATTTTTATGAATTAATTATTTTTAGTTCTCATTAAAAAAAAATATTTGAAGGAATTAATTCTTAAAAAATTATACATGAATTAAAAAACTTATGGTATATTATTAAACTTTGACTCTATGCCACCGCTTTTATTGAGTCGCCTAATAATAGAGACAAGATTTTTTTTGGAAAATCAAGTGAAGTGAGGAGTTTTACCCCCCATAGAGTTTTGTATTATACCTGAAGCGATTCCTTCATCTCTTGAATCGTTTGATCAAACTTGTCCAGTATGGCATTCAATTCTCCGAACAGCCTCTCGATTAGCGCACGCATTTCTGTCATCTCCATTTCAGCAGTTGTGATTTTCTTGTTGCCTTTAAACATCTCTGAGCAAGGAGAAGAATAGAAAAGAATACAGAGAGGAGCTTGTGGGGTTTTTTTTCCTTCACTCTGCAACAGAGAGGAGTACAACATACATATATTTATATTTTATAGTACTAGTTCCCGGTGTCCACTGCCTTCTTACTTTCCCTTCTTTTTAGTTGCTACTATGCATAAAGTGGTAGTATTAGAATTGGTTCATAAATCAAAATCTTATAATATGCTAATTGAGTATTGAAAATTTCTTGGACTCTGGATGTGTAATTTTGCCCACGCTGGATTACAATTGTATTCCAATAATAATCCCAAGGCAATGGAGTAAATTGTGAGATCAGTCTTGATTTAAACTTCAATTTTCGATATGCCAATATGATATAAAGCTTTTTTTTTAAGGTTAGCATAACACTAAGCAGAGTAAATAAAATGAAAAAGGTCCAAAATACTCTTGAACTATGCGAAATTGAGCAGATTTGTCCGTCATTATTAATTGGGCACAAACGCTTGCCCTTGCCGTTCAATACTTGCTCCAAATATGCCTTTATTTTGAACGGCCCCACATGGAGTGTATATGTCACGACCCAAAATCTACTAAGGGTCGTGATGGCGCCGGACACTACTGTCAGGCAAGCCAACACCAAGAAGTTAATTAAATTCCCATTTTAGTATTTATTAAAATCATTTCTTTTACGCATTAAACAATAAATATTGAAATTCACTGAAATAAAAATGATGTCTTTAACAAACTTAATATTGAATAATCCCATAATCATCCCAGAACACGTTGTCACAAGTGCATGAGCAATTTCTAGGAAATAAAATGAAATACAACAACTGTCCGGAATACAATTTTGGACAGAAAAGAAAATACAATACTCTGAAGGAGACTCTGCTGGCTGCGGGTCGTCTCGAGAGATGCAACTCATATAAGTCTCTGTGTCAACCATGCTGCTGCACCCAACAAGGCCACTAGACATAAATGTGCCTGTGCAACAAAAATGCACAGCAAGTGTAGTATGAGTACGAAAACAACGCGTACCCAGTAAGTATCCAGTCTAACCTCGAAGAAGTAGTGACGAGAGGTCGACTTCGATACTTACTAGTGGTCCAATAATATCAAATACAGTGAGGAAATGAATAAATATGAAACAGAGCAGATATATGAAATAAACCTATATAAAATACGTGGTACAATTTCCTTCTTTACAATTTTAATCAAACTCTCAACTAGCAAGTTCCCTCCGTAATCGGAGCATATATATATATATAGATATAGTAGATTTCATCAAAGAGGTTGTCATAATTCAAATCAGGGAAAAACCCTCAGATACACTGGCTTCTTGCCAAATATTACGCACGATTCCATGAGGATAATATATATATTGGAGATTTTATAAATTCAAAAAGTCTTTTTCCCCAATTTAAAATGTCATGTGGAAATAAAAATGTAACGATCCGCCCGATCGTTTTTCCATTTAAAACTCTGTTCCCTTAAATAAAACTTCCCGCGCTTGCTTTAGCTAATTTACGACTTGCGGGGACGGTTGGTTTGGGATTTGGAAGAGTTTGGAGTGAAATATGCCCATTTGATTCCTTAGGATTTTCTTAAGAAAGGGCTAAGTTTTACTTTGGTCAACATTTTAAGCAAACGGACCTGAATTCATAATTTGACGGTCCCGAAGGGTCCGTAGAAAAATATGGGACTTGGGCGTATACCCGAAATCGAATTCCGAGGTCCCTAGCTAGAGCAATGAATTTTTATTAGAAATTGTTAAACTAAAATTCTAAGGATTCAAAGAAACTGATTAATGATTGATTTCATGGGTATCAGGCTCGTATATTGGTTTCGCGGTCCGGTACAAGTCCGAAATATCATTTAAGAATTACCCGCAAAATTTGGTGTCAATCCGAGTAGTTTTAGGGCATTTTGGCTCGTTAGAGGAAAATTAAGAACTTGAAGTTCATAAGTTTGATTCATTTGATTTTAGGGGGTGATTCTTAGATTTAGCATTGTTTCGGGTGTTCCGAAGGTTCGAGTAGGTCCATCTCGTAATTTCAAACTTGTCGGTATGTTCGGGCGGGGCCCAGGAGCCCAGAGTGTCAATCAGACGAGGTTCGAGTGAAATTAAATTTTTTGAGAAGTGTTGAAGTTGCTACTTGTCATAACCGCACCGGCGGTTGGTGGACCACAGGTGCGAGACAGCAGATGCGGTCCATCTATCACAGATGCAGCCCGGGGAAGGCTAGACCAAACCGCAGAAGCGGCTCTGCAGATGCAGCCTCAAGACCGCAGAAGAGGTCCTAGCCCTTTTAGCCCATTTTGTAGATGCGGTCCTTTTTCTCGCAGATGTGGTCCCCTGACCGTAGAAGCAAAAATCGCAGAAGCAGTGAGTTTTATTTAGTACGGGTTCTAAGTCATTTTTGACACTTTTCACTCCTCTATTGGTGATTTTGGGAGCTTTTGGAAGAGGGCTTCTACTTGGCATCTTGAGGTAAGCTTACCCCACCTATTCTTAGTTTAACGCTTGTGTTTTAGGTAGATTAAATACTAGGATTAAGGTAAAATTATGGGGTTAGAGCTAGACCTAGGGTTTTAATAAAACTTAGATTTTACCACGAAATTGGTTATGAAATGAATTAGAAATCATATATTATTGATCCTTATGTTATAGAGAACAACTTCCTTCGAAATATTTTGGAATCCGGCATGTGAGCCTGGGGTCGGATTTTAGGAAACTCGTGTTAAGGGTTGGAAAATTGCTTAAATAGCTATAATACGATCTTGTGAGCTTATATTGATTAGTTCTTACCTTATTTAGCTAGTTTTGGATCGTTCGGCTCCAAATTGAGGGTTTGGGCTCGTTCTTGGCATTGGGAGTATACTTTGGAGCGAGGTAAGTCTCATTTCTAACCTTGTAAGAGGGAATTGTCCCCATAGTTGTAATAGTTGAGTGATTTTCTACTAAATGCGGGGGCTACGTACGCACGAGGTGACGAGAGTCTGTGCGTAGCTACTATTATGTTAATTGTCCGGGTAGCCTAGGACCCACATCATGCTATATTTGTGAATGTCTCTATATTTTCTTACTAATGTGATCACTTAGGATATGCTAGAGGCTTGGAAAGGGATAAGTGAGCATATATACTTGTTGAACCCTTGTATGAATTTATTTGAATATAAATGCGCCTTCGCATGTTTCCTTAATATTATTTGATATTTGTGGATCGGGCCGATCACCTCGGTATAAATAGATGCATCTATGGTTCGCGCCATTCGATCCTCTGGCAATGCACAGTTTATTTCTGTTGGATCGGGCCATTAACCTCGGCATAGTGTGCGCATGATATCTATGTGAAATCTTATCCATGACTTGATCGGCTAAATATTTGAAATTTAAATGGCTAATTGTAAAATTGTTAAGAACATGACATATTACCTCTTGCTATAAACTGTTGATTATTTGTGATTTCCATGCTTAGTGTAACACTTCATTGTATTATTTGACCTTAGTAAGTATCAAGTCGACCTCTCGTCTCTACTTCTTCGAGATTAGACGGGGTACATATTGTTTATGTACTCATACTACACTTCTGTACTTAATTGTACATGATCTGAGGTGGGTATATTTGGCTATCAGACTGGTGCGCGCCCCTGATTCATAGACCGAGACTTCCACGGTGAGTTGCTCCCTTCCGGTGCCGTTCAACAGCTTGATGTGGTATTTCTTTACTTTTGTTGTCTATTCTATCTCGACAGTAGGATAATATTATTCTTCTGTACATTCTACTAGTTGCCCACTACTTGTGACACCAGGTCTTGGCACACACATTAGTAGAAAGTTATTTTGGGTTGTATAATTATTATTAAATATTACTTATCATCACCTATTTTAATTGCAAATTAAGAAATGTTGTAACCGATTTGGGTAAATAAAATAAGAATTTACTAATACTTCCGCGTTGGCTTGCCTGACAACGGTGTTGGGCGCCATCACGACCTTTAGGGGATTTTGGGTCGTGACAACATGGTATCAGAGTACTAGGTTCACGTAGGTCTCACAAGTCATGGGAAAACCTAATAGAGTCTTGCAGATTGATACAGAGACGTTTGTATTTATCTTCGATAGGCTATAGGGTGTTAGGAAAACTACTCTTTATTCATTTCCTATCGTACAGTGGTTGTTATGCTAAATTTCTCTCTTCCATTCTCTTACAGATGGTGAGGACATGCGCGGCTGATGTTCCAGACCCTGGAGGAGCTGCTCCGCCCATTGCTAGAGGTTGAGGCAGAGGCCAGGGGAGGGCACCGGCCCGAGGTAGGGGACGAGGGTATACCAAAGTTATCCCAGTAGTACCACTAGCAGATCCCGCGGGAGATCCTATTATCGAGGAGCAGGGCGAGGTTCCCGTAGCTGAGCCCATCCCGACGGACTTTATGACAGCATCGGGATTCCAGGAGGTCATGGGCCGTATACTGCGGTTCTAGATTCTATGACTCAAGCTGGTTTATTTCCAGCAGATCCAGCTACATCACAGGCAGGAGAGGGAGCACAGACCCCTACTTCTCAGGATCCTGGACATGCAACTGCAGTGTATCAGACTCTGGGTGCACTACCCGCAGATGGGGCTCTGCCAGTTGCTGCAGTGGCACCCCAGTCCAGACCAGCTGCGGATGGTGATCCGCAGAAGTTATTAGATAGGTGGACTTGGCTTCACCCTCCGGTCTTCGGGGGAGAGCGTCATGATGATGCCCAAGACTTTATAGATAGGTGTAGGGACAGACTGCACAACATGAAAATATTGGAGTTGCATGGAGTTGACTTCACTACTTTTCAGCTTGAGGGCAGGGCCCGTAGATGGTGGCAGTCCTATGTTCTAGGCAGGCCAGCAGGTTCTCCTCCCATCACTTGGGGTCAGTTCGCACAGTTATTCTTGGATAGGTACATTCCACCCTCTGAGAGGGAAGAGCTACGGTATCAGTTTGAACATTTTGAGTAGGGACAGATGTCTGTGACCGATTATGAGGTAATGTTTACTGAGTTGTCTCACCATGCACTTATGATACTCCCCACAGATGTAGAGAGAGTGTTGAGATTTGTTGCGGGGTTACACCCCGATATTCGATCTGGCATGGCCCGATAGGTGGAGATGGTACAGAGTATCAGCTTGTGATAGAGATTGCTCGCAGGATTGAGGGGATATCGCCAGAGGGGTAGAGAGCAGATGCAGCATGATAAGAGGGCTAGATTCTCCGGAGAGTTCAGAGGTGCCCCAGCTAGGGGTAGAGGTCAATTTGGGAGGGGTCATCCCAATAGGCCCCCATATTCAGCACCACCACCTGCTCGGGGTGCTCCACCGCATCCTTATTTTAACACCATGCCAAAGAGCTCGTATCGCCCTCCAGCTATTCAGGGTTCCTCCGGGGGGTATTCAGGTCCTCAGGACTCTTTTGATCCTTATTTGAGTGCTATGCCGGAGAGTTTATACCATTCACCGGTTATTCAGGCTTTTTCTAGTGGGTCTACAGGCCATTAGGGTTAGCCAACAAGACAGTAGGCTGCTGCACCGCAGGGTTGTTTCGAGTGCGGAGATCTTGTCCATATGAGGAGGTACTGCCCCACGCTTCGGGGCAAGGCGGTACAATATGGTCAATAGCCTATGCTTTCAGTATCGGCTGCCCCACCACCTAGAGGTGGAGGGCAGACGGGTAGGGGCCGTCCTAGAGGTGGAGTTCAAGCAGGGAGAGGTTAGCCAGCTACTGCTAAGTCCGGTGGAGGCCAGCCAGCCGGCGCTCCATCCAGATTCTATGCCCTTTCGGCTAGGACAGATGCATTGGCCTCAAATACCGTCATCACATGTATTATTTCCATCGGTGGTAGGGATGCTTCGGTATTATTTGATCCAGGGTCTACTTATTCATATGTATCATCTCTGTTTGCTCGTTTCCTGGTTGTTTCTCCTGAGCCTTTGGGCATTCGTGTTCATGTGTCCACCCATGTGGGCAATTGTGTGGTTGTGGATCGAATCTAACTGTCCTGTGTGGTCACATTCTATGGTTTTGAGACTAGTACAGATCTCCTATTGCTTGATATGATCGACTTTGAGATCATCCTGGGCATGGATTGGTTATCCCTATATCACGCCGTCCTAGATTGCCATGCCAAGACTATTACTTTAGCGATTCCAGGGTTGTCGAGGTTGGAGTGGAAGGGTTCCACAGTTGATATATCTAGTCGGGTTATCTCTTTCCTGAAGGCTCAGCAAATGGTCGAGAAGGGGTGTTTGGCTTATTTGGCTTATGTTTGAGACACCACTACAGAGTCTCCGACGATTTATTCAGTTCCAATAGTTTGAGAGTTCGCCGATGTGTTTCCTTTTGATCTTCCTGGCATGCCACCGGATCGTGATATTAATTTCTGCATTGATTCGGCTCCAAGCACCCAACCTGTATCTATCCTACCGTACCGTATGGATTCGAAGGAGTTGAAGGAGCAGCTTGAGGAGTTGTTAGCAAAGGGGTTTGTTAGACCTAGTGTATCGCCTTAGGGTGCACCAGTGTTATTTGTGAAGAAGAAGTATGGAACTATGCGGATGTGCATTGATTACCACCAGTTGAACAAAGTCACCATCAAAAACAAGTATCTGTTGCCTCGTATCAATGATTTGTTCGACCAGTTGCAGGGTGATAGGGTGTTCTCCAAGATTGAATTGAGGTTAGGGTATCATCAGCTGAAGATTCGGGACTTGGATGTTCCGAAGACTGCATTCCGGACTAGATATGACCACTATGAGTTCCTGGTGATGTCCTTTGGCTTGACTAACGCCTCAGCAGCATTCATGGACTTGATGAACAAGGTATTTAGGCCTTACATTGATTCATTTGTCATCGACTTCATTGACGACATCTTGATATACTCTCGTAGCCTGGGGGAGCACGAGCAGCATTTGAGGGTAGTGCTTCACACCTTTCAAGAGCAGAAGCTATATGCTAAGTTCTCCAAGTGTGAGTTCTGGATAGAGTTAGTGGCATTCTTGGGGCATATTATGTCAGGAAAGGGTATTAAGGTGGACCCCAAGAAGATTGAGGCAGTTCAGAGTTGGCCACGTCCTACTTCAGTGACCGAGATTAGGAGTTTCCTAGGGTTGGTAGGTTATTACAGACGATTCGTACAAGGCTTTTCATCTATTGCATCACCTATGACTAGATTGACCCAAAAGGGTGCTCCTTTCCATTGATCCGATGATTGTGAGGCGAGCTTTCAGAAACTCAAAGACAATATTGACTACAACACCAATTCTTATGTTGCCTTCCGGTTCAGGGATGTATACGGTATATTGCGACTCATCGCGCGTTAGATTGGGATGTGTACTGATACAGGAGGGGCGAGTTATTGCCTATGCTTCACACCACCTGAAGGTTCATGAGAAGAATTATCCTATGCACGATCTAGAGTTGGCCGCGATCGTTCATGCTCTTAAGATATGGAGGCATTATCTGTATGGGGTGTCATGTGAGGTTTATACGGATCATCGCAGCTTACAACATTTATTCAAATAGAGGGATCTTAATTTAAGGCAGCGCCGGTGGCTTGAGTTACTGAAGGATTATGACATCACCATTCTTTATCATCCGAGCAATTGTGGTCGCGGATGCCTTAAGCAGGAAGGTAGAGAGTATGGGTAGCTTGGCATTCATTCCAGCGGAGGAGAGGCCACTAGCTTTGGACATTCAGTCCTTGGCTAATAGACTTATGAGGTTGGATATTTTAGAGCCCAGCCGAGTTCTTGCGTGTGTGGTTGCTCAGTCTTCATTATTGGGGCAAATTAAGGCTCGGCAGTTTGATGATCCATATTTGGCGGTTCTTAGAGAGACGCTGCTTCAGGGAGGTGCCAAGGAGGTTTCTATTGGCGAGGATGGTGTTTTGTGACTCCAGGGTCGTCTATGTGTTCCTAATGTTGATGGTCTAAGGGAGAGGATTCTAGAGGAGGCACACAGTTCGTGGTATTCCATTCATTCGGGAGCTACGAAGATGTATCATGACTTGAGGTAGCATTATTGGTGGCGGAGGATGAAGAAAGACATAGTGAAGTATGTAGCTAAGTGTTTGAATTGTCAGCAGGTCAAGTATGAACACCAGCGGTCGGGTGGCCTACTTTAGCAGATGCCTATACCAGAGTGGAAGTGGGATCGCATTACCATGGATTTCATAGTTGGGTTGCCCCAGACTTTTTGGAAGTTTGATTCAGTGTGGGTCATTGTTGACAAGTTGACCAAGTCGGTCCACTTTATTCCGGTGGCGACTACTTATGCAACAGAGAGGTATGCTCAGATCTACATTCGGGAGATAGTCCGATTGCACGGTGTGCCTGTTTCCATCATATCAGATAGAGGCCCCCAGTTCACTTCGCATTTCTGGAGAGCTGTTCAGGGTGAGTTGGGGACCCACGTGGAGCTTAGCACAACATTTTATCCACAGCAATGAGCAGTCGGAGCGGACAGTTTAGATTTTGGAGGACATGCTCAGAGCATGTGTGATTGACTTTGGAGGGCACTGGGATCAGTTCTTGCCCTTGGCGAATTTTGCGTACAACAACAGCTATCGGTTCAGCATAGAGATGGCTCCATACGAGGCTTTATATGGTCGACGTTGTCGTTCTCCTATCGGGTAGTTTGAGCCTGGTGAGGCTAAGTTATATAGTACAGATTTGGTACATGATGCCTTGGACAAGGTAAAGTTGATTCAGGAAAGGCTTCACACAACTCAGTCCAGACAAAAAAGCTACGCGGATCTGAAGGCGCATGATGTATCATTCATGGTTGACGAGAAGGTCATCTTGAAAGTCTCGCCAATGAAGGGCGTTATGAGATTCGGGAAGAAAGGCAAGCTGAGCCCAAGGTTTATTGGCCCATTTGAGGTGTTGGGGCGAGTTGGAGAGGTTGCTTACGAGCTAGATTTACCCCCCAGCTTATCGGGAGTTCATCCAGTTTTTCATGTATCGATGCTTCGGAAGTATCATGCCAACCTGTCCCACGTGTTAGACTTCAGTATTATTCAGCTGGATGAGAGTTTGGGTTATGATGAGGAGCCAATTGCCATCATTGATAGACATGATCGCCAGTTGAGGTCCAAGAGGATATCTGCGGTGAGGGTCCAGTGGAAGGGTCAACCAGTTGTGAAGGCGACCTGGGAGTCCGAAGAGGACATGCAGAGCAGATATCCACATTTATTCAGCATCTCAGGTACTTTTCTTTGTCCGTTCGAGGGCGAACGTTTGTTTAAGAGGTGGAGAATGTAACGAACTGACTGGTCGCTTTGCCTTTTAGAACCTCGTTCCTTTAAATAAAACTTCTCGTGCTTGCTTTAGCTAATTTACGACTTGCAGGGACGATTGGTTCGGAATTTGGAAGAGTTTGGAGTGAAATATGCCCATTTGATTCCTTAGGATTTTCTTAAAAAGGGTTAAGTTTGACTTTGGTCAACATTTTGAGCAAACGGACCCGGATTCGTGATTTGATGATCTCGGAGGGTCCATAGGAAAATATGGGACCTGGGCGTACACCTGGAATCGAATTCCGAGGTCCCTAGCCCGAGTAATGAATTTTTATTAGAAATTGTTAAATTGAAATTCTAAGGATTTAAAGAAACTAAATAATGATTGATCACATTGGTATCGGACTCGTATGTTGGTTCCGAAGCCCGGTACAGGTCCAAAATATCATTTAAGACTTACCCGCAAAATTTGGTGTCAATCCGAGTAGTTTTAGGGCATTTTGGCTCGTTAGAGGAAAATTAAGAACTTGAAGTTCATAAGTTTGATTCATTTGGTTTTAGGGGGTGATTCTTAGATTTATCATTATTTTGGTTGTTTCGAAGGTTCGAGTAGGTCCGTCTTGTGATTTTAGACTTGTCAGTATGTTCGGGCGGGGCCCGGGAGCCCCGAGCGTCAATCGAACGTGGCCCGAGTGAAGTTGAAATTTTTGAGAAGTGCTGAAGCTGCTGCTTCTGTCATAACCGCACCTGCAGTTGGTGGACCACAGGTGCGAGACCGCAGATGCGGCCTCAAGACCGTAGAAGCGGTCCCAGCCCTTTTAGCCCATTTCGCAGATGCGGTCCTTTTTCTCGCAGATGCGGTCCCCTGATCGTAGAAGCGAAAATCGCAGAAGCAGTGAGTTTCATTTAATACAGGTTCTTAGTCATTTTTGACACTTTTCACTCCTCCATTGGCAATTTTGGGAGCTTTTGGGAGAGGGCTTCTACTTGGCATCTTGAGGTAAGCTTACCCTACCTATTCTTTGTTTAACACTTGTGTTTTAGGTAGATTAAACACTAGGATTAAGGTAAAATCATGGGGTTAGAGCTAGACCTAGTGTTTTAATAAAACTTAGATTTTACCACAAAATTGGTTATGAAATGAATTAGAAATCATATATTATTGATCCTTAGCTATAGAGAACAACTTCCTTCGAAAAATTTCGGAATCCGGGCATGTGGGCCCGAGGTCGGATTTTAGGAAACTCGTGTTGAGGGTTGGGAAATTGCTTAAATAGCTAGAATACGATCTTGTGAGCTGATATTGATTAGTTCCTACCTCATTTAGCTAGTTTTGGATCGTTCGGCTCCAAATTGAGGGTTTGGGCTTGTTCTTGCCATTGGGAGTATACTTTGGAGTGAGGTAAGTCTCCTTTCTAACCTTGTAAGAGGGAATTGTCCCCATAGGTGTAATAATTGAGTGATTTGCTACTAAATGCGGGGGCTACGTACGCACGAGGTGATAAGAGTCTGTGCGTAGCTACTATTATGTTAATTGTCCGGGTAGCCTAGGACCCACATCATGCTATATTTGTGAATGTCTCTATATTTTCTTACTAATGTGATCACTTAGGATATGCTAGAGGCTTGGAAAGGGATAAGTGAGCATATATACTTGTTGAACCCTTGTATGAATTTATTTGAATATAAATGCGCCTTCGCATGTTTCCTTAATATTATTTGATATTTGTGGATCGGGCCGATCGCCTCGGTATAAATAGATGCATCTATGGTTCGCGCCATTCGATCCTCTGGCAGTGCACATTTTATTTCTGTTGGATCGGGCCATTGACCTCGGCATGGTGTGCGCATGATATCTATGTGAAATCTTATCCATGACTTGATCGGCTAAATATTTGAAATTTAAATGGCTAATTGTAAAATTGTTAAGAACATGACATATTACCTCTTGCTATAAACTGTTGATTATTTGTGATTTCCATGCTTAGTGTAACACTTAATTGTATTATTTGACCTTAGTAAGTATCAAGTCGACCTCTCGTCTCTACTTCTTCGAGATTAGACGGGATACTTATGGGGTACATATTGTTTATGCACTCATACTACACTTCTATACTTAATTGTACAGGATCTGAGGCAGATATATCTGGCTATCAGACTGGTGCGCGCCCCTGATTCATAGACCGAGACTTCCACGACGAGCTGCTCCCTTCCGGTGCCGTTCAGCAGCTTGATGGGGTCTTTCTTTACTTTTGCTGTTTATTTTACCCCGGACAGTAGGATAGTATTATTCTTTTGTACATTCTACTAGTTGCCCACTACTTGTGACACTAGATCTTGGCACACACATTAGTAGATAGTTCTTTTGGGTTGTATAATTAGTATTAAATATTGCTTATCATCACCTGTTTTAATTGTAAATTAAGAAATGTTGTAATCGATTTGGGTAAGTAAAACAAGAATTTACTAATACTTTCGTGTTGGCTTGCCTAACAACGGTGTTGGACGCCATCGCGTCCCTTAGAGAATTTTGGGTCATGACAATAAAAGTAAACTGTACACTATCCAGGGTCGAACGGCGTGAACCATAGATGCGTCTATTCCCCCCGCTCGCAAATCATACCTGCGACGCGGTCCCCTCTCGCGAATCATACATGCGACACGGTCAAATATTAATCTAGGAAATTACCCCGCTCGCGATCATACATGCGACGCGGTCAATTATAAATTTAACATTCAAATCATATCTCTTTCTTGATTCTTTTCAAAATATTGGAATTCAACTTGAAACCTTTTAAGGAAAATTACCTCGCTCGCGAAACATACATGCAACGTGGTTGTATATAAATTTCTTAAGTTATTAAAATAATTTCTCAATTCAAATTCCTTTCAACACAATTATTACGCAACCCTAATCTTGTTTCTTCTCATAACAAACAATAACATAAATTAATAACAAGATCAATAAGGCATGGTGTAAGCCTAAAATTACCCGGACATAGGGAAAACTAGTAGCTACGTACGGACTCTCATCACCTCGTGCGTACGTAGCCCTACAAATAGAAGCACATAATAATTTAGTTTACCTATGGGGTTTATTCTCTCTTACAAGATTAGAAAAAAGACTTACCTCGCTCCGAAGTTCCATAATCGGCATTTCACGCCCTTCCGAAGACTCAAATCGATGCACAACGCTCTAAAACTAGCCAATAATTATGCGAACCCATTAATATATGTTCAATTATGTCACGGCCTGGATTTCCCAAGTCAAAGCTGGTGACCCAACTGGTCTAGCCAAATAATAATTTCTCCACCAAGTCTTGGCGGATCCAGACAAGCGAAAAGTAGCAAAGTTGACCCCATTGGTCTCCACTATCCCCATGTTCCTGAGAACATCATAACAACCGTCTTAATAAATCTTGGGGATCCTCAGAAGATGCACCACTGAAAGTGGTAGTGAAGAGCTTAGTGAGACCTATCCAGCCTCCACAAAGCCTCCGAAGACGTAGCTGATCTAACACCGGTCTGTGATGTTGTTCGGCTGAAGAAGAGGTACGTGACCTCGCCATTCGCGAAAAGACAAGAGTAGAGGTTTCAATTTAGCATTGAGAGAGCAAAATCTCAAGACAAAAAAGAATAGATGTGAAGTTTTTCCTAACTCTGTAGTCTCTGGGGATAAATACAGACGTCTCTGTACCGATCCCTCGGACTCTACTAAGCTTGTCTGTGAATTGTGAGACCTATGTAACCTAGAGCTCTGATACCAACTTGTCACGACCCAGATTTCTCAACCTCGGAAGTCGTGATGGCGTTTACTAGTGAAAGCTAGGCAAGCCATCCATTTGAATTATTTAACTTTTTCCCATTTTTAATCCTTTAATAATTAAAGGTCAACGTTATATAAACAGCGGAAACTAAAAGTGGAAGACTGAAACATAATATATTAATAAAGATGTCAATACCAATCCATACGTAAACTATCCAAGACTGGTATCACAATTTCACAGACTGTCTAGGAATACTACAAATAAATGTCTGAAAGAGTTATTACAACATTGTCTCTGAAATACATAAAAGAAACAGAATAAAAGGATAGAAGGAGACGCCAAGGCCTGTAGACGCCTGAAGGACTACCTCGGATCTCTAAATGGACTGAAGGCAGCAACCCAAAGCTAAGATTCAAAAGCTATTGCACCGGGATCTGCACACAGTGCAGAGTGTAGTATCAGCACAACCGACCCCATGTGCTTGTAAGTGCCTAGCCTAACTTCAGCGAAGAAGTGACGAGGCTAGGACCAGACTACCAAATAAACTTGTGCAGTTAAATCATATAAAGCGAAAAATAAAAGAAGCAATGTACAGTTAAGGATGGGAGGGGGAAACATGCTACGGGGACATCGAATAATAACAGAAGAACAACAAGTAAATATTAGGATCACCACAGTTCAATTGAAGATATGAAGGGGAATCATGTTGCGGGGTACAACAAGTATCAACAGAAAATCAACAATTAAATATAGAGAAACCATAACTCAGTTATCAATAAAAATCAGGAAATCAAAGACAAGTGCACGACATCACCCTTCGTGCTTTAATACTCTCTCACAAATAACATGCACGACATCACCCTTCGTGTTTTACACTCTTCCTCACCCAAGAAACAATCACAAAGCAATTTGGGCAACGGAATCAATAACATCACAGTAAAATCAAGTAACAACAGAAAATCAGTTAATAAACGTAAAGAACACCATAACTCAATTATCAGCAAGAATCAGGAAAATCAAGGACAAAAGCACGAAAGGTGATGCCGTACACTTTAAAAGAACCCTTATGCCCAGACGACTTTCGCATCTGTGTTCCATTAGCCACTTCTGCGGCGTCTTCTTCACTTCTGCTCCCTTCCCTGCTTCTGCGGCCTTCACCTCTGCACCTGCGCGCCTGCAGGTGCGCCCAAACGTCCGCTTCTGCGACTCCCCTAATTGCAGTCCCTTTTTGCTTCTGCGGCTTCCTTCCCGTTTCTGCGGGATCGCTCCTGCGGTGCCCACTCCGCAGGTGCGATTACACCAGAAGTCCTCCAACTTCAGCAGCTCTTCAATTTCAAACCTTGATCCGTTAACCGCCTGTAATCAATCCGGGGCCTTCGAGACCTTACCCAAATATACCAACAAGTCCTAGAACACCATACGAACTTAGTCGGGCCCTCAAATCACACCAAACAATGCTAAAATCATGAATCAACCCCCAATTCAAACTTAAAGAACTTGAAACTTCAATTTCTACTTTTGATGCCGAAACCCATCAAATCACGTCCGATTGACCTCAAATTTTGCACACAAGTCATATTCGATATTATGGACCTACTCCAACTTCCGGAATCGAAATCCGATCCTATCAAACTTCTCAAAAACTTTCAAATTTCTAGCTCTAGCCAAACGACTCCAAACTGACCTACGGACCTCCGAATCCACTTTCGATCGCGCTTCCAATAGCAGAATCACCATACAGATCTATTTCCAAACTCAAAATCCCAAACGGATATTGATCACACTGAAATGCGCTTCAAGCCAGATTTATGAAATTTTTTCAAAAATGCTAACTTCCACAATATACGCTGAAACGCTCCCAGGTCATCCAAAACCCGATCTGGACATACGTCCAAGTCCAAAATCATCATACGAACTTGTTGGAACCTTCAAATCCCGATTCTGATGTTGTTTACTCAAAAATCCATTCTTAGCCAATTCTTCCAGCTTAAAGCTTTTGAAATGAGAATTTTCTCTCCAAATCAACTCCTAAGTTTTCGGGATTCTATTCCGACCACGCGTACAAGTCATAATACTTGAAGTGAAGCTGCTCATGTCCTCAAACACTTGAACGATGCACTAGAGCTCAAAACAACTGGTCGGGTCTGTCACACCTCCTTTTTCCGCACCCGAGAGGGCGCAAGGGAGTTTTTCCAATTAAAGGACAATCGAAACGGGATTGGTTTATTTATTTCAGAGTCGCCACTTGGGAGATTTAGGGTGTCCCAAGTCACCAATTTTAATCCCGAATCGAGGAAAAGAATGACTCCATACTACAGTCTGCGTACCAGAAATCCGGATAAGGAATTCTGTTAACCCGGGAGAAGGTGTTAGGCATTCCAGAGTTCCGTGGTTCTAGCACGGTCGCTCAACTTTTATATTTGGCTTGATTATCTGATTTTATACAAATGTGAACTTATGTGCCAATTTTATCTTTTAACCGCTTTTATCATTTACTGTTATTTTTATCAAGAATTGCAACGTTATAAAAATGTATCTCGAACCACGTTACAATCAATGTACCCGTGGTCGTCGACACACTTTGACTCCGTTGAGATTTGGATTTGGGTCACATCAATGTGCACCCGAGTTTAAGAAGGTAAGGTTTATTAAGGCGTATCATAAAGAGACTAACGTGTTGTTATTTTAGGAAGAGGCCGTGAAGGTTCATTAAACGGCCAAATCCAAAGTCTAGTCAATGGTTATGTATTTTATTGAGGGCCCCGGCGATGTGTGATTTATTGGGCGAGGCTCGTCTCATTTTTATTTTTAAAGGATAAACCTATAGTGACTACATTTTTCTATTACGTTTGTCTCTACTAATGAAAGCAATGATCCTACTTAGTTACATGTTTGCAGGTTATTTATAGCGGAGTCCCGAATGCTTTCGCAAAATCCGAAGCCCGACCGCGTACATGGACAGCCGTATGGACACTATGGGCCCAAACCCAGCCCACACAATATTGGCCGGACCTGGGCCACTGCTTTTCCGATGAAGGCCTGTTTAGCTCATTCGATTTGGGCTTGATATTATTAAGGTTGAAATGTAGACTTGTGCTGTTTGTTCCAAAAGGTATGGTTTGCCAGTTATAACGAGGCAACTTATCAAAGGAAATAAGATTAACTAACAATGTATAGTTTCATACTTAACATGCATTAAAGGATATACTAATCACAAACATAGCTAAAATCTAAGGTATAGCCTATCTACACTGTCAATCCTTTTATCTACCAGCCTATATACAAAATATGCTATTAAGTTGTCATACATCGACATTCATTATGTAGGAGGACTACCTCTACTATCCAGGCAAAAATGTAAACTATTATACACAATATAATGTTCAGTATACAGGCTACACATGAAAATAAATAACTTCAACTCCTTTCTTTTGTATTCATGCTCAACTTTCAAGTTACATTGGCAGTGTATCAGTCGTGTAGCTGGTATAGAGAACGAAAAGAAGAAAGGAATGGTCAGCTGGGCAGTATGTAGCACACACAGCAACAGCAAATACACAGCAACAACACAACAACAAATCAAAAATCCAAGTGTTTTCCACAGCCCACAGACAACCAGCAATATTTCCCAGAACAAAAGAACCAGCAGATAGTCGAGTACCAAATGAGCAATCTCAGGAAAGAGTGATGAAACAACAGCAGTAACAGGGTATTCAATGCAGCAACACCAACAGTTCAACAACCAACAAACAGCTCAGTCAATGTAGACGACAGAACTTGGCCAAGACAGCTTGACCAATATGAATTCTTATACAACTTTCAGATAGTGTTTGGTTACAATATTTTTTGGAAACTCCCTTATGTTTTTCAGTTTTCTTTAAACTCAGTAGACCTCTCTTGAAACTAAAAGTTCCAGTCTCAAGACTAAAAATTCCAGCCTCAAGACTCCAAAATTCCCCCTTTCTAATCGAAGGTCCCCCTCTTTTTATAGCCTAACCTTAATACTTTAACAGTCTCTTTTGACAACTCAACATTCCCCCTTTTCGTTGTTTTTCCACCCACTTATTTTAAATAACCAAAACTCCCATGAAATCCCTGTCAGCCCCTCTCTCCTCCTTTGTTAAAGTGTCCACTCTGATATCACATGATGTCCAATTATTTTAATTCCCTAAAGCTAACCATACACATGCTGCCCAGACTGTCTAAACCAAATAAACATGGCATCGTATTTTAAAATCCAAGTCTGAGCTGCCATTATAACCCTCCCCCTAGATGTTCTTTAATTCAATTTGAACAAGCTCAATTGGCAATTCAATTCAGTTCCTAATGGGATTCAAATACGATCACAGCAGAAATAAACAACACGAATCAAGTTGTTACCATTAACGACTGAAACTAATTGACGACATATATCGACTCGACTATATTAATCGTAACACATAACAATCAATCGTTCATATAAACAACACGTATATAGTCCCAAATAACTTCAGACAACTTTGTTCAAACACTGGGAACCTATATGAATTAAACTCTTTTGACGACTAATCTAATTGACGAACATGTATATCACAGAGTATAATCAGAGCACACATAGAAAATCAAACGACCAAATAAAAGGTCTTTGACAGAGACGGGAGAAATTAAGAAAACATCACACAATAACAAACAGGCACAACAAAGCATGCTAACCATTCAATCAAAACTAAAACAAAGAGAAAGAAAACTTACTGAAAGAGTTTAAATCAAACTGTCCCAAATTCGACTTAGCTTTGACCCTTTGAGGCCGAACAAATTTTAACCAGGGTGTTCTCATATGAGAACACCTTGGTTAAGATCCATTAAACCTCAAACCTTTGTTAAGACCGGCCGGATTCCAAGGCTATTAGTGTTCTAGGTTTCGGATCTCCAGATCTGATTTTTTAGGAGTTGTGTGTAGATTCGGACCAAACCAAGCTTGGTTTGGTCACGAGGAGGGTCAGGGGAGTGTCTGGTATGAAGATGGGGTAACTTGGCATAGGTCCGGGTTCGACTCAAATCTTCAAATGAAGATTCGAGACGAACGAAAGTGATTCGAGGCAAATGGATAGTAGATCCATGTTCAGGAGAGTGCGGTGGTCCTAGGGTGTTCAGGAGGTGGCCACCGGCGTCCATGCCGCCGGCTTTAATGGCGAGGGAGACGGGGGCGGCTAGGGTTTCTAATGGGAGGTCCGGGTTTGAGCTTGGGGACGAAGGGGTGGGGTGTTGGTATAGGGGGCGTGGGGTGTAAGGGAAGGTTTATATATGGTCTATGGGATTGGATCTGAGCCGTTAGATCAGATGATCTCAACGGCTTGGATCTGAGGGTGAGAAATGAGACGGGGTCGTTTGGTAGTTAAACGGGGTCGTTTGGTTTAAGTGAGGGGTTGGGTCGGATTGGTTCCTGGGTCGGGTTTGAAAATGGGTTGCTGAAAGAGATCCTGAGCCGTTGGATTGGCCTGGACAGACGGCTCAGATTGATTTGCCTGAAATGACGTCGTTTCAGGAGGTGCCTGGGCAGGCCTGGTCTGGACCGGATCAGTGTTTTCGGTTTTGGGCCTCGTTTTGGGGCCCAAACAGATTTTCCTTTCCCTTTTTATCTCAACCAATTAATCCAAAAATTTCTAAAATAGGGTAAATAATTAAAATAAAACTTGCACACATATTGTGTAACACCTACAACAATAAACACACATAAATGGAATAAAAATAAAAATAAAAAATAAAGAAAATGGTTAGATCAACAGCTTAGAACGAACGATGCATACATACGTATATTTTTTGAATTTTCTTTTAACGACACATATATTTTTTTGTATTTTTGTTTGATAATGACTAGATGCAAAATGGACAGACCCACAAATGACTAACAACACATGTCACGGAAAGATCAAAAAATTGTACAGCGAAGCCATTTGTCACTATTTTTATTTTCTTTTGGAGCGATTGTCCGTGAGCAAAAATCACGTGCTTACAGGGTCGTTACACTTTGCACGAAGACATGAAGGGTTTTCGCGCAAAGATAAAGCGGGCGATTTTTGCCCGTCCGAATTACTCCGTGTGAAGCATTTTTTGAAAAAGATTTGACCGAACCTTTGCTTCAGAGGTTTCCTACATATCCTGGGCTGAACAGGAATCGGGTCAATGTAGTTCGGGAAATTTTGGTAGCTGGGACTACCGTGTGACTGTAGTGCCTGGTGCTGTTGTGCGCTGTCGCATGCTGCTGTAGGATGCTACTGCTCAACCGATCTCCCTGTTACATTGCTCTAAAAGGAAAAACAAGAAGCTAAGCTAGACTGAGGATCATGAGATCTCATCCATCTTCAACTTGTTCTTGTTGCCTTGCTTTTTTGTCGGCTAACGCTTTCCTCCGATGCCTTTATCTTGTGACTTTGGGAGATGATGCTGGTCCTTTGCTAACGTTTGAATGCCAGTTTTATCTATTCGCTTGATCCGCTGGGAACATGCCCTCTTCTTCAAGCCTTTCCATTGTTCCTTTGGTGGTATGGCTTTTCATCAAAATTGTTATGTTGGGCATGCTGTAACGTTCCCAAACTGCTTCTTTTGAGACGCGTTCCTTTTTCCTTTTTGAAATGCGCGCTTGCCTCTGCAGTTGTCTGCTTCTTGGTGCTGGGGATTTTATTGTTTCCTGTTTGGGGATCTCTGTTGTACCCTTCCGTCTTCAGGTGGGGTGACTGATTCCAAAATCTAGAGCTATAAGTATTCCCGCATTATACTGGTGGGCGACCTAGAACTTAAATGTATTCCCGCATTATACTGGTGGGCGACCTAGAACTTAAAAGTATTCCCGCATTATACTGGTGGGCGACCTAGAACTAAAAAGTATTCCCGCATTATACTGGTGGGCGACCTAGAACTTAAACGTATTCCCGCATTATACTGGTGGGCGACCTAGAACTTAAAAGTATTCCCGCATTATACTGGTGGGCGACCTAGAACTTAAAAGTATTCCCGCATTATACTGGTGGGCGACCTAGAACTTAAAAGTATTCCCGCATTATACTGGTGGGCGACCTAGAACTTAAAATGTATTCCCGCATTATACTGGTGGGCGACCTAGAACTTAAAAGTATTCCCGCATTATACTGGTGGGCGACCTGACCTAGAACTTAAATGTATTCCCACATTATACTGGTGGGCGACCTAGAACTTAAAAGTATTCCCGCATTATACTGGTGGGCGACCTAGAACTTAAAATGTATTCCCGCATTATACTGGTGGGCGACCTAGAACTTAAAAGTATTCCCGCATTATACTGGTGGGTGACCTAGAACTTAAATGTATTCCCGCATTATACTGGTGGGCGACCTAGAACTTAAAATGTATTCCCGCATTATACTGGTGGGCGACCTAGAACTTAAAATGTATTCCTGCATTATACTGGTGGGCGACCTAGAACTTAAAAGTATTCCCGCATTATACTGGTGGGTGACCTAGAACTTAAATGTATTCCCGCATTATACTGGTGGGCGACCTAGAACTTAAAATGTATTCCCGCATTATACTGGTGGGCGACCTAGAACTTAAATGTATTCCCGCATTATACTGGTGGGCGACCTAGAACTTAAAATGTATTCCCGCATTATACTGGTGGGCGACCTAGAACTTAAATGTATTCCCGCATTATACTGGTGGGCGACCTAGAACTTAAATGTATTCCCGCATTATACTGGTGGGCGACCTAGAACTTAAAAGTATTCCCGCATTATACTGGTGGGCGACCTAGAACTTAAAAGTATCGAAATTGCTTCCCCGTTCTTCCGAGAAAATTTCGACAATCGGCAGAAAATTTTCTGCCCTGGTTTTTGGTGGTTTCCCTGGCGTTGCGTCTTGCTGCCATTATCAATCCTTTGTTCTCCTGCAGCAGACAAAAGGATTTAGTCAGTTTTAATCGTGGTGGTAGAGGGTGCCTTTCCGGCGAACGATTTTTCTTTCTTCCCCTTTTCTTGCTCTATGTCCCCATAATCGATTAATGGGCAGAACTGCCTGCTTGGGGTCTCCAGCCTGCTGGGGATTGACTTTCAATTAATCCCCTTTTCTGCTTTCTCTTTAAGCACATGCTGTGGGAGTCTGCTTTTAACTCCCGAAACCACTCCCTTTGTGAGCTTACTTCCTCCAAAATTGCCGGGCACGATCACTGCATTGCCTGGGATTGACCTCTAAGACTGTTTGTATTATCCTGCATTGAATGAATTCCCCTCCGGTTTCTAGTAGTAAGCTTTGAAAAATCCTTTTCAAGACAAATTTTATGAAGAGAAATAAAAGCTAGAAAAGGAGAAAATCTTTCTGAACCCATATTTGGTGGGGAGAAGAAACTCAGAAGAACTTATCTGGAGGACATGACTGGTCCCCGTGATCATGACGTGCACCATAGATTCCCGACCTAGTCTATTTGTATCAATCGATTTGCCCGATGGTCTGACTTGCTGGGGATGATAAATGACTGTCCATTTTGTTGCAAATGTGGTCGCTTTTTTGTTGATCTGTCTTGTCGCCTCATAGTGCCCTTCGAGGGGTTTTCACTAGTGAGACTCTCTCTTTTCTCTCATCTCCCGGCGCCTTATGGTGACTGTGAAGGTTTTCACCAATAAGACTCTCTCATTTCACATCCCTCATCTTACATCGCCTCTCGGTGCCTGCGAAGGTTTTCACCGATAAGACTCTCTCATTTTATTTATTTCGGGGAATCGGGGCGTTGTAGATACGGCCCTCTCTTCTGGAGATTCCTTTGACCATCAATTCATTCCCATTCTTACGATCCTCTTCTTTGCTGGGGATCGGTGTGTTATTCTCGGCCTCATTGCTTGACTTGGCATCTCTCGAACATTGATCGGGAGGTCTTTTGGATGTTGATGTTGGTTTTGGTGTGGGGTTAAAGAAAGGCTTATAAAAATAAAAACAACTTGAAGGGTGATGTGCTACAACTTTAGGAATCAAATCTTTGTTGGAACTTAAAACATAACCTCTGCCCCAGATTTCTTGCTTGGGGAATTTTATTTCTTTACACTTATGTTGAGCTATGCGCGTTACGCACATTGTTCCATATTGTGCACACTATGTACATTATGCATCCTATATTTATTATGATGCACACTATGACCGAGCCGTGAGGCGTCTACGTATCCTCTTTGAGGAATCAGGTCAAACGTAGTTCCCACGGGTTTTGTATTTTTTTATGATTTTATCTTATTCTTCTTTTTTCTTTTTCCTTCTTTCCATTTTCTTTTCTCTTTTTTTTTTCATTTTCTTTTCTTTTCTTTTTCTCTCTTTTTTTTCCTATCTTTTCCATTAGTGATTCCAAAAGAGGGGTATGAAAGAATAACTTTAAGCTCAAAGGGGGAAACAAAGGTTAAAAAGTGTTTGGATAGAGGAAAGAATTGCCCCCGTCATCTCATTATCCAATAAATGCCAAATACAAACAAGTAAACCAAAAATTGCCATAATTAAATAAATTACGCATAATATCTCTTGACCGCATCTGAATTGATAGCCATGTCGACACATCTACCTTCGACATCTGTCAAACACAAAGCACCGTTGGACAATACTCTGGTCACGATATAAGGCCCTTGCCAATTTGGGGCGAATTTGCCTTTTGCCTCGACCTGATGTGGGAGGATCTTCTTTAATACCTGCTGCCCTACTTCAAATTTCCTGGGGCGCACCTTCTTATTATACGCTTTTGCCATTCTTTTCTGGTATAGCTGACCATAGCACACCGCTGCCAATCTTTTCTCATCTATCAGGCTCAACTGTTCCAATCGAGCTTTGACCCATTCATCGTCATCAATCCCGGCTTCAGCGACAATTCGGAGGGACGGAATTTCGACCTCCGCTGGTATTACGGCTTCATTTCCGTACACTAACAAATAAGGAGTTGTGCCTATGGAAGTTCGGACGGTGGTGCGGTAACCCAACAAAGCAAAGGGTAATCTCTCGTGCCATTGTCTGGACCCTTCCACCATTTTTCGCAGTATCTTCTTGATATTCTTATTGGCTGCTTCGACTGCTCCATTTGCCTTAGGACGATATGGGGTGGAATTGCGGTGTGTAATCTTGAATTGTTGGCATACCTCTCTCATCAAGCTGCTATTAAGATTCACACCGTTATCCGTGATGATCACTTTTGGGATCCCAAATCTGCAGATGATATGGGAGTGAACAAAGTCCACCACTGCCTTCTTGGTTACTGATTTGAAGGTTTTAGCCTCAACCCATTTGGTGAAGTAATCAATGGTCACTAGAATGAACCTGTGACCGTTGGACGCTGCTGGCTCGATGGGCCCAATGACATCCATGCCCCATGCCACAAACGGCCAGGGTGCTGACATCGTATGTAACTCTGTTGGCGGAGAATGAATCAAATCTCCATGTATCTGGCACTGATGGCATTTCCTCACGAAAGTGATACAGTCGTGTTCCATGGTTAGCCAATAACACCCTGTTCGAAGGATCTTTCTTGCCAATACATATCCGCTCATGTGTGGCCCACAAACTCCAGCATGTACCTCTGCCATAACCGACGTTGCTTGACTGGCATCTATGCATCTCAACAATCCCAAATCCGGGGTTCTTTTGTACAATACTCCTCCACTGAGGAAGAAGCCATTCGACAAACGCCGAAGGGCTCTTTTTTGGTCTCCAGAGGCATGTTCTGGATATATCCCCATTCTGAGGTATTCCTTGATATCATGAAACCAGGGTTCGCCATCTGCTTCTTCTTCTATGGCATTGCAGTAGGCATGCTGATCACGGACCTGGATGTGTAGAGGATCGACATACATTTTGTCAGGGTGGTGCAGCATTGATGCTAAGGTGGCCAAGGCATCCGCAACCTCATTGTGAACTCTCGGGATGTGTTTGAACTTCACCGATCGAAATTGCTTGCTCAGATCATGCAAGCATTGTCGGTATGGTATGAGCTTTAGATCTCGTGTTTCCCATTCACCCTGAATTTGATGTACCAAGAGGTCCGAGTCTCCCAAGACCAAGATGTCTTGGACATCCATGTCAGCAGCCAGGCGCAGACCCAGAATGCAAGCCTCATACTCGGCCATATTGTTGGTGCAATAGAAGCGTAGTTGAGCCGTAACAGGATAATGCCGTCCTGTTTCAGAAATGAGTACTTCTCCTATTCCAACCCCTTTTGCGTTTGCAGCTCCATGGAAGAAAAGCTTCCAACCTGGTTTCTCAAGTAATTCCAAATCATTCGTATGCATCACCTCTTCGTCAGGAAAATACGTTCTTAAGGGCTCGTATTTTTCATCAACGGGATTCTCTGCCAAATGGTCTGCCAGTGCCTGGGCTTTCATGGCCGTCCTCGTTACGTAGATGATATCAAACTCTGTGAGCAGAATTTGCCACTTTGCCAACCTTCCCGTGGGCATAGGTTTCTGAAAGATATACTTCAATGGGTCCAAGCGGGATATGAGATAAGTAGTATATGAAGACAGGTAGTGCTTCAGCTTCTGAGCTACCCAAGTTAGGGCGCAACATGTTTTCTCGAGTTGAGTGTACTTGACCTCATGCACTGTGAATTTCTTGCTAAGATAGTAGATGGCTTGCTCCTTCCTTCCTGTGTCGTCATGTTGCCCCAACACACAACCAAATGAATTTTCCAAGACCATCAGGTAAAGAATTAGGGGCTTCCCGGGCTTAGGCGGGACCAATACGGGTGGATTAGACAGATACCCTTTGATTTGGTCGAAAGCCTTCCTGACACTCTGCCGTCCAACCTACCGCAGCATCCTTTCTCAGCAACCGAAATATGGGCTCGCAAGTTGCTGTGAGTTGAGCGATGAACCTGCTGATGTAATTGAGTCTACCCAGCAAACTCATTACCTCTGTTTTGTTCCTTGGCGGTGGCAAATCTCGGATGGACTCAATTTTGGATGGGTCTAACTCAATCCCCCGTCGACTGACGATGAATCCTAGCAACTTTCCTGATGGAACCCAGAATGCGCATTTGGCCGGGTTAAGCTTGATGTCATACCTTCGGAGTCTTTGGAAAAATCTCCTTAGGTCTGCCACATGGTCCTCCTGATGCCAAGATTTGATGATCACATCATCAACGTACACCTCGATTTCCTTGTGTATCATGTCATGAAACACAGCAGTCATTGCTCGCATGTATGTTGCCCCGGCGTTCTTTAACCCGAACGACATTACCCGATAGCAGTAGGTTCCCCATGGTGTAATAAATGTTGTCTTCTCAGCATCCTCTTCGTCCATTAGGATCTGATGATAACCCGCATAGCAATCCACAAAGGATCCGATCTCGCGCCCAGCGCAATTATCGATCAGGATATGAATGTTGGGTAGCGGAAAATTGTCCTTGGGACTTGCTTTGTTGAGGTTGCGGTAGTCGACGCACACCCTGATTTTTCCATCCTTCTTTGGGACTGGTACCACATTGGCCAACCACTCGGGATATCGAGTGACCCGAATGACCTTCGCTTGCAACTGCTTAATCACTTCTTCTTTGATTTTTACACTCATTTCTGTTTTAAATTTCCTTAGTTTTTGCTTGACCGGAGGGTATGCCGGGTCAGTGGGCAATTTGTGAACCACTAAATTGGTGCTTAATCCAGGCATGTCGTCATATGACCATGCAAAAACATCTTTGAATTCCATGAGGGTTTCGATCAATTCTTCTCTGACACTCGGCTCAATGTGGATACTAATTTTGGTTTCTTGGACGTTATCAGCGTCTCCTAGGTTCACAGCCTCAGTGTCATTTAGGTTAGGCTTGGGTTTCTCTTCAAATTGGCACAGTTCTCGGTTTATCTCTTCGAAGGCTTCCCCTTCGTCACATTCAAATTCATCGTCACAAACGACCTTTTGCATCATTGAGTCGGTTTCAGATTGATTTATTAGACTAGGTCGAAGATCCGCTGTGCATGCCATGTCATTAGAACCAGTAAAAAGAGAACTGTTCAGAAAGAAAAAGAACAAAACAAAATTAAAATGGAACAAAAGAAAAGAGCTTTATTAAACATTGCGGGATAAAAGGGTTCACACTTTTACAAAAACGAAAGTAAAAATTTGGATTACACCCTTGAATAATCCGGACAAACAAACAAACAAAACATTAATCAAAGCCTACTACCAAGACTCCCCTCGGACAGGAAGAGGAGTAGCCGTCCAATTGTTGGTCTTGGCCTCAGGCCCCACAAATCGTATCTCTGCTCTGCTGGAACCTTCTCCAGCTTCCACCGTATTGACATCCGCGAATAGCCTCTCAAAACTCTGATTCAGGTCTTCATTTATATCGATCAAAGGTCCTCGAATCTTTGGGGCCGGTGACCCCTAGGCACTTGCTTTGACAAAAGACCTTGAGAGGCGTGGTACTGGTTTAGGCAGAAACCAGACTCTCTTCTTCATTTTTCGCGCTTGCTTCCTGTCTGCTGCGGTTGGTTTGAACCCCAATCCGAAAGTTTCCAGATTTTTAGGAAGGGAGACAGGTTGGACTATCCCTTGAAGCTCGACTCCCAGGCCTTTTCCCGGCACGAATCCGTTTCCCAGCATTTCTGAAACCATCATGACTGTTGCGGCAGCTACCCTAGGGTGTGGGATGATTTCTCCTTCAGAAATTTTGTTGGCCGACCCTGTATTGAAAATCTGGTAGACCCAAGGACCTTTGTCATCAGCGGTCTCTATGAAAGGTACAATGGTTCTGCCCATGGTGCATGTTGTATCCTCGCCGTGTAACACGACCTCTTGTCTTTCCCACTCGAACTTCACCGTCTGATGTAGGGTGGAAGGCACCGCCTTGGCTGCATGAATCCAGGGTCGTCCTAACAGCAGGTTATAAGAAACTGTGGCATCTAACACCTGGAATTCCATGGTAAACAGGACTGGCCCAATGGTCAGTTCAAGCACAACATCCCCCACAGTGGCTGTTCCGTTTCCGTCAAACCCCCGGACATAGATGCTATTCTTCCGGATTCTTCCGCGGTCGATCTTTAACTGGTCCAGAGTGGATAATGGACAAATATTGGCGCTTGAGCCGTTATCCACCAATACTCGAGTTACCACCGAGTCTTCACATTTGACAACTAGGTATAGAGCTTTGTTATGCTCCGTACCTTCCACTGGCAGGTCATCATCAGAGAATGTTACCCTATTCACCTCGAAAATCTTGCTGGCAATGGTTTCCAGGTGGTTTACAGAAATCTCACTGGGTACATGAGCCTCGTTCAATATCTTCAACAGGGCCCGACGATGTTCCTCAGAATGGAGGAGTAATGACAATAGTGAGATCTGAGCCGGTGTTTTTCTCAGCTGCTCAACCACAGAATAGTCTTGTACTTTCATCTTCCTCAGGAATTCTTCAGCCTCTTCTTCGGACACTGGCTTCTTGGTTGCCACTGGGTTGGTTTTTCTTAGCTCCACCGGAGCAAAACATCGACCTGATCGAGTCAGCCCTTGCGCCTCACAACTGACTTCTTCCACCTGCTTTCCTTTGTACATCACCAACGCCTTTTCATATTTCCAAGGCACAGCCCTGCTGTCAATCATCGGCAGCTGGACCATAGGCTTTATGGTCACCCGTTCTCTACATACCCCTTTCAACAAGACCGCCGGTGTGGGCGGGATCCCTGGTATTACCAACTTGCTTGGCTCGGGTTTGCTTGTTATGGCGGACGGGCTCTTTCCCAATATCACTACCGGCTTGACGCCTTCTCCCTGCGACTGTACACTCGTTTCTCCACTGGTTGAGACTTCCTTTGGGGCGGCTTGGATCATCATCACTGTTTGTGAAGGTTTTCTCAATTCTCCTCCTTCACACACCAACTCAATCATGTGAGTTTCGTGGTGCGCTGGCAGTGGGTTTTGGTTGATGTTAGGAGCTTCTGGTGTTTGGACCTCGATCTTATTGGTGTCAATAAGATCTTGTATGGCATGCCTTAATTTCCAGCACTTCTCGGTATCATGCCCGAGCATCCCTGAACAGTATTCACAACTGATTGATCGATCCAAATTCTGAGGTGGGGGATTTGGTTCTCGAGTCTGGACAGGAGTAACCAAACCCAATCGCCGCAGCTTGTGGAACAAAGCGGTGTAGGTTTCTCCCAGCTCCGTGAAGGTTCTCTGCTTCCGCAACCTGTCATTCCTAGCATCTGGATTTCCCCGAAAGCCTATCCCTGAAGGGCTTCTATATGCCCTTGGTGGAGGGTAGGTGTTTTGCGGTGGGTAGTTATTATGTGGAGCTGGGTATGTGTTGTGGGGGGCCGGTGCGCGCCATTGTGGGCGAACCGGAGGCTGAGTGTATGCCTGGGCTTGGTGTACGGAACAATGTGGTTCTCGAGGTGGATAGAAATTTTGTGGTGGGCTGTATGGGTATTCTGACCTGTGAGGTCTGGGTTGGTTGTAGTGTGGCCTGCCAGTCCTGGACCAACTGCCTGCCTCGATCGTGGCAACCTCTTCTTTCTTTCTTCTCAACGCACCTCCCGTGCCGTTTTGAATAGCCTGGGTTGTGGCCTTGAGTGCCGAATAGTTCAAGATCTTGTCAGACCTCAAACCCTCTTCTATCATGACCCCTATCTTGACCACCTCGTTGAACGATTTTCCAACTGTTGTTACCAAGTGACCAAAGTAGGTTGGATCTAGTGTCTGCAAGAAATAGTCCACCATCTCTCCCTCTCTCATGGGAGGATCGACTCTAGCTGCTTGTTCTCTCCAGCGGAACCCGAACTCGCGAAAACTTTCCCCGGGTTTCTTCCCAGTTCTCAATAATGTGAGACGGTCAGGGACTATCTCTAGATTGTACTGGAAATGACCTGCAAAAGCCTGCGCCAGATCATCCCATGTGTACCACCTGCTGAAATCCTGCCTGGTATACCATTCTAGTGCAGATCCGCTCAGACTTTGGCCGAAATAAGCTATCAACAGCTCATCCTTGCCGCCTGCCCCTCTCATTTTGCTACAGAATCCCCGCAAATGTGCCATGGGATCACTGTGCCCTTCATATAAATCAAACTTAGGCATCTTAAAACCAGCCGGGAGTTGGACGTCTGGGAAAGGACACAGATCTTTGTATGCTACACTGATTTGATTGCCCAATCCGTGCAAGTTCCTGAAGGACTGCTCCAGGCTTTTGAACTTTCTCAACACTTCATCCTATTCAGGGGCCTTAACCGGCTTCTCAACCTCTGCCGGTACTTCCAAATGTGGATTGTAAGCCTGTGGTTCGGGTGCATGAAATGTAGGCTCGGGGGGATAGTATTGTGTATCGTGAGCCTGAAACAATGGCTCACTGGTTGTTCTTTGCAAAGGGGCTGAGGTTGGTCCCACAAAAATGGGAATATTGGGTGTTGGGAGAGGTTGATGGAGTGGTGGAGCTTGGGAATCATGAGGGCTTCTTTCTTGATGATAAAGGGGATTTGGACGGCTTGTGGAAGGGCCAGAGTGAGGGTATTCCGGCATGTGTCCCAGTGTTTCAGGGCTCTTTTGTGTTTTGGCTAGGGCTAGTTGCATTGCATTCATTTCTAGTCCCATCCTTTCAATCTTTTCCATCGCTTCTTTTAACAACTGGCTCATCGGCCTTTCTTCCTCATTGCTATTCTCCGAAGTAGTCATGCTTTTTGCTACCGGTCCTTTGGATCTGGTTTGGTATGAGTGTGTTGCCAGAATTCTTTAACAACTAACTTGTCTGGATCAGACAACAACAAACTTTGTTAGCGTTAGATTTTAACAGATTTGATCATAACACATAGAGGATGCAATGCGCCTAGGCAGTTAATCGTTTCTACATGCTTTGCCTCAAACAACATGTGTCATCCCGGTTTGCTCATTCGTCCCTTTTTTAAAGTACTTTGGGAAACCCTGTGTTTTATTTTATTTTGTATTTTCTCTTTTTTTTTTCTTTTTTTCTTTATTAAAAATGGTCGAATCTTATGGGGATTGCCTACGTATCATGACCCCGCATGAATCAGACCAGGCGTAGTTCTGCCATGAGGCTAACATTTATAAAAAGAAAATGAACAAACATTACATTTGAAAACTTTGAAAAAACAATGTCTTGAAATACACACAAAAGAAAATGAACAACATTACATTTGAAAACTTTGTAAAAACAATGTCTTGAAATACACACATTCAAATTGAAATAAAAAGATACAATTCTTAACATCTCATAACGTGCCCCACTTTCCACTTGTGTTGTAAATTATTAGATCATTTGCTCAAGGAGGGGCTTGACCCGGATGTCCTCCCAATGTTCGATACATCCTTTCCAACTCCACTGCTAGATGACGGGCAAAGGTGGGTGCATGCTCTGTAAACCTTCCATAATCCATTCCTTGATTCTGCAATTGCTGGTCGTGGATCTGTGCCCTGAAATCTTGGAGATGCTGGCCTTGATTCTGCAATTGCTGCAGGCGAGTGGTGGCTATATCTCGGATACGGCCTTCACGATCTAGGGATGACTCTAATAGAGCTCGGAGTCTGGCCTGCTCTAATCTTATCTGCGCTCTTTCTCTATCAGTGTCTGCTTGTTGATGCTCTCTGTATCTTCTTGCTTCTTCTAGTTGTGCATGAAGTTGGTCTTCTGATTGTATCCAATGGTCTTTTTCCTTCTTGAATTGTGCCTTGTCTTTCTCGGATTGCCTATCTTGGCGTTCCTTATTAGATCTGGCTTCTTCATTTAATTGTTGGATCCTTTCTTTTGCTTTGCTCAATGCCCTTTCTTTTGCAGCAAGAATGGAATCATAATCTTGCATTCTTTCAAAAAGATTGGCGATGGTTTTTTGATCCTTCCAATTCCTCATTGGCGTTTCAGAAGCTTTTTTCATTTTCAGAAATCGAGCACGAAGACTTTCATTCTCACAGGCCAGACTCTTCTTCTCGCCTTCAGCTTCTTGTGCTTGCAAATCCTTCTCCAGACTGAGGTTCCTTAGATTTTCCTTGAGGGCATGGATAGTTGCTTTGTACCCCTTCTCTTTTTCTCCCCAGATCAATCGCTCTTGGATTTTATCATTAAAGTTTTGAACATGGGGTCTTTTAGTTGGCCTTCTCAGCTCAGGTTCTGGTACATCATCCATGCGAGACCGTTTCTCGAACCATCTCGCATATCCAGGATTTATCTCACCCTTTGTAGTGTCTGGGACTTGAGTATCGCTTTTTAAGTATCGACATCCATTCCACATCTGCTGAAGTAACGCCTCAGGAATAGTGGCCTCTGGGTGTAATTCGATTTCTTGCGTACTCAAATCTTCATCATCAGGAACTACTTGATATCTTCCTAGTTGTCTTAGGACTCTCAATGGCGCGTATGGCTGGATGCTTCTCAATCCCAATAGTAGAAGATAACTATTTGAGTTTGACATATGTATCACTTCCCTCATCGGTAGCCATCCCAGAGTCCATTCAATTTGATTTGCCGTTAGAGCCCTTAGCTGAGATACCCATGCTTCTATCCCTTCTGGAACCTGATAATTTTTCACTCTTTCCTCATAACCCTCGACGTAATTATCGTTGCTTGGCCCATACTGTATGATCTTGGGCTGTTGTTGGAGATGTTCAATCAACCACATTTGTAACAAAATTTTGCATCCTTCGAAGACTTTCGCTCCTGCTTTACATAAAGTCAAAGCCCGATAAATGTCTGAGAGAATGATGGGGACAAGGGTGTGGTTTTCCTTGGAGGTGAGGATTTGCACAACTTTTGCGGTGCGAATATCAATTGTTCGTTCTTTGTTCGGGAAGACCATGATTCCTAGAAAAGCCACCATGAAGGCGAAACGACGGTGAACCTGCCATGCGTCTTTGTCTTGTTTGTTAGTAAGGCCTTTCTCATGAATTTCGAACCCATCTGACTTTCCGAACCTTGAATGCAAAAAGTTGAAAGAACAACATTCGTTGACGACATTGCTTTTCCTGATTTGACTGCTGATGTTCAGAAGACCGAAGAATCGATGTACCGAGGGAGCCTTCGTGAATATCAAGCTTTGATTCCTTAAACTTCCGTCAAAACCAACATATCCAGCTACCTCCTCTAATGTAGGAGTGAGCTCGAAGTCAGAGAAATGAAAGACATTGTGAACAGGGTCCCAAAAAGCCACTAATGCCGTAATCAGATCCTCACGGGGTTTAACTTTCATAATGTCCGGGAGATTTCCCAAATGCTTGATGACCCACTTTTGTCCATCTTCGCCTAATTCACACCACCACATTTGAAGCTGGAATAGAAACTCTTCTGTATTTGCGGAGGAGGGGTTTTGTGTGGTGCTCATTTTGTATCTGAAATTTAATTTAATAAAGTCAAGACTCATTTTGAAAACATACTCCAATCGTTTTCAGTTAAAACTATTTCAAGATTTAAAACTATTTTTGGGAATTTTTCCAACTATTTTCAAGACTAAATACCTTTCAAGATTAAATACCTTTATTTCAAGATTTGAAAACTATATTTTATTTTTATTACATATATATATATTTTTTATTATGACCCATTTTATTCCTCAGCTCTTACCATGATTTCATTTAAGCCGGTCAGCAAGCATGTTCGAGGCAAATGAATGCACATATAGCAAGTAGGATGCATCAGGATGGTCTTTTTATTTCGGGTTCACCTGTCTTAGACAGACCCAACCCCTGTGTTGAGTCCCCTAAGTCAAATGCACGTGATGCAAATAAACGTTCCTACTAGGGATCCGGTACATGGCTGAGTTATTCTAAGTGTAATCCTGAGGTTGATTGTTCTAAACCTAGCTTTCCCAAACAGACAGTTTGAGCCGAAGCGGGGGCAACGTACCGGGAGCACGAAAGTCTTCCCGGCCTAGTTACTTGTCCCAACTCCGTCTTATTTGGTATGACTTTAACAGAAAGGTGGGTCACGCGCACGTGTACACCATAAATTCAGAAGACTCAGAAAGAAGGGGGTTTCGTAACAGTTGTATATATTCACAATTCAAATAATATTAAAGCGGTAAAAGCATCATTTAGCACATTAGGCATATATCATGCAAAAATCAGATAATAAATAAAGCCAACTATAACAATTATTTTAAGCTCGAATTCTTGAACCCTGAACCAGTGGTTCTGGGTTACATGATCCCCAGTGGAGTCGCCAGAGCTGTCACACCTCCTTTTTCCGCACCCGAGAGGGCGCAAGGGAGTTTTTCCAATTAAAGGACAATCGAAACGGGATTGGTTTATTTATTTCAGAGTCGCCACTTGGGAGATTTAGGGTGTCCCAAGTCACCAATTTTAATCCCGAATCGAGGAAAAGAATGACTCCATACTACAGTCTGCGTACCAGAAATCTGGATAAGGAATTCTGTTAACCCGGGAGAAGGTGTTAGGCATTCCCGAGTTCTGTGGTTCTAGCACGGTCGCTCAACTGTTATATTTGGCTTGATTATCTGATTTTATACAAATGTGAACTTATGTGCCAATTTTATCTTTTAACCGCTTTTATCATTTACTGTTATTTTTATCAAGAATTGCAACGTTATAAAAATGTATCTCGAACCACGTTACAATCAATGTACCCGTGGTCGTCGACACACTTTGACTCCGTTGAGATTTGGATTTGGGTCACATCAATGTGCACCCGAGTTTAAGAAGGTAAGGTTTATTAAGGCGTATCCTAAAGAGACTAACGTGTTGTTATTTTAGGAAGAGGCCGTGAAGGTTCATTAAACGGCCAAATCCAAAGTCTAGTCAATGGTTATGTATTTTATTGAGGGCCCCGGCGATGTGTGATTTATTTGGCGAGGCTCGTCTCATTTTTATTTTTAAAGGATAAACCTATAGTGACTACATTTTTCTATTACGTTTGTCTCTACTAATGAAAGCAATGATCCTACTTAGTTACATGTTTGCAGGTTATTTATAGCGGAGTCCCGAATGCTTTCGCAAAATCCGAAGCCCGACCGCGTACATGGACAACCGTATGGACACTATGGGCCCAAACCCAGCCCACACAATATTGGCCGGACCTGGGCCACTGCTTTTCCGATGAAGGCCTGTTTAGCTCATTCGATTTGGGCTTGATATTTGTAAGGTTGAAATGTAGACTTGTGCTGTTTGTTCCAAAAGGTATGGTTTGCCAGTTATAACGAGGCAGCTTATCAAAGGAAATAAGATTAACTAACAATGTATAGTTTCATACTTAACATGCATTAAAGGATATACTAATCACAAACATAGCTAAAATCTAAGGTATAGCCTATCTACACTGTCAATCCTTTTATCTACCAGCCTATATACACAATATGCTATTAAGTTGCCATACATCGACATTCATTATGTAGGAGGACTACCTCTACTATCCAGGCAAAAATGTAAACTATTATACACAATATAATGTTCAGTATACAGGCTACACATGAAAATAAATAACTTCAACTCCTTTCTTTTGTATTCATGCTCAACTTTCAAGTTACATTGGCAGTGTATCAGTCGTGTACCTGGTATAGAGAACGAAAAGAAGAAAGGAATGGTCAGCTGGGCAGTATGTAGCACACACAGCAACAGCAGATACACAGCAACAACACAGCAACAAATCAAAAATCCAAGTGTTTTCCACAGCCCACAGACAACCAGCAATATTTCCCAGAACAAAAGAACCAGCAGATAGTCGAGTACCAAATGAGCAATCTCAGGAAAGAGTGATGAAACAACAGCAGTAACAGGGTATTCAATGCAGCAACACCAACAGTTCAACAACCAACAAACAGCTCAGTCAATGTAGACGACAGAACTTGGCCAAGGCAGCTTGACCAATATGAATTCTTATACAACTTTCAGATAGTGTTTGGTTACAATATTTTTTGGAAACTCCCTTATGTTTTTCAGTTTTCTTTAAACTCAGTAGACCTCTCTTCAAACTAAAAGTTCCAGTCTCAAGACTAAAAATTCCAGCCTCAAGACTCCAAAATTCCCCCCTTTCTAATCGAAGGTCCCCCTCTTTTTATAGCCTAACCTTAATACTTTAACAGTCTCTTTTGACTACTCAAAATTCCCCCTTTTCGTTGTTTTTCCACCCACTTATTTTAAATAACCAAAACTCCCATGAAATCCCTGTCAGCCCCTCTCTCCTCCTTTGTTAAAGTGTCCTAGTCCCTTATTTATTTAACCCAAAGTATGGGCAGCAGGAATATACTCTGACATCACATGTTGTCCAATTATTTTAATTCCCTTAAGCTAACCATACACATGCTGCCCAGACTGTCTAAACCAAATAAACATGGCATCGTATTTTAAAATCCAAGTCTGAGCTGCCATTATAACCCTCCCCCTAGATGTTCTTTAATTCAATTTGAACAAGCTCAATTGGCAATTCAATTCAGTTCCTAATGGGATTCAAATACGATCACAGCAGAAATAAACAACACGAATCAAGTTGTTACCATTAACGACTGAAACTAATTGACGACATATATCGACTCGACTATATTAATTGTAACACATAAAAATCAATCGTTCATATAAACAACACGTATATAGTCCCAAATAACTTCAGACAACTTTGTTCAAACACTGGGAACCTATATGAATTAAACTCTTTTGACGACTAATCTAATTGACGAACATGTATATCACAGAGTATAATCAGAGCACACATAGAAAATCAAACGACCAAATAAAAGGTCTTTGACAGAGACGGGAGAAATTAAGAAAACATCACACAATAACAAACAGGCACAACAAAGCATGCTAACCATTCAATCAAAACTAAAACAAAGAGAAAGAAAACTTACTGAAAGAGTTTAAATCAAACTGTCCCAAATTCGACTTAGCTTTGACCCTTTGAGGCCGAACAAATTTTAACCAGGGTGTTCTCATATGAGAACACCTTGGTTAAGATCCATTAAACCTCAAACCTTTGTTAAGACCGGCCGGATTCCAAGGCTATTAGTGTTCTAGGTTTCGGATCTCCAGATCTGATTTTTTAGGAGTTGTGTGTAGATTCGGACCAAACCAAGCTTGGTTTGGTCACGAGGAGGGTCAGGGGAGTGTCTGGTATGAAGATGGGGTAACTTGGCATAGGTCCGGGTTCGACTCAAATCTTCAAATGAAGATTCGAGACGAACGAAAGTGATTCGAGGCAAATGGATAGTAGATCCATGTTCAGGAGAGTGCGGTGGTCCTAGGGTGTTCAGGAGGTGGCCACCGGCGTCCATGCCGCCGGCTTTAATGGCGAGGGAGACGGGGGCGGCTAGGGTTTCTAATGGGAGGTCCGGGTTTGAGCTTGGGGACGAAGGGATGGGGTGTTGGTATAGGGGGCGTGGGGTGTAAGGGAAGGTTTATATATGGTCTATGGGATTGGATCTGAGCCGTTAGATCAGATGATCTCAACGGCTTGGATCTGAGGGTGAGAAATGAGACGGGGTCGTTTGGTAGTTAAACGGGGTCGTTTGGTTTAAGTGAGGGGTTGGGTCGGATTGGTTCCTGGGTCGGGTTTGAAAATGGGTTGCTGAAAGAGATCCTGAGCCGTTGGATTGGCCTGGACAGACGGCTCAGATTGATTTTCCTGAAACGGCGTCGTTTCAGGAGGTGCCTGGGTAGGCCTGGTCTGGACCGGATCAGTGTTTTCGGTTTTGGGCCTCGTTTTGGGGCCCAAACAGATTTTCCTTTCCCTTTTTATCTCAACCAATTAATCCAAAAATTTCTAAAATAGGGTAAATAATTAAAATAAAACTTGCACACATATTGTGTAACACCTACAACAATAAACACACATAAATGGAATAAAAATAAAAATAAAAAATAAAGAAAATGGTTAGATCAACAGCTTAGAACGAACGATGCATACATACGTATATTTTTTGAATTTTCTTTTAACGACACATATATTTTTTTGTATTTTTGTTTGATAATGACTAGATGCAAAATGGACAGACCCACAAATGACTAACAACACATGTCACGGAAAGATCAAAAAATTGTACAGCGAAGCCATTTGTCACTATTTTTATTTTCTTTTGGAGCGATTGTCCGTGAAGCAAAAATCACGTGCTTACAGGGTCGTTACATTTGAAGAGAGAATCATGTACTTTTGTAAGCTTTATGACTTTATTTATTGCTTTATTTTTAGATTCTAGTATGAGAAGCTAGTTTTAAATACTAAGGTTGTTGTTCCTAAATAGGTATAATGTTAATGGGTGTTTAGCATTGAATATATATATATATACACACACATACACACACACATTTCTTATGCTTATTTATTGTTGGTGGTTGCAAACATTGACTCATTCCATTTTACTCTATCTTTACTTGGAAAAGTGGGTTAGGGTTTGTTAGAAGTGAATATCAAGAACTCAAGGCTTTAAACCTTGTTTAATAGAATCACTTAGGAATAAGTGAGTTCTATTTGGCATAAATTGGTTATTCTTAATTGCATCTCTTTATATTTGGGAAAATCATTAAAAAAAAAAATACTACCCAACTATTGAGAAATATTGGGTAGTTATTTAGAAACCACTTACTTATCAAAGGGCCTTTCATTAGAAATATATCATATTAATACTGATAGCATTACATTTCATTGTTGGGGACACAACCTTGATTTCCTTAATCAAATTAATTACATTCTCACGACAAAATAGTTAACTTGTTAATCACAATTATACCATTCTCTTTTTAAGCTAAAAGAGCAGAGTTACGACTTATGTCAAGTTTCATGCTATTCAAGTAACCTTTTCACACCTATTCCCTTTGGGATTCGACCCCAATCTTATTAGGTTATTATATTTGACACCGACCATCTTACACTATTAATTTAAGTGTAATTTGAGCGTATCAGACAATATAATGGCACTCCTGTAATTAAGAGAAAAAATTTAATAAGCAAAAGGTGGAGCAGAATATCCTTCCACCTGACAATGATTGAACAATAAATCCTCAAACAATTGAGGATTCTGTGGATCTGACGAGAATCTTAATAAAAAGTGAAGTCTTGTATTGAGTGTAGAATGAATCTTTTTCAGAGTGTTGTTCTTACAATTGAGTCTCACGTGCCTCTCTTATCACTCTTTCTCCTATTTATATGAGACACATTCTTAATAACTCTAATAGTACATGTATAGAGAATATTCACAGAATATTCCCTTTATTACTCTATTTTGAAAACTAACCGTTACAGCTTTATCGACGGTGCTCGAGCTCGACCATGTCGGACGCCTCGACCTCTTCCCATGTTGACTCTTCGACTATGAGCTTTACTGATTCCTGATCCACCCCGACCAACGGCGGCTCGAAAATCCTTTCCTTATTATCATCTTATTTCAAATATTTTAGAGCAAATTTTGTCTCATACAATAAGTACATGAATATATCCACAGTCAGGTTTAATTTCACGAAAATATGGCCATTGAACATTACTCACTATAATAATAAAATCATAAAATAATATTTTATCCCATGATTAGAGTAACTGAATTTTGTCCACTGTAATAAGAAATCACTAAACCTTTTTTATTACATTAAAGTAAGTAAATTTTTTTACTATAGCTATAAAGAAATTTACTTAGTCCTGTAGCAATAAAATCATTAAACTTTATCTAATATATTATTCGAGTTACCTTGATGGATACGTTATCGTTTTAGTAGGTAAATTTGACTATGCGTACAATCATATGTAAATTCACGTATGATCACTCATAATAACTGTAAAGTCATAAAATTATCTTTGTTATAGATTGTGCGTCCACCAGACTGTATAGAGAACCGGGTTCTCCATGTATTTCCTCTGAAAGTACTGATGAACCAAATTGTATAGGGATCTGGTCCTATATCAATTTGGTATAGTGCTAAGTTTGTGTGAGTCCACCAAATAGCAGAGTGTCTGGTCCTTTATCGGGTTCTGCAGTGAATGCTAGTAAAGCTGAATGTAAATAAGGCCGTGGATTTTTACGTGGAAAAATCCCACACAAGAGGATCAAAAAAGTCACGACCTACACCTGTAGACTTTTAACTTCACTAACTTGCAATCTCCCTATTACAAGCCACTTTACAATAACTCTATTGCATAGACTTCAACTAACTTATGATGCTCTCATCACAAGCCACTCTATAACTATCCTAGTTACAAAGAATTTGACTAACTTGTGGTATTTCAACCACAAGTCACTTTGTCACACTACGATTACAAAGGCTTTTGACTAACTTGTGATGTTTCCACCACAAACCACTTTGTCACACTACGGTCACAAAGGCTTTTGCTTATGACTAACCTAGCCACAACATAAACTCAAGGAGTTTACGGATTTTGGTTTGTTCCTAAGATAACGCTTCCAAGAAAGCAAACTAGGAATTACAATGAAGAACACATAACAAAGACTCAACAACCTAAGGATTTAAGATATCTTCAATCTTGGATCAGGTCTTTGAGGTTGCAACAACTTTGTTCTTGAGAGAGGTTCTTGAGCACTTAAGAGAATTTCGTTTTCTGTATTTGCAAGTGTTCGAACCCGAAACTTGTGCCTTGCATAAGGTTTATACTACACAAGACATCCTTAGTGATGTCCAATCTCAATGGGAAGTGACTGCTGCATTGTTTGCTGCAATGTTGCAGGCAGTCACTTTCTGTAATTGCTTTCCAGCTGTAGTTGACTTGTACTTCTGTCAGAGAACCCTAAGGGACCAGGTCCCTGTTGTGTTCCTCTTTGTACAGTTGCAATCAGTCACTCAGTTGCATTCCAGCTGTATAGCTGACTTGGACTTCTGTCAGAGAAGTACCAAGGGATCAGGTTCCTGATCTGGTTCTTGTGCACACCGCCAAAATTGTCTTGAGTTGAGTAACTTGAATGATGCTTTGTATAGACTCATTGTAGGTACATCTTAATCACATCACTTGAAGTGATGTGAGCACTTTAGTTGGTCAGAGAATGAGTGGGCGCTGGAAATAGTGCAGTGCGGCAGAATCTTCGTTTCCAGCTGTGTCCAATTTGACTTTGTACTGTCATGAGGAACCCACAAGAGTATCAGGTCCTTGTTTGGGTTCCTACTTCCTGAAGCTGTAGCAAGTTCACATTTGGCTGGAATCCATTAGATGCAGTGTAATCCAAGTGAGTCAGATTCCCTATCTGGTTCTTGACATTAAGTTTTTTAGATCATCAAAACATAAGGCAAAGATATTGAAAACCTATCAATCCTATCAATTTTCCCCTTTTTGATGATGACAAACTTAGCATTGAAAACAAGGAGTTAGAGTTCACACAACCAGATTGAATAACCAGGAGACCACATGTTCCCATTGACTTTATGCCCTTACTCACACATGTTTCCACATATGTTTCCCCCGACTTTTTACTATCATTCTTGGTCTTTTATCTGGTTTCATACAGAAAATTTGTTATATCATCAAAACATAGATTAAAAAACCTTAAGCCCATCAATCTTTTGTCTCATCAAACTAGCTAAATATTACCTATTGTAATAGTAAGTCATTGTAATTCTTTTGTCACGTTAAAGTAATTGAATTGACCTTCTAAAGCGGTAAAAAAAACTTATCTAATATAACAGTGAAGTCATCAAATTTTATCTGATATAACATTAAAATTACCTTGATGGATAGATTTAATTTGTCGTCATAGTTGGTAAATTTTAGTAATTTTACTATTATAAAGGATAAAATTCAGTTATTGCAATGAAATAAAAAATACTTGACTTCTCTGTCAACTCTATTTCTTCTCTTTTCAAAAAATCAAGACTTCCGCGCCTTTATTCATCATTTAGGTGGATCTTTGATCAAGAACATAAGAAATTTGAGTTGTGAACTCTATTTGTTATCTGAATTCTCGTTCTCTCTTCATCAAGATTTGCCCGCATTATTCATCGTTTCGAAGAGGGACGGCTATATTTACGATTTCAGAATTATAGTTCACTTCTATGTCAACTTCATTTCTTCTCTTCTGAAAATATCAAAACTTGACGTGACTTTATTCATCATTTCAATCTTAATACAAGAAAGTTAAGAAATTTGAGTTGTGAACTCTATTTCATCTCTGAATTCAAGTTCTCGTAATCAAGGCTCGACTGCATTATTCATCATTTTGAAGAAGGATCACCAGTCAGAAAAAAAAAATCTCAGATGTCAAAAATAAATGAGAAGAATAAGAGGAAGATGAATGTAGAAGTTCAAGAAACAGAACTGGCTGAACCAAAACAACTACATGGTGGTTCAAGAAATCAAAGTATGATGACTACTCCAACTTCAGCCATTGAGGAAGTAGAGCTGCCTGCTAAAGTGGGATCTAAATTATGGGATGTTAAGTGCAAAAAGGACAGTGAAAAGGAAGTGGTGGCATGTTTGCTGCAGAAAAGCTATGGTATGCAAATAAAATCGGCTATAGCCCCTGATCATATCAAGGGCAATATCTATGTCGAAGCTGATAAAGAATACCACGTTAGAGAGGCATGTAAGGGGCTGCGTAATGTTATCCTCAAGAATATTGTCGTGGTACCACGTAAAGAGATGATCGACATCCTTATGGTAAAAAACGAAGATGGCAATGATAGAATGGACCTTGCTAATGATGTGATAAAACTATTAAAAGTTGGTGACCGTGTTAAAATTGCATCGGGGGCCAAAGAAGGCCAAACGGGTACCATAATCACAATGGAGGGTAAAGTAAATACAATTCTATTAGATCAATCTTTCGAAGCTTTTCCTGTGGATTATGACTTATGCCAAGAAAGTACTATTCTGCCAAATTTAAGTTAAAAAGTACTATTCCACCAAATTTAATGGTCCTAATTTCACCGCTCTCACCGGAATAGTACTTTTTAACTTATTATTATGTTTTTCTTTTATATTTCTCTCTTTTTTTCTTTTCCACCAAATTTATCCAAACCTGTCTGAATTTTATTTTTATATCATTATTCAGTGTTTTATATAATTTTTTTGTGTTCTCTATCACTTTGCTTGATTTATACTCACCTCATCAATAATTTATATAGTGAGTCTCTATTTGTGTTACTAATATCAAAGTAATTATGTAAAAAATCAAATAAAGAACATAGATGATTGATTTATTGATATCTCGGTCACATAGGTACTCAAAATATTTACAAAATAATAAGTTGTACAAATTAACAGCCTTTGGCACACTCTAGTGAGCAGGGGCGAATTTACCTTAGTCCAAGCGGTATCACGTGACACCGCTTGTCAGAAAATTTTAATAAATGGGTATATATAATTAAAATACAAAACTAAAATTTGAATAAATATATTACAGTGACACCATTTGATGGAATGAGCTAAGTAGCTCCTTTGGTCAAGCGCATTATTTTTCTAGAGAAAGCCAAGGTTCGAATCCCTGAAGCTTCATTTCCTCGTTTTAAAGTTTTGTGCCTTTTGTATTACTGTATTAACAAAACACCAAACCATTGCATCAAGACTAACGATGCAGATTGTAACGGCATTAAGTTCTCTTGCTTCCTGCCATCAATAAGTTTTTTCAACTATTTTTTTTCTTCTACATCCCGCTTCTCGACTATAAAGTTAAAAATGATTTAAGGAATCAAATAAATAATGAGCTTTTGACTGATTGTTTAATGCCTTCTACAAAAAAAAAAAATTAACAAAATATAATATAATTTTTAATCAGGTTATTTTGAATACATTTCAAAAAAATAAATGTTCATCATAAAGAGTTCAATAATATACTTGAGTTGCGCTTTATTAATATGATTCGAATTTTGTTACTATTAATATGATATTGCTACTAATTTACTTATTTGCTCACTTCTTAAAATAGTGACACTACTTATGAAAAATCTTGCATACGCCACTGCTAGTGAGCATACCACAAGAATAGTTGCACATAGACATCAATGGGAGCTGAACCTGAGGATACGCAATACTAAAAGAAAGATGGTTTTAATTAACTTACATTGTGAGCTAATATAATAGTACCCGATGAAATTTACAGCTTACTTTCTTAATACTTATGTTTAACATGTCACATTAGATTCCTTTATAAGAAAAGATATTTTCTGGTATGATATATTATACAAACTAATAGAACTTTTAAGTTGTTGATATAATCTTTCCAAAAATATAATTATATATCTTATATTTATTCAAAGGTAAGATTCCAAGTTTCAAACTGCAAAATGGAAAATTCGTTTAATCTTTCAGAATAAAAGAAAACGGTATACAATCTCATTTATTTTAAAAATACCCATATTGAAAATTCATCAAATAACTACGAGTAGAATGCAAATTAATCTTGTTTGTTTGTCTGGCCTAAGAATTACTTGGTCAATAGAGAATTAGATGTAAATAAAGAGGACCAATTATATCCTTCAATTCTCAAAAGGGAGGTGAGAATTGTTGGTAACTACATGAAATAATTACAAAATGAATTTTCTATACCTACTAGTAATAAATCAAATTTAATATTCAGATTATAGTTTTTTTAATTGTACATCTAAAAAAGGTTTAACTGATTTACTTTATTTTAAAATAATTTTTTGAACTATGTACTTACACTTATGCTACCAAATATTACGCATAAAATTACACTATAATTGCATACATGCCGAACAGAAAGGTTTATGTAATAACTATATCATATAATTACCTAATTGTGTAACTATTACCATAACAATTATACCAAATTCAATCATAAGGTATTGTGAGCACGTGATTTTTGTTTTACGCGACAATCACTCCAAAAGAAACAAAATAATAGCAATTGGTCTTGCTGTACATTTGCTGGATTTTTACGTGGCATTTTTTGCTAGTTATTTGTGATTTTGCCCATGGTTGTTTTATTCAAACAAAAATATATGTCTATATGTCGTGTGAACCGTAATCCGTTTATTAAAAGAAAAATAAAATGTGTACATCCTTCATTGTATTTTGTCATTAAGTGTTTAGTATAATTAAATGTTAATTGTGCGATAATTGTTGTCCAATGTTTTACATGGTATTATTTGGCAAAATTAATTTAAGGAATTAAAAAGAAAAAAAAAGAAAGAGTTTCGGACTTGGGCCAGTCCGATTTTAAATAAACAAGCCCAAACAACCCAACCCAAAACCAGAATTACCCGGTCCAGTCCAGTTCAGCCCCTAACTATCCAAACGACACCGTTTTAATCTGGTCTGATCTGGGCCGTTGATCTCTGAATGATCAACGGCCAAGATCTCACACCCCCTACCCACGAACAGACCCGACCCGTCTTACCCAAACCAACCCAAACCCTGGCATGAGAAACGACACTGTTTCCCCATCAGGTGAAAGATCTTGGCCTTCCATCTTGCCTCATCCAACGGCTGAGATCAACCCACCCATTCCATATATAAGCTTCCTACCATACCTTGCCCCCCTATCCAAGACCCCCGTCTTCGTCCTCATCCCCTTCCCCACGAAACCCTAGCCGCCCCCTTATTCCTCACCATTAATCCCGGTGGCATGAACGCCGGTGGCCTTCACCTTAACACCATAGGACCGCCTCACCCCCCTGAACATGGATCTGTTGGCCGTTTAGTTCGAATCATCCCTTAGGTTCTCGAATCTTCATTTGAAGATTCGAGCAAAACTCGATCTACACCGATGCACCCCAGTTTCATACCAGATAGTCCCCGGACCCCCCTCGTGACCAAACCATGCTTGGTTTGGTCTGAATCTAACCAAGAAAGCCCAAAACCCAAATCTGCCCTCTAGAACCCTAGGTTTCCTCGTGACTGATCCGTGTCTGTTTGAGCCAAGTGATTAGGGTCTAATGGACCCTAATCGAAGTGTTTCTCATTTGAGAAACACTTCGATTAAAGTCCGTTCAACCCCAAGAAAGGTCTGTTTGAATCCAAGACAAGGTTTTCTGATTTTTTCAAGTTTCGAGGTAATGTTCGTTTTTCTTTATCAGTTCGTTTTGTCTTTTGTATTTGAATGTTTGTTTGTGTGTCCAGTCGGTTGTTTAATTTGTGTCCTTAAATTTTTTTATCAACTGTTTCTATCCATCTCTGTTTTGATTGAATCTTTCTTTCATTTACTGGTAATGTGTGTGAGGATAAACTGTATAGTCAATGGAATTTGAAACTGCTCGATTAATCAGTACGATTCGAGTCATGTGTTCGATACTGTTAGACATCTGATCATGGTTCCAATTGTACATGTTATGATAGTATAGTCGAGTCGACATATGTCGTCAATTAGTTTTAGTTGTCTGAACAATAACAAATTGACCTGCTTCTGTTAAGCATTACCTGAATCAATTAGGAACTGAGTTTAGTTACTTATAGTTGTTAATTTGAATCAGAAATGTAAAAGGAATGGTTTTTGAGTAGTTGAAAACTGAATGGGAGGGCATGTGCATTGGTGCACAACATGTGCATAAAGGCCCCTTTGGATTAAAATAGTTTGACAGCACATGCTGTCAGATTACATTCTGCTGCCCATATTCTGCTTTAGTTCAGAAATAATAAACCTTACTCAAAAGGTAAGTCTGCCAGGGAATATCATGGGGGTGTGTTTTTATTTAAATAGTAAGTGGAAATTGAAAAGAAGATAGCACATGGGAGGGGTGTTCTGATTGTCTAACAGGCTATTAAAGGGCTGATTTTAGGTTGATAAAAGGGAGAACTTCCATCAGTTTAAGGAGAGATTTTGAGGAGAGACACAAAAAAACTCAGATTGAATATTGAGAGCTGAGTTCTGAAAAACAGAAAAACTGGAGAAAGAATTCTTTTTGATAGCTCAAATAGATTTCAAGACTGAAAATTGAGATCGGATTTTGAAAAGAAAGGAGATAGTGAGAGGGATATCACAAAAATCAGAAACTGTTTTCTTCCTGCTGTTTATTCGATTCTTAGTTTGTTCAAACTGTTCAAATCAGTTCTATCTTCTTGCAAGTATCGGCTAAGTCTATTGTTTGGTTTGTATTGTTTGTTTCTCCTGGAATTGGATTGCCTGGATCTCTGTTTCTATGCTACTGGTTATTGCTGTCTTTCGGTCATTTTTCCATCAGCTCTAACTGTATCTTGCACTGGGAGTTTGTTCTATTTGTTACCTGCTGTTACTGCTGCTGTTTCTGTTGCCATTGTCACTCTACTGACTTCCTTTCTTCTTCGATTGTAAGCATTCTCAGGTACACACTTCTGAAACCTTGTTGGTTGAAAGTTTGAAGCAGAAATAAAGAAATGAACATCTGTTTACTTTACAATCCTTGTGTTCAAAAGTAGTTTGAATGGTAGCTTGGTCTGTATTTGTTTAAGTTAGTTCCAACCGCGATTGCTCTGTATGAATTATGCACATCTTGATTGACATATCAGATAATATTGTTTATTAGATCCGATATATTTTCAATGTGTATAACCATTAGGTCTCGATTTAGCTATGACAGTATAATATAGAATCATGGCAAGCATCTGTATGTATTTTATCTAGACTTTTGAACTGTCAAATCTGTTATATTTGGTTCCATTTAATTTCAAGATAAATGTACCCCAAGCTAATTCTCATGTGGTGTTACGTTAACAGGATGGCCATGTATGCCAACCCTCTTGTTAGATTACTTGTTCCTATATAGGTTCGATATGGGTTTCGATATAGATTCACCGTTTCGAAATAATGTGACTACTTTTTGAGTTCAATTAATAGTAGTTTTCCTAATAAACAACTGATTTCATTTATCAAGCCCAAATGAGTTAGTTTTAAAATTCAAACTGGAAGGTCGTTTAATGTAAATTTAGTGTACGTTATTAGTTTGCTTGCAATCCCCCTTAGCAAATTAACAAAGCTCATTCACTCCTTGAAGACAAGGCATGAGGTAATTCTCATCTCATAAACAACCAATTAGGTAATCAAACAAAATTCGGATTCGTTAAACATAGTAGATATTTAGTATGTAGTTGCTTAAATAAGTAAGTTTGGTCTTTCCCTTTTATTTTTAGAGACAAATATAATAGAAATGTAGTCGCTTTAGGATATCCTTTTTCTAAAAAATAATGAGACGAGCCTCGCCAAATAAAAATGCAAATTGCGGGGCCCTCAATAACTAACCATAATAAATATTTAGAATTCAGGACAGGCCGTTTAGTGAATCTCATGGCCTTCTCCAAAAATAATAACGCGTTAGACTCTTTAGGCGCGGCTTAATTAAATTATATTCTTGAATGCGGGTGCATATTGATGTGACCCAAATCCAAATCTCAACGGAGTCAAAATGTGTTGACGATCACGGGTGCATTGATTGTGACGTGGTTCGAGATGCATTTTCACGACGTTGCAATTCTGTAAAAATAAATGATAATAATAAAAGCAGTTTAAACTTAATAAAAGCACATAAGTCACAACATGTATTTAAATCAGATATTTAGCCATTATAAATTTAAGCAACCGTGCTAGAACCACGGAATTCGAGGGTGCCTAACACCTTCCCTCGGGTCAACAGAATTCCTTACTTAGAATTTCTGGTTCGCAGACTTCATTTGGAAAAGTCGGAAATTTCCTCGATTTGGGATTCAAGATAAACCGGTGACTTGGGACACCAAAATCCAAACCTTTCCCAAGTGGCGACTCTGAATTAAATAAATAATCCCATTTCGAATATTGTCACTTAAATTGGAAAAAACTCCCCTCGCGCATTTAACCCTTCGGGGGCGGGCGCGCAAAAAGGAGGTGTGACAGCTCTGGCGACTCCGATGGGGATATATTAACCCAGAACCACTGGTTCAGGGTTCAAGAATTCGAGCTTAGAATAATTGTTATATTTGGCTTTATTATCTGATCTTTATTACATGTTTTTGCATAACGTGCTAAATTTTGTCTTTTACCGCTTTGATATTATCTGAATTGTATATAAACTGTGCCGAAACCCTTCTCTTCTTACCTCCGGGGAGAAGCTCGCTGGTCGAGACTCCCTATTCTGTTAGTGTCAATACCTGAAATAAGAAAGAGGTCGGACAAGTTACAAAGCCGGACGATCTCGCGGGTCCCCGGTACGTAGCCCCCTCCTCGACTCGAGTTGTCCGCTCGGGTACACAGTCTAGAACAAATGCCCAGGTTATAAACCTAGTATAACGAAACTTCATGCCGGATCCCTAGTAGGAACGTTTATTTGCATCATGTTGCATTTGACTTAGGGGGCTCAACACAGGGGTTGGGTCCGTCTAGGACAGGCAACCTGAAATGAAAAGACCATCCTGTTGCATCCTATTTGTTTTGCGCATTTATTTGCTTCGGTTCCGCATGCTGACCGGTTTCTAAAAGGGGGAAAAATATCAGCGTAGGGAGATAATTACTTATTTTGGAAAAATAAAACCAATGTCCAAGTAGTGTCAAAACCTCGACGGAATTTTCCTAAAAAAAATAAAAAAAAATTTCTTCTAGTTTGATTTATTAAAAAAAACATATAAAAAAAAATTCTTTTTTATCACTTTCAAAATAAAAAAAAGGGTATTTATTTAAAAGCAAAAAAAAAAACGGGAAATGCATAATTCAAAAAGAAAATGTTGTTTCTTTCGTAGTACCTCTTTTCTAAATTCAGACTAATAGTCCAAATATTTCCTTAATATATATATATATATATATATATATATATATATATATATATATATATATATATATATATATATATAAATATTTTCTTTAGTCTTTGCCTCTTTTCAAAAATAATAAAAAATATATTCTTGCTTTCTGGGTTTAATTGATTTTCTCTATTCATGATGTACGAACTACACCGGTTTGATTCTCACCGGATGTGAGATACGTAGGCAACCCCCATCGGGTTCAACCCCACCTTTTACTAAAAAAAAAGGGGAACAAATAGTAATAATAATAATAAAAAATGTGTGTCAAATTCTGTCATGAATAAATCAGGTGATGTTGTTTTGTCATAAATAGCCGAATGTTCCCGAAAGGGACACCGGAAGGCTGACTTTGCATAAATAACCACCTTCGGGTCATTTTTAGGATTTTCATCCAATTGACCCTCGCGGCCTCAAAATCTTCATCCCCGAGGTGCTGAAAGGCCGTGTTCGAAAACTTGATCTTCCTTGTAAAATATTTTGAGTCAAGTTATTTTCGTTAAAAACGCCTTAATAAATGTGCAGGATGAGCACAATACAAAATGAACATTTTTCAATAATGACCAAAATCCCTGTCAAGTTACGGCTATGGTGGAATGATCTGGGTGTTGAGGGACAAGATGAGGTCAAGAAATATCTGAAAGGTCTCGTCGGTTTGTTGGAAATCCAGCCTCGGGGAGATATCATAAGAGCTTTGGTTACCTACTGGGACCCGGCGCACAATGTTTTCCATTTCTCTGATTTTGAACTCACCCCGACTTTGGAAGAAATGGATGGGTACATCGGAAATGCTGAACTTCCATTAAGGCAAAAATACTTGGTCGCCCCAAGAGCTGTCACGGTACATCGGTTCCTAGATTCACTGAAGATACCTAGAACAGTCCACAACCCGGATCTGGCTGCCGGTTTTTGTACTCCATGCTTCATATATGATAGATACGGTCATGAAGAGTGATTCAATAATCCAATCAACAAACTGTGCAGCAAAGGTATTCGTCAGAAGTGGGACAAACACAGACGGATAGCCTTCATGATGATGTTCATGGGCCTTCTGGTATTTCCAAGGAAAGACGGAAACATTGATTTGAAGATATCCGGGGTCGTCAGCACTTTACTCACGCAAAGTGACAGTACTCTCGCGCCTATGGTCGTATCTGACATTTTTCGAGCTCTCACAGCTTGTAAAGCTGGGGGAAATTTCTTCGAAGGTTGTAACTTGCTCCTACAAATGTGGATGACCGAGCACCTCTGCCATCGTTCCGAGATTTTGAGCCATGGTTCCCCGGAAAAGACTTGCATAGAAGAATTTTACACGAGAACCAAAGAGATCAGTTTGCCCAAAGGAGTCCGGGCATGGACCTCGTTCTTTCAAGCTCTTACTGCCAGCCAAATACAATGGACGCTGGGATGGTTGCCTGTTGATGAGGTCATATATATGCCGGTAGCTAAAACTCATTTCTTACTGATGGGGCTTAAGAGCATTCAACCTTACGCGCTCTGCCGAGTTTTGAGACAGCTCGGAAGATGCCAGACAGTACCTCATGAGGAAGATCTTAGCACTCAAGCAGTTGAGATAAGTCCTAACGGACAGTTTCCAGAAGCGAAAATTCGCCAAATCTGGAGTGAGTGTCAATATTTGAAATCAGATACTTGCGTGCAGGATCGAGCCAAAGGTGAGACGGCGCCGGGTTACCTTGCATGGTATATAAGGGAACTTGAGCATGAAAGGCCGGCTAAGAGACCCCACATCCTGAATTTCGCCGAATCGTCGCAAAAGCAGTGGGATTGGCTAGCAAAAGAAAGAGGCTATTGCGCCGAAATCAGCAGGTTAAAGCAACAAGTGGAAAGCCTGAAATATGATCACAACGTGCAAGTTGCTACCAATCTGGGAGAACGGAACAGGTTGATTCAGGAAAACGAAATGCTCATAGCCCAGATCAAACAGATAAGGATGGATGCGGATAAACAGCCAAGGCGTCGATCAGATGAGCAGTTGATAAAAAGGCTAAAAAGCAAAGTCAGGGAATGGCAAGAGGATTTAGAGAAATCTAAAAACGTCTTAGCAGAGCTCAGGGCACAGTGGGATACAAGAGCAGATAAGCATCGCCGATACTTGAATCAATTGGAAGGCGACCACGAGAAAACTGTTGCTAAAATGAAGAGAGAGATGGCTACACTTGAGATCAAAGCAGCTAATCAGGCCAAGGATTTCCAAATTGAGAGCAGATACTGGTACGACTTGTTGGCTCAGATGAAGTTAGAAGTACAGCAACTGAAGCATCAGCATATACAGGATGCTCAGGTATTCAAGATATGTAGCGATCAGATAAAACGCCTACTCATAGAGAAGAAGCAAACCAGAGATAGGATCAAGGCCATTGCCCATGCCATCACCAGACGATGTCTACGATGTGAGAACATGACCAGCGTTACCGTCCTCTCGGCAGTGATGAGTTATGTCAAGCAGACCATGCATGAGCTGGAGCAACTTGAGAGGGATCTCACACCTAGGACCATGGCGAGGCCGAACGATGCCCCGCGGACACAAATTTTCAAAACCATAATGTACTCATAAGTCGAGTCTGTATCTTAGCATCTTCTGCCAGTTTTTCCCATCAGTTTGTTTAGTCTAGGTTGAGTCTAGGTTTATTTTTAAAGTTTGCTCTTTCTTTTGCAAAATGTAGTTTGTAATAGACCGTTTCAACAATAAAAGGTGTGTTTCTTTCATTTGTGTTTTGAACTACGTAATGATCTGATTCACGTGGCGTCGTGATACGTAGGCAATCCTCATCGGATCCAGTCGCATTTTTTCCGCAAAATAAAAACATAAAAGAAAAACAAAAAGAGAAGAAAAAATGATAAGAAAAGGGAAGCCTAAAAAGAATGCCGGAATGACGCATGCTTTCGTCGCAAACATGTAGAATTCACTTAACTGTATAGGTGCATCATGCTCAACGTGAGGTTGCCTATCTGTTATTTATTTCGGTTTAACCACTCGTGTGTCGTTGAGTTCTTCCAGGTTTTTGGAAAAGACGGTTGGTTTGGTGAAAGTCTGGCCTCGCACTCATACTTCACGAGGTCAAAGAGAAGTGTTCAACTACCTGTTGTTAAGACCGGAAGCAGTACTCACACTTACTTCACCAGGTCAAAAGGAAGTGTGGAAATTTCTTCAGAAATTCCGTTACAAACAATCCCTGTTTCCGAGGAGAGCTCGATCTCAGCCGTCCTCACACCTGAATCCGCAATTGCGGAAGAAAATAGAATCCTACGACTCCGTATGTTGGAAATGCTGGACGACTGGAATAACGGAAAAGAACCGCCAAGTGTCGTCCCCGGATTCCCTGAGTTATTCTCCAAGTCAAGCGGGACTTCTAATGTCCCCATAAATTATCCTGCTGCCCCATTCGGGTACCCATCCACTTCAGCCTTCTCTGCTGGATCGCATTCTGAGCCTCATCCCCGAATGTCAGCCACCGATGCAAGCATGAACATCTTTACTGCACCGCCCTACCCGATTACGGCACAGCCTGCTACGTACAAGCCAAGCTTTGACTCATCCTCTTTTACATTCCAGGCACCCTCGTTCTTAATGGAACCAACTAGGTTCGCTACCAACACTAATCCTCCACCGCCTCAGTGCGAGCTTGCACCCGGGCAGGATCAGAACCCCAGAATTGCAGAACAAAATGAGATGGCCAAAAGAATGAGAAGCATTGAACAAAGTTTGAAGAATATGCAAGGTTTGAGTGGACAGAAGAGCGTCTCTTACGCCGACCTATGTATGTTCCCTCACGTGCACCTGCTAGTGGGTTTCAAGACCCCAAAGTTTGAGAAATACGATGGGCACGGTGACCCCATTGCACATCTTAAGAAATATTGCAACCAATTGCGGGGAGCCGGCGGAAAAGAAGAACTGCTAATGGCATATTTTGGGGAAAGTCTAGTAGGGATAGCCTCGGAATGGTATATGGACCAGGAAATGTCCTGATGGCATATATGGGATGATCTCGCCAGAGATTTTGTGAAACAATTCCAGTATAACATCGACATTGCACCAGACCAAAATTCTCTGTCGAATTTGAAGAAGAAACCTTCAGAAAGCTTCAGAGAATATGCTATTAAGTGGCGTGAGCAGGCGTCGAGGGTGAAGCCTCCCATGGATGAGGTAGAAATGGTCACTACTTTTCTCCAGGCTCAAGAGTCTGACTATTTCCAAAACATGATGTCAGCCATGGGAAAGCCGTTTGCAGAAGCAATTAAGATTGGAAAGATGGTGGAAAATGGTCTGAAAACAGGTAGGATTCTGAGTCAAGCAGCCATAAGGGCGACCTCCCAAGCCGTCCAAAGCGGGTCCGGGGGAATGGCAAGAGGGAAGAAAAAGGAAGAAACGACCATGGCAGCCTCGGAAGCAAGGGAATATCGTCATCCCAGGCCCCGTTTTCCGGAAAGAACCCCATAACACTACTACCCCCACTCAAATCTGGCATATGCTCATCAACCCTATATGGTCATGAATGCCCAGCCTTATGCCCATCCGCCGCAACAAGCCAACCGAGGCCAAGCTCCACCTCCCAGAAATCAGCCTCCTTACCGCAACCACTATAACCCACAACCTCCGCAGAATAACTTCTGCCCTCAGGAACCACCTAGAAGGCGGACTTTCACGCCCATCGGTGAACCATACTCTACTTTGTTTCCGAAGCTAGTCCAGTTGGGTTTCTTGCAACCAATCCCTCAAACGAGGCAAAACCCGACGTCACCTTCTTACAAAGCTGGAGTCAGATGCGCCTATCATTCAGGGGCCGAGGGAAACGATACAAATGACTGTTGGTCGTTGAAAAGAGTGGTCGAGAATTTGATAGAGCAAGGGAAAATAGTGCTAAGGGACGAGGAGATCCCAAATGTGACTAACAATCCATTGCCTGCTCACAATAATGGGCCGCTGATCGGAATGATTTGCGAAGACAAAGAGTTCGACCCTGCTTTGAAAGCTATAATCGCCATTGTCGACACGGGGAAAAGGCCTGAGACAGACCAGAAACCAGAAAAGGGGGAGGAGGCCAATGCTGTAAAAAGCGAGCCTGAAAAGAAGGTGGAGAAGAAAGTGGTACCGGTAAAGGATGGAGTTCTTTACATACCACGAGGTCGAGTTGAGAAGACGCAGAACTTCAGGATCAAAAAGGCAAAACTTATGTACGTGCCAAAAGGGTCCTATGTGGTCCGGGGGACGATTCAACCACTTCGGCTGAATGAGCCAGTGGTTATCGGACGCGTGCCACAAAAGCCGATGACCAACTCGTCCACAGTGCCGTGGAATTATCAGAAGACTTTGGTAATGTACAAAGGTAAAGAGGTCATGGGAGAACTTCCAGAAAATACTTTCATTAGAAGGTATTCAAATGCCCAAGAGCTGAACAACGCCACACAAAGGCGCTTCCCACCAAAGAAGTCTGTAAGCGTTGAAGAAGCGGAAGTGTTCTTCCAACAAATGAAAATGCCGGATTACGAAGTGATAGATCAATTGCGCAAGTACCCCGAACAAGTGTCCATGCTATCATTGTTGATGAGGTCGACCGAGCATCAAAAGATCTTACTGAAGACCCTGAATGAAGCATACGTGCCAGTTGAAACCTCGGTTGAACAACTGGAGCGGATGACAGAAAGATTCTTCGCCATCAACCAAATCTCTTTCAGCAAGAACGATTTACCCCCAGAAGGAGCGGCACACAACAAAGCCTTGCATCTAACAGTTAAATGCGAGGACTACTATGTCAAGCGGGTAATGTTGGATGGGGGCTCAGGTGTTGACATTTGCCCACTCTCCACGCTACAAAGAATGGAAATTGGGACCGGAAGAATCCGACCCAATAATGTCTGCGTAAGGGCTTTCGACGGCATCAAGAGAGATACCATGGGGGAAATAGACCTGTTGTTGGTCATAGGACCAGTCGAGTTTGAAGTAACCTTCCAGGTGCTCGACATGGATACATCCTACAATTTTCTCCTCGGCAGACCTTGGATCCATGCGGCAGGAGCTGTGCCTTCCACTCTTCACCAGATGGTGAAGTTTGAGTACGAAGACCGAGAGATCGTGGTCCATGGAGAAGATGAGCATGCTATTTATCGGGACCCATCCATCCCATATCTTGAACCAAGAGAAGGGAGCGAACATACGGTCTATCAAGCTTTCGAGATTGTACTGGCAGAGCAGCACGAAGAGGGAATACCCTGCCCCCAGCCTTTCTTGTCTAACGCCTCGGTTATAGTGGCCAAAGAGATGATCCGGCACGGATTTAGGCCAGGGAAAGGGCTTGGACGAACCCTTCAGGGAATAACAGAACCCATTACCTTGCTAGTCACCAAGAAACCATTTGGACTAGGTTTCAAACCCACTCCAGAAGATGAAGAGTGGGCAAAGAAAAGGAAACATGAGGTTTGGAAGTTACCTCGACCATTGCCGGGTTTATATGAAACCTTCATCAGGCCAAGATACACCGAAGAAGAGGACGACGAGGTCTTCATGGCTGAGGAAATCGAGGAGATATGTGGGGCAATGAGAGAAATGCTCTACGAGACTCACATGGTTCAACCAGGTGAAGACACAAGCACTGCTGAGATGCTGTACGTGGGTCCGAACGCCAAACTTCGAAACTGGGAGGCCACGCCATTCCCGACTAGACGGAAGTCCGGATAGACCTGTCCTGCCACCTTTCCTGTGTCACAAGTTGTCTCCAGGACATAACTTGAACGTTTTCTTCCTTTCAATTGTTGTTTTGAATTCCTAAGTTGTAAACATTGTTGTCTTCCAACTTTCCAAAGAAAATAGAAAAAAATCATCATTGCTTTCCCATTCTTTCTTTTGTTCTGATTTTTGTTATTTTTCCTTTTATCTTTCCTTTCAGTTATAATAATGCGGCTTTAAATATGACATGCTTGCGGACTTCACGCCCAGATCACAACGAGCTATTTAACTGTGAATTAATGAACCCAGAACCAGAATATGATGAGGAAGAAACTTTTAGGGAAATAAACCGAGAGTTGGAACATTTTGAGAATAAACCTAAGCCAAATCTGAATGACACCGAACCGGTTAATTTAGGAACTCCTGAAGTAATCCGGGAGACCAAAATAAGCATTCACACGGACAAGAAAACGCGAGATGCGATAGTTCAACTTCTTTTTGAATTTAAAGACGTGTTTGCTTGGTCATACGATGACATGCCGGGACTAGGTGTTGATCTAGTGGTTCATAAATTGCCGATCCATCCTGATTGTCCTCCAGTTCAACAAAAGCAACGAAAGTTCAAAACAGAGGTCAGTGACAAGATTAAAGAGGAGATCACCAAACAATTGAAAACGGGAGTGATTCGGGTAGTCCAGTATACAACATGGTTGGCAAATGTGGTTCCAGTACCGAAAAAGGACGGGAAAACTCGGGTATGTGTAGATTACCGAGATCTGAATAGAGCAAGTCCCAAAGATAATTTCCCACTGCCCAACATCCACATCCTCGTTGATAATTGCGCCAAACACGAAATACAGTCTTTCGTAGATTGTTACGCTGGGTATCATCAGGTATTGATGGATGAAGAGGACGCCGAGAAAACTGCCTTCACCACGCCTTGGGGCACCTACTGTTATCGGGTCATGCCGTTTGGTCTGAAGAATGCCGGGGCTACTTACATGAGGGCCATGACTGCCATTTTTCATGACATGATGCATCAGGAAATAGAGGTGTACGTGGATGACGTGATAGTCAAGTCCAGGACGCAGGATAATCACATCCAAGACTTGAGGAAGTTCTTCGAGAGACTAAGGAAGTACGACTTGAAGTTGAACCCAGCCAAATGTGCTTTCGGGGTCCCGTCGGGCAAACTTTTGGGATTCATCATAAGCAGGAGAGGTATCGAACTAGATCCAACTAAGATAAAATCTATCAGAGATCTACCTCCCCCGAGAACGAAGAAAGACGTGATGAGTTTGTTGGGCAGGTTGAACTACATCAGTCGATTTATTGCCCAGCTGACAAGCACGTGTGAGCCCATATTCAAGCTGTTAAGGAAAGATGCGGCGATCAAATGGACAACTGAGTGTCAAGAAGCCTTTGATAAAGTCAAAGAATACCTTTCGAATCCCCCAGTTTTGGTCCCTCCAGAGCCAGAGAGACCACTTTTCTTGTATCTGACAGTCTTGGAGAACTCTTTCGGTTGCGTCCTCGGGCAACACGACATAACCGGAAAGAAGGAGCAAGCAATCTACTACTTGAGCAAGAAATTCACCGGCTACGAGGCCAAATACACTCTGCTGGAAAGGACATGTTGTGCTCTGACGTGGGTTGCTCAAAAGCTGAGACATTATCTCCAAGCCCACACTACTTTCCTCATAAGCAGGCTGGATCCTTTGAAGTATATATTTCAGAAACCGATGCCTACTGGGAGACTGGCCAAGTGGAAAATCTTGCTTACTGAATTCGACATAGTCTATGTCACTCGCACGGCAATGAAAGCCCAGGCGCTAGCAGATCATTTGGCCGAAAATCCGGTCGATGAGGAATACCAGCCATTGAGTACCTACTTTCCAGATGAAGAAGTAAACACCATAGAAGTAGTCTCGGAGGACGCTCATGTTTGGAAGATGTTCTTTGATGGAGCCGTGAATGCCAAAGGTGTAGGGATCGGGGCAATTTTGATCTCGCCTTCCGGTCAGCATTATCCCGCCACAGCTAGACTGCATTTCTTTTGCACAAACAATACAGCTGAGTATGAAGCCTGCATCATGGGCCTGCATATGGCAATCGATCAGGATGTCGAAGACTTACTGATTATGGGAGATTCTGACCTGATTATCCGGCAAGTCCAAGGTGAATGGGAAACGCGGGATGTCAAGCTCATCCCTTACCGACAGCATGTAGAGGACCTCGACAAGCGCTTTACATCAATAGAGTTCAGGTATATCCCGAGGTGTCACAATGAACTGGCGGACGCACTTGCTACTCTGGCTTCTATGCTACCCTACCCGGGCAACGCCCACGTCGATCCTTTGGAAATCCAAATCAAGGAAAGACACGGTTACTGCAACGTAATCGAGGTAGGAGCAGATACACAACCTTGGTACCACGACATCAGGAGGTTCCTGAAGACACAAGAATACCCCGAGCATGCTACTGGAGATCAAAAGAGAACCATTAGGCGACATGCAAGTGGTTTCTTTCTGAGCGGTGAATTGTTGTACAAGAGGACCCCGGACCTCAACCTCCTAAGATGTGTCGACGCCGAGGAGGCAAGAAAGATTATGCACGAAGTACACGCAGGTGTGTGCGGACCTCACATGAACGGGTATGTCTTAGCGAAGAAAATCCTTCGAGCAGGTTATTACTGGATGACCATGGAAAAGGACTGCTTTAGCTTCGTTCGGAAGTGTCATCAGTGTCAGGTGCACGGTGATTTGATTCATACACCTCCCACAGAACTGCATCCCATGTCTGCGCCTTGGCCATTTGTCGCCTGGGGCATGGACGTCATTGGACCAATCGAGCCAAAGGCTTCAAATGGACACAGATTTATACTGGTTGCCATAGACTACTTCACAAAATGGGTAGAGGTTGTCACTCTCAAGTCGGTCACTAAAAAAGCCATAGTGGATTTTGTACACTCAAATCTTATCTGTCGTTTCGGTATTCCTGCAACTATCATCACAGATAACGCAACAAACCTAAACAGTCACTTGATGGGAGATGTATGCGAGCAATTCAAGATAGTGCATAGGAATTCCACCCCTTATCGGCCCAAGGCCAATGGCGCAGTGGAAGCGGCAAACAAGAACATCAAGAAGATTCTGAGGAAGACGATCCAGAGTTCCCGACAGTGGTATGAACAGCTACCATTTGCATTATTGGGATATCGTACTATGGTACGCACATCAGTAGGGGCAACCCCTTATCTCTTGGTTTATGGGACTGAAGCTGTGATACCAGCAGAAGTAGAAATTCCTTCTCTTCGAACCATTGTTGAAGCAGAAATCGAAGACATCGAGTGGGTCAAGACTCGGTTGGAGCAGTTGACTTTGATCGATGAAAAGCGAATGGCCGCGGTTTGTCACGGACAGTTGTACCAACGAAGAATGGCCCGTGCTTACAACAAGAAAGTCCAACCCAGGAATTTCGAAGTAGGTCAGCTGGTACTGAGGCGTATTCTGCCACATCACCAGGAAGCAAAAGGGAAGTTTGCTCCAAATTGGAAAGGCCCATACATCATAAGGAAGATATTGCCAAGAGGAGCATTGTATCTAGGTGATATCGAGGGAAATGACCCCGAAACAGCAGTAAATGCAGATGCAGTCAAGAGATACTACGTTTGAATTATACTCCAGTGGTCTTGACACATTTGAAATGACGAAGGTTTTATTCCCCACTACTCCCAAACACTACCAACTCTCTCTACAAGCCATTTGAGCCGGTCACATCCCTTCGGCGATCAAAAAAAAACATTGATTGAGTCCTGAACTACGTTTAACTTGATTCCGAAAGGATACGTAGGCAGCCTCTCCCTGAGGTTCAGTCAGACCAACAATAAAATCCCATTCACCCTGAAATTGAAACTGGGGCATGTCAAGCGGCCTAGAAGTTAGTATCATCTGCCTCTCTTTGGCAAGCACAAGCTTTCAAATCAAATTACCAAAGATAGTGGGAAGCCAATAAGCGTCACGAATGGAGACCGGCACACTCTAAATTGAGAGATAAAATGACAGAGTCTCGTTGGTGAAAACCTTCGGGCACCACGAGGCGACGGGAGTAGAGAAACCAAAATGAGAGAGCTTGTTTAGTAAAAACTCGCAAAGAGTGCTATCAAGCGATGACAGGAAGAGAAATGAGAGAGGTCAGCCAGCGAAAACCCGCAAAAGGGCGCTGTTGGCCGAAAAGAATGACTCCACCCCAAGGAGATCTCGGCAAAGTTCCACCGGTTTGGAATCACAGATCCGTTTTGGTTCGGCAGGAAACGCAAGTTCATTGAAGATCAGGCGTCCAGTCCAAAAAGCATGTCATGATCATTTAAAGCCAGCATTGTCTTCCTCAGATAAGTCTTTCTCGTCCCGAAGGCGATACTCCTTTTCTGAAATTCGTTTTCTCTTTTCTTTGTTTTTCTTCAAATCTCTTTCATGTTTAACCCCAAGTTCTAGATATACCGGAAAGGATAGGTGGCAGGTTTGGTTGCACGGAATTCCGTTTCCTGAAGAAAAACACCTCGTTTCGTTGGTACGTCTGTCCAAACCTGAAGAATCATGATGTTTGACGGCGTTCGAAGTGAAGAGGAAAGAGAGAAATTTCCCCAGCAAGTCTGCCTCGGACAAATCCCCACAGGGTCTCCCTTTGTACGAATCCGCACAAAGAATCCACTTTGTAAGTATTCCCCAAAAGGTCTGCTCCAGCGAAAGCCACACAGATTTTCTCTTGTACAGATCCCCACAGGGTCTTCCCTTTGTTAAAAAAAAATAAAAAAAAATGGGACACAAATCCCCATCACATCCCCAGCGAGTCCCTTTGTAAAAATTCCCCAACAAGCTTACCCCAACAAATCCTAGAAAGCCCGCTTTGAAACAAATCCCCAGCATGCCCCGTTGTACAAAAATCCACACAAAGAATCCACTTTGTAAATATTCCCCCACAGAGCTTCCTTTTGTACAAATCCCCACAGAGTATCCACAATAAAATCCCCGTTGAGAATCTCCAAGCAAGATGGGACACAAAAAAAAAAGAGAAAAGAAAAAAAAAAGAGCCTTACGAGGCAAATCATCACAGAATCTGGAAATACAAGACTGAGCAATCAAAAGAGTTTCGCCATTTGAATCCAATCAACGGCGGGACTTCGCGACAGAAATAAGGACACAACAAAGCAACGGGAACGATCAAGGTCACCAAACCGACCGTCATTTCCGAACTAACAATTGTTCTTTGTCTGAAAAGTTGAAACAGGTATAATCCAAGACAACCGTGCAAGAAGCAGGTGTCGCCCAAAGAAGAAGGTACATGGGTACAAGAAATATTTTGGCAATAAGGAATTCACTCGAAAGGTAAGTTTCCACGAGACTCCCTTTTATCTTCTACTAAAACAAGAAAATTCAAAAAAAGAGGTCGGTTAGTATTCTCGAACTTTATCCCCAGCCAGTCAGCATTAGGGGTTTAAACCCTAAACTGAACTTTTCCATTCAGTTAGCATTAGGGTTTTAAACCCTAAACTGAACTTTTCCATTCAGTCAGCATTAGGGTTTTAAACCCTAAACTGAACTTTTCCTTTAATCAGCATTAGGGTTTTAAAACCCTAAACTGAACTTTTCCCCTTCAGTCAGCATTAGGGTTTTAAACCCTAAACTGAACTTTTTCCATTTAGTCAGCATTAGGGTTTTAAACCTTAAACTGAACTCTTTCCTTTAGTCAGCATTAGGGTTTTAAACCCTAAACTGAACTTTTTCCATTCAGTCAGCATTAGGGTTTTAAACCCTAAACTGAACTTTTTCCTTTCAGTCAGCATTAGGGTTTTAAACCCTAAACTGAACTCTTTCCATTTAGTCAGCATTAGGGTTTTAAACCCTAAACTGAACTTTTCCTTTCAGTCAGCATTAGGGTTTTAAACCCTAAACTGAACTCTTTCCCTTTAGTCAGCATTAGGGTTTTAAACCCTAAACTGAACTTTTTCATTTCAGTCAGCATTAGGGTTTTAAACCCTAAACTGAACTTTTCCTTTAGTCAGCATTAGGGTTTTAAACCCTAAACTGAACTTTTTCCATCCAGTCAGCATTAGGGTTTTAAACCCTAAACTGAACTTTTTCCTTTCAGTCAGCATTAGGGTTTTAAACCCTAAACTGAACTTTTTCCTTTCAGTCAGCATTAGGGTTTTAAACCCTAAACTGAACTTTTCCATTCAGTCAGCATTAGGGTTTTAAACCCTAAACTGAACTTTTCCATTCAGTCAGCATTAGGGTTTTAAACCCTAAACTGAACCTTTTCCTTTAGTCAGCATTAGGGCCCCGACCCTAAACTGAACTTTTCCCCAGTTGGTCAGTATTAGAGTTTCAACTCTAAAATTGAACTTCTCCCCATCTAGTCGGTATTAGGGCTCCAACCCTGAACTAATCATTCATATCTTCTTTCATAAATTTTATGAACTTCTTGGCGAATAATTCACGAAATTTTCCTAGTGAAACTGGGGCAGAAAATTTCGTTCGTTTGTTTTTCCCGCAGGTCTAACCTCGAGCCACACGGATCGAAATGACCCACGAGATGAGTCTCAACTCAGAATCTAAGAAGAAAAAGACAAAAAGAAGATGTCCCGAGATACCGGAGAAAATGGAAGGCGGATCACTCCAAGATTTGATTGAGGTCCAGAACTCTGCCAGTCACTGAGTATCCCAGAGATTAAACAAGCACCTACAACTCGCAAACATCAAGATTCGGATCGAAGTCTCCAAGCAAAATCAGCTAAGACCCATGATCAAGTCGCAAAAGAATCATAGATAGGAATCTTGTAACTAGCAGTTGACATGCATATAAGTATTTAGTTCAGTTCAAATTTTTCTTTGGTTGTAATAAGGCGGTCAGTAAAGCAATGGTGACAACAGCAACAGTAGTAACAACAAGCATTGCAATCCCAGCTGCCAAAAATTCCCGAACTACATTGACCTGATTCCTGTGTAGCCCAGGATATGTAGGAAATCTTTGAAGCGAAGATTCGGTCAAATCTTTCAAAACACGCTTCACACGGAGTAGTCCAATAGGCAAAAATCGCTCATATCCGCTCACTTTATCTTTGCGCGAAAACTCTTCGTGTTTCCGAACAAAGAGGGGCAGCTGTGAGCACGTGATTTTTGTTTTACGCGACAATCACTCCAAAAGAAACAAAATAATAGCAATTGGTCTTGCTGTACATTTGCTGGATTTTTACGTGGCATTTTTTGCTAGTTATTTGTGATTTTGCCCATGGTTGTTTTATTCAAACAAAAATATATGTCTATATGTCGTGTGAACCGTAATCCGTTTATTAAAAGAAAAATAAAATGTGTACATCCTTCATTGTATTTTGTCATTAAGTGTTTAGTATAATTAAATGTTAATTGTGCAATAATTGTTGTCCAATATTTTACATGGTATTATTTGGCAAAATTAATTTAAGGAATTAAAAAGGAAAAAAAAAAGAAAGAGTTTCGGACTTGGGCCAGTCTGATTTTAAATAAACAAGCCCAAACAACCCAACCCAAAACCAGAATTACCCGGTCCAGTCCAGTTCAACCCCTAACTATCCAAACGACACCGTTTTAATCTGGTCTGATCTGGGCCGTTGATCTCTGAATGATCAACGACCAAGATCTCACACCCCCTACCCACGAACAGACCCGACCCGTCTTACCCAAACCAACCCAAACCCTGGCATGAGAAACGACACCGTTTCCCCATCAGGTGAAAGATCTTGGCCTTCCATCTCGCCTCATCCAACGGCTGAGATCAACCCACCCATTCCATATATAAGCTTCCTACCATACCCTGCCCCCACTATCCAAGACCCCCACCTTCGTCATCATCCCCTTCCCCACGAAACCCTAGCCGCCCCCTTATTCCTCACCATTAATCCCTACGGCATGAACGCCGGTGGCCTTCAGCTTAACACCATAGGACCGCCTCACCCCCCTGAACATGGATCTGTTGGCCGTTTAGTTCGAATCATCCCTTAGGTTCTCGAATCTTCATTTGAATATTCGAGCAAAACTCGATCTACACCGATGCACCCCAGTTTCATACCAGACAGTCCCCGGACCTCCCTCGTGACCAAACCATGCTTGGTTTGGTCCGAATCTAACCAAGAAAGCCCAAAACCCAAATCTGCCCTCTAGAACCCTAGGTTTCCTCGTGACTGATCCGTGTCTGTTTGAGCCAAGTGATTAGGGTCTAATGGACCCTAATCGAAGTGTTTCTCATTTGAGAAACACTTCGATTAAAGTCCGTTCAACCCCAAGAAAGGTCTGTTTGAATCCAAGACAAGGTTTTCTGATTTTTTCAAGTTTCGAGGTAATGTTCGTTTTTCTTTATCAGTTCGTTTTGTCTTTTGTATTTGAATGTTTGTTTGTGTGTCCAGTCGGTTGTTTAATTTGTGTCCTTAAATTTTTTTATCAATTGTTTCTATCCATCTCTGTTTTGATTGAATCTTTCTTTCATTTACTGGTAATGTGTGTGAGGATAAACTGTATAGTCAATGGAATTTGAAACTGCTCGATTAATCAGTACGATTCGAGTCATGTGTTCGATACTGTTAGACATCTGATCATGGTTCCAATTGTACATGTTATGATAGTATAGTCGAGTCGACATATGTCGTCAATTAGTTTTAGTTGTCTGAACAATAACAAATTGACCTGCTTCTGTTAAGCATTACCTGAATCAATTAGGAACTGAGTTTAGTTACTTATAGTTATTAATTTGAATCAGAAATGTAAAAGGAATGGTTTTTTAGTAGTTGAAAACTGAATGGGAGGGCATGTGCATTGGTGCACAACATGTGCATAAAGGCCCCTTTGGATTAAAATAGTTTGACAGCACATGCTGTCAGATTACATTCTGCTGCCCATATTCTGCTTTAGTTCAGAAATAATAAACCTTACTCAAAAGGTAAGTCTGCCAGGGAATATCATGGGGGTGTGTTTTTATTTAAATAGTAAGTGGAAACTGAAAAGAAGATAGCACATGGGAGGGGTGTTCTGATTGTCTAACAGGCTATTAAAGGGCTGATTTTAGGTTGATAAAAGGGAGAACTTCCATCAGTTTAAGGAGAGATTTTGAGGAGAGACACAAAAAAACTCAGATTGAATATTGAGAGCTGAGTTCTGAAAAATAGAAAAACTGGAGAAAGAATTCTTTTTGATAGCTCAAATAGATTTCAAGACTGAAAATTGAGATCGGATTTTGAAAAGAAAGGAGATAGTGAGAGGGATATCACAAAAATCAGAAACTGTTTTCTTCCTGCTGTTTATTCGATTCTTAGTTTGTTCAAACTGTTCAAATCAGTTCTATCTTCTTGCAAGTATCGGCTAAGTCTATTGTTTGGTTTGTATTGTTTGTTTCTCCTGGAATTGGATTGCCTGGATCTCTGTTTCTATGCTACTGGTTATTGCTGTCTTTCGGTCATTTTTCCATCGGCTCTAACTGTATCTTGCACTGGGAGTTTGTTCTATTTGTTACCTGTTGTTACTGTTGCTGTTTCTGTTGCCATTGTCACTCTACTGACTTCCTTTCTTCTTCGATTGTAAGCATTCCCAGGTACACACTTCTGAAACCTTGTTGGTTGAAAGTTTGAAGTTTGAAGTAGAAATAAAGAAATGAACATCTGTTTACTTTACAATCCTTGTGTTCAAAAGTAGTTTGAATGGTAGCTTGGTCTGTATTTGTTTAAGTTAGTTCCAACCGCGATTGCTCTGTATGAATTATGCACATCTTGATTGACATATCAGATAATATTGTTTATTAGATCCGATATATTTTCAATGTGTATAACCATTAGGTCTCGATTTAGCTATGACAGTATAATATAGAATCATGGCAAGCATCTGTATGTATTTTATCTAGACTTTTGAACTGTCAAATCTGTTATATTTGGTTCCATTTAATTTCAAGATAAATGTACCCCAAGCTAATTCTCATGTGGTGTTACGTTAACAGGATGACCATGTATGCCAACCCTCTTGTTAGATTACTTGTTCCTATATAGGTTCGATATGGGTTTCGATATAGATTCACCGTTTCGAAATAATGTGACTACTTTTTGAGTTCAATTAATAGTAGTTTTCCTAATAAACAACTGATTTCATTTATCAAGCCCAAATGAGTTAGTTTTAAAATTCAAACTGGAAGGTCGTTTAATGTAAATTTAGTGTACGTTATTAGTTTGCTTGCAATCCCCCTTAGCAAATTAACAAAGCTCATTCACTCCTTGAAGACAAGGCATGAGGTAATTCTCATCTCATAAACAACCAATTAGGTAATCAAACAAAATTCGGATTCGTTAAACATAGTAGATATTTAGTATGTAGTTGCTTAAATAAGTAAGTTTGGTCTTTCCCTTTTATTTTTAGAGACAAATATAATAGAAATGTAGTCGCTTTAGGATATCCTTTTTCTAAAAAATAATGAGACGAGTCTCGCCAAATAAAAATGCAAATTGCGGGGCCCTCAATAACTAACCATAATAAATATTTAGAATTCAGGACAGGCCGTTTAGTGAATCTCATGGCCTTCTCCAAAAATAATAACGCGTTAGACTCTTTAGGCGCGGCTTAATTAAATTATATTCTTGAATGCGGGTGCACATTGATGTGACCCAAATCCAAATCTCAACGGAGTCAAAATGTGTTGACGATCACGGGTGCATTGATTGTGACGTGGTTCGAGATGCATTTTCACGACGTTGCAATTCTATAAAAATAAATGATAATAATAAAAGCGGTTTAAACTTAATAAAAGCACATAAGTCACAACATGTATTTAAATCAGATATTTAGCCATTATAACAATTTAAGCAACCGTGCTAGAACCACGGGATTCGAGGGTGCCTAACACCTTCCCTCGGGTCAACAGAATTCCTTACTTAGAATTTCTGGTTCGCAGACTTCATTTGGAAAAGTCGGAAATTTCCTCGATTTGGGATTCAAGATAAACCGGTGACTTGGGACACCAAAAGCCAAACCTTTCCCAAGTGGCAACTCTGAATTAAATAAATAATCCCATTTTGAATATTGTCACTTAAATTGGAAAAAAGTCCCCTCGTGCATTTAACCCTTCGGGGGCGGGGGCGCAAAAAGGAGGTGTGATAGGTATCATTCCAAACACGCTCTTAGGGCTCGTTTGATATGACTTATGAGGGATAAAGGATAATTAATCCCGGAAGTAAATTTGAGATTAATATATCTCATGTTTGGTTGATATAAGATCGTGATATAACTAATTCCGGAATTAGTTATCTCGGGATTATTGTATTTTTTCCTCACTACAGAAGGATGAGATAATTAATTCCGGAATAGTTAATCATGAGATAACTTGTTTCCCAACCAAATGACCCCATAGTATTTATTATAAAAAATTATATATCGGTTTTCAAGTTACATACTCCCTCCAGTCCATTTAAAAAGTCTCTTTTAAGTGTGGCACACACATTAAAATATTTGAGTTAATCACATCAATTAAAAGGGGTCATTTGACTACATTTCCCCCCTCTCTCTCCTAAATCATTTAGAAAGTTGTTCACACAATCATTATAACAAAGGTAAGTTGGAAAAAAAAACTATGTTTTAAAATGACACTTATTTTGGACTATTATTAAAGATGCAATGGACACTTAAAATTAGGGTTGTTCAAAATCGAACTAAACTCATGGCTTATTGGTCTCAGATTATAGGGGTAATAAATGGTGAACAGATTGAAATTTTATAATTAACGGCTTAAAGATTTGGAGGCGGATTACTCAATTTTCTTATCAGGTAAACCGTTAACCTGTTAATTTTTTTTTTATATTTACACTTTTACCTCTATATATATATATATAAAAAGTTCTATTAAAACACCGTGGTAATTGACTACTCTCTAATGATAAAGTCTATTGTGGTAGTTTTGCCAACATTATCAAGGCCGAAAACAAGATCTTAGCCTCTTTCTACCACAGACCAAGCAATGCGAGAACTCCGTAGAACCAATCGACCGTGAACATTCTTTTCAAATTGATTTCATTTGACTACAAACCCTAAGATATAGATTTAAGAAAAGAGACAAAGGTGTTTGATGGATCGAATGGTATAAGAACAAAATACGTATTGCAATCTCTCGATGGATTCAAGGGAGAATCTTTCCTCGAAACGGTAGACTTTATCGCTAGAAAGTAGAGTCAAGGTAGACTTTCTATTTTTATTCTTCACTCGGTTGGGTATTGAATGTTCAAAAAAAATTATTTAGTTTAGCCGATAAACCGCCCGATAACCGTCCGATAATCATTAATCTGATACCAATCCGCTCATTGTCTTATTAGATAGCTAGCGGATTACTATATTTATAATCCGATAATCGATAAGGCGAATCAATAAATGTAATTATCCGTCCAGATCTGCCTGATAAATATCCCTACTTAAAATGGATCGAAGAAAATATATATCCACATTTGATTTCACATAAAAATAAATAAAAAATTAACTATTAGGGGTTATTTGGTTGATGGATTAGCTATATAAGGGTAATGTATGGGTTGTACCTAGATTAGTAATACAAAGATCTTTATGTAGAGAAGAAATAATATGTAGACTGCCATACGGAGAATAAATAATATAATAAATTGTTATAATACAGTGAATAAATAATACGAGAATGATTATTTTTTTTGGTAATTAAAATTATTATTAATCACTAAGGATAACAGTACAAAGCATAGCATAGCATCTCCCAGCTAGCTGTTCTCTACAAGAAGTACCCAAGAACCTAATACTATCTATTCCTCATATCCCTAGACAAGCGGTATCTAAATAAGCACAAAACACTATGACTATCTTTTTTTTAAAAAAAAAATATAGATTCTGTATAAAACCCTTCACTTTCCTATCTGCCCTGAAGTGGCATATGCTCACAATCTCCCTTGCCAAGGTTTCATGTTCTCTATTTGCACCCTCAAATATTCGATTATTTCTTTCTCTCCATAGCACATGTATATATTCAACATACATCATTTTAAGTAGCATTGATGAAGCTGTCTTTCCCTTTGAGTGTTGAATGATAAATTGGAAATACTGTATCCAAGTATTGGGAACAGTGGAGCGGCATTGAGCCCACTGAGATATCCTGGTCCACAATCTGTTGGCATAGGCAGATACTGCAAACAAGTGTTCCCTTGTTTCCTTATCGGACTGGCACAATACACATCTCTCATACATATGGAGACCCCATCTCTTCAGCATATCTTTTGTTAGCAGCCCTCCATGGTTTTGAAGTCACATAGTAAATATGGCTTTAGGTCTAGCATAGTTCTGAATGATTGTTTTAAGGTTTACCTATTGTAATAAGATTTACCTATTGTAAATACATGTATTACTATTTCACCTTCTATAATGTATAAAATAATATATTGATTCTCGTATAACTCCTACCCGTATTAATTATATAATATTTAGTTATCGGTAGTAAAATATAGCATAAACCATGCGAATTTTAATACTGGTAACTAAGTATTGTAAATTTATGTGGAGATTATCTATTAATGCAAGAATTTATGCAGAGAAAATATTTTTAGAAAATATATAATTTAGGCACAAACAATGAGAGATGAAATCCAAAATTGTCTACTTATTGCGATTTTGATTGGCCTAATTATCTTTTGACAAGACGATCTTTGACTGTTATTTTGTCTTGGGAGAATTACCTATCTCCGAGAAGATTAAGAAGCAACAAACAGTTTCTCGCTTATCAGCTGAAGCTAAACATAAATCTATGGCCATTACAGCTAGTGAACTGAAATGGTTGAATGAATTACTGGATTCTCTTGGTGTGACACATTCTGAACCTATGCAATTATATTGTGACCGTCAAGAAACTTTGCATATAGTTGTTAATCCTGTTTAACATGAGCATACCAAGCATATTAAAGTAGACTATTACTTTATCCGTGATGAGATACTTAATTGTAACATATAAACAGACTATGTACGTAGTTCAATGCAACCTGCTGTTGTCTTCACCAAGGCAATGGGAAAAGATCAATTTAACTTTCTTCTTCGCAAGTTGGGCATTCGAGATCCTCATGCTCCAACTTGAGGGGGGTATTGTGTTAGGTGTTGTCCTATTTGTTGAAGGAAAGGGCAATATAATTACCTTAATTGGGTTTTTCTTTTTGTAGAAGAAAATTATAACTCTCCTATACTTAGCTAGTCCTTTTTCTTATAGAAAAATATTTGGACTTCTATAAATTGAGGATCCTTCCTTCTCATTCAGGAGCATCCACAATGTAGCCATATGGGGTTTGAGAGTCGTGTTTAGGGGAAAAACTTTACGGGACAAGTGTTAGTGAATCACTTGTATTTTTATCTTCGTGAGGTTGTTCGCTCAATATTTTTGTATTCTTTTTATTATAATGGATTTCTCATCTCCGCCGTGGATGTAGGTCAATTTACCTTAACCACGTTAAATGTTTGTGTCTTTTTTGGAATTTTTCTCTTTTATTGTTTGATTTATCATCATTCAAGGTTTGATTTACTAGATTTCACATGACACCTACTTTTTTCGGTCATAACATATTGAAGTCTTTTGTGTACATCTATTGCAGTAGTTTAGTTCATGTAGGAGTTTGTTTAATAGCTGTAACTTTTTTGTTTGTGTCTTAGTTTGGTAGTTTAGTTTACTTAGGAGTTTGTTGATAGTTGTAAACTCATGTATATACCTTACGCTTCTGTGGCAATAATTCTCATTCCAATATTGTTTATTTTGGGGAATTTGCATTTATACTCGTTTTTTGGGTCACGTTTTAACTTGTGCCCGTTTTGTAAAAAAAATTGCAAACGTACCCACTTTTTCGCGTAACTTCAGCATACGGAGCTGAAGTAGCAAAGACAATCACGCAAAACTTCAATATTCTAGTAGACAGGCCTGAAGTAGCAAAAATTGCTGAACCAAGTGTGCTGAAGTTTTTGTTTGTAATTGCTGAATTTAAGCATAGTAGCTGAAATTTTATTCGCTATTTGCTGAAGTTTTTGTTTGTAATTGCTGAACTTAAGCATAGTAGCCGAAGTTTTGTTCTCTATTTGTTGAAATTTTTGTTTGTAATTGCTAAACTTAAGCATAGTAGCTAAAGTTTTGTTCTCTATTTGCTGAAGTTTTTGTTTGTAATTGCACTAAATAAGCTGAAATATTTTTTTTTGTCCTGGATTCATTAGTTTTATCATTAAGCTTTTTCAAAAACTTCAGTAGAAGATGCTGAAGTTTTTATAAATGTACTAGATAACTTCAATAAATGTACTAGATGCTGAAGTTTTTATCTTGGATTCAATAGTTTTGTCGTAAAGCTTTTTCAAAAACTTCAGCATAGATGCTGAAGTTATTTAGTTCATTTATAAAAACTTCAGCACTAAATAAGCTAAAGTTTTTTTTGTCCTGAATTCATTAGTTTTGTAAAAACTTCAGCTGAAGTTTTTGAAAAAGCTTTCTAACATACTAGATAAGATTGCCAACAATATTTAAATCATAAATTTTGGAAACAATAAACGTGAAAAGAACATAATTATCATGAAAAGAATCACTAAATGTGACCTTAAACTTCCCGTACGTGAAAATATTCACAAATCATTGTCTACTAACTTACGTAATTATTTATAATTTATTTTTAAATAATCTGATAAACATACTTATGACAATCATCTCATGAACTGAAGTTTCATAGCAGCATCAACAGCAGCAACAGTAGAAGAAGAAGAAGAAGAAGAAAAAGAAGAAGAAGAAAACAAAGGAAGAGAATGAGGAGAAGAAAGGGGGCTGAAGTTGTTTAAAAAGTGGATACAAGTTGAAACTTTTAAAAAAAATAGATATAGATTAAATGAGGGCGACTAAATAAGACGTCCCGTGCAATTTTTACATTTATTTTTTGTACAGATAACAATGGGCCCAATGAAACCTTCAGATTGTAAGATTTCCAAACCCAAAACCAACTTGTTTTCAAGAAAACTTTCATACCAAACAAAACTTAAATGAATAACAAATTTCTTTAACAAATATCTATAAGTAGCATGTGAACTATTCATTTTTTTGAATATAAATTATTTTACTTTATTGTTTTATTAGTTATCAAATCCTTGTTTTCTACCAAGTAATACTAATATTGAATGTTAATTTAACAAAATTTTGTACATCATTGTCTCAAGTTACATATTTTTATTTGATTTCACATTAAAAAGATAATAATCAAAAGTATAAACTATATTACTTAGCACGGTGCATATTGGAAAAACATATGAAGTCTATTTTCATTTTTTTTTTTAAATCTTTGAAGAATATGAAAATTAGATAAACATTATTAAAAGAATTAGACGTTATCCACTTTACTTTTGGCGGCAAGTGATTTTAATTAAAACTTAATAATAAACTCATACAATTCTTTATCTCCTTAAGTGAAATACCATATATAGATATGATATTTTATGGAGTAATCCAATATATATTTTCCTTATTTATATTAATTTTGTGAAAATTCTTTACACTTTTGACCATTAAAGAAGGAAAGCGATAATCATAGGATCAACGTGGGCCCCCAATTAAAACATAGGAAAACGGCATAATACATAAATAGACCTCAACTGGCAAATATACGTTCTAACTTCTGGATGTGTACAAGTAAGCACTTAACTTGTCTCTACTTTGTCAGTTGAACACTCTAACATATAAAATGATCATTTAAACACCTTTAAAATTTATGTGTCATGTCAGTATTTGTGTTAAGTGTTTAACTTTATATAAATTAAGGTGCCTACTTGTACACATTTAAAGTTGGAGGGTATACTTGCCTCATATATTATGCCTTTCAAAACCCAAAACCGACTTGTTTTCGGAATAAAACGTAAAACGCCACCTTATAAATAGCAGCAGCATTTCACTAATTCCTTTACATAACTTCTGTTTGTGAAAAGTGTTGAATTACAAAAAACAGAGAAAATCATGGCAAAGCGGAGGAGAAGAGAGGTTTCAGACGAAGAAGAAGAAGAAGAAGAAGAAGTTCGCTATAGGAGGAGAGCGGCTTCACAGTTTTTCGAGTTAGAAGCAGTAGACACTGATGATGAAGAAGAGGACGACGAAGAACAAGGCGAAGATGATTTTATTGATGATGCTGAAGTCGTGGACTCCGATTCCAACGAAAACGAAGATTTTGCTTTTCGAAAACGTCAGGTTATTCATCCACAAATTGGAGAAGAAGACGAAGAGGAAGATATAGACGAATTTGAAAGGAGAATTGAAGAAAGGTATGGCCGAAAATCGAGATATAAAGACGAGGAAGATGAAACAGAGGTAGTTCAGCAAGCGCTTTTGCCTACAATTAAGGAGTCTAAGTTATGGATGGTTAAATGCGCAGTTGGTTATGAAAAGGAAGTAGCAATATGCTTAATGCAGAAGCAAATTGACAAAGCTTTTAACTTGAAAATTAAATCGGTTATAGCACTCGATCATCTTCAGAATTATATATACGTAGAAGCAGATAAAGAATCTCATGTTAGGGAAGCATGCAAAGGGATGAGACATATTTTGCTGAAAAATAAGATTGTTTTAGTTCCAAATTCAGAGATGTCCAATTTGCTTTGTGTAAAAGGCCGAGATAGAGAATTTACTAAGGATTGTTTGGTGAGATTAAAAACTGGGAATTACAAAGGAGACATTGCTCAGATTGTGGACGTAGATGATATTCAGAGAAGGGTCACTGTAAAATTGATTCCAAGAATTGATTATCAGGATTTGGTTAACAAATATGAAGGTAATTATAAACCAAAGGAAGTTTCAAGTAAAATTTGTCCTCAACCAAGATTTTGGAGTGCTAGTAAAGCTAAAGCATTGGGCATTTCAGTGAAGCGTTCGAGGGATAGAATTACTGGGGATTATTTTGATATTGTAGATGGCAAGAAATTCAAAGATGGTTTCTTGTATAAATTAGTGTCGTTTAAGTCAATCAGTAATAAGATTCAGCCAACTGTAGATGATCTTGAAAAATTTCATGCAGCTAAGGAGAGAGTAGATGATGAAGACATTAATGCAGAAATTTTATCTTTTTCTGCTATGCTAGCAAAGAATATAAAGAAAAATTCCTTTACAGCAGGAGATAAAGTAGTAGTTGTCAATGGAGATTTAATACACATAAAGGGATTGGTTCTGAAAGTTGAGGATGATATTGTTTATTTCAGACCAACAAATGGAGATCTGCCTCAAAATTGTCTTGAAATCAAGAGCAAAGATTTGACCAAGCTACTTGAAGATAATGTTTCTCAGGTTGCATATTGTGAAGAATCAGTATCACTAGTTAGTAAAACTTATAACAACAAAAGTAGAAATAGGGATGAAACATCAGGATCAATAGCCAACTTTAGACCTCCACCTCCTAAAAAAGGACACGGATTTGGAAGAGCAAGGCGTGATCCATTGGTCAATGCGCGAATTAAAATCCGTCAAGGACCTTATCATGGGATGGTTGGAACCATTGTAGAGGTTAGAGGGAGTAAAGTTCGGGTAGAATTAGAGGCTCAAATGAACTCTGTTTATGTTAATCGCAGTCAAATTTGTGAGAATGTGAACGTGGAAGTGAACAATTCTGGCTCTGGTTTAGGGGGTGAAACTCCTATGTATTGTGCAACAACTCCAATGCATCCATTGCTGACTCCAACAAGAGATTCTGCTGCAACACCTATTCATGAGGGAATGAGAACACCAATGCCAAGTAGAGCATGGAATGGTTACTAGCTAATTGAAGTAGTCTTTAACATTCTTCTAGTTCGTACTTTGTTCCTAGTTTTCTTCTGAATGTTAATATGTTTACCATTAGGTTTATTCTGCAATATGGTTTTGCTCTTCGATATGCAGAGTTGGATTTATATTAATGGAGTATCAAATTTTATGATTTCACTTGTCTTGGTAGCATCCTAAGGGTCGTTTGGTTGGAAAAAAGTTATTCCAGGATTAATTATCGCGGGATTAGTTATTCCACCTTTCCATAGGGATAAAAAAAAACACTGCAATCCTAGGATAATTAATCCTGATATTAATTATACCACAATTTTCTACCAACCAAACATGGAATAAACACTTCTTAAATTTAGTCCCGGAATTAATTATTCTTTATCCCTCATACCAAATAAGTCTTAAATGTATCTGTAAACACTGAAATTTTAGCAAATCAAGATAAATCTTAAATTTAAGACAGACTCTTGAAATATTAGGAGTCTATTAGGGTTATTTGGTGACTACTCTACCCAAACCCTAATTCATGCCTATAAATAAGACTACATATGTCCTTCAAAGACATCTCAGCAGTTGATCTTCGAAATTTCATAAAACTCTGGAATAATCATTAAGAGATCTTTCTAGCATCATTCAAGATCCAAAGGGAGTGTTACTACATGCCTCTTGATCATCCAATACATCAAGGAGATGCATATCATTTTACGTTTGAGAAATACGCAGTTAAGGCCCTCGAATTATGGATAATAAATCGGAGGGAAGAATCAAAGGATAAACAGAGTTGTCACCCACAACGTTTATCAATAAAATCCTTTTTTTTCTTTATAGCTTTTTTGTGATTGCAGATTTTTTCTGCACAAATTTGTTGCAAACAGTATGATAATGAGTAATGACTATTACGTTAGTGGTCAGATCAATCTGCTTTCCATATTATTCCAGCTCACAAGTGATGGACCTCGAATATAAGTTGAGATGTGTTATATCTGCAATAGAATTTTATGTATGTCATTATCAGAATAGGAACGGGATGAGAAGGAGGACTTTTAATCCTCAAACTTAATGTTACATTTTGTTGCAGCAACCATAAAATTATGATAAATATGCCTTAATCATAAAAAATCCTCCCTAATTTTAACCTCGTATGCCTTGCAACAAAAATCTTCTTCAAAACTTTATGTCACATTTTCTGCAACACCCAAATGATTATGATACGTAATGCTTATAATCCAAATCCTCCCTAATTTTATCAGATCAGAGATAGAAGAAACATAACTAGAAAGCACCGGGACATTCACACCAAACAGAATATATTAGCTATATGAATCTTTCTTCACATTTTGGTCTATTTCAAAAGAAGAAATGGCAGAAGAACAAAAGTTTGTTTATTGAAGACACATATTACAATTACATTTGCGTTACATACAGTATAAAAGTACAACAAGAACAACCCAATAAATTCTCATCAGGGTAGTGTGTACGCAATCTTACCCCTACCCGAGGGAATAGAGAGGTTGTTTTCGAAAAACCATCGACTCAAGAAGACGAAAAAACACATTATCAGTACCATCAACAGATACCATAGGAATAATAACAGCATCATAAAGACCAGAAAATAGATAAAAAGCAAAAGCGATAGCCAATAAATAGACCCGGCACTATGAAAAACGAAAGAATAGTGAGAACACAACATTAACGACTAGCAGTCTAGGACAAAAATCCTATCAGACTAACCTCACATAGGTACGAAGTAGAAATAGACTCAACTACCTCCTAACCTACAACCCTAATACTCGACCTCCACAGCTTCCTATCAAGGGTCATGTCCTCGAAAATCTAAAGTCACATCATGTCCTGCCTGATCACATCTCCCCAATACTTCTTAGGCCGCCATCTACCTCTTCTCGTGACTTCCAAAGCCAGCCGCTCACATCTCCTTACCGGAGCATCTGGACTTCTCCTCTATACGCGTCTGCACCATCTGAGCCTCGCTTCCCGCATCTTGTCATCAATGAGAGTCACGCCCACCTTTTCCCGAATATTATCATTCATAATCTTATCCATCCTAGTGTGCTCGCACATCCACTTCAACATCCTCATTTCTGCTACATTCATCTTCTGGATATGTGAGTTCTTAACTGGGCAACACTCGGCCCCATACATCATGACCGGTCTAACCACCGCTCTATAAAACCTACCTTTGTGGATCAGTGGCTTTCTCTTGTCACACAGAACTCCAAATGCTAACCTCCACTTTATCCACCCCACCCCAATACGATGTGTGACATCCTCGTCGATCTCCTTATCCCCTGAATAACCGACCCAAGGTACTTGAAACTGCCTCTACTTGGGATGACCTGTGATTCAAGTCTCACGTCCACACCCAGTTCCCTCGGCTCGGCGTTGAACTTGCACTCCACTTAGTCCTGCTCAGCTTGAAACCCTTAGACTCAAGGGCATGTCTCCAAACCTCCAGGCTCTCGTTAACACCGGCTCGCGTCTTATCAATCAATACTATGTCGTCAGCGAATAACATACACCATGACACCTTCCCTTGAATATGATGTGTTAGTGCATCCATCACCAGGCAAAATAAGAACGGGTTGAGCGGAGATCATTGGTGTAACCCCATAACAACCGAAAAATGCTCTAAGTTGCCTCCTACTGTCCTAACTCGAGTTTTAGCTCCATCATACATGTCCTTAATCGCCCTAATATAGGCAACCGACATACCTTTTGCCTACAAGCATCTCCAGAGAACCTCTCTAGAACCTTGCCATGCGCTTTTTTCAAATCAATAAACACCATATGCAGATCCTTCTTCCTATCCCTGTGCAATTCCACCAACCTCCCAATAAAGTGTATAACTTCCGTAGTAGAACGACCCGGCATGAACCCGAACTGGTTGTCGGATATAGACACCTTCCTCCTCACCCTCACTTCTACTACCCTCTCCCAAACTTCTTGGTATGACTCAGTAATTTGATACCCCTATAGTTGTTACAATTCTGGATATCACCTTTGTTCTTATACAACGGAACCACCTTGCTCCACTTCCACTCATCTGGCATCCTCTTCGTCCTAAAAATTACATTAAACAGACCAATCAGCCACTCCAAACCTGCTCTTCCCACACACCTCCAAAATTTAACCGAAATTTCGACTGGCTCGGTCGCTCTGCCCCTATTCATCTTACGCATAGCTCCCACAACCTCCTCAACCTTGATACTCCTACAATATCCAAAATCAAAGGGCGAAAGAAGATCAAGTTCGTGGTATTGTTTACTAATATGAAGAGGAAACAGAGGAAAGGAATACGGCAATTACAAACAATAACAAGGATAATGGGAAACTTGTGCCGTATAGGGGGGATAGGCTGCTGGCCATGAGAATACCAGTGACTAGGTAAGGCAGAATTCAAAAGCTGCAACTTTGAGATCAATCCAGAAGCTCGTGAGCCCAAGACAGCACATGTATGAGAGCGATAATGTAACAGTTGCAGTTGAATGAATCTAAAGTGACAAAGTTGTTGCAACTGTAAAAACAACTTCGTGGAGGAAATATCTCCGAACTCATTTCAGCTGAGTGAAACTTCGATTTCTCACTCTAGATGTCCCAATTTCTGTTTTAACATAATACATACAACACCAGATGTTTCCTGGCATTTAAACTAACTACAGACACGTGAATTATTTACAAAGGAGAATCTACGACACTAAGAAAATGAGAAGCTTTTCACATAGTATTTAAACTAACACAGAGTCTGAACATGAGAGCTTAGAAAACACTGAGAACAGAACATCTAGGTGACTGAAGCCATGTCCAATCTGGTCAAATGTTAGATGATTTACTTTAAGCTTCTCCATAGCATTTACGTGCATTCCTTTTCTGATCCAATGTATCCACTTCTAGCAAAAAGCCAGGCCTGAAACTAAGAGTAATAGGCACCTGAAAATGGAATCGACCAGGAACGTCAGTAGGTTGATAAAAAGAGAGTCCACATACTGAAATAATAAATGTGTTCAGCAAAAAGAAGAAGAAAAGAAGAGAAAAACTGAAATAGGCAAGGGAATGGAATCATCATTTTGTCATCCACAGTTGCAAAAAATAAAGAAGATAACTATATTTTTGAAGTTGGTACCATACCCCCTTTTAAAAATTTGTGGCACTATGCCATTTCTCAAAACACCAGCGAGCTGTAATAGCACTGCATAAGCAAATTAAAAAATAGAAAAAAGAGTTTGGCAACATAGGCTTTCAAAAATACAGCAACAGGGTTTTGGGACTCTTCCAATCTGAAAAGAACAAAAACTGTAAAAAGGAATGTGACACTCATATGACCACTCTCTCAATGTTTTGGCAAAAATGTGGTGGAACAGCAAGGTGTACTGATGTTGAAAGCTTCTAGTAGCAAAGTGCAACCTTATGAATAACTATTGATACTTCTCTACCAAATGCAATGGAACCATACTTATTAGAATTAAAGAGAGTTTAACCCTCACCTCGTATTATGCATTCTTTTGCATGTTACATCGAATGTCTCTAGCTTGTCAAGGACGCAAGGATAGCCGACTCATTAGAAGTTATCCCGTTCCGGTAATCTAACCCCTTCTTCCCAATTGCACATATATGTACACGCATTTCATATTTCCCAACCAGCTCAAATATGCAGATATCTCCCATCTGAATGTCATTATCTCTGACAAATGCCGACCATCCTCCGCAAAATGTGTGCAGCGTTTGTACCTTCATAGTCGGAATTGAATTCACAGTCCAACATTCTCCTTTCAAGTTACGAAGCACGATCTCCGTTCTGCAGTTTGGGAGGTGTTCCATTGAGAACTGATATGGAACTTTCTGTTCAAAGATAGAAGGCTCTCAGAATATGAATTTAAAGCAAATAACAGTACGAGAAATGTCACAATGCCCAACACCTAAAATTGGCCTAAGGAACAATTATCAACAGAAATAAGTCAAGATTTACAAACATTCTACGGTAGAATTTTTACCCCCGTGAATGTTATTAAGCCCTCAAAAAATAATAAGGAGAGAGGAAAAGAAACAAAACTGACCAATATTACTTCTTCCATCTTATTTTATGTGATGGTGCTATGCACGAAGTTTAAGATCTTATTTCGACATAAATTTTGTATTAGCATTAGTGAAGAAAAGTATTAAAGTAGCAGTTCTTTTTAAGTATTAAAGTAGAGGTTGAAAAGTCTATTTGATAGAAGAAAACATCATATTGAAGTTTAAAATGTGAATAGTTGAATGAAATTGAAATATCCAAAATTGTGGAAGTTGTATTAAAATGGAATTGTTTTAAACATTATGGGACATCCCAAAACGGAATGAGTGTCATACGAATTGAATTGGAGGGAGTATTCCAATATAAACGTCATCCCGATGCTTGTTACGCAAAGTAACATAATAGGGAAGCTAAACATTATCTTCTCTCAAAAGCAATTACTTTGATGTATGACCAATAAAATATAGACACCACTAAATTTATAATTACCTTTTTTTAGGTTGAAAAAGTCTATAATTACCGTTACAGGTCTCACTACAAAACAAAAGAAAAAGGTATCACTACCAAGATTCACATCGTTCACAAGGGTGCCTAGAGCACCTACAATTGCCTTGCTTATAAGCAAAAATTGAGGTAGAAGATTCACTCGGATGACAATTTTATGATTTTTTTGAAGTTGATCATATGTTCTGTTAGAAGGCAAAGAGGATTCAACTACCAAACACATCAGCTCTATACAGAGGCAAAAGAACATATCTAGAAGAACACGGTATTGTCAAAGCTCAAAAGTGAGTGCACATAAATATTTTAGAACATCAACAACTACAAAAAATAGCACTTGAACTTTGACAGTAATTAACTTTGTACTCTTCAAATGGGAAAATTTTATTTTGTGTATCATACAACTGACACTAGTTGTATGGGGCACCCTTTTTGTCTCACAGTTTTGTGGACCCACATTTTTTGTGGACCCAGAAGTGTAAGATTGGGGTCCACAAATTTGTGAGACAAAAAGGAGCCTCACACAACTAATGTAAGTTGTGTGAGACACACAATAAAACTTCTCTTTCAAATGTATTAGACACTAAATTAGGTGTTAAGTCCTGTAGGCATTTAAATTCTACACGGGAAATCATTCGTCATGTTGGCGAACAATGTTTTGACATATAATTTGAGAAATAATGAATAAATCAAATGGGATGGAAAAGGTCGGGACAATAACAATATATAAAAAGATATAACATGCAAAAAACTACTCACCAGAGTGTAAGAGCCACTAATATTGAACTTTTTCATGATTCGTACAAAATGAGGAAAATTAGAAATGAAAGATTCAGCAGCTAATTTCTCTTCAGGTACTGATTTCATTGACATGCAGCTCTTGGTGAAAGAACCCTGTTTAACCTGAGCAGGTTTCCTGATTACTGTTCGAGCAAGAAAGTTGAAAGGTTTCAATATGCGTTGTGTGAGGAAGGACAGCTAAAATATGCTAGTTAATCACCATGTGAATTCACCTGAATCTCCACTGCAAATCTTTGACAAATGGAGCTGATGACTCTTCAACATATTACCATGTTTCTCTTTGCCATGAGCAGATCCTCTTTTATCATATGTCTTGGCCTTTGCTACCTGCTGTAAACAGTGATCAGAATTTTATCCCACTTTCGTCAACTTACATCCAAAAAATTTAACCGAGGTAGCAGCATAATCAGCAGCTAGTTTAACTACCTTACTACTGTAATCATTTCCTTCCTTTTCCACCCTCAGAACATGCACGCGTAATTCACACTTGTGGACAAGCTCAAAGATGCAGATATCTCCCAAATCAATGTTATTGTCACGAACAAAGGATAACCAACCTCCGCAAAAGGTATGTGATGTTTGTACTCTTGTAGTCGGGATTGAATTCACAGTCCAAGTTTTTCCTTTTAAATTGTGAAGTAAAATCTTCACCTTGCATTTGGGTAGGTGTTCTGTGGCAAATTGATAAGGGATGTTCTGTCAAGAAAATATGAAGGAGATCAACAAACCAAGTGATGCATGTGCAGGTGGTGAAAGGAGAATAAACTTGTCTAATGCAATATTACTCCAAACTAAACATCAAATAAAGCCAATGTTTTCAGATTGAATCATCTCCTAAGATGAAGCAAATCCAACATGGAAAAGCTTAGGCATACAGCAAATCAATAATGATACAGAACGCTACAAAGGGAAGTGAACGCCACAACTACCTTGCTGGATTAGATTGTTGTAATATAGTCAACAACAAGAACAACAAAAAAGATGGCAACATCAACAAAATAGCCTTGTGATTCAATTAGAAACAGGCAGGTTAAGGACAAACATGCAGCAACTAATATAGGAACATCAGTGAGCAGTTCAGATATTGTTGGCACACAAAAGTATAACAAGCTAAACAACTTTACCACGCTGCACATAATCCTAAACCACAACATTCCTTATTGTCAAAGAATATTTATGACAGCTCATTCAATGCAGTCATTGATAGCAAGAAATGTTGAGGCAATACATTACAGAAGCTAAGATTACTCATAATATTTTGTAGTTGCACCAAGAATCACAAGAAATGTTGTTTTAGAGAAAACAGAAGACCTACTCACCAGGGTGTATGAACCACTAACGTTGAACCTCTTCATAACCTTCATAAAGTTGGGGAAACTCGAGGTAAACGAACGGGCAACCTTTTCTGCTTCTTGTGCAGACAACCACATAGGTTCCTCGGAGGTACCATTGCCTGTTTTCACCTCTGCTTTAGATTCAAAATAGCAGTAAATTTTCCAAATTTGTAACTAACAAATTTGTAATATAGCTGTTGCTAACAACTGAATTTCCTTTCCATTAAGAAAACAGAAAGAAAAAAAAGTTAATTTGTAATAGAAATGCAGGGCAACAATGTATACAAAATGCTTTGCACTATAAGAACTTACATTACAAAGTGATAAAGGCCTAAAATATATCAAAATATAAGTGTCTCCTCCAACAATTTAAATTTTTAGATGAAATGGTCACACAATTCAACATGATATCAGACAAAAACCTTGAGTTCAAGTCTCACTAGTCAGTGAACGCAAAAAGGAAAAATGTTCCAACGTGCACCCAGGAAAAAGAATCAGGCAAACACCTGTGGAAGCTTGTTGCAAACCTAAATATACAAATAGAAGTGCTCGCTCCCTAATAGCTAAAGCTTTTAGATGAGGCGGTTGCAATTCAATGCGAAATATTGTTTTTTACTAAATTACTTTTCATAATTAATTTTTTGTTGATGACGTAATTGGTTTCATTACTGGCATCAAGAAGATGCATAAATTACAAAAGAGTGTAGCAATTGTTAGCTCCTTAAAAATGTAAATGACTTTTCATAATTAATAGGAACTGTAACATCAAATTGGGCTTGATTAAACTTCTGGCAAACTCAAACAACACTTCTCAAACTAGAAAATCGAACTGCCAACAATAATATAATAAACTATAATCTAACCATTTACCTGGGTTACTGCAGACAATCTCTGTTTGAGATGGCACAGCAATGGTAACTGTATTGTTTGATGCATTTCCAGCATTCTCGATTTCATTCAGAAAGCTAGAAGCATAACTTCTTCCATTTGAGCAAACTGCGTCTTCTGCTGTGCATTCGGAAGGGCTCTGCGTGCTTCGCATTTTCTTAGGAACACCTTCAACAATGCAATCTAATAAAGCTGAGTTTCCTCGGTCTCTTTTTTTCAAAGCAAGATTGTACAAGTTTGTTGCTCCTTGACTGCAGTCAGCGTTATAAGCAGCTTCCTTCTCACATGAACTTTCATCAAATGCTAGCACAGTGAAATGCAAATCACCGTCATATCTGAAAACCAAAGCATCCCCACTTTCAAGGCAGTGATCCTTAACAAATGAAGCCCATCCATTGTGGAAGAATAAACCATCATCTTGCTGTATTAAGTCCATAGGCCAAGAATTACCACTGGGACCCACCAAAAATGCTGTTCCAGAAGCTCTTCCTTCCATATGTTTAATGAATTTTGATGGAATTTTCTGCAACAGAGAATTCAGAGCAGTTAATGAACTTTGCAAGAGTTGAACAATCTGGTCTTTTCAACAAAATGCTAAATATGTTGCCAAACAGATCAAGTAAGTTAGTTTCTTAAGAAAGACTATAACTTCAACAACATAACTCGTCACTGGATGTTACATCAATTAATCTCAATGGAAAATACCAATAATTATCCCCGGAGTAATACTCGTCAACTGCTTGGTTTCGAATTTCGATTATACATATCATATTACTAATCATAGCATCTAAATGTATACATCGCCTCCAGAAGGCTGATGCTTTAGAACTTGTGAGTTAAGAAGGCCAAGCACATAGATAAATATAGTCTACACAGGAAGGCATCTATGATACGTCTCACTGAATATCTATGGGCGACACTTAACACAAGAAGTGCAAGCACACAGATAAGGCATCTGCTCTATTTCCCATTGAATATATCCAGTTGTAGCTTCACCAAATACAAGACTAAGTTCCTCAGCTATTCTTATAATAAATCTTTTCATCATTTAAAATGCAGGAGGCCAGCCGTTTCAAGAGCAATGTAATTTGAAACGTTCATACAAAACAGATACTGAAGGGTACTTTATCTAGATCCAATCTTTTCTTTAGGAACAAGAAGAATATGGCCGCCCACGTACTCCACAGGAAGTTACCCCTATGTAGCTCATTGCTATGTAAACCACTGCATTCTAAGTGCTAACACCTCAGTTTAGAATAGATTATAAAGTTTGTTAAACTTAAACATCAAATGAACCAATGTCTGATACATAGCACATCCAATACTCATATAGGTATACATAATTGCTTACTAAGTGAACTACCTTCAGCTTAAAGTAGTCAACAAAAAATACTAACTAAAACAGCAGCTAAATAAAAAACAATCACAATGCAGCAAACAGGAATGTACCAACAAATTGTGAAGCAACTAATGCTTACCAATGTTTCAGACTGGATTGAAGGGTTAAAACCCACAAGAAAATGAGGCCTTTTTGCATCCCACATCTCTGTATTAGTCCCCTCTTAAACCTAAATTTTGAAGTTAAAACCCTAAAGAACCCCAAAAAATTTCTTCAACTCCATTTTTCTTAGAATGTCATTTCTGAATCTGGGAATGTAAAATTAAGTAACAAACACAAAGTAATCAAATTCATAAAGCAAATACTGAAAATCGTGAAAAATGAAAACTCAATTCACGCCTAAAATGAAGAAATTTTAGACGAAAATTGGAGTACCAATTTCTGCATAGAGAAATGACACGAGGGAGCTGGCGGGGGTCGGGGGTGAGTGAAATTCCTGTAGTACCCATTGTGAGATGAAGCGTGAGTTACACGCAGAACAAAATGTTCCGTTTCTGCAATGGTTTGAGCGCTGTGAATCGTACGTGGAAATCAAGGCGCGTTGGTCAAGTGAAGAAAGAAAGTACAATACTTGTGATGTTATGAATTAGATCCAAGGTGTCGAAAAAGTTCCAAATTTCCAATTGATTAGAAAGGGCCAATTTTACTTGGAAAAGAGATATTAATACAGATCATAATTAGGATTTAGATGACAAAATCGAATAGCATAGTTGAGAAATTAGAAAAATTAAAGCATTCAATTAGTCACCGGATAAGTGACAAATATGATATTCGGACCAGCTTGCGCATACTTCAATTAATTTTATGGAATATCGTTATCTCCCATCAAAGTAACTCTTTGTACCTAAGTTTGAAAAAATGAGAAGAATCTTGGCTAATTCTATGGAGCATACGCTATCTCTCATCCGGGTAATTCTATTCAGCTAAATTTGGACAAATAAGAAAAAATTATCTAATATTTTGACCTCTGTGAAATTTGAACCGAGCATAAAAATGTACATCAAAGAGGAATTAGAAAACTCGCACTTTGCTTGAATAGTGAATGTGTAAAGTTGACAATTGAATAAATTACTATAGAATTTAAGCTACTTACAAGTTAATAATTTTTGAGGGGAGCTTTTTCTTCTCTTTATTACTTTTACGACATTAGAAACGGATTTGAATCGTGTTAAACCTTATTTTCTCCAATTCCCACAAATACTATAATGAAGTAGAGGTAAAAATTTACTGATGTTTATACCAAGCCAATAAATAAATAATATTTGTCACCTTATTTAACTATAATTAATGATCTATAATCATAACTAACTTCCATTTGTTATGCACATAATCTTAAACAATAATGTCAAAATAATACTACTTACTTAATATTCTAACTATTTTCAATAAATCTTAACGATACGTTATTAAATAATTTTTTTGAATGTATTATAATAATCGCAATTTTTATTATTTTTTTCAGAGCCTTGTAAATTCTAGTAATTTTTCACAATTTTCAGCTGTTTACTCTCCTCTTCTATATAAGTAACCCCCTACTTCCTCTTCTTCACATGCTAACTTTCAGAAAAACTTTTTCATCTTTAACAGAGAAATAAAAGTACGAAGACACAAGATGCAGAATGCCAGAAAATGATAACATTGGTAATTCCAATTCTCTACCTATTTAAATTTTTTGTTTATTAAAATTAAAACTTTTAATAGACTTAAAACTCGTAATAAATTTTTATTTATCTCTCATAGTTAACTTAACTGGAATTAGCGTAAACATATGATACCGGTAAGTTTTTACCATGGAGTATACCATAAGTGAGGCCATATCAAGTTACATAAAATCACACTGAGGCATCACTACTCAATATGCAACTTTTGGAATCGCATCAAGTCACTAGCACTAAATACTGTTTAGGTTGTTTACTCCTTAAGTTATAATATACCGTCGGACCTCTCTAAAACAACATCCCTATATAACAATATTTTACTATAAAAACAAACTTTTTCGGAATTAATTTTCATATTATGTTATGATATATGTTCTCTATAATAATATTTTGCTATAACATCCAAAAATATTCGGAAAAAACAAGATTGTTATAGAGAGGTTTGACTGTGCATCTACTTATCCAATTTACCTTTTTTAGATAAAGGCGATACATATATATCTATTACAATATGCGCACACACAAACACGCCAATGGGACAGAACATGTCTAGCCAGTCCAAACACCCACCACCAACAACAATGATCGTCCAAGATGGTCTCTGTTTTACCTTTATTTGATTGCTATACCTGTAAAGAAACCTCCAAATATTGCAACTTTTTATGATAATTAATAAGATTGGTATATTCGATCCATAACTCAAGTTAAGTATACGACAAAGACCCTTCTCTCTGTCTTCTTGTTCATCAGTTTCTGGGGGTATCAAGTTCCAAAAGGTAAGAACTTTCTTGTTTATATCGACACTTGTTATTCCATGCATAGCCGTACTTACCAACTTTACTCTGCTTCTTCTTACTATTCTCTTTATACTTTCAGTTTTCAGCTTGAGGATTTTCATTTCTCCTGCTGTTCTTGTGGTTTTTTGAGAACAGAAGTAGAGTAAATGGATGCAATTTTGAATCTTCAAACAGTGCCGTTAGGAACTGCTATTACAATAGGTGGTCCAGCAGTTGCTCTTGGTGGGATTTCACTATGGTTTCTTAAAGAGTATGTTAATGATCAAAAGAGGAAATCTTCTAATTTTCTTCCACCTTTGCCAGGTATTTCCACTTCTTCTGAATCTTGTGTGATCAATTTCATTTCATTCTGTTATCTACAAATGCGAATCCAAGATTTAAATTTAGCTAGCGTTGGACATAGATTTGGTTAAAACTTGAAAAAAGAGTTTTTGAAGTTTGTGTTAAAAAATAATTTTTGGAAGTTAGAAATTGTGTTTGAACATGCATTTTATTTGAAAAAATGTTAAGTTTTGTGAGCGTAAGAAAAAATTCTCCCAAAAACTGCCCTTAACCGGATTTGGGAACTTGAAAAAAAAATCAATATTTTTTCAAAAACTGATCATATTCCGTGAACAAGCAATGTTTTCCAATAAAAAAATGAAAAAAAGTTGTCACAATCTATGACCAAACGGGAGCTTAATATGTTCAATCTTTAAGCTTCTTAGACTAACTTATTGTACTTTTAAAATTATGGGTTCTTAATTTGATATTTGTTGAAGTTTTAGTGATGTTTTATATCTATGTTCCGTGTCGAAAATTCTAGGATCAGTTGAATCCATTGTACAAAGGCTGCATCTGCCTCTGATTATATGGATTGAAGTTAAATGATACAATATGTATAACAGAGTAAGCTGTAACATATATAACATGTAGATAGGTAAATGCTGATGAGAAATATGTGTGAATTTGGTGCAGAGGTTCCAGGGTTACCAGTGATTGGGAATTTACTGCAGCTTACTGAGAAAAAACCCCACAAGACATTTACAAATTGGGCTGAAACCTATGGACCTATCTATTCCATCAAAACCGGCGCCAATACAATTGTTGTCCTCAATACTAATGAACTTGCCAAGGAGGTAATCGAAATAGCCACTCTCAAACCTCTTTACTGTATTAATCCAAAAATAAAGGCAGTTTGAACCCTAACTTATTAATATAGTGTAAATTAAAATGTTAAGCAGAAAGAGGAGAGTGACTGACGGAGAAATATAGACAGATAAACTTGGTCCTTCAGACCGCACAATTCAGCTGGACTTGGACATGCTTCTTTTCTAATAAGTAGTTAGAATTAGAAAAGCTTCAATCCAGTCTCACTGAATTAGGATATTAGAATCTGCTTACCTATATGATCGAACATAAAGTAAGCATCCACAACCTCTAGATAGTTGCTAAAGGGAATGCATTCCCTAGTTCCTCTTTGTAAAGACTAGGCCATACTATGAAGGTGAAGTAGTTGGTGGTTTAGACAACTGCTATTTGCATATTTGGTTTATATATATCCCTGGATTATATGTTGATTGGTCTCTGGAAAGGCCTCAAGTCCTCAACTGTTCTATTGGAAAAGCTTCTTGTGTTGTGGTCTAAGTCACTATACTAAATATGACAAAAGAGTGTCGTGTACCACCTCATTCGTGGTATATATTGATCATGTATCAGCAAAAATTCCATTTTTCACTATACAGATGGTTGAGGCTTTATAAGTTTCTGATAATATCGGAGAAAATACAAAGAATGGGAAGATCCTTCTAAACTAATGTTGAGGTTAGACAACTAATCACACATTATTGCACAGAGCTTAAAAGTAAGTACACCAGTTTCCTTGCAAGAGGAGAGCTTGAGATAAAACACGGAGTATCATAATATTCATGGTATTGTTATGACGAGGAAGAGGCAAACCCGAAAATAAAGAAGATAAAGAACACCAAATTTTAACGTGGAAAACCCTTCAAATCGAAGGTAAAAACCACGAGATCACAAAGATCCAAAAAGCTCTACTATAACAATAAGAGGGTTACAAAAGTTCTTCAAATTGGATACACAACAAGTGCCAAACACGGAGCAACAACTGTAACAAGAGTAACAACTAATCAATTGAAGAAAGAGTATAATCCACAAAAACGAAGTTGTTGTTCGAGGCTCTAAATCAGATGTTACGAGCCTCCAAATCCGATCTCCACCGTTCAAATCAAAGACCAAGATGTTATGAACATTCAGTCAAATTTTCATCCCGATCCAACGGTTAACGAATCGGAAAATGTGATTTGAAGTTGGCTGGTCGGAATAAAAATTTGCAGCAAAACAAATATTTTTCTCTCTCTTCTCTCTTGACGAAAGCTCTCTCAAAAACCACTCTTATGTGCTTAAGTTTTTCAAAGACTTGTATCAATGAGCATAGAATAATTCTCCAAGGTTGTCCTATTTATAGATCATGATTGGTGTTTTCTCTTAAAGCCAAAACCCACTCAAAATAGGAATAAACTGACTCTAATTCCAAATAGGAATGGAAACCAAAAGAGAATAGGATTAGGCCATTGGGCCTTTGGCTGGACAACATGGGCATGTTCCCAACAAACTCCCCCTCCAGCCAAGGGGCCTGTCTATAAGTAGAGGAACTATTGACAGGCTTCATGCCTGCCAAATTTCTACAAAATTCATGTTTATCTGCAACCACCGCCCTTGTCAGCATATCCGAAGGATTTTCATCAGTGTGTATCTTCTCAACCTCAAATAATTTCTCTTTCACGACCATTCTTATCCAATGATACTTTCTATTTATATGTTTGGTCTTAGAATGAAAAGTGGAGTGTTTGGTTCTTTATGATCTCGTGATTTTTACCTTCGATTTGAAGGGTTTTCCACGTTAAAATTTGGTGTTCTTTATCTTCTTTATTTTCGGATTTGCCTCTTCCTCGTCATAACAGTGGTATCAAAACCTTGGTTATTTATCCGGGTTGTTACGGAATGAAGGTGAATATGAGCAAGATGGTATGTTTAAATGGGAGAAATTATAATGTTTGGAGAAGCAAGAGAAAAGACTTGTTGTTCGTGAAGAAGATGCATCTACCCGTTTTTTCAGTTCATAAACCCGAGAGTATATTCGATGAAGATTGGGATTTCGAGCACCAACAAGTATGTGGATATATACGACAATTGGTTGAAGATAATGTTCGCAACCATATTGTGAACGAGATACATGCGAGATCATTATGGGAAAAGCTAGAGACTTTTTATGTTTCAAAAACCGGGAACAACAAATTGTTTCTGCTAAAACAATTGATGACCTTTAAATACAAGGAAGACAGCCCTATCCTTGATCACATAAATGATTTTCAGGGCGCCCTTGATCAGCTATCTGGAATGGGAGTTAATTTTGATGATGAGATACAAGGACTTTGGCTTCTTAATACTCTGTCAGACTCTTGGGAAGCTCTTCGTGTTTCTTTGACAAATTCAGCTCCTGGAGGTAAGGTGACCATGGAATATGCCAAGAGTGGTGTGTTGAACGAGGAAGTAAGGAGAATATCTCAGGGTTCGTCCTCACAAGCAGATATCTTGGTTACTGAAGACCGGGGAGACATAGAACAAGAGGCTCAAGGAATAGAGGTAAAAGTAGAAGTAAGTCAAGGTCCAAATACTATAATATAACATGCAACCACTGTGGCAAGAAAGGACACATCAAAAGGTTTTGCCGTAAGTTGAATCAAGACACTAGAGAAGGAAAGAAAGCTGAAAATAACGAGATCAATGTTGTTGCTATTGTTCGAGATGATCTTCTTTTTGCTTATGATGAAAATGTCATCAATTTGATATCCCATGAGACGAGCTGAATAGTAGATTCTGGAGCTACCTCACGTGTCATACCAAGAAAAACTTTTTCTCATCTTATACTCCTGTTGATTCTGGAGTGTTAAAAATGGGCAATGCCAGTGAAGTTAAGGTGTTTGGTGTTGGCACAGTTTGTTTGAAAACTAATAATGGTTCAACGTTAGTTCTTCAAGATGTCAAGCATGCTCCAGACTTTCCTTTCAATTTGATCTCCGCAGGAAGATTAGACGATGAAGGTTACCATAATGCCCTCTTTAATGGCCAATGGAAGCTCACCAAGGGCTCGTTAGTAGTGGCTCGATGAGTCAAGTCTGGTTATTTATATGTGACACAGGGCTCTATTCTTAATGACTCGATAAATCTGGTGGAAAGTGATACTTTGTCAGAATTGTGGCATCGAAGATTGAGTCATATGAGTGAGAGGGGGATTACGTGTTTGGCCAAGAAAAGTTTGCTTTCTGGAGTGAAACAAGCAAAGTTGAAAATGTGCATACATTGTTTACCTGGCAAACAGAAAAGGGTTTCCTTTCATAGCCATCCTCCCTCAAGAAAGCCCGATTTATTGGAGCTAGTACACTCTGGTTTGTGTGGTCCTTTTAAAGTAAAGTCAAAAGGTGGTGCACTTTACTTTGTGACCTTCATTGATGATCATTCTCGTAAGCTCTGGGTGTATCCTTTAAAAAGCACTTAGCGTGTTTAAGGAATTTCAGGCCTTAGCTGAGAGACAAACGGGGAAGAAATTAAAATGTATTCGCACTGACAATGGTGGTGAATATTGTGGTCCCTTTGATAACTATTGCAAGGAAAAAGGAATTCGTCATCAGAAAACTCCGCCCAAGACACCTCAATTGAATGGTTTGGCAGAGAGGATGAATAGAACTCTAGTTGAGAGAGTTAGATGCTTACTTTCAGAGGCTAAACTTCCAAATACATTTTGGGCGGAAGCACTTAACACTGTTGCCTATGTTATCAATTTGTCTCCTACAGTTGCTTTGGATGGTGATGTCCCAGACAAAGTTTGGTTTGCCAAAGATGTTTCTTATGATCACCTGAGAGTTTTTGGGTGTAAAGCTTGTGTGCATGTTCCTAAAGATGAGAGATCGAAACTGGATGTCAAAACTAAGCAGTGCATCTTTATCGGTTATGGTCAAGATGAGTTTGGGTATCGTTTTTATGATCTAGTTGACAATAAAATTATTAGAAGTCGTGATGCAATATTCTTTTAAGACCAAACTATTGAAGATATTGACAAAGCTGAGAAGATAGATTCTCAGAGTAATGAGAGCTTAGTTGATATTGATCCAGTTTCAATTGCTAAGGCATGTATTGCACATGAAGGAACCCAAGACAATGATAGAGATAGTGATCAAGATCAAAATGATCATCATGGTGTAGATGTTATGGATGCTCCATTTGATGAAGTTGTGGTTGATCAACAACCAATTCCTGCACAGGTAACTACTTCGAATGCTCCTGAAACCTCTCTTAGAAGATCTACAAGGGAGAAGCAAAAATCCATGCGCTATCCTCCTGATGAGTATGTACTTTTGATTGACATGGGAGAACCTGAAAATTATGATGAAGCCATGCAAGATACGCACAAAGATCAGTGGATCGAAGTGATGGAAGATGAGATGAAGTCACTCCATGAGAATGACACATATGAGTTAGTGAAATTGCCGAAAGGTATGCGAGTTTTATCTAACAAATGGATATTCAGAATAAAGCAAGATAATCATACCTCTGCGCCTAGATACAAGGCGAGGTTAGTTGTTAAAGGTTTTGGCCAGAAGAAGGGAGTTGATTTTGATGAAATTTTTTCCCCTGTTGTGAAGATGTCTTCTCTTAGCTGCAAGTCTAGATTTAGAGGTTGAGCAGATGGATGTCAAGACTGCTTTTCTTCATGGTGATTTAGATGAGGAGATTTATATGGAGCAACCTGAGGGTTTTGTAACTATGGGAAAAAAATTTATGGCAAACACCTAACAATTTTTCCCCTTGGCCGGAATTTTCTGACAAAATAAACTTGATCCACCTTCTTCACATAGCCTTCAACAGGTTGCATCTCCAAATCTCCACCACAAAGTTTGTTTCTATGTGCGTAGCACACTGGTCAAATTTCTCAGACAAAAATCACGATTATCGTCAAATATGTTGCGGTTAGAACTGAACCCGCCAAGATGAACCTATCTTGAACCTCGCTCTGATACCACTTGTTAGGACCGAAAAATCAGGTATCATGCAGAATCTAGCAAAACAAACCTTGAACGACGATAAATCATACAACAAGAGAAATATATCAAAAGAGACACAAACATTTAACGTGGTTCAGTCAACTGACCTACGTCCACAACGGAGATGAGCAATCCACTATAATAAAAAGAGAGTACAAAATATCGAGAGAACAACCTCACGAAGAGGCAAACACAAGTGACACACTAACACTTGTCCCATAAAGTTCTCCCCCTAACCACGACTCTCAAACCCTCTATGGCTACATTGTGGATGCTACTGAATGAGAAGGACGAATCTTCAATTTATAGAACTCCAAACCTTTTCCTACAAGAAAAAGGACTAGCCAAATATAGGAGAATTATAATTTCCTTCTACAAAGAGGAAAACCCAATTAAGGTAATTATAATTCTCCTGTATTTGGCTAGTCCTTTTTCTTGTAGGAAAAGGTTTGGAGTTCTATAAATTGAAGATCCGTCCTTCTCATTCAGTAGCATCCACAATGTAGCCATAGAGGGCTTGAGAGTCGTGTTTAAGGGGAGAACTTTACGGGACAAGTGTTAGTGTGTCACTTGTGTTTGCCTCTTCTTGAGGTTGTTCTCTCGATATTTAGTACTCTCTTTTTATTATAGTGGATTGCTTATCTTCGTTGTGGGCGTAGGTCAGTTGACTGAACCACGTTAAATGTTTGTGTCTCTTTTGGTATATTTCTCTTGTTGTATGATTTATCGTCGTTCAAGATTTGCTTTGCTAGATTCCGCATGATACCTGTTTTTTTCGGTCCTAACAAGTATAATAGTCCTTTATCATGTAGTAGAAGCATCAATACCAAAGTAGTTGTTACTTAGAACGACACAGGTAATATCAAGATCACCAATAAGTTGATGTAAAGCCAATACATAGAGTAATGCTTGATGATTGTTTTTTAAGCACTGTTGTGTGATTTGTGTGGCTTATCATATCTGTACTCATAATGAATGATAGGATAAATTTTTTGAAATTTTGCTGTTGTGCTTGTTCATCTTTTTAGGCTATGGTGACTAGATATTCAGCCATCTCAACAAGAAAGCTAACAAATGCACTGAAAATCCTAACTTGTGACAAGAGTATAGTTGCAATAAGTGATTATGATGAGTTTCACAAGACAGTGAAGCGACACGTACTGACCAATGTTCTAGGACCAAATGCCCAGGTTTGTCATTTAGAAATTGGCCTCCACATTTCATTATTTTGCATTATCATTTGGTTCTCTTCTTTTGATTCGTATACTAGATTTCTAACGGGAAGTTCCGCTTAATATGCAGAAACGCCACCGTATCCACAGGGACACTTTGATAGAAAATGTGTCTAAGCAACTGCATGATTTGGTTAGGAAGTATCCTCATGAAGCAGTAAATCTCAGGAAGATATTCCAGTCAGAACTTTTTGGTTTGGCAATGAAACAAGTGAGTTTTTCAAACTCGGTTTCACTACTAATTTGTGGTTTTGGCAATTCTTTTAATCTGCTCAATTATTTGAAACTTTTAACTTTATTTGCAGGCTTTGGGAAAGGATATCGAGTCTATTTATGTGGAGGAACTCGATGCCACATTGCCAAGAGAGGACGTACTGAAGACCCTAGTACTTGATATAATGGAGGGTGCGATTGATGTGGACTGGAGAGATTTCTTCCCCTATCTAAAATGGGTTCCTAATAAAAGCTTTGAGAACAGAATTCAGCGAAAACATCTGCGCAGGGAAGCCGTGATGAAGGCCCTAATTATGGAGCAACGAAAACGTATTAATTCAGGAGAGGTGATCTTGCTCTTCCTTTTAAGCATATAAATATACCACTCCAGTAATTATGTTTTGGTCCTTTGCTAATTTTCTAAATCGGCGGAATGTATATACAGGAACTGAACAGTTATATTGACTACTTGTTGTCTGAAGCCAATACATTAACAGAGAAGCAAATCCTAATGTTGCTTTGGGAGGCAATTATTGAATCATCAGACACCACAGTAGTGAGCACAGAATGGGCTATGTATGAATTGGCCAAAGATCCAAAACGGCAGGTAGTATCATAGTTTCGCCATTTTTCTTATTCCTGCCTTGTTTTTCTCCAAAGTTAGTTGTATCTCATGACTGTTAATCACATAGGAACAACTCTTTTTGGAAATACAAAATGTTTGTGGATCTAACAAGATCACAGAAGACAAACTTTGCCAACTTCCGTACCTATGTGCTGTTTTTCACGAAACCTTGAGAAAACATAGTCCTGTACCTATAGTTCCTTTAAGATACGTCCACGAAGACACACAGCTAGGAGGGTACCATGTTCCTAAAGGAGCTGAGGTAATTAGCCTTTTCATAGTACTTGTGAATTTTTCCTTTTTATTATCAGATAAAGGGCAGCAAAGGGCAGCCAGCCAGGTGCACTAAGCTTCCGCTATGCGCGGGGAAGGGCTCGACCATAAGGGTCTATTGTACGCAGCCTGACCTTGCATTTCTTATTATCAGATAATCTAAATTATTTATACACATTGTATATGCAGATCGCTATAAATATATACGGTTGCAATAGGGACAATAGAGTGTGGGAGAGTCCGGAAGAGTGGAAGCCTGAGAGATTTCTTGATGGAAAGTATGATCCAATGGAATTACAGAAGACGATGGCATTTGGAGGTGGAAAAAGGGTATGTGCTGGTGCTCTTCAAGCAATGACAATTACTTGCACAACTATTGCTAGATTGATACAAGAGTTTGAATGGAGTCTAAAAGATGGGGAACAAGAAAATGTTGCAACAATGGGTCTTACTACTCATAAACTTCATCCAATGCAAGCTAATATCAAGCCAAGAAAATGATGCCTTGAGATTTACATCTGTCATCTCTGTAATAGGGAAGCTAGTTTGTGTTTGATAGCTTTTGTTATCAATGCAGACCTCTTACTTTAACTTCTCTAGTTCCAGCTTAATCCAATTAAACTCACAACGATAATAATACTAGAGTTGCCGACTTGAGTCTTATGGATCAATGATCACTGAGATAGACTTTCAGGGACGGAGAAAATGATCAAAGTGGTTTTGGTTCTTAATATGTACTGCTAAACATAACTAGTCCTTAAGTTATGCCAAAAAGAAGACACTTCTGATTTTAAACCATAAAACTAACGGTTCCCCTAAAAATTCGAGTTAAACTTAACTGAGAAATATCACATCTCAATGCCCAAGGTTATAGGGCTTTGATTTAGTGGTAAGAGCGCAATATATGATGAGTGAGTTAGACACGCGTCGTGGATTTGAATCCTGGCGTTATGCCAAAAGTAGACACTTTTGAGCTTAAACCATAAAAATCGAGTTAAACTTAACTAAGAAATATCGCACCTTGATGCCATCGGTTATAGGGCTTTGATCTAGTGGTAAGAGCACAACATATAATGTGTGAGTTAGACCCACGTCATGGATTTGAATCCTTAGTATTTAAGTCATGGATTTGAATCCTTAGTATTTAAGTGGAGAAGGATAGAGGCACACCTAGCATTTAGTTTGAATTTGTTTGTTTTTTTTTTTTCTTTTTTTGAGATTTTGCCACATGCTGATGGCCGGAGAGTTTACGGACTAGGTCTTAATGTGGCTTTTTTATTACCTGTATCCACTTTTAGGTTGTCGTTCTAAATATAATTTGCATTTGTAAAGTAATTGAGAAATAAAAAGAAACACAGTTTTATTTTAATTGTTTCATGTTAATTAGGATAAATCTCCTTATATCTCAAGATCAAATACTTAAACAACCAGACAATGAAAAATCTTGCATAAAATAGGGATATCTAGACTGATTTAGAGGAATTAATTGATTTTCAAATATAGGGGTAATGAATATAAGTGACCTAGGATTTTCACTAGAATAGAGGGTTTAAATTTACAATATATACTTATCTCTATAAAATGGCAGAAAACAATTGAATGCTCCAGAAAGCATATCATATGGAGTATATTCTTACACAAATAAGGCAATAGAAAAAGGTGAGGCAGTGGACTGAAGTCACTCCTTTCCAAATGGTTTCATTAGACTACAGCAGTGAAAGCGACAATTGCATAAAATTACAAGTCAGAGTGAGTTGAGATCACATCAGATGAGTGATGAGTTATACAATTTCTGGGATTAAGCAAGAGGGACAGGCCTCATGCTTGCCGGGTTTGTTTGGCATATATCTGTGTGTAGTTCTGAAACAAAGACAGGCTGAAATTATAAGAAAACGATAGTGAAAACAAAAACAAATATCAGACCAATGTTTGCACCATTCCGTGATTTGGTCTTACTGGATGGGTCTGAACCCAATTGCGGTCTTTTTTGACAAGTGTGACATAAATATGTGTAAAAAAAAAAGAGTGACCATTCTATATATAATACGGTTTTACACCGCGTTATACTTTAACGGTGTTTTGGCCATCAAAATATAGCGCGGTTTAAAATTGCATGTATAACGTCTTTAATAACCGCGTTATACATATAAGTGCTGGGTGGTACAATGATTAAATGATAGCTGAGAAGTTAGTTTTGGCCTTGAGGTGCTGGCCGTCAAAGGAATGCTTGTGTAGGGATTCGAACCCAACACCTCAAGGCCAAAGCTAACTTCTCAGCTATCATTTAACCATTGCACCACCCAACACTTATATGTATAGCGCAGTATAGCACAGTTTAAAACTGCGTTATATATAGAATGGTCATTCTTTTTTGTTTTACATATATTTATGTCACACTTGTCCAAAAAGATCACAATTGGGTTCCGAACGCGTATTTTCTTCGCTCCTGCATTAAACATAGGACTAGCAACGAGTCACCATAATCTCTCTCTCTGTAGTGCTCTATACTTTTGATACATGTTTAGTACTCCTATTTTATTTATGTGTTTTAATTTAATTGAACGTGAAATTTAAAAATATAAAGAACTTTTTTGGATTTTATGCTCTTTAACCAAGGTGTGTATAACATATTACAAAATACTTTCTGAATCTTATGTTCTTAGACATGTTATGACATTCTTTTCTTATAAGGGAGTAGTGTTAAAATGATAAGATGGAAATGCAAAAGTTAAGAACTTACGAAATACAAAAATTTAATTTTTGTAACAGATGAAAAAAGAGTAAAACACATTAATTGAAATGAAGAGAGTGTATCAAATTGGAATGGTGCAAGTTTTAAACACTTCAAAAATCACTAATAAGTGCATAATATTCGGTCCTTTTGAGCATAAACAATTAAACATAGTATTTCTTTACTTGCAAATACTAAATTTAGTATTTTTGAATAGTAATTTGAGTATGTGTATTTGCAGATACACATAATCTGTTTAGCCATAGGTAATATTTCAACTTTTGCAAATACAAGCTTAGCGGAATCCGATTACGAAGGATGGAAAGGTATAGCGCATGGTAGGCATACAGATTACCTAGTCAAACTTGGTTGGGATGTTTGGTCATGAGGATATAGCGCATGCCAGACATATGCTATAGGTATAACTATTTTCCCATTTTTTCCACATTACCTTTGGTTCCTCAAATTATATTTTGTGTTACTTTGATTCCCGACTCCTCAGCCATCACTACTATAAATCCGGGAAAAAGCGACCAGAGTTGGTCACTATTGGGCTAAAAAGCGACCAAAAGGGTCTGATAGCTATATTGATGGTCCCTTTTATTTAGGGACCAAAGTTTAGCGACCAACTTTGGTCTCTAAGCTAAATGGACCAATTTTTCTGGATATTGACTATAGAGACCAACTTTGGTCGCTTTATTAATTTAATAATATAAATTTGGCGACCAAACTTGGTCTCTAAATATAAAATACGTTTTTTATTTATTTATTATTAATCATTAAAAAGCGACCAACTTTGGTCTCTAATCCAAATATTATATTTTAAAATCTGGAAACTAGAGACCAATGTTGGTCGCTTTTTTATTCAATTATTTATTTATTTTATTAAACTAGCGACCAACTTTGGTCCCTAAATACATGAATTTAATTTATTTTTTAAATATTAGCGACCAACTTTGGTCGCTATATCACCAGAAATTTTATTTTTTTAATGAAATAGCGACCAAGTTTGGTCGCTTTTTGTAGAAATCTGGGTAAATAGCGACCAACGTTGGTCGCTATTCTCCAGAAAATTATTTTTTTTAACATGAAAAGCGACCAAATAGAGACCAACTTTGGTCGCTTTTCTGTGTATTATTTTGGTAGAAACTGCCTGTTTTGGCAGCTACACCACCTGCCAGTCATACCAAAACCCTAACAAGCAACAATAACAACAATTCAAACAACAATTCCAATAACAATACCAAACAACAACCCAACAACAACAACAACAACAACAACAACACAAAAACAACATTAAAAGCTACATTAAAACCAAGAAAGTGTAAATTTCAATAGAACTACCAAACTAAGTTAACTCTTATTACAACCCAATGGAAAACAAATTGTATTTGTCTAGTTCAAATTGTCTAAAATTCATTTATTGTTTGGTATATCATTATCATCACCGTCTGATGAAGTTTCATCATCATCACGGTATTGAGAATGGTCTACTTGTCGATGACGGGAAGAATGATCACGGGGAGGACGGGAGGAACGACCACTTGGAGGACGGGACGAATGAGCACGGGGACGGGCAGCCTCTGGCGATGATGGTCGAGACCGGGGAATTGAAAAAGATCCAGCTAGGAGATTTTTGATCTGCTCTTGCATGCTCTGGCACTGAGCGACCACGCCAATATACTGAGCATCTCTAAGCTTTTCTCTTTCCTTGGACGCTTCTAGCTCGGATGTGAGCTTTGTCACAGTCTCCCGCATAGCGGAGATGCTCTCCCCATCAAGTTGCTCGACTTGCGAGGAAGTCCCTATTCCTTGCATTTCACACCTATAGCAATGGAATGTCTTAGTAGGAAGGCCGTATACCTTCCCCCATTTTGGACCGCCTGCAGCCTGCGTCCATAGTCTTTCAACATCCCCGGCCGAAAGTTGAAATGGCGCGCCCGACTCATTAGGTGGCTGGTTGCATATGAATTCCTCAGCTTCAACTCTGAAGCGATCCTATAAGAAAAAGTAAATTGAATTAGTATTTCAAAATTTATATAAAAGTAAATGAAAATACTTAATGAAAAGTGAAAACTTACATGTACAGTCGAGGCACGTCCCTCGACCCACCTTTCTTGATCCGTCTCTTTCTTCTTCTTCACAATATGAGTCTACCTGAATAGCTAATCTTGGTTCATCGGACGACCCAACTTCTTTTCCTGAAAACTCATAAATTTTAATTAATAAATAGAATAGATATACTTTGAAAATTAAAATAAATTAAGCAATTACGTACTATTCTTCTTTTTATTGTCCCCTGGCTGACCGCACCTCCAGTGTGCAATGATCCTCCCTTCTCAGATGCGCAAGCTTTCTTTCCCTTTTCGCTCTACTGTAAGAACTCTGCAGTAAGCCATTGCCTTTGCAAATCATCCCTTAGAATCAATTCTCATTGACGAAAGTCCTAACTTAGAAACTAATCTCTTTGCCTTATAGAAATCACCATGTAATTCGATTTCCTTGTCAACTAGTTCACGCATAAGGTCAATGAAAGAATCCATGGCTGCTTGAGAAATATTCCAATCAGATTTGATACTTAGTAATCTAACTGCAACAGACAACTCAGAGTGCGGACGTCCTTCACGTAGTGGACGACTAGCTTCCTCTAACTGTTCATAAAAATGTCTTGCTTCATCATTAGGAGTTTGTTCAACATTTTCGTTGGGCTCACCCCCAAAGTGCATTCCAAAAGCATTCGCAACCATATCATGAATTCTGGAATCACTATTTCTATTCTCCCTCGACCTACTACTTTCACCAACAACCATGTTATGAAATATCCCATGGCTACCATCCATCTCTCCATGATTAGTCCACACAAAGTAATTCGCTATAAACCCCACCATATAAAGATGAACCTTAACTTCCTCCGGTTTTCCAAACTTCATACAGTCGCACTTAACACAAGGGCACCTAATTACTCCTTCTTTTATGTATGGCGGAAGTGACATTGCATGTCTAATAAAGTCCTCAACCCCTTCTACAAAATCCTCCCGCAATCCCCGCCGATTAGGATAATTCCTATTGTACATCCAAGAACGATGTTCCATCTATTTAAATAAAGCAAGAACAAATTAAATTAGTTAATTCATAGCCTAATCTTTTTTTAGTTAACTAAAAGTCCAATTCATATCCTATTATTGTTGCTTCATAAAATGAAATTTAACCCCATATATAAATTAGTCTACCTAAATAGTTAATTTATTTGAACCCTAAAAGTATTAATAAGAACCCTAAAAATTGCAAATAATATATAACATGGAGAAATTGAACCCTAACATGGAGAAATTGAACCCTAACATGGAGAAATTAAACCATAACATGGAATTAACTTTGAACTAAACATAGTTGAACAAATAATATATAACTTTGAACCCTAATATATTGGAATTGAACCCTAATATATTGGAGTTAAACCCCTAAAATCACTGTTTTTCGGAAAAATAAAAGAAAGGAGAGAGAAACTAACCTTGGGAGTGGAGGTCGCCGGAATTTGCTACTGCCGTCAGGGGTCGCCGGTGGCGGGGGCGTCGCTGCTGCTGGAAGTCGGAGGGGGAAGGGGTTTTGAGTGTTAGAGGAGAAAGATTTTAATTTGGGGAATAATTTTGAAAGAATGGACCTGAAACCCGTTTTGGCTCCTGTTAAAAAAAATAGCGACCAAACTTGGTCGCTATTTTGGTAGCCAAATTATTTTTGACTGTTTGACCAAAATAGCGACCAACGTTGGTCGCTATTTTTGACCGTTTGACCAAAATTTGGTCGCCATTTTTGACCGTTTGACCAAAATGGCGACCAACTTTGGTCGCTATATTTGAAAATAAATAAATAAAATAATTATTTTCCTCTTTTATATATATATATAAGCTATATTCGATACGGTATTACCTAATACATTTATACTTAGTGCATAGTATTGCGTAAGTACATATATTATATATATAAGCTATATTCGATACAGTATTACCTAATACACTTATACTTAGTGCATAGTATAGCGTAAATACATATATTATATATATATAAGCTGTATTCGATATAGTATTACCTAATACACTTATACTTAGTGCATAGTATAGCGTACATATATTATATATATATATAAGTTGTATTCGATACAGTATTACCTAATACACTTATACTTAGTGCATAGTATAGCGTAAGTACATATATTATATATATAAGCTATATTCGATACAGTATTACCTAATACACTTATACTTAGTGCATAGTATAGCGTAAGTACATATATTATATATATATAAGCTATATTCGATACAATATTACCTAATACACTTATACTTAGTGCATAGTATATAGCGTAAGTATATATATATAAGCTATATTCGATACAGTATTACCTAATACACTTATACTTAGTGCATAGTATAGCGTAAGTACATATTATATATATATATAAGCTATATTCGATACAGTATTACCTAATACACTTATACTTAGTGCATAGTATAGCGTAAGTACATATTATATATATATATATATATATATATATATATATATATATATATATATAAGCTATATTCGATACAGTATTACCTAATATACTTATACTTAGTGCATAGTATAGCGTAAGTACATATATTATATATATATATATATAAGCTATATTCGATACAGTATTACCTAATACACTTATACTTAGTGCATAGTATAGCGTAAGTACATATATTATATATATATATAAGCTATATTCGATACAGTATTACCTAATACACTTATACTTAGTGCATAGTATAGCGTAAGTACATATATTATATATATATAAGCTATATTCGATACAGTATTACCTAATACACTTATACTTAGTGCATAGTATAGCGTAAGTACATATATTATATATATATAAGCTATATTCGATACAGTATTACCTAATACACTTATACTTAGTGCATAGTATAGCGTAAGTACATATATTATATATATATAAGCTATATTCGATACAGTATTACCTAATACACTTATACTTAGTGCATAGTATAGCGTAAGTACATATATTATATATATAAGCTATATTCGATACAGTATTACCTAATACACTTATACTTAGTGCATAGTATATAGCGTAAGTATATATATATTATATATATAGACACACACGCCCGCTTCGTAGTACTATTCATCCCTTGTATTACAAAAGTGTTAACGACTTACATTTATATTATTTACATAGTAAATACAAAAGTGATTTTTAATTTTGACCATATAGAGACCAACTTTGGTCGCTAACTGTAAATGAATTTAATTTAGCGACCAAAGTTGGTCACTAACAGTACATGAATTTAATTTAGCGACCAAATTTGGTCACTAAATTTTAATCAGATTTATTTATATTTTATATAATATTTAAATTAATAATAAAAATTGTTAAACGTTAGAACTGGGTCCCACATTGGCGACCAACGTTGGTCTCTATTTCATTAAGCGACCAACTTTGGTCGCTAGCTTTTGAATTATATTTATTTATATTTTTTTTAAATAAATATATATTTATTAAAATATTATAACTGGGTCCCATGTTAGCGACCAATGTTGGTCGCTATCAACTTATCCTTCAATTAGCGACCAACGTTGGTCGCAAGTTTTAAATTATATATATTTATATTTTATAAGTTTTATAAAATAATAATAAAATTATTAACAAATTTAATGTGGGTCCCACTTTAGCGACCAATATTGGTCGCTAATCTCAGTATATATTTGACCAAGCAAGTCTGACCAGTCCAGTCAACAATTTGACTAAATTTGCGGCCAAATAGCGACCAACTTTGGTCGCTAAAGTATTTCAAATATTTTTTTTTATTATTTTCGGCAGTTTGGCGACCAACTTTGGTCGCTTTTCTTGACAGACCAAATTTTGTCGCTAATTTTTGGTCGCTTTTTACAAGAATTCTAGTAGTGCATCAATGTTGGGTCAAAATTACGTCAAGTTTAGCGAATGAAAATGAATGAGCGAAGGCTAAGGTAGAAACCAAGCACGGTCCAGTGGCGAGGAGTCCCCTAGAGAGAGAGACTGGCGCCAAGGTCGAGTAGAAAACAAACAACAACAACGGTTGGAATGTTCTTAGGATTATGAATAGTAATATTCCCCCAATTGTACTTTTTAGGGTTTTCTAAGAATATCCTTTATAAATAAGAGGAGAGAGGAAACAAAAAGCTCCGGGACCTTTTATGAAAGAACATCTTGTAAAGAGTTGACTATCAAGAATATACAAAAAGCTTGTCTTGTCTCCTCTGTTTGATTCCATTACGAAATATTCCTCTTTATTTACAAGATCCAAGAACACTTTATTCACTTCCACTATCTGTTGTCACACGTTGTAGTTAGAAGAAGGAATCATCCATCTCATCCAATATTCGGTGATAAATTTCTTCTTATTACATTTAATGCTATTTGTCACATTTATTGCATGTTTTCATTCTTATATTTATTAACAGTCATTGAGCATTAACTTGGCATTCGTTGACTTAAACACGGTCCCATATCGTTCAAGTTGTTGAACTTCAGATCTGGAATTTATTACTTTTAACTTGGATACACCCTTTGTCTATTTAATAAATTGGTTTAACAAAAAAGTCTTAAAACCTATTTGGTCAAACAATTTGTTAAAACCTATTTGGTCAAACAATTTGGCACAATCTGTAGGGAGGTCTTAGTTAAAAAGTTTAGTTTCTTCTAAGATAAAAAAAAGCAACAACAACAAAACCCCACTTTTCTTGTTTGCACAAGCTAACAATAACAATAACAGAAAAAGGAGAGGAAGGACTGAAAGCAATGATGGGTGTCACTACTAACCTCCTAGATACCATCAATGAGGTGGTCAGGGAAGACGAGGAGAATGTAACGCCGAGCGCCTCACCCAAACAAATTGACTCACCTCCTCCCCATGGGAGTGTAACCGCTTCACATAAAAAGGGATCCTCCATGTCTAAGATGCAAGAAGCGTCGCCCGCGGTGAAAAAGTTATTGGAGGCGTGGCTGACAAGTTCCCCAAGTAGCATACTCGACAAACCCGCTCAAGGGGAGAGTAGGAACACCACACAATTGACACCCCAATAGCCATCGACGAGCAACATGCTACTCCTCTAACAGGTAACACTCACACCGTTGTTGATGCAGGTAACGACACCCTTGTAGCTGTTCTGAAGAAAATGAAAGAAATGGAGAATGAGAATAAAGCGCTCCGCGACCAAATGAGCGAGCACCAAGAAATGGTTGATAAAATTAGGCGCCCCGAAACTCTTGCCAAAACGAGATGCCGTCTGGTTCGTGGAACAACCATACAGTGAGGAGGCAGCCTCACATACTATACCCAAAACTTTTAAAATGCCACCATATTTGAAAATATACGATGGCACAACGGACCCTGAAGACCATATCATTTATTACGTCAGAACGGTAAAATGCAATGACCTCTCGAAAGACCAGGTACCGTCGGTGCTGCTAAAGAAGTTCGGTAAAACCCTAATAGGGGGAGCCTTAACATGGTACTCACAATTATCAACACGTTCCATAATGACGTTCGGAAAAATGGCGGACAAGTTCGTCACCGCCTATATCGGGTCCAAGAAAGTAGAAGACAGAGTGAATGACATATTCGCAGTCAAACAATCGCCTGGAGAAGGACTCAAGGACTTCCTCGCCCGGTTCAACAGAGTAAGAACGAGCCTGCCAAACGTATCAGAAGGGATGGCGGTAGCGGCCTTTCAAAACAGGTTAAACAGGAACAGGTCGAGGGCGACTAGAAAATTATTAAGCAGACTCATAAAATACCCTCCCACTACTTGGGAAGAAATTCACAACGCTTATTGTGTCGTCCAACCCAATGGCTAACGACAATCCAAATGGAATCAAGGAAAGATCGTCGGAATGACAGTCGAAGAGATCATGCAGGTCCACGCCTCAATCTGGAAAGGTACCAACCGTACATCTGAGCGACCATCCCACTGCCTCCCCACCAAGCCAAAGGGGCGTCCCGGCCACAAATAGGAACTCACCGAAATGAAGAGGTATGCCTTCACTTTTATCTGCTCATAATTTTTGTGTGTCTCCTTCAGAAATAGTTTACGCCCTATAGAAGCTCGGTCCAAAAGTGAAATGGCCACAAAAGATGATGTTGGACCCAAGTTCCAGAAAGTCGAATGCCCTCTATGAGTTCCATTAGGAACGAGGCCATAAGACCGAGGATTGCATAGCCCTACGACAAGAAGCAGTGAACATGCTCCACCAAGGACATTTAAAGAAGTTGATGAGCGATCAAGGGAGAGCCAATTTTGCCGTGGACGAGAACCACATCAAGGCCCCCCAAAGCCACCCTTCCCCGCATGCACCATCCTAATGATCATCGGCGGAGGCGACGAAGCAACAATCAACCATGTGAAGTTCACCACCACACACAAATTGAAGCGGTCGATCACCCATGAACGGTATGATGACCTCGAAGACAATATCATCTTCGATAAGTCAGATACCCAAGGTTTGACCTTTCCTCATTTCGACGCTCTTGTCATTATTTCCGAATTTCAGATACCAATGTAAAAAGAATTAAGGTAGACGACGGGAGCTGTAGACATGTGATTTTTGACCCTCCCCAAGATTTTTCATTTTTTAAGCACGTAAATATTTAATTTAGGCCTAATATAGCTATTTCAGCTAATTTTGACTCTTTTACTTTATTTCGTCACAAAAAATAAAAATTACAAAAAAAATATTTTAGTTTACGTATCTTTCGTAAATTTAAATAAAAAATATACAAAAATAGTACTTTATCTTTATTTTTATATAATCTTGAAAACACAAAAAATAGTTTTATGTTTTATAGTTTAGTTCAATTAATTAAAATTAGTTTTATATTTTTATATTATAATTGTACATAATTTTAGAAGGAGGAATTAGTTTTAGGTTGATTTATCCCGTCTTTATAAATCTTATAGTCTATTTCTCTAGTCTTTGGGACAATTCCCTAACTCATAATTCCTAGGACCATACCCCTAACCTAATCCCTACCCCTATATAATGGTATAACACCTAAAATAAAGGTAGACCAAAAATATAGGATCGGCGAGCTTTCGTCCTCTCCAAAAAGATCAAAAGAAAAACCACAAAAATATCAGTGACCATTGTTTTCATCAACCGAACGTTACTCCCAAGCTTCAGCCATTTTCCAATTAAAGATGCTCTATTGGGATACAAAGAACAAATGAATGTGAAAAATAAAAGCCTGAAATTGACAACAGTGTGCCAAGCTCCAGCAAATACATTTAAGCCACACTAATTCCACTCTCTACTGTTCGTTAAAATAGTGATCCTTAAGCCTAATTGACCTTGGGTATGATTGGACCAACGACTGCAATTTCAACAATATCCAAACCCAGTTGAGTAGGTCCAAGGTCCCGGCGAAATTTTGAAGTAAAGGTTTTGTACGGTTTTCGGTTATGAGAATTCAAGGTTGTTGCCTCGTATCGGCTTCCGATTTTGTTTATATTTAGAAGGATAAATTTCTTTTGCTACATTACAGGTTCGTGTATCGATCTATTTTGTTCCTCCATGCTCTTGTTAGTTTGTTAAATGGTGTGAAGTGCTTTAGCTCATGAAATGCCTCTAATGTTGTTTGTTTGCTTCTGTTATATATGAATCCATGAAGGTCCTTTTCCTCTTTTTTAATTATTCTATTACTGAGTATGCCTTTGATGGTATCTCTTCATTGATTACTGTGTCGTCTCTTTCTTTAGTTTACTTGTAGATATTTTCTTGTATTGATCCTTTATTGTATCATATGGAATTAAGCTAACTAATTTTTTTGAAATGGATTAGTTTTGGAATGGGCAATAATAGTATAATGTAGAGTGGCCGTGATTAGCTAGCTCATTTGGATTGTATGGTCACTAACTCTAACCAGTTTAATTTGAGGCACCGAATCAATTTATGTCGTGTTAGTAAGTCTTCAATAATATCTTGTCCATAATCCATGGCCCTCGCAAAGTTGAAAGAGCGGAGTTGCTTTAGGCGCGTTATTTTAATAATTTACCTTCCTAAACTCGGGTGCGCATTTATGTGACCCAAATCCAAATCTCAACAACGTTAGATAAAATGTGTCGTGGACCGCGGGTGCATTTATGTGACATGGTTCAAGACATGTTTTAGATGACGTTGAATTTTTCCTAAAATTAATTAAATAAAGTGGTTAAGATAAAATTGCACCATAGGCTAAACATGTACTAAAATCAGATAATAGGCCAATTATGACAGTTTAGCGACCGTGCTAAAACTACGGAACTTGGGAATGCCTAACACCTTCTCTCGGGTTAACAGAATTCCTTACCCGGATTTCTGTGTTCACGGACTATAAAACAGAGTCAATCTTTCCTCGATTCGGGATTTGAATCGGTGACTTGGGACACCATAAATTATCCCAAGTGGCGACTCTGAATTCTAATGATTAATCCCTTTTCGATTGTCACTTAAATTGGAAAAAACTCCTTTATACTCCCTTTCGGGGGGGTGTAGGTAAAAAGGAGGTGTGACAGCTCTGACGACTCTGCTGGGGAACGAACCCAGAATCTCTGGTTCAGGGTTCAGAATTCGAGCTTAGATGAATTGTTATATTTGGTTTTATCTGTTATCTGATTTTATTACATGTTTGGGCCTAATGTGCTAAATGTTGCTTTTACCGCTTTGATATTATTTGAATTGTATATAAATTGTTACGAAACCCTTCTCTTCTCATCTTCGGGGATGTGCACGCTGGTCGTGACTCCCTATTATGTTAGTGTCATACCTTGAAATAAGAAAGAGGCTCGGACAAGTTACAAAGCGGGATGACCTTTTTGTTCCCGGTACGTAGCCCCCTCATCGGCTCGAGTTGTCCGCTCGGGTACACAAGTCTAGAACAATATACCCAGATTTTGAACCTAGAATAACTCAGTCTCATGCCGGATCCCTAGTAGGAATGTTTGTTTGCATCATGTGCATTTAACTTTGGAGACTCAACACAGGGGTTGGGTCTGTCTAGGACAGATGTACCCGAAATTAAAAGACCATCCTAATGCATCTTACGTGCTACTTGCGTATCTGTCTGTTTCGGCTTGCATGTTGATTGGCTTCTAGAATAGGGAAAGAAAATAAAAAAAAAAAAAAAAAGAAAATCAAAAAAAAAGGGAGAAAGAAGAAAAAAAAGTTAGAGGTAGGTATTTAGAAAATTCTGAAAATCTGCCAAAATTCTGAAAAATAAAAGTCATTTCAAAATGAGCCAAAATTCTCAAGTTTCATGTTTTCCTGATCCGTCAAAACGGGCGAACTACGCGGGTTTGATTCTCACCGGATGTGAGATACATAGGCAAACCTCATCGGTTCCGGCCCATAATTTTCAAAAAATCCAAAAAATATTTTCCTTTACTTACTCTCTAGAAAAGTCTTTTTTTTAGACCCCAATTTTCAAAAAATTCAAAAATATTTTCCATTACTTGCTTCTTCAGAAAACCTTTCTTTTAGACCCTAATTGTTTTTTTTAAAAAGAATATATACAAAATTATTTTCTTTTAATATCTTCCAAAAATCCAAAAATATTTTCATTCTTATTTCAAAATTGAAAAGAAAATTCAAAATTCAAAATTCAAAAATATTTTCTTTTTTTAGAAGCATTTCTTTCATAAATTCAAAATAAAATTCCAAAAATATTTTCTTTCTTCTTTAGAAGTTTTTCTTTCAAAATTCCAGAAAAAAATTCAAAAAAAAATCTTTCTTCTTTAGAAGTCTTTCTTTGCAAAAATGCTGAAGAAAAATCAAAATCCAAAAATATTCCCTTTCTTCTTTATAAGTCTTTCTTTCAAAAAAATAAAAAATAAAATTCAAAAAAAAAGTTAGTTTATTTACTTTATTCATGATCTTCCCGAACTACGCAAGATTTGATTCATGTTCCCACATGATACGTAGGCAACCCACATCAGGTTCTATCACCATTAAAAAGAAATGAAAAAAATGAAAAAATATTGATAATAATAAGGACCGACTGAGTCCATTCTAACATGTTTTGTTTTGAATTGTGAATAAAGTTGAGGTGGTCGGTTTGTGGTAAGCTAGAAACACAAGATCTAAGGAAAAATGATAACTGGTATCGAAGATGTTACAAGTGCTCAAGAGACTCAGGGTGAGAGGGTTTAACAAGAGTCTACTGTGTTTGAGAAAAATAGAATATTGAAACAGCAAATGACCGAAATGTGTCAAGCATGGGTCAGTGGTCAAGGACAGCCTCGTCATGAGTCACAATTTGCTACACAACAAGAGTAGTACCACTCTTCTGAGTACCACTCGAACTCGTTTGATCTTCCTGCAAACACTGAGAAGCCTGCCCAAAAGATGGTACAGGAAGAAATGACCCAAAGAGTGAAAAGCTTAGAACAACGGTTGAAAAACATGCAAGGGTTGGCAGGTCAAAAGAGTGTTTTCTTCAAAGATCTATGCATGTTCCCCGATGTCCACTTGCCGCCTGGTTTCAAGACTCCCAAATTTGAAAAGTATGATGGACATGGAGACTCCATAGCCCACCTGAAAAGGTATTGCAATCAACTAAGAGGTGCGGGAAGAAACGAAGAATTGCTGATGGCTTATTTGGGGAAAGCCTTACGGGAGTAGCATCCGAATGGTTTTTGGATCAAGACATATCTCGCTGGTACGTCTGGAATGACATGGCACAAGCCTTTGTCAAACAGTTCCAATACAGCATCGACATTGCCCCAGACCGCATTTCCCTTTCAAACTTGAAGAAGAAACCAAGTGAAAGTTTCAGGGAATATGCCATTAAATGGAGAGAGCAAGCAGCTCGAGTTAAGCCACCCATGGATGACCACGAGCTAATAACTGTCTTCCTTCAAGCGCAAGAGCCAGATTACTTTCAAAACATGATGTCCGCAGTTGGCAAATCCTTCTCGGAAGCAATCAAAATGGGAGAAATGGTAGAGAATGGTCTAAAGACAGGCAAAATTATAAGTCAAGCAGTTTTTAAAGCTGCAACTCAGGCTGTCCGGGTTGAGTCCGATAATTTTAGCGACACAAATGAGAAGGTTGAAGAAATCATGATGACATCAGGGTCGAGAAGAGGTCCTAGGAGAACATCTCAAAGGTATGAGCAGCCTCCTCAAGTTTTCCATGACTCCCCTGAGCAGTATTATCCACCTCAGAACCCTCAATACTCTGTCTCTCCACCTCAGTATGTTGTCCAGCCACCAAAACACCCCAGAAGGCGAGCACGAGCATCACGAAATCTCCAACAACCTCCACAAAATTTTCAGGCGACCTATAACCCACATCCAAGCCAGAGGTATAAAGGGGAACAAAGGTTGAAAGATAATTTTACACCAATAGGAGAGTCCTATGCAAGCTTATTTGAGAAGTTAAAGCATTATGACATGATTGCACCTATTCCTCCAAATCATGTGGACCCACGTACGAGAAGCTTTGACCCTTCTAAAAGGTGTGAATACCATTCCAATGCCCAGGGGTACAATGTGGAAAGCTGTCGGGATTTGAAAAGAGAAATAGAAATGATGATCTAGGATAACCTGATTGTGATCCAAGGCAGTGACATCTAGAATATCGCGCAGAATCCTTTACCTGCATATCATGATGCACACTTTGTGGGGATGATGCCTGGTGACATGGAGTATGATAATCCTCTCGGGAACTTGCTAACTGAAGTTAATGATGTTGAAATTGAGAAGGCTCTGCTGATTCTGATGAGCAAATTTGTGGCTAAATGCCAAGCCTAGCAATTGAAAAGTCATTCCCTCCTCACTAGGAAGGAATCTTGGTAGCTTGTTTTGATATTTTTTCTATTATCTGGGTTATTTCAGGGTTGTGATCCAGATTTTATTTGTTTTATCGAGTCAAACCCTTATATCCCTCCATTCTATTTGTGTGAGTCTTGTCTGTCTGTTCTGTTGCTATTTTCATTATTCAGGTTATTTTAGGGTTGTAACTCGTATTTTAGGTTGCTTGTTTAGTTGTAAAACCCTTTCATCCTTTACTCAATAAAATACAGTTTGTCCTTTTGTGTCATTCTGTTCCTAGTTCTTTTCTCGCTAGTTCTAATGACATGACATACATGCAAAAAATTTGGCCAGATCTTAGGAACTGATTTAATCTGGAATTCGATAACTAAAAAAATACTTTTGAGGATGAATAAAGAGTTGGAATACTTTGGAACTAAGGTCGAGTAAAATTCACCTTCAAATCATTGTGAAGATCGGGCTTGAGGATGCTTAATCAATTGATGTTTGTTGGAAAGTTTGTCTCTAAGGGATGAAAAAATGTCTTGTGACCACAGCACATCAAGAAGACAGACATGTTCGTCATTGCTGTGATCGCAAAAAGATACCATGTTTGATGTTCTTGAGGTTGGGAGACCCTTTTTCTGCTACCCAAACACTTTATATTCTTTGCTACCCCTTTTGAGCCTGTGTTATTTTTCTTTGACTACCCTCTTTTGGAATCAAGTTTAGAGTAAAAAAAAAAAAAAAACAAATTCATGTCCCAAGAGTACAAACTGGGGCAATTCTTAGAAAGTTCAGGAAAAAAAAAGAATTGTCAAAGGTCCATGCCCTCAAAAATTGAAGCTGGGCAAACAATAAAAAGAAAAAAAGAAAAGAAAAAAAAGAGGAAAAAAAAAAGAAAAAAAGAAAAGAGAAACAAAAAGAAAGATGAAAAATAGTTTAGGTTAGATGTTTGAACTACGTTCGACCTGATTCCTTAAAAAATAAGGATACGTAGGCAGCCTCACGGTTCAGTCCAACCAAATAAGAATTAAAAAAAAAAGAAACAAAAAATTCCAAAAATCCCCGGTATCTGAAACTGGGGCAGAGTTTTTATTTAACTTTTGAAAGAGTCGGTTCCGAGAGTTGTAAGTCCACAACCCCCTTTATTTTAAGTTTATTTTGAGCCTTCATGACGTCCTTTCTTTCCAACCCTATCCAAAATCCTTCCAAATAAAGACCTCCCGATATGCCTTCAAGAATGCCAAGAGAAGCATGCAATGAACAACAGTTGTCACATGACGTAGAACACCGTCGAGTTTCTCACAAAAAGGGAAAGAAAAAGAAAAGAAAAATGAGAGAGTCTTATTAGTGAAAACCCTCACGGGCACTATAAGACGACGGTAAGCATAGATGAATAAATGAGAGAGACTTGTTTGTGAAAACCCCTCGGGCACTACTTGTCGAATGTGAGTCGTGAAGCTGATGAGAAGAACTGGCATAAACAAGCCCGACTTGAAAGGTCATAAGAATGGTAAAAGGGAAGATTGGATTAGTTTGGTATATCGGTCGTTAAGTCCAAAATGCATGTCATGATCATTAAGGCTAGTTATTGAAAAAGAAAAAACGAAAAAAAAAGAAAAAAGAATTCTTCCTCTTGTCCTTCCGACAGGGACATTTATTGTTAATACTTCTTTCTTTGCATCATTGTGTCCTTTACTCCGAGTCGGTTCTTGTCAAAACAAGCAAGAAAAGATTTCAAAATCTGCTACTAACTTTTCAATTGCATAAAGCAAATTTGGCCAGCACTAAGTTGTTTCTATCAATATACCTTGAGGATTCATACAAAGGCTTCCCAAAAAAGACTCTTCTCAGCCTACTTGGCGCAAGAAAGATAATTGGTGATTCTCTTTGACAGACAAATTGCTCAAAAGCAGAAAGCCATTCAAGATATCGGAAAGGGTCACCTAGGCAAAGATCTCCAGTTGAGATAAGGCTGATGAGCCTCAAGTACAAATGATACTAGGTGTGAAACAATTAGGTTTGATGCAGAGCAAAAGTCTCTTGAAGCTGACTCAAGCTGATTGAGCAGAAGCCAAGCTGCCCAAGACTCAAGGCCACAAACCGACCACCATTTTCAAAACTGACGAATTTTCCTTTGTATGAAACAGGAACAAAGCGGTGCAAGGAAAATGATTTAAAAAGAGAAAAAAAAGAAAAAGAAGAAAAGCAAAAAAAAGAGAAGAAAAAGGAAAGACGAGAGGAGCCGACAAAGGGAAGTTTCTCAAATCTTTGCCTTTATTTGTCTTGCTATTGTGCATAAAATCTTGCCATTGATCTTCACATTTTTCCTCCTAGGATAAAAGTCCTAGTCTGATGGATTTTCCTCCCAATATAAATCTTAGTCTGATGAATTTTTCTCCTAAGATAGAAAACCTAGTCTGATGAACTTTCTCCTAGGATCAAAATCTTAGTCTGATGAATTTTTCTCATAAGATAGAAGACCTAGTCTAATGAACTTTCTCCTAGGATAGAAATCTTAGTGTGATGAATCTTTCTCCTAAGATACCAAAAAAAAAATTGACTTAGTCTGATGAATTTTCTCATTGGATCAAAATCTTAGTCTGATGAACCTTTCTCCTAAGATAGAAAACCTAGTCTAATGAACTCTCTCCTAGGATAAACATCTTAGTCTGATGAATATTTCTCCTAAGATACAAAAAATAAATGTCTTAGTGTGATGAACCTTTCTCCTATGATAGAAAACCTAGTCTGATGAACTTTCTCCTAGGATAAAAATCTTAGTCTGATGAATCATTCTCCTAAGATACCAAAAAAAAAAGACCTAGTCTGATGAATTTCCTTCTAGGATAAAAATCTTAGTCTAATGAATATTTCTCATAAGATAGAAGACCTAGTCTGATGAACTTTCTCCTAGGATAGAAATCTTAGTCCGATGAACCTTTCTCCTAAGATACCAAAAAAGAAGTAGAAAAGAGACCTAGTCTGATGAACTTTCTCCTAGGATCAAAATCTTAGTCTGATGAATCTTTCTCCTAAGATAGAAAACCTAGTCCGATGAATTTTCTCCTAGGATAATAATTTTAAAAAAAAGGAAGTCTGAATTTGAAAAAAAGAAAAAGAAAAGGGGGAGTTATTTTTTTAGTTTTTTTATGATTATCAATGCTTAGTTTTCCTGAAATCAGGGGGGCCCGCCTGGAGAATAGGGTCAGTTTTTACTTTAGGCAAGCTTAGTTTATAGTTTTCCGCAAGCTCAATCACGTTTAGGAGACGCACATCCTAGTCGAGTCATTAATTTTACTCTCATCATTGCATCCTTCATTAGCAACACAGGTGATTTATAGTTTTGTTAACACTCACAGATGTTCCCAATATCAAACTGGGGCAGGAAAATTTCTTTTGTTTTGTTTGTTTTGTTGTAATCAGGCGTCCACCTAGAGAACAAGGAAATACAACTCATGTTTCAAGGGAAAGCAGTTTCGAAGGAAGACAACTCCAGTTTCAAGGGAAAACAGTTTCGAAGGAAAACAATTTGAGTTTTAAGGGAAAGCAGTTCAAGTCTCAAAGGAAAACAATTCAAGTTAGAAGTAGCAGAAGCTCGCGGCAAGAAGGCGAGTCAACAGATGAGATGATCAATGGAAGTAATCTCAGTCCAGAATAAATATAAAAAAAACAAAAAAATAAATAATAAGAAAAGAAAAAGGGAAAAAAGGGAGTGAAACCTAAATGCAGAAGCTGAAACAAGAGGCGGATTGCTCAAGACATGACTGAGGTCACAAGCACTGCATGTCCGGTCTTGATCCAAAAATCTAAAGAAGAACGAGCGAGCACCTGCAGCTAACAAGCGCTGAAGTTCAAATCTAAAGTCTGCACGAAGAACCATTCAAGACTCAAGATCAAGCTTTAGAAGACTCATAGATAGGAATCTTGTAACTCGTAGTTGACAGGCTTAGCTAGTCTTTTTCATGTTTTGATTTTTGATGTAATAATCGGACCGTGGACCGGAACCTCAGCGGAACGGCACCTCGACTGGCTCTCCACCTCGGCATACTCCATCATCTCACTCACCTCTGAACTACATGTGGTCTGATTCCTTTATAGCTAATGATATGAAGGCAGCTCAGATACCAGGGCTCGGTCACATTCCCTTTTTCTCTTAGTTTTAGTCTCTCCAAATAAGGGTCGGGTCAAAAAAACTGTCTAGTCGTTCTTTATCTGAAAACTCTTCGCGTTCCAGTCAAAGAGGGACAGCTGTAGACATGTGATTTTTGACCCTCCCCAAGATTTTTCATTTTTAAGCACGTAAATATTTAATTTAGACCTAATATAGCTATTTCAGCTAATTTTGACTCTTTTACTTTATTTTGTCACAAAAAAATGAAAATTACAAAAAAATATTTTAGTATACGTATCTTCGTAAATTTAAATAAAAAAATATACAAAAATAGTACCTTATATTTATTTCTATATAATCTTGTAAACAAAAGAAATAGTTTTATGTTTTATAGTTTAGTTCAATTAATTAAAATTAGTTTTATATTTTTATATTATAATTGTACATAATTTTAGAAGAAGGAATTTGTTTTAGGTTGGTTTATCCCGTCTTTATAAATCTTGTAGTTCATTTCTCTAGTCTTTGGTCCAACTCCCTAGCTCATAATTCCTAGGACCATACCCCTAACCTAATTCCTACCCCTATATAATAGTATAACACCTAAAATAAAGGTAGACCAAAAATATAGGATTGGCCGCTTTCGTCCTCTCCAAAAAGATCAAAAGAAAAACCACAAAAAATCAGTGACCATTGTTTTCATCAACCGAACGTTACTCCCAAGCTTCAGCCATTTTCCAAATAAAGATGCTTTATTGGTATACAAAGAACAAATGAATGTGAAAAATAAAAACCTGAAATTGACAACAGTGTGCCAAGCTCCAACAAATACATTTAAGCCACACCAATTCCACTCTCTACTGTTCGTTAAGTACAGTGATCCTTAAGCCTAATTGACCTTGGGTATGATTGGACCAATGAATGCAATTTCAACAATATCCAAACCCAGTTGAGTAGGTCCAAGGTCCTGGCGAAATTTTGAAGTAAAGGTTTTGTACGGTTTTCGGTTATGAGAATTCAAGGTTGCTGCCTCGTATCGGCTTCCGGTTTTGTTTGTATTTAGAAGGATAAATTTCTTTTGCTACATTACAGGTTCGTATCGATCTATTTTGTTCCTCCATGCTCTTGTTAGTTTGTTAAATGGTGTGAAGTGCTTTAGCTCATGAAATGCCTCTAATGTTGTTTGTTTGCTTCTGTTATATATGAATCCATGTAGGTCCTTTTCCTCTTTTTTAATTATTCTATTACTGAGTATGCCTTTGATGGTATCTCTTCATTGATTACTGTGCCGTCTCTTTCTTTAGTTTGCTTGTAGGTATTTTCTTGTATTGATCCTTTATTGTATCATATGGAATTAAGCTCACTAATTTTTCTGAAATGGATTAGTTTTGGAATGGGCAATAATAGTATAATGTAGAGTGGCCGTGATTAGCTAGCTCATTTGGATCGTATGGTCACTAACTCTAACCAGTTTAATTTGAGGCACCGAATCAATTTATGTCGTGTTAGTAAGTCTTCAATAATATCTTGTCCATAATCCATGGCCCTCGCAAAGTTGAAAGCGCAGAGTTGCTTTAGGCGTGTTATTTTAATAATTTACCTTCCTAAACTCGAGTGCGCATTTATGTGACCCAAATCCAAATCTCAACAACGTTAGATAAAATGTGTCGTGGACCGCCGGTGCATTTATGTGACGTGGTTCAAGACATGTTTTAGATGACGCTGACTTTTTCCTAAAATTAATTAAATAAAGTGGTTAGGATAAAATTGCACCATAGGCTAAACATGTACTAAAATCAGATAATAGGCCAATTACGATAGTTGAGCGACCATACTAAAACCACGGAACTCGGGAATGCCTAAACCTTCTCCCGGGTTAACAGAATTCCTTACCCGGATTTCTGTGTTCGCGGACTGTAAAACAGAGTCAATATTTTCTTCGATTCGGGATTTGAACCGGTGACTTGGGACACCATAAAATTATCCCAAGTGGCGACTCTGAAGTTAATAAATAAATAATCTCGTTTCGATTGTCACTTTAATCGGAAAAACTCCCTCATATACCCTTCTCGGGGGGTGTAGGTAAAAAAGGAGGTGTGACAGGAGCAGCGCGTATATTATCCACCCCAGAGTTCTCACACAAATGAGACTCGAGGATAAGATAGTACCACGCTGCATAACACTAACAAGTTTTAACAATGCAGTTGAACGACCCTCCGGAGAGATAACATTGCCCGTTCTGGCTGGGGGCGTCACCCTAGAAATAACATTCCATGTCATGAACCAAGACACAACCTACAACGCCATTATAAGGCGACCTTGGATACACGCCATGAGGGCCATCTCGTCCAGTTTATATCAGGTCATCAAATTCCCTACACCATGGGGAATAATCAGCATCCCCGGTGAACAGTGCACAACTCAAGAATGCTATCGCATCGCCCAAGATTGCACATACACTCAACAGTTAAGAGATGAGGGCTCAGGAGCGTAGCAATTACCGAAGTCGGGGGCCAAGTTCGATGAACAAACAAATGTCATCAGAGACCCCGACGTCGTGGAAGCCACTGGATCAACAGTAGAAGACCTCGATCCTGTCGAGCTGGAAGAAAGCAACCATAACAAAAAAGCCTACATCGGCCACAAACTCACAAAACGAGGTAAATTCCATAAATTTTTAACTGACAATGCCGATCTATTTGCTTTCTCCCATATAGATATGCTAGGTATCCTAAGAGATATTGCAACACACAAGCTGAATGTCGATTCACTCTGCCCGCCGGTACGACAAATCAGAAGAAAGTTTAATGCTGTAATCAACGAGACCATTCGCGAAGAGGTAGAAAAATTGCTTGCCAACGGTTCCATTAAAGATTCAAATTACCCCAATGGGTCGCTAACATGGTCATGGTGAAAAAGAAAAATGGGGAATGGTGCATGCACGTAGACTTCACGGACCTAAACAAGGCCTGCCCAAAAGACTCTTTCTCGTTGCCTCACATTGATCAGCTCATTGACGCAATAGCAGGGCACGAGTTATTAAGCTTCTTGGATGCCTACTCATGTTACAACCAAATCCTCATGGAGGAGGAGGACCAAGAAAAAACCACTTTTATCACCCATCAAGGGATGTACTGCTACAGGGGCATGTCGTTCGGGTTAAAAACTGCAGGAGCGACCTATTAGAGGCTGGTCACCAAGATGTTCAAAAAGAAACTCGGTAAAACAATGGAAGTTTATATAGACGACACGTTAGTTAAATCAAAAAGAAAAGAGGACCACATCGACCACCTGAGGGAATCCTTCGACATACTTAGACGATACGGCATTAAGCTGAACTCCAAAAAGTGTGCTTTCTGCATGACCTCGGGAAAGTTCCTCGGTTTTTTGGTGTTTGAGACTAGCCAGTTAGGAGTTAGACTAAGAATGTCATTGGTCGTCTATTGATGCAGGGCTTTACCTGCTAGTTTTTACTATACCAGCCATCTATTTCGTATTTCGTATTCTGTATTTCATATCTCTTATATTGCTGTTATTTTATTATGCGTTTTTATGGTACTAATATATCGTCTCTTGTCGCCTTCTTGAGCCGAGGGTCTCCTGGAAACAGCCTCTCTACCCTTCGGGGTAGGGGTAAGTTCTGCGTACATATTACCCTCCCCAGACCCCACTTGTGGGATTATACTGGGTCGTTGTTGTTGTTTTTGTAAGAAACAAGTGCAAAAGCTGACCAACCATATAGCCGTCTTGTCGAGATTCATCTCACGATCCTCTGACAAATTCCACAAATTCTTTAACGTGCTCAAAAAGGACAACGAACTCCAGTGGAATTTCGAATGCATCAATGCCCTAAGAGAATTAAAGGCATACTTATCCTCGCCCTCATTACTCGCCAAGGCAGAACCACGCGAATGTCTCTTAATCTACCTGGCCGTATCTGACGTCATAGTAAGTGTAGTCTTGGTCCGTGAAAATAAAGGTACGCAATCTCCAATCTATTACATTAGAAAAACCCTAGTCGATGCCAAAACAAGGTATACCCACCTCAAAAAACTTGCCCTGGCATTTGTCGTAGCTTCACGGAAGCTGAAATCCTATTTTCAATGCCACCCCATCTCGATGGTCGCGACCTTCCCCCTAAGAAGCATCCTACATAAACTCGAGTTGTCGAGTAGATTGGCCAAATGGGCCATCGAATTAAGCGAGCACGATATAACATATTCACCATGAACAGCGATAAAGTCGCAAGTGCTCGCCGACTTAAGCGCCAAAATACTACCTGAGGCTGAGCAAGAAGCCATCCATACATCCCCCAAGTTACCCGACTTATGAGTCATGTACACCGATTGTTCCTCCAACGTGTTAGGATCTAGATTGGGACTCATGCTAGAGGTCCCAACAAGCAATGTTATTCACCAGTCCATATGGTATCCCGACATGACTAACAATGAGGTCGAGTATGAGGCCGTAGTTGCAAGACTGAAACTAGCTCTCAAGTATGGAGCACAGCGAGTCATCCTCCGATGTGACTCATAACTCATCGTCAACCAAGTTACAAGGACTTTCCAAATCAAAGAACAAAGGCTACAAAAATACTAGGCAAAAATTCATAAGTGACTGCCTGATTTCGACGAGTGCCAACTCGACCAAATACCCCAAGAAAAAAACATCGAAGCAGACGGCCTCGCCAAATTATCAGCGTCCACCAAGAACATAAACGGAAAAGAAAACATGGTTACCCTACTTCATTCGTTAATAGACCAAATTGAGGCATGCACTATAAACTTGACTTGGGACTGGCGCAACCGTATTATATCATATTTGCCGATGGAGTGTTCTCACCTGACAAAAAAGAAGCCAAGAAGATTCGAATGCAAGTGGTCAGATACAACATCATCAACCATGACTTGTATAAAAGAACGTTTGGCTGTCCCTTGGCGAAATGCCTAGACCAAACCAAACTAGGCACGTCCCCGAAGAAGTACAGGAAGGCCACTGTGGAGCCCATACTGGTAATCGAGCCCTCATTAGATGGCTCATACGGGCAGGCTATTACTGGCCCACCATGAAAGGAAGCTGCCGACTTCGTTAGGAAGTGTGAACAATGCCAAAAATATGCTCCAATGATCCACCAGGCGGGCGAACACCTCCACTCAGTCATATCGCCTTGGCCGTTCATCAAATGGGGGATGGACATTCTCGGACCCCTTCTAGCAGGACGAGGTAATGTATGATTTCTTTTGGTTTTAACTGACTATTCTTTAAAGTGAGTAGAAGCAGGTGCATTCGCCCAGCTACGTGAACAGGAAGTTATCACATTCATATGGAGAAAAATCATATGTCGCTTCGTCATCCCCAAAGAAATCAATTGTTACAACGGACCCCAATTCACTGGTAAAAAGACCGCCGAATTTTTCGAGAAATGGCACATCAAGCGTATACTCTCCATGCCATATCATGTTGCAGGCATAGTCAGGAGGAGTCCTCCTACAAAACAATACTAAACATTATGAAGAAGAAGCTCAAGGACACCAAGAGGTTGTGGCCGGAACTGCTACTGGAAGTGTTATGGGCATATCGCACCATGCCAAAAACAAGCACATCAGAAATGCCATATTCACTAGTCTATGGGACTGACGCAATGATACTAGTCAAAGTTGGGGAACCAAGTTTGAGATACTCCAACGAGAGCGGATCAAGTAACGATGAAAGTAGAAAGCAAGGCCTCGACAAAACAGACGAGCGAAGAGACATGGCCTACGTGAGAATGATAGCCCAAAAATAGCAAGCAGAACGATACTACAATAAAAAAGCCAAAGTCAGACTACTCAAGGTAGGGGACTACGTACTCAAAGCCAAAACACAAGCAAGCAAAGACCCACGGGAAGGCAAACCGGGAACCAACTGGGATGGACCATACAAAATCACGACAATAACAAATAAAGCGTCATTCCAACTAGAAATAATGGAGGGAAAACTATTACCAAATAATTGGAATGTCACCCACCTCAAATACTTCAACTTCTAAAGACGGACGTCCTCCAAGTCGTACTCTTTTTCCCTCACCCGAGTTTTGTCCCAATTAGGTTTTGTCAGGGAGGTTTTTAATGAGGCGACGAAGAGGGTGTCTCGGAGTTTAGGTATTAAGTTCATCGCCCCGCCTATCGACTACTTCTCTAGGCCGAGCGGTGAAGGGACTAGATAAACTGGGACTCCTCGAATATATATACGGATCGAACAGAAACATGTAATATTCTCCAATGAATAAACAGCAGCATATGACATTCTTACACAACACCAAATTTACACAATCACGCCAACACAAAGGAAATGTACATTAGATCTCACTCGAATTATTTTCTAAGTCTACATTCGACCTCTCTCGAATTAACAGACATTCGACCTTGCTCGAATTAACAGACATTTGGCCTCATTCAAATCAACCTACGTTCGACCTCGCTCAAATTAACATACATTCGACCTCATTCAAATCGATCTACATTTGACCTCAATCAAATTAACAGACATTCAACCTCGTTCGAATAGATCTACATTCGACCTCGCTCGAATCGATCTACATTCGACCTCACTCGAATTAACATACATTCTACCTCGCTCGAATTAACACACATTCTACCTCGCTCAAATGGACCTACATTCGACCTCGCACGAATTAACTCACAATCGACCTCGTTCGAATTGATCTGCATTCGACCTCATTCGAAATAATCTGCATTCAATCTCGTTTGAATTAATATACATTCGACATTTCTCAAATTGATCTATATTCGACCTCGCTCGAATTAATCTACATTCGACCTCGTTCGAATTAATCTACAATCGACCTCTTTCGAATTAGCCTACATTCGACCTCGTTCTAATAAATCTGCATTCGACCTCGCTCGAATTAATCTGCATTCGACCTCGCTCGAATTAATCTGCATTCGACCTCGCTCAAATTGATCTGTATTTGAGCTCGCTCGAATTGATCTACATTCGAGCTCGCTCGAATTGATCTACTGTCACGCCCCATACCTGGGGAGGCATTGCGGGCACCCGGTACCGTAGGGGCCGGAGCGAACCACTCTGTAACTCATTCATTCCTTTTGTAACTATCATGGGCCAACATGGCCACAATTCGTAATGTACAATTGTAAGTGGGAAAATGTAATATCAATGAACCATCGTTCATAAAAACATATATACATATGGGCCATCAAGGCCTCTGACATACTGTACAAAATAAGCCTCTATCTACAAAGCATTTAAGATTATTTGACATCAAATTGGACAGGGTACCAGCCTACCCATAAGTATGTAATAAACTCTAACATGATGACTCATAGACTCGAATGCACTCCGAATAAGGTGGAGTCTTACCGAATCCTTCACTGAATGCTGACCTCGTCTACTATGAGGGCTCGCCAAACTGATTGTCTATACCTACAGGCATGAATGCAGCGTCCCCAACAAAAGGACGTCAGTACGAATAATGTACCGAGTAAGTAAGGCGGAATTGAAACATAACAGTAAGTCATCATTACTTAAGGACATGGAAGAAACATGGAGTAAATGGCTCAACCTGAAAGTCTGGATAGCTCTGTAAATCATGAAATATTTTTAATGTCATTCATATGCATATAAATGTCATGTGATGCATAGGTCTATACGTACATAATATTATCAAGCTTCTAAGGGCATCCCATCATATCATCTCGGCCACTGTGGGCAAATCATCAATGTATACCAACTGATAAGGTGGTGATGCGTATATAACACCGTAACCTTTTTCCATATCCCATATACATATATATATATATATATATATATATATATATATATATATATATATATATATATATATATATACATATATACGTGTATATAACGTCGTCTGAGTCATGGATAAATGCACATGTAAACGAATGCAATGCATGAGAAGTGCGTTAATAAAATCTCTCAGAATATCATAAGATCATTATACCTCCAATTAATATCATGAAGTAAACTTTTATCAACTTACGTATTTTCTGAGACCCATGAACAGACGATAGAATAATAGGACACATGAGGAATCAAGAACATAGGAATCTCTAGTATTTCTATGAATATAATCATTTATGTAAGTTTTGTATTTACTAGTTTCGTTTATATCGTATGGATTATGCCAAAAAGATGGAAGGATTAGCCTTAACTTACCTGGATTAAGGAAACTCCGTATAATATTCTTGAAAAGGATTGCACTGTTTCATCCATAAGAAGCTACAAATCTGGCACCGGATCCGCCATAACTTTTGGCACAGAGCAATTGCAGTTAATAATAGCATTCCATCTCTTTACATATATAAGCTCTGTTTAATACTACGAGACCAGTCTCCCAATTTTTCGTAATGCTTCTTTCAATCACTACATACTCTCCGTGACATGAACGGGTTCCAAAGTCCAAAGAGGTCAGTGATAACCGGAGTAATCAAAATAAAGAGAGATTACCACTTCCTTGTGATTATATCACAATATGGAATTAGTTATCAAGAGATAATCAAGCTACAACTTTAGGCATTCTAGTGACCAATACAGCTTAGGAGCTAAACCTTCCTTGCTTGGTCAAAAATGACCATAATATTTGTTTGACAAAGATCCCCCTCCATATCAAATTGCAAGGTAACATCGTCAGACCTAATCTATTAACTTAAACTTCATAGGCTACTTTTTGAAAGGAGAAGACCATGTTGAAGTTGCGGTTACTAACATTACACCTGAATTTTAATAGGAAGTCCACTATATAGCATTCAAGCATTATGTAAAGTAGTTATCACTTGTCAACCACGTGTTTTTACAAATACATGAGTCACAATCTTTCTAAAGAAAAATGTGTCACGTTATGGCTTATCTAAAGCCTTAATTAATCACCACTTATTCTTAATTATCTTGCTAATATCCCATTAAACCAATGATTAACTAGTTACCCATATAATTAAGAATTATCTCAATTACTTAAAATACTACTCACTTTTAATATACTTTATACACCTTACTATAATATACTTTATATAACTTACTATCATGGTCATGTGTTATCATATAAAATAAATACACACATTATTATTTCATTAAAACATCCATGTAAAAATACATATATTTTCTCAACTTATAATTTTTGTACTCTTAATTCTTACAATGGTAAAAAGATAACATTCTTTTCTTGAAAAATAATTTCTATCTTTACAATAAAGAAAATTTCATAAACTTTCTTATATTATGTGTATTATTTAAAGCACATTTGGAAGTAGTAATATTAATAACTATATAAAATCATAATTTTCAAACTTTTTACAAAAGTATTCCACTCAAAATACCCTATCAAATGTATATGATGATATCAAGGTTGTTAAATTTACGGGGTCTTACAATAACATAGTCACGAATAAAAATCTCAATTTTTAACACTAACATTTAGTTAGATTTCTAAACCATGTCGCTCCATTTTATTTAAAGTTGTTGAAAGGAGGAATCAAGTTTCTTAGTGTGCCAAAAAAGTAAATGCTATACTTACATTAAAAAATGTGCAAGTTAGCCAATGGTGTCAATAAGTTCAAATAATGGAAAGCTTCAATAATAAGATCCTTTCATTCTCATAAAAGCGGATGAATAAGAAAGAAATCAAACAAAAATAATAATTTGTGGGTACGTATTACCCTCCATTGTGCATTCTAAGAACATTATGAAGTCATTTAGAAAGTTAAATTTAGAAATGATAAGTATTATCCTCCTCTTTTTACCTCTATAATCTCATGAATGGTCTTAATTCCTTCGAGCTCATATGGATTACTACGACTTATCCTAATATTAAAGTATGGGATGTAACATCCTTCCCCCCTTTCGAACATTCGTCCTCGAATGTTAACTCTTAGAGATTAACAAATTTTTTACTAGGGTCACTTTTGTAAACTAAGCTAAAACCCAACCTATATCTGAAGTCTCAACTATTCACAACTTTTTGTACTTGAGTATCTCGTATCTTCTTTACTTTTCCTTACTTACTTTTTAATATCGCATCGTATCTTCTGTTTCTTTCATAACCTCCCTTCCACATTACACTTTAAAGCTCTACTGTGATACATGCACCTTTGGTGCATACAAAATCTGGCGAAAGCTTCATATAGACTGCTTACGACTCAAGTCTATGGCACGATTTAAAAACAAAAGAAGGGTAACATTTCCTAAATGCCCTACAGCCTCTCAATTAAAAATGTGGCACGCAACACACCCATAAGTGAGACTCTACTAGGCATGGCTTTGTAGACTTCCTAAGACACGACCCGCTCTGATACCGTTTTGTTACGCCCCAAACCTAGGGAGGCGTGGCTGGCACCCGGTGCCATAGTGGCCCGAGGGAACCACTCTGTAACTCATTCGTTCCTTTTGTAACTATCATGGGCCAACATGGACACAACTCATAATGTACAATTGTAAGTGGGCAAATGTTATATCAATGAACCATCGTTCATAAAAACATGGATACATATGGGCCGTCAAGACCTCTGACATACTGTACAACATGAACCTCTGTCTACAAAGACTCTAAGATTATTTGACATCAAATTGGACAGGGTATTGTCCTACCCATAAATATGTAATAAAACTCTGACCTGATGACTCATAGACTCGGATGCATTCCGAATGAGGTGGAGTCTTACCGATTCTTCGCTGAATGTTGATCTCGTCTACTATGAGGGCTCGCCAAACTTATTATTTATACCTGCAGGCATAAATGCAGCGTCCCCAACAAAAGGGCGTCAGTACAAATAATGTACCGAGTATGTAAGGCGGAACAGAAACATAACAGTAAGTCATCATTAATTAAGGACATGGAAGAAACATGGAGTAAAGGACTCAACCTGAAAGTCTGGATAGCTCTGTAAATCATAAGATCATTTTTAATGTCATTCATATCATATAAACTTCATGTGATGCATAGGTCTATACGTACATAACATCATCAAGCCTCTGAGGGCATCCCATCATATCATTTCGGTCACTGTGGGCAAATCATTAATGTATACCAGCTGATCAGGTGGTGATGCATATATAATGTCGTAACCTTTTCCCATAGCCCATATACATATATACGCGTATATAACGCCGTCTGAGTCATGGGTAAATGCACATATAAATGAATGCAAGAGAAGTGCGTTAATAAAATCTCTTGGAATGTAATAAGATCATTATACCTCTGATTAATATCATGAAGTAAACTTTTATCAACTTAGTATTTTCTGAGACCCATGAATAGACAATAAAATAATAGGACACATGGGGAATTAAGAACATAGGAACCTCTAGTATTTCTATGAATATAATCAGTTATGGAAGTTTTGCATTTACTCGTTTCATTTATATCGTATGGATCATGCCAAAAAGAAGGAAGGATTAGCCTTAACTTACCTGGATTAGGAAAAAATCTGTATAATATTTTTGGTATAATCTTTATAATCACAAACCTCTAGTATTTATATGAATATTATCTTGCTAATTTCTCATAAACCAATGATTAACTAGTTACTCATATAAATAAGAATTATCTCAACTTACTTAAAATACTACTCACTTTTAATATACTTTATACACCTTACTATAATATACTTTATATAACTTACTATCATGGTCATGTAGTACCATATAAAATAAATAAACACATTATTATTTCATTAAAACATCCATGTAAAAATACATATATTTTCTCAACTTATAATTTTTGTACTCTTAATTCTTACAATGGTAAAAATATGATCTTCTTTTCTCGAAAAATAATTTCTATCTTTACAATAAAGAAAATCTCATAAACTTTCTTATATTATGTGTATTATTTAAAGCATATTTGGAAGTAGTAATATTAATAACTATATAAAATCATAATTTTTAAACTTTTTACAAAAATATTCCACTCAAAATACCCTATCAAATGTATATGACGTTATCAAGGTTGTTAAACTTACGAGGTCTTATAATAACATAGTCACAAATAAAAATCTCAATTTTTGACACAAGCATTTAGTTAGATTTATGATCATGTCGCTCCATTTTATTTAAAGTTGTTGAAAGGAGGAATAAAGTTTCTCAGTGTGCCAAAAAAGTAAATGCTATAATTACATTCAAAAATGTGCAAGTTAGACAATGGTGTCAATAAGTCCAAATAATCGAAAGCTTCAATAATAAGATCCCTTCATTCCCATAAAAGCAGATGAATAGGAAGAAAATCAAACAAAAATAATAACTAGTTGGTAAGTATTACCCTCCATTGTACATTCCAAGAACATTATGAATCCATTTAGAAAGTTAAATTTGGAAATGATAAGTATTATCCTCCTCTTTTTACCACTATAATCTCATGAATGGTCTTAATTTCTTCGAGCTCATATGGGTTACTGCGACTTATCCTAATATTAAAGTATGGGATGTAACATCCTTCCCCTCTTTAGAACATTCGTCTTTGAATGTTAACTCTTAGAGATTTACAAATTTTTCACTAGGGACACTTTTGTAAACTAAGCTAAAACCCAACATATATCTGAAGTCTCGACTATTCACAATTTTTTGTACTTGAGTATCTCGTATCTTCTTCACCTTTGCCTTACTTACTTTTCAATCTCGCATCGTATCTTATGTTTCTTTAATTACCTCCCTTCTACATTACACTATAAAACTCTACTGTGATACATGCACCTCTGGTGCATACAAAATCTGGTGAAAGCTTCATATAGACTTCTTACGACTCGACTCTATGGCACGATCTGAAAACAAAAGAAGGGTAACATTTCCTAAATACCCTATAGCCTCTCAATTATAAATGTAGTGCGCAATAAACCCATAAGTGAGACTCTACTAGGCACGTCTTTGTAGACTCCTTAGGACACAAGCCGCTTTGATACAACTTTGTCACGCCCCAAACTTGGGGAAGCATGGCTGGCACCCGGTGCTGTAGTGCCCCGAGGGAACCAATCCGTAACTCATTCGTTCATTTTGTAACTATCATGGGCTAACATGGATACAACTCGTAATGTACAATTGTAAGTGGGCAAATGTTATATTAATGAACTATCGTTCATAAAAACATGGATACATATGGGCCGTGAAGGCCTTTGACATACTGTACAAAATGAACCTTTGTCTATAAAGCCTCTAAGATTATTTGACATCAAATTGGATAAGGTACTGGCCTACCCATAAGTATGTAATAAACTCAGACATGATGACTCATAGACTCGGATGCACTCCAAATGAGGTAGAGTCTTACCGATCCTTCGTTGAATGCTGACCTCGCCTACTATGAGGGCTCCCCAAACTGATTGTCTATACCTGCGGGCATGAATGCAGCGTCCTCAACAAAAGGACGTCAGTACGAATAATTTACCGAGTATGTAAGGTGGTACTGAAACATAACAGTAAGTCATCATTAATTAAGGACATGGAAGAAACATGGAGTAAAGGACTCAACCTGAAAGTCTGGATAGCTCTATAAATCATGAAATATTTTTAATGTCATTCTTATCATATAAATGTCATGTGATGCATAGGTCTATACGTACATAACATCATCAAGCCTCTTAGGGCATCCCATCATATCATCTCGGCCACTGTGGGCAAATCATTAATGTATACCAGCTGATCAGGTGGTGATGCGTATATAACACCGTAACCATTTCTCATAGAACATATACATATATACGTGTATATAACGTCGTCTGAGTCATGGATAAATGCACATGTAAACGAATGCAATGCATGAGAAGTGCGTTAATAAAATCTCTCAGAATATCATAAGATCATTATACCTCCAATTAATATCATGAAGTAAACTTTTATCAACTTACGTATTTTCTGAGACCCATAAATAGACGATAGAATAATAGGACACATGGGGAATCAAGAACATAGGAACCTCTAGTATTTCTATGAATAGAATCATTTATGAAAGTTGTGCATTTACTCGTTTCGTTTGAATCGTATGGATCATGCCCAAAAAAAGGAAGGATTAGCCTTAAGTTACCTCGATTAGGGAAAAATATGTATAATATTCTTGGAAAGGATTGCACCGTTTCATCCATAAAAAGCAACAAATCTGGCACCGGAACCTCCATAGTTTTTGGCACAGAGCAATTGCAGTTAATAATAGCATTCCATCTCTTTACTTATATAAGCTCTGTTTAATACTACGAGACCAGTCTCCCAATTTTTCCTAATGCTTCTTCCAATCACTACATACTCTCCGTGACATGAATGGGTTCCAAAGTCCAAAGAGATCAGTGACAGCTAGTGTAATCAAAATGAAGAGAGAATTACCACATCCTTGTGATTATATCACAATATGGAATGAGTGATCAAGAGATAATCAAGCTACAGCTTTAGGCATTCTAGTGACCAGTACAGGTTAGGAGTTAAAGCTTCCCTGCTTGGTCAAAAATGACCATAACATTTATTTGACAAAGATCCTCCATCCATATCAAATTGCAAGGTAACACCGTCAGACCTAATCTCTTAACTTAAGCTACTTTTAGCAAGGAGAAGACCATGTTAAAAATGCTGAAATTTAATCTATTACTTTTAGTAATGTTGCTGTCACTAACATTACTCCTGAAATTTAATAGGCAGTCCACCATATAGCATTCAAGAATTATGTAAAGTAGTTATCACTTGTCAACCACGTGTTCTAACTGTCGCACCTCCTTTTTCCGCTCCCGCGAGGGGTGAAGGAGTTTTTTTCAATTAAAGGACAATCGAAACGGGATTTGTTTTTTATTCAGAGTCGCCACTTGGGAGATTTAGGGTGTCCCAAGTCACCAATTTAATCCCGAATCGAGGAAGAGAATGACTCTGTATTACAGTCCGCGAACCAGAAATCCGGATAAGGAATTCTGTTAACCCGGGAGAAGGTGTTAGGTATTCCCGAGTTCCGTGGTTTTAGCGCGGTCGCTCAACTGTCACATTCGGCTTCATTATCTGATTTTATACAATTACGAGCTCATGTGCAAATTTTAATTCTTTACCGATTTTATTATATTTTTAAGGAATGTGAACATCGTTTAAAACATGTCTTTGGATTGCGTCACGTGAAATGCACCCGCAATCCAGAACATATTCTATTCGATGTTTTGGGATTTGGATTTGGGTTGCATGAAATGCACACCCGAGTTTAAGAAGGTAAGATTAATTAAATCGCACCTAAAGAGTCTAACGCGTTATTATCTTTGGAGAAGGCAGTGAAATTTACTAAACAGTCAATCCCAAATTCTAAGTATTTATTATGACCAATTATTGAGGGCCCCGCAATTTGCATTTTTATTTGGCGAGGCTCGTCTCGTTTTCATTTAAAAGGTCGTCCTATAGCGACTATGTTTTCTATTGAGTTTGTCTCTAATAATGAAAGAAGAAGAACAATCCAACTTTATTTACATGCTTACAAGTTAGTTATAGTCAGGTTCCGAATATAATTTGCCAAATTCGGAACATGACCGCGTGCCTGGGCAGTTGTTTAGATATCATGGGCCCAGGCCCAATGTGCATAACGTGAAACTCGACCCGGGCCGTCCTTATTCCAATTTGGCCTAGTTAACCCATTTTGTACATGTTCAACATTTATAAGGGGGCTGAAATGTAAAGTACTGCTTGTTTGATCAAGCAATATTCTTACCAATTTGAAAAAAAAACAGGCTATTTGTTTAAAGAAGTAACTATTGGATACCTAACATGCTTCTTGACAACAATGATGAACTAACAGAACAGGACTACTGCAACATTAGTCTCTTTTAATTATAAGCAACACATAGAGTTCTCCAACTAAATGATATGTATAAAGGTTCAGTTACATCACAGCTAACTACATAGTTCTAGTAGAGAAAAGTAAACTGTCATTCATACAACGAATGTTCAGTATATTTCTAAAACGACTTCAAAATAACTTCAACTCTTCATTTTTGTATTCATGCTTCAAATTTCAACCTACATTTACCGATGTATCAGTTGTGTACCTGGTATAGGAAAGCAAAAGAAGAAGAGGAATGATCAGTGCAGTAGTAGCATACACAGCAACCGCAACAACAGAAAATAGCAACACAATCAGTCGAACAGCCCCAAACCAGTAACAGCAACAGAGACAACCCAATAACAGACCAAAACTCAGCAGCAACTTAAGAGAAACCCACCAACAATTTCAGAAAACCAAACAGCAACAACCAGTGCTAACAATAACCAATAACCAGTGCAAATTTTTGAGTACTAACAGAACTCCAGCAGAATCAGTGAAAAAAGAAAACTCAGAAGACCCAATAAAACAGTACCAACTGCAATCCTGAGGTTCGAGGATGCAGCAGAAAGGACCTCTTTTATCCCTCAAACTAACCCTTTTAGTTCTGGGAAAATCAGTTCAACTTTTAGCCTGTTTCTGACTTGTGAAGGTTTAGAAAAACAGCAGCTAAGAGCTTTTAAAATTCTGAAATCTTAATGTTCAGCCCTCTCAAAATCAGTCCCTCCTTAAAACCAGTTTTTCTTTTTTTCCTCCAGTATCAATGCTCTCCCCAAAAATCCTCCTTCGAAATGACCTAAATGAGCCTGTTTATAGGCCAGAAATGGCAAGCCCCCAGGCTGCCTTCCCCTCTGCCCATACCCCCCTTAAATTAATCAAAATGCCCATGATATTCTTGACAGACTCCCCATACCGCATGCTTTTCTCTTTTTAATCAAAGTTATGGGTGTTTAACTTATTTTAATAAACCTCCCCCATGCCATTTAGTCTTGTTCCCCACTATCCTTAAATAATATGTTAGTTTTGATAGTATTTTAATACCCTACTGTCAGCCCAACTTAAACTAACCATCTTCTGATCTTTTCAAACCCCAAACTACCCCTTTTAACCCCTGGTTATTACTGTTTTAACCTAAGCTTCAACAGCCTAAAGTTTGAACTTATGGAAGTTCAAACTCAACAACTGCCCAAGACTGAGTTCTAGCTATTGCACTGCAGCTACAAACCATTCACAGATAATGTCAAACAATCAGCTAAACAACAATGGTTCGATCAATCATATGAAGCTATACGAATCAGAATATTTGAACATTCAGTCCTATAAAACTAATCGATGACGTTTATCTAATCGACTATACTAATTATAACATAGAACAATCAGTCGATTAAACAAATAACACGAATAGGGCATCAACTGCCTTCACCAACTTTGCACGAAACATGGAATCTATATGAATTATCCATTTGATGATATTAATCAAATCGAATATGTATCTCACCATACGTATTTAACAATAGATAGAAGACTAATCGACCAAATAAAAAGGCCTTACGAAGATGGAGAAAAATTAAAAGAAAATATCAGAAACATCATCAAACTAACTAATCAGGTTAACAAACATAAACATCATTCAAACAAAATAGAAAAGAAAAAGGAAAACTCACTGTGGAAGCTCAACAACGAACGACCCAGGCCTGAAATGGATTTGACCATTTGAGGTCGAACAGTCCGATTTAAGGCTTGAGGATTTGTAGGTAGATTCGGACCAAACCAAACTTGGTTTGGTCACGAGTGAGGGCAGGGTAATGACTGGTGTGAATCTGGGGTAGGTTGGTGTAGATCGAGGTTTTGCTCGAACCTTCAAACGAAGATTCGAGGCGATGGGGAATGATTCGAGGCAAGGGGGTAATGGATTCGTGTTCAGGGTAGTTGGGTGCATTAGGGGTGTTATTTTGGTGGTCACCGGCGTCGTGGTTGTCGGGTTTACGGTGAGAGCGTATGGTGGCGGCTAGGGTTTGGAACGGGGGGTTTGGGTTTGTGTTTGGGACGATGGTGCACAGTAGGCGAAGGGGGGGTTTGGTTTGGGGGCGTGGGGTGTAATGAAGGGCTTATATACGGAACGTGGCAATTGATTTGAGTCGTTAGATCAGATGATCTCAACGGCTTCGATTAATTGGTGAGGGACAGGACGGGGTCGTTTGTTGTAGAAACGGGGTCGTTTGGTGAGGGGTTGGGTCGACCCGGGTAAGCAGGTCGGGTTATGGGCGCGATCGTGGACCGTTGGATGAGTATGGATGAACGGCTCAGATCAAACGCCTTATGCGGCGTCGTTTGGGGGCGTCCCTGGAAGGCCTGGTTTTGGACTGGGTCATTGTATTGGTTTGGGCCTGATTTCAGTTGAATTTTTGGCCCAAATCCGATACTTTCCTTCTTATAATTAAACAAAAATTCCTAAAAACCAAAATTAAACTACACAAATATTAATTAACACCTAACAACAGTTATCACATGAATTAAAACATTTAATAAAATTACCATGACAACAAAATAGAATAAAATGCCTATTTTTGTAATTTTCGCTTTTAAAAACCAAATAATGGTTAATTAATTCCTAAATGTACCATTTTTCCCTAAATGCGTGCAACATGTATTTTTGTATTTTTTAACTATAGCAAGGCGAGCATTTACGGACAAAACAATTATCAAAATGTCACACAAATCCTCAAAATTGTACCCGAAGGTAACTTGTTTTATTTCTTTTCCGATTTCTTTTGGAGTAGTTTCCGTGAAGCAAAAATCACGTGCTCACAGCTTCCCCTCTTTGTTCGAAAGCACAAAGAGCTTTCGTGCAAAGATAAAGTGAGCAGACACGAGCGACTTTGCTTGTTGGAAGACTCCGTGTGAAGCATTTTGTTTTGAAAAAGATTTAACCGAACCTTGCTTCAAAGGTTTCCTACATATCCCTAGCTAGAAGGGAATCAGGTTAATGTAGTTCGGGAAGTTTAGGTAGCTGGGACTACCATGGGACTGTGATTTGCTGTTACTGCTGCTGCATGTTGTTACTACTGCTTACCGATCTCCTTATTACATCGTGCTTAAAAGAAAAATCAAGAAGCTAGGCTAGATAACGGATTACAAGATCCCATCCATCTTCCATTTGTTCTGGACGCCTTGCTTTCTTGTTGGCTTGCGTCTATTCCGGTGCTGCTTTCTTCCGAAAACTGATGGGGGTGACACCAACCTTTTGCTACTCTGAATACCAATTCTCACTGTCTAGTTTGGTCCGCTGGGGATATGACTTCCTTCATTAAGCTTTTCGGTGGTTCCTCTGGGGATACGACTCTCTTAATCAAAACTTGTTATGCCGGGGATTTTTTTTTGTGGTAACCTTCTGCCTTCCGGTGGGTTACTGATTTCAAGACCTGAAGTATAAGACCGAAAAGTATTCCTCTCGTTATACAGGTGGGCGCCTGAATGCAAAAGTATGAAATGTATTCCCTCGTTATACTGGTGGGCGCTTAGGACATGAAATGAAAAACAGAAGTGTATGCCCTCATTATACTGGTGGGCGCCTAGGACATGAAATGAAAACAGAAATATATTCCCTCATTATACTGGTGGGCGCCTAGGACATGAAATGAAAACAGAAATGTATTCCCTCATTATACTGGTGGGCGCCTAGGACATGAAATGAAAAACAGAAGTGTATTCCCTCATTATACTGGTGGGCGCCTAGGACATGAAATGAAAACAGAAATGTATTCCCTCATTATACTGGTGGGTGCCTAGGACGTGAAATGAAAACAAAAATGTATGCCCTCATTATACTGGTGGGCGACCTAGGACATGAAATGAAAAACAGAAATGTATTCCCTCATTATACTGGTGGGCGCCTAGGACATGAAACGTAAAGACTGAAAAGTATTCCTCTTGTTATATAGGTGGGCGCCTGTTTTCAACAACAACTTTGAAAATAAAATGTCATTCCTTTCTTTAGGTTGGCGATATTCAGTATCCTGTTTGAGGGTGGATGAACCCAAAATATCCTATTTGAGGGCGGATGAACCCAACATATCCTATTTGAGGGCGGATGAACCCAAAATATCCTATTTGAGGGCGGATGACCCAAAATATCCCATTTGAGGGCGGATGAACCCAAAATATCCTATTTGAGGGCGGATGACCCAAAATATCCTATTTGAGGGCGGATGAACCCAAAATATCCTATTCGAGGGCGGATGAACCCAACATATCCTATTTGAGGGCGGATGAACCCAACATATCCTATTTGAGGGCGGATGAACCCAACATATCCTATTTGAGGGCGGATGAACCCAACATATCGTATTTGAGGGCGGATGAACCCAACATATCCCATTTGAGGGCGGATGAACCCAACATATCCTATTTGAGGGCGGATGAACCCAAAATATTTTCAAAACTTGAAAATGTCTTACCTCAACACTTACTGGGGATTATTTTGCTAGGGATGAATTGTCCCTTTCTTCCTTCCCCACTCTGAGTTGTCCGACCCTCTTGAAACTTGGTCGAAACTCTGTCGAGGATGCTTTTACATCTCGATGATCTGTTGGGGATAACACTGCTGAGGATAACTCTGCTGAGTAAAATATGTTATCTTACTCCTTCCAAAACTACTTCATTTCAAGTAGGATGTTTCATTCCTCTGCAAACTGTTTCCTTTTGCAAAACTGTTTTTTTATTTTTTTTATTTTTTATTTTTTCTTTGTTTTGCTAGCTTCTTCCTTCGAAGACTACCTCCCTTAAAACTCGTTTTGCCTTTCCCCGAAAAAATCGCTGAGGATACCGATTTTCACTAAACTTGTGTTGGACTCCTTGAAAATTTTCGAAATGAACGAAAATTTTCTGCCCCAGTTTGACAATCTTTCTTGTGACGCATCTTTCTGTCATCGGTAGCGTTCCCTGTCCCTGCTTCAAATCAAAGAAAATTTGGTCAGTTTAAAATGCGGCGGTTGGTTGTGATACTCCTGCTGGGGATGCCGTCAACCATTCTCCATCTATGCGTTGTCTGTCCATCTTGAAACTTGGGCTAATACTTTCCGCCCTCCTTGACGATTCATTATTCCCAAACCTCTTAACCATTTTCCTGGTCTCCTTATCTGACCTCACGCATTTTCATGACAGTTGATGTAACTTGAAGATCGTGCATGTTCACTGAGGTGATCTGCTGGGGATAACACTCCAAATCTCTGTTTATTCGTGTCACTGAAAGCAACCTTTTCTGTTGGGGATATCCCTCTTCTTTTGCGGCATAGCAAGTGGAACTGGCATTTCCCTCGACCTTTTAGTCTCATATGAATTTCCTAAATCATGCACATTGCTCTCCGCATTGTTCTTTCTTGATTTAGACCATTTGGATGTTCTAATCGGATCTGGTCTTGCATAATTGGAAAGTTGATGGCAGATTTTGAAGTCATTTCTCACTTGTTCTGACCAAACAGACTCTACTGGGGAATTTTCTACGGAAGGAGAAAGATAAACAAAAAGGGAACCGAATAAAAGACAAAGGAAAAAGATGACTCTTTAACAAGAGAAACTATAAATAAAAGCCTATCAAACGCAAATACCGACTCTAATAATCATGACATGCACATGTGGCCTATCCTCTGCTGTCAGTCGTCTTTCAAGATTTTCCCTTGGAGATTCCCCATCTGATTCTCAATCTTATTCGACTTGTAGTGCCCGAAGGGTTTTCACTATCAAGCCTCTCTCATTTTGGTTTTCTCTCAGCTTTCATCGCCTTATGGTGTCCGTAAAGATTTTCACCGATAAGACTCTCTCATTTGTATCACTTTCTAGCCGGGGATTTGGGGTGTTGCCGATATGACTCTTTCTGCTGGAGATTCTTTTCGGCTATCAATCCATGATCCTTTTCTCTGTTGGGGATCGGGGTGTTATCCTCAACTTCCGTTTGTATGACTTGGCATCATTCAAAGACTGGTCAAAAAGGTCTTTCTTTGGACCGTAATGTGGGGTTTTGGATAGGGCTAGAAAGAAAGGGTATTAACGGCTCAAAAACAAAATAAATTTGGGGTTCAAAATTACAACCTTCGGAACCATATTTGCGTACAACAAACGCAACTCTTGCCCCAGTTTCTTGCTTGGGGATTTTTATTTTCGTTATACTATGTTACACTATGCACACTATGACCATTATGGCCATTATGACCGAGCCGTGAGGCGCCTACGTATCTTCTTTGGGGAATCAGGTCAAATGTAGTTCCTAATTCCTCTTTTTTCATTTACCTATTATTTTCTTTTGTTTTCTTTCTTTTCCTCATTTCTCCTTTCTCTTTTGTCGTTTTGTTGTTTTCTTTTCTTTCTTCTCTCTTTTTTCTTTTCTTTTGTTTACCTGCCACGCTTGTGTTTTTTAGTCGTTGCTACTGATTCCGAACGAGGGGTACGAAAGAAAAAACAATAAGGCTCAAAAGGGGTTAACGAAGGATAAAGTGTTTAGATAGCAGAATAAAATGCCTTCGTCATTCCAGTCTTCAAAACATGCCAAGTGCAAACAACACAATTAAACAAAGATTTGTAGCCTCTTCTGATGGTACTGGACTTGACAATTATATTTACACATTTGCTTTTTCATTTGTCATCTCTAAAGCACTGTTGGGCAACACTCTCACTCTCATTATCATGAACGACCCTCATGTCAATTTGGCGAATCTTGCCTTTAACGGTTTTCTTTATGTTTTACTTGCCCTAGTTCCATATGACTCGAGCTCTGCATAATCTCAAACCGTCCTTATTTTCTTAAATGTTCTGATCACCTCTCCAGGGTTTTATGATTAACTTTTAAGGTTAGGCCCAAACTGTGTGCGCATGTCATGTCACTAGAATAGGCGTTGAACAAAATGATAAAAGAACTAAACGAAAAGATGACTGGAAATAATAAAAGACCGGATTTTGCATTAGACTAATGGTGAAATGGTTTGAATAACAAGACAAACAAAAACAAACCAGAATAAAATCCTAAAACAAACCTGGACAAAACTACACAAATCGCTATGACAAAAATGGAAAGATAGGAGGATTTGACACAAGATAATGTCTAGATTACAACCCTAAAAATAATCCAGACAACAGAAATGACAACAAAATAAGCCATCAAAGATCCTCTCCGGCGGACCAAGGAATAGAGCGTCTTTCCGATTGCCAGGCTCGACATCTTAGCCACTGAATTTGGCATCAACCTTACTGGGATCTCCACCAAAATATAGCACTGAAAACTTTGCCATGCGCGGACCTCCAAGGATCGCAGAAGAATTCTTATACCCTTTTTCAAAACAAATCATATTCGACCTATGCATCTCACTTCGAGTATGCGATGGACTTTGGCTAGTGTCTGTTGCATCCGGATTTGGCACGACAATGTCACCTGCATCAATAAGCTTCTGAATTGCTTCTTTCAGCCTCCAACACTTCTCTGTGTCATGCCCCGATGCATCTGATGCGCACCTTCTAAACAAATCAAGCTTCTTTGACAGAGGGTTTGGCGCGTTTATATGAATCGACTTCAACATGTCCAATTGCTTCAACTTTTGGAACAAACCGGCATATGATCCTCCAATAGGGGTGAAAGCCTTTTTTTTCAGCAACCTCTCATTCTTGCATGCTTGACAGGGCCGGAAACTTGATCCAGATGGCTTTCGGTAGGCTTGTGAGGGTGGATAGGCATTTTGTGGAGCCGGGTACCTGAAAAGTGAAGTATGGTTTTTAGGGTCACGGGGAGAGAAGTGGTGTTGGGGAGGGGAGAAGCATTGAGAAAACATAGCTGGAGGGCGAGTGATGGAGCTACTCAGGTGGCTGGGCAAGCTGTGATAGGCGGTTATATATGGAGAGTGTGGGGGAGAGTCTGGCCTTGTGCTCGGTGTTCGGGTAAGGACAGATTCCAGGAAGCTAGGTGGTGGCGGGGGTGGTGCTATCCGAGCCACCCACGCCCGATACATGTCTGCCACATGTTGTCTCAGCATTTTCACTTCTTCTACCAACTCGTTGTTCCGTTCGACCAGTTGTTGTCGGTCATCGGTACCGACCCACTCGGTTCTGAGGTTCTGTGCCATTGTCCTTTTTTGCTTTGCAGGGAGGAGATACCACAACCAACCACTTTTCTATATATGAACACATCAAAGTGAAGCCATTACGTTAGTGTTAGGGCATTTGACAGATAATCATATATCAGAGATGCGATGCACCTACGTAGTTAAACCGTTCTATCAGAGATGCGATGCACCGCGCTTTCCTTTATTTTTCTTTCTCTTTTTTTATTATCATTCCTTTTTCAGTGGTGGTCGAATCTTATGGAGATTGTCTACGTATCATGTCCCCGCATGAATCAGACCATGCGTAGTTCGGCCGAATAAAAGATAAACAATAATAAACATTTTTTTTTTCAATTTTCATATTAAAACAAACTGGGTTTCAAAGGTTTGAAGATGACCTACAAACTCGAAAATCAAACAACCCACATATTCTAATCAAAAGATTTACAAACTCCAAAAACAAATGGTCAGCTTCCTTTCTCCGTTTGATAAATGCAACCGAACAGTTATTTTTTGCAAATGTGTCCCCTTCCAAATTTCACATGAATTTTCAGGTCGGGGAGGATTATTTTATGACACTTTACAAACTTGTCCGTTCTTTTACGAAAATAGCCTTTCGACAACTGAAAGATACTCTAAGGCTATTTCGGCAAGAACAGTTTAAGACACTGCCAAAGCTGGCTCGGCTTATCTTGACCAAAAGCCCAAACGGTATTCACCTGACCGCTGACTCTTTTTTTTTTCAAATTACAATAAAACTTGGTGTTGCAAACACGACCCTTCAGCGCCTCGGGGACGAAGATTTTTAAGGTTGTGTGGGTCAAATGGACCAAATCTAAAACAATGACCCAAAGGTGGTTGTTTACGCAAAGTCAGCCCTCTAGCGTCCCTTTCGGGAACATTCGGCTATTTTTGAAAAAAACAGCATCACCCGACTTATTTATGACTCTTTTTATCGTTTTTCAAAATATAAAACTCAATATTGCAAACACGGCCCTTCAACGCCTCGGGGACGAAGATTTTGAAGGTTGTGTGGGTCAACTAGACCAAATCTTAAACATGACCCAAAAAGGTGGCTGTTTATGCAAAGTCAGCCTTCCGGCGTCCCTTTCGGGAACATTAGGCTATGTCTTGACAAAACAGCGTCACCCAACTTCTTTATGATGAAATTAAAATTTGACATATATATATTTTTTTACTATTTTTTGCAAAAGGGGAGGTGGGACATCACCCGACTTATTTATGACAAAATTAAAATTTTGACATATTTTTTTTTTGGCTATTTTAGCAAAGGGGAGGTGGGACATCACCCGACTTATTTATGACAAAACTAAAATTTTGACTTTTTTTTTGGCTATTTTAGCAAAGGGGAGGTTGGACCCGATGAGGGTTGCCTACGTATCTCACATCCGGTGAGAATCAAACCCGCGAAGTTCGGGATATCATGAATAAAGTAAATAAACTAACTTTTTTTTTATTATTTTTTTTAAGGAAAGACTTATAAAGAAGAAAGGGAGCATTTTTGCAAAGAAGGATTTCTAAAGAAAAAAGATTAAATTTTTTTTTTTTGAATTTCGAAAGAAAAACTTCTAAAGAAGAAAGAAAATATTTTTGGAATTTTACTTTCAATGAAAGAAATGCTTCTAAAAAAATATTTTTGAATTTTGAATTTTCTTTTCAATTTTGAAAGAAGAATGAAAATATTTTCGGATTTTTTGGAAGAAATTAAAAGAAAATATTTTTATTTTTATTTTTATATATATTTTTTTAAAAAAAACAATTAAAAAGACTTTCTAAAGAAATCAATAATGTAAAATTTTTTTGGATTTTTTTTTCTTGAAAATTGGGGGTCTAAAAAAAACTTTTCTAGAAAGGAAATAAAAAAAAAACTTTTCTAGAAAGGGAATAAAGAAAAATACTTTTTGGATTTATATATATACATATTTTTTGCAACAAATAATAAAACCACGTTCAACGCACGACTCTTTTTATTTTCATTTTTGGCATTTTCATAAACAAATAAATAAATAAATAAATCATTTTAAAAACAAGACTCTTTTTCATTTTCATTTTTCATGGCAAGACAAACTATTTTTTTCTTTTTTTTTCTTTATTTTGAAAACAAGACAAAAGATTTTTTTCTTTTTCGTTTCACCAAAATGACCAACGTATTCTTCCAAACTTAAAATAACAGTCTTTTCTTTTTTTTTTTGAGTGAAATAAAACATTTTTCTTTTCTTCATTTTCTCAAGATTTTCGGCGGAATTTTGACAGTATTTGGGTATTGTTTTTTTTCCTCTTTATAAAATAGCAATTAATTCTCTACACTATTACTTCGCTCTTTTTTTTCCACAATTTTCCAATATTCCTGATTTTTCGAAGCCGGTCAGCATGCAAGTCTGAAGCAAATAAATGTATAAAGCAAACAGGATGTAGCAGGATGGTCTTTTCATTTCAGGTTGCTAGTCCTAGACGGATCCAACCCCTGTGTTGAGTCCCTTAAGTCAAATGCAACATGATGCAGATAAGCGTTCCTACTAGGGATCCGACATAAAGTTGAGTTATTCTAGGTTCAGAACCTGGGTGTTTGTTCTAGACCTGGCTTACCCGAGCGGACAGCTCGAGCCGAGGGGGAGGCAGCAATCCGGGAATACAGAAGCTTTGCCGGCTTTGCAACTTATCCAAACCTCGTTCTAAATTGGGATTTGACACTATACAGAAAAGAAGTCGTACGAAGTACACCCTTCTTCATGATTTAGAAGACTCAGAGAGGAGATGAGTTTCGGCACAGTTTATATACAGTTCACAAAATATCAAAGCGGTAAAAGCAGTTAGTTAGCACATTATGCACAGATCGTGTAACAAAATCAGATAAAACCAAATATAACAATTTATCTAAGCTCGAATTTCTAACCCTGAACCAGTGGTTCTGGGCTATTCGTCCCCAGCAGAGTCGCCAGAGCTGTCACACCTCCTTTTTTTGCCCCCGCGAGGGGTGAAGGAGTTTTTTCCAATTAAAGGACAATCGAAACGAGATTTGTTTATTTATTTCAGAATCGCCACTTGGGAGATTTAGGGTGTCCCAAGTCACCAGTTTAATCCCGAATCGAGGAAGAGAATGACTCTGTATTACAGTCCGCGAACCAAAAATCCGGATAAGAAATTCTGTTAACCTGGGAGAAGGCATTAGGCATTCCCGAGTTCCGTGGTTCTAGCACGGTCACTCAACTGTCACATTCGGCTTGTTTATCTGATTTTATACAATTACGAGCTCATGTGCAAATTTTAACTCTTTACCGATTTCATTATATTTTTAAGGAATGTGAACATCGTTTAAAACATGTCTTTGGATTGCGTCACATGAAATTCACCCGCAATCCGGAACATATTTTATTCGATGTTTTGGGATTTGGATTTGGGTTGCATGAAATGCACACCCGAGTTTAAGAAGGTAAGATTAATTAAATCGCGCCTAAAGAGTCTAACGCGTTATTATCTTTGGGGAAAGCAGTGAAATTCACTAAACAGTCAATCCCAAATTCTAAGTATTTATTATGACCAATTATTGAGGGCCCCGCAATTTGCATTTTTATTTGGCGAGGCTCGTCTCGTTTTCATTTAAAAGGTCGTCCTATAGCGACTATGTTTTCTATTGAGTTTGTCTCTAATAATGAAAGAAGAAGAACGGTCCAACTTTATTTACATGCTTACAAGTTAGTTATAGTCGGGTTCCGAATATAATTTGCCAAATTAGGAACATGACCGCATGCCTGGGTAGTTGTTTAGATATCATGGGCCCAGGCCCAATGTGCATAACGTGAAACTCGACCTGGGCCGTCCTTATTCCAATTTGGCCTAGTTAACCCATTTTGTACATGTTCAACATTTATAAGGGGACTGAAATGTAAAGTACTGCTTGTTCGATCAAGCAATATCCCTACCTATTAAAGAAAAATAGGCTATTTGTTTAAAGAAGTAACTATTGGATACCTAACATGCTTCTTGACAACAATGATGAACTAACAGAACAGGGCTACTGCAACATTAGTCCCTTTTAATTATAAGCAACACATAGAGTTCTCCAACTAAATGATATGTATAAAGGTTCAGTTACATCATAGCTAACTACATGGTTCTAGTAGAGAAAAGTAAACTGTCATTCATACAACGAATGTTCAGTATATTTCTAAAGCGACTTCAAAATAACTTCAACTCTTCATTTTTGTATTCATGCTTCAAATTTCAACCTACATTGACCGATGTATCAGTTGTGTACCTGGTATAGGAAAGCAAAAGAAGAAGAGGAATGATCAGTGCAGTAGTAGCATACACAACAACCGCAGCAATAGAAAATAGCAACACAATCAGTCCAACAACCCCAAACCAGTAACAGCAACAGAGACAACCCAATAACCGACCAAAACTCAGCAGCAACTTAAGAGAAACCCACCAACAATTTCAGAAAACCAAACAGCAACAACCAGTGCTAACAATAACCAATAACCAGTGCAAATTTTTGAGTACTAACAGAACTCCAGCAGAATCAGTGAAAAAAGAAAACTCAGAAGACCCAATAAAACAATACCAACTGCAATCCTGAGGTTCGAGGATGCAGCAGAAAGGACCTCTTTTATCCCTCAAACTAACTCTTTTAATTCTGGGAAAATCAGTTCAACTTTTAGCCTGTTTCTGACTTGTGAAGGTTCAGAAAAACAGCAGCTAAGAGCTTTTAAAATTCTGAAATCTTAATGTTCAGCCCTCTCAAAATCAGTCCCTCCTTAAAACCAGTTTTTCTTTTTTCCTCCAGTATCAATGCTCTCCCCAAAAATCCTCCTTCGAAATGTCCTAAATGAGCCTGTTTATAGGCCAGAAATGGCAAGCCCCCCAGGCTGCCTTCCCCTCTGCCTATACCCCCCTTAAATTAATCAAAATGCCCATGATATTCCTGACAGACTCCCCATACCGCATACTTTTCTCTTTTTAATCAAAGTTATGGGTGTTTAACTTATTTTAATCAACCTCCCCCATGCCATTTAGTCTTGTTCCCCACTATCCTTAAATAATATGTTAGTTTTGATAGTATTTTAATACCCTACTGTCAGCCCAACTTAAACTAACCATCTTCTAATCTTTTCAAACCCCAAACTACCCATTTTAACCCCTGGTTATTACTGTTTTAACCTAAGCTTCAACAGCCTAAAGTTTGAACTTATGGAAGTTCAAACTCAACAACTGCCCAAGACTGAGTTCTAGCTATTGCACTGTAGCTACAAACCATTCACAGATAATGTCAAACAATCAGCTAAACGACAATGGTTCGATCAATCATATGAAGCTATATGAATCAGAATATTTGAACATTCAGTCCTATAAAACTAATCGACGACGTTTATATAATCGACTATACTAATTATAACATAGAACAATCAGTCGATTAAACAAATAACACGAACAGGGCATCAACTGCCTTTAATAACTTTGCACGAAATAGGGAATCTATATGAATTATCCATTCGACGATATTAATCAAATCGAATATGTATCTCACCATACGTATTTAACAATAGACAGAAGACTAATCGACCAAATAAAAAGGTCTTACGAAGATGGAGAAAAATTAAAAGAAAATATCAGAAACATCATCAAACTAACTAATCAGGTTAACAAACATAAACATCATTCAAACAAAATAGAAAAGAAAAAAGAAAACTCACTGTGGAAGCTCAACAACGAACGACCCAGGCCTGAAATGGATTTGACCATTTGAGGTCGAACAGACTTTAATCGAAGTGTTCTCAACCGAGAACACTTCGATTAAGGTCCATTAGACCCCAACCCTCCGCTTAAACTGGCCGGATTCCCAAAGTTCTTGTGTTCTAGGGTTCGAATAGTCCGATTTGGGGCTTGAGGATTTGTAGGTAGATTCGGACCAAACCAAACTTGGTTTGGTCACGAGTGAGGGCAGGGTAATGACTGGTGTGAATCTGGGGTGGGTTGGTGTAGATCGAGGTTTTGCTCGAACCTTCAAACGAAGATTCGAGGCGATGGGGAATGATTCGAGGCAAGGGGGTAACGGATTCGTGTTCAGGGTGGTTGGGTGCATCAGGGGTGTTATTTTAGTGGTCACCGGCGTCGTGGTTGCCGGGTTTACGGTGAGAGCGTATGGTGGCGGCTAGGGTTTGGAACGGGGGGTTTGGGTTTGTGTTTGGGACGATGGTGCACAGTAGGCGAAGGGGGGTTTTGGTTTGGGGGCGTGGGGTGTGATGAGGGGATTATATACAGAACGTGGCAATTGATTTGAGCCGTTAGATCAGATGATCTCAACGGCTTGGATTAATTGGTGAGGGACAGGACGTGGTCGTTTGGTGTAGAAACGGGGTCGTTTGGTTTTAATGAGGGGTTGGGTCGACCCGGGTAAGCAGGTCGGGTTATGGGCGCGATCGTGGACCGTTGGATGAGTATGGATGAACGGCTCAGATCAAACGCCTTATGCGGCGTCGTTTGGGGGCGTCCCTGGAAGGCCTGGTTTTGGACTGGGTCATTGTATTGGTTTGGGCCTGATTTCAGTTGAATTTTTGGCCCAAATCCGATACTTTCCTTCTTATAATTAAACAAAAATTCCTAAAAACCAAAATTAAACTACACAAATATTAATTAACACCTAACAACAGTTATCACATGAATTAAAACATTTAATAAAATTACCATGACAACAAAATAGAATAAAATGCCTATTTTTGTGATTTTCGCTTTTAAAAACCAAATAATGGTTAATTAATTCCTAAATGTACCATTTTCCCTAAATGCGTGCAACATGTATTTTTGTATTTTTTAACTATAGCAAGGCGAGCATTTACGGACAAAACAATTATCAAAATATCACACAAATCCTCAAAATTGTACCCGAAGGTAATTTGTTTTATTTCTTTTCCGATTTCTTTTGGAGTAGTTTCTGTGAAGAAAAAATCATGTGCTCACACTAACAAATACATGAGTCACAATCTTTCTAAAGAAAAATCTGCCACGTTATGGATTATCTAAAGCCTTAATTAATCACCACTTATTCTTATTAAACTTGCTAATATCCCATTAAATCAATGATTAACTAGTTACCCACATAATTAAGAATTATCTCAACTTACCTAAAATATTACTCACTTTTGATATACTTTATACACCTTACTATAATATACTTTATATAACTTACTATCATGGCCATGTGGTACCATATAAAATAAATACACACATTATTATTTCATTAAAACATCCATGTAAAAATACATATATTTTCTTAACTTATAATTTCGTACTCTTAATTCTTACAATGGTAAAATATAACCTTCTTTTCTTGAAAAATAATTTCTATCTTTACAATAAAGAAAATATCATACACTTTCTTATATTATGTGTATTATTTAAAGCACATTTGGAAGTAGTAATATTAATATCTATATAAAATCATAATTTTCAAACTTTTTACAAAAATATTCCACTCAAAATACCCTATCAAATGTATATGACAGTATGAAGGTTGTTAAATTTATGGGGTCTTACAATAACATAGTCACGAATAAAAATCTCAATTTTTGACATAAGTATTTAGTTAGATTTCTAACCATGTCACTCCATTTTATTTAAAGTTGTTGAAAGGAGGAATCAAGTTTCTCAGTGTGCCAGACAAATCGAGTGGTTATATGCAAGAAGATAAAATCGGAAAAGCTGATTAGTCAGGATCTTGTGCCTTACATAAAGTTTCCACACCATGGATCCCCCTCTGATTAAGCCACCACTCCCACCAGAACCCCCAGATAAACATAGCCAAATGGAGGTAGAACTGCCTCATCACTCCTATAAGGAAATGCTATTGGACAAACCAGCGAGCAACCAAACAAACTACTATGAAATAGATCACCAACCAATTACAGATCTGGATAAAGGGAAGCACATTGAAGGTTTAATTCCACTCTCACAAGATGACAAAGAGCGTTTTTACCTCCCATGACATTACTCGGTGATTATCAAAATGTTCAAGCGATAGATGCCTCACCACCTCCTTCAATCTAAGCTAAATGACCTATAGAAGCCATCCGAACAGTTAATCTTGATTGACCTAGGGTGAGACTTCTAAATAGTAAAATTTAATTTAGAAGAAAGCATGGTTAAGGCTCTACACCTAGGACCTTGGTTCATTTCTGGAAACTTCCTATCCGTATGTAAATGGGAACCAAAGTTTGTTCCCCAAGAAGCCACTCTTACTTCTACTGTCATTTGGATCCGGTTACCTCAATTACCAACAGAGTTCTATGACCAGGATATCTTGGAGAAAGTTGGGGGAAGCTGGGAAAACTCCTCAAGATAGACCAATGTACATCCTCTACCCTAAGGGGAAGATATGCCCGTATTTGTATCCAGGTTCCTCTAGAAACCCCAATAGAAACATCAGTAATAATAGGAGACCATAAGCAGGCTGTGATCTATGAAGGAGAGGGGACTCTATGTACCATTTGTGGCAGAATAGGACACACTGCAAATATTTGCAACTATAGGGCACCAACACCCACATCAACCCACGAACCATAGGATGATCATCAAAGGAAAGAAGTCATTTCGGAGGAAAGTGAATGGAAAAATGTCACCTTCCCAAGAAGACGTAAGCATGGACAACCAAAAACAATAAACAAAAATGAAGGTAAAACGAACAAACCACAACATGCTTCACAGACAGAGGAGATACAGGTAAATATGTTCGATGCCAATTCAGGTAAATTTCTCCAAACTCAAACTCTTCGTTATAATTCAAAAAAAAAATTCACCTCCGAAAAAACCCAAAAGAGGCCAAATGGCCCAAACAAAAACCCCACTAGCACACAAGATCTGCCCAAACACGGTCATAAATCAGGCCCAAGGACATAGTCCAATACAGGTGCCAAACGAAAAGCGGGGCCAACAACTAATGACTCCACTAATCCCAATCATGAGCCCAGCTTTCAAGGGGACTCTATCCCATCTCCCAAGAACACAATCACCACGCTTGGTGAAATACCCAATGGGGCCGACCCCTTTTTCCCAAACAGGCACTCCACTAAGGGCACCATTGACAACCCAATTCCCCATCCAAATACCCAAACCTACGCTTTTCCTACTAAATCTCCTCAAACGACCTCTAATGGAGAAATACCAATAGTTACCAACAACAATCGAGTGCCCTATCTAGTACCCCCCCCCCCAATTTCCAGATGAAAAGACCACATCTGTCGTCTCCATTACATCCCTAATTAATGAACACCCAACCCCCTAGTTGTGATGCCCAGAAACCCTTCCACTGTCCAAGATGTGACACCAAAGGGTTTATTGATGGGACGACAGTCCCTTAACTTCACCCCTCTTCTTACCCAAAGTATCAAGACAAAAAAAACACAAAAATGGCAAAAGAAACACCACCGACCACCATCACCACCCTACTACCACCACCGGACCACCAACTGGCCTCCTGGTTGGAGGTTTCCTTGCATGGGCAGGGACTCTCCTACGATTTCACCTTGGCCAACCAGAGGGTGACACTGATAGTGTAAAACCCACCCCACCTAGCCAGGGTGACGGTGGAAGCACTGAACAAGGCACTGGCAGCCTTTAGACCTCTCCTATGGCAATCAATGGTCAACATCGATAGCAACTCCCCGTTAACGGACCCTCAAGCCCTCAACAACCATATTCTACAAAGATTCCAATCCTTACCCTTCTTCCCAAATCTGATGAAAGAGGACCCAACAACAGAGCCGATCTTTGTCACGATCGATCAGCCAACCCAAAACAACCTATCATCTTCTGCTCCAAAAAGGAAGAGCAAATAACCACCTCTTCAGAATATCCAGAAAGGAATCTCCAAAGCTCTGGAGATACTCAAGAAGAAGAATGCATCAGAAGAACCAGAAATGCCTTATGCCACACCAAGGACGGACTCAATTCTCCTAGACTCAGTGAGATCGATAGAGTTCAGCACGGAAACAAGCGAGATAGTAGTGGTGTTGTGCCCCAAAATAATGACCAAGTGTGGAATGATCCTAGTATCAGGCCAAACACATGGTCCGTTGAAACCCCTTCTAAACCTAACTCCAATCCTGAGTCTAAAGAGGAAGCCCCCCCACTCTAAATGCCGGGTCTACAAGGTCCAAAGAGCCCTCACGAGGGAACTCACCAATCACCCACAGATCCAATGATGAACTACATCATATGGAATGTTAGGGGTGGGAACAATGCCGAGTTCAAACGGCACTGTTTAGAAATGGTGAAAATGCACAAGCCTACCATGCTTGTATTGCTTGAAACGAAGATGGCAGACCATCAGTCCTTAGCCCAGCAACTCCTGTTCGATATGATTATCCAATCTCCAGCAGTAGGTCCATCTGGGGGTATCATGTTTATGTGGAAAGAAGAGTTTGTGACTGTTGAAGATGAAGCAACTACCCCCAAGGTATCCATGCAATGGTGAAGGTAAGTCCAGACCACCCTCCATGGCTCTTTTCTGCTATTTATGGTAGCAATCTCTTAGTAAATAGGAAAATTCTATGGGAGCAACTAATTACAGTATCAAATAGCATAAAAACAACTTGGTTTATAGGAGGAGACTTCAACGAAGTCTTAAAGGCTAGGGACAAATTTGGGGGTAACCCTATAAACCTGAACCGTAGCAACCTGTTTTGGAACTGTATAAATAAGTGTAACCTAATAGACCTAGGCTATAAAGGAAGCAAATACACTTGGACAAATAAAAGGTACAGTAACAAAACCTCTCTAATTTTGGAAAGAATAGATAGGTGCTTTGCTAATTAAGGCTGGATTGAACAATACTTTGAAGCTAGTGTACTTCACCTCCCTAGGACTCACTCAGACCACTTCCCTTTGCAAATTAACCTGGTGGGGCCTCCAAACAATAAATAATCAAGGCCCTTCAGGTTTGAATCAATGTGGGCTAGCCATCATTCCTTCCCTAACATCATCAATAGGGCCTTCTCCGACCACTCCACCCTTCTTCAATCTACTGAAAGTTTCAAGACTCTGGTAACCAAGTGGAACCAAGAGGTCTTTGGAAACATCTTCCTTCAAAAGAAGAGACTCCTGGCTAGAATCTCTGGAATCCAAAAATCTCCTAGTTACCAATTCAGTATTTACCTTTTAAACCTTGAAACTAAGCTAAATGCTGAACTCAACCTAATCCTCAAAAGTGAAGAAGACTTTTGGAAACTTAAGTCTGGGATAAACCGGCTAAATAAGGGTGATGCTAGAACTAGATTCTTTCACACATCCACCCTCAATAGAAAAAGGAGGAACAGAATCCTCTCCCTTAAAGAAGAGAATGGAAATTGGCTGCATAACCAAACAAACATCCATACAGCTATTGTGGGCTTCTTTACTGATCTATACACAACTTCCCACACTGAAACCCCTTGGGAAACTACTAATCACTCCACCATGGAACCCATCCTGTCCCAAAGCCAAAAAGCTTTTATTGATAGACCCCTTCAAGTGAGTGAGATTAAAAGGATAGTCTTTTCCAATAAACCTTTCAAATCTCCTGGCCCATATGGCCTTCACCCTTTCTTCAACCAAAAGTATTGGGATATAGTAGGGGACTCTGTCACAAACTTCTGCAAAAAATGCTTCTCCACAAGCTCCATGGATAGCACCATGAACCAAACCCTTCTGTGTCTAATCCTTAAATGCCCCCAAGCTTCAATGCTAAAAAATTTCAGACTCATTGGCCTCTGTAACACCATCTACAAGTCAGTCACAAAAATCATTGTGAATAGGATAAAGCTTATCCTCACCCACATCATTGGGCCAAGCCAAGCAAGCTTCCTATCCAATAGGAGGGACTATGACAATGCTATCATTGTCCAGGAGTATATCACTCACTTTAGGAAAATGAAGGGTAAAAGTGGCAACATAATCCTAAAAATAGACCTAGAGAAGGCCTTTGATAGGCTGGAATGGTCTTTTATTAAAGACACTATGGTCTATGGATGCCTTCAACTTCCCTCAGGGCTTATCTAAACTCATCATGTCATGCATCAGTACATCCTCCATTTCCATTCTTGTCAATAGGGGAAAAACAGAGTCTTTCAAACCCTCAAGAGGCATCAAGCAGGGTGACCCTATGTCTCCCTACCTATTCATCATGTACATGGAAAGACTTTCTAGATCCATTGATAATGCAGTACTACATAACCAATGGCACCCAATAAGTATAAGTAGGTCTGGACCAAAAGTATTACACATATTCTTTGCGGATGACCTCACCCTCTTTGCCAAAGCCAATGACAGGAACTGCAATACCATTCTTTCAATATTGCAGAATTTCAATAAACAATCAGGACAAAAAATAAATCTCACCAAATCAAGAGTCTTGTTTTCTTCCAGCACCACTCAAGATACCCTTCAACACCTCACTAATCATTTGTCCATCAAGCACACAATATCCTTTGCAAAATACCTAGGATTCCCCATTCTCCAAAAAAAACAATCATCTGCAGACTTCTAATTCATCATTGAGAACATGCAATCCCAGTTGGCTAGTTGGAAAACCAAATGCCTTAACATGGCTAGAAGAACAGTACTGGCCAAGACCTCTTTAAACAATATCCCAAGTCATGTTATGCAATACATAAGTCTACCCATCAAAGTCTCCAATCAGATTGATACTACCTCCGTTTCAATTTATGTGAACCCATTTGACTGGGCACGAAGTTTAAGAAAAGAGAGAAGACTTTTGAACTTGTGGTGTAAAATAAGGTACATATATTTTGTGTGGCTATAAATCATTGCATGAAGGTAAATTATTTCCAAATAAGGAAAGGAGTCATTCTTTTTGGCACGGATCAAAAAGAAAATAGGTTCACATAAATTGAAACGGAGGGAGTAGAATTTAGAGAAATTTCCTTTGGGGCACCACCCTGAAAGGAAAAAGTTGCATCTGATTAAGTGGGAGGTAGTTACTAAGACCAAGGCTGAGGGAGGGCTAGGGCTCCAAAAGGCTAGTATAAAGAACAAAGCTTCTCTCACAAACCTAACATAGAGAGGTTATAAGAATACCAATAGTCTATGGACTAGAGTGCTCATTCACAAACATTGCAACATGTCTAGACTAGTTAATGCATTTAGACACCCTAAACACCCAAAATCCCCAACCCGGAAGAGTATTCTAAAGGGCTGGGAGATATGCAACAAAGCAAGCAGATGGGTAGTCAACAAAGAGAATAGGGTCAGTTTCTTGAATGACGCTTGGATCCCTAATCAGCCTGCAATCAAGCATATGATAGAAGGCCCTTTAACACAAAATGACCTTCAAGCCAAGGTTAACTCAATCCACAACCTGGGCAATTGGGATACCTCAGCCTTGTCCATTAACATCCCTTCAAGTATTCTGAACCTTCTGAACTCTGTATTTATCCCAAATGCTACAACCAAGGATGATAATATTATATGGGATTTGACTCCTAATGGCCAGTTCTCAAATAGCTCTGCTTACTCCTTCCTAAGTTGGACTACAACCAGCCTCCCTTCTGGGGAAGAATCACCCTTCAAATGGATCTGGAAGCTTCAAGCACCCAACAAAATTAAATACTTCATCTGGATCTTAATCCATAAAAGACTCCCAAGTAGGAGCTTCCTCCACTCTATTGGAATCAACTGTGTCCCTCAATGTCACTACTGTAACAATGACCAGGAAGACATTGCCCACATTTTCTTTGACTGTCCCAATGTTGTCCATTTCTGGAATGACATCCTATCCAATTCCATAGGAAATAGTTCAAATCACCCTGTCTTCAATAGCCACCTGTGGTAATCAACATGGAACTCTCTCAAAACTGCCCCTTACAACAACTGCATCTGTTGAGATAGCCTCATTCCCTTTTGTCTTTGGCACATCTGGCTAACTAGAAACAACAATGTTTTCAACAACAAGAAATAACACATCAATGCCAATAACACAATCTCAAAAGCAATACAGTCCATTATGCTTACAAAGAATGACTCAGCAAAGGTAACCTACCACATCATGCTAAAGTGGGAACCCCCACCCAGAGGCTCCTACAAACTGAATACAGATGGAGCAGCAAAAAAACCCAGGAATAGAAGGTTCATGGGAATATTCAGGAACCACAATGGAGACTGGATATTGGGTTACATGACCAATATACCCAAGCAACAAATACAAGAGCAGAAGTTCAGGCCCTCGTTCGGGGTCTACAACTAGCGGAGCAAAACAATCTAGTTTCACTGGAAATAAACACTGATTCAGCGGAAACAATTAATATTCTTTTGAATGGAAATCTGATTTTTGACCCTCTACTTTGTGAATGCAGATCAATCATCCAAAGGATGGGCAGCGTGGTAGTGAGGCATATCTACCGGGAGCAGAACATAGTAGCTGATGCATTGACCAAGGAAGCAACAAAGGAGATTTTTTGAACAAATCTTGGACATTATCAGTTCCTCCGATGTTTGCCAATGATGTATTTTGGGCAGACATCCTAGGAACTGAGCTATTTAGGTCTTTTATGGATTGTAACTTAAATACAATTATGCAAAACATTGCAACTATGGGGTCTTTGAGATACCCCAGTAATGTCCCAAATGTAGTTCCTTTGTTTTAACTAGTATAAATATAATATCCCTTTTACCAAAAAACAAAAGTTTCTCAGTGTTTTAAAAAAGTAATTGCTATACTTAAATTCAAAAATGTGCAAGTTAGCCAATGGTGTCAATAAGTCCAAATAATTGAAAGCTTCAATCATAAGATCCCTTCATTCCCATAAAAGAAGATGAATAGGAAAGAAATCAAACAAAAATAATAACTAATGAGTAAGTATTAACCTCCATTGTACATTTCAATAACATTATGAAGCCATTTAGAAAGTTAAATTTAGAAATGCTAAGTATTATCCTCCTTTTTTACATCTATAATCTCATGAATGGTCTTAATTCTTTCGAGCTCATATGGGTTACTACGACGTATCCGAATATTAAAGTATGGGATATAACATCTTCATTCGACCTCGTTCGTATTAATCTACATTCGACTTCGTTCGAATTAATCTACAATCTACCTCGTTCAAATTAGCCTACATTCGACCTCGTTCGAATTAATCTACATTCGACCTCGCCCGAGTTAACTTAGACTCGACTACATCCGAATCAATGACCTCATTCGAACCAAACCAAAGTCAAGGACTCCTCAAAAAAAGAAAAGAAAGGAGAGCTAGAAATACAAAACAAAAGATAACTATTCCATTTTAATCATTCCATTACAATACATTTTTAGAAAGGGCTAGAAAGGCGCCCCCACAAAAAGAGAACAAAAAAAACACATCCAAGTACAAAGATTTCATGTCGCGTCATTCCCACCATCGTCCGCATCACCAGCATACTCATCATCGTACCAAGGGTCGGAGGCAATCCCATCTAAGGCATCTTCATCATCGTCCCCGTCGGGCGTACTAGGATCATACCCACATGACGAGCTGCACGTGCCTTGACATGAACATCCTCAAATTCTGCCTCGGAAATATTCCCAGCTGTTTTCAGAGACCTATATATGTCAAGTTGGGCCTCATCATGAACCCACATTTCATATAACTCCCGTGACACACTAGGATCGACAGAAGTGTGAGATATAGACGGCTGGGGCTGCTATTGCGTCTTCTCAGCTCTTAGGCGCCAACTTGCTCATTCAATTCAGATAGCTCCGCCTCCAAACCCTCAATCGACTCCTCAAACCTTGCCTCGTTGAGCGCCGAAGTTTCCGCCTCAGTAGCCCGCTCAGACCTGCAAACATGGAGGGTGCCCTCTAGGGCTGCCACCTCCACCACAGTGGCTATTCTGACTTTCTCAACCCAACCTATCTCTTCGACCCTGTTACTCAAATCATCTCTCAAGTTGACGGCCCTTGTTTCACGCTGCTCAAGCTCGACCCTTAAAGAAGCCACCTGCATCAGGAGGTTAGTATTCTCGGCCATCACTCCCTTGCTCTCCTCGATCTCATCCTCCTTAGCCTTCAGCACCTCCTCAAGCACGTTGTATCTACCAATGGCCCTCATAAGCTCCTCATCCCTACTCATCTTTATGCTTGAGCCCATCGCGGAGTGTCTAAAACTGGTTGTCCTGGCTAAGTAAGTCGACTAGAGTTCGGTGCTTAGAACGATACTCTTTGTACTTGGATACCATCTTCTTGAAGAGGGCCGTCCTCCGCTCTTCCCGCTGATCGCGCTCAATATCCATGATAAAGTTCTGACATGCAAAAGAATACATGTTAGCGGAAGTAAATTACATATACGAAATGAACTAACCTAACATGAAAAAGTAACTTACTCGCAAGGCCATGTCGGATATACCCAATGACAGATCTGCATCCTTTAGCGTCTTCAACGTCCTGTTCTCAAAATCCGCGCTCGGAGGAGCAAAGGCTGGCACCACCCATTTCGAGTTGGCCAAAAGATCATTATCTATGGGGATGACTAAGTGCCAATCATACCCCTCCGTCCTTATCTCCACTCGGGTGAAACTCTCCTCAAAAGCCTGCACCTCCTCAGGGTCGACATCGGAGCCCGAACCATTATCTTCTACGAGGATAGTTTTATCCCTTCCGTCCGTTGATGATGAGCCGACCTTGGCTAATCGTGCAAGTTCCCCTCTGACGTAGGTCCCTTAGACCTCTGATGTCCTTTTATTTATGACGATAGCGGCGTGGGAGCATCCTCAATGCCCAATAAGGCCGCCGCCTCTACATCCAAAACAACGGGCCTTTCCGACTCGGTATCAGCAGCACCGACCATTCCAGTCTCCACCCTCTACCTTTTTCTCGGTACCGCCTCCTCTTCATCATGAGATGACTCATCAATTAGGTGCAGGACACGGTGATTAGATGTTGCACCTCATATTTTCGTACGTGGAAGTATGCCATAAGTAAATTGATGAAAGCTCGGAAGTGAGATATTACATCCTGCATTTTTGTACGTTAAAGTTTCGTTAGAAGTTAACCAACATAAACTAGGAATGAGATTGTTTTGGGATTATAAGTATTATGCTATTTCAAACAAGGGATAAGTAAATTCGTGAAGGTGAGAGGGTAATCAAATCGAAGAAAGTGAGTTTTGTCGAAGTTTGTCGATTTGGGATAAAATACGGTCTGAGATACAATACCCCATATTTATAGACTAGTGCCATACAAGATACCACATGACCATAATAATAAGGTGTATAAGGAATGTTAAAAGTGATTAGTATTTCAAGTAATTTGAGATAATTCTTAATTATGTGGATAATTGATAAATTTTGGGATAATTATGGTATTAAGTAGGATTAAGTGGATAAGAATTTTTTTGGAGTTTCCACATGGCATTAAGCCAAGCCCAAGGTGGCACCAATATGAATAATAAGTTATAAGACCTAAGATGTTTTGTCTACATGTAAGGATTATTTGATAATTACCTTGGTTGGGTCCCTTTAATAGTGATCTAACTTGGAAGATAAGAATGATGTTATGGAAAGCTTATCACTTTATATATCTTAGACCAACAACGGTGGTAATTAAAGGGTTTAATGGTTACTCATCCTTGCAAGTGTTATTTTTCGATGGAGTAAATATTAGTTGGATAGGAAATAACGAGCTATGATATCAAGAACATCATACGGATTTTTTCCTACTTCGATCCGCCATTATGTGTTGTCACAATTGACGTGTGTTAGAGGGATTGTCAACAGAATCGGCTCAGGTATGTTAAGGCTATCCCTTCTTTCCTTTTGGCATAATCTGTACAACACAAACAAAACGAGCAAATGCACAACTTCCACTAATGACTCTACTCACAAAAATACTAGAGATGCTTATGTTCTTGATTCTCCATGTGTCTTATTATTATATCTTCTATTCATGGGTCTCAGAAAATACGTAAGTTGATAAAGTTTACTTCATGATATTACTCAAAGGCATAATGGTCTTATGACATTCCGAGAGATTTTATTGACGTACTTCTCATGCATTGCATTCATGTACATTGACCCATGACCAGATGGCATTATGTACGTGTATATATGTATATTATATGTATATTAGATGTGGTAAAAGGTTACGGCATTATATATGCACCATCACCTAATCAGCAGGTATAAGTTGATGATTTTGCCCATAATGGCTGAGATGATATGATGGGATGCCCTCGGAGGCTTGATGATGTTATGAACACATGTACGTATGCATGACATGACATTTATACGCATATGCATGACATTATACATATTAATGATTCACAGAGCTATTCAGATATACATGTTGAGTCTTTTACACTATGTTTCTCTTATGTCTATTATTTACTGATTTTCATTCCTTACATACTAGGTACATTATTTGTACTGACGTCTCTTTTGCATGGGGACGCTGCATTTCATGCCCGCGGGTCCTGATAGATAGGTTGACAGTCCTCCAAATAGGCTATCAGCTCAGCGGAAGATGTTGGTGTGCTACATTTGCTCCAAAGTTGCTTATTGGTTAGTATGATTTAGACATATATTGATTGGTATGTCGGGGCCCTGTCCCGGCCTTATGATGTTTATGTACTCTTAGAGGCTTGTAGATGTCACGACCCCAGTTCGCCCTCCATGAACTATCGTGATGGCACCTAGTCTCTATGACTAGGTAAGCCAAACAAATGCGGAAAAGAAACAATTTGTGGAAAGAAAATAATATAAAACTGAGATAACAAAGTGAAATAGTTTTTAAGGTGTCGCCTGTCATATAACAGTACAAAAATCTCAAACTTACACTCCCAAAATCCAGAACCCCATGAATCACAAGCTAAGAGGTTATATAAAAAGCTCTAACTCCATAAATGTCTAACAACTGGAAAATACAGAAGGGCTATTGTGAGCACGTGATTTTTGTTTACACGACAATTACTCCAAAAGAAATCGAAAAATAAAACAAATTGTCTTGTTGTACAATTTTTAGAATTTGCGTGGCATTTTTGGCAGTTATTTGTAGTTTTTGTCTGTGATAGTTTAGTTTTATCAATTAAAAAATACAAAATATATGTCGCGTGTAAATTTGGGATCTTGTTCTACTATTAGGAATTAATTAAATCGTATTTAGTTTTTGAATGAATAAAAAGTCACAAAAAATATTATCTTTGGTAATTTTGTCATTTTTATCATTATAGGTTGATTTTTTGTTTAATTAATATATGATATTGTGTGTTAATTATTACTAAAAATCAATTAAATGTCTTGTGATATAATTTTAATTTTTTAGGATTTTTTGCAAATTCGGATTTTAATTAGAAATAGGAGAAGAAAACAAATAAGTTTAAATTGGACAAAATCGGAATTGGGCTCGTATTAAAACCCAAAGATCAGGGCCAAATGCATTAGTCCAATCCGTCCCCAGATACAAAAGAACGACGCCGTTTTGACACCCTCCATCTGAACCGTTGGTCAAACAGATCCAACGGTCCAGTTCAGGTCTCTCATTAATCCAAACGACGCCGTTTAGGCATGAACAATCAGAGCCGTTCATCCCATCCAATCCAACGGCTCCAAACTTTCCCCAGATACCCGACCCACTAATACCCGGATTGACCCATTCCCAACATTAAACCAAACGACGTCGTCTCTTTAAGTTGAGAGATCAAGGCCGTTGATCATCAATGATCCAACGGCCAAAATTCAACCCCCCGTCGCGTATATAAACCTTCCCCTCTCACCCCTGCGCCCTAAGCCAGACCCCCCCTCCCTCATCTTCGTCTCTTTCAGAGACTGAACCCAAACACCCTTAGAACCCTAGTGCCGCCCCTCCTTTCCTTCACCATAAGCCCGGCGGCAACAATGCCGGTGACCACCAGATTAACACCCCTAGTGCACCTCGACCCCCTGAACACGGATCTGTAAACCGTTGGTCTCGAATCCTCCCATCGTCTCAAATCTTCATTTGAAGATTCGAGCCAAACCCTAACCTATGCCAAACCCCCCCCAAATCCATACCAGTTACTCCCCTGACCTCCCTCGTGACCAAACCAAACTTGGTTTGGTTCGAATCTAACCAGAAAACTCCAAGTCCCAAATCAAACCCAAGAGCCCTAGAAATCCAGAATCTGAGGGTTTTGTCCATTAAACGAAAGGGTTGGGGTCTAATAGACCTTAATCGAAGTGTTCTCAGTTGAGAACACTTCGATTAAAGTCCGTTCAACCGCAAAAGAAGTCCGAGTCAGAATCCAAGACGAGTTCGTCTGATTTTCAATTTCTTAAGCTATTTTTTCTTTTCCTTGTCAGTTCTATGTTGTTTTCTGTTGATGTTTTGTTTATGTGTTTAAATGTCAGTTGATTTGTTTTCATTTTTGTGTCGACTATTCTGTCCACCTTGCGCGGACCTTTTATTTGGTCGAATTTTTCTCTATTCATTGACGAGTGTATACGTTTAACTATATAATCGATTGAAATAAGTTTTGATCAATTAATTAGTTTCCAGGGCAACTCTTTGTTTTGACAGTACAACTTGAATCACCTGTTTAATACTGTTGGATCCTGATCATTGGTTCTGCTTGTATATATTGTAATTCGCGTAGTCGATTCGATATATGTCATCGATTAGTTTCAGTTTGGAATGGTAGTAATCTGACTCATCCTGTTTAATTCTTACTAAGGCATTATTGAACCAGCTGAGAATTGATCACAATTGTTTGTAGTCTATTAGTTAAATCAGAAATCATTTAAGGATTGGTTATAGCTGCAATTCTTAATTAAGATATCAGAGTTAGGAAAGTGGGCTGCCAGTCGAGTATGGGTTGAACCATTAGAGTAATCTATAGTGCAAATACACCCTGGCTGACATCTTTATAGATGAGAAGTCAGATGTAAGATGAGTTTAATAATAAAAGGCTGAAAATGCACATGAGAATAGTAGTGGAACCTGCTGTACAGTAGGATATCCACTGCATTTTTGAATTTCAGCAGATTAAAGTAGAAGAAAACCCCATGCCTAGACAAGCCTAAGTGGAAATGACAGCCTTTAGGGTTTATTTTAAGCCACGGGCAGCCTGCCTATAAAAGGGGGGTTCATCTTTTCTTCAAAGAGGGGAAAAGATCAAGAGGAACTATAGGGAAAACAGTAGAGAGTTTTGACATAACATTTTGAGAGATCAGGGTCAGAACCAAAAAAGAGGGAGGAAGGAGAGATATAGGCAGACAACCAAGAGTTTAAAAATCAGGGAGGAGAAGAACTAGTTTTTAAGACAACCAAGAGGTTAAAACAAAAGAGAGGAAGGGAGGGAGAATCAGGAAAACAAGAAGGGGGGGGGGGAACTGGAAAAGAAACCAGAAAACAGACAAAGAGAGTTTAAAACCAGAAAAAGAGAGAATTTTCCAGGATCTTAGTATTTTAAAGCTAGGTTCCACAACAAAGAACTTCAGTTTGTTTTTCTGCTCGAAAGTTCAAAATCAGAAACTACTGTTTTATTGCTTCTGCCTGCAACCTTTTTGTGCTGCTGAGGATTCATCTGGCAGCCTGTTTGTCTGTTGATTTTCAAGCACTACTCTTCAAGCTACTGGTTTCTTCTTTTGGTTTAATCTGCCCCTGAGATTTCTGTTGCTGTCACTACTGGTTTTTACTAGTTCCGCTGTGTTGTCGAACATATTGTTGCTGTGTGTATGCTACTATTGCTCCTGCTGACTCCTTCTCTCTTCTTGTGTCCAACATCCAGGTACACACTAGAATTTCACACTGATGTAACAGTAAAGTTGAGCATGAAATGAAAGACGGAAGGAGTTTTAATCACTTGGTTTTGTAACTATAGTCTTATAAAGTGTTAGCAGATTGTATGATTCTTTAAGGTTATAACTCAATAGAAAATACATTAGATAGTTTGTACTTAATTGAAACTTAGTTTGTTTAATACTGTGATCTTAGTTGTTTAGTTGTCTGTATGATATGGAATGCACAGGTGGTTAGTATATCGATAGTTAAATCTCATCTCTAGTCCCATTTTACATACAAGGCAGATTGCTTCTAATTTAGCCAAATGCAATATAGCTTTTAATCATTTGAGTTAACTCTATCAAAATCGGATTTCATTAGGCAGTTTATAGGACAATGTTCGAATCCCATCAATAGCATCCTATAGTAGTTAATTCCATTAATCTCATTAAAATGAGTTAGTTTAAATTCAACTTGGAGAACGTTTAGCGTGAGTTTAGCATTTTATCAATCTTGTATGCATTTTTAATTAAATTAAAAAACATGTTCGCTCATGGAATAAGGCATGAAATAATTCCTCGTCTCACAAATAATTAATCTGATAATTAATAAGAGGCCGGAGCTGGCCAAACATGTACTTTAATTAGCGTATATTTTCTTTCTTTCATTTTTAGAGACAAACATAATAGAAATGAAGTCGCTGTAGGTTTATCCTTTCAAATAATGAGACGAGCCTCGCCAAATAAAAAAATGCAAATTACGGGGCCCTCAATAATCGGTCGTAATAAATATTTAGATTTCTTGGGATGGACTGTCTAGTGAACTCCACTGCCTTCCCTAAAGATAATTACGCGTTAGACTCTTTAGACGCGATTTAATTAAATTACCTTCTTAAATTCGGGTGCGCATTTATGTGACCCAAATCCAAAATCTCAACGGAGTTGGAATGTATTAACAACCACGGGCGCATTGATTGTGACATGGTTCGAAACACATTTTCACGACGTTGCAATTCCATAAAAATAAATAATAATAATAAAGCGGTTTTAACCTAATAAAAGCACACGATCTATAACATGTATTAAAAATTAGGTATTTGGCCATTATAACAATTTAAGCGACCGTGCTAGAACCACGGGATTCGGGGTGCCTAACACCTTCCCTCGGGTCAACAGAATTCCTTACTTAGAATTTCTGGTTCGCAGACTTCATTTGGAAAGTCGAAAATTTTCCTCGATTTGGGATTCAAGATAAACCGGTGACTTGGGACACCAAAAACCAAACCTTTCCCAAGTGGCGACTCTGAATTAAATAAATAATCCCATTTCGAATATTGTCACTTAAATTGGAAAAACTCCCTCGCGCATTTACCCTTCGGGGCGGGCGTGCAAAAAGGAGGTGTGACAGCTCTGGCGACTCCGCTAGGGAAAAGAACCCAGAACGTTTGTTCAGGGTTCAGAATTCGAGCTTAGAATAATTGTTATATTTGGCTTTATTATCTGATCTTTACTACATGTTTGGGCATAACGTGCTAAATGTTGTCTTTTACTGCTTTGATATTATTTGGACTGTATATAAACTGTGCCAAAACCCTTCTTTTCTTACCTCCGGGGAGGAGCTTGCTGGTCAAGACTCCCTATTCTGTTAGTGTCATACCCTGAAATAAGAAAGAGGTCGGACAAGTTACAAAGCCGGACGATCTCGCGGGTCCCCGGTATATAGCCCCCGCCTCGACTCGAGTTGTCCACTCGGGTACACAGTCTAGAACAAATACCCAGGTTACAAACCTAGTATAACAAAAACTCATGATGGATCCCTAGTAGGAACGCTTATTTGCATCACGTTGCATTTGACATAGGGGACTCAACACAGGGGTTGGGTCCGTCTAGGACAAGCAACCCGAAATGAAAAGACCATCCTGCTGCATCCCGTTTGTTTTACGCATTTATTTGCTTCAGATTTGCATGCTGACCGGTTGCTGGAAAAAAAAATTCAAAAAGGAAAAGAAAAATAGCAGCGTAGGGAGATAATTACTTATTTTTAGAAAAATAAAACCAATGTCCAAGTAGTGTCAAAACCTCGCCGAAATTTTCTTAAAAAAATAAAAACAAAATTTGTCTTTTAGTTTGATTTATTAAAAAAACATATATAATACAAAAAAAAAAATTCCTTTTAATCACTTTCAAAATCCAAAAAAAAAAGTATTTGTTTAAAAATAAAAAGGGGAAAATTCAAAATTAAAAAAAAATAGTTTTTCTTTTGTAGTATCTCTTTCATAAATTCAGACTAATAGTCCAAATACTTCCTTAAAAGATTTTTCGAAATTTCAAACAAAAGAGAAGTGAAAAGAAGTTTAAAATTCAAAGAAAAAATATTTCCTTAGTCGTCGTCTCTTTTCAAAAAATAATAATAAAAAAAAGAAATTGAAATCAGAAAAAAAAAATATTTCTCTTTTCTTTGTAAGTATATTTATTCAAAAATGGGGGTTTAGTTTATTCCTGATCGGCCCGAACTACGCCGGTTTGATTCTCGCGGGGCGTGAGATACGTAGGCAATCTTCATCAGGTTCAACCTCCCCTTTCTAAAAAATAGCCAAAATGTTAGAATTTTAATTTCGTCATAAATGAGTCGGGTGATGCCGTTTTGTCAAGATTAGCCGAATGTTCCCGAAAGGGACGCCGGAAGGCTGACTTTGCATAAACAGCCATTTCGGTCATTTTTTATTTTTGTGACCAAATTGCCCAATGGCCTTAGGATCCTCGTCCCCGAGGCTCGCGAGGCCATGTTCCCAATGTCGGGTCACCATTCTAAAAAAAGAGTCATAAATAAATCAAGTGATTGTTTTTGTCAAAAATAGCCAAATGTTCCCGAAAGGGACGGCGGAAGGCTGACTTTGCATAAACGGCCACTTTCGATCATCCTTTAGAGTTTTGATCGGTTGACCCTCATAGCCTTAAAATTTTCATCCCTGAAGTGGTGAAAGGCCGTGGTCGAAAATCGGATCTTTCTTTCTAAAATACAATCAAATCATTTTTGAGTCAAATCATTTTTGCTTAAGTCACCTTAATAAATGTGCAGGATGAGCACAATGCAAAATGAACGCTTTTCGATAATGACTAAAATCCCTGTCAAGTTGCGGCTATGATGGAATGATCTAGGTGTTGAAGGGCAAGATGAGGTGAAGAAATATCTGAAAGGTCTCACGGGTTTATTGAAAATCCAGCCTCAGGGAGATATCATAAGAGCTTTGGTCACCTACTGGGACCCAGCGCACAATGTCTTCCACTTCTCCGATTTTGAACTCACCCCGACTCTGGAGGAAATAGCTGGGTACATCGAAAATGCTGAACTTCCATTAAGGCAAAAAATACCTGGTTGCCCCAAGAGCTGTCACGGTGCATCGATTTCTAGACTCACTAAAGATACACAGGACGGTCCATAACCCGGATTTGGCCGCAGGTTTTTGTAATCAATGCTTCATATACGACAGATATGGCCATGTAGGAGGATTCAATAATCCGTTTAACAAGCTATGCAGCAAAGGTAACCGTCAGAAATGGGATGAGCACAGACAGGTGGCTTTCATGATAACATTTTTGGGCCTTTTGGTATTTCCGAGGAAAGACGGAAACATTGATCTGAAAATATCCAGGGTCGTCAGTACTTTGCTCACTTAGAATGAAAGTACTCTCGTGCCTATGGTGGTATCTGATATATCGAGCCCTCACAGCCTGCAAAGCCAGGGGGAATTTCTTCGAAGGGTATAATTTACTGCTACAAATATGGATGACTGAACATCTCTGCCATTATTCCGAGATTTTGAGTCACGGTTCCTCGAAGAAAACTTGCATAGAAGAGTTTTGCACAAGAACCAAGGAGGTCACTCTGCCCGAAGGAGTCACGACATGGACGTCATTCTTTCAGACTCTCACTGCCAGCCAAATACAGTAGACACTGGGATGGTTGCCTGTTGATGAGGTTATGTATATGCCGGCGGCTAGAACCCACTTCCTACTGATGGGACTTAAGAGCATTCAGCCTTACGCGCCCTATCAAGTTTTGAGACAACTCAGGAGATGCCAGATAGTGCCACACGAGGAAGATCTTAGTGCTCAAACAATTGAGATTAGCCCTAATGGACAATTTCCTGAAGCAAAAGTCCGGCAGATCTGGAATGAATGTCAATATTTGAAAGCGGATACTTGTGTGCAGGATCGGGCCAAAAGTGAAACGGTGCCAGGTTACCTTGCGTGGTACAGAAGAGAACTTGAAAACAAAAGGCCGGCTAAAAGACCCCACATCCTGAATTTAGCCGAGTCATCACAAAAGCAATGGGATTGGTTAGCAAAAGAAAGAGGCTATCGCGTCGAAATCAACAAATTAAAGCGACAAGTCGAAGGTCTAAAATATGAGCACAACGTGGAAGTTGCTACTGATCTGGGAGAAAAGAACAGGTTGACCCAGGAAAACGAGATGCTCAGGGCCTAGATCTAGTAGATAAGGATAGCCGCTGATAACCAACAAAGGAGCCGGTTGGATGAACGATTGATAAAAGGTTTAAGGATGGAAATTGGGGAGTGCCAGAGTGAGTCAGAAAATCTTGTAAATACCATAGCAGGACTCGAAGCACACTGGGCAAGAAGGACAGAAAAGCGTAACCGGTACCTGCAGCAGTTGAAAAGGGATTACGAGCAAACCATTGCCAATTTGAAGAAAAAGGTGGTCACTCTTGAGGACAGAGCAACTGAGCAAACCCGAACCTTTGAAGCTGAAAATAGATGTTGCCACAAGCTACTAGCCCAAATGGAAGTAGAAATTCAGCAGTGGCAAAATCAATATCTCCAGGATTCTCGGATTATGACAGCCCGTAATGATCAAATAGAGCGCCTACTCATAGAAAAGAGGCTAACCAGGGATAAGATTAGGACCATTGCCCATGCCATCATCAGGAGGTGTCTACGATGTGAAAACATGACCAGCATTACCTTTCTCTCGGCAGTGATGATTTATGTCAAGCAGACCATGTATGAGCTGGAACAACTTGAAAGGGACCTCACACCCAAGACCGCGGCGAGGCCGAACGATGCCCTGTGGGCGCCAATTCTTGAAACTTTAATGTATTTATAGGTCGAGTCTGTATTTTCCATCTTAGCATCTTCTGTCCGTCTTTTCGCATCAGGGTGTATCAGTAGTTGTTGAGTTTGTATTTATTTCAAGTCTTGTTATTTTACCCTTTTTCAAAAAATGTTAGTTTGTAATAGATTGTTTCAGTAATAAAAAAATGTGTGCTTTTTTTACACTCGTTTGTTTTGAACTACGCAATGATCTGATTCACGCGGCATCATGATACGTAGGCAATCCTCATCGGATCCGGTCACATTTTAACTGCAAATAACGAAAATAACAATAAAAAAATATATATAATAAATAAAGAGAGCCTAAAGAGAAGCCGGAATGACGCATGTCTTCGATGCAAACATGTAGAAATTCACTTAACTGTATAGGTGCATCACGCCCCAACGTGAGATTACCTGTCAGTTATTTGTTTCAAACTAACCGTTTGTTTGCTGCTAAGTCCAGGTTTTTAGAAAAGGTGGTTTGGTTTGGTGAAAGTCTGGCCTCACATTCGTACTCTACGAGGTCGAAAGGAAGTGTTCAGTTGCCCGTCACTAAGTCGAGAGGGAGTATTCACACTTACTTCACGAGATCAAAGGGAAGTATAGAGATGTCTTCCGAAATTCCTTTGCCGACAATTCCTGTCTCCGAGGAGAGTTCAATCTCGGCCATCCCAACTCCCGAGTCAGCGACTGCTGAGGAAAACAGAATCTTGCGGCTCCGCATGTTGGAAATGTTGGATGACTGGAACAACGGAAAAGAGCCACCGAGTGTAATCCCTGGATTCCCCGAGTTGTTCTCTAGGACAAGTGGGACTTCCAACGTCCCCATAAGTTATCCAACTACCCCATTCGGGTACCCGGCCATTTCAGCCCACTCTGCTGGATCACCCTCTGATTCTTATCCCCGAATGTCAACAACAGATGTAGCTACAGGTACATTCACGGCACCGCCCTGTCCAATCGTGGCACAACCCGCTACACACAGGCTGAATTTTGACTCGTCCGCATTCACATTTCAAGCATCATCCTTCTCACTAGAACCAACTCAGTTTACCACCAGCACTCATCCTCAACAACCTCAACACGAGTTTACTCCTGGGCGATACAAAAATCTCAAAGCTTTTGAACAAGATGAGATGGCAAAAAGAATGAGGAGCCTCGAGCAGAGTTTGAAAAATATGCAAGGTTTAAGCGGGCAGAAGAGTGTTTCCTATACTGATCTGTGCATGTTCCCTCATATGCACCTACCCGTGGGTTTCAAAACACCAAAGTTGAGAAATATAATGGGCATGGCTATCCCATTACTCACCTCAAGAAGTATTGCAACCAATTGCGGGGAGCCGGCGGCAAAGAAGAATTGTTGATGGCATACTTCGGAGAAAGCTTGGTAGGAATAGCCTCAGAATGGTATATGGACCAAGACATATCTCGATGGCATATTTGGGATGATCTCGCCAGAGATTTTGTAAGACAATTTCAGTATAATATTGACATCGCACCGGACAGAAATTCTTTGTCAAACTTGAAGAAGAAACCCTCGGAAAGCTTCAGAGAATATGCTATTAAATGGCGCGAGCAAGCATCAAGGGTAAAACCTCCCATGGATGAAATAGAAATGGTCACTACTTTCCTCCAGGCTTAAGAATCAGATTACTTCCAAAACATGATGTCAGCCATGGGAAAGTCTTTCGCAGAAGCGATTAAGATCGGGGAGATGGTGGAGAATGGTTTGAAAACAGGTAGAATTTTGAGTCAGGCAGCCATAAGGGCAACCTCCTAAGTCGTCCAAAGCGGGTTCGGAGGAATGGCAAGAGGGAAGAAAAAGGAAGAGACGTCCATGGCGGCATCAGAAGCAAGAGAATATCGTAATCCCAGGCCTCGTTTTCTAGAAATAACCCCACAACATTACTACCCCCACCAAAATGTGACCTATGCTCCTCAACCCTACATGGTCATGAATACCCAGCCTTATGTCCAGCCACCGCAACAAGCCAATCGAGGCCAAGCTCCACCACCCAGAAATCAGCCTCCTTACCGAAACCACTATAATCCACAGCCACCTCAAAATAACTTCCGCCCTCAAGAACCACCCAAAAGACGGACTTTCACACCCATTGGTGAACCGTATTCTACCTTGTTCCCAAAGCTAGTCTAGATGGGTTTCCTGCAACCAGTCCCTCAGACAAGGCACAATCTAGCATCACCTGCTTACAAAGCCGGTGTCAGGTGTGCTTATCATTCGGGAGCAGAAGGGTATGATACCAATGATTGTTGGACTTTAAGAAGGGTGGTTGAGAACTTGATAGAGCAGGGAAAGATAGTATTGAGGGACGAGGAGGTCCCAAACATGACCAACAATCCGTTGCCCGCTCACAATAATGGGCTGTTGATTGGGATGATCTGTGAGGACAAGGAGTTTGATCCCGCCCTGAAAGTTATAATCACCATTGTCGATGCAGGGAGAAAGCCTAAAGTAGCCCCGAAGCAAGAAAAAGGGGAAAGAATACTGGTACTATCAAGGTTGAGCTCGAAGAGAAGGTCGATACAAAGACAGTGACGATGGTGCCCGCGAAGAATGAAGTTCTTTATATTCCACGAGGTCGATCAGAGAAGCCGCAGAGATTCGAAGTCAAAAGGGCAAAACCAATGTATGTATCGAAAGGGGCCTATGTGGTCCGGGGAACGATCAAACCACCTCGGCTAAATGAGCCAGTGGTTATCGGACGCGTACCACAGAAGTCAATGACAGATCCGTCCACAGTACCGTGGAATTATCAAAGAACATTGGTTACGTACAAAGGCAGAGAAGTCACGGAGGAACTTCCAGAGAATACTTTCGTTGGAAGATATTCAGACACTCAAGAGTTAAACAACGCCACACAGAAGCGCTTCCCACCCAAAAAGCCTGTAAGCGTTGAAGAAGCGGAAGTTTTCTTCCAAAAGATGAAAATGCTTGACTACGAAGTGGTGGATCAGTTACGCAAGTGCCCTGAGCAAGTGTCTATGCTATCTTTGCTAATGAGGTCGGCCGAACATCAGAAGATCTTGCTCAAAACCCTGAACGAAGCGTATATACCGGCTGAGACTTCAGTTGAACAACTGGAACGAATGACGGAAAGGTTCTTCGCAGTTAATCAGGTTTCTTTTAGCAAGCACGACTTACCTCCGGAGGGAGCGGATCACAACAAAGCTTTACATCTGACAGTCAAGTGCGAAGACTACTACGTCAAGCGGGTGATGTTGGATGGAGGTTCGGGTGTTGACATTTGTCCGCTCTCCACGCTGCAGAGAATGGAAATTGGGACCGGAAGAATTCGCCCCAATAATGTCTACGTAAGGGCTTTTGATGGCATCAAGAGGGACACCCTCGGGGAAATAGACTTGGTGTTGACTATAGGATCGGTGGAGTTCGAAATAACTTTCCAGGTACTTGATATGGATACGTCTTACAATTTTCTCCTCGGAAGACCTTGGATTCATATGGCAGGGGTTGTACCTTCCACTCTCCACCAAATGGTGAAGTTTGAATATGAAGATCGGGAAATTGTGGTCCACGGAGAAGACGAACAATTTATTTATCGGGACCCATCCATCCCATATCTTGAAGCAGGGGAAGGGAGTGAGCACACGGTTTATCAGGCTTTTGAAGTTGTGCTGGCAGAGCAGTATAAAGAAGGAAGACCTTGCCCCCAACCTTTCCTGTCCAACGCCTCAATCATGGTGGCTAAAGAAATGATCCGACATGGATTCAGACCAGGGAGAGGGCTTGGACGAACGCTGCAAGGAATAACGGAACCCATCACCTTACTTTCCACTAGGAAACTCTTTGGAATAGGTTTCCAACCCACTCCGAAAGATGAGGATTGGGCGAAGCAGAGAAAAAATGAGGGTTGGAAGTTGCCTCGACCATTGCCACATTTATACGAGACTTTCGTAGGACCAAAATACATTGAAGAAGAAGACGACGAGGCTTTTACAGCCGAAGAGATCGAAGAAATATGTGAGGCAATGAGAGGAATGATTTATGAAACTCACATGGTTCAACCGGAAGAAGGTACAAGCACCGCTGAGATTCTATATGTGGGGTCAAATGCTAAGCTTCAGAATTGGGAGGCCACGCCATTCCCAACTAGGCAGGAGTCCGGGTAGACCTGTCCTGCCACCTTTCCTGCATTACGAGTTATCCCAGGATGTAACTCGGATGTTCTTCTTTAGTTTCCTGTTTTGAATTCCTAAATTATAAACCTTGTTATCTTCCCAATTCCAAGGAATAAAATCATTATTTCCTCATTTTTTCCTTTATTCTGATTTCTGCTTTTTTTCCTTTATCCTTTCCTTTCAGTTATAATAATGCGGCTTTAAATAATATGACATGCTTGCGGACTTCATGCCCAGATCCCAACGAGCTTTTTAATTGTGAAATAATGAACCAAGAACCGGAATATGACAAAGAAGAGGCTTTTAGGGAAATAAATCGAGAATTGGAACACTATGAGAACAAACCTAAGCCGAATTTGAATGACACTGAACCGGTTAATTTGGGAACTCCTGAAGAAATCCGAGAGACCAAAATAAGCATTCACACGGACGAGAAAACGCGAGACGCGATAATTCAACTCCTTTTTGAATTTAAAGATGTGTTTGCTTGGTCATACGATGACATGCCAGGATTAGGTGTTGATCTAGTGGTGCATAAATTGCCAATTTACCCTTATTGTCCTCCAGTTCAACAGAAGCAGAGAAAGTTCAAGACTGATGTCAGTGATAAGATCAAAGAATAAATCACCAAGCAGTTGAAAACAGGAGTTATCCGGGTAGTCCAGTACACTACGTGGTTGGCGAATATAGTTCCAGTACTGAAGAAAGATGGGAAGACTCGGGTATGTGTGGATTATCGAGATTTGAATAGGGCGAGTCCCAAAGACAATTTCCCATTGCCCAACATCCACATCCTCATTGATAATTGTGCCAAACATGAGATATAGTCTTTCGTAGATTGTTATGCTGGATATCATCAGGTGTTGATGGATGAAGAAGATGCCGAGAAAACCGCTTTCACTACACCTTGGGGTACTTACTGTTATCGGGTTATGCCATTCGGTTTGAAGAATGCCGGGGAAACTTACATGAGAGCCATGACTGCCATTTTTCATGATATGATGCATCAAGAGATAGAGGTGTATGTAGATGACGTGATAGTAAAGTCCAGGACTCAGGATGATCATGTCCAAGACTTGAGGAAATTCTTCGAGAGGCTGAGAAAGTACGACCTGAAGCTGAATTCGGCTAAATGCGCATTCAGAGTCCCATCGGGCAAGCTTTTGGGTTTCATAGTAAGCAGGAGAGGTATCGAGTTAGATACAACAAAGATAAAATCTATCCGAGATCTACCTCCTCCAAGAACGAAGAAAGACGTGATGAGTCTATTGGGCAGGCTAAACTATATCAGTCGATTCATTGCCCAGCTAACTAGCACATGTGAGCCCATATTCAAGCTATTAAGGAAGGGTGAAACAATCAAATGGACGGCTGAGTGTCAAGAAGCTTTTGACAAAATCAAAGGATATCTTTCAAATCCTCCAGTTTTGGTCCCGCCAGAGCCAAAGAGACCCCTATTCTTGTATCTGACAGTCTTGGAAAATTCTTTCGGTTGTGTCCTCGGGCAACATGACATAACCGGAAAGAAAGAACAGGCGATCTATTACTTAAGCAAGAAATTCACCAGCTATGAGGCCAAGTACACTTTGTTGGAAAGAACGTGTTGTGTTTTGACGTGGGTCGCTCAAAAATTGAGACATTATCTCCAAGCTCATACTACTTACCTCATAACCAGGTTGGATCTGTTGAAGTACATATTTCAGAAACAAATGCCTACTGGCAGACTAGCCAAGTGGCAAATCTTGCTTACTGAATTTGACATAGTCTATGTCACTCGCACGGCGATGAAAGCCCAGGCGTTAGTGGATCATTTGGCCGAGAACCCGGTTGATGAGGAATACCAACCATTGAGTACTTATTTTCCAGATGAAGAAATAAACACCATAGAAGTAGTCTCGGAAAACGCTCATGTTTGGAAGATGTTCTTTGACGTTGTAGGAATTGGGGCAATCTTGATCTCAACCACTGGTCAGCACTATCCTGCTACAGCCAGGCTTCGTTTCTTTTGCACGAACAATACAGCTGAATATAAAGCCTGCATCATGGGCATGCATATGGCGATCGATTAGAATGTTGAAAATTTGTTGATTATGGGGGATTCTGACCTGATTATCCGGCAAGCCCAAGGTGAATGGGAAACTCGAGATGTCAAGCTTATTCCTTACCGACAGCACGTGGAGGATCTCGGCAAGCAATTCAAATCAATAGAGTTCAGGTATATCCTGCGGTGTCACAATAAACTAGCGGATGCACTTGCCACCTTAGCTTCGATGTTACCTTACCCAGGCAACGCCCACATCGATCCCTTGGAAATCCAAATCAGGGAAAGACACGGTTACTGTAATGTAGTCGAGGCAGGATCATATACCCAGCCATGGTACTATAATATCAAGAGGTTCTTGAAGACACAAGAATACCCCGAACATGCTACTGGAGGTCAAAAGAGAACTATTAGGCGGCATGCAGGTGGTTTCTTTTTGAGCGGCGAGGTATTGTATAAAAGAACCCCGGATCTCAACTTGTTAAGATGTGTTGATGCCGAGGAGGCAGGAAGAATCATGCATGAGGTACACGCAGGAGTATGCGGGCCCCACATGAATGGGTATGTTTTAGCAAAGAAAATCCTTCGAGCGGGCTATTACTGGATAACCATGGAAAAGGATTGTTTTAGTTTCGTTCGGAAGTGTCATCAGTGTCAGGTGCACAGTGATTTGATTCATGCACCTCCCACAGAACATATCCTATGTTGGCGTTGTGGCCTTTTGTCGCTTGGGGTATGGACGTCATTGGTCCGATTGAGTCGAAAGCTTCAAATGGGCACAGATTCATATTGGTCGCTATCGACTACTTCACAAAATGGGTCGAAGCCGTCACTCTCAAATCAGTCACTAAGAAGGCCGTGGTGGATTTTGTACATTCAAATCTTATCTGTCGCTTCGGTATTTCTGCAACTATCATCACAGATAATGCGGCAAACCTGAATAGTCACTTAATGGGGGATGTATGCGAACAGTTCAAAATAACGCATAGGAACTCCACTCCTTATCGGCCCAAGGCCAATGGCACTGTTGAAGCAGCAAACAAGAACATCAAGAAGATTTTGAGGAAGACGATCCAGAGTTCCCGACAATGGCATGAACAATTACCTTTCGCCTTGCTGGGATATCGCACTACAGTACGCACATCAATAGTGGCAACCCCATACTTGTTGGTTTACGGGGCCGAGGTTGTGATACCGGCAGAGGTAGAAATTTCTTCGCTCCGAACCATTGTTGAAGCAGAAATTGAAGATAGCGAGTGGGTTAAGACTCGATTGGAGCAGTTGACTTTGATTGACGAGAAACGAATGGCCGTGGTTTGTCACGGGCATTTGTACCAACAAAGAATGGCCCGTGCTTACAACAAGAAAGTACGACCCAGGTATTTTGAAGTAGGTCAACTGGTATTAAGGCGCATTTTGCCACATCACCAGGAAGCGAAAGGAAAATTTGCTCCTAATTGGAAAGGCCCATACATCATCAGGAAGATATTGCCGAGAGAAGCATTGTATCTGGGTGATATCGAAGGAAATGATCCTGAAACAGCGGTGAATGCGGATGCAGTCAAAAGGTACTATGTCTGAGTTTACTTCGGTGATGTCTTGGCGCATTTGAGATAATGAAGGTTTTATTCCCACTACCCAAACACTATCAACTCTCTCTACAAGCCTTTTTAGCCGGTTATATTTCTTTGGCTACCTTTTGAAAAAAGAAAAAAAAAGAAAAAAAAACAACATTGATCGAGCCTGAACTACGTCTGACTTGATTCCGAAAGGATACGTAGGCAGCCTCTCTCTGGGGTTCAGTCACACCAAAAATAAAATCCAATTTACCCTGAAGTTGAAACTGGGGCCCACCAAATAGTTCCGAAGTTGTAATTTCATCCACAATTCTTTTACCAAGTACAAGTCCTTCGGATCAATTGCCAAAGACAGGGGAAACCAAGAAATATCATGATTGGAAGCTGATACATTCTAAAATTGAGAGAAATAAAATGAGAGAGTCTTGTCGATGAAAACCTTCGGGCACCGTGAGACGACGGGAGTAGAGAAATAAAAAATGAGAGAGCTTGTTTAGTAAAAACTCGCAAAGAGTGCAGTCTGGTGACAGTGAGAAGAGAAATGAGAGAGGTCGACTAGCGAAAACCCGCAAAGGGCGCTGTCGGCTGAAAAGATGATTCTACCTCAGAAGTTCTGGCAAGGTTCCCTGGTTCGGAAACATAGATCCGTTTTGGTTCATGAGGAAATGCAAGTTCATGAAGGTCGGGCATCCAGTCCAAAAAGCATGTCATGTCAATTTAAAGTCAGCATGTTGCCTCAGGTAAGTCTTTCTTATCCCGAAAGGGACACTTCTCTTTTTAAATTCGTTTTCTCCGCTCTTTGTTTTACCTTTCCTTGAATCCCTTTCGTTTTAACCCTAAAATTCCAAAATGTGCTGGAAAGAAAAGGTGGCAGGACCGGTTTCACGGAGCTCCGTTTAGTAAGAATTGAAGAAAATACCCCGCTTCAGTGGTACGTCAGTCCAATCCTGACTGATCATGATGTTGATTGCTTTCGAAGTAAAGACACAAAAAAAATCCCCAAAGAGTCTCCCCTTGTAAAAATCCCCAACGAGTCTCCCCTTGTAAAATTCCCAACGAGTCTGCCCCGGTAAAATCCCCACTGAGTCTGCCTCAGTAAAAATCCCCAAGCAGAATGGGATGAAAGAACCAAAGCCTTGCACGGGCGAATCATCACAAAATCTGGAAATGCGAGTTTGATTAGTTTAAAAAGGGGTCTCCTGTGAATCCAATCAATGGCGGAGTTTTCTCAACAGGAATGAGGCCGGGACCAAGCAATTGGAACGATCAAGGCCACCGAACCAACCACCGTTTTCAAACTGACAATTTTTCTTTGCTTGGAAAATTGAAACAGGTGCGATCCAAAGCAACCGTGCAAAAAGCAGGTGCCGCCCAAAATGAAAAGAAATGCACAAGTGCAAGAAACAGCATTGCAACAAGGAATCGACCCAAGAGGGGAGTTCCCTCCAAATTCTTTCCTGCATTTTTACTAAACACAAAAAAAATATAAATATATATATATATATATATATATATATATATATATATATATATATATATATATAAAATGAAAGAGAAATAAGAAGAAAATTCCAAAAAAAGGGGTTAGTTTAGAATCCCCCAATATCAACCTATTTTACATTAGGGCTCCAATCCCTGAGTTGAGCGATTTTCCTGTTAGCCAGCATTAGGGCTCCAATCCTTGAGTTGAGCGATTTTCCTTTAGCCGACATTAGGGCTCCAATCCCTGAGTTGAGCAACTTTTCTTTTAGCCAACATTAGGGCTCCAATCCCTGAGTTGAGCGATTTTCCTTTAGCCGACATTAGGGCTCCAATCCCTGAGTTGAGCAACTTTTCTTTTAGCCAACATTAGGGCTCCAATCCCTGAGTTGAGCGATTTTCCTTTAGCCAACATTAGGGCTCCAATCCCTGAGTTGAGTAGTTTTCTTTAGCCGACATTAGGGCTCCAATCCCTGAGTTGAGCGATTTTTCTTTTAGCCGACATTAGGGCTCCAATCCCTGAGTTGAGCGATTTTCCTTTTAGCCGACATTAGGGCTCCAATCCCTGAGTTGAGTGATTTTTCTTTAGCCGACATTAGGGCTCCAATCCCTGAGTTGAGCAATTTCCTATTAGCCGACATTTAGGGCTCCAATCCCTGAGTTGAGTGATTTTTCTGTTAGCCGACATTAGGGCTCCAATCCCTGAGTTGAGCAACTTTTCTTTTAGCGGACATTAGGGCTCCAATACCTGAGTTGAGCAATTTCCTGTTAGCCGACATTAGGGCTCCAATCCCTGAGTTGAGCGATTTTCCTGTTAGCCGACATTAGGGCTCCAATCCCTGTTGAGCGTTTTTCTTTAGCCAATATTAGGGCTCCAATACCTGAGTTGAGCAAGTTTTCTTTAGCCGATATTAGGGCTCCAATCCCTGAGTTGAGCGATTTTTCTTTAGCCGACATTAGGGCTCCAATCCCTGAGTTGAGCGATTTTCCTGTTAGCCGACATTAGGGCTCCAATCCCTGAGTTGAGCAACTTTTCTTTTAGCTGACATTAGGGCTCCAATCCCTGAGTTGAGCAATTTCCTGTTAGCCGACATTAGGGCTCCAATCCCTGAGTTGAGCAATTTTTCTTTAGTCGACATTAGGGCTCCAATCCCTGAGTTGAGCGATTTTTCTTTAGCCGACATTAGGGCTCCAATCCCTGAGTTGAGCGATTTTCCTGTTAGCCGACATTAGGGCTCCAATCCCTGAGTTGAGCAACTTTCCTTTTAGCAGACATTAGGGCACCAATCCCTGAGTTGAGCAGTTTTCCTTTAGCCGACATTAGGGCTCCAATCCCTGAGTTGAGCGTTTTTCCTTTAGCCGACATTAGGGCTCCAATCCCTGAGTTGAGCAGTTTTCCTTTAGCCGACATTAGGGCTCCAATCCCTCAGTTGAGCATTTTTCCTTTAGCCGACATTAGGGCTCCAATCCCTGAGTTGAGCAGTTTTCCTTTAGCCGACATTAGGGCTCCAATCCCTGAGTTGAGCGTTTTTCCTGTTAGCCGACATTAGGGCTCTAATCCCTGAGTTGAGTGATTTTCCTGTTAGCCGACATTAGGGCTCAATCCTTGAGTTGAGCGATTTTTCTTTGGCCGACATTAGGGCTCCAATCCCTGAGTTGAGCAATTTTCTGTTAGCCGACATTAGGGCTCCAATCCCTGAGTCGAGCGGTTTTCCTTTTTAGCCAAAATTAGGGTTCCAATCCCTGAGTTGCGCGTTTTTACCTTTTGCGACATTAAGGCTCCAATCCCTGAGTTGCGCCTTTTAGACTTGAGGTGTCCAATCTCCTCATCAATTTTGTAGATTTTCATGGCAATTAATTCACGAAATTTTTCTAGTGAAACTGGGGCAGAAAATGTCGTTCGTTTGTTTTGTTGTCTCAGCATGTCTGACCTCGAGGCGAATGGATCGAGACGACCTACGGGATGAGTCTCAATCCAGAATAAAGAAAAGAAGAAAAGAACAAAAAGAAGATGTTCCCAAATATTGGAACAAACAAAGGGCAGGTTGCTCAAAATTTGATTAAATTCCCGAGCTCCGCCAATCTCGTTTCACTCAATACTGCAGAAATAAACAAGTGCCTACAACTTGCGAGCATCAAGATTCGGATCGAAGTCTACAAGCAGAATCAGCTAAGACCTAAGATCAAGTTGCAAAAGAATTATAGATAGGAATATTGTGACTAGTGGTTGGCAGGCATAAGTAGTTAGTTTAGTTTCAATTTTCTTTGGTTGTAATAAGGAGGTCGGTAAAGCAGTAGCGGCAATAGCAACAACAGTAACAGCAAGCATTGCAATCCCACGGTAGTCCCAGCTACCAAAAATCCCCGAACTACATTGACCTGATTCCTGTTTAGCCCAGGATATGTAGGAAACCTCTGAAGCAAAGGTTCGGTCAAATCTTTCAAAATAAATGTGCTTCACACGGAGTAGTCAAACAGACAAAAATCGCTCGTACCCGCTCACTTCATCTTTGCACGAAAACGTTTCGTGTTTTCGAACAAAGAGGGGCAGCTGTGAGCACGTGATTTTTGTTTACACGACAATTACTCCAAAAGAAATCGAAAAATAAAACAAATTGTCTTGGTGTACAATTTTTAGAATTTGCGTGGCATTTTTGGTAGTTATTTGTAGTTTTTGTCTGTGATTGTTTAGTTTTATCAATTAAAAAATACAAAATATATGTCGCGTGTAAATTTGGGATCTTGTTCTACTATTAGGAATTAATTAAATCGTATTTGGTTTTTGAATGAATAAAAAGTCACAAAAAATATTATCTTTGGTAATTTTGTCATTTTTATCGTTAAAGGTTGATTTTTTGTTTAATTAATATATGATATTGTGTGTTAATTATTACTAAAAATCAATTAAAGGTCTTGTGATATAATTTTAATTTTTTTAGGATTTTTTGCAAATTCGGATTTTAATTAGAAATAGGAGAAGAAAAGAAATAAGTTTAAATTGGACAAAATCGAAATTGGGCTCGTTTTAAAACCCAAAGATCAGGCCCAAACGCATTAGTCCAATCCGTCCCCAGATACAAAAGAACGACGCCATTTTGGCACCCTCCATCTGAACCGTTGGTCAAACAGATCCAACGGTCCAGTTCAGGTCTCTCATTAATCCAAACGACGCCGTATAGGCATGACCAATCAGAGCTGTTCATCCCATCCAATCCAACGGCTCCAGACTTTCCCCAGATACCCGACCCACTGATCCCGGATTGACCCATTCCCAACATTAAACCAAACGACGTCGTCTCTTTAAGTTGAGAGATCAAGGCCGTTGATCATCAATGATCCAAAGGCCAAAATTCAACCCCCCCGTCCCGTATATAAACCTTCCCCTCTCACCCCCGCGCCCTAAGCCAGACCCCTCCCTCATCTCCGCCTCTTTCAGAGACCGAACCCAAACACCCTTAGAACCCTAGCGCCGCCCCTCCTTTCCCTCACCATAAGCCCGGCGGCAACAATGTTGGTGACCACCATATTAACACCCCTAGTGCACCTCGACCCCCTGAACACGGATCTGCAAACCGTTGGTCTCGAATCTTCCCCCATCGTCTCGAATCTTCATTTGAAGATTCGAGCCAAACCCTAACCTATGCCAAACCCCCCCCCCCCAAATCCATACCAGTTACTCCCCTGACCCCTCTCGTTACCAAACCAAACTTGGTTTGGTTCGAATCTAACCAGAAAACTCCAATTCCCAAATCAAACCCTAGAAATCCAGAATCTGAGGGTTTTGTCCATTAAATGAAAGGGTTGGGGTCTAATAGACCTTAATCGAAGTGTTCTCAGTTGAGAACACTTCGATTAAAGTTCGTTCAACCCCAAAAGAAGTCCGAGTCAGAATCCAAGACGGGTTCGTCTGATTTTCAATTTCTTAAGGTATTTTTTCTTTTCCTTGTCAGTTCTATGTTGTTTTCTGTTGATGTTTTGTTTATGTGTTTAAATGTCAGTTGATTTATTTTCATTTTTGTGTCGACTATTCTGTCCACCTTGCCCGGACCTTTTATTTGGTCGAATTTTTCTTTATTCATTGACGAGTGTAAGCGTTTAACTATATAATCGATTGAAATAAGTTTTGATCAATTAATTAGTGTCCAGGGCAACTCTTTATTTTGACAGTACAACTTGAATCACCTATTTAATACTGTTGGATCCTGATCATTGGTTCTGATTTTATGTGTTGTAATTTGCGTAGTCGATTCGATATATGTCGTCGATTAGTTTCAGTTTGGAATGGTAGTAATCTGACTCATCCTGTTTAATTCTTACTAAGGCATTGTTGAACCAGCTGAGAATTGATCACAATTGTTTGTAGTCTGTTAGTTAAATCAGAAATCATCTAAGGATTGGTTATAGCTGCAATTCTTAATGAAGATCTCAGAGTTAGGAAAGTGGGCTGCCAGTCGAGTATGGGTTGAACCATTAGAGTAATCTATAGTGCAAATACACCCTGGCTAACATCTTTACATATGAGAAGTCAGATGTAAGATGAGTTTAATAATAAAAGGCTGAAAATGCACATGAGAATAGTAGTGAAACCTGCTGTACAGTAGGATATCCACTGCATTTTTGAATTTCAGCAGATTAAAGTAGAAGAAAACCCCATGCCTAGACAAGCCTAAGTGGAAATGACAGCCTTTAGGGTTTATTTTAAGCCATGGTAGCCTGAGGGGGGTTCTTCTTTTCTTCAAAGGGGGGAAAAGATCAAGAGGAACTGTAGGGAAAACAGTAGAGAGTTTTGACATAACATTTTGAGAGATCAGGGTCAGAACCAAAAAAGAGGGAGGAAGGAGAGATATAGGCATACAACCAAGAGTTTAAAAATCAGGGAGGAGAAGAACTAGTTTTTAAGACAACCAAGAGGTTAAAACAAAAGAGAGGAAGGGAGGGAGAATCAGGAAAACAAGAGGGGGAGAACTGGAAAAGAAACCAGAAAACAGACAAAGAGAGTTTAAAACCAGAAAAAGAGAGAATTTTCCAGGATCTTAGTGTTTTAAAGCTAGGTTCCACAACAAAGAACTTCAGTTTGTTTTTCTGCTCGAAAGTTCAAAATCAGAAACTACTGTTTTATTGCTTCTACCTGCAAACTTTTTGTGCTACTGAGGATTCATCTGGCAGCCTGTTTGTCTATTGATTTTCAAGCACTACTCTTCAAGCTACCGGTTTCTTCTTTTGGTTTTAATCGGCCCCTGAGATTTCTGCTGCTGTCACTACTGGTTTTTACTAGTTCCGCTGTGTTGTCGAACATATTGTTGCTGTGTGTATGCTACTACTGCTCCTGTTGACTCCTTCTCTCTTCTTGTGTCCAACATCCAGGTACACACTAGAATTTCACACTGATGTAACAGTAAAGTTGAGCATGAAATGAAAGACGCGAAGGAGTTTTAATCACTTGGTTTTGTAACTATAGTCTTATAAAGTGTTAGCAGATTGTATGATTCTTTAAGGTTATAACTCAATAGAAAATACATTAGGTAGTTTGTACTTAATTGAAACTTAGTTTATTTAATACTGTGATCTTAGTTGTTTAGTTGTCTGTATGATATGGAATGCACAGGTGGTTAGTATATCGATAGTTAAATCTCATCTCTAGTCCCATTTTACATACAAGGCAGATTGCTTCTAATTTAGCCAAATGCAATATAACTTTTAATCATTTAAGTTAACTCTATCAAAATCGGATTCCATTAGGCAGTTTATAGGACAATGTTCGAATCCCATCAATAGCATCCTATAGTAGTTAATTCCATTAATCTCATTAAAATGAGTTAGTTTAAATTCAACTTGGAGAACGTTTAGCGTGAGTTTAGCATTTTATCAATCTTGTATGCATTTTTAATTAAATTAAAAAACATGTTCGCTCATGGAATAAAGCATGAAATAATTCCTCGTCTCACAAATAATTAATAAGAGGCCGGAGCTGGCCAAACATGTAATTTAATTAGCGTATATTTTCTTTTTTTCATTTTTAGAGACAAACATAATAGAAATGTAGTCGCTGTAGGTTTATCCTTTCAAAAAATGAGACGAGCCTCGCCAAATAAAAAAAATGCAAATTGCGGGGCCCTCAATAATCGGTCGTAATAAATATTTAGATTTCTTGGGATGGACTGTCTAGTGAACTCCACTACCTTCCCTAAAGATAATTACGCATTAGACTCTTTAGACGCGATTTAATTAAATTACCTTCTTAAATTCGGGTGCGCATTTATGTGACCCAAATCCAAAATCTCAACGGAGTTGGAATGTATTAACATCACGGGCGCATTGATTGTGACATGGTTCGAAATGCATTTTCACGACGTTGCAATTCCATAAAAAAAACGGTTTTAACCTAATAAAAGCACACGATCTATAACATGTATTAAAAATCAGATAATTGGCCATTATAACAATTTAAGCGACCGTGCTAGAACCACGGGATTCGGGGGTGCCTAGCACCTTCCCTCGGGTCAACAGAATTCCTTACTTAGAATTTCTGGTTCGCAGACTTCATTTGGAAAGTCGAAAATTTTCCTCAATTTGGGATTCAAGATAAACCGGTGACTTGGGACACCAAAAGCCAAACCTTTCCCAAGTGGCGACTCTGAATTAAATAAATAATCCCATTTCAAATATTGTCACTTAAATTGGAAAAACTCCCTCGCGCATTTACCCTTCGGGGCGGGCGCGCAAAAAGGAGGTGTGACAGCTCTGGCGACTCCGCTGGGGAAAAGAACCCAGAACGTTTGTTCAGGGTTCAGAATTCGAGCTTAGAATAATTGTTATATTTAGCTTTATTATCTGATCTTTACTACATGTTTGGGCATAACGTGCTAAATGTTGTATTTTACTGCTTTGATATTATTTGGACTGTATATAAATTGTGCCGAAACCCTTCTCTTCTTACCTCCAGGGAGGAGCTTGCTGGTCAAGACTCCCTATTCTGTTAGTGTCATACCCTGAAATAAGAAAGAGGCCGGACAAGTTACAAAGCCGGACGATCTCACGGGTCCCCGGTATGTAGCCCCCTCCTCGACTCGAGTTGTCCGCTCGAGTACACAGTGTAGAACAAATACCCAGGTTACAAACCTAGTATAACAAAAACTCATGACGGATCCCTAGTAGGAACGCTTATTTACATCATGTTGCATTTGACATAGGGGACTCAACACAGGGGTTGGGCCCGTCTAGGACAAGCAACCCAAAATGAAAAGACCATCCTGCTGCATCCCGTTTGTTTTGCGCATTTATTTGCTTCAGATCTGCATGCTGATCGGTTGCTAGAAAAAAAATTCAAAAAGGAAAAGAAAAATAGCAGCGTAGGGAGATAATTACTTATTTTTAGAAAAATAAAACCAATGTCCAAGTAGTGTCAAAACCTCGCCGAAATTTTCTTAAAAAAAATGAAAACAAAATTTGTCTTTTAGTTTGATTTATTTAAAAAAACATATATAATACAAAAAAAAATTCCTTTTAATCACTTTCAAAATCCAAAAAAAGTATTTGTTTAAAAATAAAAAAGGGAAAATTCAAAATTCAAAAAAAATAGTTTTTCTTTTGTAGTATCTTTTTCATAAATTCAGACTAATAGTCCAAATACTTCCTTAAAAGATTTTTCGAAATTTCAAAAAAAAAGAGAAGTGAAAAGAAGTTTAAAATTCAAAGAAAAAATATTTCCTTAGTCGTCGTCTCTTTTCAAAAAATAATAATAAAAAAAAAACAAATAAAAAAAAAGAAATCGAAATCAGAAAAAAAATATTTCTCTTTTCTTTGTAAGTATATTTATTCAAAAATGGGGGTTTAGTTTATTCCTGATCGGCCCGAACTACGCCGGTTTGATTCTCGCAGGGCGTGAGATACGTAGGCAACCTTCATCAGGTCCAACCTCCCTTTTTTCAAAAATAGCCAAAATGTTAGAATTTTAATTTCGTAATAAATGAGTCGGGTGATGCCGTTTTGTCAAGAATAGCCGAATGTTCCCGAAAGGGACGCCGGAAGGCTGACTTTGCATAAACAGCCATTTCGGTCATTTTTTATTTTTGTGACCAAATTGCCCAATGGCCTTAGGATCCTCGTCCCCGAGGCTCGCGAGGCCATGTTCCCAATGTCGGGTCACCATTCTAAAAAAAGAGTCATAAATAAATCAAGTGATTGTTTTTGTCAAAAATAGCCAAATGTTCCCGAAAGGAACGGCGGAAGGCTGACTTTGCATAAACGGCCACTTTTGATCATCTTTTAGAGTTTTGATTGGTTGACCCTCACAGCCTTAAAATCTTCATCCCCGAAGTGCTGAAAGGCCATGGTCGAAAATCGGATCTTTCTTTCTAAAATACAGTCAAATCATTTTTGAGTCAAATCATTTTTGCTTAAGTCACCTTAATAAATGTGCAGGATGAGCACAATGCAAAATGAACGCTTTTCGATAATGACTAAAATCCTTGTCAAGTTGCGGCTATGGTGGAATGATCTAGGTGTTGAAGGGCAAGATGAGGTGAAGAAATATCTGAAAGGTCTCACGGGTTTATTGGAAATCCAACCTCGGGGAGATATCATAAGAGCTTTGATCACCTACTGGGACCCAGCGCACAATGTCTTCCACTTCTCCGATTTTGAACTCACCCCGACTCTGGAGGAAATAACTGGGTACATCGGAAATGCTGAACTTCCATTAAGGCAAAAAATACCTTGTTGCCCCAAGAGCTGTCACGGTGCATCGATTTCTAGACTCACTAAAGATACCTAGGACGGTCTATAACCCGATTTGGCCGCAGGTTTTTGTAGTCCGTGCTTCATATACGACAGATATGGCCATGTAGGAGGATTCAATAATCCGGTTAACAAGCTATGCAGCAAAGGTAACCGTCAGAAGTGGGATGAGCACAGACAGGTGGCTTTCATGATAACATTTTTGGGCCTTTTGGTATTTCCGAGGAAAGATAGAAACATTGATCTGAAAATATCCTGGGTCGTCAGTACTTTGCTCACTTAGAATGAAAGTACTCTCGTGCCTATGGTGGTATCTGATATCTTTCGAGCCCTCACAGCCTGCAAAGCCAGGGGGAATTTCTTCGAAGGGTATAATTTACTGCTACAAATATGGATGACTGAACATCTCTGCCATTGTTCCGAGCTTTTGAGTCACGGTTCCTCGAAGAAAACTTGCATAGAAGAGTTTTGCACGAGAACCAAGGAGGTCACTCTGCCCGAAGGAGTCGCGGCATGGACGTCATTCTTTCAGACTCTCACTGCCAGCCAAATACAGTGGACACTAGGATGGTTGCTTGTTGATGAGGTTATGTATATGCCGGCGGCTAGAACCCACTTCCTACTGATGGGACTTAAGAGCATTCAGCCTTACGCGCCCTATCGAGTTTTGAGACAACTCGGGAGATGCCAGATAGTGCCACACGAGGAAGATCTTAGTGCTCAAACAATTGAGATTAGCCCTGACGGACAATTTCCTGAAGCAAAAGTCCGCCAGATCTGGAATGAATGTCAATAGTTGAAAGCAGATACTTGTGTGCAGGATCGGGCCAAAAGTGAAATGGCGCCAGGTTACCTTGCGTGGTACAGAAGAGAACTTGAACACAAAAGGCCGACTAAAAGACCCCACATCCTGAATTTTGCCGAGTCATCACAAAAGCAATGGGATTGGTTAGCAAAAGAAAGAGGCTATCGCGTCGAAATCAGCAAATTAAAGCGACAAGTTCGAAGGTCTAAAATATGAGCACAACGTGCAAGTTGCTACTGATCTGGGAGAAAAGAACAGGTTGACCCAGGAAAACGAGATGCTCAGGGCCCAGATCCAGCAGATAAGGATAGCCGCTGATAACCAACAAAGGAGCCGGTCGGATGAACGATTGATAAAAGGTTTAAGGATGGAAATTGGGGAGTGCCGGAGTGAGTCAGAAAATTTTGAAAATACCATAGCAGGACTCGAAGCACACTGGGCAAGAAGGACAAAAAAGCGTAACCAGTACCTGCAGCAGTTGAAAAGAGATCATGAGCAAACCATTGCCAATTTTGAAGAAAAAGGTGGTCACTCTTGAGGACAGAGCAGCTGAGCAAACCCGAACCTTTGAAGCTGAAAATAGACGTTGCCACAAGCTACTAGCCCAAATGGAAGTAGAAATTCAGCAGTGGCAAAATCAATATCTCCAGGATTCTCGGATTATGACAGCCCGTAATGATCAAATAGAGCGCCTACTCATAGAAAAGAGGCGAACCAGGGATAAGATTAAGACCATTGACCATGAAAAACATGCGCAGAAAGGGCATGAGTACACCACATCGGTACTCAGTAAGTGTCAAGCCTAACCTCGGTCGGGTAGTGATGAGGAAGGTCTGGCCCTACTAAGGTTAAATGAAATACAAGGTTTAACAGTGTAGAACAAAACAATATAAATAAGTGTAACAGTAAAAGTAACACATGATAGAAAGAACAACAACAATTATTACAGAGGCAAAGTAAACACAGAAAGAAATACAGCTCAACATAGAGATAACAACCGGGGATCTCCCACAATACCGTCCTGTAGTCCCAAATATAAATATCCAGTGGATCTCCCGGGTTACCGTCCCGCAGTCCAACTCATAGTGCGAGGGGAACTCCCAAAATAGCGATTTGTAGTCCCAAATGTAAATACTTAGTACAAGGGGAATCTACCGGGTGCAATCCCGTAGTTCCAATGTAAATGTGCAGGAGGATCTCCCGGAATACCGTTCCTTAGTCCCAAAGTAAACATAAAGGGGGGATCTCCCGGGATACCGTCCCGTAATCCCAAAGTAAACACGCAACAACCACAAGAAGAATACACAGTTCAATTCAAATTTCATACCAAGGTAAAATACATATTTCTAGCCTAGCATATTGCACGTAATCCAAATAAGGCAGTTTGAGCAAGTAAAGCAATTAAGTCAATTAGACATGCTTCCCTAAGCTAACAACATGCTTAAATTGCAAGTAGTATAAACAGGAAAAAGAAACATAATTGTAATTACTTAATGAAAATTGGATTTTCAACATTTAGAACAAGTACGCACTCGTCAGATCACGTACAAGACATTTCAAATATCAATAATACCAAATCCTAAGTTGAGTTCCCCTACGCAAGGTTAGGCAAGCCACTTACCTCGAATCGGCTCAAATTCAACCTGAAACCACGTTCTTGCCACGAGTACTCGACAACAAATGGCCCAAATCTATTCAATTCAATCGCATAATATAAATAACATTTCAAGTAACTTATTCTACAAATAAATTCTAAGCTAATACGCAAAATTAGGAAAAATGACCAAAATGCCCCTCAGGCCCACATCTCGGAATCGGGTAAAATTTACATTTTCAGAATCCTCATACTCTCAAGAGTCTATCCATACCAAAATTATCCAAATCCAATTCCAAATCCCTAATCAAAACTCAAAATTTAGGTCTAAGAATTTCCCCCCAATTTTTTCACCATAAATTCGAAATTAAAGGATGGATTTAAGCGTAGATTCATGGAAATTAGTCTAAACCGAGTAGGAATCACTTACCCAAATCGCCCAGGTGAAAATCTCTTCAAAAATCACAATTCCCCGAGCTCCCAAGTTCAAAATATGAATTATGTCTTAAACCCTCGATTTTGGGTTTTTAAAATCTACCCAGGCATTTCCTTCTTCGCGAACGCGGAAGGAGCCTCGCATTCGCGAAGTACAACTCCGCTTGGGTCCAGCTTTCTTTCATCATGAACGTGATGCCCCTGTCGCGAACGCGATGACCAATTTCCTCCTCCTACGCGAACGCAGGACCATCATCGCGAACGTGTAGGTATAAGACCTCCCAGCTTCATGAACGTGGGAAAATCTTCACGAACATAAAGCATTAAACCTCCCCCAGTCCCAGATCCTCTTCGTGAACACGAGGCCCCACTCATGAATGCGAAGAAGGAAACCAGAACTGAGCTGCTGCAATTTTTCTGCAAATTTTCTAAGTCCAAAATGACCCGTTGAGCATCCGAAACACACCCGAGGCCCCTGGGACCTCAACCAAACATGACAACCAATCCTAAAACATTATTCAAACTTGTTCCAATCTTCAGAATGCTCAAAACAACATCAAAACACCAATTTAACATCAGATTCAAGCCTAAGAACTCCAAAAACTCTCAAATTACGCTTTTGATCAAAAAGTCTATCAAACCTCGTCCGAATGACCTGAAATTTTGCAAGCACGTCACATTCAACATTGCGTAGTTACTCCAACTTCCGGAATTCCATTCTGACTCCGATATCAAAATCTCACTATCGAACCGGAAACTTCAAAACTTCAACTTTCGGCATTTCAAGCCTAAATAAGCTACGGACCTCCAAAACACAATCCGAACTCGCCCTTAAGCCTGAAATCACTCAACGCAGCTAACAAAACCAACGGAATTCCATTCTGAGGTGGTTTTCACACTGCTCTGACTACGATCCAAATTATAAAGCTTAAGCTCTCATTTAGGGACTAAGTGTCCTAAAACACTCCGAAACTCAAAACCAAACATCCCGGCGAATCAAAATAGCAGAAACAAATATGGGGAAAGAAGTTACTAGGGGATCGGGGCATAAATTCTTAAAATGACCGGCTGGGTCGTTACAGTAGACATATGTCAGGTATATGAAATATTGTATGGCTTGTCGGGCTATGTTCAGTGTACGAGTGATTATTTTGGCCTTATAGGCCCGTATGTTTGTATGTATAAGTCAGTATATCAGGTTGGGTTATTTTATGTCGAGTGTTCTCTCATCTTTTATTCTTGTTTCCTCATACGACCCTTCTGGCCTATTTACCCATGTTGATGTGATGAGAACGATACGTTACATTGGTACTTGGTTGAGTAAGGGCACCAGGTGCCCGTCGCGGTCCATCGATTTGGGTCATGACAAAATTGGTATCAGAGAAGTTCTGTCCTACGGAGTCTACAAGCCGTGTCTAGTAGAGTCTTGTTTATGGGTGTGTTATGCACCACACTTATAAGCAGTAAGCTATAGGGCATTTAGGACTGTCACTCTTTCTTCTTACTCTAGATCGTGTGGTAGAGCTCAGTTGTAAGAACTCAATTTCCTAAATTCTATTTTATTCATAATTAGATGATACGTACGTCCAATAGACAACTGGTAAGAGATTGAATGTGGTTGTGGAAGAGTTAAGTCCGAGAAACTCGAATTTGCATCATGCTTATGATGAGTAAATGTAAGGTCTCCGACAGAACATGTGGGTATGACATCTAAGCTTCTTGATAAGGATCCCTAAGGTAAGAATATCTATCCACTCTTGCGGTAAAAAAGAATAAGAGATTCAGAAGATAGATACAAATTTCAACAAGTAAAAGGTGCAAGGTGAAGAAGGGTACGAGGTACCCAGTTAATGAAGATTAACAATATTTACAACTCAGGCAGAGAATATAAGCATTTTGGGTTACCTTCAACAGTAATAGAGGTATATACAATTGGCCACATCCATCTCATTTATGCCTTATGGGGGCTAACAAAAGTAGTATAAGAGAAGAACGGATATAAGGATCCGGCTGGTGTTAGAGTGACCCAAAATGTTGGATGAATTATTAGCGTTAGCTGACATTTCCGAAGGATACTGCAAATGTGCTAATAGATCTCCTTGTGAGACACCCAAATAGTACACTCTAAATAGTACAGCCAAATATGAGTACTACAAAGATAGACACTGGAATCCTGGAAGGGACAAATATTAACTTAGTATGGCTCTCTTCCCTAGTAGAGCGAGAATGTTAGAAAACCCGAAGAGCCAGGTGATGAAACAAGGGGAGCTAAAAGCAAAAGAATGACTTGTTGGAATTTTCAGAATAAAGTGATAGGCATAAATGTTAGAAGACAAATAAGAAGAGAGTTAATGAAGCATTATGAGTAAGATGTGATACATGGATGACAACGATAGATAAAAAAGATGATAGTATTACAGAGTCTATATTCAAGTGAAGGAAAATATGAGAGGTGACAGGCCTTGAGACAATAAAAGAGTATAGGCCATAAAGTCATATCCTCATTTCAAGAAATAATCTCGAGACTCCAGCGCGACTACCAAAAGGAAAAGTTAGACTCCAGAGTAATAAAAATTAGTATGGGCTGGTGAACATGATAAGCTAAACATGAATTGGGGATTAAGTGATTTGATAATAGTCAGCATCATGAAGATTTCAGAGATTGCGTTCCGGCAATAATAGAATGGACGCACGAAGAATATTCATGAGAAATTCAGAGAATGGCCATTTAGGAAGACGCTTCCCTAAAACAAGCAATATGAGAAAAGTTAAGCTTAAGGGACTATATGTGCCAGTTATACTAAGTGTCTTCCTCGTGAGTAAGGAATTTTGTTATCCTTGGTACAGAAGGATTATCGCAAGGCGAGTAAGGGTCATCAATGATGTGAAAAGACGCTAAAGATGAAAAGGTAAAACATCTATAGGTTGATCGTAATGGCTCCAACTCTTAATACTCCATTAAAGGGGGAATATGGAGTGATGTGACATTAAGTTAGAATGAAGTAGTTCTAGTAATTATGGAATAGTAAAGGAAGAATGTGATAAAAATGAGAAAGGAATGAGATTGCACTTATCCAAATCCTACCGATATGCTACGATTCAGAACATTATGTAAGCACGATGTCAAGAAAAGGAAGTAAGGGTTCCTGCCCGGGATGTTATGGATAAATAAGGAGCCAATGCGAGAGGTAAGTTAAGACAAAAAAATATAACCCAGGAAAGATTATGCGGAATATTGATATGAGAATGAGTCAACGAGTAGTCAGTAGTTGATTTAGGACGAGCCTAATTATGGCTAGACAAGAGGATACAGACAAATCAATAGATCATGCAAGATAAACATAGTGAACCCCAACATGGGGAATTCAGTCGCGCAAGTATGACATTGTGATCCTTGAGAAGTATTCAGATAGGAGTTGGAGTAGTTAAAGGTACCCTATGAGTGTTACGGAGAGTGCCACTGAGAAGTAGTCAAAATATCAGTTCATAAGCAACCCTACAAGCAAAAAGGCATGGAAGTAAGTAACTAAAGATAATTATAGGTGGGTACGAACATCAAAAAAATTCTATCGGGAATCGATATAATAAGCTCGCGGCTTTACAAGAGCCAGAAGGTCCTCCCTAAGTATTACAATGAAAGACTAGCTGAAGAAATAAGGAAGAATGCTGCAACCTAAGCACAGTGACATAAAAAGGAAATGGTCTTGTAACAATAGTCTCACAACAACATTATATGCATTCCATAAGAAAGTGGCACCTATCCTGGCTAATGAGCGAGAAATGAAACTAGAAGTAATTTTCGAGACCATATGAGTTGCACAAAATTCCGGCATGCATGGGAACTAAGATAAGCTAAGTATGCACGCAACAAAGGGGTAGAAAGACCAAGAAAAGTAATTAAATCTAGGCCCTCGGCCTCATATCAATCTCAATATAACACTGTTGCGGCGCGCAGCCCGATCCAATAGTATCCTCACAGCTGGCCTTTGGCCGTACTCAGTCTAGAAATTATATAACCCCCTCGGGCATTAGTAAAATAGTAGTTCTCAACCCAAAACATAATTTAATATATCATTTTAGTTTCAAAACCGAGTAAAAGTGGTTCAGTTGTAAAACAGTACGACTGAGTTCAAGTAGTAGGTCAAAACAGTGAGGAAATAGTGATAAAAATCCCCGGAGGGTTCAAATAGTTGGCTCGAAGCCCAAAGATGGCAATCAGTCCAAATAATGATGATAACAAATAAGTTTCAATCAAATACGCGGTAAAAGCGTCAATCGGGACGGACCAAGTCACAATCCCCAATAGTAAACGACCCCACGCTCATCATCAAGCGTGTGTCTCACCTCAATATAGCACTACGATGTGCGAATTCGGGATTTCAAACCCTCAGGATATCATTTACAATCATTACTCACCTCGAACCAGCAAAATCTCTAGCCCGCGATGCCTTTGCCCCTCAAATCGGCCTCCACATGCGTCGAATCTATCCAAAACCAGAACGAATGCATCACAATATGCAAAGGGAACAAAGGCCAAGCGAAAACAATCAATAATAGGCACAAATCCCGAAATTAGCAAAACCCGAGCCCTGAGACCACTTCTCAAAACTCAGAAATTTTCACATCATTAGATTCCTTATCACCCCGCGAGTTCATACATACCAAACATTCTCAATTCCGACCTCAAATGGGTTTTCAAATACCAATTCAAAAGTCTAATTTCTCAAGCCCTAGTTCTTAAGTTTTAGGCTTAGTTTTTCCATGAATTTCTAGGTGGATTTCACAATATAATCGAGTTTTAGGTTCAAAAATCTTACCTCTAAACGTTTCTCCTTGAACCCCTCTTCGATTTCCTTCAAAAAGCTCTCAAAAAGGCCAACTATGGAGTAAATGAGCTTCAAATCGCGGATGAAACGAATTAAAACATTCTGCCCAGGGGTTTTTGACATCTGCGAACAAAAGCCCGCTTCTGCGGAACCGCATATGCGGCCCAAACAACCGCTTCTGTGGTCACTCACTTACTAGCCTAAACCGCATCTGCGATGGAAAATTCCGCATCTGCGGCTTCGCAGATGCGGCCACCTTGACCGCTTCTGCGAAAACTGCTCACCACACCCACTCTTGCATCTGCAGCTCCCCTTCCGCATGTGCGGCACCGCACCTGCGGTCCCCAATCCGCAGGTGTGGAGATACCAGAAGAAGCAATATTAGCTACTGCAACAAGGTTCCAACCTCTCCGTTAGCCATCCGGAATCACCCCGAGGCCCCCAGGACCTCAACCAAAAGCACAAACATAACCCAATACCTTATTCAAACTTGTTCCAATCATCAAAACACCTCAAACAACATCAAATTACTCAAAACACATCAGATTCAAGCCTAATTTTTGAAAAATCTTCTGAAATAAGATTTCGATAAAAAACCCAACCAAACCACCTCCGAATGGCCTGAAATTTTGCACACACACCCCAAATAACATAACAAAGCTATTGCAACTCTTGGAATTCCGTTCCGACCCTTGGATCGAAATCTCACCTACCAACTGGAAATCGCCAAAATACTAACTTCGCCAATTCAAGCCAAATTCTACACCGGACCTCCAAAAATAATTCCGATCACGGTCCTAAGTCATAAATCACCCAACGAAGCTAACCAAATCATAAAAATTCTGTTCCGAGATCATATACAAATAAGTCAACTCTTGGTCAAACTTTTCAAATTCAAAGCTTTCAACTGAGACTATTCTTTCAAATTCATACCGATCTCCGCGAAAACCAAAATTAATGATTTACATCAGCCATAATACATCATACGAGGCAAGTCATGCCCGAGAATGGACGATCAAAGTGCAAAAGCTCAAAACAACTGGTCGGGTCGTTACTAGTGATCCAGAGTTAGTTACATTATAAACGCATTTAAGATTTCGGAGTATTATCCATGCAGTATATATGTTGACAATCATATAGCCGTAGAAGACTCCGGTATAAGTTAAAAGAAAGAATTGACTCCAGGCCATAGACAAAGGATTGAATTGTTATACGATTGTATCGTGGATATTTCATTGCGCCCATGAAAGGCAAAACTAATAACTAATACCAGGAGCTGCAGATCGGAAGATAGCTTAAGCCTACATAAAGGCTGATCAGAGAGAAGAGGACACTAAAGAGTTACATTAACTAAGTAAATCAGAAGTCTGATTATTAGAGCTGGAAAATTATAGAAATCGTGATTGAGAACATTGTAGAATCACTATTAATATCAGAGGTACAGGAGAGATAGTACAACAACAATATTATATAACGGCTCTACGAGAAAGCTAGTAAGAAGAGTGTCATCCTCATAAGAAGTTAGTATGAAGCTCTCACCGGATAGAGCTTCAAGTTGTGGATGTAAATCATACCTATGTGGAAGGGAAGTTATGAAAGAGATAGAAGAGGTGATGCAAGATTTTAAAACAAGCAAGGTAAAGGTGAACAACATACAAGATACTTAAGTGCCAAAGGTTGTGAATAATCCATACTTCGGATAGAAGGCTAGAAGCGTTGGGATTTGGTATCGAGAAAGGATAGAGGTGTCATTAGTGACATATCTTCCATCCTATGGTTCCTAGGTATCGAGAGGTCTAGTTAAAAGAGTAAAGAAGAGTTTGAGACGATGTGATGTCTCGCTTGATGTTCCAGAATAACATAAGGAAATCTATGGTGCAATCAAGTCGAAGGAAGGTTGCGAGTAGTATAAATAGATATGTGTAGGTTGCAAGCTAAAGTATGGTAGAGCAACAAGATTTTAGGAAGACAGGAGTAAGGATAAGAAAAGGCAAGTGAGAAGGTGACAAAAATGGATGAGTCCTCGGGATTAAGCCCATGAAAACAAGAGAGTTGATGCTTTCTCTGAGTTATAGAGAGCTCAGTATAGCATGAATGAACTCAAAGGAGTTTGAGACTAATAGCATTTAAAAGAAATGCAATGTAAGAAAAAAAAAGAAGGAGAAAAGATTTCACGGATGGCACGGGATTAGAATACCCCCATAAGGTGAATCACATTGGGATATTGTGAAATACGATTATGGAAATTACTCCAGATGTTCCCCGATGAGACGTGAGCCCCAGTGATTACGTAAGAGGTTTCAAGTTATCAGTAGTAAGTTGTAAATCAATATTGAGGAGAAGCAACAATAGATGGATAAAGTTCCAACGCATGAGAGGAGATAAGAATTCTATCCTTTAGATGAATAGTAATAAGGAAGCATTAAAGGACTTATATTTATACATACATGATAAGCAGCGAGAGAGTAACCTGGAGTTGGTAGCAGACCTTAGCAATGATAAATCGAACTAAGAGTTATGGTATAGTATGATCTATCTAGATGCATCAAAGTCATACAGAAAGATAATTGGGTCTATGAAACAAGATATAGCAACATTCGTACAAAGTACCGAGCAAAGAACTTTAGTATACCTATAAATTCCAAGAGGGATATCTTGTGTATGTTTACAAAGTGAGGCATAGAGATTGGCTAAAAGCTGGAGGAAAAAGGAGAGAAGAGTCGCATAGGCGCACATACAAGGAAAAAGTTGTACATGCTGCATGACAATAGGTAGCAACAGTTACGAGATTGGAAGGATTTCAACCACAAGTCGTGGTGTGAAAAAGAGGCCTAAATGTGGGAATGCCCTGGCCTTTGGATTTATTCACAGAATAGTTTCCTAGATGGCAAGAAGAGTACTAAAGTATTCGGAAGACATAAGTTACGAAAATGATAAGTGCATCAGTCAACATTTGAGGACGAATGTTTCAAAGGGGGTAATGATGTTACACCCCATATTTTCATACATGGAAGTATGCCATAAGTAAATTGATTAAAGATCGAAAGTGAGATATTACATCCTGCATTTTTGTACGTTAAAGCTTCATCGTAAGTTAATCGACGTAAATTTGGAAATGAGATTATTTTAGGATTATAAGTATTATGATATTTCAAACAATAGATAAGTAAATTTGTGAAGGTGAGAGGGTAAGCAAATCAAAGAAAGTGAGTTTCGTCGAAGTTTGTCGATTTGGGATAAAATACAATCCGAGCTACAATATCCTGTATTAGTGGACTAGTGTCATACAAGATACACATGCCCATGATAATAAGGTGTATAAGGTATGTTAAAAGTGAGTAGTATTTTAAATAATTTGAGATAATTCTTAATTTTGTATATAATTAATTAATTCTGGGGATAATTATGGTATTAAGCAGGATTAAATGGATAAAAATCTTTTTGGAGCTGCCACATGGATTAAATGGATAAAAATCTTTTTGGAGCTGCCACATGACATTAAGCCAAGCCCAATGTGGCACCAATATGAATAATGAGTCATAAGACCTAAGATGTTTTGTCTACACGTAAGGATCATTTAATAATTACCTTGGTTGGGTTCCTTTATTAGTGGTCTAACTTGGAAGATAACAAGGATGTTATGGCAAGCTTATCACTTTATATATCTTAGACCAACAATGGTGGTAATTAAGGGGTTTAATGGTTACTCATCCTTGCAAGTGTTATTTTTCGATGGAGTAAATATTAGTTGGATAAGAAATAACGTGCTATAATATCAAGAATATCATACAAATTTTTTCCTACTTTGATCCGCCGTTACGTGTTGTTGCAATTGACGCGTGTTAGAGAGATTGTCAACAGAATCGGCTCAGGTATGTTAAGGCTATACCTTCTTTCCTTTTGGCATGATCTATACGGCACAAACGAAATGAGCAAATGCACAACTTTCATAAATGGCTCTATTCATAGAAATACTAGAGATGCTTATGTTCTTGATTCTCCATGTGTCTTATTATTATATCTTTTGTTCATGGGTCTCAGAAAATACGTAAGTTGATAAAGTTTACTTCATGATATTATGGAATAATGGTCTTATGACATTTCGAGTTTATTGACGTACTTCTCATGCATTGCATTTATTTATTCATGTACATTGACCTATGACCAGATGACGTTATATATGTATATTATATGTATATGGGATATGGGAAAAGGTTAAGGCATTATATACACACCACCACCTGATCAGCTGGTATACGATAATGATTTTGCCCACAGTGGTCGAGATGATATGATGGGATGCCCCCAGAGGCTTGATGATGTTATGACCACATGTACCTATGAACGACATGACATTTATACACATATGCATGGCATTATACATACTAATGATTCACAGAGCTATTCAGATATACATGTTGAGTCTTTACTCTATTTTCCTCTCATGTCTATTGTTTACTGATTTTCATTCCTTACATACTCGGTATATTATTTGTACTGACGTTCCTTTTGCATGGGGACACTGCATTTTATGCCCGTAGGTCCCGATAAACAGGTTGAGAGTCATCTAAGTAGTCTATCAGCTCGGCGGAAGATATTGGTGCGCTCCATTTGCTCCGGAGTTGCTTATTGGTTAGTATGATTTTGACATATATTGATTGGTATGTTGGGGCCCTGTCCCAGCCTTATGACGTTTATGTACTCTTAGAGGCTTGTAAACATATGTCAGGTATATGAAAGATTGTATGGCCTTGTCGGGATATGTTTAGTGTATAAGTGATTATTTTGGCCTTATAGGCCTGTACGTCGTATATATAGGTCAGTATATCAGGTTAGGTCGTTTTATGTCGAATGTTCTCTCATGTTTTATTCTTGTTACCTCATACGGTCCTTCTGGCCCATTTACCCGTGTTGATTTAATGAGAAAGATACGTTTTGTTGGTACTCGGTTGAGTCAGGGCACCGGGTACCCGTCGCGGCCCATCGATTTGGGTCGTGACATAAGAGGTCTTAGCCGACGTAACGACTACTTGTGGGGGTGGAATCACCCAACGCCGGAGCTAGAGTTTGACCCTCTCGTACAGACTTAGCTAGTGCAAATTACATTTCAGCCGATGTGACCCTCTGGCGGAATGCAGGCACCAGAGCCTTCGCCTTCTTGGAAGCTTGACGACCTGGCGCAAAAAAGAAAATCATGTAAAAAAATGATGACAAGACGGTGGTAAGCTATAACAAAAACGAAAGGGTCATGGAAATGAGAATCAGACTCACTAGTCTAAGGCTTGGGCCCGAACTGCTTGTTAAAGGACGCAAGTCGCGAATTCCCACAATATGTGGTAAGATGCGAGTTACCTACTCTTCGATATCAAGAACCAAGGGAGGTGGACGCTTACCAGCTGAAAGTATAAGGACATGAGCAAGTGAGAAACAAAAAGAGGGGGGATAAACAAAATATATGACAAACGATAAAAGGCCCTTACGGTTGAAGTTCCACTGCTTAGGAAACCCAATTGGGTCTGTCACTACGTGCTCGGTCCTGACAAAGAAGTAATTGCACCAGAATTGGAGGTTCGCCTTGTCATCCATCCCCGTCACCAATCTATTAGTCTCACGATGGTGGAGATGAATCAGCGTGCCTCTGTAGAAACTAGGCGAGAAGAGATGCAGTAGATGACGAATGGAGACTCCGCAACCAGCCAAATCTGCGAACTTTGCCAGCATCAAAAAGGCTTTATATAGGTAAGGGGAAAGTTGTGCAAAGTAGACGTCATAAAAGCGACAGAACTCCTCAGCGAGTGGGGAAGAGGAAGAGAGTAACCCACCAAAAACTGGTAGGCGTAGAAAGCGCAAAACCCAGGCCGATGAACTTGTATCGGGTCGTTCTCCGCTGAACAATATCGACGTGAGCAAGAATATAGAATTTAGAACGCAGGTCAGATATTTGTTTCGACCTCATGACTGATAGTACCTGCTCCGGAGCAGGTGTAGGTTCTTTTCGGGAAATCATTTCTGACCGACAGGTTCCGAGGAACAATCTCCTCCACGATGGGAAAACTTTCGTCTTCCATAACCGTGGGTTCACCACTACCAGAGGGCATGGCTACCGACAAAGGAGTGGCATCAAAGACTATGTTAAAAGCGTGGGAAGAGTTTGTCATTTCTGCAACAACATGTATACAGTAGAGCAAGAAGGAGAGTACCAACATGAAAAGAAACCGTAAGCTGGAGCTAAAAAATGGAAGGAAATCGGAGATAAGGGTCAGAGAAAATGCATAAGAACAAGCAAAGAGCAAATGGAATATGAAGTGCGAAAAGTTTCATTTTTGAATCTCCCTTCCTCTATTTGTAAGATATTATAGCGCCCAAATCGATGTAAGAAACTGCTATCGACACCAAAATCGATGCAACAGAGGCATTGGAAACTATGCATTGCATCGGGAAGATGCGTAATGATGACGCGCGTGGCCATGACATCATCCTATGTTAACCACGCCAATCACAATCTTTGAGCCGATCAGTCATCAATTCGACATCGACCAATTCAGCTCGATTCATCACGACAGAATGTTTTGTGATTAGATGCAAATGAAGTCCGCTCATTGAGGACTCCCAAGAGGGTGATCTCAATAAGCGGAGGGACTAACTGTATGGGTTAAAATTAGGTTGAGTTTAGTGAATGAAACGGGCGAGCGAAGGACGATGTCAAAACCAAGCACGGTCCAGTGGCGAGGAGTCGCCTAGGATTATGAATAGGAATATTCCATTGAATATTCCCCCAATTATACTTTTTAGAGTTTTCTAGGAATATCCATTATAAATAAGAGGAGAGATGAAACAAAAAGCTCCGGGACCTTTTATGAAAGAACATCTTGTAAAGAGTTGACTATCAAAAATATACAAAAAACTTGTCTTGTCTTCTCTGTTTGATTCCATTACGGAATATTTCTCTTTATTTACAAGATCCAAGAACACTTTGTTCACTTCCACTCTCGGTTGTCACACGTTGTAGTCAGGAGAAGGAATCATCCATCTCATCCAACATTTGAGTGACAAAATCCTTCTTATTACATTTAATGACATTTGTCACATTTATTGTATGTTTTCATTCTCAAATTTATTAACAGTCATTGAGCATTAACTTGGCATTCGTTGACTTAAATAAGGTCCAATATCGTCCAAGTTATTGAACTTCAGATCTGAAATTTATTACTTTTAACTTGGATACACCCCTTGTCTATTTAATAAATTGGTTTAACAAAAAAGTCTTAAAACTTTTTGGTCAAACAATCAATAATTGTAAGTACTACACTTCAGTAATTCATATTTGTAATTCATCAATACATATAGTATTGAAAAATGTTTTAAGTAAATTACTCATAAATTTTAAATTTTTTTAAAGGTGAAATTCATGTTTAAGTATAATTTGACCTCCAAATATTTTTTTTCTTTATCCACTAATAAATACTTATTGTCCAATTTTAGTGCCGCAGCTTCTAAGGTAGGGAGGAATCGAGAAATTGGGGGAAAAGGACGAAGAGCGGCACCGATTTGATATTTGAAAGGAAGAGTGGGTGGAGGGGGGCAGTAATTGCTTCCCACGCTACCCCGACATTCGCAATTATACTGTCGCCTTCTCCTCCTCTTCGTCTTCCCAAATCCCTAAACTTGCAATTATTCCACTTTTCCCCATGCGTTTTTCTTGGTGCTCAAGGATTCCCCTCACACTCCAACATCCACTATTCCATCTCCTATTTTTCTATTGCAATTGTTTAATTTTAATTTCCTTTTACTACAACTCACAACTAATCAACACCACTTATCCACTAACACAACTAATTTTTGTTCAAATAATATATTTTATAATAATAAATTTATTAAATATATACTTATGTCGATTTAACTTTATTTGGTTGGGAACGAAGTATTAAAAAAATACGTTTAAACTTATAGGGATCGTTTGGTAGAATGCATTAGATAAAATAATGCATGTATTAACTTTGTATATTAATAATACCTTGTTTGGTAGATATTTTGAACATGTGCATTAGTTATGCAGGCAATAATTATACATCATATTTGGTATTATTCTATGCATAACTAATGCATAGAAAACAATGGTATTAGCTATGCAATGGGTTTAATGCATACATTAGCTTAGTTAAAGACAAAATTGGCCTTCAAAATTTATGCTTGATTAAAATATGCTAGTTAATATATTAATGCAAATATAAAATAATCCAAATAGTGAGAAATAAAATTATATCTCTAGTAAATAAAGAAATAAATACTTAGCATATTTTCTTTTTTTATAAATAAATATTTGGTTCTATATTACAATATAGGTAGACAAATTAAATAATTTTTTTAAAACTTTTTCATATAAAAATATTTCTCAACATATGTTTCTTTTAAAAAGTTAGTGATAGACTGGTTTTGAGAGCATTTTTGTAAACAAACAATTCTTTTAGAAATTGTGCAATGCTTTAATACATCAAACCAATCAATGGATAAGAAATATGTCAGCAAAGCTAATACCAGCATAACTAATGCAAGCATAACTAATAACAGCATTACTAATACACCCTATTCAGCATTATTCTTATGCACCCTACCAAACGACCCCAAAATGTAAATAAGCACAAGTATTTCAACACTACTTATCCACTGACATAAGTATTTTTTGTTCAAATAATATATTTTATGATAATAAATTTATTAAATATATACTTATGTTGATTCAACTTTATTTGATTGGGGATGAAGTTTTAAAACAATACTTTTAAACTTATGATGTAAATAACCACAAGTATTTTATGTGACTATAGATTATTATATAAAGGTAAGTTATTTTTAAATATGAAATGAGTTATTCTTTTTGACAATAACTTAAAAGAAAATAAATTTATATAAATTAAAACGGATAGAGCATAAATATTAAATGTAAAATTCAGTTTAAAATTATGGTTCTAAAATTTATAACCTATAAGGTTGGCCCATTGTAAAGGGATTTGGATTAGCACTAATATTGATCAATGAGGCAGTAGATTTAGAAACTCAAGATGTAAATGGAGAAAAAAATTCCTAGGCTCGGTATTTGAACAGAGTTGTATTATTGAACTGAATGTCAACAGCAGCTGCTGTCGCCGGAGAAAAGTGACCCATGTGAATGGAAGAATATGAGAGAAATAATTTGATATATGTTTCAATTTAGCAGCACTAGCTACTGTATCCTGTAAAATGGACATTATATACTTAAATCATTTACTGGCTTTTTAGTTGAACGTGCATAAGGCCATTTACCTTTTGTTGCATGTACGATGAACATAAGTTAAAATGTGTCGAGTCTGTTGACTTTGCAATTTTATAGACTTTATTTATTAGCTCACCCTTTTATTTGTAAATGATGTACACCACAGGCAAAATTTACCTATAATAATAAGTAAATTTTAATATTAAGTATGATCATATGATAACCTTAAAAATATAGTGCAAATATGTGATAACTATAAGTTAAATTACATTGTTAATTGTCAAATTTTCATAGTATATTTTATGTTTACACTTTGGAGGCAAAGGCGTATTAATTTTTTTTTTTTAAAACATAAGTCCACCATTATGTTAATTAAAACGAGCATGGAGAATTAGGAATTTATTTATTATAAAGAAATTATTTAGAACGGTAAGTTGTCTTCATGTGATGGCCTATAGTACTGGTTCGAATCGTATAATCATTCACTGATTCTCCATTACATCCCTTGGGGCAACTTTTTCTTAGGCTATACATGAATACGAATACTTTGCACACCATACTGTTTTATTTATTATTTTTACATAACTATACCATATGAGAATGTCACACCATTTTTTTCCTTTACATAGTTTGTCCAAACAAAGATAAGGAGAACCTTATGAAAAGTTGCATGTGGAAATAGTGTTATATATGCATAAAAAATGTGCCATTAACAACAAAGCAATCAGACGTCATATGAGAGCACTAAACAATGGTGCGCGCTATAGAATACATACGCACCACTGACTACTACTATTATGAAAAGCTTTTAGCATTTTAAAGTCAAAAGTTGAAATACTAGATTGGGACTGGGGATGACTAGAAGTGAAATAAGTAGCTACCTGCCGCTGATTCTGGAAAATCAGTCAACTAATTTTCAGCATGTTCTAAAAGTTTTAATCATAATCTTGGTTATGATTTCGAAAACAACTTTACAATTGAATAGATGACAAAATAACAGTAGCTCGTGCTTCATTCCATAATTTTCCATTGTTTGTGTAACCAATAATGACCAGCACAACACTATTAAAAAGGTGGAGTATTTGAATTTAAGATTAAACTAGAGAGACCATCCTATACCAACAAGAGTCGTGGTGGAATGATAAGTACTTATTTATCCTTAGTCATAGGTTTCGGGATCGAGTTTCTGGGTATGAAATAGCCTTTGTTAGGGAACGCTTTACCTTTAATGTGAGATTTTTCGGCGCGAATCCGAATTTAATCAAGCCCCAATATGAATACCGGACACCGGATAAAAAACCTAAAAAAAAAAGACTATCCTAAAGCGATTATAATCATTTAAAATGTTGACATTATTTATTGACTAATGCGTCTCATAAAGTTATTATTTAATTAACTTGATATAAATAACGGATGCAATTAAATCTCTACATATATTTATTTGACTAAACATTCTATACATAACAGGAAAATAGACAGGTTATTGGATAGAACAATTAGAATTTGAGTTCTGACTTTCTGGGCACTAATTTCCTAATTAAGACTTTTTATACAGGGTTCAATTTGTTTAGAGTTTAGACATAAGGTTTAGAACCATCGAATATTTTTTTTGGTAACTAAATATTTTTATTACCAAGTAATATTTTACACACATCTTCTTTCTATAGCTTGTTCTGGACATGAGTCCCAAACTAAGCTATTTCTTCTGTATCTCTATCCCTCCTACACTTTCTATACAATTCAATGGACATTAGGATAGTAATTCAATTCTAGTAATCTTCCCTTCAGTCGCTGAGAACCATCGAATATTATTTCTATTTAAGTGATACACTTTTTTATTAATCTATTTAAAAAAGAATGACATATTTTTATATTTAAAAATAATTTAACTTTAATTTTTTATTTTATTCATTTTATGCTGATTGAGAAACTTTTATATTAATAGCCCAAAAAGCTTCTTAAATTTTGTGCAGAGCCAAATGATATCACCTAAATTAAAACGGAGGAAGTATTTAATTTTGATAAGAGTTTAATTTATAAAGGTACTACTAAGAATGTTACAACAAAAAAACACAAAGGAGAAAGGTGTTGTGTAATTCCAAAAAGCTAACCATCCGTATATAAGAATCCCACTATTTCACGCCAAAACAAAGATTTCTCTTTTCCTCTCTTTACTCTTTTAGCTCTCTCCCTCTCTCCCTCTCTCTCTCTCTCTCTCAAAAATCAAATCTTTGTCTTCTTTCAAAGTACTCAGTTCCTTAAAAGAACCCACTCTTTATTCACCTGAAACCCCAACAAAAAGCCATAAAAGAAACAACTCAGAAAAAATGTCTTCAGAAGTTGGCGACAGACGTCCGGCAAGACTACCGGCGCCGGCAAACGAAACACGACCATCGGAACCGGAGAACTTGCCATGTCCACGCTGTGATTCTACGAACACAAAGTTCTGCTACTACAACAACTATAATCTTTCTCAACCTCGTCACTTTTGTAAGTCCTGTCGCCGTTATTGGACACGTGGCGGAACCTTACGTAACATTCCCGTGGGTGGTGGCACACGGAAGAACTCCTCCCACAAACGGCCCCGTAATACCACCTCCGTTACAGCTCAAGAATCAGTAAATGCCACCCCTATCACAATGATCGGGTCGGGTCAATCATCAGGGTCGGGTTCGGTTTCATTCATGGGTTGTGAAGTGAACCTCAACGAGTCAGTGCAAGAAGCTGGAGGGGCTACTAATGGGACGTTTACTTCGTTGTTGACAGGTCCAGTGGGTGGTGGGTTTGTGCCATTAGGTGGATTTGGGCTTGGGCTAGGCGGGTTTGGGCTTGGGAATCTTGATTGGCCCATGGAGCAGGTAGGCGGAGGGAATGGCGGCGGCGGAGATGGTGGTGAGACTATGAAGTGGCAGCTGAGTAGTGGTGAAATTGAAGGTGGCGGCGGCGAAGGAATAAGTGATGATGATTGTTTTGGTAATTGGCCTGATCTTGCTATTTCTGCACCAGGGACCAGTCTTAAATGAAGTACTGAGTAGAAATATTATACTTTAATAGTTTCATGGAAGAAATCGAAAAAAGGAGGTGTTTGTTCTCTTTTGCTTTTGTTTCTCTTTTTAAAACTTAAATGGTCTGTCTTTTTGCAAGTTTTTGGGTGCATGGATTGGTTTGGCTGTAGTAATATGAGAATGATTCACAAAGGAATGGAAAAGCTTCTAGGCAAAGCTATTTTGCTTGGAGAATTAGTGTTTCTGGATTTTTGTAGGGTTTTGTGTAAATTTATTTTGGGGGGTCTTCCTTTTTTAACAGAAATAGGTTCAACTTCATGAAATGGTCAAAAATATATTTTTGTTGTTTCCTATGCTCTTTTCTAGCTTCTTTCTTCCATGGTTTCTGATGTTGCAAAAGGTGCAGTACTTTTGGGGATTTTACTTTTCTTTCTTCTCTTCCCATTGGCTTTGATGGGGGTCCTCCATTTTGCTTTATTATAACCTGCAATAATTTGTTCTTATCATCTAAACAATTGTGGTTTACTAGGGAGAAAAAGGGGGGCCCGGTTACTTGTTAGGGTCCGAGAATCTCGAAAAGCCTCTTTTTTCCCCAGTTTTATAGGGAGGGGCCTGCCCCTTCCTTCGACCACTGTCAAACAATTGTCTTAAGCACTCCTGATTATATGACATTATCTTCTGTGCAAGAAGAAAATGTATTCATCGTTTGCTCGTGCATATAAACTTTTATTTATTATTTTTCACGGTAATACTATTTCATAGAATCCTGATTTATAAATTAAAAGGGTAAAGTATTCATAGATTGCCGGATGCATATTACTGATATTAATATATAAATCTTTTAAGGAGTGAGAATTTTAAATAAATTCATTATAACTTGACTCAATTATTACTCTTAGCACGGAGACGAGTGAGGTCTGATATCGTGTCTAAAAAAAGGCAGAGGCAGTTCGGTGCAGGATTCGGGGAAAGGTCGGACCACAAAAGTCTATCTTACGCAATTTTACTTTGCATTTCTGCAAGAGACTGTTTCCACGACTCGAATTCGTAAGTTCCTGCTCTGATATCGTGTCTGTTATGTTGAATTTAGTAGGAGTTGGAGACTGACCATTTATGATTCGTGCGTAAGATTGATAGTGGTATTAGTAACAATTGTTGGACTAATGAATGCCACCAATAAAAGGCTAGGACAGGAAGAACATGATTTATTAATACTACTATTGAGAAACAGCCTAGGACGGCACAGCTTGCTTTTATGAAGTGTCAATGCAACTATGCAAGTGTCAGCGCCGAGGTTGATGCGCACCACCGACCGTGGCCGATATCATAGAATTTGATTCCCTATCCCAAGGGTTCTAAGGAATTTGCACCTTTTGCATGTCGTCTATATATCCACGTTTTCTTCTTTCCTACCGCTAAATAACACTCAGACTGTATACCGTCAAGCTTTTTCATAACACTTTTCCGTAACAATATTGTTTGTTTTGATACTTTTTCGATTGCTATAATAAAATAATGTTACACATATATTTTAAGGTAACAGAAAAAGTTGGTTCCGAAGAAAATTATATCATTATAATGAAATATTATTACAGAGGATAATCGTTATAACGTGTACTAATGTACAAGCTTTATGTACGTTGTTTGGCAATTGCTTCGACTCTACATGTCATAGCTAAGTCGCCTTGTCGAGCAGGCATGCATGCTTTGTCGTCCATGTTCGCGCAAACTTTCCTACAACATACATTGAACAAGACCTCGAGTGGCAGCATACAATCCTTGGCATATAAGGCGTGTAAACGATTTGATCACTTCAAGAAATTGGTGTACTTGTTATTGTCCTTATTTCTCTTTTCTATAAATAGACGCTTCAACGTCTTAACAAAATTATTCTAATCGTTATTTGAGCTCATGTTAGCAAGAAAGCCAGATTTAAGATTTGTACTTTATACGTTCGAGTTAGAAATTTTAGTACAATTTATTTGAATTACTGAGTTCGAATATAAATTTTTCTACTTATTTAATAAATTTTTAACATATGTATTGAGTTCAAACCAAAATTACTAGATTACATGAATGCATGCCATAATTGTATGCATAGAAGTATGGGCTATTACACCCCGTGTTTCGTAAAAGTACGCCGTAAGTCAATTGATGTATGCTCAGAAATGCGATTACCTTTGAAAGTACATAAAGTAAATTAATCATGTTAATTACCTTGGAGGGTACAAATATTTAAAATCATGAGCTGCAAGTACCAGGAGGGTTGGAAGGCTTGAAAGCTAAACTAATTGAAGAAAATATGTTTCGTCGAAAGTCGGCAAGTTGGGAATGTTATAACATGTACTTTTAAAGTGAGACTACGGTTCTTAAAATGATATTGAGGTTATGTTATGAGTTATTTTTGTTGTATGATAGCCGTGTGTTATGTTTAAAGTCAAGCGAGTTGTGGAATAAAAGTTGGCAAAGGTCATCACAAGATACATTCATAAATGTGCTGAAAATTAGGTCAAATGTAGTTGAACTTTTTTCTCAATACACTTTGAATTATGGAATAATCCACCTACCAAATTGAAGATCTACGAGTATAGTTTCTAATGCATTAAACCGTTCATCGATACAATATCAGAGTAGAGAGATATTTGCATTTTTGCGAGACTGTGTAGACTGCATAGATGACAAGTAGCTGTGTCACCTATTTGCTTAAATGAAAGGACGAAATATGTCCAAAAAAGGGCTAGTTTGAGTCGGCCAGAGCCCTTTTAAGAAGACTGATTTATGAAAGCCTAGTGAGGCCTTAACCAACAGTGTTTCTTTGTTCTACGGCGGCAGTTTTCAAGCTAGCACCCGTTTCAGCATATCATCTCACTCCATTCCAAAAAAGAAAAGACTTTGTTTTTTATTATCCAGCTCTATATCAAAAACGAGCAGTTGATCCCACGAAAGCAATGCTGGATTTGTTGCAGGTTCAACGCTGATGTCCTTCAGATATTACAGTCATTATAGATCAAAAGAATCAGAGATACAAAACTGCCTAAATGATTTTCTCCTAGAACTTCAATACAAAACCCTAAATGATTTTCTCTTCGTTTCAAGTTTTAGTTGGAGGAAAACATAAGGGTTGATGAACCAAGATAGGAGTTGAGATCTTCACCAAATAAGGTAAGTATACTGCCTCTTCATCCATTTTTTCTGTTGTAAAAATAGAGAAATTCGTTCAATAATTGTAAGAACTCACGGGAGGGTGAGCGGAAGCCGTGAGTTTGAGTTATTTAACTTATAGTGGATTGTTTTGTGGGTTGTTTCGTGTTATTTTTGGATTGTCTGTTTTGCTGCTGTTTTATGGAGTTTTGGAGGAGAAAGGGTGTGGAGAAATACCACATAATGGCGGAATGGTGGGATGGTCATTCTTCATTATATTTTCAGGTTGTTTGACACTACTACGGTTGTCGTTTTGTGTATAAATTGATTAGGGTGTGTGGGTTATTTTGTGATATATTATGATAGCGATAAGGTTTTATACATGTTATTGTTGTGTTCTTTTGTTGGTGGTGTCAAATTGGGGGGAAGTAAAGATTATAGGGAAAATTTTGCCCGTTTTATTATAAAATAAGCTTGTCGTTTGTTGTGCGATAGTTGAACCTTTCGTAATGTAAATATAGTATTATTATTGTTGTTGTAGATTAAGGTGCAACATAACGAGTTCAACGTGATTATCGGATAGATTTTGATAAGGTATGTTAAGTCTATCATTTCTTTCCTTTTGGCATGATCCATATGATATAATGGAACGAGCAAACACGCAACTTTCACAAATGATTCTATTCTTAAAAGTACTAGGGTTGCCTATGTTCTTGATTTCCCGTATGTCCTATTATCATATCGTCTGTTCGCGGGTCTTAGGAAATACGTAAGTTGATAAAGTTTATCTCGTAATATTAACCGAAGGCGTATTAATCTTAGATCTTATTTGACTTACTTCATTATGCGTTGCATTCATTTATACATGTATATTGACCCATGACCAGATGTCATTATATTCGCATATATTATATGGAGTATGGAGTATGGAAAAAAGTTACGGCGTTATATACGCACCACCACCCGATCAGTTGGTATACGTTGATGATTTTGTCCACAGAGGCTGAGATGATGCCCCAGAGGCTTGATGATGTTATGTACGCATATACCTATGCATGATATGACATTTATACACATATGCATGATATTATAAAATGTTTCATGATTCACAAAGCTATTCAAACTTATAGGTTGAGTCCTTTACTCCATGTTTCTTTCATGTCTTTTATATAGTGCTTTTCATGCCTTATATACTCGGTATTTTATTTGTAGTGACATCCCTTTTGTTGGGAACGCTGCGTTTCATGCCCGCAGGTCCCGATAGACAGGTTGACAGTCCTCCTAGTAGGCTATCAGATTAGCGGAAGGTGTTGGTGCACTCCACTTGCTCTGTAGTTGCCTATTTGGTCAGTATGCTTTGGACATGTATTGATTGGTATGGCAGGGCCTTGTCCCGACCCTTATGACATCTATGTACTCTTAGAGGCTTGTAGACAGATGCCATTCATATGAAAAATTGTATGGCCTTGTCGACCTATGTTTTGAATGTACAAGTGATCATTTTGGTCTTATAGGCCCGTATGTCACATGTATAAAATTGTATACCATGTTGGGTCATCCTATGTCGAGTATTCTCTTATGTTTAATTCTGGCTGCCTCATGACGGCAATCCCGGCTCATTTACCCATGATAGTATGATAAGAAGGATATATCAAGTTAGTACTTGATTGAGCTACGCACTCAGTGCCCGTCGCGGCCCTTTGGTTTGGGTCGTGACATGAGCTGTATGACGTATCAAAGCAGGCAAGTTCTTTAAGTGATTGCAACGATTTGTTTGTTAATGTAAACATAACGTTTGATGAAAAACTAAAATCATCTACTTTACAAAGAGTAATTCATATGAAAACCCTTCTTCAATAATCGTAAAAGCCAAGTGGACATATTCTTCAGATTGTAGCTTTACCAACTTGTGAAAGAAGTTGCATCATAATACCAAACAAATGGATGTAATCACATATTCTTACTTTGATCCCAAATTCCAAAGGTAGCAAATCAAGCACATGAAAATGACCTCAAAGTTTGTACCTATGGTTTTATACATATTCCCCCCCCCCCTCCCAAACCAACAAACACCCATCCCTTCTTTCTCCATTTCTTTTTTCCCACTTTTTCTCAAGGCTATAATAGAAACATACATTGCAACTACTAGCAAATAAAAGTTTACCAAAGCTTCTTATTCATCTCTTAGCTGGGCTTAAAGAACCTGAGTTTAAGTCCATTATTGACCATACTCCAAATACCTCCAATGGAAAAAGCCAAGCTAAAAGCAACTCCTAACCATCCAAGGATCCAGTTGAAATACCAGTTAAAGCTATACTTTGTAGGCTTCTTTATTAGAACCCACATGAAGCAAGGATAAGCAAATGTTACCGGAAGTGTAAGTCCTCCTAACAACCCTGCAAGACTTGACAGGAACGGAAGCGCCACTCCAATAAAGAACGAAACGAATCCGAAAAATATTCTGAATCCAGAACGGACCCAGATTGAGCATGGTCGGTTGGTACGGCTGGTGTAGCCTGCTTCAAAACTATCGAATGCTGGCATTGAGTATATCTGGAAACTACTTAAACAGTTGAACACGACTAAGAGAAACGTCATGGCGAGAAGTCCTCTTGGAATATCATGAATGTGAAAGGCGTATAGAGCACTTAGCATTCCTCCCGATGGCATCTGTAAGGGAATTTAGTAAGAAATAATCAGAACTAAGGAAAACATATATATAGTCTGTGCAAAAGGTGGAATATACACCATTCTACCAAGGATAAATAGCACATGCAAACAAATACAATAAGAAAAATGTTTCTGTGGGTAGTAAAGTAGCAAGTCTTCCGGAAACAACCTCTCTAGTTTCACAACGCAGGGGTTTACGGCTGTGTACTACCCTCCCCAAACCCCACTTGTGGGAATATACTGGGTATGTTGATGTTGGTAGTAAGTAGCAACTTGACTATCAATACACGTACGATAGTTTGGCAAAGCTTTATCATAAGGAAAAAATGAAATTTTTTCCCTACTGTCAAAATAATGTGATTGAATTCAATACTTATTAACACCAATTCCTATTGTATTGGTGCAAATACACGGAAAGATAGCCACTTACAAGGTTTCCATAAGCCCAGAAACCTCCAATTGCAATAGGGAACAGGCACATGGCTATGAAGAAATATGCAACTTTTGCTCCTTTCCACATTGGCACATGAGCAGGGTGCTTGAAGGTTGATGGCATTGTTGCCTGCAAAATGACACAAAATGAAGTTAGAAATGTTTCTTTACACTAGTTACAGAGACAGATTGTGCATACACATGCCGGAAAAAGAGTGAGAAAGTTTACCTGAATTTCTAGAACTAAATTGTGCCCTCTAAAAGTAAATGCTATGATACCCATGGCGTTCAGGACAGAAAAGAGAGAAGCTGTGTAGGAAGGCAATGAAATGGGTTCATATGAAATCGAAGGTGGTCTTGGTTGGCTTACAGAGAGGACCCATGCCATAGTGGCGTATGTGATGGCTGTCACTGCTCCAACGAGGGAGAGTCCAGCAATGGAGTTCAAGTTCGGGAGTTGGGATAGAACAATGCAGAGGGAAGTGAAAACCAGATACCACTCTACAGTTGTTAAAGGATTTGATGAACAGAGTGGACCGCAAACAATTTGAAAGAACAACTTCATGGTTTCACCTCCCACGAGAATCAAAGCTGTCGCAGTCCCTGCAGATAGGTAAACAGTAGGGAAGAGGGCAAGCCAAACACCCAGTCTTTCACCTGAAAATGCAAGTGACACAATGTTGGCAATGTTAGCAAGTAAAGTGAACTATGTTCTTTTCCTTTCCCTTAAATGACAAGAAGTGGGATTTATATAACTCTATCAACTTTCCATGCATTTTACTGGTTACCAATAATTAAGTACTCTTATATGACGGTGGTTGACTAGACACCTGAGTCTAAGATATTCATTTTGATTTATGTATATTATATTGTTAGTGAAAGAAAATAGTAAAATAAAGGTTAAAATGTTTGCTTGATATAAAAAAACATCACGTCAAAGATTAAAGATCGAAAAATTTAATGAATTTAATTCTTGGAAGTTGTGAAAGTTGGATAGCAATGGAATTGCGCCGAACACTTTGAAACGACCCAAAATGAAATGAGTTTTTCGCATCAGATAGGTGAGCTTCTAGCAGGTTAAAGGAATAAAAAGGAAAGCCGAGGTAACAGAGAAAGGAATTTTGATCTGACATGTAGCTTTGAACAGTTGGTTAGCTGAAAATTTAAAACATGATGTTCTTACCAAATGCAGCTTGCGCTAGTTCCACGTATCTATTGTATCTCTTCCCAGGAACTGCTTCATGCAGCTGAACCAAGATCCATAAAGTATAAAGTTGCCAGAAATAAGCTATGGTTAAGGAAATTATTCCCCAACTCCTGCATTCAGAAGGAAATATTACTGTGTCAATTCTCTGAAGAATATAACTAGCGCATCAATTATTTGACACTATGAATTCCTCATTTACCAAATGCTCCTACCAGAAGACTAGCATTTAAGAGTACCTGGTATATTCTGGCAAAAGATAAATATAATGGAAACTTAAAGACATTGAATGGAAGATCAGTTATTTAAGAGTCATACTTCAGAGCAATTTACCAAGAAAAAGTTACACTTCAAAGAATAGAAAAGAAATTTAGCTACTATTAAATTTACAACAGTGTTCGGATTAGGTGGAAATTTCAATAGTCAAATATTTCTATCCTTCCGTAAGATTACTGAATAAGGGCAGTAAAGTCCACTTGGAAGTTCCAGTAGCATTTACAGATAGTAGATTTTATGTCAAAGTGTTTGGTCAAAACTTGCTAAATCAATCATACTGGGGCCGCACCAAAAGTTAATTCACATAGACAACAGAAAACAACCTGCCTATAATAATTCCTAGCCCAAATTTTGACTAAATTGCTGTTTCAGGAATTGAAAAAGGAGAAGTACTATAACTATGGCAAAAGACTAAAAAAAATTAAAAGGGCTATATGGTTCAATGACAAAGGTAAGACAACACAAGATATTTTGTAGGCACACCTCACGAGTCAGCTCGAATCATAGATGATAAAACACATTTGGTATTTAAGTGCAGAAGGGTAAAGATCTTCAGATTAGGGAAATCCATGTATATTTGTGAAATGACTTTGACTAACTGTGAAATTTCTTATCCATATACTACATTAATTCCTTTCATGCAGTTATCGCATCAAGATGAATTAAGTAATTGGAAAATTATGTGTAATTGATTTTTTTAATAACTTGATTGTATAGAAATACTTGCAGGCAAATGTATATAACTTAAACCCTTTTGTGCAGCATGGGCCATCTTTGCAAAAGAAGGTGGACTAAAGTTACTAGGCAAATATCAAACCAAATGAGTACACCATTCAGCACAATGTAGCAGCCAACTGTCTTAATTCCCAAAAGATGAAAGCAAGCATTTCTATGAAAAAGCAAAAGTAGTATACATGCAGAGAATTGGCTCAATTATCTTTTTCTGATTTCATTTGCAAACAATGATGAAAGTTGAGAAAAGCAAGAAAAGTAAATGCATAGAGACAGATATAGAAGATTTCTTGTTGGTCCACAACAGATAATATTATGTTAAACAACGTATCAATAGATGGTGGGGGACCAGTAATGCACTATAGTCAATCAAAGTCTGTATTTTCAAAGATAACTGATATATGCACTTAGAAAAGCAGTACTTAGAGGTCAAATAAAAGTAGAAAGCTCAAGACTTTAGAGACTGAAGGTTTGCTTTGAGAAAGCATATGAAGCAATAATGGTTTTCCCAACTCAAGTAAATCTACTCATCTCCAATAAGCAGAGATAGATCTTCAAACCAACAACACAGTATCTTTATTAGTAAATCAGAATAAGCACATTCCAGTGGAAATCTTACGTATAGAATTATAGATCATATATAAGAGCAATTTCCACAAAGAAATGTAAAAGAGATCCAAACTTTAACCAGAACAATAGCAATAACAAGCACCAAACAGATGGCACAGAGATAGTTCTTCAAACCAACATGGTAGAAACTTTAAAGACAAACCAGAACAAGCCCAAAAATTGTTGTTGGAAAAGCAGTCAAAAGCAAGAAGCTTTTCAAGCAATTCGAGTATAACTCTTACATCTAGTGATACATAAAATGAAATAAAAAAGGGCAGTCCGTTGCATTAGGGTCTTGGTAAGGGAAGGGTCTATTGTATGCTGCATTTCGGTGTTTCCACCGTACATATAGATCATATAACACAAAATTTCACCAAAAAAATGTAAAAATGATTCAAACTTCAATCATACCAGCATCAACAATAGCAAAAACAAGCACCAAACATATGTAACAGAGTAAAGGGACTTAACACTAAGACATGTAGTTCAACAAAATAAAAGCTACGATAAGAATATCTAAGCACCCATTATCATATCACTTTAAATTCCACAAAGAAATGTAAAAAAGATTCTAACTTTAACCATTCCAGCAATAGCAATAGCAATAATAAGCACCAAACAGATGAAACAGAGTAAAGGAACTAAACATTAAGAAGTTTAACAAAATAAAAGCAATGGTAAGAACAATATCTAAGCATCCATTATCAAATACCAAGAAAGAAAAAGAAAGAAAGGGTAATAATACCATCCAAGAAATGAGAAAGCAACAGGCAAGACCAAAGCTTGAAACCCAATACCAGCATTGAGATTATGAAAAGCAGCATAGTGAGCATTCCCATTACGAGATTCAGTAATAGGAAGCCAAGCATCTTGAGGATTAAGCTTAGTCAAATGCCCAACTTCCTCCAAATAACCTTTCATATTAACCAACACCCTTTTCATTGGAGTACCAATAGGGCTCAAGAATCTAGGCGAAATAAATGAAGTTGGTGTCCAAGATTTAGCATCTTTATTAGAAGCTCCAGTTGATGTATGTCCTCCCCTAGGTGACCTTTGACCTGACGGCGTTAGAATCTCAGGCGTTGAAGCACGTGGAGTTGCTGGTATTGAAATGAGTTCAGTCTCAGGTCTTTCCTCCATTGCTGGTATTGAAATGAGTTCAATCAATCACTCAAGAAACAAAACAGAGTAGTAATGTTTTGTACGAGAAAAGGGTGGAGTATTATTTGTGGGGAAAATGGTTAAATGGGTCCTTTTTCTTTTGTTGTTTAGTTTTTAGGACTTCTGTTTTAGCTGTTTCTTGTCAGAGTTTGAGAGACTTATTAAGAAAGAAAAAGGGGTTTGAAAAGAAAGAAGAATATTATAAGACTGAGACTGAACTGCACATGCAATGTGTGTGGGTTTGTGCCACAGCAGTCAAGAAGGTATAATATTGGCCGTTTGATGAGTTATTTGAGCAGCAATCTCGAGGTGGTGGTGGGATTTTTGGCTACTCACAGCTGGTGGTTTTGGGTGGTACTGATGTGAAAATAAGGCAGGCTTTGATTTTGGTTAGCAGTTTGATGATAAGAGAGGAAGGTGTGAGTGAGAGTGAGACTGAACATAGACTTAAAACAAATATTTAAAGGAATAGACTAAGGTTTTCACATCAAACGAGTTTCTCATATTTTAGGACTCCAATATCTTCTTAATAAAAGTTGTAATACTCAACCAAGGCCAGTTTATAAAAATCTATTTTCTATTTGGTCTTTTTCAAAAAGAGTAATTCTTTTCTAAATTTGAAAATAATTTATCTTAAATTTTCAATTTTATTTTTAATGAGAAGCTTTTACGACCACACAAATACTCTGGATCTTTTTGACTTGTTTAGGACCATAAATTCCAAAATTCTTTATGTTTTCTTAAACTTCGTGTCCAATCAAACATGTTCACATAAATTGGAACAGAGGGAGTATATATTGAAAAAATGATATTCTGTGACCGCTCTTAAAATAATAGATGAATTTTTTTTATATATATTTATGTAATATTATTGTATATTATATACAAAAATATATAAATTTTATATACTTTTGCGACTACCCAAATATAAATAATTTCGTTCACAGAATAAAAGTGATCTTTGCCTTAGTGTTTTATGCTTATGATGCAATTTGAAATGAAAAGTATATATTTTTGTTTTATTTTATTCATCACTAGATTACAACTGAGGTGCTTATTTGGTCTTGTAAATAATAAATTTTATATATGTTTTTAATTACTAGTTCTCGATATCTATTAATGTAATTTAGGTTATGCCAATAACAAACCTAAATAATTTACTAATCAAATTCATAAAGCTTTTCGTTTGTTATTTTAATTTTTTATGTATAAAGAAGATATGAAGGGATAAATAATTATGTATGAAATGAAATAATTGCTAGCATGCTAATTGGGAGAGATGATTAAAGAGATTAATGTAATGCAATGAGTGAATTTCGTCACTAATCATAGAGAACTTACAAAAGTTATATCAATCTTAAGCCAAGCTTTATATATTTACCATTATATTTTTTATCCTTTGGGAACTTTAAATGTAGATATTATTAGCGTTACGTAGATTTCAGAAAATTCTGAAGTTTAATATAGGGATATTAAGCTAGCGTTTGGCCATATATTCCTAAATTTGTTTTAAAAAATTTTATTTGGTGAAGTTTAGTTTGAGGATGAAAATGTGTTTGAACATCAGTTTTCAAAATATATTTCATTTTTTTTTGGAAAAACATAAAACATGACTTGTACCCACAAATTCTAAAAACTATCACAAATACCCAACAATACATTCATCAATAATATTCATTTTATCGGAAACTATAGTCCTGAACATAAATAAATTTGGTATAAAATTATCATTTTTATAATGAACTACATAATACACTATTAGATGACCGAGAAAACAAAGCAGCATTGTTACAAAATAATAATTTGTGGACTCTTTTATAAAATATAAAAGTTTGGGGCAATTTTTAAAAAATGTAATAGTAATATTTTTGGGATTCGGGTTTAAGGAATTTTCCAAAATCTATCTATCTATATTATTATAAAAGTATGAATACAATGTCGGTTTACGAAAATAACCTTATAATATTAAGCATAATAACTCATAATAAAAGGACACAGCTGGAATTTTAGATATTAGCCTTATAATCCTATTAATTTTAGGACATAATACTACACGTTAGGAATCCTAGATGATTACTTCTAGGAATCCTATTAGTATAATTACTTTCGGGCGGTTTAATTCATATAAAACTGAACAAGTAAATATCTTTAGTCATGAAGGAAGAAAAGGAGTAGAGAGAGAAGCTCCACCTACTCTCTAACCTAATACATTTCTCACTATTATCTCTACCAATCTTCAAACATCTCCTAATAGTAACACAATGCAAATTCATAACTCCAGCCACCAAATCCCTCTTAAACCACCAGATATTGATACAACACAATCCACCAGAATACCTGACCTTCCGATCCCAAGTTTTAAACAAAAATTATTAGATGGAATGCATGAAGATCAAATCCACATGAGCATTGATCCAATTCCCGATGGAAATTATGTTCTACATAATGAAGTAAATTGAAATCATTCCGATAACCTAGATGGGGATCAAAAGTAAGGGGTCCAATTATCTTCAGAGGATCTTCAAAGAATTTACCATCCATGGAGATTTTCAACCATAATCAAGTTTCAAGGGAAAAAGATCCAACACCATGTTCTTAAAAGGAAAATTCAAGATTTGTGGAAAATATAAGAAAATTTCTCTTTGATTGATCTAGGATCTGAATTCTACATAACAAAGTTCAATAATGAGGATAGTATGCTAAAAGCTCTTCACAATGGCCCTTGGTTTATTTTTGGTCACTTTCTTTCAGTCTAAAAATGGGTTCCAAACTTCATTTCTTTGGAAGCAAAAACTGCAAATACAGCTATTTGGATTCGTCTACCATAATTACCTACTGAATTCTATGATAGTCTTATTTTAAAGAAAGTGGGTAATAAAATTGGTAGATTATTAAAGATTGATGCATGCACTTCCTCCACTCTTAGAGGAAGATATGCTAGGCTTTGCATTGAAGTTCCTCTAGATGTCCCAGTCACCCCTTAAGTTTTTATTGGCCAACATAAGCAAGAAATTCACTATGAAGGTGTTAATTTTTTATGCAAAAAGTGTGGCAGACTAGGTCATTCAATGGTCAATTGCCATTACATAGCATCAAAGACCTCTCCTGCACATTCCCACGGAGATCAAGCCAGTAAGTAATCCAAAGATTTAGGTGGCCCTCAAGACAAAATGGAAGATTTCCTGCCCAAGGAAAGTAACTGGCAAACGATTGTATTCTCCAAGAAGAAAAAACTCAATCAGATTATAAAGGTGATGCCCTCCAATTCTGGTAAGTCTTACGACCCAATCACCCTCCCTCCAGGTATGTCTCCATCTCCCTTATTAAATGAGTTTTCATCAGGAAAATCTCTTGATAATGGTAATACCACTACTACTACACACCCTAAAGCTCATGGAAAAAACCAGTTAGCTAAAATGTACATTGCTACCGGTAACATGTTTGATGCCTTGATTCCTCCGCCAAAGATTAAACATTTAGATAAAACAAATATAGTTATTAACGAACAAATCTGCATGACAAATGACGTGGAAGAAAGCCATAGCATGACTGTCTAAATGGCAATTAAAAAACCCAACCAATTAAATGACATGCAAGGCAATAATTCCCTACCTAAGGATAATGAGACCCTAAGAAATCCTCTCAGTGTGCTTAATAACCCCCCCAATACATGTCATCCCCCAAATGAACCTCTAATCTCCTCTAATGAAAAAAATTCAGATTGCATGGAAAATAACCCATCTCTTCTAACAAACTTACACATGGCTAAAGCAACCAACCACGTCTCCTCTACACAATCTAAACAAAATCTTTCAAATCCCACTCCTTCAAACAATATCAAAGATATGCAAATAGACCCTACTATAATAAACCACTCTACTCCATCGGTGAACTCAAAACCAGCACAGGAAAAATCATCACACCCCTACAATTTAATCGATCAACCTTCTTTTAAAGATGCCAAGGATTCCAATCACACAGAGAAGAAGGTTCCGCCTAGTCTAAATAGTAAGACACCAAAGAGCTCTAAACATGTCGAATCCACCACTCCCCCAAACACTCAAGCAAACAACCAAGTGTTCTTCATCCAACCCCCTCTACCCCAAGATCATCAACCCTTCTCATGGGTGGAACAAGCTCTAATGGGTCATGCAATAACGTTCAATATGGTACTGTATGGACATGAGACAGTGATTGTCCTCCAGAACTCACTTGTCCTCCAGAACTCACACTTCCTAGCCCAATTAGTGTCGGAGGGAATGCACATGACAATGAACAACTACCTCAACTATGTATGGATGAACAACATCCTTCATCTTCTTGCTCCATCGATGAACTTAGATCAAGCTCAAGCCATGAGACATCAATGGAACTTACCATCCCACTTCAACCCTATCCAGAATCACACTGTCCAGTTGGAACTTCCCTTCTTTCCTCCAGGGGAAATCACAAACATGAACCTCATCTTCATGCCATGGTCCCTCCCAGTGAACAACCACAAGCTCAACCCAACCCCAACATGTAAGCACTTCCCCATGCAAATCCAGTGCAACAAGAAAATCCACCAAATATCCCACTCCAAATGCCACAAGCTGCTCTACCACCAATACCTCACCCAACTCCTCAACCCCCTCCCAATGCTCCAGAACCATAAAATGTTCATATGGAGAAAAAAGAGGAGATAAAACTACTAGGGTACGGACTAGTCCTAGAATTTTCAAGTCTCAACGAGGTAAAAGTGTTTCTTTTCAGGGATCTACTGGAGAAGAGATATGTGCTCAGCTGCCCTCCATCACTATACAAGTGCTCAATGGATGTGAGGGCCCCTCAGTATCCTACAGTAGGGAACCATGCAATGATTCTAGTACCCTATTTTAAGGAGGAACCCAGTATTACAAACTCAAATGGATAATGGTCCAACAAACAATAATGCACTGATGTTTAGGCCTACAAATATTATTATATAGAACATCCGTGGAGGAAACAATGAGAATTTTAGGGTTAATTTCGGAGAAATGATAGATACTCATAGGTCATGCATGGTTACACTGTTGGAGACAAGAATGGAGAGCCATATCTCCCTTCTAAGTGACTTTGCTTTCTCTGAGATGATCGAAGTACCTAGTGGTGGTCAGTCTAGGGGCATGGTTATTCTCTGGGACTCTAGTGTTGTTAAGGTGCACAACTTTGTTAGAAGAAATCAGGAAATTGATGCATCTATTGAGGTAATCCCTTCTCATTCATCTTGGCTATTTTCTTCCATATATGCTAGCACTAGTTATAAGGGTCCATGGCTATTAGGAGGAGACTTTAATGATGTACTTTGTTCTAATGATAAGCTGGGGGGAACCCTATTAATCGTAGACGTAGCAACTCCATTTGGAATAGTATTAACAACAGTCGATTAGTAGACCTTGGTTATAAAGGTCCTAAGTACACTTGGTCTAACCATAGGAAAAAGTCTAAGGGCTTAATTATGGAGAGACTAGATAGAATCTTTATTAATGAAGATTGGCTATCTCTATACCCTAAGGCTGTGGTAATTCACCTTCCGAAAATGCATTCAGACCATAATCCTTTGTTAGTAACTCTTTCCCTAAAAAATGTGAATCATTTTAATAAACCTTTTCGTTTGGAAATGATTTGGCGTAGACATACGGACTTCATTAATTTAGTTAAGAACTATTGGACTAGTGATAACCCTATTTCTGCTCGGACACATTTAGCAACAAGGTTATCAGTTGGAAAAATGAGACTTTTGGTGACATATTCAAAAAGAAAAAAAGGATACTTGCTAGGCTAAGTGGTATCCAATCCTCGCCAAATTATCATAATAACTATTTCTTACAAGATCTGGAATCTAAATTATAGCATGATTATAACTCTATTTTAAAAATGGAACATGATTTCTGGAAATTACGGTCTAGAATAAACTAGCTCAACAAGGGTGAGGATAATACCAAGTTCTTTCATATCATAGCCTCAAATCGTAGACGTCGTAATGCTATTATGTACTTCACTAATGATAGTGGTGATATGATATCAGATCCTAAATTAATTCTAGACCATGCACTAACATTCTTTAGGACTGCTTTTATGACATCTAAATTCTCTTCCCCAAACAACATCAACATAGGTGATGCCTCCTCTCTTAAAAAAGTGGACCTAAGTAGTTTTGATAATCCTTTAAATAATTCAAAAATTACTAATGCTTTATTTTCATTCAAACCCTTTAAGGCTCCGGGCCCGGATGGCATCCATCCTTTTTTTTATCAAAAATATTGACATATCGTTGGCAACTCCATTATAAGCTACTGTCATAAGGTCTTTGAGTCCCAATCTCTACCAAATGGTATCAATGATACATTTGTTTGCCTAATTCCTAAATTTCCTAATGCAAACAACCTCAAAAACTTTTGACCTATTGGTCTATGCAATACCTCCTACAAGATAATCACAAAAATTATTACTAATAGGATAAAACCTTTTCTCCCTTATCTTATTAGTCCAATGCAATCTAGCTTCATTAAAAATAGAAGAGCATGCAACAATGCTATTATTATCCAAGAAATTATAAATAATCTCCGTAGAACTAGAAAATCCAACTTTGATATGATCATCAAATTGGATTTAAAAAAAGCCTTTGACCGGTTGGAATTGTCTTTTGTCTATAAGACCCTTAAGTATTTCCAATTTCCTCATAAATTATCTCGTCTGATCATTCATTGCATATGTACTAGCTCTATGAGTATCATAGTTAATGGTGCTAGAACTAATTTTTTCCAACCAAGTCGAGGAATTCTTCAAGGTGGTCCTATATCCCCATATATTTTCATCCTTTGCCTTGAACTTCTTTCTCGATTAATAAAACACCAAGTAGACACTTTGTGATGGGACCCAATCTACTTTAAATATAAAGATCCCAACTTTTCCAAATCTTTTTTTGCGGATGATATTATTCTAATGGGGAAAGCCAACAAAAAGACTAGCTATTGCATTAAATCATGCTTGGATTTTTTTTGCAATGAATCTGGGCTAGCCATTAATAAAGCCAAATTAAAAATTATCCTTCCTAACTACTGTCCCCAAGATTTGAAAATATTCCTAACCAACCTCTTTAGTATTAAATTCACTAGGGAATTTGGTACGTACCTTGGCTTCCTAATCCTTAACCACTCTCCTACCACTATAGACTTCCAATTTATCATAGATAAGATGAAATCAAAGTTATCCCACTGGAAATGCTCGTTCTTAAATATGGCAGGAAGAACTACATTAACTTCTAGCACTCTAGGTGCAATTCCTACTTATTCTATGCAATACACTCTTCTTCCTCCTAAAGTCTTAAAGAAGATTGATAAAATCCAAAGGGACTTTATTTGGGGCTCCACAAACACCTCTAAAAAGCTCCATCTAATTAGTTGGCAAAACGTTACAAAAGACAAAACTGAGGGAGGCTTGGGTATCCGTCAGGCCAAATCCAAGAATCTAGTCCTACTCTCTAATCTTGCTTGGAGACTCTTAAAAAACATTTCATCTCCATGGGGCCAAATTATATTAGTCAAATATGGCACAAGGAAAACTCTTTGCAATACCTCCTTCTGGAAATCTATCTTGCAAGGATGGAAAGTGTGCAATAAGGGTATCATTTGGCATCCTAGTATTAGTTCCAGGATTAACATTTGGAATGACAATTGGATTTACAACTCCAAACCCCTTAGAAGTGTAATAGAAGGGCCTCTAAGTAAAAGTGACCAAACATTATCTATTAAAAGCCTCATTCATAACAAGGAATGGAATAGTAATGTTATCTCCTTTGAGCTTCCCGACAATATCCTCACCAATCTACAAATTACTCCTGCCCCTAGCAAGGGCTCCAATTCTGACAAAATAAGCTGGCAACTCAATACATCAGGAATATTCTCCACTAAATCGTGCTATAAACTCCTCTCTGAAAACTTTACTACCTCAAGGCCGTTTAAGTGGATCTGGGATCTTCAATGCCCTACTAAATTAAAATTCTTTCTATGGCAATTCATGCACAACCGTATTCCTTGTTGAGCTTACCTAGCTAAAATAGGTATCAATATTGATGCTACTTATCCAATCTGCAAATCCGGAGTAGAGGACATACAACACATCTTTACTGAATGCACTATTTCAAATCAATCTATGGAAAAATATGGGCCTCCCATCTTTTGATATTAGGAATGACAAAAATTGGCTTATTATATTGAGGGATATTTTCGTTAAAAATTGTAAATTTCATATGCAGTGGACTACTTTATTCCCTTTTTTCATATGGGAACTATGGAAAAACAGAAACTATAATAACATACAATCTGGATAACTATCTTGATGTAAGGTAGCTTACCCATGCATAATGGAATTCACCTTCTTCACTGAAAGAAATTCCTTTGTGGATAAAACTATCAATGTTGAGATTGGTTGGAATAAACCTAATAAAGGTATGATTAAGTTAAATTGTGATGGTGCATTCTCTAGTAAGAGTAGAAGGGCAGGGCTTGGTGGATCATTTCGTAATGGCAAAGGAGATTGGATTGTGGGCTACCATAAATCATGCCAGGCGCTTTCCCCCATTCATGCAGAACTGTTGGCCTTACTAAAAGGACTAAAAATTGCAAGGGACATGAACTTCCTCATGATGGAAATTGAAACTGATTGCACTGAAGTTATCGAACTTATTTATGCGGATAACACTAACTATTCTATTATTGTTTCTGAATGCAGATGGCTAATGCACCAATTGAGGATCCCACAACTGAAGCATAATTTCAGAGAAGGCAATATGGTGGCTCATCTACTGGCCAAGCAAGCTACCAAAAACCTATCATCGTCTAAGTGCTTTTACCATGCCTGTCCACCTTTTTTGTTGAGCAAGAAGTGACCAAGAACAAGCATGAAGTTTGTAATAGTATTAGGAGTATGTCAAAAAATGTTTGTAACTATTTGACGACTATGGGTAACAGTAGTATCCTTATAACATTAAGCATAATAACTCACAATAAAAGGACATAACTGAAATTCTAGATATTAGCCTTGTAATCCTATTAGTTTTAGGATATAATTCTACATGTTAGGAAATCCTATTAGTAATATTACTTCCGCGTTAAAAATTCCTATTACTAATTTAATTTGAAAATGTATTGTAATATCCTATTACTAATTTAATTTGAAAAAGTATTATATTGTCCAAATTTATTTAGAAAAAGGAGAGCCTGTATTATTATAAAAGTTAAATACAATATTAATATACCAAAATAACCCTAAATTATTAAACAGAAGAACTTATAGGAAGAGGACACAAATGCAATAACCTATTTTTGCACTACAATACTTTCTATGCTAATTTTTAATATTTAAGATTTTAAAATTAATAAAATTTTGTCTATTAAATTCTTATTAAAAATATGTAGGAAGGTTTAATAAATTTAATTTCATAAGAATCCTCCGTATTTGTAATACATTACCAATTCATAATGTCCAATACAAAGAAAAAATAAAAGTAATATTAAATGGACTGTATAAAGTATTTAAATATGAAAAAAATACTCCCACGATAATATATTTTTATATTATATTTGAACTATTTTCCTACTCAAAAAATATTTTTTTTATTAATTTTTCGTGTAATATTGAAAAATCTTGTCACGACCCGAATTTCCCACCATCGGGATCGTGATGGCGCCTAACTCTTAAAAGGCTAGGCAAGCCAACGGATAAAAGATCTAACACGCTAACCACTATTCAACACAGTAAATAACCATACTTTAAACCAAACGAAATAAGAAGTGCAAAAATTTGTAATAGACTAAACACTGTTACACGACTACCCAAAATCTGGTGTCACAATCCACAAACGTCTAAGAGTTTCTACAAATACTGGTTTAAAGAAAATACATATGTTCTCGAAATAAAAGAAAACAGGGAAACTAGGATAAATGGAAGGGGACTCCATGGTCTGCGAACGTCGGCATATCTACCTTGGATCTCCTATGGACTAAAGGCAGCAACCCAACTCTAATCAGTGCGGTCCAGTACCGAGATCTGCACAGAAAGTACAGAGTGCAGTGTCAATACAACCGACCTCATATACTGGTAAGTGCCGAGCCTAACCTCGACGAAGTAGTGACGAGGCTAGGACACGACAACAATATAAACCTATATAGTTAAATCATATACGAGAAAATAACAACAATTGAAAATTTAAGCAGATAATGACGGGAAGGGGGAGAAAAATGCTGGGGGAAATATCAAATCTTGTAACAATACAGTAAAGAGATGCATTAAATAACATGCTTTGCACCAACGAAAGTAATAACATAGCAAACACGTGCACGACATCACCCTTCGTACTTTTACTTTCGTCCTTACCATAAGAAATAATAGAAACGGCACGGCATCACCCTTCGTGCATTAACTCTCTCATAACATGGCACGGTATCACCCTTCGTGCATTATCAATATCAGAATATGGTACGGCATCATACTTCGTGCATTATTACTCACAGAGTACGACACGACATCACCCTTCGTGCATTATCACTCACTCACAATACATTGCACGGCATCATCCTTCGTGCTTTACACTCTTCCTCACCCAAACAACATAACAATAACAAACTGGCAAGGGAGTCATCAAAAGCCAATATCGTTTCAATATTTTACTTCACAATATAAATCTCAAATTGAGTCAATACTCAACCAATATCCAAATTCCAGGAAAAACATGATAAGATTTGTCTAACATGAAGAATAACTTGTTTAAACATGAACAATACAGATAAAGAATACAACAGTCACAAGTATAAGTCTCGCTCGCATGCTATGACTCGATGACAACGTATAGGTACACTTCACCTTACCTATACGTCATACTCAACAAACATACACATAGCAAATAAGGCAACACCTAATCCCTCAAGCTAAGGTTAGCCACAACACTTACCTCGATTCCACGGCCAAACTCAAGCCTTAAACATCGCTTTTCCCTTAGTTTTCACTTCTAATCCACTCACATCTAATCATAACTAATTTAATAGTATCAATAATCGCTAAAGAAATCAATTCCAATACAATATTATAAGTTTTCCAACATTTTCCCCAAAAAGTCAAAATCCGGCCCCGGGCCCGCTTGGTCAAAACTCGAAGTTTGGACCATTCACCTACCAACCCAAATAAGCAATTAGTTTCTAAATCTGACCCTAAATCGAGGTCTAAATTTTAATTGTACAAAAGCCCTAATTCTACACAAACCCCCAAATTCTACCATGAAAACCCTAGATTTACAAACTGCGCTTCACCTCAAATCCAATTCTCTCTCTGTACAGTGAATTTTATCGCTACAGTGACAGTCCAACCAAAATGGACGGTTCTCCACCATCCACCAGTGAAAAACCACTGGGCCATGCCTCAAATGAAAGCCTTATCATTGCGCACAACCCCCCCAAACAGATTCCACAAACACTTCCCCAGCTGCTACAAATCAAAGAAGAGGTGAAGCGATCACTGTAGCACGCAGTCACCTGGGAGCTTTAAGAAATTTCCATGTCAATTCTAGATCAAATATAGAAATTGTAAACCATGGAGGTTGTTCTACACATCAAGGCACATCTCCACACCAAAATTCAGGTGATTCCACCGTGGGCATCGTCGTCGCCGTTCCTTTGCAAATCGCCGGTATTACAGAACTTGCCGGAGATGGAGTTCCAGCAGTCCAAAATGAAAATATTTGGTACCAAAATACTCCCATTGATGAGGAGAATGAGCTAGCATCTCCAATTTCATATGGGTATCAACCATTTGATTCAATTTTCCAAACGACGATCACTGACAGTCAAAGTTCACCAAGTGTTCGACGAAATGAAGTTTCCATTTTTGGGCCAATTTGTTCAAAACCGTTGATTGGAAATCCTTCTACGTCCTCTAATGAGCAAGAATGAAAAATTTCAAGTCATTCTAACATATCAATTGATCACCTCGATCAATTGAAGAGCCCAATTCTACACCATTTGGCCGGGCATGGTATTCCGGTAAACCAACTCCTCCAAAACCAATGCCATACCACTCCTACTACTCAGGAGAATGTATCCCAATCTTCTAATCCAATCCATTGGTCCAATATGCTCGAATATCCAAAATGGTGAAAATGCACCTCTGAGTTCGACAGATGTTCGACAAAATGTCAAGGCTATTTCTGATCCTCAAATGGGAGTTCAAAGTGGTGTACAACCCTATAAGGTCATTAGGAAGCTACTCATCAAATGAACTCACAAGACCTAGCTCAAAAAATCAATGGCCAACCAGTGACTTCTTCACCAGAATTGAAGGTGGAAGTCAATGGTGGATCAGTGCTGCAGGAGGCTCAAAGTCCATGCAAACTACCCCTCAAGCTCACGTAAATTGTAATGAAGAGGCTGGTGTAGGTGCTGCTGCAACAACAATTCAAAATGCCAATTTTTCCACCCCAGATATTGATCCCTCATCTATGCAGCAAGCAATTAACACTGAGGTTTTAGCCATCCAGAAGCCTCATAACCAATCCAGCCCAAATCCCATTCCTAAAGCCAATGCTCCACTTAAGATTTCCTCCAACTTTGATAAGCCAACCAACACAAAAAAACCCAAAAACCTCCTGTAAAAAATGACTTACTAGCTGCCCAGCCCAGCAAACAGGTTCCACCAGCTGCCAACCCCATTCCACAGGTAAGTAAGCTCTCCACCAAAAATAAATCAGTAGTCAATACACCACCACCACCCCCTACTGTCACTCACTCTTATGTCACAAGGCTCGGGGCTAGGCATAAGGCTGAGATGGAACCCATAACATTTACCCCCCCCCTCCAAAGATAACTACCAAGCAAGGCCAGCTTGCATCAATATTCAAAAGGGATGACTACATGGTGTGATTTGCTGACAGATGTAAATTCACAATAGTAGGCAAGTTCTCCAATACTATTCCTAGAATGAAAGTCATTAGAAGAAGTTTCATTGCCCAGACTGAGCTCAGAGGTGAAGTCGAGATAGCTCATTTCAATGCTAGAACTGTGTACATTGACTTGATAATGAGTATGACCATTCCACTGTCTGGGCCAAACAGTATATGTACATCAAAGGTCAAATGATGAAATTAGAAACATGGTCTCCTGCATTCAAGCCAAATGAAGACTCACCCATTGTGCCAATATGGGTTGTTATCCCAGAATTGCCATGGCACTTATACTACATTGAAATTCTTACATCTTTGTTGTCACCTATTGGCAAAGCTGCATACCTGGACTTGTCTTCTTTCCACAAAACAAGGGAGAGTATAGACAAGGTAAAAATTCAAATTGACCTCACCAAGGAAAGACCCCATCATGTTTGGCTTGGATATGATCGGATCAGGATGAGAATGGAGATGGAGAATGGCTAGAAGATCAATATGATAATGTGCCTGCCTACTATAATTACTGCAGACATCTGGGTCACTCTGAATATACATGTGAAATCAGACTGAAAGAAGAGGAAAAAAAGAAGAGAAAAGGGGAAGTCGTAGCTGAAATAAGTAATTCCCAGGACACCAACCAAAAAAAGTCCAAAGATGAAGCAGGAACAAACATAAACCAAAAGAAGGAACAAGGGGGAATGCCAAAATCAGATACACAATATCAAAGGAAAATACACAAGACAGAAGAATATCAAAATGTTGTAACTGAGATAACAGAAGAGGAATGGCAAAATCAAAAGAGAAAGAACTTTAAAGGCACCACTCAAAGCAAGAGACATCAAAAATTCTATATGCCAAAACATCCAAACAATCAGTAGCAGCAAGTTACACCAAATAAATCTCAACAGGGCACACAACCCTCAGGTATGCCCCTTATCAATCCTCCAGCTCAACTGAAGAAGAGTGTAGATTTTGCAGCTCAGAATCATCCCATTCCCCTAATTTCCCCCCCTATGGATGTTTCTTACTCAAGTGTAGCTGAAGGAGAAAATAAGGATTGTCAGGAGAAACCTACAGATATACAGGAAGGGGTACCAATGGGGAAGGGTTTCCTCATGTTCTGCATGAGTGTGCTTCTGCACAATTGACCAACCATAGGCTTGACCATTCAACCCCTGCTACCATAGTCTCTAATTCAAGCAAACAGAAAGCCCAACACTCTGAAAGTGTGGTTAATGAAGAGGAATCAGAGTCCTTTAGTTCCGAAGAAGATCACTCTACACAAATGAAAGCCTTGCTCAAAGGAAAAGCCAAGGTTGCAGCTGATTTTCAATTCCAGTCTTAGAAAACAAAACACAAACCCAGTTAGAAAAGGAGGAAAGCTATGAGGAACAAAAATGCAGGAATCGGTATAAATGAAACACCTTATAAGACCTACTTTTTGAGCCCTGCAATCCAGAATAGATTCAAGCCTGATCCTAATGCAACAGAGGAATCCCCTATTTACAAGAACTAATTAATAGTCAATACCTTCCTCTCCCAACCTCTGCTATCCAATAAAGAACCAACCTCAGATGGAAAGGAATCAAATCTACCCACCAATGATGAAAACCTTACATCTAAAATACACAAAGCCATATTTGCTTCTACCAACACCCCCAGAAAAAACATCACATGCATCCTTTGGAAATGGTCCTGGAGGAATGTCCTCTCAGCAAATATACTCCACAGGAAGATAAGTACAGACCAATTGAATTTGAGGATGAAATAATTGGGGAACAAGATGCTAACAGTGATTCTAGTGATGAAGATCTTGAAAAGGAACAACATTGTGATCTCCTGATTGCTGTAGTAAGTGGAAACTCAAACAAGGAAGATGTTGCTTCTGCAATAGTTTCATCCATAAGGAATACCTCACCAAGGCTAACTAGGAGCAGAGCTGCTAGAAGTAGCAGTGACCCACCAAAACACAAACTAAAATCCTCCTTCCAATGATTAGTACAAGCATTTGGAATGCAAGAGGTATCAGGACCTCTGGAGCTATTGAAAGGCTCAAAATCCTGAAACATATCCACAAACTTCCCTTCATTGTTGTCCTGGAACCTTTCCTTGACAATTCTCATGTTAACTTCTTCAAACTCCAACTTTCAATGCACTATGTTGCTTTCAATGTTAATGACACAATTTGGATTTTTTGGGACAAAGAAGTCACTACATCAGTTGTGGATCAGGATGAACAACAACTGACTCTACAAATGAGACATGTTGAAAATGACAACATATTCTACATCATAGTAGTCTACGCCAAATGCAAGCCAGTAATGAGAAGACCACTATGGTATGCTCTTAGACTCAAATCTATTAGTTATGACAATCACTGGTGTGTGATTGGAGATTTCAGTGTAATTACTTCAGTGGAGGAAAAGATAGGGGCATTCCCTATCAAATGAGCAAAAGTATGGACTTTGTATGATGGAGGACTGTGGTTTGGTGGACTTAGTTTTCTATGGTCCTAAATGCACCTAGTCCAATGTAGAGGGCAGTGTTCTATTGTATGAAGAGGCTTGATAGAGGCCTAGTTAATGATCAATGGCTAGCTACTTTACCTATTACTACTGTCTCTCACCTAGCTTTAGCTGGTTCAGATCACACCCCCTTCTAATGGAAATCAATATGAGGAATGACAATGTCAAGAAGGATTTCAGATTCCTGAACTGTTGGGTTGACAATGTCAAGTTCAAACCTTTTGTTAAAGAGATCTGGGACAAAGATGTGAATGGAGGAGCAATATGGATATTCCATCAAAAGCTTAAGGCGATTGCTAATGGTCTAAATAAGTGGTCAAGACATGAATATGTCGATATCTTCTAAAAAGTAAAAGATTATGAACAACAAGTTAAGGCTGTAGAGATGACTTGGGTTGAGACTAATGAAGAATCTAACAGAGTAGCTCTTCATGAAATTAAAGCCCAATACATCAGATACATGAAGTTGAAAGAGAGAATTCTGAAGTAGAAAACTCAATTGCAATGGTTCAAAAAGGGGATGCCAACTCTAAATACTTCCACAGCTTAATCAGAGGCAGAAGAAGAAAGCTATATATTCACAAGATCAAGGATGATGAAGGAGAATGGATCCAAGGTGATGAGGGTATTGGTGTTGCTGCATGTGATTACTACCAAAGCCTTTTCTCTGATCCAAGAGGAGCCATTAGAGAGGATCTGCTCTCTTGTATTCCCTTAATGATCACTAGGATGATAATGACATCCTTTGAGCAGATCCTACCATGTCTGAACTCAAAGAGGTTGTCTTTTCCATGAACCGCACTAGTGCTGCAGAGCTAGATGGCTTCAATGGCAAATTCTACCAATCATGCTGGGACATCATCAAGGCTGACTTACTGAATGTTGTCCTACATTTCTTTGGAGGCTGCAGTATGCCAAAGTATATGAGAAGTGCATGTCTAGTGCTACTGCCCAAGGTGGAATTTTCCAACTCTTTATCTGAATTTAGACCCATCAGTCTAAGCAATTTCATCAACAAGATCATCTCCCAAGTCATTTGCTCTAGACTAGCTCCTATCCTCCCTAGAATAATCTCAGCAAATCAGTCTGGTTTTGTTAAAGGCAGAAATATCTCAGGGAACATCACGCTGGCACAAAAGATAGTTCATAGTATCAAGAAGCCAAATGAAGGCTTCAATGTTGTCATCAAGCTAGACATGGCCAAAGCTTATGATAGGGTGTCATGGAGCTACACTTGCATAATGTTAAGAAGAATGAGTTTCTGTGAGATGGTCATTGACATGATCTAGAGGACCATGTCCAATAACTGGTACTCAGTCATAGTCAATGGCACAAGACTTGGTTTCTTCCACTCCTCTAGAGGTCTAAAACAAGGAGATCCTCTAGCCCCTTCATTGTTCATCATAGGTGCTGGAATGCTCTCTAGAATGCTTAATACTCTCAACCACAGTCAATTTTTCAATGGGTTCTATATGGAGAGGAGGGGTCCACAAGTCAATCATCTTAGTTTTGTTGATGACATCATAATATTCTCATCTGGGGGCAGGTCTTCTCTACAAAGGATCATGTGGATTTTAAACAATTATGAAAACACATCTGGTCAACAAATCAATAAACACAAAAGCCACTTCATGCCATCTCCTTGTGCATTTCAATCCATTGTCAAAAGAATTCAACCAGTCATAGGCTTTACCAAGAAAATATCTCCTCTTACATACCTTGGTTGCCCTTTGTACACTGGCAGGTTAAAAATTATTCATTTCAATAACCTCATCCAAGATTGTTGGGAGGATCAAAGGTTGGCATGGTAAAATGTTATCTCATGGTGGAAGGGTAACTCTGATAAAACATGTGCTTCAATCAATGTGAATCCATTTATTGTTAGCTGTTTCCCCTCCTAAAATAGTCATGAAACAAATAGAGAAGTTTGTAGCTAATTTCTTCAAGGGAATGGACAACAACAAAAAGAAATAACATTGGGCATCCTGGCAGAAACTATGTTATCCATTGACTGAAGGTGGCCTTGGCTTCAGAACCATTGAAGACATTTGCAAATCAATGGAGTACAAGCAATGGTGGTTTTTTAGAACTTCTCAATCTTTATGGAGTAATTTTGAAAGAGCTAAGTGTTGCCAGAGATCTAATCCGATCTCTAAAAAATGGGACACAACCAATCACAAGCACAGAAAAGATTGATAATCAACAAGAAAGAAGCAGAAAAGAGCATTCTATGGGGGCTTCACTCTGGGAATTGTCGTTTTTGGTGGAATAACTGGTTGGGTTCTGGGACTCTTGCAAGCTTTAGACTGCGGGAGGTAGACTTAGAAATACTGTAATCTCAGCCTTTTGAGATGGGGGTCAGTGGAGCCTTCAGAAACTTAATGGCATTGCACCACCTCACATGATACCTCAGATCATGCATACCATCATCTATCACAACACCATCATACAGGATGAAGCCATTTATACCCCTAATACTGGTGGTCAGTTTACTTGTGCATCTGCTTGGGACTTGATCAGGAAAAAGAAAGAACCAAACTTCTCTAACAAAATGACCTAGCATAAAAAAGTTCCCTTCAAATGGTCATTTTGTCTATAGAAAGCTCTCAGAAACAAGCTACCTACTAATGACAGGGTTCTATCCTTCAGCATCTCCACAATCACAAGGTGTGTCTGTTGTTCCTTTCACACTAATGAAACAGTGGATCATCTTTTCAGTAGGGGAAATTTTGCAAGAATTGTGTGGAGGAAATTTTGTGGTCCAGTTGGAATCCAAATAGAAGAATTACCATTCAAACTTCTTTTAATGAATTGGTGGCCAGTAAAAAGCCACAATGAAGTACATAAGCAAATCACTCACACCTTGCGTATCATAATTTGTTAGAACATGTGGAAAAATAGGTGTAGTGCCAAATATAGAGGCAAATCCTCATCTTTGACTAGAGTTTTGTTCTCCATCAATTCTGACATCAACTTGATGATGAGAGCCAGATTCCCAGAAGTCAAATGGCCTCTCAATTGGCAAGAGTTATATCCATTTATTGAGAACACCACTCATCCAACTCTCACTACTCTAGTAGTCTAGAACAAGCTAGTCTATGGCTTTTTGAAAACCAACAATGATGGAAGTGCACTCACAAACCCACAAAAGATTGGGGCATGAGTGATTATAAGAGATCACAACTGTTCTTTCATTCATGCCATTGCTGCTCCTCTAGGTGAAGGTACCAAAACCTATGCTGAAACTAAAGCAGCTCTCTTAGGAATCCAGTGGTATCTCAACAATGGATTCACTAAGGTTCACCTAGAATCTCACTCTGCCCTCCTATTTCAGTGGTTAGGCAAAGGAAAAACCCACCCTTGGTCTTTGAAAATGAAACTTCAGCAGCTCTCATCTCTATGCAACCAGTGTGAAAGTTTTAGATGTTCACACACATTCAGAGAGGCCAACTGCCTTACTGACTCACTGTCAAAGCTCAGCCATGAGCTCTCAACCTTAACCAATTTCACCTCTGTTTATGCGGTGCCATCTCAAATCAGAGGCCAAATCCTTCAGGATTATCTGGGTACCCCTACTTTCAGACGCAAGAAAACCACCAGGTTATTGGTACCTCAACATAATGCCAGTACCTCAGCTTCATCTCATGGCTATGGCTGAATCTATTGGAAGGAGGGGTAAATATATCAGTCCAAATGGGGAACAATAATCAACAGTGAAAGCAAACACTGTCATTTCTAACTTTCTTTTCTGTTTTGTAGGTTTCATCCTTCTGGGAATGCACAGTCCATTGGCTTCTCCTCAAAGTTTGGTATTAACAACAATGCTGTTCAATTTCCTGATGATTGATCAAAGGACTGGATCATATCTCACCATATACACATCACTCAATCATGAGTTCAAAAAACACAAAACCAGATCTTACATCTGTAGGGAAAAAGGCAAAAACATCCAAAAAGAGATGCAATCCAAAAGTGCATCATCACACACCCTCTATCCTATCCCTACACTTGCTCATAGAACCCACAAGAACCTAGAAGCAACTTTTTCTAATTTGAGAACCAAAAAATTGTCTGCAAACAGCAGAAGCAGGAATCTGGGCAGAAATGCCCAATTTTTCTTTACTCTGGTTTCTTTTTTGCAGGTGTCACAACATCCTTGATGATGGTTCAACTGATGTACTCCCAAAATGTGGTATTAGCTCTCATGATGCTCACTCTCCTGGGAGCATATCAATTAGAGGCAACAGAAATTCAAGCTTCTGAATACTGCTCTGAATACTACTGTTAGGCATCCCTTTCTTCTGCACACATTGTCTATTACAACCATACACATGTGTTCAAAAAATACCACACCAACACAAAAAATGAGGCAGCTGTAACAAGTGCAGAAGGCCTTATATCACCTGGGCAGGACCTCAATCCACTATGCTACAATCCCAACTTTAGTTTTATCCAATCACCCAACTGTATCCACCAATGTTTCAACCCCCACAAAGACCGAAAACCTGTTGTACTTCTAGTGCAACAGTTCTATTAAAATCCCAGAAACCACAACCCAAATCCCTTTGTCCACTGCCCAAATTCTCAGGAAACTCCCAGACTACATAAGAACCTGGGAGTAACACCTCTCCTCTCATTAGGCTATCACACAACATCCTTCATTTGTTCAAGCCAATGCCATTCAATACTTTATTCCACACCTTTACTGAAAAGCCATGATCCTAACATGCTCCCCATCACTACTCCCAATATACACAAGAACCTGGGAGCAGAAGCTTTTGAACTAATCTCTTTGCTTCTTTTTGCAGGTATCTGAGATAGACCCAAAATATTGACTCAATTACAAGGAGTGGTATTAGCATTTCAAATGCTCAACCTTCTGCAATTGTGTCAATTTGTGAGGGTCTGTCATAGCCTTCCTGCTAGAACATGCAGGAACTAGCATATGCTCTCTTTCAGCTACATACACAATAGCAGGAGCATCACATAAGCACCACAGGGGGCAATTCTGAAAGTAGTTTACCACAGTAATCAACAGCTGATACTCTAGCTTCCAACTCCAATGCTGCAGTTCAAGCAAATCAGCATCTGCACAGTTTCCCAGCAACACTTTCCTAGGGACCCAAACCTAATTCATTAGGGATCACAAGCCCTCAGACACAACAAAAATAGTACTGAAGGCCAATAGTTTCCACAAGGTAATAATAGGGGACCAGACCTATGTACTCTATAGAATAAAGCTACCAGTTTTCAACAGCACAAATTCACCAGCTGCAACACCAATCCCAGAATCTATAAGCCATCTACACAACCTACAATATCCAAGAATTTGTGGAAGATGATAGCATGGAAATGCTCACTCTTTTCTGTTAGAAATTCAAGGCAGAAAGCGCATGTATATTTTCCTACTTGGGTCTTTTTTGTTAACCTTCTTCATCTAGGCTTTCTTTGGTCTCACTGTCAAAGCAAAGTTGAAGAAAGTTTGACCCATGTTCACTTGTTGTATGTCATATTCCATAGAAAGTTTCTACTCTATAGAAGATGTAGATCCTGTTGTATATGGAAGATGGACTTCCAACTCATTTGTCTAGTAGATTTAGGATCATATGTGCATTTTTGTATAGTTGACCTAGGTTTCCTTCACCATATTTTTGTATACACAGTAGCCTATCAATGTTGGATAGGCAACTGGTGTTTCCCCATAGGTCTAACTTCATACAACTTCTTAGGTTCATTTGGTTGTCAGTATTGGATGATCAAGTGCACACCAAATTTTAGGGAGGTAAGGTTTATGTCCCCCTCCATTGTTGTACTTTACTTTATATTTATGAAAAATAACCCTAGGCACAATGCCTAGTGGACTTTGATAAAAGATAAAAGAAAAAAACCCTAGATTGTTTTAGTTGAAAATTGATGAAATGTAATGGGTAATTGAAAGAAAGTAGTTTAGAATCATTTACCAATACTTTGGGGAAGAACTTCTCTTTTAAAAATCGCCTTTAACCCTTCTTGTTTTTGAAAATATGAAATAATGACCAATTCCCATTTTTGATTCTGTTTTTAAAACATTGGACATGTCTCGCGTTCGTGAGAGACCTGTCGCGTGTGCGATGCACTGCGACCAAAATGGCCTTCGCGTTCGCGAAGAGTCGTTCGCGTTTGCAATGGTTTGTCCCCCCTGACCATCGCGTTCGCGGGCCTTGGATCGCGTTCGTGAAGAACAAGTCAAATATTTCCCCAGTCCACCTCTAATACACTACGCGTTCGCGTAAGGCCGGTCGCGTTCGCGAAGAGCTAACCCCCCAGTGCTCCACGTTCGCGACCAAAGCCTCACGTTCGCACAGAAGAAATTCCTCTCTAGCCCAGCTTGCACTTTGTGTTCACGAGCATACCATAAGCAGCAAATACAACAGATTTTCTAAGTGTAAGTCACCTGTAGCCTATCTAAATCTCACGCGATCCCTCGGGGCTCTAAACCAAACATGCACACAAGTCTAAAAATATCATATGGACTTGCTCGCGCGATCAAATCGCCAAAATAACACCTAGAACTACGAATTTAGCATCAAATTGCATGAAATTTTCAAGAAAGTTCAAAAGTTCTATTTTCTCAACCAAAGGTCCGATCACGTCAAATCAGTCCCGTTTCTCACCAAATTTCACAAATAAGGTACAAATATCATAATGGACCTGTATAGGCCTCCAGAACCACAATACGGGCCCGATATCAACAAATTCAATTATTAAACAAATTCTTAAAACCATTATATTTCCAGTTAATAATTTTTATTAAAAATTTATTTCTCGGGCTAGGGACCTCGGAATTTGATTCTGGATATACGCCTAGGTCCCATATTTTACTACGGACCCTCCGAGATAGTCAAAATACGTGTTCGGGTATGTTTACTCAAAATGTTGACTAGAGTCAACTAAAATCACTTTTAAAGGCAAAACTTAATATTTTTCTCAAATTTTCACATAGAGGCTTTCCGGAAACGCGTCCGGACTGCACAAGCAACTTGAGGAGAAGTAAGATGAGGTTTTAAAGGCCTTGAAACCTCGGATTGGGTTCTAAAATACGAGATAACCATTTGGGTCATCACATTCTCCACCTCTAAAACAACCGTTCGTCCTCGAACGGACATAGAAAAGTACCTGAGCTAGAGAAAAGATGGGGATATCTGCTCCACATATTGGACTCAGACTCCCAGATAGCTAACTCAACAAGCTAACCTCTCTACTGCAAACGAACTGAAGGATAACTCTTCGATCTCAACTGTTGAACATGTCGGTCTAAAATAGCTACCGGCTCCTCCTCGTAGGTCAAATCCTTGTCCAACTTGACAGTGCTAAAGTCTAACACGTAGGATGGATCACTGTGATACTTTCGAATCATGGATACATGAAATACTGGGAGTACTATTGATAAGCCTGGTGGCAACTAAAGTCTATAGGACACCTCTCCCACTCGATCAAGGATCTTAAAGGCTCGATAAACCTAGAGCTTAAATTGCCCTTCTTCCCAAACTGCATTACACCCTTCATGGGTGACAACCAAAGCAACTCTCTCTCCTCAACCATGAATGCCACATCACGAACCTTACGGTCGGCATAACTCCTTTGCCTGGACTGAGTTGTACGAAGTCTATCCTAAATAAACTTAGCCTTATCCAAGGCATCCTATACTAAATCTATACCCAATAATCGAGCTTTTCCCGTCTCAAACCATCCAACTGGTGATCGACACCGTCTACCATATAATGCCTTATAGGGAGCCATCTAGATGGTCGACTGATAACTGTTGTTATAGGCAAAATCCACTAACGGTAAGAACTGATCCCAAGAACCTCCAAAGTTAATAACGCAGGCGCAAAGCATATCCTCTAAAATCTAAATAGTACGCTCGAATTGTCCGTCCATTTGAGGATGAAATGCTATGGTCAACTCAACCCACGTACCCAATTCACGCTAAACTGCCCTTCAAAAATATGAGGTAAACTGCGTACCTCGATAAAAAATGATAGAAATGGCACACCCTGGAGAAAAACGATCTCACGAACATAAATCCCTACCAACCACTCCGAAAAATAGGAAACTACCACATGAATGAAATGCGCTGACTTAGTCAGCCTATCCATAATAACCCATTCCGCATCGAGCTTCCTATGAGTTCGTGAGAGTCCAACAATAAAGTCCATGGTGATACGTTCCCACTTCCACTCAGGAATCTCTATCTTGTGAAGCAACCCACCAGCTCTCTGATGCTCGTACTTTACTTGTTGACAATTCAAACACTGAGCCACATATACAACAATATCCTTCTTCATCCTCCTCCACTAATAATGTTGCCACAAGTCCTGATACATATTAGCAGTGTCCAGATGAATAAAATACCGGGAACTATGAGCCTCCTCTAGGATCAACCCACGAAGACCATCCACATTAGGCACACAAACGCGACCTTTCATCCTCAAAACTCCATCATCTCCAACTGTAACTTGCTTAGTATCTCCGTGTCGCACTGTGTCTCTAAGGACAAGAAATGAGGATCATCATACTGCCGCTCCCTGATACACTCAAATAAGGAAGACCGAGCGATTGTTTCAATTCTTTAATTATTTTTCCTTTAATGTCTCTGTCTATTTGTCTCTATGCATCTTCATTATAACTCTAGTTGTTGCTTGTTGACTAATTTTTTACTTATCCTAAACTTGGGGATTTTCGATTCTTCAAATCTGTTTTATTCTTTAGTTACTTTGTTAAAGCCTCTGTCTATATGCTTATACGCGTCTTTTTACTGTTACTTCTTCCAGTTTGTATGTTTTACCTAAAATAGGGTTTCGAGTTTTCTTTAATTAATTAACTGTTAGATGCTTTCCTTTTAGTACCTTGATTAGTTGTTGCCATACTTGTGTGCTCTAACTCAGTGCTATTTAAACCCCTCCCCAATTTCCCTTTAAACAAGACGAAGAACTTGAACATTCTCACTACCAAAAACTATACACTACTATTCGTGTTCTGTGTTTTGATTCCTGGCCGGCTAGAAGCCAAGGCCAAAAATCCTCTATTGCTTGCTTCTATTGGTGATCATTGCAACATTGTTAAATTCCTTTCTATTTTGTCTAAACTAGTAAGTTGTTCAATCCTTCCTACTTTGTTACTTGTTTAATATGTTACTGTTATTAGACTAGTTTCTTTCTGTATTTTAGGCATGGCGAATTCAGTGAATTAATTAGTAAATTTGTTTAACTTGTGTAACTTAAGACTGTCTTTTAGTACATTTTGATACCTTTCCCTAAAAAAACTAGTTCACCATGTATACCTTAGCGGATTTCTCAGTTTGTTGTTAAATTTGTTATCATGTTACTCATCTAATTCTATGCTCACTGTGCTATAATAACTCTGCTAAATTGGTTAATCAGTTCTTACTACTAATTAATGTATTCCTGACTCATTATTGATCAATGAACTTTCTTTCTATGACTTATCCTAACCTGAATTCTTCGATGTCCTTTGTGAAGCATGTTCATGAATTGATCCTTATCAGTTTATGACTTTGTTAACTTTCGAACTTGCTAGTTTCAAGCCTGCTTAGTTTCAGGAGTCTACTTATGAATCCTGCCTCTCTCTTTTGAATTCTAACACTTTGCTGGCTGAAAGAAAAAGCAATCTAGGCATTATCCCCTGGCCTTCCTTGTGTGAGCACTGCTCAGGGTTCCTATGAGACCCTCGTGAACTCTAACACACCCGGATTTGGTCCATAGTTTTCCTTAAACTGTTCTGATCATTCCTCTCTAGTGTGAGCACTGGATGGGGTTTTTGAAGCCCTTCAGAGCTCTGACACACTAGAAATTTGGGCTTGGTATGCTTATATTTGAGGTAGAGGTGATTCATTCATTGCTGGTTACTGTGTATGGGCTTTTGGAGCTATTGTGAGTTGAAGGCCTGGCCTGTCCAGGTGTATTTGGGCCTGTTGCAGGCTTCCTATAGTTTATATACTTTATAATTCATTCATTCGATTGTGGTCTATAATAATTATTTGTAATAACAATTGGGGCACTAGTAAATCGGGAAAATTGGGTTTACTTTTAACGTTTGCATGAAAATAGGTAGAAATCCTGCCTATAGGTGTTTACTTTGCTCATTCTGCTATTATGTTAGATTACCTGCCTATATGTGTTTATTTTATTAAAGCACATTCTGCCATTGTATGTTAGATAACCTGGCTATAGGAATTTGCTTTGGCTCAAATAAATTCTATGAATATCTTGCCTTCTTTATTTTTCTACATGACTAGACACCATGCCTATAGGAAAATAAAATAACTGAGTTCAATTTGCATTATAGCGTATTCGAATCTGCCTCTTTAGAAATCATGTCTATAGGTTTTAATTAATTGTCACAATCGTTCAGTTAATGTGAATGTCTATAGGAGTTAATAGCAGTTTCAATCACCAAAGGTAGAACTCATGCCTATCGGGGTAACTATCATCTGTGCTAAATACTAAAACTAGAACTCTACATAGTGTCTTGCTAAATGTCACTAGAAAGCATGCCTATAGGAACAACTAAATAATTCTGAGTATTCTTCGTTGTTATTACTATCAACTACTGAATAAGTCTCCTAGATAACATGTCTATAGGTTTAACGCTTCTAATTATAATCAGTAGGCAATTACGCGATCACCTAGAAATTACCTTGCATAAACTGTCGGTGTGATTAAAATCCAGAATCACATAGAAATCATGTCTATAGGACTTAACAACCTTAACTGTTAAAATTGTCAATACGTCAATCTGTTTGCGTGCATTTGCTGCCTAATGTGTGCAGGCTAATCTGAGCCCTTATCTACATTTTTATGAAAAGTTCAACTTGTTTTGTATGTTGTCTAGTTTTACCATTTTGAGCAACCTAAGTTGAGTCTAGAACCATCCAAAATAGAGGTCCCAATGCCTCCAAGACCATAGGTAAGGGACGGGTAGTGCACGCATAGGATACGTGTTAGAATTGTTTAGATCGCTTTAGGTAAATAACTTAAAGATAGTAATCGAGTAGCAGGAGATGATAGTTTGTGCCCGCTGAATAATATGACTAACACCCCATCTTGAGGGAGTTACGAAGTATTATTTATGTTGCACGGGGTGATCCTTTAGGCTAAACAATTTAGTACTAGGACCCCGACCTTCTATTTCATTAATTATTTGTATTTAATAATAAACTCCCCAAATCCCCTTGTTTCCTTATCTTTGATCACACAGACTAATTCATACAATTGAGTTCGGCCGGGACCCACAATTGTTGACTTCGAAGAGTGCCTAACACCTTCTATTAGAGATAATTTTAAGCCCTTACGCACCTTAAAAATCGTTAGGTGGCGATTCTCTCTTTTAAAACCCTTCCTTACAGGAGTTGTCAATGTCGAAACCCGATTTCACGAGAAAAAGGGGCGCGATAGCATGTCGACTCTGCTGGGGATATTTTTAGGCTCTACCATAAATGAACTTGATCTTTGTGAATTAGTCTTCCCTGATAAGCGTATTTATGTTATCTTGTTATTACCTGAATCTCCCGCTCCCATTTTCCCTACGTGCATATCCTTTTCCCTATTTCCCCTTTATATGAATTCATATGCAACTCTTCGTTTAATTTAATTACAACATGATCCTTATCCTTTTATTTGCTTTATTGCAATTCTTTCATTATGCAGACTAACTTTTTCCATGTTTTTTTCTCTTATGTCTTTATGTTTATTCAATACTGCATTTATTTTTCAATATGTGAAAATAGTTGACAATGTATTATTTTTGCATAAAGCATGTTCCGCATCATATTCCACTCATGCGTATTAATATAATAGCGGCACTTAATAAGTATCCGCACTCTTCCTAAAATCACCCTTTAAGTTCGGAAAGGCTTGTTTGCGGTAAAACTAGTCGTTCAACAGTGCAATCGACGGTTCCGTGACTTTTCCTCTCAAGTTGTCCTCTTGAGGGTACCAGTCTAGACTTTTCTAGAAACCCCATCCTAAAACCCATTATGCATGCATCATGTTCAAACCTAGTATGAGTTACAACGCTGTCCGCTCAATAACTCACTAAGACAAACCTTGTCCAAAGTCCGTCGGGATTTTCATAATCCCAATGGACGTAATCACAATTTGTGCATCATTTGGAGAAAAACATGCCAATATATTGATCATTAGCATGAAACTAGCTGAATCTGGAGGGGGCAAGGGCTAACTTTATCTTTTTTGCAGAAATGAGGCACAAGGTCCCCAGGTTCGACATGGTTCGGAATATTCCACCTTTGCTACTGTATTTGTGGGAAAATCTTGCACCAAGTGACAAAAACCACATGAAAAGAGTTCTTGGGAATTTACCTTATTTGCTAGACATTTAACCGAACAATGTACTGATCGAGGCCGCTACTATGTTCTGGGATGAAAAAAGGGCTGTTTTCCGTTTCGGGGATATAGAGATGACTTCTATTCTAGAGGAAATATGGGGCTTTACTGGACTTCCTTAGGATAGCCTTGGTCTATTGGTACCTGAGAATCGCACTTCCCGAGGGTTTCTAAAAATGATAGGTTTTAGAAAGAATAATGAGCCGGTCTGCTTAAAGAAGTCTTATATACTGTTCGACTTCCTCTACGCACTTACGGACACAACAAATCGTATCGATTTTACCATGATGAGTTTTCTATTACTTCGTTGGGTTGGACATACCGTCGGGTTTTTGTGTTCATTGTCTATTTTCTAGGGATGCTGGTATTCCCAATGCAAGGAGAAAGAATTCACACCCGTTTAATTATGGTTACTAACACCCTAATGGAAGGAGTTGAGAGACAAACTTACACTATCGTCCCAATGATCGTGGCAAAAATATACCGAGCTTTGGACCGCTTCAAGAAGGGATTTAGACATTTTGAGGGCTGCAACTTGTTACTGTAAATATGGTTGTTGGAGCATCTTCAAAGAGGAAAGTACCGTCAAGAATTTTTGCAGCGACCATGGAATGACCACATAGCTTTTCACCATCCAAAAAGAATGACTTTTATCCCAGATAGGTTTGCACAACCGAAAAATGTCGTAGATTGGGCGCACTTCTTTAGCAATTTGATGGACGACAAGGTTCATTGGATGTTCGAGTGGTTCTCTACTAGCGAGTTTATAATCAGGTCAAGAGATGTTACTCATTTAGTGCTGATTGGGTTGAGGGGTATCTATTCTTATGCTCCTATTAGGGTCATGAGGCAGGCAGAGAGGAAACAAGTTATACCCCGAGTCTCCAAGATGGTTCACTACAAAGCAGATTTCCAAGGTGACGTTATTCCATTCAAGTACGAGGCGCAACACATGTGGCATCTAAAGGTCATGGTGGAGAAGGATACAATCGAGCCAGATTGATACCATGATGGCCCTGTGCACTTTTTATCCATCATGGTTGGTCGATGACATAGCAGGAGAAGTCAAACCAGTGATTGATTTGGGAAATATGGTCATAGACGATACTGCCGAGGCCCAAGTCAAATATAAGAGGTTACGCAAAAGGATTTTTGAATCTAAGGCCAGACATTTGGAACAGCACAAAGCGGACATGGAAGCAATCAACGAATGGAGGGAGATAGCCACTAAATCAACAGAGAGGTTGGAGTATTTAGAGCAGGGATTGATGGAACTTGAAGGGAAAATGAGAAACAGGGTTACATGCTGTCAAAACATGGATGGAAACGAAGGAAGTCTCCTAGCAAGGGCGTATCTGCTGCTGGACATGCGCGACCTGGGGAACTTGATCGATGGAGCAAAGAAGGCCAAGCATGGAGAAAGTGCTTCTGGGACCAAATAGATTAAAAATTATGTTTTACTTGCTTTATAGACTTGTTATAGGATTTGGTTGTAATAAAGCACATGCCATTAGCGACTCTTTATTATTGTTGTTGTTTTATTAGAATTTGCTTTTTTCACATTAATGAAATGACACAGTTATTGGCATAAGTTTTTCTCCAAATCTATATGTCGCTTAGGCCCACCTCGGGCACAGTGAGGTCCCCAAGTTAGGACGCGAATTTATTCTGTAATATGTGTTTAAATACTGAAAGCAACCTTTTAATACTCCTCACTGACTTGTTTACCTTTTTGTTTTCTTCTTTTCTTGATTTGTTTATTCCCATCCCCTAAGGTCGGTTCGTGTATACAGGCATCATCAGCATATCATACCAGATCAAGAGGTCCTCCACCTTCTCATCCTACAAACAATCCTAAAAGCATGGGAAATGCCAGAATGGATGATACAAGCAATATCAAGAAAGACAATGCCACACATGAAGACAATGTTGAAACTTCAGATGGTCAAAGCACTCCCGTACCACATGACTTGGTTTTGCGATTGGAACAAAAGATACCGGAGTTACAAAGGGAGCTTGAGCAGGTCCAGAACTTGGCAAATCTCTCCCTTACCCTGGACGTCCCCAACATTAACCAATAGAATACCAAAAACCCAGCACCTCCCCAAAATACACCAAACCAGCATCCACAAAATCCTCGCGCACCTCACCAATACATCACACCGCCTCAAAACCCCAATACTCCACTAGTACCAACTCCTCCACAACATCATCAACCGACCCAGTATCCACAAACCACTACCTATCACACTCTTCAGAACGCACAACAACCTATTCCCGATCCTCAAAACTCAACAAACGACCACCACTACACCCAAATCCCTAGAGTCCATCAAAGCAACCCTATATATGTGGAAACCTTACCCCACACTCCTCAACAAACCTTATACATGCCTGAATCCGCCGAGAAGGATCTGCTCATCAAGAACATGGCAGAGGAAGTTAAAAAGCTCACAAGTCGAGTCCAAGGTGTCGAAGGGGGTAAAGGAATTGAGGGATTGAACTACGAGGATTTGTGCATTCAACCAGACGTAGAACTTCCAGAGGGTTACAAACCTCCTAAGTTCAAGATGTTTGATGGAACAGGTGAACCAAAGGCGCATCTAAGGATATACTGTGACAAGCTCGTAGGAGTTGGAAATGATGAAAGGATTCGCATGAAATTGTTCATGAGGAGCCTCACTGGAGACTTCCTATCTTGGTACATCAGTCAAAATCCAAAGAAATGGGTTAGTTGGGTAAACATGGAATTGAATTTCATGGATCGGTTCAAGTTTAATACATAGAATGCACCGGATGTCTTCTATATCTAGAACCTCAAGAAAAAGCGAATGGAGACTTTCCGCAAGTATGCTACTCGGTGGAGATCGAAAGCTACAAAAGTAAGGCCGGTATTGGAAGAAGAGCAAATGAACAAATTCTTTGTTTGGGCCCAAGATCCACAATACTACGAAAGGTTAATGGTTATTGAGAATCACAAGTTCTCTGATATTATTAAATTGGAGGAAAGAATTGAAGAAGGAATCAAGAGCAGAATGATAACTAATTTTGAGGAATTACAGGCTACGAATAAAGCTTTGCAATCAGGAGGTATATCCAAAAAGAAAGAAGTAGGAGCCATGATAGTAGCCCAATGGCCTAAATCTCCCCTCACATACCAAACCCCACCACCCACATATTAGCCTTCACCTCCCAGATACTAACAACCTGCTACCACCTACCATACTTATAACATGCAACCTGCATATTACCACTCACCACCACCAGCCTGCCAAAACTACCAAAAACCTAGACCAAATTTCGACCGTAGACCACCCAAACAATATACTCCTATTGCTGAACCCATTGATCAGCTCTATAAAAGACTGAAGGTTGCCAGTTATGTCACCCTCATTCCCACTGTTTCTATGGAAAACTCTTCCAAGTAGGTCAATCCGAACAAGACATGTGCCTATCACTCGGGCATGAAGGGACACACTATTGATGAATGTCACACTTTGAAAGATAAGATCCAGACTCTGATTGACACCAAGGTTATACAAGCAAAAGAGGCTTCACCTAATGTCTGCAATAGTCCCCTCCTGGATCATAGGGGCGAGGGGGTAAATGTGATAGAAACTGATGAAGAATGGGATCCGGAAGGATCATTGGGACTCATTTGTGAAGGGGATGAAACCACAATACCTCCAGTCACTCTCACACCTATTATAGTGCAAATCCAGTCGTTAGTTGAGGTTTAAATAGTCGCACCAACTCCGTTTGAGGTTAAAACAACAACACTATCAGTCGTACCTGCTCCGTTTGAGGTGGAAGTGACCACATCCTTTACTGTGACAGTAGCACCTACACCGCCTTTAATTCCAATGCTATACCATAGGACTATGTTGTAGAGGCGAGAAGGAAAGGAAAAGAGAAGATGGAAGAAATAGGTGCCGCACAAGGCATGCCCATGACCGGTAGGGTTTACATACCCTAGCATTTGGGAAGAACAAGTAAATAAGCTGCTCCTAAACAACCTATCATCGAAACCAGCCCGGATGATCTTTGGAGGAAAGTGCAAGCAAAGGAGTACTCTGTAGTGGATCATTTGAACAGAACCCCTGCTCAGATTTCCATTCTGTCTCTGCTTCAGAATTCTGAGACGCATAGAAATGCATTAATGAAAGTATTGAATGAAGCTTACGTGCCCAACAACATCACCAATGGAGAGATGGCCAACATGGAAGGGCATGTATTGGAGAGCCACAAGATCACCTTTCACGAAGACGAACTACCACATGAAGGACTGAGTCACAACAAAGCACTACACATCACAGTACAGTTCGAGGACAAATTCATCGCCAAAGTCTTAATAAATAGGGGTTCGAGCCTCAACATTTGTCCATTGACTAATTTGAAAAGATTGGGTAAAGATTTTCATGAGATATGAGTAGGGAGTATGAATGTGAAAGCATTTGATGGGTCTTAAAGGGCCACAATTGGGGAAATCAACCTTTGTTTGCAGATGTGCCCGACTTGGTTTGATGTTGAGTTTCAAGTATTGGACATATCTGCTACGTATAATCTTTTGTTGGGACGACCTTGGATACATGCTGTAGGAGCTATAGCTTCTACGTACACCAGGACGTGAAGTTCAAATGGAACCATCAGGAGGTGATCATTCATGGAGACGGAAGTAATCTCATCTACACCAATCAAACTACTCCGGTTGTCGAGAATAAAAGGAAGTTGGGTGGAGAAACGTACCATCACATCAAGCGTGTTAATGTAATAGATAAAAACAAGTGGTAGAGTAATAAGATCGAAAACATACTATTATGGACAAGGTATGAACCCGGTAAAGGTCTCGGTAAGAATCTCCAGGGTATCACTAAGTCAATACAAACAAAATGTCACGGTACTACCTTTGGACTTGGGTATTAGTACACCTGGCAGTAGTACGATGATTGGTCGCCGCCATGGCATGGCCTCTATTACCCTCTTGAACATCCAATACCGCATCTGCATCAGACATTTCAACAGACTGACGTGATATGGGGATCTGAAGAAGATGAGGCTTTAGCTGGCCTAAGGGATCTGTTTCTGGATGATGAATACATGGATTGCAATGCAATAGTTAAGGAGGAGGAGAAAGAAGACCTCACCATTCAGACCATGGATATGGGGGTTGTTCTCAAGAATTGGACTGCTGCACCATCCCGGGCCCGTCGAGTTCCTGGGTAGCCTGGCAATTACCATGATCTATTTTAAAAAAAAAGCCATTTTAAGCATTTAAGACATTTTCGGTATTTTGTTTTAAGACGCATTTTGTTTTGAAATAATTGCTCGAGTCATCGAGCCGTACCTGTTTTGATGTTTTCGAGATTTAATTAATGCATTATTATTTTAGTATTTATTATTATCTTTTACATTTTTCCTCTACAACATTATTATTAATTATCCTGATGAACCAATGACTGTGACATGTAATGAGACAATGCAACATAAGGATAGTGATTCAGAAGAAGTAGAAGAAGAAGATATAATCCCTGAGGAAATTGTCAGAGAAGTTGAGAACTTTGAGAATAAGCCTAAGTCTAACCTGGACGAAACTAAGATAGTCAACTTGGGAGATTCTGAAACAGTTAAAGAAACCCGCATAAGTATCCATTTGTCACCATCAGAAAAGGAAGAATACACCCATTTCCTGAAGGAGTATGAGGACATTTTCGCATGGTCTTATGATGATATGACTGGTTTGAGCACATCTATAGTGGCACATAAACTACCTACCGATCCAACATGTCCGCCTGTAAAATGGAAACTCAGAAAGTTCAAACCTAATATGAGTTTGAAAATCAAAGAAGAAGTCATCAAGCAGGTCAAAGCCAAAGTCTCAGAGTGGTTGAATATCCTACTTGGTTGGCCAACAACGTGCCAGTTCCAAAGAAGGATGGGAAGGTCAGAGTATGTATCGACTATCGAGATGAAGCCAAAGGAAAGTTTTTGCCCAATTGGCAAGGGCCCTACATGGTTCAGAGGGTACTAACAGGAAGAGCACTCATACTTGCAGAAATGGACGGAGAAGTTTGGCCAAAGCCTATCAATTTGGACGCAGTCAAGAGATACTATATTTAAATTGTTTATATTTCTTCATCTGATGTAACTGAACTACGCTTGACCTGATTCCCATATAAGAGGGGATATGTAGGCAGCCATGTGGGTTCGGTCACATCTCAATAAAATTTTCATTTTTCCACAACCAGAAATTGGGGCAGAATTTTGAGGAGGACCTTCAAAATTCCGGAGCAAGTCCAGTCGACATCATCATATGCAAGACAGTTAGAGAATCGGTTAAGTAACTGGGTAGAATTTTGAGAAGGATTCTCAAAATTCCGGAGTAAGTCCAATAAACTTCGTCACATGCAGAACGGTCGGTGAATCACTTACTAAACTGGGGCAAAATTTTGAGGAAGACCCTCAAAATATAATGCAAAGAAGGTGCAATGTCTCTAAAAGTGTTGCAGTTATTAGTTCATCTAATTTACTTGATATTACATACCACTATAGTTTCTAAATAACTCTAACTCATCAAATATATGCATATTTTTTCGAAACCTTTATTTCTATGGCAGCCAGATATTACCCAGGGTAACTCAAACAGGATCCCCAAAGCAAAGCAAGCAAGCAAAGACACGAACCAACCTTCCCCGAAAACTCATGATTTTTCTTTGGATGCAGGCATAATGAACATGACAGGAGCATTCACAAGTATACACATACCAAAATCACTATCTTCGTAATGGCAAGGCTGCCAAACGCAAATATATCTCTAACTAAGAAATATTCTGCTCCTACTTGCTATTTGTCCATTGCATGAGACTAAGCACTGTCTAAAACCTTGCATGAGGCTAAGCATTGCCTCCCCAAATTGCATAGGGCTAAGCACTGCCTTCCATTGCATGAAACTAAGCCCTGACTCTTTTTCTTGCATGAGGCTAAACATCGCCTCCCCAAATTGCATAAGGATAAGCATTGCCTTCTTCTGCATGAGACTAAGCATTGTCTCCCTTTATTGCATGAGGCTAAGCCCTACCTCCACAAATTGCATAAGGCTAAGCACCGCCTTCCATTGCATGAGACTAAGCCTTGTCTCATTTTCTTGCATGAGGCTAAACATCGCCTCCCCAAATTGTATAAGGTTAAGCACTACCTTCCATTGCATGAGACTAAGCATTGTCTCCCTTTCTTGCATGAGGCTAAGCCCTGCCTCCCTATTTGCACAAGGCTAAGCACTGCCTTCCATTGCATAAGACTAAGCATTGTCTCCTTTTCTTGCATGAGACTAAGCATTGTCTCCCTTTTTTGCATGAGGCTAAGACCTGCCTCCCTATTTGCCTAAGGCTAAGCACTACCTTTCCTTTCATGATATTAAGCACTGTCTCAAATCTTGCACGAGGCTAAGCCTGCCTCTTCATTGTATAAGGCTAAGCATTGCCTTCCATTGTATAAGACTAAGCCCGGTCTCCCTTTCTTGTATGAGACTAAGCCCTACCTCCCTATTTGCATAAGGCTGCCTTCTCTTGCTTGAGACTAAGCATTGTCTCCCTTTTCTTGCATGAGACTAAGCATTGTTTCCCTTTCCTGCATGAGGCTAAGCTCTGCCTCCCTATTTGTATAAGGCTAAGCACTGCCTTTCACTGCATGAGACTAAACATTTTCTCCTCTACTTGCATGAGGCTAAGCCATGCCTCTCCAATTGCATAAGGCTAAGCTCTGCCTTTCCTTATCTATTGTTGAATGTTACACTATTTGAAACCTAGCACTATTTTGCCTTTTCCGAGGCTAAGCTCTGTCTCGATCCTATGCAAGACTAAGCTCTATCTTGTTTTGCTTATATGATCCATCATCATGTCTCTATCTGAAGGCGTCATAGTCCGAAGGCATCATCCTCATAGCCTGAAGACACCATGTCATGGCCTGAGGATCTCTCAATACTGCACATCATTATTCAAAGACATCATGGTTCAGAGGATCCATTCTCATGGCCCGAGAACATCATTTCATGGCCTGTGAATCCCTTATCTCACGATTCATGGCCCAGGACATCATGGTCTAAGGACACCATCCTCACTGTCCGAAGACAATCTTCACGGTCCAAAGGGAATTTGTATCATGTTTAAATTGTCGCAATAACCTATATATATATATATATATATATATATATATATTTACATATATACGCGTATTTAAGTTTTTGAAGGTAGTTCAGGAGGTAACCATTCTTCGAACAGGAGCAACCTTCACACTGGTTTCCGCTTATACCATTCACACCCTACCATTATTTCAAACGTAACCGACTCCCATCAATTATTCGCTTTTACCCTATGACCGTTCAGATATATGTCATGTGATACAACATCTAAAATTTACATTCGTGACTTTGTATAAATTCATCTGATACTATCCTACTCAAAAGAATCCTGCCGAAACACACGACCGTTCCTATAACAAATCCATCGGTTTCGTTCACCATTGGATCCAGAACTACACATGGCCTGATTCCTGTAAAATCAGGGATAAGTAGGTAGCTTAGAGACCATGGTTTGGCCTATATTTTTTCAAAACACCCCATTCAGTCAAAACCGGTCATCATTTCTTTACCCGACAATTTTTTCATCCTTTCCGGGTAAAGAGGGGCAGCTGTTGATACCCAATTTTTCCCTAATTTTGAATATATATGTATATATTTTCAAAATAGTGCATATACATCATCATTTTGATTTATAAGCATACACCAGTATTTTCACAATTTTTAAATATTTTTTAAAGGCTTTAAATCAATTTATTTCTGTATTTTATTATATAATATCTAATAATTACTCTCCAAATTATTTTTATGATGATCTAATCGTTTAAACTTATCATTTATATTAGTAATAGGTTTTAATTATTTTCAGTGCATTTCTCATAATTATATTTGCATTTCTAGGGCTAAATTGCACATTTTGCAATAATAACCCATATGCATATATAATTATATTATTTATACAGAAAATAACTTTTTATATTTTTATAATATTAAGTAATGTTTTTAATCATTTTTCATGCACAAGTAATATTTTTTTTATTTATTAACTATTATTTACAAATTATTTATTAATTAAAGTAGGGTATTTAACTAATAGCCTATTTTAAGTCATTTTCGGACCAACCCCTAGCCCAATTACCTAAAATGCCTACCCCGACCCTTGGCCCAATCTTTAAGCCCAATCCAACCCCCCCCCTTTTAATTCCTAACCCAGTCCAGAAACCGACCTAATCCCAGCTGTTGATAAAAAATGATCAACGACTCACAATATTCCCCCCACATCTCCTTTTATCCCCACCCCTAACCCTAGAGACCATTTTGGTCAGCCAGCCGCCTCTATACTCTCTCGAACCTTCTCCTTTACTGTACAAACCCTAGCATTGTCACCTATTTCCCCTCCGATTCCAACCTAGAAATGAAATCAATCATCGATTCCTTTACCTTATCAACCATTTTCTATTACTGATTATCCGTTTGTGGTGTTACATAATCGCTTGCCTAACATGGGAAGCATATCTCTCTTATTTTGAACCAAATCAGGTTCAGATCTTTGTCTCTTTCCGTCTATGTTCATTTTCGTCTCTTTATGTTATGAATCTCTGAGATTCTTTGCGATTCTTTACTTACCCTAAAGCTAGGGTTCAAATCTTTTTAGATCTGATATGGTTTTCTATTCTTTAAATATTTTCCTTTAATGTCTCCGTATATCTATCTTTGTGCATCTTTATTATAATTTTTCTTTGATATTTCTGACTAATTTTTACTTACCCTAAAAATAGGGTTTTTTATTCTTCAAAATCGGACCAAATCTGGTTCAATCTTTAATGTTCCCGTTTATCCGTCTCTGTGCATCTTTATCATAGTTGTCCTTTGATTATTTCTGCCAATTTTACTTACCCTAAATTTAGTGTTTTCGATTCTTTAATTATTTTTCCTTTAATGTCTCTGTCTATTTGTCTCTATGCATCTTCATTATAACTCTAGCTGTTGCTTGTTGACTAATTTTTTACTTATCCTAAACTTGGGGATTTTCGATTCTTCAAATCTGTTTTATTCTTTAGTTACTTTGTTAAAGCCTCTGTCTATATGCTTATACGCGTCTTTTTACTGTTACTTCTTCCAGTTTGTATGTTTTACCTAAAATAGGGTTTCGAGTTTTCTTTAATTAATTAACTGTTAGATGCTTTCCTTTTAGTACCTTGATTAGTTGTTGCCATACTTGTGTGCTCTAACTCAGTGCTATTTAAACCCCTCCCCAATTTCCCTTTAAACAAGACGAAGAACTTGAACATTCTCACTACCAAAAACTATACACTACTATTCGTGTTCTGTGTTTTGATTCCTGGCCGGCTAGAAGCCAAGGCCAAAAATCCTCTATTGCTTGCTTCTATTGGTGATCATTGCAACATTGTTAAATTCCTTTCTATTTTGTCTAAACTAGTAAGTTGTTCAATCCTTCCTACTTTGTTACTTGTTTAATATGTTACTGTTATTAGACTAGTTTCTTTCTGTATTTTAGGCATGGCGAATTCAGTGAATTAATTAGTAAATTTGTTTAACTTGTGTAACTTAAGACTGTCTTTTAGTACATTTTGATACCTTTCCCTAAAAAAACTAGTTCACCATGTATACCTTAGCGGATTTCTCAGTTTGTTGTTAAATTTGTTATCATGTTACTCATCTAATTCTATGCTCACTGTGCTATAATACCTCTGCTAAATTGGTTAATCAGTTCTTACTACTAATTAATGTATTCCTGACTCATTATTGATCAATGAACTTTCTTTCTATGACTTATCCTAACCTGATTCTTTGTTGTCCTTTGTGAAGCATGTTCATGAATTGATCCTTATCAGTTTATGACTTTGTTAACTTTTGAACTTGTTAGTGTCAAGCTTGCTTAGTTTCAGGAGTCTGCTTCTGTTCTATGTGTAATTCTGTCCATAAGTGTACTTCCCAATCCTGCCTCTCTCTTTTGAATTCTAACTCTTTATTGGCTGAAAGCGAAAGAAATCTAGGCATTGTCCCCTAGCCTTCCTGGTGTGAGAACTGCTCAGGGTTCCTATGAGACCCTCGTGAACTCTAACACACCAGGATTTGGTCCATAGTTTTCCTTAAACTGTTCTGATCATTCCTCTCTAGTGTGAGCACTGCCTGGGGTTCTTGAAGCCTTTAGGAACTTTGACACACTAGAAATTTGGGCTTGGTATTCTTATCCTTGAGATAGAGGTGATTCATTCACTGCTGGCTACTATGTATGCGCTTTTGGAGCTATTGTGAGTTGAAGGCCTAGCCCGTCCAGGTGTATTTGGGCCTGCTGCAGGCTTCCTATAGTTAATATACTTTGTAATTCATTCATTCAATTGTGGTCTGTAATAATTATTTGTAATAATAATTGGGGAAATAGTAAATCGAGAAAACTAGGTTTACTTTTAACGTTTGCATGAGAATGGGTAGAAATCCTGCCTATAGGTCTTTACTTTACGCATTCTGCTATTGTGTTATATAACCCGCCTATAAGTGTTTATTTAATTAAAGCACATTCTGCCATTGTATGTTAGATAACCTGCCTATAGAAAGCCTCTACATAGTGTCTTGTTAAATGTCACTAGAAAGAATGCCTACAGGAACAACTAAATAATTCTAAAGTATTATTCATTGTTATGACTGTCAACTGCTGAATAAGTCACCTAGATAACATGTCTATAGGTTTAAACACTTCTAATTATAATCAATAGGCAATTACGCGATCACCTAGAAATTACCTTGCATAAACTGCCGGTGTCATTGAAATCCAAAATCACATAGAAATCATGTCTATAGGACCTAACAACCTTAACTGTTAAAACTATCAATGCGCCAATCTGTTTGCATGCATTTGATGCCTAATGTGTGGAGGCTAATTTGGGCCCTTATCTATTTTTTATGAAAAGTCCAACTTGTTTTGTATGTTGCCTAGTTTTACCATTTTGAGCAACCTAAGTTGAGTCTAGAACCATCCAAAATAGAGGTCCCAATGCCTCTAGGACCATAGGTAAGGGACGGGTTGTGCACACATAGAGTACGGTTTAGAATCAACTAGTGCGCTTTAGGTAACAACTTAAAAATAGTAATCCGGTAGCAGGAGATGATAGTCTATGCCCCCTGAATAATATGAGTACCACCCTATCTCGAGGGAGTTATGAAGTATTATTTATATTGCATAGGGTGATCCTTTAGGCTAAAAAATTTAGGACCCCCACCTTGTCTTTCATTAATTATTTGTGTTTAATAATGAACTCCCCAGATCCCCTTGTTTCCTTATCTTTGATCTGACTAATTCATATAATTCAAGTTCGATCGGGACCCACAGTTATGGACCTCGAAGAGTGCCTAACACCTTCTCTTCGAGGTAATTTCGAGCTCTTACATGTTCTTTAGTGATGCAAACTGGTTAAATAGAGTTATCTGCAAATAGGTTCCCTAACGCACCTTAAAAATCGTTAGGTGGAGACTCTCTCTTTTCATACCCCTCCTTAAAAGAGTTGTCAATGTCGAAATCCGATTTCGCGAGAAAAAGGGGCACGACAACTGGTAGAATGACCAGGATCCCTCTTCACTCCAATCGAGGCAATCCCGGCAAGGCTAAGGTCACGGTCGTGGCATGACAATCCAATAAAGCATGATAAGGTGACAACCAGTCCATACCCAAAATGGCATCAAAATCAACCATATCTAGAAGTAGGAGATCTATGCTAGTCTCAAAACCTCCAATAATAACCACACACAAGCAATCACCTACCGGTGTGGACACATATACCGGAGCACTCAAAGAATCACGAGGCACAACAAAATATATAGCAAAATAAAATGACATATAGGAGTATGTAGAGCCTGGATCAAATAGAACTGAAGCATCTCTACTGTAAACTGAACCAGTACCTGTGATAACAGCATCGGATGACCCAGCCTCAGGCCTGGCTGGGAAAGCATAACATTGGGGTTGGGCCCTACCACTCTGAACTACATCCCTGGGATGGCCTCCTACTGGCTAGCCTCCACCTCTAGCGGCCTGACCTCCACCTCTAATACCTCCACCTCCACCTCTAGCTATCTGACCCCTACCCCTACTTGACTGAGCGGGCGGTGGAGCACCCGGTGCCGGGACCATGGCACGAGAACCCTGATGCTGAGAACTACTCAATGCTCGAGGGCAATACCTAGCAATGTGCCTCGGATTGCCACACATGTAACAAGACCTCGGCTGCTGAGACTGCTGACCTTGAAACTGACCCTGCCGGCCTAGGTAACCACCCTGAAAACTCTGGAGCGGAGGTGCAATGATGGGAGCTGGTGGTGAACTGTAGGGTAGCTGATTAGAATACTACATATGAGAGCCACGACCACCTGAAACATCGTGAGAAGCCTGAAGTGCTGAATGAAACGGCCTAGGAAGATGGCCTCTACCAAAAGAATCCCTGCCTCCAGACGAGGCACCACTGAACCTACCAGAATGATGAGGCCTCTTGTCAGACCCCTGACCACTCCCTTGAGCTAAAACCATCTCAACTCGCCTGGCCACATTGGCTGCATCCTGGAAAGAAATCTCACTTCTTGTCTCCTTAGCCATCTGCAATCTGATAGGCTGAGCAAGTCCCTCAATAAACCTCCTCACCCTCTCTATCTCTTGGTGGAGAGTATAAGAGGAGCATGATGGGACAATTCAACAAACCTAGTCTCGTACTGAGTGACAGTAATAGAACCCTACTAAAGATGCTTGAACCACCTGCGATAGTCCTCTCTATGAGTAACATGAAGGAACTTCTTGAGAAATAGCTGAGAGAATTGGTCCCAAGTCAAGGCAAGCGACCTAGCTGGTCTAGTCAACACAAAATCATTCCACTATCTCTTGGCGGACCCTATCATCTGGAATATAGCAAAGTCGACCCCATTGGTCTCCACTATCCCCATGTTCCGCAACACCTCATGGCAACGGTCAAGATAATCCTGGGGGTCCTCAGAAGCTGCCCCACTATAATGAGCTGGGAAAAACTTGGTGAACTTGTCCAATCTCAACAAAGCCTCAGAAGACATAGATGATCCACTAACGGCCTGAGCCGCAACAACTAGCTGAGCTACTCCCACTAGCTGAGCTGCTGGAGTTTGAAACTAAGGAGCCATCTGCTCTGGAGTGTGAGTAGCTGGAGTCTAGGCTCCTCTCCTAGCCTAAGAGACGGCTGGTGCTACAGGAAATGTGCCAGTCTGAACTACGCTTTCCATAAGGCCCGCTGGACGGACCAAAGCATCCTGAAGTACCGGGGTAGCGATGAACCCCTCGGGAACCTGAGCTGGCCCTACCGGAACGGTCTGAGCCAGAACCTCATCATCAAACTCCACCTGAGGCTCTGCTACTGGAGCTGCTGCTCGAGCTCTAGGCTGAGCCCTGCCCCTACCTCGGCCTCTAGCACTGCCTCGGCCTCGTCCTCTGCCCCTCGTAGGAGCTGCCACTAGGGGCTCAGGCTGCTGATCAGTTGATGAAGTAGTACGTGTGTCTCACAATCTGCAAAAGAACAAGAGTGGGAAGTTCGATTAGCATTGAGAAATCAAATCGCACGACAGAGAAGAATATATGTGAAGTTGTTCCTAAACTCTGTAGCCTCTGGGGGATAAGCACAGACGTCTCTGTACCGATCCCTCAGACTCTACCTAGCTTGTTCGTGAATCGTAAGACCTAGGCAACCTAGTGCTCTAATACCAACTTGTCACGACCCGAATTTCCCACTAACGAGATTGTGATGGCGCCTAACTCTTAAAATGCTAGGCAAGCCAACGGATAAAAGATCTAACACGCTAACCACTATTCGACACAATAAATAACCATACTTTAAACCAAACGAAATAAGAAGTGCGGAAATTTGTAATAGACTAAACACTATTACACTACTATCCAAAAGCTGGTGTCACAATCCACAAACGTCTAAGAGTTTCTACAAATACTGGTTTAAAGAAAATACATCTGTTCTCGAAATAAAAGAAAACATGGAAAGTAGGATAAATGGAAGGGGATTACATAGTCTGCGAACGCCGGCAGATCTACCTTGGGTCTCTTGTGGACTGAAGGCAGCAACCCAACTCTGATCAGTGCGGTCCACTACCAAAATCTGCACAGAAAGTGCAGAGTGCAGTATTAGTACAACCGACCCCATGTACTGGTAAGTGCCGAGCCTAACCTCAGCGAAGTAATGACGAGGCTAGGACACGACAACAACATAAACCTGTGCAGTTAAATCATATATGAGAACATAACAACAATTGGAAATTTAAGCAGATAATGACGGGAAGGGGGAGAAACATGCTGGGGGGAAATATCAAATCCTGTAACAGTACAGCAAAGAGACGCAGTAAATAACATGTTTTGCACCAACGAAAGTAATAACTTAGCAAACAAGTGTACGGTATCACCCTTCGTGCTTTTACTCTCGTCCTTATCATAAGAAATAATAGAAACGGCACGACATCACCCTTCGTGCATTAACTCTCTCATAACATGGCACGACATCACCCTTCGTGCATTACCAATATTAGAATATGGCATGACATTATCCTTCGTGCATTATCACTTACAGAATACGGTACGACATCACCCTCCGTGTATTATCACTCACTCACAATACATTGCACGACATCACCCTTCGTGCTTTACACTCTTTCTCACCCAAACAACAGAACAATAACAACCCGGCAAGTGAATCATCAAAAACCAACATCGTTTCAATAATTTACTTCACAGTATAAATCTCAACTTGAGTCAATACTCAATTAATATCCAAATTCCAGGAAAAACATGATAAGATTTGTCTAACATGGAGAATAAAAAGTTTAAACATGAACAATACAGATAAAGAATACAACAGTCACAAGTATATGACCCACTTGCATGCTATGACTCAACGACAACGTATAGGTACTCGTCACCTCACCTATACGTCGTACTCAACAACCATACACATAGCAAATAAGGCAACAACACTTAATCCCTCAAGCTAAGGTTAGCCACAACACTTACCTCGATTCCACGGCCGAACTTAACCATAAAACATCACTTTTCCCTTAGTTTTCACTTCCAATCCACTTGTATCTAATCGTAATTAACTTAATAATATCAATTATCGCTAAAGAAAATAATTCCAATGCAAAATTATAAGTTTTCCAATATTTTTCCCAAAAAGTCAAAACCTGACCTCGAGCCCGCTTGGTCAAAACTCGAGGTTCTGACCAAAACTCATTCACCCATTTACCAACGAGCCCAAATAAGCAATTAGTTTCGAAATCCGACCCCAAATTGAGGTCTAAATTCCAATTATACAAAAAGCCCTAATTCTATCCAAACCCCCAATTTCTACCATGAAAACCCTAGATATTTTTTTAGTTGAAAATTGATGAAATGCAATGGGTAATTTAAAGAAAGTAGTTTAGAATAATTTACCAATACTTTGGAGAAGAACTTGTCTCTTGAAAATTGCCTCTAAGCCTTCTTGTTTTTGAAAATATGAAATAATGACCAATTCCCATTTTTTATTCTATTTTTAAAACACTGGACAGGTCTTCTTCGTGTTCGCGAGAGACCTGTCGCATTCGCAACGCACTACGACCAGGATGGCCTTCGCGTTCGCGATGGTCTGTCCCCCCTGGCTATCGCGTTCGGGCCTTGGACCGCGTTCGCGAAGAACAACTCAAAGATTTCCCTAGCCCACCTCCAATACACTACGCGTTCGCATAAGGCCGGTCGCATTCATAAAGAGCTAACCCCCCAGTGCTTCGCGTTCGCGACCAAAGCCTCGCGTTCGCGTAGAAGAAATCTCTCCCCAACCCATCTTGCACTTCGCGTTCGTGAGAGTTGCTTTGCGAACGCGAAGCACAAAGTATCAACATACCAGAAGTAGCAAACACAATAGATTTTCTAAGTGTAAATCACCCCATAGCCTATCCGAAGCTCAAACCAAACATGCACAAAAGTCTAAGAACATCATACGGACTTGTTCGCATGATCAAATTACCAAAATAATACGTAGAACTACGAATTTAGCATCAAATTGCATGAAATTTTTAAGAAAGTTCAAAAGTTCTATTTTCTCAACCAAAGGTCCGAATCACATCAAATCAGTCCTGTTTCTCACCAAATTTTATAGATAAAGTATAAATATCATAATGGACCTGTACTGGGCTCCGGAACCACTATATGAACCCGATATCAATAAATTCAATTATTAAACAAATTCTTAAAACCAGTATATTTCTAGTTTAACAATTTTCATAAAAATTTATTTTTCGGGCTCGGGACCTCGGAGTTCGATTCCAGGCATACGCCCAGGTTCTATATTTTACTACGGACCCGCTGGGACCGTCAAAATATGGGCCCGGGTCCATTTACTCAAAATATTGATCGAAGTCAACTAATATCACTTTTAAAGGCAAAACTTAATATTTTCCTCAAATTTTCACATAGAGGCTTTTTGGAAATGCGCCCGAACTGTATACGCAAATCGAGGAGAAGTAAGATGAGGTTTTGAAGGCCTCGGAAGCTCGAATTGGGTTCTAAAATACGAGATGACCTTTTGGGTCATCACAAATCCCAATTATTAAACAACAACTAAGAAAATATTTAACAATATAAGTTTGTGAGAAAGGAAAAAAATAGTTGGCAAGAGTCAATACCACTAATGATTCTACAAACATAAAGATCTAAAAGTGAAATATCATACCAATCTTTTACTTTTTGAAAATAAAATTTATGGTAGATAAAATTATAATTAAGATTAAATAAAACAAAAGAGAACTAATATTAAGATCTGAATCAACATAGAATAAATTATTTTTTATGTTAAAACCAAATAACTAAATATTTTAATTAATTATTTAGCAAGAAAATCCAATTCAATTGTTTTTACAATTCATTATATGAGTAAAATTCTTATTCAAGTTTAAAAAAAATAAAATCTCAGGGTACTTAAATTTATTCCACAAAAAGAGTGGTAGAACACAAAATAAATATGTTAGTATATTATTAAAAATCAAAATGTTATACAAGTGTTTGAGGAAGTACAATCAAAGTTAAACCCTAAACAAGAACAAACTTTCAAGACTATATTATAAAGGGTCGACTCTACTATAACGGAATTATTCTTTGTAGATGCCTCCAGCGGAAGAGAAATAATATTTTTATGTCATGCATTACTTGCAAATATCATATCAAGATGCATGACACTGTTAGCAATAATAGCAAGTGGTGTACCGACAACGATTTTCTTGTAAGACCACCCACTTTAGATTTGATATACCCTTTCAAACAACTTAAATAACCATCATAAATATATCAAAGTAGAGCAATGGCGCTAAATCCATATGAAGGCAAAATTGATATATGGGATGAAACACTTATGGCTAAGTGTCAAACGATCGAAATAATTGCTCGAAGTTCTAGAGATATATAAGATATTAGTAAATCGTTGGTGAAAAATTAATGGTTTGAGATGTGATTTTTGTCAAATACTACCAGTAGTTCCAAAATCGACAAAAATAAAGACTGTAAAAGCTAGCTTACCAAAGTTATACTTCTGGTGCATTTAATAAGAGAAATATTTCTATCATTAGATTAAAACGCAATTTGTGCAAATCGCATGATAGAATTAAAAAGATATCTTAGCTAGCTGAAATGAATATGTTAATCAACTAAATAAAAGGTTGATTGCAAAATTTTATAGTAAAAATAAAATATTTTTCTGTTTTTTACTCAGCAAAAAATGATACCAATAATTACTACCAAGAAAAATACTTAAATACTTTAATACCAAATGGCCTTATACCATACATGTTTGTTGTCAAGTTTATTATTTCTTACGTATGTTAATGCCATTATTTATATAATAGACCAAGTTAAAATTGATCATTGTATATAGGTTGATTTTAAAGAAATATGCCCGTCATGCTACTGAAAAACTTAGATACGCTAAATAGCTTATGTAATAGCACACAGATGGTATATAGAAGTTCTGACAATAACGTCATACATGCAAAAATTATGAGACTGGCCAATTTGCTTCTAAGTATATTCTTATCCCTGAATTCAACTTTCGTCTTCCGAAACTAAGGAATATCCTTTTAAATTTGTGTGAAAATAATTTTTAGTATGTTTATGTTTTGCAAATATAATAGAAAAAGCACAAGGATAAACATCCTAAATATTGGACTATATTTACCACAATAGATTTTCTTGCACGAACAACTGTATGTTACACTTTCAAGAGAGATATCAAGATCGATAACAAGAGTTCTGGTTAAGGCAGAGCAACCAAAACATTAGGAGGAAACATACGCACAAAAATATTGTCCACAAAGAAGTGTTCGTTAAAATATCCTCACACTAAATATTTTTAAACTATAATATATATTTATCCAACTAACATGATAAAATTGATTATTTGTGTAAGATTTGATGATTCCTTTTATTTTAAATTCATGTGTTATGCTAATGTAATAATATTTTCGGCATTAAATTAGACGATTGTTGTATTATTTTTCTCTTATTAATTAAATTTTATTGTTCCTTCATATAAATAAATGTTTAAATCATCACGTGCCGTTATTAACGTGCAATGCACATTCATAGATATTAGTATGAATAAAATTTATAAACAAATATGTATTTATCAAAAAAAAAACCAAATAAATTTTGATAAATTTATGGCCAAACTGGTCCTAAATCTCCTGTACTCCTAAGATACAAAATTAAATAGCATGCGCGTGGGAAGAGGGGTGGATAGTTGAGGACAACTATGTAAGCGAGACATTCAATGTTTTTTTTCTCACTATTATCCTCTACTGCTAGTTTGACCAGCAGCGGTAACGGATGCCCCACTTTACCTATATTCTTTCCTACTATTGTGAAATTTTTTATTTCGCAAATCAAGAGATAATTATATTCTCATTTTAATTTGGTGTGAATGTAATGGTGCATAAAGTTTTAAAAAATTAAAAAAAAACGTTTGAAATTTGTGGTATTTAACAATTCTTGAGATTTTTATGAAGATAAAATATGTTATTCACACTTAAAGGTAGATGTTCAGTTGAATATGTGAAAAAAGCACTAACAAAATTTTAAAGGGTGATTGGATTGATTTTTAAGCTGGTCATCTTAACTTTAATTTTTTTTAAACTTTTTTTCGGTATTTAGCAAAATCAAAAAGTACTTATAATAGTTTAAAATTGTTTAAAACAAGCTAAAAGCAAAATGTTGGGCTATCCCAACTTATTGTTTTTTGGCTTAAAAATAATTTCTGCTAAAAAATTACTTTTTTAAGCCAATCCAACCAATAATTATCGTTATTGTAACGAATAATTGTCCGATAATCGTTAATCCAATATCAATATGTCTGATATCCTACAAGATAACTAGCAGATTAGTACATTTATAAATTAATAACTGATAAGCAAAACTACTAAACGTAAATATCCGTCTGATCCGCTCGATAAGCAACCCTGGTATAGGCCATTGCTTTTCAATTTAACATTCTTCATTTTTTATAACTTTGTGAAGAAATAAAAAAGAGACTATGATTCACCGTCATTGTTGTCCCGATGCATTGTTCATCCATTCCGAATACGCAAAATACATTGCATAAATTCTTGAAATATTGCATAATATTCAGGTATTAGCTCCAATTTCCATTGGTCCCAATATATAATATAATGACTTTCAAGAAATATAATCATATCACATTGCATAAGGATAAGGAGATTACTTTGCCTAGTAAAAATTACAATATATTAGTGGTCTCGCAATGATTTTGTGTGCCTTAATTGATACATATGGTCCCGACAACAATGGTAACAGTGCAAATCTATTTGATCTGTTTGTTTCTATCGATTTCCTTAATCCCTCTCTTTTCACTTTCCTTTTCTTTAATAAACAATACTCTGCCACCCTGATATGGAGCATATAACTATTGTCAAAATCCTCGAGATACCACAAATATTGATCTCTTTTCTAAATAGCATCATTTTATTTTTGGAAGGTATTATATATGCTTTACTTTCATACAAAAAAAGTCAGAGGCGAATGTAGATTAAAGTTGATGGGTTCAGAATTCAAATTTTTTTAAGTTATTGGGTTTTAACGTAATAATTTATGCATATACGATGAATTTTTTAAGACAAATATAAAAGTTAGACAAAAATGCCCCCAAAAAAGTTACTCTTACTCATATGAATATCTACACTATATATTAACCTGTAGAGTGATGGTGACAAAGTCAAAGTCAAAAGATGGCAGAAAATGCTGATGAGAAGCTGACATTTTTCTCCTTGAGTTCCACTCTTCAACAACAGTATATGTCTTTCAACTTCAACCTACTTAAACCACTTGAAAATCTAATTAAAATCTGTTTAAAGAATGACTCTTATAGCTAAGTAGTGTCACCAATTCTAATTAGGAGATTCAAAAAAGATATAAGAATGTCAAATTAGGGATTTAAAGCTGCAACCTAAAGTAACTTTTGAATTCTCTTTGTCACTATAGGAGAGGTTCCCTTGTATTAGGAGATTTAACAATTTATATATGACAAAATAACTTACCACCCCTTAAACTTGACACAGATTATTAGTTACAGCCTTAAACTATTCGTAGTCTTAATTATCCCCCTCAACTTGACCTTTTGAGAGTCATTACCCCCTAAACGCTGATGTGGCAAAAAGTATGGGTGCAATCTCCTGTCACGTGAATTTTTCTATATATGTGGCATTTTTTGAAACAATAAAATATATTTTACCTTTATAGGTATGTTACTTTTTTAGATAATTTTTTTCGAATACAATTTATAACAAAACTTGGATAGAACTACGTTATTTATGCTAAATATTTTTATTTGGCTAAAAATAATAAAGTTTTAATTAATCTCTTTTTTTGAATTTGACCTGAAAATAAAGATTTATACAATTAAAATAAATGGTCAAGTCATCTAAAAAGTTATAAAAATACATAGTTTGAAATTAATTATTTTGGCTATAATTTTTTATATAGATCTAAATTATGGTGCTCTAAAAATATAATTTTTATAGATTTTACCTGAAAAAGTAAAAATGCACAGTTAAAATAAATAGTCATTGCATCAAAAGAAGAAATAAAAAGAGTGTACAATTGCAAGAAATAACTTATTATTTCAAACATACTTATTGCTCTAAAAATGTATTCATAGAATAAGTTATTTCTTGCAATTGTCCATTCTTTTTATTTCTTGAAATGACTATTTATTTCAACTATGTATTTTTACTTGTTTCAGGTAAAATTTGTAAAAAAATATATTTTTAAAGCACCATAATTTAGAGCTATATAAAAAAATTATAGCCAAAATAATTAATTTCAAACTATGTAATTTTATAACTTTTTAGATGTCTTGACTATTTATTTCAATTGTATAAATCTTTATTTTCAGTTCAAATTCAAAAAAAAGTTACCTAAAACTTTATTATTTTTAGCCAAATTAAAAAATTTAGCATAAATAATGTAGTTTTATCCAAGTTTTATTATAAATTGTATTCGAAAAAAATTATCTAAAAAAGTAACATACTTAAAAAGGTAAAAATATCTTTTATTTTTCAAAAAATGCCACATATAAAGAAAAATTCACGTGGTAGGCGAGTGCACCCATACTTTTTGCCACACCAGCGTCCACGGGGATAATGACTCTCAAAAGACCAAGTTGAGGGGGTAATTAAGACTACAAATAGTTTAAGGTTGTAATTAATAATCCGTGTCAAGTTTAGAGAGGTGCTAAGGTATTTTGCCTTTATATATTTACAAACAAGCAAAAAAATTGCTCTCAACGATGGCAATTTAAATGTACCGCTTCATTACATGTAGCTCCGCCTTAAGTTCTATTCTCGCCACTTATATAAAGGTAAGATTTGACATAAAAGTGAAATCAATGGAGCCCTCACCTCTCTCACGCCATGAAACACAAAAGTGAACTCTGCATAATGAATTTGAATTATGCTGCAAACCCAATATGAAAATCCCTTCCACAAAAGTTTCTTTAGAAGGTTTCAAACTGCTGAGAAAATCAACTAGACAAAATAGCTATCATATCAAATCATATGCACAGTTTTTAGAGACAAGCCTGCATCAGAAAAGACTCTTTATTTTGTTAAATGCTCTATAAACAAAAAACAATGGAGTAGTAAATAGTTTTAGAAAACTATATACGAATTTCTTGTAATCGATTTGTGGGTCACTACAGTGCTAAAGTGAAATGAAAATTTGGAAAATACACAGTAGCGGCTCTAAAAAATACGATGGCAAATTGTATATTTGTTGTATATTAATGAATAATATACATATTTTATATATTAATAGTGTATATTTTTATATATATTTAATTAACGGATATAATTATTATTATTTTTAGCTGACCGACCAAATGTGTAAGTTGTCCAAGAAATTCGGGCCAAGAGTAAGAGCCCTTTTAGGTAAAAATTGTGTGCGGTAGCCACTTTTTAAAGTGGTATTTACTTTTTATCCAGCATTTTTAATGCTTAGCAATAGTAGCCACTAGTCTATTAAAATTAATATGAAAAGACTGTGTTACTCTTTCTTCTATCACTTTCATGTGTTAGGGAGAAAAACTGTACCGTCAATAACAGTTTCCGATGAGCAAATTACTCCGTTCTCTACTTTTCCGTTTTCCATTCCGTTTGTTTCTCTACTCTATAATTGTTTAATTCGGAAAGTTGATAATCGTAATAGTACTAGTAGTAAAATGATCAGAATTCGAAATGAGAAATAGTAAGAGTTAGGTTAACGCTTTAATTAATAAAGATATAGATAGCGGGAGTTATGAAAGAGACTGAAAGATTTAAGGAAGTTGACGACGTGGCAGGTACTGCATTTTCACTGAGCGTCAAAAGTTAAAGACACTTGGTCCTGAACTTAGAGTTACAAGTTTAAAAGTTAAGGATACTTGGTCCTGAACTTAGACTAACAAGCTCAAAAATTAAGGATAATAGGTCCTGAACTTACAGTTACAAGTTCAAAAGTTAAGGACAATAGGTCCTGAAGTCCTGAACTTAGACTAACAAGCTCAAAAGTTAAGGACAATAGGTTCTGAACTTAGGCTAAGAAGCCCAAAAGTTAAGGACAATAGGTCCTGAACTTATAGTTATAAGCTCAAAAGTTAAGGACAATAGGTCATGAACTTAGATTTACAAGTTCAATAGTTAAAGACAAGTAGTCCTTAACTTAGAGTTACAAGCACAAAAATTAAGGACAGGTGGTTCTGAACTTCAAGTTTCAAGTTCAAAAGTTAAGGACATGTAGTCTTGAAGTCCTGAACTTAGAGTTACAAGTTCAAAAGTTAAGGACATATAGTCCTGAAGTCCTGAACTTAGAGTTACAAGTTCAAAAGTTAAGGACACTTGGTCCTGAACGTTATGAGCAGAAGGGTGTTTTCATCCGGGCAGGTAAAGTTTATTAAAGCAGTGGCTAAAGACTAAAGACATTTTAAACAGTGACTTAAAAGTAAATACATGTGTTATTAGTGGCTAACACTTCCCCCCTTTTAGTTGTATAAACTTTCATTTTGTATATTAGTGGCGATCAATGTAAGGGCGTGCCTTCGATTTATCGATTCGATTTTGACCTTTATCGATTATCGATTTGTACATATGCTTATCATTATCGTTTCAATAAGGTTTCGATTTTTACGATTTCGATTTATCGATTTTTGGGGCTTATCGATTCGGTTATCGATTACACCAATAAGAAAATTTGCGGAAGCGGAATTCCACGGAAAGTATATTGCTATAAACACGCCTAACTAATATGGACAAAAAGAAGCTAAAATAAGACGAACACGGTTTATAACATAAAAATTGTGTCAACAAGCACATGCAACGAAACTAAAGTAAGGGATCAAATGTATGCCACCAACACTCTAACGGTACAAAAAAAAATACATCATCACGGCTAATTCTATTTTCCATTAATTTGAACTTTATTCCCTTGAGCTTTAAATATGATCATTCCTTAAATGTGGTAGATGAGATAATAGGGTTAGGGACTTAGGGTAAAGGAAAGGTTATTATAGAATAAGGGTGAATTTTTTTTTTAGTATATATTATCGGTTTATCGATAAACCGATAACCGAAGAGGACAAAATCGAAATTGAAATCGATAACTCGATAAGGAAAATTTCGAAATCGAAATCAATAAATCGATAAACCGATAACAAATAATCAATTCGATTTATCGATAAACTGATTCGAATGCACACCCCTAGATTAATGTCATGCATATGGCCCTTAACGGAACTTCGGGGCTGACCTAATCGCTTAACCGAACTAAACACTATTTGTCTAAAGGTGCAATTGAATGGTTAATTATCCATAACTCAAAATATAACGTCACAGCGTGAACTGTCCAATTAAACATTGGACTAAATATAGGCATATGCAAGAAGTTCAAATATGTATTCAATCAGAGTTTAAGTTATACATATGTATTCAAATATGTATTCAATCAGGTCGTTTGGTAGGGTGTATAAGAATAGTGCGGAATAAAGTTTATTAATAATGCATAGATTAATAATGCATGGGTTAATAATGCAAGCATTAGTTATGTAGATATTATTTCTTATCTACTGTTTGGTGTGGTATATTAAAAATTATAATGCATTGCATAATTTTAAAGAAAAATAGTTGTTTACAAAAATATCCTTCATATTCTCTAGCTTTAAGGGACTTTAAGGATAATTTTGTCTTTAACCATACTATTGCATACATTAATAGCCTTGATATTACTAATGTCATAGTTTTCTATGCATTACATATACATAGGATAATACTAAATGTGATGTATAACTAATACTTTTATTAGTTATACACAGGTTGAAAAAAGTACCAAACAATGCATTAGTAATGCATAAAGCTAATGCTTGCATTATTTTTTCTAATACCTCCTACCAAACGACCCCTTAGGGCTATTCTTATGCACCTTACCAAACGATCCCTAATATGTAAAGAACTGTCATTGCAAATTAATCTGTTAGCATATTGTTACTCTTAATTTTTCAAATTACCATATCAAATTTATTATAGATAGCACTGATAGCTTTAGTAGGAGTGCTAACCGATGCCACTGCTCCCTCTCGCCTAAGTACTTCAGAAGGACAAATGTGTACCTCCCATATCAGTTTTATGTTTTCCTATCTTGTTAAAATCCAATAACACCCTTCATCCTGTACAGAACTTAAAATGAATGAAAAAATATAGGATTAGTTACATCGTATAGCAAAGGTTGATACTCTATTTATTTTAAATAAATACCCTTTTAAAAAATTATATTCCATAGCTATCTTTTGATTTTTATAGCCAAATATCTATTTATGATCACCTCCTACCCTTAAGCCATAAAATAAGCTTTGTATTATTTTTCTCTCTCATATCCCCTCAAATTTCTCCTATCCCCTACCCCATATCTATTCTCCCTCTCTTTCTCTCTACTTTCAGATGTCTTCTCCTCCGCCAGACGCTGGAACAATTGTTGTCGTCACCGTTTCGACCGTGGCCGTTATTTATTGATACCATCGCCCTCAGCCTCCCAATCTCATTCGCAGTCGAATTTCAATCTCGCTGGAGAAGGAGAAGAAGTGGTGAAATTTCTCTCTCATGTCTAATGTTCTTATTTGCTAAAAGAGTACACAAAGTCGACATAGCCAAACAAAAGACAGTGAAATTGTCGCCATTTACAGACAATTGCTCTTGAAAAACAATGGAAAGAAGGAAAGATTTTGACAAATATTTTCTCGTTGTCTGGTCCTAGCCTCGTCACTACCTCACCGGGTTTAGGCCAGACACTTAGCAGCACATGGGGTCGGTTGTGCTGATACTACATTTTGCACTCTGTACAGATACCGGAGCGACACTTGATTAGCAGCAGTAGGAGAGCCAGCCTTCAGTCCACCGAGATACCGAGGTAGCCTTGCAGGCGTCCGCAGGACCGACGTCTCCTCTATCTTATTTATATTCTGTTATCTCAAGTATTCGAGACAAACAATGTTATATTTCTTTCAAACGGTTGTATTTAGTATTCTTAATAGTCCGTGGATGTTGTGACACCAGGTTCTGGGTAGAGGCATGTATTGACTTTCGAAACATTCCGGTTTTATATTTATTTAAGGTTTCCGCTAAATTTTATATTCCGCTGTTATTTAACTGTTTAGTTCCTTGTTAATCTAATTGGCAAGAAGTTTTAAAATAAAGGAGTTAATGATTTCTAAGTTCATGGCTTGCCTAACTTCTACGAGTAGGCGCCATCACGATTCCCGAGGGTGGAAAATCCGAGTCGTGACAATAGCAAATGATAGCTACAACTAGCTAATAACCACTAAAACATAGTGATTTCTGAAAGTTTCTCAACAATATATGATAACTGTCATGCTTTGATACTAACTCCATCCATCAAACCGCTTCTAGGCCCAACAAAAAGAAGCCCCTCGATTCTACACCTATCCATTGGGCCCAACAAAAAGAAGCCCCTCGATTCTACACCTATCCATTGGGCCCAACTGTTGGGATATACTATTAACCATGCGGTTTAGACATAGTATTATATTTTATTCTTTATGGAACAATTGTTTATTTAATTTATTCAATTCAATAAAGTACTATTTTAAATTGATCATTTATTACATGTGTGTCCTTTTAGTTATGTAGTAGACAATTTAGTATATGGAGTCCTAGCTCATGCATAGAAAATTAAATTATTAGTTCTCATAATTAATAAACTATATTCACAATCAAAGATATTGTTGGACAAAATATCTTGATGATTGTAGCACACGATTATCGTATAATTTGTCTTGATTATGGGAGTTGTTTTACTCCAACTTCTTGTGCTAGTATACTCAGTGTATATTGAACGGACCAAGTAGAGAAAAGATGTTTTTGTACTGAATATATAAAATATTTTCTCTAATCCATTAAATGAGCTTATACTATGTCACGACCCCGGTTCGCCCTCCGTGAACCATCGTGACGGCACCTAATCTCTATGACTAGGTAAGCCTAAATTGCGTAAGATAACCAAAACTTGCGGAAGTAAACGGTTTAAAATAGAAATAAGGCAATAATAGTGTTTAAATATGTCGCCCGACATACACCATATATAAATCTCAAAATCAATATCCATATCCAAGACTCGGAAACCCACGAATCACAAGCTAAGGAAAATAAATACTACATAGCTCTAACTTAGGAATTTTGTCTAATAAGAACAGAAGTACAGAAGGGCTAGATACTAAAAGCAGGAATAGAAAGGGACTTCTCGGTCTACGGATGTGGCAGATGTACCTCGAAGTCTCTAAGCGGTCGCCTCCCTCAAGGATGGTAGGCCTGAGTAGAAGTACCTGGATCTGCACATGAAAAACATGCGTAGAAGAGGCATGAGTACACCACAGCGGTACTCAGTAAGTGCCAAGCCTAACCTCGGTTGAGTAGTGACGAGGAAGGTCAGGGCCCTACTGAGATTAAATAAATATAGAGAGAATATGAGACATGATAGTATAAGATAAGCAATACAGTTGAAAATCTACAGTAAAAATCTACACAGGATAATAAGGAGTACAATCTGCAATCTCTTAACTTCAAAATCTTTCCGGCAACCCTCCGAAATCATCCCCAGGCCCCCGGGACCTCAACCAAAAGCACCAACATCACCTAATACCTTATTCAAACTTGTATCAATCCTTAAAACACCTAAAACAATATCGGAAACTCGAATTAATCAAGGATTTGAGCCTAAAACTCCAAATCCCCTCAAAATACGCTTTCGATCAAAAAGTCTACCAAATCTCGTCCGAATGACCTGAAATTTTGCACACACATCCCAAATGACATAACAGAACTACTACAACTCTCGGAATTCCATTCCGACCCTCGGATCAAAATCTCAATATCGAACTGGAAACTTCCAAAATTCAACTTTCAGCATTTCAAGCCTATATTAGCTACGAACCTCCAAAACACAATCCGAACATGCTCCTAACCCCAAAATCACCTAACAGAGATAACAGAACCATCAGATTTCCATTCCGATATTATTGCGTTGTCTAGTTTACATGTATTTGATGCCTGGATTGTATGCTTGCTTCTGCTGCGCATGTTCTAGTAAAAATTGCACGGGGCGCCCTATTTGGTCGCCCCCATTTAACCTATATCTATTTTTTAAAAATGTTTTAACCTGTACCAACTTTTTAAACAACTTCTTCTTCTTCTTCTTCTTCTTCTTCTTCTGTTGCTGCTGCTGTTGTTGGTGTTGCTATGAAACTTTAGTTCATGGGATGATTGCCATAAATATGTTTATCAGATTATTTAAAAATAAATTATAAATAATTACATAAGTTAGTAGACAATGATAATTCTGTTCTTTTCACGTTTATTGTTTCCAAAATTTATGATTTAGATACTGTTGACATTCTAATTATTTATCTAGTATATTAGAACGCCTTTTCTAAAATTTCAGCTTATATAGTGCTGAAGTTTTTACAAATGAACTAAATAACTTCAACATCTTCTGCTGAAATTTTTGAAAAGGCTTAATAACAAAACTAATGAATTCGGGACAAAAAAACTTCAGCTTTTAGTGCTGAAGTTTTACAAATGAACTAAATAACTTCAGTATCTTCTGCTGAAGTTTTTGAAAAAGCTTATCCAGGACAAAAAAACTTCAGCTTATTTAGTGCTGAAGTTTTTATTAATGAACTAAATAACTTCAGCATCTTCTGCTAAAGTTTTTGAAAAAGCTTAATGACAAAACTAATGAATCCGGGACAAAAAAATTTCAGCTTATTTAGTGCAATTACAAACAAAAACTTCAGCAAATAGAGAACAAAACTTCAGGTGCTATGCTTAAGTTCAGCAATTACAAACAAAAACTTCAGCACACTTGGTTTAGCACACTTGCTACTTCAGGCCCGTCTACTAGAATGCTGAAGTTTTGCGTGATTGTCTTTGCTACTTCAACCCCGTATGCTGAAGTTACGCGAAAAAGTGGGTATGCTTGCAAATATTTTTGTAAAGCGGACACAAGTTAAAACGTGACCCAAAAAACGGGTATAGATGCAAATGTCCCCATGTTCTAACACCAACATATTTGCCTAAGGGACTTTTTCGTATATATACGAAAACTTGTTTATCCGGTTTTGTCTAAGTTTTCATATATACAGAAAGTAACTAAAAATCTTTACAAAATATATACAAATCCAGTCACAGTCTATAATTTATCTACAACTTAAATACACAATTTTAATACAGAATCCGGTAAAAATCTATAATTTACATACATTTTATATATAACATGTATATAATTATGTAAGTTGTAGATATTTTGTATACTGTTTCTACACCCGACATATATATATATATATATATATATATAATTTATATGTCGTCGTTTTCGAGGTTCAATATGAAATTCTAACCAAGACCACCTCGAATCTTCACTAAATTCTCTCAAAATTGAGATATAAACTCCAAATATTATTCCCAATCATTTGTAACAACACCCAATCCAAACAAATAACTATTGAATCGAACCCAATTTTCTAAATTAAAAGCTTATATGTTTTTTAGTGGTTGTCAATAGAGTTTAAATTTTAATCTTTATGCTTAGTTTAATCAATGCATAAAAATCTTTATGCTCAGTTTAATCAATATATGTGCCACGCCCAATGCATGTGCCAATGGTTTAATCTCTTCATTAATCAATATGACGCAAAGCGTCGGACCATTTTTTATCGATGGGAGAGTAATAAAGTTGTGCCAGCTATGTTCTTAGGTTTTTTAAAACTGATTGTAGGATTTCCATGTCTTCTCTTTATTCATGACTTTTTAAGATCAGAACTTGTTGTTCTATATATTTTGGGTGATTGGTTACGCGGGGATGGGGGGTTGGCATACAATGTATTGCTGAGAGACGTAGGGGGTGGGGGGAATAGAAACCTGAAGGCTTAGGATTGGTTACCAATCAAAGCCCTATAACTGAGGGATATTAACTTATCAATAACATGTACATAATTGACAAATTGTATATCAAACTTGTAATTAAGTTAAAACCTAAACAATAAGAGTAAATAAGTTTCTAATGTAATACACATAAGTAAAAATCTCTCTGCCTAATCCAGACCAAATGAAGGGTGATTTGCACAAATAGGACACTTCAGGTGCCACTCTTGACTTTTTGACCCTACTTTACTTATGAGTAGAACTACAAGTTAACAAGTGTTGCCCCTCGTTTGCCCCATGCAACACTTTTAACTTTTGGCCTTAATAAAGGTTTGCCCATAGGGCAAGCAGGGGTCAACAAATTAAGACCATCTATTTTTATGGCCATTGAGTGTAATTTCTTGTCAAATTTAATAGAAGAGACGATAGAGGCTCGGCCCACGTATAAAGATGGATGTAAAATTTTCATGTGGCGCCCATTTTTGTGTCACCTATTGAAATTGTACCCAATTTTAAAAAAATATTTAACTGATACCCAATTTCTGAATAAACTTCATATACATACCATTTTCTCTTCTTCTTTACCGTTGTTTTCTTCTTATTTATTTTTGGAGTTTCTTCTTCTTCTTCTTCTTCTTCTTCTTCTTTTTCTTCTTCTTCTTCTTCTTCTTTATTGCAAAATGTGTTGTTAAATTTATTATTGTTGTGATACTTTGATGATTGGGATTTGTTTTTTATGATATTTGAAAGTCATGTTTCAAATTTGAGCTTGTTTGGAGTAGATTTGAGCATTGAATCATGTATTGAATTGTTGAAGTTCGAAGAACAAGTTTATGTTTCAGAACTTAAGTTTTGAAATCTAAAGTTGCATTCAATAGATTGAACTACTAAAGATTCAAATTTCTGAAGTTGTATTTGAAAGATGAAAGAACTTCAGATTTTATTTTTGAAGTTGCATTGAAGAGATTGAACTACTTCAGATTCGAATTTTGAAGTTGCATTTGAAAGATAGAAGAACTTCAAATTTGATTTCTGAAGTTGCATTGAAAAGATAGAACTATTTCAGTTCTGAGCGGGTACACTTTGCAAAATTTTGAGCAATACGAGTATGATTTCAATTGTGGCCCCAAAAGTGGGTAAATGAAAATGCTCCAAGATAGACTGCTAACTATATTTGGTTGGGGTAAAAAGAGGAGAGGTTATTCGAAGAAGAAAAGCAGGGGCAACTCAATACTATTGGGGGCCTAAATCCAAACTTCAATTGGAGGCCTTTAATTTTTTTCTTAAATAAAAAAAAATAGAAGCTTTTATATATATTTTTTATTTGAAGTTTATTTTCCTTGCCTTTTGAGATGCAAAGTTATGAATAACTGTTTTATAATCAATTTTTTCTAATAGTTTCTTTTCGACTGATAATATAGCTAATCCATTCAACCTCTCTTGAGACATTAATGATCTTAAATAAGAATTTTTTCAATTTTAATTTTGAAAAACTTCTTTCCGTTGAGAAAACTATTACAGGAACTGTTAATATTATTTTGTAAGCAATATATGCATTTGAAAAAAAAAATCAAGTCTTTTTATCTAATTGAGGATACCGACTAGAGTATTATTATCTACTTGGACATTTTCTCTTAACACTTTCAACTCAGAAAATAAGTCTAAACCCATCAATATCACATTGATTATTATGTTTTAAAGAACACTCAAGGTTAAGACAATATTTTTTAAAATTCTCATCATCTAGTAATCGTAAATTTTTTACCACTAAATAGGAAACCAAAAATATTTTTATAGGCTTCAAATTGTTCAAATCTATTCTGGAGAGAAAAAATAGCTTGGTCTATTGTGTATAAAAAGTAATCAACTCTAAAAGATTCTTCAAGAGACATTGTGATTTCGTTGTCAATATTCTTATCAAATTGTTTCTTTCTATATATTATCCGTTTACTACGAAACTCAAGTTCTATATTCATCTCAGATGCAATTTTCTTAGAACCATAGCAGTTACAAATCTTTCTTCTCTATATTTTTAAAAATTTGATCTATGGCAACATCAAGATGTATATCTTTTGATTGTAAAGTTTTGCTAATTGAATAACCACAAATAATATATCATATCAAATAGTCATAACCAATAAAAAATTCAAATTTTCAAGCTCATATATTGCTAAACAACTAGCTTCACTTTTAGTTTTCGGATCTTCACTAACTTCTACTAATTTCAATAATGCTTCTCTTATTTGTGGAGTTTGTGACAATGATTTAAGTGTAAGACTAGGCACACTATCTTTTAAATTTTCCATCGTTTAGTAGAAGAAGAAAATAGTGAATATATTCGTTGAACCACTCCAAAGAATGATATAGTTTTCTGTAAGAATTAGTCATGTCACAAAGTACTAAATTTAAATTATGGCAGCCACATGGTGTATAAAATAATCTAGGATTTATATCTAGAAGTCTTTTTTGTTATTCTGGGTGTTTTTCTTTCATATTGGATCCATTATCATATCCCTGTCCTCTTAGATTATTAATATCAAGTCCAGTATTTTTTATCTCATCTATAATAACTTCAAAAGACCTTTTTCCACTTGTATCATTCACTTTTGAGAATTCTAAAAAATATTCAGTAATTTTTATTGGAGTTGTTGAAATATTTACACTTCACAATGTAAAAAACATTTGTTCCTGATAACTAGTATCTGGAGTGCAATCAAGTATGACTGAGAAATACTTTATTTCTATAATTTTTTAAATAATTTTATTCTTAATTTCACTTGCCAACAAATTTATCAATTCATTTTGTATATTATGTCTAAGATAATAATTATGAATTTTATCATGTGTAATTCACCGAATATGCTCTTGCATGATCAGATCAAATTTTGCAATCATTTCAATTAGACTTAAAAAAATTTCGTTTCTTTCTTGATAGATCTTCTCATTTTTCTCCCTAAATGCTAAATTATTTTTCCCAAGAGTATTTATCACGACAATAATTCTTGATAATACATTTTTTCAATGCTCTCTATATCTATTGATTTGATCTTGAATATCTTTGTCAATTGTTTTATTTTCCTGCAATCTCAATTAAGCTTAGCATTAAGGTTTCTCCAATCTTTACTACCTTTGTCACGATCCAAAATCCATGAAAGGCTGTGATGGCGCTGTACACCTCGCTCAGGCAAGCCAATATTAAATAATTAATTAAACTCTCATTTAATATTTTAGGAACCATAAATTTCCTTTAATTTAATTAGTAAAAAGTAATCTTCACTGAATAAATAAAAGTGTTTGCAAATTTCAATACTAAATATCCCATAATCACCCCAGAATCCGGTGTCACAAGTGCAGGAGCAATCACTAGGAGAATCAAATGAAATACAACAACTGTTCGGAATACAAGTCGGACAGAAAGTAAATACAGTACTCTGAAAGAGACTCTGCTGGTTGCGGGTCGTCTCGAGAGATGCAGCTCACCTAAGTCTCTGTATCAACCATGCTGCTACGCCCACTAGGCCACTAGGGATACATGTGCCTATGCAACAAAAATGCACATCAAGTGTAGTATGAGTACGAAATAACACATACCCAGTAAGTATCCAGTTTAACCTCGAAGAAGTAGTGACGAGGGGTCGACCCCGACACTTACTAGCGGTCCAATAATATCGGGTACAGTAAATGGGTGAATAAACATGAAACAGAGCAAATATATGAGATAAACAAGTATAAACACGTGATACAATTCCCCTCTTTATAATTTTACTCAAGATCTCAACTAGCAAGTTCCCTCCGTAACTAAAGCACATGTATATATATATATATATGGTGGATTTCATTAAGGAAGTTGTCATAATTCAAATCAGGGAAAAATTCCCTAGATTTACTGGCGTCTAGCCAAATGTCACGCACAATTCCATGAGAATAGTGTGTGTGTGTATATATATAGGAAATGCCGAGGCTTACGGCCCGATTCAACATAAAAATAAACTGTGCACTGCCAGAGGGTCGAATAGCGCGAACCATAAATGCATCTACTAACCTGCCGAGGCAATTGGCCCGCTCCCATGAGAGTAGTAGAAGTAAATACCCCGCTCGCGAATCATACGTGCGACACTGTCAAATATAGATTTAAGAAATTTTCCAGCTTGCGAATCATACAAGTGACGCGTTCAAATGTAAATTTATTAATAAATCAAAATCCTTTTCTTGATTCTTTTCAAAAATAGAGACAATTCAACGTGAAGCTTTTAAGGTAATTTTCCCCGCTCGCGAAACATACATACGATGCGGTTACACATAGATTTCTTAAGTTATTATAAGATTCCTCAATTCTTTTTGAAAGTACTAAGTTTAATGGAAACACTTAAATTCTTAAATTCCTCAATTAAAATACCTTTCAACACAATTATTACACAACCTCAATCTTATTCCTTTTCAAGGCAAATAATAACATCAATCAACAACAATATCAACAAAACATGCTGTAACCTAGGACTACCCGGACATAGGCATAATAGTAGTTACGCACGGACTCTCGCCACCTCGTGCGTACGTAGCCTCGCACAAATAGGAGCACCTATTTATTTATTTCACCTATGGGGTTAACTCCCTCTTACAAGGTTAGAAAGGAGATTCACCTCGCTCCGAAGTTCCATAACCGGCTTTCAAGCCCTTCCGGTGACCCAAATCGATGCACAGCGCTCCAAAACTAGCCAATAATTATGCAAACCCATTATTATATGATCAAACACTCATTATAATCCAATTTATAACAATTTCTAACCCCGATCGAAAAGTAGATAAAAATCACCCTCGGGTCCACGCACCCGGATTTCAAAATTTTCGAAGATAAAGTTTACGCATAACCTCACGGACTCAAATATATAATTTACTCTCAACTTCATGCCCAAAATCGTGGTCAAAATTCAAGAATACCAATTTCTAGGTTTTTCCTCAAAATCCCAAATTTCTACTACTTTCCATACTTTAATCCGCAATAAAACCATGTATTTAACTTACAAGAGGTGGGATTAACTTACCTCATGATTGATGATGAAATCTCTCTCTTCAAGGGCTCCAAAATCGCCCAACCAAATTGAAAATGTGTGGAAAATGAGTCAAAACTCGTTTTTAAAGAACACACTGCCCAACCCGACCTCTCGCACCTGCGGTCCACTGATAACTAGGGATTTTGATACATTTTATACTGCTTCTTGCTTATGTTTTGATTAGAAATTTGTACAAAATAGTCCCAAAAAGGCTCACAAGTTGTGCTTGATTGCAGGTTTGATCAACAAATTGACAAGATGTCAAAGATTGGCTCAAAAAGGAGTGAAACTTGCACAAGTACCAAGACAAGACAAGCTCAGGCAAAGCAGGCTCAATGCGGCCGCACACCATTCTGTGCGGTTCGCACAAGTGAGGTTCAGAGAGGTGGACTTCCAGGACAACAGGCAATGCAACCACATGAGATTTAATGCGGTCCGCATTGGAGTCACTGTGGCCGCACTCGATTTAGTGCGGTACGCAAAACCAAGGATCAGAGAAGTGCCAGTTTGGAGATTGAAGCCAATGTGGTCCATGCTCCATTTCATGCGGACCGCAATAGAAGCCACCACGGCCGCACTCGATTCTGTGCGGTCCGCATTCCCCGAGTTTAGAGGGATGAATTTTAAGTCAAGAGCCTTAGTGCGACCGCACGTGATTTTGTGCGGTCCGCACCAGCCCCGCAGGGGTATTTTTGTCTAGATTTTTCAGCTTAGTATAAATTGCTTCTTTTCCCATTTTTAGGTCATCAGATAGTTTTGGTACTGGGCTGCACTCGTGACTTCGAATATTTTAGCTATTTTGAATAATTTTAGCTTTATTTCAACATTGAATCTTCTAGTTTATCTTAGCAATTAATTAATATGAGTTTTTCTTCATCTATTTCTTTGTTTTCTTCTCTAACTATGAGTAGCTAGACCTATAAGCTAGGGTTGTGGCTCAACCCTAGTATGGGTAATTGATGGGTCTTGTATTTTAGGGATAGATTGACTATGAGTATTTGATATTTGGGCTAATTTCATATTTAATTGCTGAATTGGTGGTTGCAAACACTAGTTTGTGTTTAGTTGACTTTGTCTCTTCTTGAGAAAGAGAGCCTAAGTCTCTGAAATTGGTCTAACAAGGAATTGAGGCGTACTCAAGAGATTGATAGCCCCAATTAAAGGGTTAAACCTAGAGATAGTAATACCCGACTTGAACCTTGATTGCTTGTGCAAATTTGCATACTCAATTGGTCTTGAGAAAGTTAATTCGGGCAAAATCACTCGAACCACCAAGAGGTGTAGAGTGGTAAAATCGTGCAATGGTTATATTATACTCCCCAAATATGTTAATCATGCCTTAGACTCAAGTATCCGTCAATTGACTACTTAGGCGAAAGTCATTACCCTAGTGCATTTTAACCATTTGAACAACTCGCAATAGTTTACTCTTAGCTTATTCTAGTTTAATTTAGCATTGTAGTTTGATAAAATTAGAAGTAAATCAAAAACCCAAAAATGTTAAGAAGTGCAATTTGGAACACATACACAACTCCACTTTAGACAGACACCCGACTCCAACTTTTAGCTCCCTATGAAAATCGATCCTGACCTTAATCGGGTAAAAGGTGCTTCTACCCTCTCTCGTTACTTAATAGTAGTGTAGGGTTGGACTCGATCACTTTTTAGCGCCGTTACCGGGGAGCTAATAGTTTTTGCTATCTATCTAAGTAGTTTTGTGTATTGTTCTTCTTTCCTTCTTTGTTACTAATTTTGTTTGTGTCACAACTCAGGTATCAAATGGCAGCGAACAACGCTAATGACCTGTTTGGAAATGTGATTGCGGGGGAGGAGGTAGATGATGTCGGAGATGATGAGGTGCCTCTTGTACCTTAAGGATAATGTAGAAGCCGCCTGGCTAATGCTAATGTTAATGACAATATCCCAGACCCTCCTTCGCCACCTCTAAGAGTGGCTCCTAGAATGCTTCCAAACCAAGGCTATGCAAGTGCTATTTTCCCACCCTGAATTCGGGCGGGCAATTTTAAAATAACCAATATGATGTTGACCTTACTAGAGCAATGTGGGTATTTCACGTGCGCTGCAAATCAAAATGCTTACAAACATCTCAAAGGGTTCGTGGATACATATTGGGGGAGCAAGCAAACTAATGTGTCCGAGGATGCTCTTAGGTTGAGACTCTTCCCATTCTCACTTAGAGGGAAGACATTGGATTGACTCGAGCGACTTCCCAACCATTCCATCACTACTTGGGATGAATTGGCGGATAAGTTCATTGCAAAATTTTTCTCACCAGGGCATATGACTACATTGAGAGATGAGATCTTGGCATTCAATCAAGAGCCCACGGAACCTTTGCATGAGATTTAGGAGCGTTATAGCACAATGGTGAAGGAATGCCCCAACAATGATATGACCGAGGTGATGATCCAACAAACTTTCTACCGGGGTATTAACACCACAAACCAATGCATAGTGAACCAACTTGCTGGGGACAACTTCATGAAGCTTTCGTATGATGAGGCTTGTGACATTCTTGACGAGATGGCTGACACTTCTTCCGCTTGGCAAAGTAGAGCCAATGTGCCCCAGGGTGACCCCATGGTTATTTATTTGCACACGGAATTACATGATCATGGGCAGGCTATAGTTGAGTTGACAACTACAATGAACCAACTAGCAAAGGCACAGTTGCAACAAGTTCAAAATCCTCGCCAAGTGAATGCCATGGAGGATGTTAACATGCTTGTCAACAAAAGAAGACAAAGAGGTCAACAGAACCAAGGGAATTTGGAACAATTTGACAATGATTGTGGTGGATTTCAAAATGATGGTTATGATGAACAAAGTGAAGAGGTGCAATACATGAATAATTATCATGGCCAAAGAGGCAATTCTTCCAACCAACAACAATGGATACCCCAAGGTAATTGGGGCAATCAACAACAAGGCAATGGTAACTGGGGGAACAATAACCAAAAAAATAACTGGGGCAGTCAGAACAACAATCAAAACAACCAAGGAAATTGAATGGTAATAACAACAATTGGGGTGGTAATAACAATCAAGGAGGATGGAACAATGGAAACCAAGGAAACTGGGGGCAAGGCTTTCAAAGGCCCCCAATGTACCAACAACCGAACAATCCACCCCCATTTCCATCTCAAGGTCCTAGTTCTTCGGGTAATGATATGGGTAGAATTGAAATGATGTTCGAGCAGACGATGAAGAAGAATGCAGATTCTGATGCACAGTTAGCTTCTCACAATACCTCTCTCCGAAACTTGGAGGTGCAATTAGGCCAAATCTCTCGGTCATTGAATACTCGCTTGAAAGGTGCTCTACCAAGTGATACGGTAGTGAACCCGAAGGGTGAGAACAATCATGTTATGGCGATAACAACAAGAAGTGGGAGAGACAGTGATGTGAATGCCTCCAAACAAAAGCAAATTGTGGATGATGATGTTGAGTTGCAAGAAGATGAAGTTCCTTCGGTGGTTGAAAATGTGACTAATGAAAATGTGAATGAAGAAGTGAGGATTGATATTCTAGATGTCGAGGTGGAAATACAAAATGATGTGAACTCGTCTAGGGAACACATAATAGACATGCCGGAGCCGGTTGTGCCTAAAGCCAAGGCTCCTTTGCCAAGGCCACCTCCACCTTATCCTCAAAGGTTTGCGAAGCAGAAAAATGAGATCAGTTCAAAAGTTCATTGACATGATGAAGAGCTTATCCATCAATATGCCTTTAGTGGAGGCTCTTGAACAAAAGCCGGGCTATGTTAAATTCATGAAGGACTTGGTAACAAAGAATCGGTCTATGGATTGTGAAACTATAAAGATAACTCACCAAGTTAGTGCAATAGTGCATTTAATGGCCCCGAAGCTTGAAGATCTCGGTGCTTTCACCATTCCTTGCACCATTGGGAGTGCAAATTTTGCTAAAGCTCTATGTGATTTGGGGGCTAGTATCAAATTAATGCCCTATTCCATTTTCAAGACTTTGGGTATTGGGCAACCTAGGCCGACTTCCATGAGATTACAAATGGTGGATAGAACGATAAAGAGACCATTGGGTATTATTGATGATGTGCTTGTCTGGGTGGACATATTTATCTTGCCAGCTGACTTTGTGATCTTAGACTGTGAGGTATATTATGAAGTTCCTATCATTTTAGGGAGACCTTTCCTTGCTACGAGGAAGGCCTTAGTTGATGTGGAAGCAGGGGAAGTCACCTTTCTTTTGTAGACCTTGTCACAACAGTGATAGTTGATGACACTAGTGCAATGATCAATGTGGAGGACCCTTTGGAGGCCGTATTGTTGAATCTTGATGTCAATGATGATGAGGGCCGAGTGGAGTGCGTAAATGCTTTACATGGAATGGGCTCTTACTCTTATTAGCCTAGTAAATTATCTTTGGACCTTGAGAATAGAAAGACTCCACCAACTAAACCTTAAATTGAGGAGCCTCCGGTGTTGGAGTTGAAGCCACTGCCTCCACACCTCAGGTATGAGTTCTTAGTCTTATATTCTACTTTGCCAGTTATTCTTTCTTCTTACCTTACTAACATACAGGTTGATGCCACATTGGCGGTACTTCAAAAGCAGAAAAAGGCAATTGGATGGACTTTAGCTGATATTCGGGGGATAAGCCTCGCATTCTGTATGCACAAGATTATTCTGGAAGATGATGCAAAGCCCTCCTTGAATCATCAAAGGAGGTTGAACGAGGCATTGCAAGAAGTTGTGAAAAAGGAGATGATCAGGTGGTTGGATGCCAGAGTTGTGTACCCCATCTCTGATAGCTCTTGGACTTCACCGGTGCAATGTATTCCAAAGAAGGGTGGCATGACCGTGGTTGAAAATTCACAAAATGAGTTGATTCCTACTAGGACCGTCACCGGTTGGAGTGTATGCGTGGATTACCGCAGGTTGAATAAAGTGACCCGCAAGGATCACTTCCCTTTGCCTTTTCTTTATCAGATGTTATACCAACTTGCTGGGCATGCCTTCTACTATTTCTTGGATGGGTATTTTGGATACAACCAAATCTTGATTGCTCCGGAAGATCAGGAGAAGACCACATTCACTTGTCCATATGGCACCTTTGCCTTTTCGAGGAAGCCTTTTGGGTTGTGTAATGCACCGACTACATTTCAACGGTGTATGATGACCATTTTCACTGATATGGTGGAAGGCATTTTGGAGGTGTTCATGGATGACTTTAGTGTTGTAGGAGACTCATTTTATCAATGCTTGAAGAATCTTGATAGAGTTTTGTCCCGTTGTGAAGAAACCAATCTTGTTCTTAATTTGGAGAAATGCCACTTTATGGTGGAAGAGGGCATAGTTCTTGGGCATAAAATTTCAAAGCATGGTATTGAGGTAGACAAAGCAAAAATTGATGTGATTTCAAGGCTCCCTCCCCTACATCTGTCAAGGGAGTTTGAAGTTTTCTTGGGCATGCGGGGTTCTACTGGAGATTTATCAAAGACTTTTCGAAGGTAGTGAATCCCTTGTGCAAGTTGTTGGAAAAAGATGCCAAGTTTGTGTTTGATGAAAAATGTATGCAAGCCTTTTAACTTCTCAAGCATAAGTTTACCACCACTCCTATCATTACCGCACCTAATTGGAGCTTGCCCTTTGAGCTCATGTGTGATGCGAGCGATGTTGCGGTTGGGGCGGTTTGGGTCAAAGAGTGAACAAAATGTTTCATCCGATGTACTATGCGATCAAGACAATGAATGATGCTCAAGTGAACTACACGGTGCCCCCTGAGAAAGAAATTTTGGCTATTGTGTTCGCAATGGAGAAATTTCAGCCATATCTCATGGGTGCCAAGGTTATAATCCATACCGACCATGCCGCACTCCGGTACTTGATGACGAAGAAGGATTCCAAAGCTAGACTAATGTGATGGGTCTTGTTACTTAAAGAGTTTGGTTTGGAGATAGTGGACCGGAAGGATAGTGAGGACCAAGTGGTGGACCACTTGTCCCGCTTGGAGGAGGAGGGGAGGCCTCGTGATGGCGTAGAGATCAATGATTCATTTACCGACGAACAACTCATCTCGGTGTTAATGAATGAGATGCCATGGTTTGCCGATGTTGCTAATTTCCTTGTGACTGGTATAATCCCGTGTGAGCTCTCTCTAACCAAAGGAAGGAGTTCAAGCGGGATAGTTTGGATTTCTATTGGGATGAGCCGTACTTATTCAAGATTTGCACGGATGGTGTGATCCGAAGGTGTGTCCCGGAGAAAGAGCAAGTGAGTATCTTGGAGGCTTGTCATTCCTCTCCCTATGGTGGCCATCATGGCGGGGCGAGGACGGCTTCCAAAGTTCTTAGTTGTGGCATTTATTGGCCAACTTTGTACAAAGATGCAAGCGAACTAGTGAAGAGGTGTGATGAATGTCAAAGAGCGGGTGGAATTTCGAAGAAAGATGAGATGCCTCTCAATACCATTCTTGAGGTTGATATTTTTGATGTATGGGGCATTGATTTTATGGGCTCATTTGGGAACTCGTGTGGGAACACATACATTCTTGTGGTAGTGGACTATGTTTCAAATTGGGTTGAAGCCATGGCTTTACCCAACAATGAGGCCCGGAGTGTTGTTGCATTTCTCAAGAAGAGCATCTTTACAAGGTTTGGCACTCCTCGTGCAATCATAAGTGATGAGGGGTCTCATTTTTGCAATAGAACTTTTGACACTTTGCTTTCAAAGTATGGTGTCAATCACAAAGTTTATACTCCCTATCATCCTCAAGCAAGTGGTCAAGTTAAAGTCTCCAACAGGAAAATCAAAAGCATATTATCAAAGACGGTCAATGCAAATAGAACCGATTGGTAAAAGAAGTTGGATGACGCTCTATGGGCTTATAGGGCTGCTTACAAGACTCCGATTGGTATGTCTCCGTATCGGTTGGTTTTTGGAAAAGCTTGCCATCTACCGGTTAAGTTAGAGCACAAAGCCATGGGGGCTTTGAGGAAGCTAAATCTTGAATGGGATGTTGCAGCAAATCTTCGTGTGGAGCAACTTAATGAACTTGATGAATTCCAATTCCATGCCTAATCCAGTTCGTCCTTGTACAAGGACAAGATGAAGTACCTTCATGATAAATATGCTCGTAGCAAGGAGTTCAAAGTTGGTGATTTGGTTCTCTTGTTCAACTCTCGGTTACGTCTATTTACGGGAAAGCTTAAATCAAAATAAAGCGGACCTTTAGAAGTGGTGTGTGTGACCCCGTTTGGTGCTCTTGATTTAAAGAACAAAAATGTGGAAGTTTTTAGAGTGAATGGGCATAGGGTCAAACACTACTTGGGAAAAATTGATGACAGCCACGTGGTGGCACTTCTTCATCTCAAATGATTTGATGGTAACCTGCATCGTGCCGCGACGTTAAATCAGGCACTTCTTGGGAGGCAACCCATGTGTTTTTCTTCTTATTTTCTTTGATTTTCATGGTAGTATAGGATTTATTTTTGGACTAACTAGTCGTGAGATGCTACAGGATTGTGTTGATGCAGTGCAGGACATAGTGAAAAAAAGTGTTCCAGTCTCTGAAGTTTTCAATGCGGACGCACTACATTTAGTGCGGACCGCACTGATGAAGGATGAAATGTCCAACTTTCTGAAGTTTGCCACCGTGGCCGCATTACATTTTGTGCGGTCCGCGGTGGACCACTGCGGCTGCATGGCATTTTGTGCGGACCGTAGTGGGTTGCCTTCTCAAACTTAAAACATGCTGTGTGGTGCGGACCGCAGTCCATTTTGTGGGATCCGCACTGGGTTGGTAAGCTGGGCCCCAGGTCCTTTTCTATAAATAGGGCCTGAGGCCCTCCTGTTACACTTTTCGATCTCTTTACTCTCAAAGCCCCTAAGAACACTGTTCTTCATCCCTTTTGCTCGTAACTAGCTACTAGGAATCATTAATCATCACTAAATCTCACATCTGGTAACTTGTCTTCTTTTTTTTAATTGCTTTAATTTTGTTATTCTCCTTTACTTTTTGTTTTTCTTGTCTATTATTTTATTCTTCCCGTATTTTCTTTGATTGTTAGGTTAGGGTAGTTGACTTCTTGATTAAAGTAGAATTAGGTAGTTAAAATCACTAGGAAAACACTTAGGGACCATTATTAGGTGTGAAATTGGACTTAAATTCAAAATACATTGAACCCTAAGTGAGTGTTGCTTTTGGGCACTCAGTGCAGACCGCGGTCTATTCTGTGCGGTCTGCGGTACATTAATGCACTCCGCAATGGCATTTTGTACGGACCGTATTGATGAGTGTCTATAATCTGATCTTCAGGGACTGCGGCCGCACTACATTTTGTGCGGTCCGCATTGCCTGGATACAGAGAGTGGGTAGTCTGAACCCCACCTATGTGCAGACCGCATTGCCATTTTGTGCGGTCCGCATTGGCCTTTGTGTGGCCACACTCCATTTTGTGCGATCCGCACTGTGTCACCTCTGCAACTGTCTACAACTTTTTCTTTTCTGCAACTCTGATCTTAATTGTTTTTACTGATACTAACAAGCCTAATAGATGATGTTTGCAGACAATGGTGAAACAAAGAGGCAATGGTTCTAAACAAGCTGGTTGAGGTGACTCCTTCCGGGGAGGGAAACAAAAAATGGTAAGATTTACTGCTCAAGCCCGACAAAACATTAAAAACATGAGGAAGATTATTAAAGCTGCTGATAGGGCTATTGACATGTCTGGGAGTGAGTACGAGCCCTCCCGGGAGATATCTTCAGACTCAATCCCAGAGTACATCCCTGACTGGCCGGAGAGAAATAGACTAAGAGACACTCCTCCCACTTCCCCCGCTGCCCAAGTGTCAATAAATGTATCTTCTGGGTCGTTTGAGGGCTCAACTGAAGGCAGTGGGGATAAATACTCCACCTCTCCCACAGCTTCATTATCCAGTGAAGAGGTAAGTAGGAGAAGGGGGTGAGCACCAGGTTGGTGGGGTAGAACGAACTAGGAACCCGGAGGTGTGGCAAGACCGGTTTGTGAGCGAGGTAGCTTATCACAAATTTAGGGAATGGTAGCCGGTGAGGAAGTTGATCCCGTAGAAGAGCTTTGTTGATAGAGACTTATTACCTCACAATCCCAATGTGAGGAGGCAATTTAGGGAGAGAGTTGGATGGGAGTATTTCTTGAACAACTGTGAGGATGCAAACGAGCACCCGGTCAAGGAATTCTATACCAATGTTGCCCACATCAAAAGGGCTCAAAAGTGACATAGGTGCGAAATCTGAAGGTGCTTGTTGACGGAAAAACAATAAATGATTACCTCGGCTTTGATGAGGAACTGTATATGGAAAAGATTGAATTGGGCGAGGAGGTCCGTCCCTGGTTGGCACAGTATCTGGCAATCCTAGGTACCACCCCGATTGTCTAACTACGAGAGTGAAAATTTTGAGAAGAAGTCTGAATTTCGAAGCCAAGGGGTGGGAAACATTTGTGTGCAACATATTGGACCCTACTATTCATGACAACTCCCTCCCTTTTCATCGGGCAGTTTTGGTGGCATCGATCATGGCGGGGTACCCTATTAATGTCGGGAGGGTAATGTCTCGAGTAATTACGCAGGTAGTTAGTGAGAGTGAAAGAAACTATCCCTTCCCCAGCTTCTTGACCATGCACTTCAGGGACCTCAAAGTTGAAAAGAGGCCATTTGATATAAAGGTAAAAGCGAAGGCCGCGTTCTCATGGTACAGTATGCAGGGTGATGACAACTCAAAGAGCAAGAACTTCAAGGGAGCAGCTACTGCTCCAATTGGATAGTCTAAAGAGCCAGTTGTAGTAGTGGCTTCTACTCAGTCTGCCTCCACCTCCGCAGACATTCCTCCTGGTCCATCCACTTTAGCAGATCCCGAGATACCCTCTTCCCGAGCCTACCAAGTGACTACACATCGACTGAGCCAGGCTCTTCTCAGCATTAACAACTGGATATAGATAGCTTCATCTAAGTTGTCTATCCTCACTACTACAGTGGAAGCTCAGTCGGCACCTCCACCTCCGCAGGTCTCCCAGTCTATCGAGGATGCCCTCAAGGAGATTCTGGCCAACCAGAAGAAATCCTTAACACCCAGAAAGTGCTTACGGATGCTGTTGATTCACACAGTAAGGCTCTTAAGGAGCTTGCTAAGGAGCACAAGAAGTTGAGGAAGACGCAAACTTCGAAGGAGTCCGTAAAGGCACTGAGGGATGAGGTTGATAGGATGAAGGCAGATCATCTGCCTTTGGACTTATTGCTACATGACCCGCTACCAACAACTCATCTCCAGCATGAGTAGTCCCAGAGGCCTCCCAAGAGGAAGAGGATGATTCCCTGATCAGACGATGCAGTCATCCAGTTGGCAGACCCACCAGAGACTTCATCCAGTCAGCCACATGATGCACCTCAGGAGCCTGTCCAGGTCTAGGCCTAGGTCCCAGCAGTAGAGCAGCATGCTATAGGGAACCAGTATGAGGTTCCAGAGCATATTGAGGACCCAGGGGCCACTCAAGAGCCCATGCAGATAGACGGGCCATAAGGAGTCTCTATATCCTTTCCCATTTTCTTTTTTGGTGCTTATTTGGTTTAGTTGGCATTGGGGACAATGCTAGCTTTCATTTGAGGGGGTAGGCCTTACTTTTATGGATTAGGGTTATTGTATATATTAGACAGTTTTTATGCTTTCTTTATTTTTATCTTTGGTTTGTATATATTTTTCATTTCGTTACATTTCTCGTACTTTTATTTTACTTTGGGTTTGTATATAAAGTTATGTTACATTGTACATATTCATCCCATCTATTGTATATTCGATTAAATCCCCTCTTGTATATATTCATTTTACTTTCCGCAATTTTTCTTTCTTAGCTTCTTATTTATGTTCGTAGCTTCTTGTTCTGAACATTTGCAATAAACCTTTGGTTTTCTTAATGCCACAGTTCTTTCCAAAGGTGGAGTTTGTGTGAAACAGGTGGCTCTTCCCAATGATGGATGGCGTGACAACCTTCTTAAGGATTTGAGTCCATTTTTCTTTTTGCTTTTTAGTAGTTAGTGGTAAGGGTACCTCAAGCAAAGTTTCACTTGGGCCTAGCACATTTGCCTTTGATCTCATGGTCAAAAACAAATTGTTGTGTTTAGGATGGTGAAAGTCGTGGCCTTGAGACTCTTGTGTTGACCGATAATCATCAAGTGGTTTTTCGGGACCATTGTGTGCTCAAATCTTATCTAAGGTCGTTGTGGTCCCCCGACTCTGTGTCTTTAGAAATCCCATAGCTTGTGTGGTGAGAAATTGTATTGCAAGTCCAAGTCCCGAGCTATTGGTCTAGAACTTGCCCTGAATGTTTGTTGTTGAGGCGAAATCCTAAGTGAATTTTGACTTGAGACATGATTATAGGCTATCCTTGGTCCAAATGATAAGTTGGAACACTTTCATAACCTAGCAATGATAAGATCCCTAGTCAACCCTTTTGAGCCTTAAACCTTTTTCCTTCAAAGAACCATGATACAAGCCTTTACCCGTTCTACAAGATACCCTCTCTTGTCACCCGATCTTTCCTTTAGCACATGAAAAAAGTATAAGTTTGGAGGGAGAGACGAGGATGGCAACAAAGTGATAAAAAGGTACAAAATAAAGAAAAGGAAAGGCAATGAAAAAGAAAGAAAAACAAAAAGACAAAAAGAATGGTCAAAGTAGAAATGAATAAAAAAAGGGGATTCAAGAAAAAGCAAAGAATGATAGGTGTAGAAAATTGAGAAAGGAGAAAAGATTTGAAATGTACAAGAAAAAGTGACAGTGTGTCTCTCTAACCCCTTAGAAAGAATTGAAAAGACTCAAAAAGTCAAATGAATTTGAGCCAAAATGAAACAAAAAAAGTGCTTAAGGGAATATGGAACCTACTTAGACCAAACATTACCTACTCTAAACCAAAAGCCTTCATATGTCTCCACAAAATCCCTATATGATCTTGAGTTGAATGAAACTTACATTAGTGGTGACTCACATAAGGGTCAAGCATATGGTACTTAGAGCCGGACTCGCGACTTTTCCTTGAGAGAGATGAGTGATTTTCCATTAACCTCATTCTGAGTGCTACTATTCTAAAGGTGAGGTTTGCTTAGGGAAAATTGAAGATGTGTGAGTTTGGGTTCCACAATGACCAAAGTAATAGAAAGAGTTCTTTGATGTGTTGAGTCAACTCTTGATGCTCTTGTGTCGCACTTAATCCATGGTGTTTCAAAGAGTAAAATGTTGTTAATGATTCTTTGTATTGAGGGCAATTGTTAGTCCCAATTGATGCTAGATGAGGGTACTTTAGGATAGCTGAATCTTCTTGGAAGTTTCCTTAAGGGTTGAGTCTTATTTTGTTTGCTTGAGGACAAGCAAAAGCTTAAGTTTGGGGGAGTTGATAACTAGGGATTTTAATACATTTTATACTCCTTCTTGCTTATGTTTTGATTAGAAATTTGTACAAAATAGTCCCAAAAAGGCTCACAAGTTGTGCTTGATTGCAAGTTTGATCAACAAAGTGACAAGATGTCAAAGATCAACTCAAAAAGGAGTGAAACTTGCACAAGTACCAAGACAAGACAAGCTCAGGCAAAGCAGGCTCAATGCGGCCGCACACCATTTTGTGAGGTCCGCACAAGTGAGGTTCAGAGAGGTGGACTTCCAGGCCAACAGGCAATGTAGCCGCATGAGATTTAATGCGGTCCGCATAGGAGTCACTGCAGCCTCACTCGATTTAGTGCGGTCCGCAAAACTAAGGATCAGAGAAGTGCCAGTTTGGAGATTGAAGCCAATGCGGTCCGCGCTCCATTTCATGCGGACTGCACTAGAAGCCACCGCGACCGCACTCGATTATGTGCGGTCCGCATTGCCCGAGTTTAGAGGGCTGAATTTTAAGTCAAGAGCCTTAGTGTGGCCGCACATGATTTTGTGCGGTCCGCACTAGCCCCGTAGGGTATTTTGTCCAGATTCTTCAGCTTAGTATAAATAGCTTATTTTCCCATTTTTAGGTCATCAGATAGTTTTGGTACTGGACTGCGCTCATGACTTCGAATATTTTAGCTATTTTGAGTAATTTTAGCTTCATTTCAACATTGAATCTTCTAGTTTATCTTAGCAATTAATTAATATAAGTTTTTCTTCATCTATTTCTTTGTTTTCTTCTCTAATTATGAGTAGCTAGACCCATAAGCTAGGGTTGTGGTTCAACTCTAGTGTGGGTAATTGATGGGTCTTGTGTTTTAGGGCTAGATTGACTATGTGTGTTTGATATTTGGGCTAATTTCATGTTTAATTGCTGAATTGGTGGTTGCAAATACTAGTTTGTGTTTAGTTGACTTTGGCTCTTCTTGAGAAAGAGAGCCTAAGTCTCTGAAATTGGTCCAACAAGGAACTGGGGCGTACTCAAGAGATTGATAGCCCCAATTAAAGGGTTAAACCTAACGATAGTAATACCCGACTTGAACCTTGATTACTTGTGCAAATTTGTTTACCCAATTGGTCTTGAGAAAGTCAATTCGGGCAAAATCACTCGAACCACCCAGAGGTGTAGAGTGGGTAAAATCGTGCAATGGTTATATCATACTCCCCAAATATGTTAATCATGCCTTAGACTCAAGTATCCATCAATTGACCACCTAGGCGAAAGTCATTACCCTAGTGCCTTTTAACCATTTGAACAACTCGATAGTTTACTCTTAGCTTATTCTAGTTTAATTTAGCATTGTAGTTTGATAAAATTAGAAGTAAATCAAAAACCCAAAAATGTTAAGAAGTGCAATTTGGAACACATACACAACTCCACTTTAGACAGACACCCGACTCCAACTTCTAGCTTCTTGTGGAAATCGATCCCGACCTTAGTCGGGTAAAAGCTACTTCGACCCTCTCTCGCTACTCAATAGTAGTGCAGGGTTGGCCTCAATCATCCTCCTGCCACTTCTACGGGTCCGCACCCGCGGAAATTTTCATCGCAGGTGCGGTCTCAACTAAACTCGACTCCGTCCGCTTCTGCGGAGCCCGGATTTCTCCGCGGTCTCGCTTCTACGGGAGCTGCATCGCACTTGCAGCCCCAGCCTAGCCTAGTCCATTCCGTTTCTGCGACACCAAGGCTGCTTCTGCGGCTCCACACCTGCGGTCCAAGCCTCGTAGGTGCGGTTACACCAGAAGGCAGCTGCTTCATTCCTTCTTCAAATTCCAAATTTGATCCGTTAACCATCTGATATCCATCGAGGCCCTCGGGACCTCATCCAATCACACAAACCAGTCCCATAACATAACACGGACCTGCCCGTGGCCTCAAATCACATCAAACAACGCTAAAATCACAAATCGCACTCCATTTCAAACTCGATGAACTTTAGAACTTTGAACTTCTTCATTCGATGCTGAAACCTATCAAATCACATCTGATTGACCTCAAATTTTGTACACAAGTCATATTCGACAGTACGGACCTACTCCAACTTCCGAAATCAGAATTCGACCCCGATATCAAAAAGTCCATTTCAGTCAAGCTTTTCAAAAACCTTCAAATTTCTAACTTTTGCCAAATGACTCCAAAATTACCTACGGACTTCCAAATCCACTTCCGGTCGCACTCCCAGTACTAGAATCACCATACAGAGCTATTCTCAGACTCGGAATCTCAAACGGACATCGATAATATTGAAATGCACTTCAACCCAAACTTATAAAATTCTTCCAAAATGCTAACTTACACAATAGGCGCTGAAACGCTCCCGGGTCATCCAAAACCCGATCCAGACATACGTCCAAGTTCAAAATCATCATATGAACCTGCTAGAACCTTCAAATCCTGATTCCGAGGTCGTTTACATAAAAATCCAACCTTGGTCAATTTGGCCAACTTGAAGCTTTCGAAATGAGAATTTTCTTTCCAAATCAACCCCGAACTTCCCGAAATTCAATTTCGACCACATGTACAACTCCTAATACCCTAAGTGAAGCTGCTCATGGCCTAAATTGCTGAACGGTGCGCTAGGGCTCAAAACGATCAGTCGGGTCGTTACATTCTCTCCCACTTAAACATACATTCGTCCTCGAACGTGCTAAGAACTGCGTTGGAGTTGTCCGAAATCACCGTTTAACACCTCGTGTACCTACCCATGCTACCACAACTCAGTTGAACACATTAGCTCGAGCAAATATGAAGATATTCTCTTTTATTTAGGTAAATAAGCTTTAGAGCCCAATTCCAACATCCGAAATTCTCTTCCAGACCTGCTTCGAACATACGAACACCGTATAAATCACTACATGATACATCGACACATGATTGCATACCTTTGCTGAATTCACACTATGCACTGTATAACTCACATGACCATAATAACATCCTCTTATAACAATACCTGAAACTCTACGAATCTGATGCTCCCAATGAACCTCATGACATATATGAGTCTTGCCCCAACTTTTGCAATACCGCCACGACGGAAGAGGTGTATAGAAATTCATAACCAACTGCTGGGTCGACCAATCGTTGAAGCTATACTCCTGACAAGAATCATTACCTCATTCTGAACCAAATAATGGAATTTGCTCTTTAATATACTTTATATAATCCGATCGCACTGATCCTAGATCTAACAATCTTGTCTAACCCCATACAATATACTCAGGCAATAAGCCACCCCAAACATGACCAAAAGTCTCATATGATGCCAAAGTGTGCCGATATGCAAAAAGTTGAACGTGATACATAAGGAAATCGAACTCTGGAAGGAACTACTCAACTCACACACTAATTAGACAACCGAAAAGGTGTTATAAACCTTCCTAAAAAAAATGGGAAACAAACACACAAAATAGAATATAGGGGATTGTACCCAACATCACATTGTTCCGGCGTGCAACCCGATCCAAAAAATGTACTCGTGGCGGCGTGCCACCTGATCCACATACAAAATCCATACAAGGAGATACACACCGAGCTCGAGTGCTCATTACTACAAAATACCGAATATCGGCCACAAGCATGCTAAGTGCATAATACCATTCCTAAGAAGACAGACAGCGCCACACGCTACAAAACTCAAGCACAACTAAGGTGCGATACATGATCCGAATCTTGAGAGCCATCCTGCTCCCATAACACCATCGCTACGCGGAACCTCAACATATATGAAATTTATCAAGCCTTTTCACAACTCACACGGCACAATATAATATTACATGAAATAACCGATGATGAAACAACATCCAACATTTGAATACTCCTCCATAAGGAGTGTTATGCTGAAATGGACACATCTGGCCTGGTGTAGAGCTTATATTCATATTTAAATCCAGTCACAGACCCTTTAGCCGATTCTGATCACACCACACCAGGCTAATAACCTTTCAAGGGTCCATAATAACCCCCTTTTCCCATAACACGAAAGAACAACCATCATAACCAGGACAAGCTTCCACAATCCACAACCAAATAAATCGAGCGCTCTCCAGGTATAAATTCTCAAATTAGTGATATTACCACCATCTTCACACTAGCTGCAAAGAAAATCAAGTATCCATAACCAGGATGCAAAGCCTCCGACACAAAATACTGATCTCAGGTAACGCTGAAGACAATACCAGCTTACTCCAAACATCTAAATCCCCTACATACTCATCCGAGCTCGTGACATCTTTGTCAACACCGAACCACAACCTTGGTCCTCGCTTTCAAATTTCATACCACTTACTGCACTTTACACGCCAATATGCGATAGTATAAGAATTTCATCATAGCTCCTGAACCACTAATAGGGTAAACACTTCATCACATAGAATCCTTTTATTCACCACATTCCAAGAGAGCCATAGCAACACACGAGTGAATTCTCATAACCTTAGAACATTCAAATCCTCAAATAGTGGTCTAAAGCACCATATCCCTTCCGGGATCTGCCTACACATAATAGGCCATAATACTTGAGTACTTCCAAATTAAATCAATTACGGGGACCGTCAAGCCTCGCACCTGCCATCACAAATCACGTGAGTAACTCAACACACTGAAGGAGCTGATCATTGCTAGCATCATGTCGATTCAACTATTGCTAACCGATCCGACTTCTTCTAATTTTTCCTTAACTTGACTTAGAAATACTACTAGCTCCATTCAAAACATAGCGAACTTAATCCGCACTCGCCCTGAGTGACCCCATTCACAAGAACACATTGTCTCAAAACCCACAAAACGATTCATACCCTCCTTGTGTGCGTAATCACGTCTTGAATTGGTATACCCATTCTGACTTAGTCCCTAATAATAATCAACTCCAAGGCTCTTCTAGCACATGAACACTTACTCAATGAAGTACCTGACTGAATCACTTTCCTTGTAAATCACCTTCGTACGAAGCATAAGTCCTAAATCTTCCCAAAGCCAAATCATGATTCAATAAGGCCAATTATAGCACACATTTAGCAAATCCTTTGCTTAAGTTACCACTTATGTTCTCTTCCCTTAGCCATAATAATCCACCAATATGCCGATAACCGAAAACTTCACCAGTAGATAAACATGCAACCCAAATTGTAGATGGTGGGACTCTCCCACTTAGCTTGGAGCTACCCATTACATAACTCTGGAACCCACCAAGATTCTTTCTTCATCGTCGACCTGATCTTGCACAACCAACTCGCCAAACTCCTCGAAATCCTTCTATTTGACCTTTCATGAACTATCTAGATCACTAACCATATCCATACATTCGACCTCTTGCCGGATAGCCAGTAAAATCCTTCGCAGAAGCTTCGCCAACCACGCGACCGCTGACCTTCTCACAGGATTTAACCCACCCATGGAAATTACACGCCGACATCTTCCAATGTTATTGCACGAGGTACAATCACTACGACACCAACAACCTATCATGAGCCCGTGCTCATCCACTAACTGTAATAGTCATTCACTCCTTAGCGTCATCAACTAAATGTGCGACAATATTTCCTAATTCAAAGTCATGATGTATCCTTCTTCATATCAAACAACTCCTTTCTGTCGTATAATAGCCGTGGACCCAATCACCGTCCACTAAACTCCCAAATCACTCTAAACTTTTCCTCAAGGTGTGTAGTTATCCTGCCACTGAACCCATATGCTACTCTGCCACTCTCCCACTTTGGCCAAGCCCCTCTTCTTTAAGTAACTACTCGACTTACGCTTCTTACGCCTGGCCTTCTAGAAATTTAACCACCGCATGACAGTTACCACATGTCCATCCCCATCCTTCGCTGCCCAGCTGTTGCCTTAAATCACAATCTATCTCTGTAGCACTTGAACCAATAGATAGTTACTCTGTCAACTAAAACCTGAACAATCATAGTCCGATTGTCTTTCCTCCGCCGGAAATAAAATACTGATTCTCTGAATCATGCATTGAGTAAACCTTCTTCCAAGTCCTTCACTGCCCCGACACATAGACAAGTATCCTACCATCACATTAATACTATGCAATAACAATCCATGAGCATCATAACAACCTGTGCATAGCCTCAAAGCTCTCAAAAGTACAGCCACTGAGCTAAAATGATGGAATATCCTTTCGCAAGGCGACGACAATAGTCTAATCAACTATGCGGGGGGAAACATCCTGCACCGCATCTATAGTACCATTTCAACACTCTCAATTCTCGAACGATAGCAAGCGCTTTACGTCGCATAAGATTGAGTAGAAAAGAATCAAAGGCATAAGACTCAAAGGAATCAAACCGCACGATGAGGAATTAGGAAAGGAAGTCTCCTAATAGCCCTGTAGCCTCTCGAGGATAAGTACAGACGTCTCCAAACCGATCCGCAAGACTCTACTAGACTTGATCATGACTCGTGAGATCTAAGGGAACCTAGTGCTCTGATATCATATTGTCACAACCCAAAATCCATGAAAGGACATGATAGCACCGAACACCTCGGTCAGGCAAGCCAACATTAAATAATTAATTAAACTCTCATTTAATATTTTAGGAACCATAAATTTCCTTTAATTTAATTAGTAAAATGTAATCTTCACTGAATAAATAAAAGTGTTTACAACTTTCAATACTAAATATCCCGTAATCATCCCAAAACCCGGTGTCACAAGTGCATGAGCAATCACTAGGAGAATCAAATGAAATACAACAACTTTCCCAAATACAAGTCAGACAGAAAGTAAATACAGTACTCTGAAAGAACCTCTGCTAGCTGCGGATCGTCTCGAGAGATGCAGCTCACCTAAGTCTCCGTATCAATAATGCTGCTACGCCCACTAGGGATACATGTGCCTATGCAAAAAAAAATGCACAACAAGTGTAGTATGAGTACCAAAATAACACGGACCTAGTAAGTATCCAGTCTAACCTCGAAGAAGTAGTGACGAGAGGTCGACTACGACACTTACTAGTGGTCTAATAATATTAGGTACAGTAAAGGGGTGAATAAACATGAAACAGAGCAAATATATGAGATAAACAAGTATAAACACGTGATACAATTCCCCTCTTTATAATTTTACTCAATCTCTCAACTAGCAAGTTCCCTCCGTAACTGGAGCATATATATATGAAATGCCGAGGCGTATGACCCGATCCAACATAAAAGTAAACTGTGCACTTCCAGAGGGTCAAATGGCACGAACCATAGATGCATCTACTAACCTGCCGAGGCGATAGGCCCACTCCCATGAGAGTAGTAGAAGTAATGTCATGGCCCAAGTTCGCCCTCCGTGAACTGTCATGACGACACCTAGTCTCTACGACTAGGTAAGCCTAACAAATTACAGAAAAGGAAAAACAAAATACGAAACTGGCAAAAACTGCAGATAAAACATAATAAAAACGTTTAAGATGCCGCTCGACATATACAAATATACACTCTAAACACTAAATCAACCCCCAAAACCCGAAATCTCATGAAATCACAAGCTGTGGATACTACATAGTGTTCTAACTCCAGAATGCCTAATCAAAAGAAAGTATAGAAGGCTATAGCTAAAAGAGAGAGTAGAAAGGGACTCCTCGGTCTGCAGATGTGGTAGATATACCTCGAAGTATCTGAAGATTACCTCGTCTCACTGATAGTATGGCTTAGCCGAAGAAACTGGATCTGCACACGAAAAACATGTACATGAAAGGGCATGAGTACACCACAGCGGTACCCAGTAAGTGCCAAGACTAACCTCGGTCGAGTAGTGAGGAGGAAGGTCAGGGCCCTACTGGTTATATATATTTAAATGAGGTAAAACAATATGAAGTGCGACAGTATAATTAAAGGCACTAACAGTCGATAAAGAGTAAAATCACAGACACAATATGCTCAGTACACAGGGATAACAACAGGAGATCTCCCAGGACATCGTCCCATAGTCCCAAACGTAAAGGTACATAGGATCTCCTAGGATATTGTCCCGTAGTCCGAAACATAAATATGCAGGGGAAACTCCCGGAATACCAATCCGTAGTCCCAAAGTAAGTATCCTATACAGGGGAATCTCCTGGGTGTCGTCCCGTAGTCTCAAACGTAAAAGTGTATGGGGATCTCCCGGAATACCGATCCGTAGTCCCAAATTAAACACGCAGGGGGATCTCCCGGGATATTGTCCGTAGTCCCTAAGTAAACACACAATAGTCTCAGAAAGAATTTACAGTTCTATTCACTAATTTAAATAGGAAATTCTACTCTAACATGCTGTACAGAGTACAAGTAAGCAATTAAAGCATGTAAACAATTAAATCACATAAGCATGCTTTTCCTAAACTAAACAACAGGCTTCAAGTACAATTATTGCTCAATTACAAGAAAATGTACATATTTACTTAATGAAAACGGTTTTTTTTCAATAATTAGCACGTGTACACACACGTCACCTCACGTACACGATAGTCATATAACATCAACACCAAAATCCTAAGGGGAGTTCCCCCACACAAGGTTAGGCAAACCACTTACCTCGAACCAGCTCAAATCAACTCGAAATCACGTTCTTGCCACGAGTACGACTCCAAATGGCCCAAATCTATTCAAATTAATTGTATAATCTAAATATAACTTCGAGTAACTAAATTAACTAATTAATTCGAAGCTAACACTCGAATTTAAGAAGAATCGCCCCAAAAAGTCCCCCGGACCCATGCCTTGGAATCGGGTAAAATTTACAAATTCTGAACACCCGATCACTTACGAGCACACTCGAACAAAAATCATCAAAATCCGAAGTCAAATCCCACTCAAAACTCAGATTCTCAATTGGGGAACCTTTCTCCCATTTTCAAACTTTTATCCCCCAAATTCCTTAATTAGAAGAGGAAAACAACAATAGATTATAGTTCTAAGATCAAAATCAAGTTAGAAATTGTTACCCAATGATTCTCCTTCAAAAGCCCTCGAAAAATTGTCTCCCACCGAGCTCCAATTCGATTTTTGTGTTATGAAATCTCAAACCCTCAAATTTTCTATATCTGCCCAGTGACTTCCGCATCTACGAGCTTCTACGGCTGGGGACTCACACCTGCAAGTTTTCATAAAACGGCCATAACCCGTACCTGTGCTACTTTCTCTACAGATGTGGTCCGCTTCTGTGGTCCAATAACCGCATCTGCGGTCACTGGCCAACAGTGCTAGAATCGCACCTACGGCTCACTCCATCGCACCTGCGCCCCGCACCTGTGGGCTCCTCACTGCAGGTGTGAAAATACCAAAAGCATCAACCTTTAGATATTGCCTAAGTCCAAAATCACCTCCGTTAAGCATCCGAAACTCACCCAAGGCCCCCAAGACCTCAACCAAACATACCAACCAATCCTAAAACATCATACGGACTCATTCCAACCCTCAAATCACACCAAACAATGCTAAAACCACGAATCACCCTCCAATCCAAATCTAAAGAACTTGAAACTTCAAGAAACCTACAATCGATGCCAAAACCAACCAAACCAAGTTCGATTGACCCCAAATTTTGCCCATAAGTCACATTTAACACCGCAGAGCTATTCCAACTTTCGGAATTGGATTCCGACCCTAATATCAAAATCTCACTATCGATGCAGAACTTCAAAATTTTATCTTTCGGCATTTCAAGCCTAAATAAGCTAAGGACCTCCAAAACACAATCCGAACACGGCCCTAGGCCCGAAATCATCCAAAAGAGCTAACTGAATCGACAAAATTCCATTCCGAGGCTGTCCTCACACTACTCTGATGACGGTCCAAATTCTAAAGCTTAAACTCTCATTCTCCAAAACTCAAAACGAATCCTCCCGGCAACCCATAATAGCAGAAACAAACACGGGGAAAACAGTTAATATGGGATCAGGGAATTAATTCTTAAAATGACAGGCCGGATCATTACATCCTCCCCCTCTTAAAATATTCGTTCGTCCTCAAACGAGCATAGAGACATACCTGAAGTAGTGAAAAGATGAGTGTAACAGTTGCGTATATCCTGATCGGTCTCCCATGTCGCCTCTTCGACCAGCTGACCCCGCCACTGAACCTTCACTGATACAGTGTTCTTTGACCTCAGCTTTCAAACCTGCCTGTCCAATATCGCCACCGGCTCCTCAACATAAGATAGATCCTTGTCCAACTAGACTGAACTAAAATCTAACACGTGTGATGGGTCACCGTGATACTTCCAGAGCATCGAAACATGAAATACCGGATGAACTCCTGCCAAGCTGGGAGGTAAGGCAAGCTCATAAGCAACCTCCCCAACACGTCGCAATATCTTAAAAGGACCAATAAACCTCGGACTCAATTTCCCTTTCTTCCCAAATCTCATAACGCCCTTCATAGGCAACACCCGAAGCAAGACACGCTCTTCAATCATATAGGAAACATCACGAACCTTCTGGTCTGCGTAACTCTTCTGTCTGGATTGGACTGTGCGAAGTCTATCCTGAATCACCTTGACCTTCTCCAAGGCGTCCTGAACCAAGTCTATGCCAAATAATCTAGCCTCACCCGGCTCAAACCAACCCACCGGGGATCTACACTGCCTACCATACAAAGCCTCATTCGGTGCCATCTGAATGCTGGGCTAATAATTATTGTTGTAGGAAAACTTCGCTAGTGGCAAGAACTAATCCCAGTCATGTGCTTTGAACAACCACTATCCAATGAACCATTGGTGACCGTTCCTTTCACTGTTCCGTGCACAAGGAGATTAAGAGTTAGTTTTAGGAACCCAAACAAGTTTGGGTCCCTTGTAGTAGGCAAGAGGATGAATAAGAGCTCTCTTAGTCCATGTAGGTAATATGTATTTTTTGTGAGTAAAACCTGGTCCCTCTTTTGTAGTCACCTTTTCAGTGAACACTTTGTTTTTATGAACAGATTGATCCATGTCATGACAATTTTCTTTGAAGTGCCCATTATTCCCACATTGGGTACAAGGCCAGTTATCAAAGACAGTGACGTACTTGTTGTGAGGGTTTTAAGAAGTTTTCTCCCTTTGGAACCCTATTCCCTACCTGTTTCCACCATTATTAGTGTGGATGACAGTGATAGCTTCTGAGGACCAGGTCCACTTTAAGGACTTTTCAAGATCATTCTTTACTCTTTCCAGATCAGTTTGGAGGTGCTTGTTTTTTTTTAATTTCAACACACATCCAAGTTCTCATAGCTATCACTATTGTTTCCCTTAGGTTTGTAATTACTGCCAAAAGATCATTTTTTTATTTTCTGAATTTTAATTGGTTTCCTTATGGTCAATAACTACAGCCACTAAGTCGTCTCTAGTTTGTTTAGATTCTCCTAGTTCTAAGGTCAAAGAATCCCTATCCTCCATAAGACTATGATAGACATCAATTAATACATGAGCTAAAGACATGAGTTTTTTTGGAGAATAGGATTTCAGATTTCTCTCAACATCCCTGAAATTTACCTCTTTGTTGCCATCGCCTTCATCATCATGTAATTGGGCCATCAAAGCAAAAGTTGAGTCATATCCAGTTTCCTTGCCTTCAGCTGCCATCATGGAACTATAACCAGCATCAGGTTCATCTTCAGATTCACTAGAGGAATCCCCCCACACTGCAAGAGCCTATTTCACCATATTGTGAGCAGATCATTTTCTCTTAAAGTCCTTGAAAGGAACCAGGTTCCTCTTAGTTGTTTTCTCATGGTTGTTCTTGGAGAATTATTGCTTCAAGAGAGGATAATCTTTCATGAAGTGACCAGGCTTCCCACACTTATGACAAAGATCATAGTTGTTTGGTTTGTTAGAGCTGCCCCTTTTTAGCATTTCTCTATTTCTTCTGACCATCTTCTAAAATCTTTTGGTTAAGTAAGCCATGTCATTGCCTTCCTCACTTGAGTCGTTGTTATTAACTTTGAGTACCAGGTTCTTTTCCTTCTTTGGTTCTCTTCTTTCACTATCTCTCTTCCTCTTCATCTCGTAGGTCTTCAGATTTCCACTAAGCTCTTCTGTGGTCAGCTCCTGCAAGTCTTTTGATTCAGTAATAGCATTCACCTTGCTTTCCTATGGGCTAAATAGAATACTGAGGATTTTCCTCACTAGCTTGTTTCTAGGAATGGTTTCACCAAGTGAGTGTAACTCATTTATGATGGAAGTGAATTTTGTGTACATATCTTGAATAGATTCATCGTCCTTCATCCTAAAGAGTTCATACTCGGTGGTGAGCATATCGATCTTAGACTATTTTACTTAGGTAGTTCCCTCATGAGCTGTTTGCAAAGCTTTCCATATCTCCTTAGCAGTGTCGCAAGCGGAAATCCTATTATATTCTTCAAGTTATATTCCACACACCATAATCTTCTTGGCACAAAAATTCTTGTCCATCGTTTTCCTGTCTGCGTCAATGTATTCTTTACTAGTTTTTGTCATTGAAAATGGGAGTTTCTTCCAGTACCTTTGTTAGAATATAAGGACCATCACATATGATATCCCATAACTCAGAATCCTCAACCATGATAAAATTATGCATTCTTGTTTTCCACCACCTATAGTATTGTCCATTGAACCTGGGTGGTCGGTATGTAGATTGACCTTCTTCAAAATTTGGTGGAGCAGCCATAAGGATCCTTTCTAGGGGTTAGCCTTATAGGAGTAACCTGCTCTGATACCAATTGTTAGTTTGTATGAGTCCACCAAATAGTAGAGTACCTGGTCCTCTACGAGATTCTGCTGAGAATGCTAATAAACTGTAAGTAAATGAGACAAGGGATTTTTACGTGGAAAAATCCCACACAAGGGGACCAAAAACCATGACCTACACCTGTAGTCTTTCAACTTCACTAACTTGTAAAAATCTATTGCAAGCCACTTTGTAATGACTCCATTACAAAGAATTCAACTCAACTAACTTGTGGTACTATTACCACAAGCCACTTTGTGACTCCCTAGTTACAAAGACTTTTACTAACTTATGATGCTCTCACCACAAGTCACTTTATCACTCTATAGTTACAAAGGCTTTTGCTTATGACTATACCTAGTCACAACATAAACTCAAAGAGTTTACGGATTTTACAAGAAGATTCCTAATCAACGCTTCTAGCTAAGCAATTTAGGAAATACAATAAGTACAATAAGAAAGTTACAACTCAACTAAGGACAACAAAATACTAATGTTAGGAACTGGTCCTAGTAGCATTCAACTTTGTTCTTCAAGCTCGTGAGAATTAATTTCTCTGTTTTTGCACAAGGCTTGAATGAGAAACTGAAACATTCAAGTGATGTTTTAATATAAATTCATTGTTGGTATACCTTGATCACATTACTTGAAATGATGTGAGAACTTTAGTTGGTCAAGGAATGAGTGGGCACTGGAAATAGTGCAGTGCGGCAGAAACAGTGCAGGCAGTCACTTCATTTCCAGTTGTATCCAATTGACTTTGTATTGCTATGAGGGAACCACAACGTTATCAGGTCCTTGTTTGGTTTTCTAGCTCCTGAAGCTGTAGCAGTTCACATTTAGCTGGAATCCGTTAAACTTGCAGTATAGTCCAAGTGGGTCAGGTTCCTTATCTGGTTCTTAATTAGTAAGTTTGTTAGATCATCAAAACATAAGGCAAGGAAATTTAAAACCTATCAATTTTTCCCTTTTTGATGATGGAAAACTTAACATCGATAATGTGGATTTAGAGCAGTGAGAACCAGATTAAGTAACAAGAGAACACAAGTTTCACAACTAGTTCCCCCTGACTTTATGCCTTCCTTATTTCTCATTTTTAACTACTACACATTTTTGAGAACCAGATTAAGTAAAAGTTTCACAATTAGTTCCCCCCGACTTTATTCCACCTTTTGGCTTCATTAAAAAGGCACAAAATGATAAACAACATAAAGAAGTCTAGCCGAGCTAACTCATGCCACATATGTACACACAACATGATAGACAAGAGAAATGTAGAAATTAAGCATTGAGATAATCAAAGAGCATAGATTTGATATTGATGAAAATTTTATATGCCTTTGCTTAAAAAGCAAAGGAAACATTGGATCGTTAAGACAGGAGCAACACTGTTTCATCCCAACCACATGAAAAAAAGAAAACAAAACATCTACCAAACAAGAAAAACTAAAAAAAACATTTCTAGAAACTGGTCACTGAAGGGGTACTTAGGGGGCACTGGGAGTAAAGGGCTTGGAAGCTGCAACAATTGTTTGGAGAATAAGGTCTATTCGGGCATTGGCCGACTTTTGCTCATTGAGCTGTTCTACTTTCAGGTTCTTTACTTGCGCCCTGAGATCAATATTCTCCTTTGTCAAACGTGCTACTTCATCATTTGACGCCAGAACCCCCTGGGCTTGCTGACTTTCCAGGATAGCATTCCTGGCCTTCAACCGACGAATTTCCTCAGCTGCACTATTCTGAGCATTAATAAGCTGTGAGACGGTTGATGTAATTCCTACCCCCATTCTCTTCTATGCACTCGCATTCTTCCAAAGTTATTTGTGAGAAAGTCTGCTTCTTAGTCCCCACCTTGCCTGGCCCTTGTGGCACTTCAAAGAATTTAAACACTCGTGTAAGCAAGAACCCATAGGGAAGGCCATGATTACCATCTTTGAAGGTGGCAACCTTTTGCACGTGTTCAATCATAATAGCAGGCAGACTCACAGGAGTAAATCTATCTATTTTCTCCATCAAGAATAGGTCATACTTAGAAGTCACTAACCTCCTCTCAGCTCGAGGCAATAGAACTTTGTTGACCAATTCGAACAGTAGCTGATAAACAGGGAGTAGTGCTTTCTTATAGACCTGGTCCCCCTTCTGGTTTGCATTGTCTTTTACCATGACATTTCTAAAGTTAAACAGACACATATCCTTTACACTGGGCACACCATATGTAGGAACTTTAAGAATCTCTCCAAACAACTTTACATCGAACACGATGTCCACTCCATTTACCACAACACAGATATTGTCTGTCTCAACGGGAAAGAGGTTTGGAAAGAAGCTTTGTATCTCATACTCATATACCTTAGGTGCATCTATTTGGAATAGATATGCCCAATGTTGAAATTCGACCATTTCAAGAATTTGTCGTATACCAGCCATCTCAGAGATTGTTGGGTCAAAAGTATGACCCAGCAGAACCTTTTGGTGCCTCAGGCGTTTTGAGCCAAAGCTGACTTCACTTCTCATCCTCTTCATAGAACCATGTTCTTGAACAATTTCAGACTTGCGTTTGTCGGACTTCTCACCACTTAATTTCCCTTTTCCCTTGGATTTGACCAACACATCCTCATCAGACATCGAGAACTCACTCACCACCTCCTTTAACTTGGAGCTAGAGGTTGACTTCTTCTCTATTGAAGCAGGCTGCTTCTTTTTCTGAGACCATCTAACCAGTGAATCAGGTTTATTTGGGGTTTACTCTTCCACCTCTACCACATGAATCCCTTTATCACTTAAGGGCACGCCATCTTTCACCAGCTTCCTCCTTTGCTTTTTACTACTTTTTCTGCTCTTTTGAAGGGCAGAGTCGTAGGCCTCCTTAGCTTGCAATCTGGTAGTAGGTCATTGGTGGAGGGCTCAGGAGTGGATATAACCCTCCGCTTAACTATGAACGCATCATAAGCCACATTATCTAGATCCTCCTCATCACTGGACCTCATTTTAGGTACCTGTATGTCCAAAGGCACAATAGAGAATGCAGGAGTAGAACTGTCTGGGTCATGAGACTCCTAACCTGGGTCCTCTGGAGAGGGATCATGTTCCTCATGTGAGGGCCCAATAGCTTCTGCTAGTGCAGCGCCTTCAACAGTTACAATATCCCCTCCTTCCCCCACACCTTGTACCTCATTTTTCTGAAAGATGATCTCATGCAATACACCATCAGCAGACACTACAAAGATGGTTACAACATTCTCTTCCTCAATTGGCACTACTGCCACCACGGAATCGGTAGCAACAATGGTAGAACCCTCTGTGACCTCAGGATTTTGACCTTGTTTTCCACTTGGTCTTTGACTAGTGGGATTCTCAGAAGATAGAGAGAATAGATCAACAATTTTAGGGGTTTCTGAAATATAGAGAGACAGAGAATCTGAGTGAGGTGTGATTTCAGAGGGAAGGGTAAGAGTGGGTAAGGAAGGCTCAATAGAGACAGAAGTCTCCATGGGTTTATTAGTAGCAAGTATGACTGAGGCAGGGAGGTCGGAGTTTGTCTCAGCCATTGAAAAATTGGTGTGAAAATGCGTTGGGAAGTTCTAATGGAGGACTTATGGTTAGGGAGAATAGAAAAGTATTTTTTTATGAGGAGAGGATAATTATGAAGAGAGAGGAATATGCACCGGTTCTAAAACGACGGTTAGGCGTAGAGAAGTGCAACGTTTCAGAGGGAGATGGAACGATTTGAAGTGAAAAGATATGACAACAAGATTTGAAAAGTTGAATGACATGGCAGTTGTATTTTGTACCTTTTTAAGACATGTATTAAAGGATGCACAAAACTACTAACCTTTGGTACAAGAACCAGGTTCTTGACCTGTTATTTAAAAATATTAATCCTCGTTTATCATCCATGCACTGCATCTACATATTCTATACTCAACATGCGTGTTTAACTGCAACAGTATTGAAGTGAGTTAGATAGGGCCAGAAAACACCTTTTAGCCATTTTTTCTTGAAGATGATTTTCATAGCCAAATAATGGGGAATCAGGTTCTCAATTGGGCTTTAAAAGCTCCAACTTCACTCTGTTTCTTTCAGAATGTTCCCTACTTAATGCGTTAGTAAAGATGTCTACAATTTGATCTTCTGTGCTACAGAACTTCATGCATATCAATCCTTTCTCCATATTGTCCCTCAGAAAGTGATGCCTTACATCAATATTCTTGGTCCTTTTGTGTTGAACTGGATTCTTGACCATGTTGAGTGCACTTGTGTTATCACATAGAAGGGGCACGCTCTCAGTGAGTACCCCACAGTCCTCCAGTTGCTGCTTGATCCACAAAAGTTGTGCACAACAGGATGTTGCAGCTACATATTCTGCCTCACCTGTTGAAAGAGCCACTGAGTTTTGCTTCCTTGTGCCCCAAGAGATGAGACATGAACCTAGGAAATAAGCCATTCCAGAAGTGCTCTTCATATCTACAAGATACCCTGCATAGTCAGCATCAACATATCCAATGAGGTTAAAACTGTCACTTGTGGGATAAGAAAGGACCAGGTCCTGTGTTCCTTTAAGATATCTCAAAATTCTTTTGGCTGCCTTCAAATGAGATTCCTTGGGATTTGATTGAAACCTTGCACATAGCCCCACACTGAAGATAATATTAGGTCTACTGGTAGTAAGATAGATAAGAGACCCAATAATGCCTCTATACATGGTTTGATTTACAGGAGACCCTGCTTCATCTATGTACAATCGAGTGGCCGTAGCAATGGGAGTGTCTATCACTTTTGATGCTTCATGTCAAACCTCTTCAAGAGCTCCCTGATGTATTTTTTGTGACAAATGAATGTACCCTTTAGGGACTGTTTTACTTGAAGACCCAAGAAGAAGTTTAGTTCCCCCATCATACTCATTTCAAACTCACTTCCCATGAGTTTTGCAAATTCCTCACACAGAGAATCAGCTGTTGCCTCAAAAATGATATCATCAACATAGACCTGAACAATGAGCAGGTTCCTTTCCCATTTATTTAGAAATAGGGTGTTGTCAATTTTTCCTCTTTTAAAGCCATTTTCTAAGAGGAACTTTGACAGCCTTTCATACCAAGCTCGAGGAGCCTGCTTCAGCCCGTACAATGCTTTGTCCAGTTTTAAAACACATTCAAGGTGTTCATGACATTCAAACCCCGGAGGTTGCTTCACATAGACTTCTTCCTTAAGAAGTCCATTAAAAATGCACTTTTGACATCCATTTGGAACAAGGTGAATTCCATATGAGATGCAAAAGCGATTAGAATTCTAATAGCTTCCATGCGAGCGACCGGAGCAAACGTTTCATCATAGTCAATCCCTTCCTCCTGATTGTAGCCTTGAACCACTAGTCTAGCCTTGTTCCTTGTGGTAATTCCATGTTCATCAAGCTTGATTTTGAATATCTACCTGGTTCCTATAATGGTTCGATCTAAGGTTCTGGATACCAAGTGCCAAACATTGTTCCTTTCAAACTAATGTAACTCGTCTTGCATGGTTGTAATCCAGTCTGTATCTTTCAAGGCTTCCTTAATATTCTTGGGTTCTATCTGGGAGAGAAAAGCTGAGAAGGCAAGTGAATTTTTGGCTCTTGACCTGGTTTGTACTCTGGAATGTAGAGGAGTAATGATGTTGTCCATTGGATGAGAGCTTTGGTGTCTCCAGTTAGACATCTGAGGTTCATTTTGAGAGGATATGGGTATGTTTGGCTGGTTTTCCAGCGTTCTTCTCTCAGGTACTAGTGGAGTTCCCTAAACTACATCAACCACTCTTTTTTCAGCTTCAATGGTTGTAATTGAAGTACTTGGTTCCATTGGAGAAGAGGCAATATTGTCTTCACTCAACTCTTTTACTTGACTCATCGTATCTGCCTTTCTGTTTGTCATATCAATGACTTCACCAGGGACTAGTAAGGGTTCTGCATCTAGATCTTATTCAGCAGTCTTCTCACAGGATGGATACGACTCATCAAAAATAACATGAACACTTTCCTCAACACATTGAGTCCGCTTATTATATATCTTGTAAGCCTTGATTTGAGAAGAGTAGCCTAGAAATATTCCTCTGTCACTCTTGGCATCGAATTTACCAAGCTGATCCTTTCCATTGTTGAGAACATAACATTTGTACCCAAATGTTCTTAGGAGAGTCAGCTTGGGTTTCCTTCCATTCAACAATTCAAAGAGGGTTTTGTTCAGAAGTGATCTGATTATGTACCTATTCACCAAGTAGCAGGCAGTGTTGACAGCTTCAACCCAGAAGTTCTTTGCAATTCCACTGTCGATTAGCATTGTTCTTGCCATCTCTTCTAGAGTTCTGTTCTTCCTTTCTACTAATCCATTTTGCTGGGGAGTTCTGGGAGCTGAGAAGTTGTGAGTGATGCCATTTTCATTGTAGAACTCATCAAATGTGACGTTGTCAAATTCTGTCCCATGATCTGATCTAATGCATGCGACTCTAGACTCCATCTTCACCAGGATTTTCTTCAGAAAAGCCACAAACACCTCAACAGTTTCATCTTTAGTTCTGAGAAACAAAGTCCATGTGAATCTTGAGTTGTCATACACTATCACAAAAATGTATCTTTTTCCTCCTTTGCTTTGCACTCTCATAGGGCCACATAGATCCATATGCAGAAGCTCTAGTGGCTTTGAGGTGCTCACATCTCTTTTAGACATAAAGGAGGACTTCATATGTTTTCCTCTAGCACATGCATCACAGAACTTTTGCACCTTGAATTTTGACATGGGCAGACCATGGACTAGGTCCTTCTGAATTAGTTTTTTTAGATAAGAAAAACTTGTGTAGCCCAGTCTTTTGTGCAATAGTTCAGCATCATCATCAACAACTTTCAGATAACTCAGATCACCATTTTGTAAGGACTCGAATTCAGTAACATAGTTGTTCTTCTATCTTTTGGCCACAAGTACCACTTCACCAGTTACCAGATTGGTGACTGTACATATTTTGGACAAGAATTCCACCTTGTTTCCTTTATCACAGATTTGAGAGACACTCAAGAGATTTACTTAAGGCCAATGATATAGTACACATTTTCAATAGAATGAGTGAGTGACTTCCCAACTTTTGTAGCTCCAAGAATGTACCAGTTTTTTCCATTGCCAAAGGATACACTCTCTCCTTACAGGGCTTTTAGTAAAAGAAAGTCCTTGGTGTTCCCAGTCATGTGCTTTGAACACCCACTATCTATGAACCATTGGTGACCGCATTCTTTCACTGTTCCCTGCACAAGGAGATTAAGAGTTAGTTTTAGGAACCCAAGCAAGTTTGGGTCCCTTGTAGTACGCAAGAGGATGAATAAGAGCTCTCTTAGTCTATGCAGGTAATGTGCATTTTTTGTGAGTGGAACCTGGTCCCTCTTTTGTAGTCACCTTTTCAGCGAACACTTTGTTTTTCTGAACAGATTGATCTATGGCATGGCAATTTTCTTTAAAGTGCCCATTGTTCCCACATTGGGTACAATGCCAGTTATCAGAAACAGTGACGTACTTGTTGTGAGGGTTTTAAGAAGTTTTCTCCCTTTGGAACCCTATTCCCTACCTGTTTCCACCATTGTTAGTGTGCATGGCAGTGATAGCTTTTTAGGACCAGGTCCACTTTAAGGACTTTTCAAGATCATTCTTTACTCTTTCCAGATTAGTTTGGAGGTGCTTGTTTTTTTCAATTTCAACACACATCCTAGTTCTCACAGCTATTACCTCATTTTCAAGCCTAATGTGTTCCTTACTGGCTATCTCCTTTCCCTTTCCAGAATTATCAGGTTTTGACTTAGTCCGTGGTCTCATTATTGTTTCCCTTAGGTCTGTAATTACTGCCAAAAGATCATTTTTTTTTCTTTTCTGAAGTTTTTAATGGTTTCCTTATGGTCATTAACTACAACCACTAAGTCGTCTCTAGTTTGTTTAGATTCTCCTAGTTCTAAAGTCAAAGAATCCCTATCCTCTACTAGACTATGATAGGCATCAATTAATACATGAGCTAAAGATATGAGTTTTTTTTGGAGAATAGGATTTCAGATTTCTCTGAACATCCCTGAAATTTACCTCTTTGTTGCCATCACCTTCATCATCATCTAATTGGGCCAGCAAAGCAAAAGTTGAGTCATATCCAGTTTCCTTACCTTCAGCTGTCGTCATGGAACTATCACCAACATCACGTTCATCTTCAGATTCACTAGAGGAATCCTCCCATGCTGCAAGAGCCTGTTTCACCATATTGTCAGCAAATCTTTTTCTCTTAAAGTCTTTGAAAGGAACCAGGTTCCTCTTGGTTGTTTTCTCATGGTTGTTCTTGGAGAATTCTTGCTTCAAGAGAGGATAATATTTCATGAAGTGTCCCGGCTTCCCACACTTATGACAAAGATCATAGTTTTTTGGTTTGTTAGAGCTGCCCCTTTTTAGCATTTCTCCATTTATTCTGACCATCTTCTGAAATCTTTTGGTTAAGTAAGCCATGTCATTGTCTTCCTCACTTGAGTCATTGTTATCAACTTTGAGTCCCAGGTTCTTTTCCTTCTTTGGTTCTCTTCTTTCACTATCTATCTTCCTCTTCATCTCGTAGGTCTTCAGATTTCCAATAAGCTCTTTTGTGGTCAGCTCCTGCAAGTCTATTGATTCAGTAATAGCATTCACCTTCCTTTCCCATGGGCTAGACAGAATACTGCAGATTTTCCTCACTAACTTGTTTCTAGGAATGGTTTCGCCAAGTGAGTGTAACTCATTTATGATGGAAGTGAATCTTGTGTACATATCTTGAGTAGATTCATCATCCTTTATCCTGAAGAGTTCATACTCGGTGGTGAGCATATCGATCTTAGATTGTTTTACTTAGGTAGTTCCCTCATGAGCTGTTTGCAAAGCTTTCCATATCTTCTTAGTAGTGTTGCAAAGCGAAAATTCTATTATATTCTTCAGGTCCTATTCCACACACCAGAATCTTCTTGGAACAAAAATTCTTCTCCATAGCTTTCCTATCCGCGTTAGTGTATTCTTTACTGTTTTTGTCATTGAAAATGGGAGATCTTCCAGTACCTTTGTTAGAACATATGGACCATCAAATATGATATCCCATAACTCTGAATCCTCAGCCATGATAAAATCATGCATTCTTGTTTTCCACCACCCATAGTATTGTCCATTGAACCTGGGTGGCCGGTATGTAGATTGACCTTCTTCAAAATTTGGTGGAGCAGTCATAAGGATCCTTCCTAGGTGTTAGCCTGATAGGTGGAACCTGCTCTGATACCAATTGTTAGTTTGTATGAGTCCACCAAATAGTAGAGTACCTGGTCCTCTACGAGATTCTGCTGAGAATGCTAATAAACTGTAAGTAAATAAGACAAGGGATTTTTACGTGGAAAAATCCCACACCAGGGGACCAAAACCTACGACCTACACCTGTACGCTTTTAACGTCACTAACTTGTAAAAACCTATTACAAGCCACTTTTTAATGACTCAATTACAAAAAATTCAACTCAACTAACTTGTGGTACTCTTTCCATAAGCCACTTTGTGACTCCCTAGTTACAAAGACTTTCACTAACTTATGATGCTCTCACCACAAGCCACTTTGTCACTCTATAGTTACAAAGGCTTTTGCTTATGACTATACCTAGACGATATAAACTCAAAGAGTTTACGGATTTTATAAGAAGATTCCTAATCAACACTTCTAGCTAAGCAATTTAGGAAATATAATAAGTACAATAACAAAGTTACAACTCAACTAAGGACAACAAAATACTGACTTTAGGAACTGGTCCGTAGTAGCATTCAACTTTGTTCTTCAAGCTCGTGAGAATTGATTTCTCTATTTTTTCAAAAAACTTGAATGAGAAACTGAAACATTCAAGTGATGTTTTAATATAAACTCATTGTTGGTACACCTTGATCACATCACTTGAAATGATGTAAGCACTTTAGTTGGTTAAGGAATGAGAGGGCACTGGAAATAGTGCAGTGCGGCAGAAACAATGCAGGCGGTCACTTCATTTCCAGTTGTGTCCAATTGACTTTGTACTCCTACGAGGGAACCACAAGGGTATCAGGTCCTTGTTTGGTTTCCTAGCTCCTGAAGTTGTAGCAGTTCACATTTAGCTGGAATCCGTTAAGCTAGCAGTATAGTCTAAGTGTGTCAGGTTCCTTATCTGGTTCTTAATAGTAAGTTTGTTAGATCATCAAAATATAAAGCAAGGATATTTAAAACCTATCAGAGTCCCGCCATACCAAACAATACACATCTAAATAATACTAACCAAACTAGCAACTCCGAAGTAAATGGAGCGCACCAACATCTTCCACTAAGCTGATAGCCTACCTGGAGAGCTCTCGACCTGTTTGTCGGGATTTGCGAGCATGAAACGTAGCGTCCCCAGGCAAAAGGGATGTTAGTACAAATAATGTACCAAATATGTAAGGAATAAAAATCAGTAAATAATAGATATGAGAGAAATATGGAATAAAAGACTCGACATGTGTCTGCATAGCTCTGTGAATCATTTCATATTTATAATGTCATGCATATGTGTATAAATGTCATACCATGCATATGTATATGTGTTCATAACATCATCAAGCCTCTGAGGGCATCCCATCATATCATTTCGGCCACTGTGGGAAAATCATCAACGTATACCAGTTGATCAGGTGATGGTGCGTATATAACACCATAATCGTTTCTCATATCCCTTATACATATACATATATATGTATACATATACATATATATATATACGTGTATATAACGCCATCTGGTCATGAGTCAATGTAAATGAATATAATGCATGAGAAGTATGTCAATAAAATCTTTGAGAGTGTCACAGGACCATTATGCCTTTGATTAATATCAAGAAATAAACTTTATCAAGTTACGTATTTTCTGAGACCCATGAATAGATGATAGAATAATATGACACATGGGGAATCAAGAACATAAGCATTTCTAATATTTCTATGAATAGAGTTATGTATGGAAATTGTGCATTTGTTCGTTTCGTTTGTGTCGTATAGATCATGCCAAAAGAAAGAAGGGATAACCTTAACATACATGAACCGATTCGCTTGACAATTCCTCTAAAACACATCAATTGCGACAACACGTAATGGCGGATCGATGTAGGGAAAAATCCGTATGATATTCTTGAGAAAGATTGTACCGTACTCCCTTAGAATTGCAAAATTCGATTGCTATTACGCGGCGTAGCTTCGTATGGTAGTCTCAAATTTATCCTTTGGAGACGAAATTGCTGCAGGTGTTTTGCATGAAGGAACATCCGATGTTTGATAAAGAAGCGAAGGAGATTATCGGGATGCTAAAAAAGAGCTTGAAATTGAACCGAATGAAGATGAACCCCCTTTCTTGAAAGACCAAAGTTGTAACTTAGTTGATATTTCTCGTTAGAATTTGGAAAATTCCCCAAGAATAGACAAAGAAGCAACAATGATACGTGGATATTCAGTTTGAGGTTTTGAGCCACATATATCCTACTTAAAATGACATCTTGAATTGAGAATTAAGAGTCCTTATTAATGCCTCTTTGGGCTGCCACTTTGGGGGTGTTACATTTATCCAAAAATTCATCCCTTTCCCTAATTAACTTATTAATCTTCCACTAATCCAATAATTAACCAATTACCAACATAATTAAGAATTATTTCAAATTACTTATAATACTACTCACTTTTAACATACCTTATACATCTTACTAATATGGTCATGTGGTACCTTGTATGAAACTAGTCCATAAATATATGGTATTATAGCTTGGACCGTATTTTATCCCAAATTTTCAAATTTCGATGAAACTCATTTTCTTCAATTTGTTTACCCTCTCACCTTCATGAATTTACTTATCACTTGTTTGACATAGCATAATATTTGTAACCTTAAAATAATCTCATTCCCGAGCTTGCGTCGATTAACTTATGACGGAACTTTAAAGTCCAAAAATGCAGGATGTAACATTCCATTCCCAATCTTTCATCAATTCACATATGGCATACTTCATGTACGAAAATATGTGGTGTAACATGTCACACCTCCTTTTTCCGCCCCCGCGAGGGTGCGTAGGGAGTTTTTTCCAATTAAAGGACAGTCGAAACGGGATTTGTTTGTTTGTTTCAGAGTCGCCACTTAGGAATTTTAAGGCGTCCCAAGTCACCAATTTTAATCCCTGAATCGAGAAAAATATGACTCTGTTTATTATTCTGCGAACCAGAAATCCTGAGTAAGGAATTCTGTTAATAAGGAAGAAGGTGTTAGGCATTTCCGAATTCCGTGGTTCTAGCACGGTCGCTTAACTGTTTTTATTCTTGGCTTAATTATCTCGATTTTACATTTTTTATTGCATGATTTTGTTATCGCTTCTGTTTAGATTGTTTATAATTAAAGACTCTTCTTCGAGTCGAATCACGCATACGTGTATTAGTTTTATATATTATATTTTTTTTAACGTGAAAAATCGTGTCACGCGTACGTGTACACAATGATATTGATAATATATTTATTATAAAATAATTATTTTTCGAAATTGTATTTTAAATAAAATCAAGAACATTCGCACTTTTTGTATGATTAAGTAGTGAACCGCACATCTCGGGTTTTATGAAATTAATTTAAGATCCTCCGACGAATCTCTTTTTATTAAAAATTTGCTCGAAGTTGCGCGAGCGCATAATCCGAATTGCCTTTAGAAGTATAATCTAGTCACGCGAACGCATCCCTAATTATGCAAATATTCTTGACAGTAATATAAATTTTTCACAAATTGTTTAGTACATCCATATATTTTTTGTGAAAGTCATGGTAAACCACTATTTGAGACGCCTCTAAATTACTCAAAAAGGATTCACAAATTATTGAGTGTTGACCACAAATTATATTTTTTCGCGTATAAATTATATTCCTCCAAGCCATTCAAATTTAGGGAGTAAAAATGAACAACGTGTGATTAATACTACCATTTGTAGTGAATACATTAATAGCCTACCCAAATAAACAACATGCGAATTACGTATAAACATTGGGAAAGAATTGATGTAAGAAAGGAAATGATATTTTCCAAGAATTTTCATTATTCTATTTGAGGCGAATACTATTTTTTATATTTTTTGAAAATGTTGCAATTTATAAATACAATCTTCTTCTACACCATTTGTTTTTAACCCAAATGTATGATTATTTGGTTAATTTGCTCACGATGATTGAATTTAGGATAAATATAATCAAACCAATTCTTATTCTCGGCCTATGCGAATATTTGCAAACACTAGCTCTATATTTTGTACAAATTATTGACATTATTTTTTTATACTTCGTTTTTTTTAGAATTGAATTGATCTCACTCTCAAAATAACTATGGCCATTTGTTATTAAGAAAGAAAACTAATCTACCAATTGATTTAATAAGACGACATCACATATAACGCAAACATACATCATGAACTGTTTGCAATATTCCAACATTGTAATCGTAACGGATTATATCAATTCACCTTTCAACTATTGATTATACACATAACCATTATTGAGCCATATATGATCAAAATACAACTAACAATCATCTAGCTTTGAACAAAATCAAATATTGGACGAGATATGCTAGTAATATAGTTTCTTGGTATTTCCATATTATCCTACGCTTAACCAACAGTATCACAAAATGTAATTAATGGCCAACTTTCTGCAATGTTCCCTATCTCAACAATTCAAACAGTAAATGTCATCACTAGTCCTCAAAACATATAAGATTATCGTGGAATTTACTACTCCAGAAGGTTAATTAGTTAACAGTTTATCATGTCAAGTATAATACTATATTAACCAACTAAAACAAAACTGAAACTTAAACTAATAAAATTTAAATGAGTAGAAGACATCCTTATAATTCCAAACTTCATTTACTTGCCATGTTGAAGCTTTTCATGACATGAATTTACAGATATGTACCTGATATTGGAAGCAAAAGAAAATGATGATGAGAATCAGCGACAGTAATAACAATACAACAACAACAGTCCAGCAGCAGTAACAACCCAGGAACAGAGTTTGCAAACCAGTAGAACAGTAATCCCAAAAACAAAAACTTCAAGCTTTGATGAAACAACAATTAATTCTGATTTCAAACAATGAAAGAAAGCAGAATATTCTTTTTTTAGTTTTTTTTTTATTTCAAAGTTTAAATATTTTTCGGAATTTTCTCTCTCTTAAATGTTCAGCCCCTTTTTTTCTCTCTCTTATTTTCAGATTCGTTTCTCTCTCGTTCTTATTCTCTGTCTGTGTATTTTCTTCTATCTCCTCCTAAATATGATTTCAAGACTTCCTATATATAACCCATCCCATAAATCTTTCAATTAATTAAAATCAATACTTTTTCTCTACCAAACCCATTATCCTCCCACTCATCCCCATTACATTAAATAAACATATCACACCACCCCATTATATTTTGTCCCCCATGCCTAACATAAAATAATACAAGTTCCCCCACTAAATTTTGTCTTGTCCCCCCTTTATATTAAATAACCATATCACAACCCACCCCATTTCATTTTGTCCCCCATGTTTCATATAAACAATTACAAAATGTACAATTCCTAAACTACCCCTCCGACCCTATTACAAATTACTATTTTACCCCCGAAAGTACTATAAATTACCAAACTACCCATCAGCTATAACACATCAATTAATCAAACTTAACCAAAATATAGACAATATGATTAATTTCTAACAATGTTCAAACAACAAATTTCATGAACATGATTTCTTCAACATTTCAACAACAAATCACATGAACATGATTTCTTCAACATTTCAACAACAAATCACATGAACTCAAATTGAACAACAAAGAACAACTAAAATTTGATTGAACAATATTTTAGCAACAAACAATCCTATTTTCGGATTCAACAATAACAACAAACAAGTATATTTAGATTTCTAAATTCAATAATATTGAACTTAAAATCAACTACTCTAACAACATTACAACAAACAATTCCTATATTAAACTTAAACAAGATTATGAGACAAATTCAAGAAATAATCATAAATGATAAACAAGAAATCAAACTATACAAAATTCGGATTCAAGATCATCCAAACAAAGTATGAACATAAATGAATCTATTTTAGCACAACAAACATGACGGATTAAATGATTAAACCAACATTAATAATTTCTGGAAAATATATAACAACATGAAACAAATTGAAGAAATAATCAATTAAATTTCAATTTGAATCTAACAAACATCAAGCTAACAAATTCTTACCTAAACAATAAAACAAACATGAAATAAACATGAAAACAAATTAATTAATTTACCATTTGAATCTGAAAATTAAAATCAACAAAACACATGAACAAACTAGAAAATTATTTCAAACGATAGACAAACCAAACAAGAATTAAATCATTTATCGATTTTGGATCCGAAAAATACCAAACAAAATCTGGACGATAAATGAGATTCAAAACCAACTAACCGGAAATGAAACGACGAACAACGATTGTAAACAAATCTGTCCGGGCCTCGACTCAACGAAAGACCTTCGAACCTTTGACGATTCGAAGAAGATGAAGCAATGGCAAAATAGAAGAACCTGCTGCGACGATCAGCAGAAGCAGTCCGTTAAACACCTGCTGCGACGAGCAGCAGCAGCACGACGTCGAGAGGCAGCATGAAGCAGATGGGGTGCGTTTGGCTTGCTTGTACGAAGAAGATGAAAGCAGCAACAACATTGGCGAGGCAGACGACACAACACCGGAGGTTTGTTTGGACGAAGCTTCTGCTTCAGCAGTAGCGGCTGGGGACGGAGAAGGTCGACGCGATGGCAGTCATAGCTGCCTGTGTCGATGAGGCAGAAGCTGGACGAGGCAGCAACGTTTGGTTGTAGCAGATGAACTCGACGATGGCTGTTTTAAGCAGTCCTTCGAAGCGGACGCTGCTTGACGCATCAGACATTTTCGTTGGTGCCGAAGAAATATGACGAAGCAGCGGGCAGTCCATGGACGAGCTAGAAGGAGGGATCGTTTACAGTGGGGTTTCCACCATGGGAGGGCAGCTATGGCGATGGTGGTTGACGACGAAGACGTAGCAAGGTGGTGGTGGATGTCGCGGGTTTGAAGATGGTGAAGGAGAAGAAGCAGACGGACATGGGTTCGAGGCCAGCCATGGACGAGCTGCCATGGATGTGTGTGTGAGAAAACTTGGAGAAGATGGAGAGAAAGAAAGGGGGGGGGGCGGATCTTCTTTAGGTTTTTTAGGGTTTTTGTTTTTTTTTTGTTTTGTTTTTGTTTTGTAAAAAATGAAAGACAAAGGGGGTTTGGGTCTTTTGGGTTATGGACTGGGTCGACCCAGTTCGAAATGGACTGGGTCGTAGGGAAGATTGGGCCATTTTTTGGGCCTGTGGCTTGAAATTGAAGAAAAGGCCCAATTCCGGCTTTCTTTATTTTTCGCTCTCTTTTCTTCTTTTATTTCTCTAAAACTAAATTATAAAAATACTTAAACTATTATTAAGAATTAAATTAAGTTATAAAAGCGCAAATTAACTCCCAATAACAATTAACGCACAATTAAGTAATAATTAAGCATAAAATTGTATATTTGGACATTAAATGCTAAAAATGCAAACGATGCCTATTTTTGTAATTTTTAATTTTTGTACAACAAATTTAATTACTAAAAATTGTAGAATTAAATCCTACATGCAAAATGCGACATATTTTTGTATTTTTTTTTATTAATTTAGCAAATAAACATGCACAGACAAATACAAATAATTATTCAAAATATCACAAAATTGCACACCAAAGAAAAATCATTTTATTTTTGAATTTTTTGGGAGTAATTCTCATATTGGGCAAAAATCACGTGCTTACAGCTGCCCCTCTTTACCCGAAGACATGAAGGGTTTTTGTGCAAAGATAAAGCGAGCGATTTTTTGCCCATCCGAGTACTCCGTGTGAAGCATTTTTTTGAAAAAGATTTGACCGAACCTTTGCTTCAAAGGTTTCCTACATATCCTGGGCTAAACAGGAATCAGGTCAATGTAGTTCGGGAAGTTTTGGTAGCTGGGACTACCGTGAGACTGCAATGTTACTGTTGTTGCATGCTATTACCACTGCTTACCGATCTCCTTGTTACACCATGCTTAAAAGAAAACAAGAAGCTAGACTAGAGTACAATTTGTTTTTGTTGCCTTGCTTCCTTGTCTGCTTGCATTTCTTCCGGTGCTTTTCTTCTTTTGACACATGTACTTGAGTTTGTACTGTGACCTCTTGTTGCAACCTTCTGTTTCCCGGTGCCGGGGAATTTTATTGTTTCCTGCTGGGGATTCCTATTGTAACCCTCTGTTTTATTGTCCTCTGACTTGATCTTGAAATGTATGCCTCTGTTATTTGGGCGGGCTCCCAACTTCAATACTTGAAAATTAAAGACTTGAAATGTATGCCTCTGTTATCTGGGCGGGCTCTCAACTTCAACAACTGAAATGTAAAGACTGAAATGTATGCCTCTGTTATCTGGGCGGAATCCCAACATCAACAACAACTTTTAAAAATAAGCGCCATTCCTCTCTTCAGGCGGGCTCCTGACTTCAACAACAACTTTGAAAATAATCGTCATTCCTCTCTTCAGGCGGGCTCCTGACTTCAACCAATACATCGCCATTCCTTTCTTTAGGTTGGCAAGATTTCAACAACTTTTAAAAACGCCTTTCCTCTCTTCAGGCGGGCTCCTGACTTCAACAACAACTTTGAAAATAATCGCCATTCCTCTCTTCAGGCGGGCTCCTGACTTCAACCAATACATCGCCATTCCTTTCTTTAGGTTGGCAAGATTTCAACAACTTTTAAAAACGCCTTTCCTCTCTTCAGGCGGGCTCCTGACTTCAACAACAACTTTGAAAATAATCGCCATTCCTCTCTTCAGGCGGGCTCCTGACTTTAACCAATACATCGCCATTCCTTTCTTTAGGTTGGCAAGATTTCAACAACTTTTAAAAAACGCCTTTCCTCTCTTCAGGCGGGCTCCTGACTTCAACAACAACTTTGAAAATAATCGCCATTCCTCTCTTCAGGCGGGCTCCTGACTTCAACCAATACATCGCCATTCCTTTCTTTAGGTTGGCAAGATTTCAACAACTTTTAAAAACGCCTTTCCTCTCTTCAGGCGGGCTCCTGACTTCAACAACAACTTTGAAAATAATTGCCATTCCTCTCTTCAGGCGGGCTCCTGACTTCAACCAATACATCGCCATTCCTTTCTTTAGGTTGGCAAGATTTCAACAACTTTTAAAAACGCCTTTCCTCTCTTCAGGCGGGCTCCTGACTTCAACAACAACTTTGAAAATAATCGCCATTCCATTCTTCAGAGGGGCTCCTGACTTCAACCGATAAATCGCCATTCTATTCTTCAGGGGGCTCCTGACTTCAACCATTTTTTTCAAAAGTGCCATTCCTTTCTTTGGCTGGCACGATTTTAACAACCTTTTTTTTTTAAAAATGCCTTTCCTTTTTTCAGGCGGGCACCTGATTTCAACCAATAAATCATCATTCTATTCTTCAGGGGGGATCCTGACTTCAACCATTTTTTTTTCAATTCAAACTTCTTTTTTTTTTCAAATTATCCTAGGAGAAAATTCATCAGACTAGGATTTGATATCTTATCTTAGGAGAAAGATTCATCGGACTAAGATTTGATATCTTATCTTGGGAGAAAAATTTCATCGGACCAAGATTGTGACTCTAGGAGATAAATCGTCAGACTAGGTCCATTTTGTTGTGATCTTAGGAGAAAGATTCATCGGACTAAGATTTGGTATCTTATCTTGGGAGAAAAATTTCATCAGACCAAGATTTTGACTCTAGGAGATAAATCGTCAGACTAGGTCCATTTTGTTGTGATCTTAGGAGAAAGATTCATCCGACTAAGATTTTATTATATTATCTTGGGAGAAAAATTTCATCAGACCAAGATTTTGACTCTAGGAGATAAATCGTCCGACTAGGTCCATTTTGTTGTGATCTTAGGAGAAAGATTCATCCGACTAAGATTTTATTATATTATCTTGGGAGAAAAATTTCATCAGACCAAGATTTCTATCTTAGGAGAAAATTCATCGGACTAAGATTTGATATCTTATCTTGGGAGAAAAATTTCATCGGACCAAGATTGTATCGGGAGGGAAGTTCATCAGATTAGAACTTTTTATCCTAAGAGGAAAATGTAAAGATCAATGATTTGAGAAACTTACCTTCGTAATTTCTTCTTTTCTTTTCTCCTCCCTTCGCTCTGCTTTGTTCTTGCTTGCTGGGGATAATACCACTGTGGGAGTCTCCTTTCTTCCCCTCCTTTAAATTCAAATTTTTTTTTTCAGAATTTATTTTCTCTCAACACTGCTGAGGATAAAAGTGTTATCTTCTTGGGATAACGTTGTTGAGGATAACGCTGCTGGGGAATTTTATCCTTCCAAATCGATGCTTCATTCTTCTGGAAACTGCTGGGGATGATAATGGCTCTTTGCTTTTCTGAGCACAAATGTCATCCCTTTGTTCTGTCTGCTGGGGATCAACTTCCTTCATTGGAAACTTATTATGTCGGGGGCAACACTGGTTCAAAGACCACTTCCCTTGAGACTGGTGTTATTTTTATTCTTCCTCGAATGGGTACCTGACTTCCAGAAAATTTTCCAAATGAAAGGAAAATTTTCTGCCCCAGTTTTACAGTCTCCCTTATGGCATGCATTTTCCGACATCAATGCCATTTCTTTTACCTGTTTCAAATTAAACAAAATTTGTTAGTTTAAAAAAAACGGTGGTTGGTTGTGATACTCCTACTGGGGATGGCTTTCCCTTTCTCCTTCCTTGCTCTGCGTTCCACAACTTGTTGGGGATGATATTATTTGCTGGGGATAATCCCTTTCCGCTGGGGATATCCCTCTTCTTTTGTGGCACAACTCGGAAATTGGCTTTTCCCCCGACCTTTTAGTCTCGCATCAATTTCCCAAATCATGCTCATTGCTCTCCTTGCTGTGTTCATGGGCCTTGGCCTTGAGGTTTATAACCTTTGGTTTTGCAAGGATATCCCTCTTGACACTCGTCAATCCTTTTGCTGGGGATATCTTTCTTGACACTGGCCTCGCGCTTGTTCCTTCCTGACTTATTACTTGGATGTACTAGTCAGATCTTATCTTGGAAAGCTGATGGTCTACTTTGAAGTCATTTCCCACTGGTCTTGACCAAACAAACTCTACTGGGGAAATTTCTATGAAAGGAAAAGATAAAAGGGAACAGAATAAAAGACAAAGGAAAAAATGACTCTTTAACAAAAGAAACTATAAATAAAACCTATCAAACGAAAACACTAACTCTAATGGTCATGACATGCATATGTGGCCTATCCTTCGTCATCAATCGTCTTTCGAGGTCTTCCCTTGACTATCCCCCATCTGATTCCCAATCTTATTCGACTTGTAGTGCCCGAAGGGTTTTCACTATCAAGCCTCTCTCATTTTGGTTTTTCTCTCAGCTTGCGTCGCCTTATGGTGTCCGTAAAGATTTTCACCGATAAGACTCTCTCATTTGTATCACTTTCCAGCTGGGGATTTGGAGTGTTGCCGGTATGACTCTCTCTGCTGGAGATTAGAGTCCTTTCTGCTGTGGAACAGAATGTTATGTTCGCCGGTAAGATTCTCATTTGTCTGACTTGGCATCTTTTGCAGACTGATCAGAAGGTCTTTCTTTGGACCGTAATGTGAGTTTTTTGGATAGGCTTAGAAATAAAGGGTATTAAAGGCTCAAAAACAAATCAAATTTGGGGTTCAAAATTACAACCTTCGAAATCATATTTGTTTACAACAAGCGCAACCTTTGCCCCAGTTTCTTGCTTGGGGATTATTTATTATTATATACATTTTTTAAATTTTTATTACACCATGCACACTGTGACTATTGTGGCCATTATTCACCCTATGACCGAGCCGTGAAGCGCCTACGTATCCTCTTTGAGGAATCAGGTCAAACGTAGTTCCCAATTCCTCTGTTTTCTTTTGACTTTCTTTTGTTTTTTTTGTTATCATTTTTCTCTTTTTATTTTTTTTTTCGTTTTTTTTTGATTTTTTTTTCTTTACCTTCCAGGCTCGTATTTCCTAGTCGTTGCTATTGATTCCGAACGAGGGGTATGAAAGAAAATAAATAAGGCTCAAAAAGGGGTAACGAAGGAAAAAGTGTTTAGGTAGCAGAACAAAATGCCTTCGTCATTCCAGTCTTTAAAACATGCCAAGTGCAAACAACATAATTGAACATAGATTTATAGTCTCTTCCGACGGTGCTGGTCTTGACAATTATGTTAAACACTTGCTTTTCATTTGTCATTTCTAAAGCACTGCTGGGCGACACTCTCACTCTCATGAACGACCCTCATGCCAATTTGGCGAATCTTGCATTTAACGGTTTTCTTTAAGTTTTACTTGCCCCAGTTCCACATGACTCAGGCTTCAAATAATCTCAAACTGTTCTTATTTTCCTTAAATGCTTTGAACACCTTCCCAGGGTTTTATGATTAACTTTTAAGATTAGGCCCAATATGTGCGCAAGTCATGTCACGAGAATCGGCGCTGAACAAAATGATAAAAGGACTAAACAAAAAGATGACTGGAAACAATAAATGACCGGATTTGCTTTAGACTACCGGCGAGATGGTTTGAATAATAAAACAAACAAAACAACTAGAATAAAATCCTAACACAGCCTTGACAAAACTTAAACAAACTGATATGACAAATCGGAAAGATAAGAAGGTTTGACACAAGACAATATTCGGATTACAACCCTAAGAATAATCCGGACAATAGAAATGACAACAAAATAAACCACCAACAGCTTCAATCTTGCTAACCAAGGAACGGAGCGTCCTCTCATTTTATCAAAATTGGCATCTTAGCCACTAAGCTTTGCATTAGTATTTCCTAGACCATTATCAGCTTCAACATCATCAACCTCCGCCAACAAGTTCTCGATAGGGTTCGAGTGCTTCTGTTATCAGGCCTGATCCCCGCAAAGTGTGCTTCTGGGTTTTGTATTTCCGGCTTACCACAAACCAACCACCTTAACTTTCTTTGTGATTCAACGCGAAACAGATTAGAATGGACTCCGTCGGTCCCCCTTATTAATAACATCTTTTCCTCTCTTTTTTTCATTTTTTTTTCTTTCAATTTTTTTTTTTCGATTTTTTTTTTCATTTTTTCTTTTCTTTTCTTTTTTTTTTTCGATTTTTTTTTTCATTTTTTGTTGTGGTCGAATCTTATGGAGATTGCCTACGTATCATGCCCCGCATGAATCAGACCTTGCGTAGTTCGGACCAATAAAATATAAACAATACTAATCATTTTTTTTTTCCACTTTTCATATTAAAATAAATTGGGTTTCAAAGGTTTGAAGAAGACCTACAAACTCGAATATCAAACAACCCACATATTTTAATCAAAAGATTTACAACTCCAAAAACAAATGGCCAGCTTCCTTTCTCCGTTTGACAAATGCAACCAAACGACTATTTTTGCAAATGTGGCCCCTTCCAAATCTCACATGAATTTTGAGGCCGGGGAGGATTATTTTGACACTTTACAAACTTGTCCGTTCTTTTACGAAAATAACCTTTTGACAATTGAAAGATACTCTAAGGCTATTTCGGCAAGAACGGTTTTAAGACGCGGCCGAAGCTGGCTCGGCTTTATTTTGACCAAAAATTCAAATGGTATTCACCTAACCGCTCACTCTTTGTTTTTTTTTCTTCAAATTACAATAAAAACCGGGTATTGCAAACACGGCCCTTCAGCACCTCGGGGACGAAGATTTTTAAGGCTGTGTGGGTCAACTAGACCAAAAATCCTAAACATGACCCAAAAGGTGGCTGTTTATGCAAAGTTAGCCTTCCGGCGTCCCTTTCGGGAACATTCGGCTATTTATGACAAAACAACATCACCTGACTTATTTACGACTCTTTTTATCGTTTTTCAAATTAGAAAACTCAATATTGCAAACACGGCCTTTCAACGTCTCGGGGACGAAGATTTTTAAGGCTGTGTGGGTCAACTAGACCAAAAATCCTAAACATGACCCAAAGGTGGCTGTTTATGCAAAGTCAGCCTTCCGGCGTCCCTTTCGGGAACATTCGGCTATGTCTTGATAAAACAACGTCACCCGACTTCTTTATGACAAAATTAAAATTTGACATATTTTTTTTGTTGCTATTTTTTAGCAAAAGGGGGGGGGGGGGGGTTGGACACCACCTGACTTATTTATGACAAAATTAAAATTTTGACACATTTTTATTTATTTATTGGTTTTTGGCTATTTTAGCAAAAAGGTGGGGTTGGACCCGATGAGGGTTGCCTACGTATCTCACATCCGGTGAGAATCAAACCCGCGTAGTTCGGGCAAATTAACCGAACTATTTTAAAACAGGATTTTTTTTTCAACAACAAATAACAAAACCACTTTCAAAGCACAACTCTTTTCATTTTCATTTTGAATTTTTCAGAAACGAATAAAAAAAACTATTTTAAAAGTAAGACTCTTTTTCATTGTCATTTTCAGGGGAAGACAAACTATTTTTCTTTTTATATATATATATTTTTTTATATATATATATATATATATTTTTTTTGAAAAATAAGACAGAACAACGATTTTTTTCTTTCTATTTTTCTTTGCTTTTAATAAAACAAACTAATAAAATATTTTTTTCATTTTCTCAAAATTTCGGTAGAGTTTTGACAGTATTTGGGCATTGGTTTTTTTTTCAAAAATAAACAGTCAATTCCCTAACCGCTATTTCTTTTTTTTTTCAATTTTAGAATATTATTCCTGATATTCAAAAGTCAGTCAACACACGAGTCCGAATCAAATAAATGCGCAAGTAGCAGCAAGTAAGATGCATCAGGATGGTCATTTTCATTTTTTGGTACACCTGTCCTAGACAGACCCAACCCCTGTGTTGAGCCTCCAAAGTCAAATGCACGTGATGCAAACAAACGTTCCTACTAGGGATCCGGCATGAAGCTGAGTTATTCTAAGTGAAAAACTTGAGGCATATTGTTCTAGCCCTGGCTCACCCAAGTGGACAGCTTGAGCCGAAGTGGGGGCAACGTACCGGGAGCACGAAAGTCTGCCCGGCCTAGTTACTTGTCCTAACTTCGTCTTATTTGGTATGACTTCTAACAGAAAGGTAGACCATGCGCACGTGTACACCATAAATTCAGAAGACTCAGAAAGAAGAAGGGTTTCGTAGCAGTTTTATATACACAATTCAGATAATATTAAAGCGGTAAAAAGCAACATTTAGCACATTAAGCATAAATCATGTAAAAATCAGATAATAAATAAAGCCAACTATAACAATTATTTCAAGCTCGAATTCTTGAACCCTGAACCAGTGGTTCTGGGTACTTCTCCCCAGCAGAGTCGCCAGAGCTGTCACACCTCCTTTTTCCGCCCCCGCGAGGGTGCGTAGGGAGTTTTTTCCAATTAAACGACAGTCGAAACGGGATTTGTTTGTTTGTTTCAGAGTCGCCACTTGAGAATTTTAAGGCGTCCCAAGTCACCAATTTTAATCCCTGAATCGAGGAAAATATGACTCTGTTTATTATTCTGCGAACCAGAAATCCTGAGTAAGGAATTCTGTTAATCCGGAAGAAGGTGTTAGGCATTTCCGAATTCCGTAGTTCTAGCACGGTCGCTTAATTGTTTTTATTCTTGGCTTAATTATCTCAATTTTACATTTTTTATTGCATGATTTTGTTATCGCTTCTGTTTAGATTGTTTATAATTAAAGACTCTTCTTCGAATCGAATCACGCATACGTGTATTCGTTTTATATATTATATTTTTTTAACGTGAAAAATCGTGTCACGCATACGTGTACACAATGATATTGATAATATATTTATTATAAAATAATTATTTTGCGAAATTGTGTTTTAAATAAAATCAAGAACATTCACACTTTTTGTATGATTAAGTAGTGAACCGCACATCTCCGGTTTTATGAAATTAATTTAAGATCCTCCGAAGAATCTCTTTTTATTAAAAATTTGCTCGAAGTTGCGCGAACGCATAATCCGAATTGCCTTTAGAAGTATAATCAAGTCACGCGAACGCATCCCTAATTATGCAAATATTCTTGACAGTAATATAAATTTTTCACAAATTGTTTAGTACATCCATATATTTTTTGTGAAAGTCATGGTAAACCACTATTTGAGACGCCTCTAAATTACTCGAAAAGGATTCACAAATTATTGAGTGTTGACCACAAATTATATTTTTTCGCGTATAAATTATATTCCTCCAAGCCATTCAAATTTAGGGAGTAAAAATGAACAACGTGTGATTAATACTACCATTTGTAGTGAATACATTATTTGCCTACCCAAATAAACAACGTGCGAATTACGTATAAACATTGGGAAAGAATTGATGTAAGAAAGGAAATGATATTTTCCAAGAATTTTCATTATTCTATTTGAGGCGAATACTATTTTTTATATTTTTTGAAAATGTTGCAATTTATAAATACAATCTTCTTCTACACCATTTGTTTTTAATCCAAATGTATGATTATTTGGTTAATTTGCTCACGATAATTGAATTTAGGATAAATATAATCAAACCAATTCTTATTCTCGGCCTATGCGAATATTTGCAAACACTAGCTCTATATTTTGTACAAATTATTGACATTATTTTTTTATACTTCGTTTTTTTTAGAATTGAATTGATCTCACTCTCAAAATAACTATGGCCATTTGTTATTAAGAAAGAAAACTAATCTACCAATTGATTTAATAAGACGACATCACATACAACGCCAACATACATCATGAACTGTTTGCAATATTCCAACATTGTAATCGTAACAGATTATATCAATTCACCTTTCAACTATTGATTATACACATAACCATTATTGAGCCATATATGATCAAAATACAACTAACAATCATCTAGCTTTGAACAAAATCAAATATTGGACGAGATATGCTAGTAATATAGTTTCTTGGTATTTCCATATTATCCTACGCTTAACCAACAATATCACAAAATGTAATTAATGGCCAACTTTCTGCAATGTTCCCTATCTCAACAATTCAAACAGTAAATGTCATCACTAGTCCTCAAAACATATAAGATTATCGTGGAATTTACTACTCCCGAAGGTTAATTAGTTAACAGTTTATCATGTCAAGTATAATACTATATTAACCAACTAAAACAAAACTGAAACTTAAACTAATAAAATTTAAATGAGTAGAAGACATCCTTATAATTCCAAACTTCATTTACTTGCCATGTTGAAGCTTTTCATGACATGAATTTACAGATATGTACCTGATATTGGAAACAAAAGAAAATGATGATGAGAATCAGCGACAGTAATAACAATACAACAACAACAGTCCAGCAACAGTAACAACCCAGGAACAGAGTTTGCAAACCAGTAGAACAGTAATCCCAAAAACAAAAACTTCAAGCTTTGATGAAACAACAATTAATTCTGATTTCAAACAATGAAAGAAAGCAGAATATTTTTTTTTAGTTTTTTATTTTTATTTCAAAGTTTAAATATTTTTCGGAATTTTCTCTCTCTTAAATGTTCAGCCCCTTTTTTTCTCTCTATTATTTTCAGATTCGTTTCTCTCTCGTTCTTATTCTCTGTCTGTGTATTTTCTTCTATCTCCTCCTTAATATGATTTCAAGACTTCCTATATATAACCCATCCCATAAATCTTTCAATTAATTAAAATCAATACTTTTTCTCTACCAAACCCATTATCCTCCCACTCATCCCCATTACATTAAATAAACATATCACACCACCCCATTATATTTTGTCCCCCATGCCTAACATAAAATAATACAAGATTCCCCCACTAAATTTTGTCTTGTCCCCCCTTTATATTAAATAACCATATCACAACCCACCCCATTTCATTTTGTCCCCCGTGCTTCATATAAACAATTACAAAATGTACAATTCCTAAACTACCCCTCCGACCCTATTGCAAATTACTATTTTACCCCCGAAAGTACTATAAATTACCAAACTACCCATCAGCTATAACACATCAATTAATCAAACTTAACCAAAATATAGACAATATGATTAATTTCTAACAATGTTCAAACAACAAATTTCATGAACATGATTTCTTCAACATTTCAACAACAAATCACATGAACATGATTTCTTCAACATTTCAACAACAAATCACATGAACTCAAATTGAACAACAAAGAACAACTAAAATTTGATTGAACAATATTTTAGCAACAAACAATCCTATTTTCGGATTCAACAACAACAACAAACAAGTATATTTAGATTTCTAAATTCAATAATATTGAACTTAAAATCAACTACTCTAACAACATTACAACAAACAATTCCTATATTAAACTTAAACAAGATTATGAGACAAATTCAAGAAATAATCATAAATGATAAACAAGAAATCAAACTATACAAAATTCGGATTCAAGATCATCCAAACAAAGTATGAACATGAATGAATCTATTTTAACACAACAAACATGGCGGATTAAATGATTAAACCAACATTAATAATTTCTGGAAAATATATAACAACATGAAACAAATTGAAGAAATAATCAATTAAATTTTAATTTGAATCTAACAAACATCAAGCTAACAAATTCTTACCTAAACAATAAAACAAACATGAAATAAACATGAAAACAAATTAATTAATTTACCATTTGAATCTAAAAATTAAAATCAACAAAACACATGAACAAACTAGAAAATTATTTCAAACGATAGACAAACCAAACAAGAATTAAATCATTTATCGATTTTGGATCCGAAAAATACCAAACAAAATCTGGACGATAAATGAGATTCAAAACCAACTAACCGGAAATGAAACGACGAACAACGATTGTAAACAAATCTGTCCGGGCCTCGACTCAACGAAAGACCTTCGAACCTTTGACGATTCGAAGAAGATGAAGCAATGGCAAAATAGAAGAACCTGCTGCGACGATCAGCAGAAGCAGTCCGTTAAACACCTGCTGCGACGAGCAGCAGCAGCACGACGTCGAGAGGCAGCATGAAGCAGATGGGGTGCGTTTGGCTTGCTTGTACGAAGAAGATGAAAGCAGCAACATCATCGGCGAGGCAGACGACACAACACCGGAGGTTTGTTTGGACGAAGCTTCTGCTTCAGCAGTAGCGGCTGGGGACGGAGAAGGTCGACGCGATGGCAGTCATAGCTGCCTGTGTCAATGAGGCAGAAGCTGGACGAGGCAGCAACGTTTGGTTGTAGCAGATGAACTCGACGATGGCTGTTTTAAGCAGTCCTTCAAAGCGGACGCAGCTTGACGCAGCAGACATTTTCGTTGGTGCCGAAGAAAGATGACGAAGGAGCGGGCAGTCCATGGACGAGCTGGAAGGAGGGATCGTTTATAGTGGGCTTTCCACCATGGGAGGGCAGCTATGGCGATGGTGGTTGACGACGAAGACGTAGCAAGGTGGTGGTGGATGTCGCGGGTTTGAAGATGGTGAAGGAGAAGAAGCAGACGGACATGGGTTCGAGGCCAGCCATGGACGAGCTGCCATGGATGTGTGTGTGAGAAAACTTGGAGAAGATGGAGAGAAGGAAAGGGGGGGGGGGGGGGGATCTTCTTTAGGTTTTTTAGGGTTTTTGGTTTTTTTTTTTTGTTTTGTTTTTGTTTTGTAAAAAATGAAAGACAAAGGGGGTTTGGGTCTTTTGGGTTATGGACTGGGTCGACCCAGTTCGAAATGGACTGGGTCGTAGGGAAGATTGGGCCATTTTTTGGGCCTGTGGCTTGAAATTGAAGAAGAGGCCCAATTCCGGCTTTCTTTATTTTTCGCTCTCTTTTCTTCTTTTATTTCTCTAAAACTAAATTATAAAAATACTTAAACTATTATTAAGAATTAAATTAAGTTATAAAAGCGCAAATTAACTCCCAATAACAATTAACGCACAATTAAGTAATAATTAAGCATAAAATTGTATATTTGGACATTAAATGCTAAAAATGCAAACGATGCCTATTTTTGTAATTTTTAATTTTTGTAAAACAAATTTAATTACTAACAATTGTAGAATTAAATCCTACATGCAAAATGCGACATATTTTTGTATTTGTTTTATTAATTTAGCAAATAAACATGCACAGACAAATACAAATAATTATTCAAAATATCACAAAATTGCACACCAAAGAAAAATCATTTTATTTTTGAATTTTTTTGGAGTAATTCTCATATTGGGCAAAAATCACGTGCTTACATAACATCATTCCCCCCCTTTAGAACATTCGTCCTCGAATCTTGACTGACACACTTATCATTTTTATAACTTATATCTTTCGAATAATTTATTACTCTCCTTTCCATCTAGGTAACCGTTCTGTGAATAAATCCAACGGCTAGGGAATTCCCCCCCTTTTGGCCTCTTTCTCACACCATGACTCGTGGTCGGAATCCTTCCAATCTTGTAACTGTTGTTACCTTTTATCATGCAGCATGTACGAATCTGACCTTGTAAGTGCGACTATGCGACTCTTCTCTCCTTTTTTCTCTAGCTTGTAGCCCATCTCTAGGCCTCACATTGTAAATATATATAAGATCTCGACAAGATGTCCCTCTGGGCATCTATAGGTATACTGAAGTCTTTCGCTCGGTACTTTGTCAAACTTACGAGTATTGCTATAGCTTTTTTCATAGACCCTGTTATCTATCTGTATTACTTTACTGCATCTGGATAGGTCATACTATAGCGTAACTCATATTTTAATTTATTGTTACTGAGGTTTGCTACCAAACTTCAGGTTATGTTCGTTGCTAATCCCATGTGTATAAATCTATGTCTTTTAATGCTTCCTCATTATTGTTCATCTTAAGAATAACGGCCTAATCTCACATCATATTTTGTGACTTTTGTCTATCCATTGTTGATTCACCTTAATGTTGATCTATCATCTATAACTGATAACTTGATCTCTTATGTAACACTGCCACTAGGGCTCACGTCTCATCGGGGACATCTGGAGTAATTAGCACCTAGGGGCGATACTATACTTCCATAACCGTATTTCATAGTATCCCAATGTGATTTACCTTACATGGGTATTTTAATCCTGTACATTTCATGAAATCATTACTCAACAGAAGGCCCAAACATCAATCTTTATCTATCATAATTACACCCTCATTCCACTACCAGGGTAGCATTCTATCTCTCCTAAATCCTACCAGTCTTAGACTCATTTGAGTTTATTTAGGCTATACTCAGCTTTCTATAACTTGGAGAAACCATTATTTCTCTTGTTTTCATAGGCTTAATCCTGAGGACTTATACATTTCTTATCACCTCCTCACTAACCCTTTCTTATCCTTACTCCTGTCATAAAACCTTGTCACTTTACTATACTTTAGCTTGCGACTGATACATATCCATTTATACTACTCGCAACCCCTCTTCAACTGTCACGACCCAACCAATGCGACGCGACGGGTGCCTGAGTCCTACCTGTCAAACACCCGTAAGCATGCTTCTAGGATATGAACCTGTATAACATCTATTGAATTACGAAGGTAACATACATAAAGGAAACCTGCCATAAAGGAATATGTACGTATACATGCAGAATACAATGGGAGAACCGACAAGGCTACTATAGACAACTATACATCCAAAACTGAAAGCCGACAAGGCCACATATAACCCAACTAGACATACTGTCTACAGACTTCTAATAGAAACATAGCTATGCAAAGACGGGACTGAGTCACGTCATACCCATATATATGTATATATATACAAATGTATCGTACACAAATCAAAAGCAGCTCCGGATCAAATGGAGCACGCCAACTTTCGCTGATCAGGGATCCTAAAAAGGGGGGCCGTCAGCTTGCCTACTTGCACCTGCGGGCATAAAACACAATCCCCGTGAAATAGGGCGTCAGTACGAAAAATGTACTGAGTATGTAAGGCATGAAAATTAGTACATAAAAGACATAGATGAAACATGGAACAAGGAAACACATCTTTAAATCTGAATAACTTTGTAAATTCTGAAACATTTATAATGTCATGCGCGTGCGTATAAATGCCGTGCCATGTATAGGTATGGGTGTACATAATATCATCAAGCTGCTGAGGGAATCCCATCATATCATCTCGGCCACTGTGGGCAATATCATTAACATATACCAGCTGATCAGGTGGTGGTGCGTATATAACACCGTAACCTTTTCCCATATCCCATATACATATATTTACATATATACGCGTATATAACGCCATCTGTTCATGGGTCAATGCACATGTATAAATGAGTGAAATGCATAAAAAATACGTAAATATCTCAATATTCCTTTCGAATAAACTTTTCCAACTGCATATTATTCTGAGATCCATGAACAGAAGATAATAATAATTCTCATGGGGAATCAATAATATAGACACCACTAGTATTTCTATGAATATAGTAATTTATAGAAACTGTGTATTTGGTCGTTTCTTTATTATAATTTGGACCATGCCAAAAGAAAGAAGGGAGGGCCTTAACATACTTGTTCCTGGAATTATTTGAACGGAATGAATCTTCTGCTTCCGTGAAATATGTTGAACGAAATTCTGCCTGAATCCTTTGAAATTTTGAAACGAATTGTGGTGGCTTCTTTTGAAATTTCAGTTGAATTTTTTTTGGCTAAGTAATTGAATTGTTTGGACAAAATGTTTGCTGTTTTCCAAGTTTTTAACCTCAAGCCAAGCTAATTTTGGCAAGAATGGACGAAAGGTTTTCTGTTTCTTGATTTTGAACCTATATATTCTTGGTTTCAAGTCTTATTCAAGACTTATGGATAAGACTTTATAAGTCTTACTTAAGACTTACCTTTAACTTTACACGTTCTTGTCTTTGTGGATAAGACTTTACAAGTCTTATTTAAGACTTATCTTCAAGACACCTATACATGTATTAATGAATCACCCTTCCTAATTAGTGACCTTGTGCCACATGGAAGGGTGGTATAATTTATAATTTTTATCCACTTATTAGCTAATTGGGTAATGTCCTGTTATCCGATAATTAATCAATTACCCGCATAATTTAAAAATTGCCACAAATTACTTAAAATTTTATTTATTTTTAAAGTACTTCATATATATACTTTATATATTATACTACCATGGTCATATGACACCTTGCATGGTACTAGTTCATAATTATCAGGTATTATCGCTCGACCCGTATTTTATTCCAAATTGGCTACTTTCAACGAAACTTATTTTATTTAATTCTTGTATCCCTTTATCCTTCATAACACTTATTTATCGCTTGTTATAAATAGCATAAGTACGTGAATGTCAAGATGATCTCATCCCCGAGTCTACGTCGGTTAACTGAAAACGAAATTTTAACGTATGAAAGCGCGAGATGTAACATCCTTCCCCCCTTAGAAACATTTGTCCTCGAATGTTTAACTCTCCGGGATTTATATAGCCTTGCTAGATTCACCTTTGTAACAATGCTACTACCAATTCTTCTTGTAGAAACCTAGTAATTTAATGCCACATAGGACCACAATCATTAATAATGATGACGGCCTCACACGATCAATAACAATAGCTAGCACAAGAATTCGTACATGCACCTTGAGGTTATGACGTCTCAGTCAGACCCTTTTTTGGAGGAGGAAATAAGTAGGGATATCTGGACTTGATGTCTTCCTTGGCCTCCCAAGTTATTTCTTCCACATTGTTGTTCCTCCAAAGTACTTTCACGGAGGTTACCTCCTTATTCCGTAGCTTGCGCATTTGTCGGTCTAGAATGGCAACCGGAATTTCCTCGTATGACAAGTCCTCTATAATCTGTACATCATTCATGGGCATCACTTGGGTAGGATCGCCAATGCACTTCTGTAACATAGATACGTGAAAAAACGGATGGACAGGCTCAAATTCTGAGGGTAATTCTAACTCATAAGCTACCTGGCCCACCCTCCGAATGATCCTATAAGGCCCAATATACTGTGGGCTAAGTTTTCGTTTCTTTCTGAACCTCATGACAGCTTTCATCGGTGATACCTTTTTGGAATACCCATTCATCCACCTGAAATTCCGAGTCTCATCGTCAGTTATCCGCATAAGCCTTCTGACGGCTTTGAGCTGTCAATAGCCTTTCCTGTATAAGCTTAATTCTCTCGATTGCCTGCTGTACCAATTCTGGTCCTACTAACATAGTTTCCCCAACATCAAACCACCCTATAGGTGACCTACACTTCTCTCCATAAAGAGCTTCATATGTAGCCATATGAATACTAGAATGGTAACTATTATTATATGCGAACTCAATAAGCGCCATATGATCATCCCAGCTACCTTTGAAATCTATTACACAAGCTCATAACATATCATCTAGTGTTTGAATAGTACGCTCAGCCTGTCCGTCTATCTGGGGATGAAATGTTGTACTAAGACTTACTTGAGTCCCCAATCCCTTTTGGAAGGACCTCCAGAAGTTAGCTATAAATTGAGCTCATCTATTCAAGATAATAGATATAGGGACACCATGCAGTCGTACTATCCCTTGATATAAAGCCTCACATAATCCTTTAAGGAATATGTAGTTCTAACGGGTAGAAAATGGGCGGACTTTGTAAGCCTATCAACAATAACCCATATCGAATCGAACTTACGCTGGGTACGAGGTAAGCCTACGATGAAGTCCATATTGATTACTTCCCATTTCCAAGTCGGAATCTCTATAGCCTGCAATAATCCACCAGGTTTCTGATGCTCAATTTTAACCTACTGATAGTTAGGACACTGAGCAACAAACTCTGCTATATCCTTTTTCATTCCGTTCCACCAATAGACTTCTCTAATATCATGATACATCTTTGTTGCTCCTAGATAGATAGAATAACATGAATAGTGAGTTTCTTCCACAACCTGCCGACGTAGCCCTGTAACATTAGGCATACATAATTGTCCTTGATATCTAAGGATCCCATCTCCTGTAATTTCAAATGGCATCTTCTCCTTCTGAAGGGTGGTATCCCTATAATGAACTAACACAAGATCCTCGTACTGGCATTCCTTTACTTCAGTTACTAAAGAGGATGTTCCTGTATCCTGATATGTAATTCCAATATCACCTGAGTCCAGTAGTCGAACTCCAAGACTAGCTAGCTGATGAACCTCATGGGCTATTCCCCTCTTTTCTAGTCGTAAATACGACATGCTACCCATAAATCTACGGCTGAGGGCGTCGACTACTACGTTCGCCTTCCCCGGATGGTATAAAATATCAACGTCATAGTCTTTAAGTAGCTCCAACCATCTCCTTTGACGAAGATTCAATTCTTTTTGCTTGAAGATGTATTGGAGGCTCTTATGATCCATATAGATATCAACATGAATGCCATACAAGTAGTGCCTCCACATCTTTAGTACATGAATCATCGCGGCTAACTCTAAATCGTGGGTCGGGTAGTTCTTCTTATGCTTACTTAGTTGTACAGAAGCATAAGCTACAACCTTACTAAGCCGCATCAACACACGATCCAATCCCACGCTTGAAGCATCACAATAGATAACATAACCATCGGTCCTTTCTGGGAGCGGTAGAGCTGGTGCTGAAGTTAATCTGTCCTTCAATGCCCGGAAATTCCGTTCGCAAGGATTGGTCCATTGAAACTTAATTCCCTTTTGAGTTAACTTACATGGGTATCCTAATTTTTTTTACTATTCAGGAAATCCCCCTCTTCGGAGGCCCAAACTTCATCCTTTATCTATCACAATTACGCCCTTATCCCACTATTAGGGTAGCATTTCATCTATTCGAAACGTTACTAGTCTTAGACTCTTTTGAGTTCATTCGGGCTATACTGAGCCTTCTATAACTTAAAGAAACCATCAGCTCTCTTATGAACTCATTCCCAAGGACTTATCCATTCTTGTTACCTTTTTACTCATCTTTTCTTATCCTTCCTTCTGTCTTCCTAGAACCTTGTCGCTCTACCATAGTTTAGCTTGCGACCTACACATATCTATTTATACTTATTCGCAACCTTTCTTCAACCTGCTTGCACCATAGATTTCCTTATGTTATTCCGAAACACCAAGCAAGACACCACATACCACTTTTCTCAAAGGTGCTTAGAAGAGAAGAAAATTTCGTTACAAGTTTCTTGTAATAACCTGCCAAAAGAAGCTACGAACCTTCATCAGTGTTGTGGGTCTAGGCAAAGTCTTCACTGCCTCAGTCTCTTGTGTATCCACTCGAATGTCTTTACCCGAAATAATATGCCCAAGGAAAGCTACAGAGTTCAACCAGAATTCATATTTAGAAAATTTTGTATACAACTTCCTTTCTTGTAGAACTCTGAGCACAGTACGCAGATGATCTGCATGCTTAGCCTCTGAACGAGAATATACCAATATATCGTCAATAAATACAATTACGGATAGATCTAAAAAAGTACTGAACACACAATTCATTAAATCCATGAATACTGTTGGGGCATTGGTCAGACCGAACGACATAACCCGAAACTCAAAGTGCCTATATCTAGTCCTGAATGCAGTCTTCGGAATATCTTCATCCTTAACCCTTACTTGATGGTACCCAGACCTCAAGTCTATCTTTGAAAAATACTTGGCACCTTGTAACTGATTAAATAGATCATCAATTCTTGGGAGCGGGTACTTATTCTTGATCATCACATTATATAATCAATACACATTCGTAAAGAACCATCTTTCTTTCTTACAAACAACTTGGGTATTCCTCATAGTGACGTACTAGGTCTAATAAAACCTTTTTCAAGCAAGTCCCTTAGTTGTTTCTTTAACTCTTTCAGCTCTATTGGGCCCATTCTATAGGGAGAATAGATATTGGATGAGTATTTGGTAGTAGGTCGATGGCAAACTCAATTTCCCGCTCTGGTGGAAGACCCGGAAGTTCATCGGGAAAAACATCGGGAAACTCATTAACCATTGGGATGGATTGAATGGTTGATGACTCTACTTCTATATCTTGAATGCGAACTCTGCAAAACCATATACAGGATACTTTCTGCAAAACCACTAAGTAGGTATAACCATAATATATACAAATCGGGACGGGGCTCCCTACATCCTCATAAAACAACCAAACACATTTAAAATCCTGACTTGGTAATATTCCAAGAAGAGGTGGAACTCTCCAACCAAGAACTGACACTTGGAGGAAGTCTATGGTAGAGGGTCTTTGCCTCGTCCTATATAAGAACCTCAATCAGACACACTTCGAAGCGGAATCTTTATGTCCTTATCAGTTACCTTCCTCCTCATAGCCCGACTACTATCTTCTTCCTCTATGTATCCCATAACATACACCGACGAACCTTGATTGACGGACTCCCAAGACTGTGGACTATCCGAAACCTCAGAAGAGCTAGTATCCTCAAATACCTTGACATAGTTTTAAGCCTGAAGGAATCCCGACTGTTCCAATTCATTCTCTACTCCCCTCATACCCTGATCAACGGGCTATGAAACTAAGGGCCTTGATAAGGTCGGAACTCCTCTCACCCCATCTACTGCCGGAGTGGTCGAAACAGCTCGAACGGATAACTCATATAGATCCTTGGATGGATCCTCCTCAATAGAACCCACGATCTCCGATGGGTTTGAATCTGTAGTATAACTTATCCCTCTTGCTATCTCCTTCATAGCCTTCTGACTCGTGCTAGTGGCTGTAGTTTTCGGAGGCATCGCTGAAAACGTAACATACCGTTAGGAACATGAATACTTATATCGCACGATCTAAGATAAGAAGAGAGGATAACATCCTATATGTCCTGTAGCCTCTTGTTTATAAGTATGGTGCATGACACACCCATAAACAAGACTCTACTAGATACGGTCTAGAGACAACACTAGGACTGAACAACTCTGATACCACTTTTGTCACGATCCAACCCGATGGGCCGCGACGGGTGCCTAAGTCCTACCTATTAAACACCCCTAAGCATGCGTCTAGGATATGAACCTATATAACATTTGTTGAATTATGAGTGAAATATACATGAAGAAAATCTGCCAACAAGGAATATGTATGTATACATGCAGAATATAGTGGGAGAGCTGGCAAGGCTGCTATAGACAACTATATATCCAAAACTTAAAGCCGACAAGGCCACATACAACCCAACTAGACATACAATCTACAGACCTCTAATAGAAACATAGCTATACAAAAATGGGACTAAGCCACATCATACCCATATATATGTATATATATAAACGTATCGTACCAAAATCAAAAGCAGCTCCGGATCAAATGGAGCACGCCAACTCTCGCTAATCAGGGATCCTAAGAAGGGGGACCGTTAGCTTTCCTACCTGCACCTGCAGGCATGAAACACAATCCCCGTGAAATAGGGCATCAGTATGAAAATGTACTGAGTATGTAAGGCATGAAAATTAGTACGTAAAAGACATAGATGAAACATGGAACAAGGAAACATATCTTTAAATCTGAATAACTTTTTAAATTCTGAAACATTTATAATGCCATGCGCGTGCGTATAAATGTCGTGCCATGCATAGGTATGGGTTTACATAATATCATCAAGCCACTGAGGGTATCCCATCATATCATCTCGGCCACTATAGGCAATATCATCAACATATACCAGCTGATCAGGTGGTAGTGTATATATAACGTCGTAACCTTTTCCCATATCCCATATACATATATTTACATATATACGCGTACATAACGCCATCTGGTCATAGGTCAATTCACATGCATAAATGAGTGAAATGCATGAAAAATATGTAAAAATTTCAATATTCCTTCCGGATAAACTTTTTCAACTGCATATTATTCTAAGACCCATGAACAGAAGATAATAATAATTCTCATGGGGAATCAAGAATATAGACACCCCTACTATTACTATGAATAGAGTAATTTATATAAACTGTGTATTTGCTCGTTTCTTCAGTATAATTTGGACTATGCCAAAAGAAAAAAGGGAGGGCCTTAACATACCTATTCCTGAAATTATTTGAATGGAATGAAGCTTCTGCTTTCGTGAAATATGTTGAACGAAATTCTGCCTGAATCCTTTGAAATTTTGAAATGAATTATGGTGGCTTCTTTTGAAATTTCAGTCGAAATTTTTTTGGCTAAGTAATTGAATTATTTGGACGAAGTGTTTGCTGTTTTCCAAGTTTTTGACTTCAAGCCAAGCTAATTTTGGCAAGAATGGATAAAAGGTTTTCTGTTTCTTGAATTTAAACTTATACATTCTTGGTTTCAAGTCTTATTCAAGACTTATGGATAAGACTTTATAAGTCTTACTTAAGACTTACCTTTAACTTTACACGTTCTTGTCTTTGTGGATAAGACTTTACAAGTCTTATTTAAGACATATCTTCAAGACACCTATACATGTATTAATGAATCACCCTTCCTAATTAGTGGCCTTGCCCGAGGGTGGTATAATTTATAATTTTTATCGACTTATTAGTTAATCGAGTAATGTTTCATTACCCGATAATTAATTTATTACCCGCATAATTTAAAAATTACCACAAATTACTTAAAATTCTATTTATTTTTAAAGTACTTCATATATACTTTATATATTATACTACTGTGGTCATATGGCACCTTGCATGGTACTAGTTCATAATTATCGGGTGTTATCGCTCGACCCGTATTTTATTCTAAATTGGTTACTTTCAATGAAACTCGTTTTCTTTAATCTGTGTATCCCTTTATCCTTCATAACACTTATTTATCGATTGTTATAAATAGCATAAGTACGTTAATGTTAAGATGATATCATCCCCGAGTCTACGTTGGTTAACTGAAAACGAAATTTTAACGTATGAAAACGCGAGATGTAACATCAACTTTCTTGCACCATAGATTTTCTTATGTTATTCAGGAACATCAAACGAGACATCACATCGTTTGCAACTTTTCTTCACTCTCTTGGCCAGATCTCTCGATACCTAGAGACCATAGGCTGGAAGATATGCCACTAACTCTGCCGCTATCATTCCTGGATACTGAATCCCAACATCTCTAGCCTTTTGTCCGATGTACATACTATTTACAACCTTCTGTATTTGAGTGTATCGTACGTTGCTCACCTTTACCTTACTTACCTTAAAATCTCACATCACATCTTCTGTATGTTTCATGACCTCTCTTCCACATAGGTATAATTCACATCCACAACTTGAACTTCTATTATAACATTTGCACCTCTTTAGATGATTCGGTGAGAGCTTCATACTGACTTCTTATGAGGCTGGTACACTTCTAACTGGCTATATCGTAGAGCCATTATAAAATATGGCTATTGTATTGTCTCTCTTGTACCTCTGATATTATGAGTGATCCTGAAATATTCTCAATTACTATGTCCATAATTTTCTGGGTTCAATAATCAAACTCCTAATTTACTTAGTTGATGTAACTCTTTAGTATCCTTTTTCCTCTGGTCAACCTTTATGTAGGCTTAAGCTATCTTACGATCTGCGGCTCATAGTGTTAGTTATTACTTTTAGCCTTTCATGGGTTCTATGGAATATCCATGATACAATCCTTTAACAATTCAATCCTTCATTTATGACCCAGGTTTAATTCTTCCTTCTAACTTATACCGGAACCTTCTACGGTTGTATGATTGTCAACATATGTGCTGTATGGATAATACTCCGAACTTATAATTGCGTTCATAACGTAACCAACCCTGGATCATTGATCAAATAGTTCATTTCGTTCCTTTTCAGCTTTCTTTAAACGTAAGCTATTACTTTTCTTGGTCTTTCTGCCCCCTTGTTGCATGTATATTTAGCTTATCTTAGTGTCCGCACATATTAGAATTCCATACATCTCATATGATCTTGAATATCACTTCTTATTTTACTCCCTATTCATTAATCACAGTAGGTGCCACCTTTTTATGGAGTGCATACAATGTTGTTGTGAGACTGTTGTTACATGACCATTTTCTCTTTAGGTCATTGTGCTTAGGTTGAAGCCTTCTTCCTTATTTCCTCAGCTAGTCATTCATTGTAGTATTTAGGGAGGACCCGTACATTGTATATTCTATGAACCTTTTGATGTCCTTCCTTTCCTATAATTATCCGTAGTTACTTACTTCCACGCCCTTATGCTTGTAGGATTGCTTCTGAACTGATATTTTGACTGTCTTCCATGACACTCTCTTTTATTCCTATAATACTCATACAGTACCTTTAACTACCCCAACTCCTATTTGAATAATTCTTAAGTATTACAACGAAGTTACTACAAGGCTAAATTCACTATATTGGGCTTTACTATGTTAATTTTGCACGATCTACTGACTCATTTGTAACTTCCTGTTCAGCCATAACTAGGCTATTCCTGAATCAATTATTAACTATTTGTTGGCCCATTCTCATATCAATATTTCGCGTAATCTTTTTTAGGTTATTTCCTTTGTCTTAACTTACCTCTCGCGCTGGCTCCTTATTTATCAATAAGATTCCGGACAAGAGCCCTTACTTCCTTTCTTAGACGTCATGCTTGCATAATATTCTGGAATCGTAGAATATATGTAGGATTTGAATAAGTGTAACCTCATTCCTTTTTTCGTTTTTACCGCATTCTTCCTTTACGATTCCATGATTACTAGAACCACTATATTTTGACTTCATGCCACATCACCCATATCCCCCCTGTTAGGGGAGTACTAAGATTTAGTGCTAGGACGATCTACCTATAGATGTTTTACCTCTTCATCTTTGGCATCTTTTCACATCATCGATGACCATTACTCGTCTTGCGGTAATCCTTCTGTACCAATGAAAAAAAATTCCTTTCTCGCAATGGTGACACTTAGTGTAACTAGCACATACGGTCCCTTAAGCTTAACTTTGCTCACATTGCTTGCTTTAGGGAAGCGTCTTCCTGAATGACCTTTCTCTAAATTCCTCATGAATATTCTTCTGTTGCCTATTCTATTATTGCCGGAACGCAATATGAAATTCTCATGATGGCGACCATTATCAAATCACTTAGTCCCTAATTCATGTTTAGTTTATCTTGTTCACCAGCCCATACTGATTTCTAATACTCTGGAGTCTAACTTTTCCCCTTGGTGATCATGTTAGAGTCACGAACTTATTTCTCGAAATAAGGATATGACTTTATGACCTATAATCTTTTGTTACCTCAAGGACTGCCACCCCTCGTCTTTTCCTTCACTTGACTACAGACTCTGTAATACTATGATTTTTTTATCTACCATTGTCATGTATCATATCTTACTCATAATGCTTCATTAATTTTCTTCTTATTTTCTGCTAACATTTCTGTCTATCACTTTCTTTTGTAAACTTCAACAAGACATTCGTTTACTTTTATCTCCCCTTGCTTCATTCATTGGCTCTTCGATTTGCTCAACATTTTCGCTCTACTAGGGACGGGAGCCCCACTAAAGTAGTAGTTATCCCTTCTAGGCTTTCAGTGCCTATCTTCTGAATTTCTTGATCATGCTAGTATTCACATCTAATTGTAATTTTCTAGAGTGCACCATCTGGTGTTTCATAAGGAGGTCTACTAGAACCTTTGTAATATCCTTCGGAAATGTCAACTAACTCAAACAATCCATCCATCATTTTGGGTTACTGTAACCCCAACCAGATCTCGATATCCCGTCCTTCTCTTAACTACACCTGTTAGCCCCCATATGGCATAACTGAAATGGGTGTGACCAATTGTACATACCTCTTTTACTATTGAAGATAACTCAAAATGCTTATATTTCTCTGCCTGATTTGAAAATACTAATAATTTTCATTAACTGGGTGCCTCGTACCCTTCTTCACCTTGCTTCTTTTACTTGTTGAACTTGAATCTAGCTTCTGAATTTCTCATTGCTTTCACCATATTGGTGGATAGATATCCTTGCCTTAAGGCTCCTTATTAAGAAGATTATACCTTTTAGTACACACATGATCTGCTGAAGACCTCACACTGACTCATCATAAGCATCATGCAGAATCGAGTTCCTCTAGCTCAACTCTTCCAAATCCATATGCAATTTTTTACCAATCATCTTTCTGGATGTAGGCATCGTCATATTATGAATAAGACAGAGTTTAGGAAATTGAGTTCTTACAACTGCGCTCTACCACACGATCTAGAGTAAGAAGAAAGAGTGACAGTCCTAAATGCCCTATATCCTCCTGCTTATAAGTGTGGTACACAACGCACCCATAAACAAGACTCTACTAGACACGACTTGTAGAATCCCTAAGGCAGAACTGCTTTGATACCACTTTTGTCACGACCCAAATCGATAGGCCGCGATGGGCACCCGGTACCTTACTCAACCGAGTACCAACATAACGTATCTTTTCATGTCATACTATCATAAATAACTGAGACGAAAGGCTGCCGTGAGATAAGTAGAACACAACATGTAATACCAACTTATACATAAGACATACGGGCCTATAAGACCAAAATAACCACTCGTACACTGAATATAGGCCGACAAAGCCATACAATCTTTTACGTACATGACATCTGTCTACAAACCTCGAAGAATACATAATTTTCATAAAGGTCGGGACAGAGTCCCGCCATACCAAACAATACACGTCTAAATCATACTAACCAAACAAGCAACTCCGAAGCAAATGGAGCGCAGCAACATCTTCCGCGAAGCTAATAGACTACCTGGAGGGCTCTCGACCTGTCTATCGGGACCTGCAGGCATGAAACGCAGCGTCCCCAGGCAAAATGGACGTCAGTACAAATAGTGTATCGAGTATGTAAGAAATGGAAATCAGTAAATAATAGACATGAGAGAAAATGGAGTAAAAGACTCGACATGTATGTCTACATAGCTCTATGAATCATTTCATTTTTATAATATCATGCATATGCATATAAATGTCATACCATGCATAGATATATGCGTTCATAACATCATTAAGCCTCTAAGGGCATCTCATTATATCATTTCGGCCACTGTGGGCAAATTATCAATGTATACCAGCATGAGAAAAACATGGAGTAAAAGACTCGACATGTATGTCTGAATAGCTCTGTGAAACATTTAATACTTGTAATGTCATGCATATGCGTATAAATGTCATACCATGCATGTGTATATGCGTTCATAACATCATCAAGCCTCTGAGGGCATCTCATTATATCATCTCGGCCACTGAGGGCAAATATCAACGTATACCAACTGATCAGGTGGTGGAGCGTATATAACGTCGTAACCTTTTCCCATATATATATATATATATATATATATATATATATATATATATATATATATAACGTCATCTGGTCGTGGATCAATGTAAATGAATGGAATGCATGAGAAGTACGTCAATAAAATCTTTCGGAGTGTCATAAGACCATTATGCCTCTGATTAATATCATAAAATAAACTTTATCAACTTACGTATTTTCTGAGACCGATGAACAGATGATAGAATAATATGACACATGGGGAATCAAGAACATAAGCATCTCTAATATTTCTATGAATAGAGTCATGTATGGAAATTGTGCATTTACTTGTTTCGTTTGTGTCATATAGATCGTGCCAAAAGAAAGAAGAGATAGTCTTAACATACCTGAACCGATTCGCTTGACAATCCCTCTAACACACGTCAATTGCGACAACACGTAATGACAGATCGAAATAGGAAAAAATCCGTAGGATATTCTTGAGAATAATTGCACCGTACCGCTTAGAATCGCAAAATCCCGTTGCTATTACGCAATGTAACTTCGTATTATAGTCTCAGATTTATCCTTTGGAGACAAAATTGTCGCAGGTGTTTTGTATGAGGGAACGTCCGATGTTTGATAAAGAAGGGAATGAGTTTATCGGAATGCTAAAGAATAGCTTTAAATCGAACCGAATGAAGATGAACCCCCTTTCTTGAAAGACCAAAGTTGTAAATTAGTTGATATTTCTTGTTAAAATTTCGAAAATTCCCCGAGAATAGACAAAGAACCAAAGTGACCCAATGATACATGGATATTTAGTTTGAGGTTTTGAGCCACATATATTCTACTTAAAATGACACCTTGAATTGAGAATTAAGAGTCATTATTAATGGCTCTTTGGGCTGCCACGTTGGGGGAGGGTTACATTTATCCAAAAATTCATCCCTTTTCCTAATCAACTTATTAATCTCCCACTAAAATTTATTAATTACCCAATTATCCACCTAATTAGGAATTATCTCAAATTATTCAAAATACTACTCACTTTTAATACACTTTGTATACCTTACTATTATGGTCATGTGGTACCTTGTATGACACTAGTCCGTAAATACCGGGTATTTTAGTTCGGGCCGTATTTTATCCCAAAATGTCAAACTTCGACAAAATTTATTTTCTTTAATTTGCTTACCCTCTCACCTTCACGAATTCATGTATCACTTGTTTGAAATAACATAATATTTGTAACCTCAAAATAATCTCATTCCCGAGATTGTGTCGATTAACTTACTACGAAACTTTAATGTCCGAAAATGCGGGATATAAAATCCCTTGCCGAGCTTTCATCAATTCACTTGTGGGATACTTTCATGTACGAACATATGGGATGTAACACTTAAATTCTTAAATTTCTCCATTAAAATACATTTCAACACAATTATTATGCAACCTCAATCTTGTTCCTTCTCAAGGCAAACAATAACATCAATCAACAACAATATCAACAAAATATACTGTAACCTAGGACTACCGGACATAGGCATAATAGTAGCTACGCACAGACTCTCGCCACCTGGTGCGTACATAGCCCTCACAAATAGGAGCACATATTTAATTATTTCACCTATGGGGTTAATTCCCTCTTACAAGGTTAGAAAGGAAACTCACCTCGCTCTGAAGTTCCATAACCGGCTTCCAAGCCCTTCCGATGATCCAAATCGATGCACAACGCTCCAAAACTAGACAATAATTATGCAAACCCATTAATATATGCTCAAACACTCATTATAATCCAATTTATAACAATTCCTAACCCTGATCAAAAATTCGATAAAAATCACCCTCGGGCCCACGTGCCCATATTCCGAAATTTTTCGAAAATAAAGTTTACCCATAACCTCATGCACTCAAATTGTAACTACCCGGCCGGTCGTGTTAAGTATTAATGCTATGATCCCCTATTAACTGCTTTCCCCGTATTTGTTTCTGCTATTTTGATTCACCGGGATGTTTGGTTTTGAGTTTCGGAGTGTTTTGGGATACTTAGTCCCTAAATGAGAGTTTAAGTGTTAGAAATTGACCGTAGTCGAAGCAGTGTGAAGACGACATTGGAATGGAATTCTGTTGGTTCCGTTAGCTCCGTTGGGTAATTTCGGGATTAACGGCATGTTCGAATTGTGTTTTGGAGGTCCGCAGTTAATTTAGGCTTGAAAAGCCTAAAGTTGAATTTTTAGAATTTCCGATTCGATAGTGAGATTTTGATATCGGGGTGGAATGGAATTCCGGAAGTTGGAGTAGCTACTTAGTGTTGAATGTGGCGTGCTTGCAAAATTTCAGGTCATTCGGACGAGGTTTGATAGACTTTTTGATCGAAAGCGTAATTTGAGAGTTTTGGAGTTCTTAGGCTTGAATACTATGTTAAATTGGTGTTTTGATGTTGTTTTGAGCGTTCCGAAGACTTGAACAAGTTTGAATGATGTTTTAGGATTAGTTGGCATGCTTGGTTGAGGTCCCGGGGGCCTCGGGTGTGTTTCGGATGCTCAACGGGTCATTTTGAAACTTAGAGAAATTGCAGAAAAATTGCAGCAGCACGGTTTTGGTTTCTTTCTTCGCGTTTGCGAGTGGGATCTCACGTTCAGGAAGAGGAGCTGGTGTTGGGGGGGGAGGTTAATACTTCGCGTTCGCGAAGTTTTTCCGGCGTTCGCGAAGGAGGGGGAGATTGTGCATCGCGTTCGCGACCAGGACATCGCGTTCGCGATTAAGGAAGTTGGACCCAAGCGAAGTTGTGCTTCGCGAATGAGAGGTTCTTTCCGCATTCGCGAAGAAGGAAATACCTGGGCAGTAATAAACATTTCAACAACGAGAGTTTGGCCATTTTTGTCAAAACGTAAGCTTGGGAGCTCGGATTTGAGCAAGGTTTTGAGAAATTTTCAGAGATATCGATTGGGTAACGATTCTTAACTCCTTTTTGCTTGTAACCCATTAATCTAAACATGAATTCATCATTTAATTTCAGAAATTTGTCTGAAAATTGGGGGAAACTTCTTAGACCAAAAATTCTAGTTTTGATTGGGGATTTGACATTGGATTTGGATAATTTTGGTATGGTTAGACTCGTGAGAGTATGAGGATTCTGAAAATGTAAATTTTACCTGATTTCGACACGTGGGCCTGAGGGGCATTTTGGTTATTTTACCTAATTTCGCATATTGGCTTAGAATTTATTTGTAGAATCAATTACTTGAAGTGTTATTTACATTATGCAATTGAACTGAATAGATTTGGGTCATTTGGAGTCTAGTACTCGTGGCAAGGACGTGGTTTCGAGTTGATTTTGAGCCGGTTCGAGGTAAGTTGTTTGCCTAACCTTGTGGGGGGAAACTCCCCTTAGGATTTGGTATTACTGATATTTGAAATACCTTGTACGTGAGGTGACGAGTGCGTACTTGTGCTAATTGTTGAAAATCTAGTTTTCTTTAATTAATTTTAATTGTGTTTCTTTTTCCTGTTTATACTACTTGCAATTTAAGCCTGTTGTTAGCTTAGGGAAGCATGTCTAATTGACTTAATTGCTTTACTTGCTCAAATTGCCTTATTTGGATTATGTGCAGCATTCTAGGTTAGAAGTACCTGTTTTACTGTAGTATGGGATTTGAATTGAATTGTGTATTTTTTGTTGTTGTTGTTGTTGTGTGTTTACTTTGGGACTATGGGACAGTATCCTGGTAGATCCCCCTGCACATTTACTTTGGGACTACGGATTTGTATTCCGGTATATCCCCCTACACATTTACATTGGAACTACGGGACTGCACCCGGTTGATTCCCTCTGTACTGGATATTTACATTTGGGACTACGGATCAAATTTTCGGTATATCCCTACGCATTATTAGTTGGACTACGGTATTGCACCAGGGAGATCCACTAGATATTTTTATTTGGGGACTACATGACAGTATCCTGGGAGATCTCCGATTGTTATCTCTATGTTGAGTTGTACTCCTTTCCGTGATTACTTTGTCTCTGTTATAATTGTTGTTGTTCTTTATATTCTATACTATTTCTTACTTTTGCATTTAATTCTATTGTCTTACTCTACACTATTATACCTTATATTTCATTTAACCTCAGTAGGGCCTTGACTTTCCTCGTCACTACCCGACCGAGGTTAGGCTTGTCACTTAATGAATACCGTTGTGGTGTACTCATGCCCTTTCTGCGCATGTTTTTCATGTGCAGACCCAGGTACTTCCACTCACTCTTACCATCCTTGAGGCGAGATGCTTCTGTAGAGACTTCAAGGTATATCTGCCGCGTCCGCAAACCGAGGAGTCCCTTTCTATCTTTCTGTAAAAGTATAGCCCTTTAGTATTTTCCCTTTTGATAGACATTTCTAGAGTTAGAGCTTCTTATGTATCTCTTAACTTGTGATTCATGGGGTTCCAGATTTTGGGAAGTATTAGGTTGAGATTCTTGTACTGTTATATGTCAGGTGACATCTTAAATGCTATTTCTATTGTTAATTCGGTTTTGTCTTATTTTCTTTTCGCAAATTGTTCTTTTTCCACATTTGTTAGGCTTACCTAGTCGTGGAGACTAGGTGCCGTCATGATAGTTCACAGAGGACAAACTGGGGTCGTGACAAGTTCGTATCAGAGCTCTAGGTTCATAGGAGTCATGAATCATAAGCCGGTTTATTAGAGTCTCGTGGATCGGTACGGAGATGTCTGTACTTATCTGCAAGAGGCTTTGTAACTGTTAGGAAAATTCCACTTCTTTTGACTTCCTTGTCGTGCGAGATTCTTGACATCACCAATTCTAAACCTCTGTCTTCCATTCTCTTACATATGGTGAGGACACGTGCGACCAGAGATGACTAGGCACCCGCGTCCCTTTCTAGGGACATCAGAGGTCGGGACCGGGGTAGAGGTCGAGGATGCGCCTGTGGTGCAGCTAGAGCACCCATGCAATCTACCATAGAGGAGCCACCAGCAGCTCCAGCCAGACTCGAGGCATATGATACGCCTACTGATATTACTACTCCAGCACTTCAGGAGAGACCCAAAACTTCAGCCGCCCCCACTCCAGAGCAACGAGTTCTCATTGGTCAGATTCCAGGTGTCATGGCGACACATCCTGTGGTCCCAGTTCAGCGGGTGGTGAGGACCTCTCACCAAGTAGAGGACAGGTGGGTTCAGGAAAGAGAGGATAGACAAGGTCAGGAGAGAGAGAGTATAGGGAAGCAAGGAGACCTCGTAGACTGGAGAGACCCACTGGTCCTTATTTTGGAGGAAGAGTACGGCATGGTAGAGGTTTTGTGGGTCAACCAGCTCGGTTTGTGTCTCAGGATTCACGCAGTATTTCAGGTGTTCAGGGGTCTCAGAGTACCCGTATCGCACAGTTCCTACTGCCACATCCTCCTAGAGCTTGTTTTGACTGTGGTGACACGTGCCATGTGGTGAGGGATTGCCCTAGACTTGGGAGAAGTGCACCTCCACAGACTTTTCATCCATATCGTGCCCTGCAGAGTTCTCAGGCTATGGTTACAGCTCCAGTTGCTACCCCACCTACTCAGCCAGCTAGAGGTGGAGATTGGGGAGGTAGTGGTCGCTCTAGAGGGGAAGGCCAGGCCAGATATTATGCCCTTGCTGCTCGTACCGAGGTTGTCGCCTCCAATTCTATCATCACAGGTATTGTATTGGTTTGTCATAAGGATGCATCGATTTTATTCGATCCAGGCTCCACTTATTCTTATGTGTCTTCTTATTTTGCCCCGCATTTGGGCGTATCTCGGGATTCCTTGAGTTTTCCTGTTTATGTTTCTACTCCTGTGGGAGATTCTTTTGTTGTGGACCACGTCGGTCGTGTGTGGTTGCTCTTAGTGGTTTTGAGACCAGAGCCGATTTGTTATTGCTTCGCATGGTAGATTTGGATATTATCTTAGGCATGAACTGGTTGTCGCCCCATTATGCTATTCTTCATTGTCACACCAAAACCGTGACGCTGGCTATGCCAGATGTACCGCGAGTATAGTGGAGTGGTACCTTAGATCATACTTCTAGTAGAGTTATTTCTTTCCTTATGGTTCAGTGTATGATTGAGAAGGGATGTGATGTGTATCTAGCTTATGTAAGAGATGTCAGTATTGATACCCCTATAGTTGATTTAGTCCCAGTAGTACGAGATTTTCCTGATGTGTTTCTCGCTGATCTTCCCGGCCTGCCGTTCGATAGAGATATTAATTTTGGCATTGTTCTATTGCCGGGCACTCAGCCTATTTCTATCCTTCCATATCGTATGGCCCCTCCTGAGTTGAAGGAGTTGAAGGATCAATTACAAGAATTTCTTGATAAGGGTTTTATTTGTCCCAGTGTATCACCTTAGGGTGCTCCTGTCTTGTTTGTGAAGAAAAAGGATGGTTCTATGCGTATTTGTATTGATTATTGCTAGTTGAACAAAGATACAGTGAAGAACCATTATCCTTTGCCTCATATTGATAATCTGTTTGACCAACTTCAGGGCGCATGAGTGTTTTCTAAGAGTGACTTGTGCTTAGGTTACCATCAGTTGAAGATTCGGGAGCCAGATATCCCGAAGACTGCTTTCAGGACTCGGTATGGTCATTGCGAGTTCCTTGTTATGTCATTTGGGCTGACCAATGCCCCAGCAGCCGTTATACATTTGATGCACAGTGTGTTCCGGCCATATCTTGACTCATTCATCATTGTCCTTATTGATGATATTCTGGTGTATTCCCAGAGTCGGGAAGATCATGAGCAGCACCTGAGGACAGTGCTTCAGACTTTAAGGGAAAAGAAGATATATGCAAAGTTCTCGAAATGTGAGTTTTGGTTGGAATCTGTGGCATTCTTAGGCCATGTGGTATCGAGTGAGAGTATTCAGATAGATTCGAAGAAAGTGGAGGCAGTGCAGAGTTGGCCCAAACCATCCTTAGTTACAGAGATTCGTAGCTTTCTTGGTTTGGCGGGTTATTACCGCTGGTTTGTTCAGGGATTTTCATCTATCGCATTGCCCTTGACCAAGTTGACTCGAAAAGGTGCTTCTTTCATGTGGTCGAATGAGTGTGAGGAGGGCTTTCAGAAGCTCAAGACTGCCTTGACCAAAGCTCCACTGTTAGTTTTGCCATCAGCTTCAGGTTCATATATCGTGTATTTTGATGCTTTGAGAGTTGATATTGGGCGTGTGTCGATGCAAGAGGGTAGAGTTATTTCTTATGCTTCTCGTCAGTTGAAACCCCATGAGAAGAACTACCATGTTCACGATTTAGAGTTGGCTGCTTTAGTTCATGCGTCGAAGATTTGGAGGCATTATTTGTCTGGTGTAACTTGTGAGGTGTTTACTGATCATCGTAGCCTCCGGCACTTGTTCAAGCAGAAGGATCTCAATTTGGGGAAGTGGAAATGGTTGGAGTTGCTAAAGGATTATGATATTACCATTTTGTACCATCCGGGGAAGGCCAATGTGGTGACCGATGCCTTGAGTAGGAAGGCGGTGAGTATGGGGAGTGTGGCATATATTCCAGTTGGGGCGAGACCTCTTGCAGTTGATGTGTAGGCCTTAGCCAGCCAGTTTGTGAGATTGGATCTTTCAGAGCCTAGTCGGGTTCTAGCTTGCGTGGTTTCTCGATCTTCCTTATTTGATCACATCAGGGAGCATCAGTTTGATGAACCCCCATTTGCTCGTCCTCAAGAACAAGGTCCAGCACGGTGATGCCAGAGATGTGACTATTGGTGAAGATGGGGTATTGAGGATGTAGGGTCGGATTTGTGTACCCAATGTTGATGGGCTTCGGGAGTTGATTCTAGAGGAGGCCCATAGTTCGCGGTATTCTATTCATCTGGGCACCCCGTAGATGTACCAGGATTTGAGGCAGCACTATTGGTGGAGGCGGATGAAGAAAGATACAGTTGGGTTTGTAGCTTGGTGTCTCAATTGTCAGCAGGTAAAGTATGAGTACCAGAGACCGGGTGGGTTTCTTCAGCAGATAGAGATCCTGGAGTGGAAGTGGGAGCGGATCACCATGGACTTTGTAGTTGGGCTCCCACGGACTTTGAGGAAGTTCGATGCCATTTGGGTGATTGTGGATCAATTGACTTAGTCCGCGCACTTCATTCTTGTGTGTACTACCTATTCTTCGGAGCGGTTGGCAGAAATTTATATCCGGGAGATTATTTGTCTGCATGGTATTCCAGTTTCCATCATTTCATATAGGGGTACTTAGTTCACATCACGGTTCTAGAGGGTCGTTCAGCATGAGTTGGGTACTCGGGTGGAGTTGAGTAAAGCATTTCACCCTTAGACGGACGGACAGTCCAAGTGCACTATTCAGATTTTTGAGGTTATGCTCCGTGCATGTGTGATTGAGTTTGGAGGGTCTTGGGATCAATTCTTGCCACTGGTAGAATTTGCTTATAACAACAGTTATCAGTCCAGCATTCAGATGGCACTATATGAGGCTTTATATGGTGGGTGGGTTTGAGCCGGGTGAGGCCAGATTATTGGGCACAGACTTGGTTCAGGATGCTTTGGAGAAGGTTAAGGTGATTCAGGATGGACTCCGTACAGCCCAGTCCAGACAGAAGAGTTACGCGGACGGGAAGGTTCGTGATGTTTCCTATATGGTTGGAGAGCAGGTTCTGCTTCGAGTTTCGCCTATGAAGGGCATTATGAGATTTGGGAAGAAAAGAAAGTTGAGTCCGAGGTTTATTGGTCCTTTTGAGATATTGAGACGTGTTGGGGAGGTTGCTTATGAGCTTGCCTTAACTCCCATCTTGGCAGGAGTTCATCCGGTATTTCATGTTTCGATGCTCCGGAGGTATCACGGTGATCTATCGCACGTGTTGGATTTCAGTTCAATCCAGTTGGACAAGGATCTATCTTATGTTGAGGAGCTAGTGGCGATATTGGACATGCAGGTTAGAAAGTTGAGGTCAAAGAACATTGCATCCGTGAAGGTTCAGTGGCGGGGTCGGCCAGTCAAGGAGGTGACCTGGGAGACCGAGCAGGATATGCGTTGCCGTTACCCTAATCTTTTCACTACTTCAGGTATGTCTCTATGCTCGTTCGAGGATGAACGAATGTTTAAGTGTAGGAGAATGTAACGACCCGGCCGGTATTTTTAAGAGTTAACGCCCCGATCCCCTATTAACTGCTTTCCCGTGTTTGTTTCTACTATTTTGGATTTGCCAGGATGTTTGGTTTTGAGTTTCGGAGAATTTTGGGACACTTAGTCCCTAAATGAGAAGTGTTAGAAATTGACCATAGTTGGAGCAGTGTGAATACAACCTCAGAATGGAATTCCATTGGTTCCGTTAGCTCCGTTGGGTGATTTCGGGATTAGGGGCATGTTCAGATTGTGTTTTGGAGGTCCGTAGCTAATATAGGCTTGAAATGCCGAAAGTTGAATTTTTGGAATTTTCGGTTCGATAGTGAGATTTTGATATCGGGGTCTGAATGGAATTCCGGAAGTTGGAATAGATCTGTAGTGTTGAATGTGGCGTGCTTGCAAAATTTCAGGTCATTCGAACGAGGTTTGATAGACTTTTTGATCGAAAGATTAATTTGAGAGTTTTGGAGTTCTTAAGCTTGAATCCTATGTTAAATTGGTGTTTGGATGTTGTTTTGAGCATTCCGAAGATTTGAGCAAGTTTGAATGATGTTTTAGGATTGGTTGGCATGCTTGGTTTAGGTCCTGGGGGCCTCGGGTGTGTTTCGGATGCTCAACGGGTCATTTTGGGACTTAGAGAAATTGCAAAAAAATTGCAACAGCCTAGTTCTGGTTTCCTTCTTCGCATTCGCGAGTGGGGTCTCGCGTTCGCAAAGAGGAGCTGGGGCTCGGGAAGGTTAATGCTTCGCGTTCGCGAAGGAGGGGGAGATCGTGCATCGCGTTCGCGACAAGGACATCGTGTTCGCGATGAAGGAAGCTGGACCCAAGCGAAGTTGTGCTTCGTGAATACGAGGGTCCTACCGCGTTCGCGAAGAAGGAAATACCTAGGCAGTATTAAACATTTCAAAAACGAGGGTTTGGCCATTTTTGTCGAAACTTAAGCTTGGTAGCTCGGATTTGAGCGAGGTTTTGAGGAATTTTCAGAGATATCGATGGGGTAACGATTCTTAACTCCTTTTTGCTTGTAACCCATTAATCTAAACATGAATTCATCATTTAATTTCGAAAATTTGTATGAAAATTGGGGGAAAGTTCTTATACCAAAAATTCGAGTTTTGATTGGGGATTTGACATTGGATTTGGGTAATTTTGGTATGGTTAGACTCGTGAGAGTATGAGAATTCTAAAAATGTAAATTTTACGTGATTCCGAGATGTGGGCCCGAGGGGTGTTTTGGTCATTTTATCTAATTTCGCGTATTAACTTAGAATTTGTTTGTAGAATCAGTTACTTGAAGTGTTATTTACATTATGCAATTGAATTGAATAGATTTGGGCCATTTGGAGTCCAGTACTCGTGGCAAGAACGTGGTTTCGGGTTGATTTTGAGCCAGTTCGAGGTAAGTGGCTTGCCTAACCTTGTGTGAGAAAAACTCCCCTTAGGATTTGGTATTATTGATATTTGAAATGCCTTGTACGTGACGTGACGAGTGCATACTTGTGCTAATTGTTGAAAATCCGGTTTTCATTAAGTAATTTTAATTGTGTTCCTTTTTCCTGTTTATACTACTTGCAATTTAAGCCTGTTATTATCTTAGGGAAGCATGTCTAATTGACTTAATTGCTTTACTTGCTCAAACTGCCATATTTGGATTATGTGCAACATGCTAGGCTAGAAGTACCTGTTTTACCTTAGTATGGGATTTGAATTGAATTGTGTATTTTTCGTTGTTGTTGCTGTGTGTTTACTATGGGACTATGGGATAGTATCCCGGTAGATCCCCCTGCATATTTACTTTGGGACTACGGATTTGTATTCCGGTAGACCCCCCTACACATTTACATTGGAACTACGGGACTACACCCGGTAGATTCCCCCTGTACTGGATATTTACATTTGGGACTATGGATCGGATTTTCGGTAGATCACCGCGCATTATGAGTTGGACTACGAGATTGCACCCGGGAGATCCACTAGATATTTATATTTGGGGACTAAAGGACAGTATCCTGGGAGATCCCCGATTGTTATCTCTGTGTTGAGTTGTACTCCTTTCCGTGATTACTTTGTCTCTGTCATAATTGTTGTTGTTCTTTATATTCTATGTTATTTCTTACTTTTGCACTTAATTCTACTGTCTTACTCTACACTTTTATACCTTATATTTTATTTAACATCAGTAGGACCCGACTTTCCTCGTCACTACCCGATCGAGGTTAGGCTTGGCACTTAATGAATATTGTTGTGGTGTACTCATGCCCTTTCTACGCATGTTTTTCATGTTGTGACCCAGGTACTTCCGCTCAGTCTTACCATCCTTGAGGCGAGGCGCTTCTGTAGAGACTTCGAGGTATATCTGCCGCGTCCGCAGACCGAGGAGTCCCTTTCTATCTTTCTGTAATAGTATAGCCCTTCAGTATTTTCCCTTTTGTTAGATATTTCTAGAGTTAGAGCTTCTTATATATCTCTTAGCTTGTGATTCATGGGGTTCCGGATTTTGGGAAGTATTAGGTTGAGATTCTTGTACTATTATATGCCAAGCGGCATCTTAAACGCTATTTCAGTTGTTATTTTAGTTTATATCATTTTCTTTCCACAAATTGTTCTTTTTCCGCATTTGTTAGGCTTACCTAGTCGTAGAGACTAGGTGCCGTAACGATAGTTCACGGAGGGTGAACTGGGGTCGTGACACAAATATATAAATTACTCTCAACTTCATGCCCAAAATCGTGGTCAAAATTCAAGAATACCAATTTCTAGATTTTTTCTCAAAATCCCAAATTTCTACTGCTTTCCATACTTTAATCCGCAATAAAACCATGTATTTAACTTACAAGAGGTGGGATTAACTTACCTCATGATTGATGATGAAATCCCTCTCTTCAAGGACTCCAAAATCGCCTAACCAAAGTGAAAATGTGTAGAAAATGAGCCAAAATTCGTTTTTAAAGAACACACTGCCCAGCCCGACCTCTCGCACTTACGGTCCACATGCTGCTTCTGCGGCTCTTCACCTGCGGAAATTTCCATTGCAGGTGCAGTCTCAGCTAAACTTGACTGTGTCCGCTTTTGCGGAGCCCGGACCGCTCCTGCGGTCATGCTTCTATAGGAGCTGCATCGCACCTGCGGCCCTAGCCTAGCCCAGTCCATTTCCGCTTCTACGACACCAAGATTGCTTCTGCAGCTCCGCACCTGCGGCCCAAGCCTTTCAGGTGCGGTTACACCAGAAGGCAGCTGCTTCATTCCTTCTTCAAATTCCAAGTTTTATCCGTTAACCATCCAGAGTCCACCCGAGGCTCCCGGGACCTCATCCAATCATACAAACCAGTCCCATAACATAACACGGACCTGTTTGAGGCCTCAAATCACATCAAACAATGCTAAAATCACAAATCGCACTCCATTTCAAATTCGATCAACTTTAGAATGTCAAACTTCTTCATTCGATATCGACCTATCAAATCACATTCGATTGACCTCAAATTTTACACACAAGTCATATTCGACATTACGGACCTATTACAACTTCCGAAATTGGAATCCGACCCCGATATCAAAAATTCCACTTCCGGTCAAACTTCTAAAAAACCTTCAAATTTCTAACTTTCGCCAAATGACTCCAAAATGACCTACGGACCTCGAAATCCATTTCCGAGTGTGCTCCCAGTACTAGAATCTTCATACAGGGCTATTCTCAGACACAACATCCCAAACGGACATTGATAACACTGAAAGGCACTTTAACAAAACTTATAAAATTCTTCCAAAATGCTAACTTACACAATAGGCGTCGAAACGCTCCCGGATCATCCAAAACCCGATCCGGACATACGCCCAAATCCAAAATCATCATACGAGCATGCTGTAACCTTCAAATCCTGATTCCGATGTCATTTACTTAAAATCCAATCTTTGTCAATTTTGCCAGCTTAAAGCTTTCGAAATGAGAATTTTCTTTCCAAATCAACCCCGAACTTCCCGAAATTCAATTTCGACTATGAATACAAGTCCTAATACCTTAAGTGAAGCTGCTCATGGTCTCAAACTATTGAACGAAGTGCTAGGGCTCAAAATGATCGGTCGGGTTGTTACAACCTTCATTCGCCAGTTTACTGTTACTAATACTAGAAATTGTATTAAAAAACTTGCAACAAAAAGAAAATACTTTATCAAAGTCTTAGAATAGACTAACCATCTTCTTTCATGTCTTTCACCATTTGCCAATTTTTTAAAATAATGGGTATTAGAAAAATGTCTTAACATATTATCATTTGGAAAATTTATGTCAGTAATTCTAATTGGCCGCATTTTAAGTAATAAATCCCTCAACCTTGTATCAATTATACTCCATTAACTAGGATCATAAATAATACTCTTTCCATTTTAATTTATGCGAACCTATTTCCTTTTTGGTCCGTGCCAAAAAGAATGACCCATTTCCTTATTTAGAAACAATTTACCTTTCCACAATAATTTATAGCCACACAAAATATATATGCCTCATTTTACACCACAAGATCAAAAGTCTTCTCTCTTTTCTTAAACTTTGTGCCCAATCAAATGGGTTCACAAAATTTGGTTCATTTATAAATTCTTGATTTTCTTGATAATTAGTGTCAAATTTCTCACCAATTTCCTCTTCTTCTTCTTCTTCTTCAATAATGTTATCATTGTAATGACCCGATCAGTCCTTTTAATCTTTAGCATTCCATTCGGTAGTTTGAGACTTTGAATAGTTTCATATTATGCATTATAATTTATGTGTATGGTTGGTTTCATTTTTCAAGCGGTTTGAGATTGATTTGGAAGAATGATTCTCGTCTTAGAAGCTTTAAGTTGGAAGAGTTGACCAAGGTTTGACTTATGAATAAACAAACTCGGAATCGGGTTTTAATTATTCCAATAAATTTGTACGATGATTTTGGGCATGTCCACAAAGTTTGGTTAAATTTCGATGAGTTTTGGATAAGTTTGGGTTGTATGGTGATTGTTTTCGGTTTTGACGTCATTTTGAGCATAAAAGTTATCATATTGAACAAACAACCTTTGATTGGTGTTTCAACTAAACCATTATATCCATATCGTAATTCAGAAATCAGAACAACTGAAATCATCAAGTTTCGACATCGCATGAGGAATTTATGATCATTTTACTAAGAATTGAGTTGCTAGATTTTTTTCAGATTAATTACGGAATTGTCACTGAATTCGTATTTAAAAATCTGCATTATTTCCAAATATTGAAAGAAATATATCTCCTTCATTATAAGGTCAAATGGAGTTATTCAAAAGCCTAACTTCACTGGAATTTCATGAGGAATCTATTGGAGGTATCAAAAGCGAGTTTTGAGATTGTTTGTTACAAGAAACAAGGCAGAATAACCGGCATTTTTGGCTATTAATATTGTTGGAGTTCTTCACATCTTGAAAGTTTGAGATTGTGAGAATTTAAGGATGTTCTTCAAGTTTATTCCATGGGGTAAGTATTTTCTACTCATTTTGATTATATTCCGTGATTCAATCTTTGTTTTTAGCATTTGATTGATGATTTCAAAAGAAAAATTGAGGGTTTTGTCTAAATTTTTCTAAAGTGATTTTTTTGAGATTTGAACACCGATTCGGAGTTGGAATTGAGTGAAATTAGTATGGTTGGACTCATAATTGAATAAGTTATCAGATTTTGTGAGTTTTGTTGGATTCCGAGGTGTGGGCCCGGGTTTGACTTATTGTTTGACTTTGGGCAAATGTGTAAAGATTCGACCTTTATCGATTGGGTTTGCTCTGAGTTGCTTTTGGCTAGTTTCAAGTCGTTCGGAGGATGATTTGAGCGAGATGACACTTCTAGTGTATCGATTTGGCTTTTTTGATGTAAGTATCTTGCCTGACTTTGTGTGAGGAAAACTACCCCTTAGGATTTGGGTTGATTGTGCTATTTGTGTTGTGTGAAATTCGTATATGTATGGTGACGAGTGGGTACACAGGCTATATGTGGTATTTAACCAGTTTAGATTATCTAGACCATTTCTATGCCTTTAATTGCATCGTCAAATCATTTTATATTTTTCATTGTTAATCTACTCTTACATACTCTATTTGACGCTGTTAGCACTTCTTCTACCTCTTACTTGTTAATTTGCTCTTATATGCTTTAGTTGAAGTTATTGCCTTCCTTATTGTCTTGTTACCTCTTAATTGTTGAATCACTTTTAATTGAAGTTATTTCATGGAATATCATCTTGTTGAGTTATTGGTTGTAACGACTTGATGGGTAATTTTTTTTTCTAGATCCCCGTTCCCCTAAATAAGACTCCTCGTATGTGCTTTTACTATTTTATGACTTACCAGGATGGATAGTTCGGGTTTAGAAGGGTTTGGGTTGAAATTGAAACACTAAGTTCCTTAACAAATGCTTAAAATGGTTAAGTTTGACTTGAGTCAATGTTTTGAGTAAACGACCTCAGAACCGGGATTTGATGGTTCCAATAGGTTCGTATGATAATTTTGGACTTGGGCGTATGTTCGGATCGAGTTTCATATGACCCGGGAGCGCTTCGGCGCATAAAGTTGAAAGTTGGCGCAATGAAGGTTTTCAAGTTCTTTAAATTTGGTTTGAAGTAGTTTTTGGTGTTATCGAGGTCTGTTTAGGATTCTGAGCTTGGGAATAGTTCTGTATGTTGATTTAAGAATCACACACAAAATTTGACGTCATTCCGAGTTTATTTGATAGGAATCGGACGTGCGGAAGTGTTTTTAGTTTTTGAGTTTCATGATTTGATTCATGCGTTTTGGCATCCGATTCATGCTTTTAGATGTTATTTTGGTGTTTCAATTGTGCGAGCGAGTTCGTAAGATATTTTTAGACTTGTGTGGATGTTTGTGTGGAGCTACCAAGACTCGGGAAAGTTTTGGACGCGTTCGGAGGAACGGAAAGGACATCAGTTTTTTGGTTTTTTTTTTGCTGGTGCCTCAGGTATCGCAAATGCGAGGTTGGCTTTGCAATTGCGATGAAGCCTGGACAAGGCAGGACTCACATTTGCGAACTTTTCCTTCTCTTTTGCGATAAACATCACTTCGCATTTGTGAAGTTCTTGGTCGCATTTGCGACCCTGTCAGGGAAGGCCAGCCTTCACATTCGCGATGTTTTTATGGCATTTGCGACCCTCGCATTGCGAACAAATGCGACATCTACGACTGGTGTAAGAGCTTTATATTACGAGACTTACCTTTATTTCCCTCATTTCTCACTTGGTCTTAGGCGATTTGAGAGCATTTTGCGGAGGGATTTCATCAACATCAAGAGGTAAGTAATCCCTATCAATTCTTTAGCTAAATACGCGAATCATAGGTAGATTTAACATGGAAAAATGGTAAACTTTATGGGATTTTTAGAAAAAAACCTAGGGTTTTAGTAAAAATGAGATTTGGCCACGAAATTGGTTATGGAATTAAGTAAAAAATTATGTATTCGAGTTCGTGAGGTTATGGGTAATATTTATCTTCGAAATTTTTTAGAATCCGGGCACATGGGCCCGGGGTGAGTTTTTAGAATCTTATAATTTGGGTTGGGAAATCAATCTAATATTTAAATTATGAAGTTTTGAGCATGTATTGATTAATTTATATAATATTTGACTAGTTTCTGATTATTCGACACTGACTTGAAGCTTTAGAGTGAATTTGTGGGCCGAAAAGTGTGCTTGAGAATGAGGTAAGTCTCTTGGCTAAACTTGTAGAGGGAACTCATCCCCTTAGGTGTATCTTTGTTGTGTATTACTTGTGTGGGGAGCTATGTACGTGCAAGGTGACGAGAGACCGTGTGTAGCTAAATTCCATGATATGTCCGGGTAGTCTTAGGTCCACTCCATGCTTTAATTGTACTATTGTGTTTATTATACATATTAATTGTCTTGAATAGAGCTGATATTAGGGGTTTTAAAGTTGCAAATTTTCAATTTAGATTTCTTATTTTTGTAAGAATTTAGGAATTCTTAATAATTGTGAGAACTCCATGTCCTCTCGCGTCGCAAGTACTTCCGCGAGCGAGGAAAACTTCTCTACTCTCATGGAAGCGGGTTGTTTGCCTCGGCAGTATAATAGATGCATATATTGTTCATACCGTTCGATCCTCGGCAGTGCACACAGTATTTTGGATCGGTCCGTACGACTTCGGCATAAATCGTGCGTGATGATATTCGGAGCCCGAGTACACTTGATATTATTTTCATGACTTGAGAGGTTATAATTTATTTAATGACCTAAATTTGTTGAAGTTAACATGTGTCAATTGGAGACTTTTAAATTGAATATCAGTTAAAACCCCATTTATTTATTGTCGGTTATTGTGTTATTGTTATTGTTCATGTATTCCCTACCTATTTAGAATTTTTGTATTTTTATTATTGGCCTATAGTAAGTGTCGATGTTGACCCCTTGTTACTACTTCTTCGAGGTTATACTGGATACTTACTGGGTACATGTTGTTTGTGTACTCACGCTATACTTCTGCACTAATCGTACAGGATCTGAGGTAGGTGCATTTGGCAGTCACCTAAGGCGCGCACCCCCGTTACCCCGAGGTATAGTCGTGAGCTGCTTTCTGGCCAGTTTTGCAGCACCCGCAGTCTCTCTTTTGTATTTGCTTTCTTTATATCTCATTTCAAGCAGCAGCATATGTATTTTGTATATTCTACCAGTTGCTCATACACTTGTGACACCGGGTCTTGGGGACATTGTAATGATCCGGCTGGTCGTTTTGAGACTTATAGCCCCATTTCTTGCTTCTTTTGTGTTCTACACCTATATTATTATATACAGGGTTAATTGGTTCGGGTTCAGAGTGATTTCGGAGTAAATTGAGACACATAGTCTCCTAATTGAAAGCTTAAGTTGAAAAAGTTGACAGGATGTTGACTTATGTGTAAACGACCTCGGATTTGAATTTTGATGGTTCTGTTAGCTCTTTTAGGTGATTTTGGACTTAGGAGCGCGTCTGGAATGTGATTTGGAGGTCTGTAGTAGAATTATGCTTGAATTGTCGAAAGTTAGAATTTTACGATTTTGGCCAGCAGTGAAAATTTTTGATATTGGGGTCGTATTGGATTTTTGAAAGTTGGATTACGTTTGTGGTGTTATTTCAAACGTGTGTGCAAAATTTGAGGTCAATCGGATGTGATTTGATAGGTTTCGGCATCGCTTGTGGAATTTATAAGTTTAGAAGTTCTTTAGGCTTGATGTGACGACCCGACCCGTTGTCTCGTGAGTTACCGCCCCGTTTTCCCCATTTCCTATTTCTTTATGCTTCATTATCAGTGTTGGGTGTGAACGAGTTGATTTGGATTGCTTTTAGTCGGAAATGAGACACTTAGTCTCTTTAAGGATGGTTTGTTTTGGAAAAGTCAACCGAACGTTGACTTATGTGTTAGAGGGCTCGGATTTGAATCCCGATGATTCTGTTATCTTTGGGGGATGATTTGTGACTTAGGAGTGTGATCGGAAGTAATTTTGGAGGTCCGGTGTAGAATTAGGCTTGAATTGGCGAAGTTAGTATTTTGGCGAATTCCGGTTGATAGGTGAGATTTTGATCTGAGAGACGGAATGGAATTCCGAGAGTTGCTGTAGCTTTGTTTGGTAATTTGGGATATGTGTACAAAATTTTAGGTCATTCGGACGTGGTTTGGTCGGGTTTTTGATTGAAAGTGTATTTCGGAAGTTTTTAGAAAATTAGGCTTGAATTCGATGAGTTTTGGGTAATTTGATGTTGTTTGAGGTATTTTGATGATTGGAAGAGGTTTGAATAATGTTATGAATTATGTTGGCATGTTTGGTCGGGGTCGCATGAGGCTCGGATAAGTTTTGGAAGAGTTTTTGGAAGATTTTTGCCGTTTGAGCATAAGCATGTAATGATCCAAAGGTCCATTTTTAGTTCTAGAGATTGAAATTTTATTTTGAGATTTCCAGAATTTAAATAATGAATTATAGGAGTGATTTGGAAAGTTTGGTCTAATTTTATCAAGTCGCGATTGAGTTTTTGACGCAAAACATGAGTTAATTGTTTAATGAGCGAAATGGATATCGCACTGAGCAAACGAGCTCCGAATTGAGTTTCGAGTAAAGGACTATGTTCTTATCATTATTTGTGACTCATAGGAACAAGAATCATCGAATTCCGAGTTCGTATGATGGAGTTAGAGCCATTTTAGTGAAAAGAAAAGTGCTGCAATTTCTTTGGCTGCTGTTGTATTTTTTTAGCAGCGTGAACAGTAACCCCCACGCGTGAACAGTAACCACGCGGGTGAACAGTGACGACGTGCGTGAACAGTAACCGCGCGGGTGAACAGTACTTCCGAAAAATTCTAGGCAGTGAGTTTATAAAACACTTCATCCACGATTTTGGGTTTTTTTCCCTCCATGGTTGATCATTTTGAGAGCTTCTTGGTGGAGATTAAAGAGGAATTCAAGGGGGAACGACTTGAGGTAAGTTTCTTGGACTTAGAACTCGTTTTTATTGTGAATTCTACCTAGAAATTCATGAAATATAAGCCTACAAATCAAGAACTAGGGCTTGAATTTTGAAACCAAACAATTAGGATTTGATGGGTCATTTGAACTCGGATTTGGGAGTTCTTGGTATGTATAGATTCGTGGCAAGATAAGAAATCTGTTGATGTTAATTTTTCTGAATTTCAAGAAGTGGGCCCGGGGCTCGGGTTTTGCCAATTTTCGGGATTTTGATGTTTTTCAGTTATTTTCGATTGGGTATTGTTCCTACAACATAATGTGACATATTTGTTCTGATTTTGGATAGATTCGATGCACGAAGAGGCCAATTCGAGAGGGAAGGGCATAGCGAGCTAGACTTTTGGCCGTCTTGAGGTGAGTAATTGATGTAAATGAGGTCCTGAGGGTTTGAAACCCCGGAATTTCACATCGTAACGCTATATTGAGGTGACTTGCACGCCGGATAACGGGCGTGGGGTAGAGCACCATTGGGGATTGTGATTTGGTCTGTCCTGAGAGATGTTTTTACCATGTTTTCTACTTGAACTAAATTGAGAATCATCCTTACTTAGATTTGATTGTTACATTTGGGCTTCTTGCCAATTATTTGAATCCTTCAGGGATTGATATCACTGTTTTCGCATAGTTTGCATATCATTTGATCTCAGTCCAAGGTTTTAAATACTGTTTTGCAAACTCAGCCATCTTTCTAAGATTTGAAAACTTAAATGATATTTATAAATGATATTTCGGGCTAAGAACTATTGTTTTACGAATGCCCAAGGGGCTTATGATGATTTCTAGACTAAGCATGGATCAAGTTGCGCGCCGCAGTAGTGTTACATTGATATTGAGGCCGGGAGCCTGGTTGATTACATTGATATTGAGGCCGAGAGCCTGGTTGATTACATTGATATTGAGGTCGAGAGCCTGGTTGATTACATTGATATTGAAGCCGAGAGCCTGGGTGATTATACTGATATTGATATGAGGCCGAGGGCCTAGATTTGATGCCACGAAATGGCTTGATATTGCGCTTGGGCTGTAGGAGCCCCTTCGGAGTCTGTACACACCCCTAGTGAGCGCCGTCGACGATAAATAAATATGGGTGGCTCGGGCTGCACGCCACAGTGGGTACCAGAGGGTACCGTCATATGCATTGCATTGCACTCATGTATTTATTCCTTATTTGCATTATCTGCCATAATAATTATGTTCTCTTATTTCATTGACTGGTTGCTTCATACTGTTCTGAGCCTGAGGGGCTGATACTGTTCTGAGATACTGAGCCCGAGGGGCAGATTTCTAATTATTATTTTGATACTGAGCCCGAGGGGCAGATTTCTACTTGTCATTTTACGGCCAAATTACCTGTTTTACTTGTTTAAAAGAAATTTCACATGATATTTCACTGAATTGTTATTTTAAATGATTTCACTGCTTTCGTATAGATTATTGTGTTCCTTATCGTGTTTTCTTACCTTCAGTCATTATTTATATTTATTCTTTACTGGGTCGGAGTACTCACATTACTCCTTGCACTATGTGTGCAGGTACAGGTATTCCTGAGGCATATAGCGAGTTTTCTGCTGTTCAGTTTTCATCGGAGTTATCGAGGTAGCTACATCGCGTTCGTAGACTCGTTTTCTCCCTTATCTTCTGTTATTTATGATATCTTCAGACTTTGTTCCTAATTCCATACTTTGTAGAATTTTAGTAAACTCTGTAGTAGCTCATGACTTGTGATAACCCGGTTAGGGCTGAATTGGGTTGGATTTCCATATTTTATCTATACTTTCTGCTATTGGATATTATTAAACCATGTTTATACTATAATTTTGTTAATTAATTGTCTTAAAAGGATGAATTGGGCTGAATGGCTGGCCTTGTCTTCATGAGAGGCGCCATCACAACCAGGTTGGGGATATGGGTCGTGACATGTTGGTATCAGAGCCTAGGTTACTAGGTCTCGCGAGTCATGAGCAGGTTTAGTAGAGTCTCACGGATCAGTACGGAGACGTCTGTATTTATCCTCGAGAGGCTGTAGAACTTTTAGAAAAAACTTCACATTCTTGAATTCTTATCGTGTGTCCTTGATTCATCTTGAAAAGAAACTTTTGAAATTCCCTCCACGCGTTCGTATGCGCGCATGAGCGCTCAGTATCAGATGTGCCTCGATGGCTTGTGATTCCCCGATCGAGGGGCGAGGTGTTATCTGTATGAGTTTATGGTGGGTCAGTTTGGAGGACTTGAGGTTGGATCTTTGCCTATGGCTGGAGCGCCGAGGTGCTGATTGTGTGAACAAGTGTTTTTGAACTTATTTGTTCGGTAGTGTCCCTGTTAGTGGAAATGATGGTTGTGGCTATGTGATGAGTATGTTAGTACTGCGAGGCATATCTATATGATTTGGAAGCGACGAGAAGGGTCTGCTGAATGATGGAAGAACTATTAGATGCTTGAAGTCCATCGTGATTCAAGTTATAGACCGAGTTATGGGCGTGTGAAGAATCTTTTCATGTCTCCTAGTTGGGAGTGAAGTAAATTTCATGTTGCGGTATGAGTACAGACTTAGGAAGATCAAGTGACTACGTAATGCTTATGGCGGTGGAAGGTATGCATAAATGTTAGTTGGAGGCAAAGCAGGTGGGTCATTTCCTGCGGGGTGTTCTAAAGTTGTGTTATCCTTATGTTATCTATTAGAAGACCTCAATTGCAAGTGAATAAAATGTGTTGAAATCTAAATTGGATCTCCTAGAGAGTGGGCTTAACTGATATGTGAGTGAATGCGAGATTTGCAGAAGAGTTAAAAATTCTAAATGATTTGTGTTTCCACAAGCTTATGAAGGATCGAGTTTAATCTCACTATGGTATTGAGGCAACAATGGAGTATATGCGCTATGAGTATAGTATGTTGTGATCTATGGCTTCGAGCCAAGTTGGGGAGCTTGCTATTGGTTAGCGGATTGTGCGGTTATGTACTATGTTAGTTTCGATTTGATGCATGCTGGTGAATCAGCTCTGGTTGTTGAAATTGGGCCGAGAATGGCGCGAGTGAAGGAAATTTTTTGACAAGATGTCATGAGCTCGGATGAGCAGGAGATAAGTTTCGATGTTTACGGTAAGTTGGTATTGTCTTCAGTGCCACCTAAGATTGGTATTTTGTAAAAAGGGTTTTGCGTCCTGGTTAATAATTCTTGATCGCTCTTTAGCGTTAGTGCGACCGATGGTTTGGATGTACGCTCCAGATATTGTTGTGGTAGGTTATGGGAGTGTGTCCCACGGGAAGATTATATAAGTGTGGCATGTGATCACTTGATTGATTAAAGAAGTAAACCAAGTATGAAGTTTGCAACAGTGTGATGTTGAGTATAGTTTTCTATATGCTATTTTGTATGCCTTGCTTCCTATTTTCTAAAGAAAGTCCGTATTAGTGTGTGGGATTGGTAATTCCTTCCAGAGTTCGTTTTCTTTTTTTTGTATCGCGTTCGAATTGGTAGCCTATTGGCATATTGGGGCACCATATGTGGCTTTTGATTATGTCTGGGGTGGCTTATTGCCTGAACAGTTCGTAATGGGTGAGACAAGATCATTGAATTCGAGATCAGTGCAATCTAAGTATATGAAGTAAATTAAGGGGTTAAGACCATTGTTTGGTTCAGAATGAGGTGATAGTTCTTGCCAGAAGTATAGACCCAATGAATTGTTGATTCGGTGGTGTTATGAATTTATACAGATCTCATCTGTCATATCGGTATTGTAAGAATTTGAACAACACCTATGTCATGCAGAGTATGGGATGTGTAATGATTTTCTTCTAGATGGGATCAATGGAAGTTCTTGACTAGTTGAGTACGTAAACGTTCATGGTTCGAAAAGGAGGTGAAGTCCTCATATTACCTTAGGATGGTATGGTATATGCGATATGTTGTGAAGGATTGAGATTTACGTGTGTAAGGTTACAGTTCAGTTCTGAATGGAAGTTCATAACATTCTTAGGTGGTACGGGCAACTTTAGGTGATTAGAGAAATGAGCTTCAGATGATTAGGGTGAATGATCTTCAGATGATTAAGGAAATGGTATTGCTAATTGGAAGTGATTTGATGAGAGTATATGTCTCAGAAAAAGGTAATGTGATTAAACTGATGATATTTCGGTAGTATTGCGACATGTTCTTGGTGGGTCCACTGGTGGTATTCGGGTTTGCTTGGTAGCACATGAAAATTTTGAGTATCTGTCGTGGAATGATTGGGTATCAAAGGTATGCATGTATTCGCACGGTGGAAACTGGAATCAGGTATGATAATTTGTGTGCCATATGGAGTTGAAGTCTGGGAGTTCTCATGTATAGGCTAGGTTGTGGTGGTGGATCGTGTGTATTCGGCACCGTCTAGCGGCAATCGGGATTTGGAGGCTTGAGTGGATCTTTGTTTGCTGGTATGATAGATTTTGGATGTGATGTCGGAATTCAGACTGGTTGTCTTAGTGTTGAGTGATTCTGAACTATCGCGCTACAGGCAATACCGAAAATGCCACGGGTTGAGTGATGAAGTGCATTGGATTATGTTCTAGCAGAGTGGTTTATATTTCAAAGGACCAGCGGACGGTTGGGAAGGATTGCTTTCTTAATTGGGCATTCGTGATGGATGTCAGTGCAAAGGTTGCTATCATTAATTCAGTTTCGGTGTTGGGGGACTTTTCAAATGAGTTTCATATGGCTAGGCATGTCGCCGGGCGAGGTTGTTGATTTCGGTATTAATTTGGTGTCGGGTACCGGATCGTCTGGCTCCGATAGGAGTTGTAGTAGTGGAAGTCGAGCAGGATGAGTTATTGGGTGTTGCTCGGTGAATAACGTACCGGTTATGTTCTATCAGGTCTGCATGGTGTGTGTTATTTGTTTCACCATGGGTGTAATGATTTTCTTTGGCTCCAGACATCAATTGAGCATGGTTGTCGATTTCAAGCATAGTGACTTGAGGTGTTTCCTGTGGAGTAGTATTTGGATAGGAACGCGCATTGCAGCAAAGCTGTGTGGAAACATGACATTACGGGTCAAATTTGTGTGTCCTATTTCTATGATGTGAGACAGGGGCTCAGCCTTGTGTTGTGGCAGTACTGGTGAGTTTGAGGTACAACTCTCTCAGTTGAGTCATTTTCATGAATTGAGTATGTTCGAACCGTTTCTTATAGGTGCACGTATTATGCAAGTTGTGGCTTAGGCATTATTGATGTGTCATGTCACCAAAGTAGTGTGTTTGGTCAGAAGAGATCGTTGAAATCATTAATGAATGCAAACAGATTCGATTTCAGTATGTGTGATGGGTAAATATTGAGGTTCGGTTCATAATTTGCTATGGTAATTACCAGCAGAGAAATGGCTTCATGAATGGTTGACATAGGAAATGGTTATTATTTATTGCGTGTTTCCTTTATCATTGCCAGTATGTGAAAGTGTTGGAATGAGGCTTTAGTTGTTAAGAGGTTTCCTATCGATATTCGATTATTATGTGTAGCTACTGTGAATAGAAATTATTGTTTCGAGTGTTTGAGTTATGTGGTATATCAGATAATTGCACCTGATGTTGCAGTTATGGGCTATTACAGCTGGTTCGGGCTTATTCTGAGTATGGATGTGAAGTTCTAATCTTGTGTATGATTTCGGAAGGTGCAGTGTGGTTCTATGGTTTGTGGACTAGATGAATTGTGAAATTTCAGCTATGTTGTGTTATCGGACCTATGCGAGATAGGGTAGTGTGAGATCACCCACGGGTATATTCTTGGTAAGGTCATTCAGCTATTGGTTGGCTTCTAGGAAAACTCTGGGTACGCTCGAGGACGAGCGTTTGTTTAAGTTGGGGAGGATGTGACGACCTGACCCGTCGTCTCGTGAGTTACCGCCCCATTTTCCCCATTTCCTATTTCTTTATGCTTCATTATCAGTGTTGGGTGTGAACGAGTTGATTTGGATTGGTTTTAGTAGGAAATGAGACACTTAGTCTCTTTAAGGAAGGTTTGTTTTGGAAAAGTCAACCGGACGTTGATATCTGTTAGAGGGCTCGGATTTGAATCTTGATGATTCGGTTAACTTCGGGGGATGATTTGTGACTTAGGAGTGTGACCGGAAGTAATTTTGGAGGTCCGGTGTAGAATTAGGCTTGAATTGGCGAAGTTAGTATTTTGGCGAATTCCGGTTGATAGGTGAGATTTTGATCCGAGAGTCAGAATGGAATTCCGAGAGTTGTTGTAGCTTCGTTAGATGATTTGGGATATGTGTGAAAAATTTCAGGTCATTCGGATGTGGTTTGGTCGGGTTTTTGATCGAAAGTGTATTTCGGAAGTTTTTAGAAAATTAGGCTTGAATTCGATGAGTTTTGGGTAATTTGATGTTGTTTGAGGTGTTTTGATGATTGGAAGAGGTTTGAATAATGTTATGAATTATGTTGACATGTTTGGTCGGGGTCCCATGAGGCTCGGATAAGTTTTGGAAGAGTTTTTGGAAGATTTTTGCCGTTTGAGCATAAGCATGTAATGATCCAAAGGTCCATTTTTAGTTCTAGAGATCGAAATTATATTTCGAGATTTCCAGAATTTAAATAATGAATTATAGGAGTGATTTGGAAAGTTTGGTCTAATTTCATCAAGTCGCAATTGGGTTTTTGACGCGAAACATGAGTTAATTGTTTAATGAGCGAAATGGATATCGCACTAAGCAAACAAGCTCCGAATTGAGTTACGAGTTAAGGACTATGTTCGTATCATTATTTGTGACTCATAGGAACAAGAATCATCGAATTCCGAGTTCGTATGATAGAGTTAGAGCCATTTTAGTGAAAAGAAAAGTGCTGCAATTTCTTTGGCTGCTGCTGTATTTTTTTAGCAGTGTGATCTGTAACCCCCGCGTGTGAACAGTAACCACGCGAGTGAACAGTGACAACGAGCGTGAACAGTAACTGCGCGGGTGAACAGTACTTCCGAAAAATTCTAAACACTTCATCCGCGATTTTGGGTCATTTTTCCTCCATGGTTGATCATTTTGAGAGCTTCTTGGTGGAGATTAAAAAGGGATTCAAGGGGAACGACTTGAGGTAAGTTTCTTGGTCTTAGAACTCATTTTTATTGTGAATTCCACCTAGAGATTCATGAAATATAAGCCTACAAATCAAGAACTAGGGCTTGAATTTTGAAACCAAACAATTAGGCTTTGATGGGTCATTTGAACTTGGATTTGGGAGTTCTTGGTATGTATAGACTCGTGGCGAGATAAGAAATCCGTTGATGTTAATTTTTCTGAATTTCGAGAAGTGGGCCCGGGGCTCGGGTTTTGCCAAATTTCGGGATTTTGATGTTTTTCAGTTATTTTCAATTGGGTATCGTTCCTACAGCATAATGTGACATATTCGTTCTGATTTTGGATAGATTTGACGCACGAAGAGGCCAATTCGAGAGGCAAGGGCATAGCGAGCTTGACCTTTGGCCGTCTTGAGGTGAGTAATTGATGTAAATGAGGTCCTGAGGGTTTGAAACCCCGGAATTTCTCATCGTAACGCTATATTGAGGTGACTTGCACGCGAGATAACGAGCGTGGGGTAGAGCGCCATTGGGGATTGTGACTTGCTCCGTCCCAAGAGATGTTTTTACCGTGTTTTCTACTTGAACTAAATTGAGAATCATCCTTACTTAGATTTGATTGTTACATTTGGGCTTCTTGCCAATTATTTGAATCCTTCAAGGATTGATATCACTGTTTTCGCATATTTTGCATATCATTTGATCTTAGTCCAAGGTTTTAAATACCGTTTTGCAAACTCAGCCATATTTCTATGATTTGAAAACTTAAATGATATTTCGGGCTAAGAATTATTGTTTTACGAATGCCCAAGGGGCTTATGATGATTTCTGGACTGAGCATGGATCGGGCTGCGCGCCGCAGTAGTGTTACATTGATATTGAGGCCGAAAGCTTGGTTGATTACATTGATATTGAGGCCAAGAGCCTGGTTGATTACATTGATATTGAGGCCGAGAGCCTGGTTGATTATACTGAGATTGATATGATGCTGAGGGCCTAGATTTGATGCCACGAGATGGCTTGATATTGCGCTTGGGCTGTAGGAGCCCCTCCGGAGTCTGTACACACCCCCAGTGAGCGCCGTCGACGATAAATAAATATGGATGGCTCGAGCTGCACGCCGCAGTGGGTACCAGAGGGTACCGTCATATGCATTGCATTACACTCATGCATTTATTCCTTATCTGCATTATCTACCATAATAATTATGTGCTCTTATTTCATTGACTGGTTGCTTCATACTGTTCTGAGATACTAATCCCGAGGGGCAGATTTCTACTTATTATTTTGATACTGAGCCCGAGGGGCAGATTTCTAATTATTATTTTGATACTGAGCCCGAGGGGCAGATTTCTTCTTGTCATTTTACTGCCAAATTACCTATTTTACTGGTTTAAAGAAATGTCACATGATATTTCACTGAATTGTTATTTTAAATGATTTCACTGCTTCTGTATAGAATGATGTATGCCTTAACATATTTTTTTACCTTCAGTCATTATTTATATTTATTGCTCACTGGGTCGGAGTACTCACATTACTCCCTGCACCATGTGTGCAGGTACAGGTTTTCCTGAGGCATAGAGCGAGTTTTCTGCTGTTTAGTTTTCATCGGAGTTATCGAGGTAGCTGCATGGCGTTCGCAGACCCATTTTCTCCTTTATCTTTTGTTATTTATGATATCTTCAGACTTTGTTCCTAATTCCATACTTTGTAGAATTTTAGTAAACTCTGTAGTAGTTCATGACTTGTGACACCCCGGTTAGGGCTGAGTTGGGTTGGATTTCCGTATTTTATCTATACTTTCCGCTATTGGATATTATTAAACCATGTTTATACTATAATTGTGTTAATTAATTGTCTTAAAAGGATGAATTGGGTTGAATGGCTGGCCTTATCTTCATAAGAGACGCCATCACGACCAGGTTCGGGAATTGGGTCGTGATACTTGAATCCCAGTGTAATTTGGTATTTTGATGTTGTTTTGAGTGATTCAAAGGTTCGATTAAGTTCGTACCAGGTTATAGGACCTGTTGGTATGTTTGGTTGTGGTCCCAATGGCCTCGGGGTGATTTCAGGTGGTTGACGACTTGATTTGAGTTTAGGAAATGCAACTGAAGTGCTGATGTTGCTGGTGTAATCACACTTGCGGAGTGGGAACCGCAGGTGCGTGTCCACAGTAGCGAAGGAGGTGCCGCAGATGCAGCCAAGAAGGAGCTAGATAGGATCCTCAGATGCAAAGATTTTCCCGCACCTGTGAGAATCACAGATGCGGACAGCTGGGCGCAAGTGCGAGAAGGAGCCACAAGTGCAATGATTTCCGCACTTGCAATAGGCGTAGATGCTGTCGTGAGGCCGCAGGAGTGGAGTCTTGGATTTTAAGTGAAATCCGCACCTAATATGGATTTTATGCAGGTGCAGCATCGCAGAAGCGTAAAAGGGTCCGCAAGTGCGGTATTCCCGGCCAGAAAAACACCAGCTCAATTTTTTGACTTTCTTTTTCGATATTGGACTTGAGAAGCCCGGGAGAGAGGCGATATTTCGAAGATTTTCAAGGAGAACATTGGGGCAAGTCATTGTAACCTGGATTGGTCTAAATTTTGTGAATCTACACCTTTATTCATCATCTAATTAAGGATTTGAGTTAGAAATTTGGGGGTTTAGGGCTTGAGAAATGGAGAGTGGAATTTGGGGATTTGGAGGGTCAAATGATGTTGGATTTTGAAGAATTTAGTATGGTTAGACTTGTGAGTGAATGGGCTTTTGGGTTTTGCGACTATTGTCAGATTTTGAGACATGGGACCAGGGTCCGGGTTTAGACGATTTCGGATTTTCGCTCTAATTAGGTAGTTTTCTTGTGGAATTGATCCCTTTAACCTATATTGATTGTATTATATTACTTGTGGCTAGATTCAGAATGTTTGGAGGCCGATTTGAGAGGTAAGGGCATTGCAGAGGGATTTTGCTCGGTTCAACGTAAGTAACACTTTCAAATTTGGTTCTAAGGGTTCGAAACCCCAATTTTGTGTTATTTGATTGGTATTGAGGTGACACACATGCCAAGTTATGGGCGTGCGGGCGTGCACCATGAGAATTATGACCTGGGTGATTCCATGGCACCGTTTAGTGACTTTATCTTGTTGATATCCATGTTTTCATCATGTGATAAAGTAATTGAGCTGTAAATCATGCTAGATATCATGTTTAGGCTTTATACCGATATTGTAGGGACACTTAGTGGTTGTTTCTTGCTGTCATGTCACTATTTCCATTGATATTCCATACTCAGTCATGTTCATACATTTTTATATCATATCTTAGTCTCAATTATTTATTGATTCATCATATCATTGTTCCGGGTGAGTTTCATGACATTGTGAGCCGTGGATAAGACTGGAGAGAGTGATGACTAAGTGAGGCCGAGAACCTGATTATGAGTGATAGTTATGGGATCGGGCTGCACGCCGCAACGGTTATATTGGTTTGTGATAGAGCTTGGGCTATAGGAGCCCCTCCGAATTCTGTAACATACCCCTAGTGAGCGCAGATGATATTATTGAGGGATAGATTTCCCTCGACATGGATCTTGTCCGAAGTACTTGATACATGGAGATAGATCTTCTCACAGGGTTGGATTACCCTTTTCCTCGGTACTGGGTGACTTATAGTCAGTGTTGTTTATGTTTCGGGATGGATCTTTTCTAGGCCGGATGGCCATATATAGTACCGAGTGATTGAGCACTGAGAGTGGGAACATGTGGTGTATTTCATACAGTATGTGCATTGGCATGTAGAGATAGTTGAGTTATATACCTTACCCTGTTAGATCTGTATTTACTTTATTGCTTTGAGCTATCTATTTAACTTGAAAACATGCCTACATTTCTGCACATGTATTTCTATTATATCTGTTGCGGTTGAGTTTGTCACTACCTTTCAGTCCAAAATTTGGACTTGTTATTTACTGAGTTGGTGTACTCACGTTACTCTCTGCACCTTGTGCGCAGATCCAGGCGACTCTGTTCACGGCGGCAGTTGTTGATTGAGGCTCCAGAGTTTGGAGACTATCAAGGTAGCTGTACAACGTTCGCAGGACTTGACTCTCCTTTTTTATCATTTGATGTATTTTCAGTTGTTTCCTTTTGACACATTAGTAGATTGTATTCCAAATAGACGCTCATGTACTCAATGACACCCTATTTTTCGGCTGGATTGTATCACTCTTTGGGATTTATTATGCTTTCAAAAGAGTTTTTTAATGTTAACTGCTTCCGTCATTATTTTAAAGTTATTTTTACTATGTTGGGTTGTTGAATTGAGGCTGGCCTAGTTCCTCGATAGGCTCCATCATGATGGTTGATTTTGGGTAGTGACAAACATGCTAGTAGACACTTTATGGCTTTTGAGCCTTTATTTCACCGTATTTGCACTTTCATTAGTTTATGCTTTACGTTATTAAATTATTCACTTCTCATTTACTTAATAACTAAAAACCAATACTTTGAAATTAATAAAAGGAATAAATACATGGCTAGTTCACCGTTAGCTTGTCTAACGACGATGTTTGGCACCATCACGGCCTATAAATTTGGGTTGTGACATTGGTGTTGAAGTTGGAATAGCTATCACATTGAGGCGAAGTTGTTAATTCTTGAGATACCTTTCATTGTTGATCATTCTCATTCATTTTGTTATTGTTGAAATTCTTGTACACATTGTGGTTGAGCCATAGGCTATTTATTATGGAAATATTGGTGTTGTTTATTTTGTGGCAAGTTGTAGCATATGGACACTTGTGGCGCGAGTTGTGATTGTGTTTTGATATGGATACGTATGCGGTGGTATAAGGCTATGGTTTGATACACATGCAGTGAGATTAGGTGGGCTTGATACGCGTGTTGCTAGTAGGAGAACTACTTGAAGCCACGTGGTGAGATAAGATGCGCTAAAACACATGTAGCTATTTCGAGAAAAATGATCTTCAAAATTAAATGTAAGGCTCACGCAGTGATATAAGGAAAGATTGTGATTGAAATTGTGAAATGTGAATATGAGGCGGTACCTCGGTTGTGATTTTCATTATACATTCCATGTTGGAACAACTTGTTGATTTGAACGGTCATTGTTCTTCCTTCAATCATTCATCCGCATTTTGATTGTGTTTGGTTATTCGTTGTTATCTTAATGTTGGAACGATTGTAATTTCTTGTGTAAGTCATGCATTCTACGTGATACAAAATAATATTTCCATTATTTACAAATTCGTGGATTTTTGGGGCATTATCTGTCAATTGTTTGCATTTGTTTGTGCGTGTTTATTTTTATTTAAATTAAGAAAAAAATACAAAATATATAGGTTGCATTTGCATTTAGGATTTAACTTTGCATTTTTAAGAATTAATTAGGGATTAGTTGTTTTATAAAATGGAAAAATCACAAATAATAGTTTAATTTGCACTTTTAATCTTAATTTTGATTTTTGAATAGTTTTCTTTTAATTTGTTTTTGTTGTTAATTGTGATGATTATTATTTAGGTTTAATTAGTGTTTTTTAGTTAATTAGGTTCTAGGAATTAATTTACATTTTAATTTAATTTTGGAAAAAAAAGGAAAAGAATTTTTGGAAAATTTATTTGAAATAGGCGTTAAAAGAAAAGGAGAGTTAGTTTGGGCCTAGTGTAATTAGGACATCCCAGCCCAGATCTAAAATCCCCTGATACCCGTCCCCAAAACCCGGTCCAATTTTGCCCTTACCCGACCCTATCGCCTCACTCAAAACGACACCGTTTCATTCATTTTGATCTGGACCGTTAATCTCAGCTGATCAAATGGTCCAGAACTGATTATACTTTAGTACTTAAATGTCGGAAATCCATTCCCCCCCTCAGAACCCATTCAGTCTCTTCGTCTACAACTAAACCCTAGAGACGCCGCCCTAGTGTCCACCGCTGGTTGCTAGCGGCGCTGTTCCCAAATCGCCCTATCTTTACACCACATAACCACCATGACCCCCTTGTTCTAAATCCCCACTCTGCTTCCCTCAAATCTTGCTAGAACGTCTCGAATTTTAGATCCGAGTTCAAGCCCTAAAAGTTCAAAACCAATTCCTGTCGAATCTGGTGGCATGCATCGACTCAAGCCTTTGTTTTCCACGATTCGGAGGCTGATGCACTACAAAACTGATATTGTTCGTCTGTTCTTGACGGAGAACAAGTGAGTAGCATCAGTTTCGTGTGAATTAGGATATCAAGTGTAATTTCGAGTTTATTCGGTGAGTTTCTATTCATCTCTGTGTCTATTTTTGGTTTTATTTCACCTTTTGTCCTTCTTCTTTTCTTCTCCTGTTTCTTTGGTTGAAAACTTGACCACTTTTTCGAGTTTGAAATGTTTTCTGTTCGATTGTTCCCTCTATCTCTTTTTCAAATCCTAAAAAACTTGTTCTTCGATTTTCTTGGCCTGTTGAGTTTTGTTAATGTCATAGTTAAATCTCTGATCTTCCCTTTTGGTTTTAGTCTCATTAGTATAATTTAATTAGTTTTGTTCCCTGCCTATTTGTGTTATTAATCAGTCATGTAGTTAAAATCTTAGTCTTAAAATCATGTAAATGTTTATTTTCTCCTGCCCTTGGTAAAATCACAGAAGCTAGTTTGGATTAGTGGTTGTTTGGGCTTTGGGTCATTTCTGACCCATTTGCAAGAGAAGCCCGTTCAGTTGGGTTTAATTTACTGGGTCGACTTGACCCATGAGGTAAGCCAGAGTAATAACAGGGTGCCTAAGGGGTAATTTGGGAATTTGGTTTAGGGAATATATCTGTAACTGATTTAGGTAGCTTCTGGGAAGGTGCCTTTAGGACTAAGGTGAAAATCTGATTCTAAAATTAAGGGTATGTGAGCAAAAATGAGAATTCAAAAAGGTTTTAAGTGAAAAACTGATTTCTTTATGCTGCCCAAAACACTTGCCTATAAAGGCATCCTTTCTTCATTAGCAAGAAGGGATCAGATTTGGAGAAATCAGAACGGCTAATGAAAAATACAAAACATTGAAAAAGTCTTAAAAATTAGGAGAAAAATACAAAAAGAGCACCAACATCACTGTTTAATTGAGGTTGAATGTGTTTTCTTTAAAAGATTGAAGTGATTTTGACTCTTTTCTGGGATTAAAATGGTCTAAACGAGCTGAAATTGCTGTTGTTGATCAGCTGAACCTCTTCCTCTTCTGTTGTTGATTTCTCACTGTTTCTTTGTTCTAATTTCACCAGGTATTCCATGGATCTCTTATATCTGCGAAGTGTAACATGAGAAGCTCTTGTAATTGATATGCAATTCAAGATTTTGATGTCTAATGAATGATAATTCATGTTGTAGTTGGTTTTAATTTCCTTTAGACATGTTCATGTATTTAGTTATGATTTGTTTTGAGTTTAGTTGGTAAATCTGGACAGAAACTGCAAGTATGGTGTTGGTGTTAAATGGGTTGAGTTCTTGCTCTTATATGGACTAATTAGGCGATTTAGCTTAAAAGTTCAAATGAATGCATAAGGGTTTTGGTCTGCAGTTACATACGCCATTTACACTTCTTTGAGTATATTAGTTGGTTGGGTTAGTGTTGAACATGCTTGGGGGTTTGGGTCACCTTGTTCTAGCTAAGTATTCTCTCAATAGTTTGCTTGCATGAAGTTTTGGCATTGTTGGCAAAGGGTTTTGGATTTATGTAGTGACTTGTTTATCGCATTTACCGGTTAGTTGGTTCTTCACATGAGCTGAGGTTTTGGGTGAAATAACAATGAACTTTGGTGGAAACTAGGATACTTAATCAATTGGTTTGAGTGTGAATGTTTAAAATGCGTAACGATTATTTAGTTAATGTTTTAGTGATTGCCAATTTGCCGCGTTGCAATGATTATCATGTGAAATGTTTAAATTTAAAATGACTTAGAGTAGTTGTCCATTTAGTTCCAATCAGTATCTCGATGTATGATAATTGTTAGCTTAGTTTTATGGCTTCTCAATGTCAAGTTTCCAGATCTGTTGATATTTAAATCCCTTTGACATCATTTTTTTTCTAAAAATTCTGATTGCTTTATGCAATTGTACAGGTTCGATACATGAACCCCTTAGTATCCAGCTTGTGCGTTCCTCATGTAAATTGGGCTTCCTGCTTGGGCTCTAAGGGGATTCGTTGCGGAACTTTAACCTTGCAGCTTGATGGTTTTAATGGGCCATTGGTCCTCACGTCAGGCCAGGCCCAAGTTATGAAACAAAAATGAAGTAGACCTCACGCCTTAGCCCTTTTAGATTCACAATTTAGATTCGGCTTAATCTAAAAATAATTATAATTTCCTTAGGCCTTATTTAATGGGTAAGCCCTTTAGCTAATTTAAGGCGAGCTATTAGACAAGTCACAATTCATGGCCCTCAAAAGTTTAGCCTTGGATTTTCCTTTAAAATTTAGAATCGAGGCGTGCCATGCCAAATAAATTCTTTAATTGTATGACCCTCGTTTAATTAATACTCTTATCCTTAGAAACCGAGGCGGTCCATTTAGCGAATTTTCCGTGGTCCTCGCCAAGTTGCAAACGCGTAGTTTCTTTAGGCGTGTTATTTTAATAATTTACTTTCCCAAACTCAGGTACGCATTTCATGTGACCCAAATCCAAATCTCAACAACGTTAAATAAAATGTGTCGTAGACCGCGGGTGCATTTCATGTGGCGTGGTTTAAGACGTATTTTAGATAACGTTGAATCTTCCTAAAATTAATTAGAAATGGTTAATAAGCTAAAATATACCATAGGATAAAACATGTATTAAATCAGATAATTATGCCAATTATAACAATTGAGCGACCGTGCCAGAACCACGGAACTCAGGAATGCCTGACACCTTCTCCCGGGTTAACAGAATTCCATACCCGGATTTTTGGTTCGCGAACTGTGATACAGAGTCAATCTTTTCCTCGATTCGAGATTTGAACCGGTGACTTGGGACACCACACAATTATCCAAGTGGCGACTCTGAATTTAATAAATAAATAATCTCATTTCGATTGTCACTTAAATTGGAAAAACTCCCTTATATACCCCTTCCGGGGATGTAGTTAAAAAGGAGGTGTGACAATCACCCTTCGTGCTTTTACTCTCAATCTCTCCATGAAATGATAAATACAGCACGGCATCACCCTTCGTGCTTTAACTCTCTTCCTCACTATGTATTAATTAATAAATGAAACAATAATCGGTACGACACCCTTCGTAGTTTAACACTCTCCCTTACCATACACCAATGAATATATAATATCTGGGAGGTAGAATAAGAAAGAATAAACCTTACGTCAACAATGGTTCCAAAATACCATACCACAACTTCCAAAAAAGCAAATAAATTATAAGAAAACAAGTCCCACCTGCATGCTTTAACCCAATAACAAAGCATAAGTACTCGTCACCTCACATATACATTGTACCCAAACAATTAAACACGTAGCAAATAGGCAAGAAGTTCTAATCCCTCAAGTCAAGGTTAACCATGACACTTACCTCACTCCAAAATCGACTCAAAGCTTAACCACGATTTTGCCTTTTGAACAAGCCTCCGAACCAACCAAATCTAGCAAATTATTAACTAAACAATTCAAAATAATCCTTAGGAACTACCTACGAATGAAAGAGGTTTAACATAAGTCATTATTGAAAAAGTCAACTCCCGGGCCTGCTTGGTCCAAACCCGAAATTTGGATGAAACCCCAATTACCCATTCACCCCCGAGCTCGGTTATGTAATTTGTTTCAAAATCCGACCTCAAATTAAGGTCTAAATTCTAATTTTACAAAAATTTCTAATTCTACCCAAATCCCCAATTTATACCGTGAAAATCTTAGATTTAAGGTTAAAATCTTATGAAATGTAATGGGTAATTGAAAGAAAGTATGTTAGAATCACTTACCAATGAATTGGGGAAGAAGAGCTCCAGAAAAAATTGCCTCTAAGGTTTTTAGAGTTGAAAATTTTAAAGAATAAGCTAAAATCCCGTTTTCCCTGCTTAAGTCCAGGCGTAAATGTCGCAATTGCGACCTAGGGTTTGTAACTGCGAACCTCGCAAATGCGCGAAACCCTTCCCAATTGCGAAGGTCCCCCATCTCCGCTACCATCGCAAATGCGATGATTTTGTTCGCAATTGCAAACTTGGGACTTCCGCAATTGTGACCCTTTGATCGAAATTGTGAACCACCCCCCCCCCCCCCCGTACTACTTGGCAAATGCGAACAATACATTCCCAATGTGAACCTAACAGGAACCTTAACAGTTTGCAAATGCGAAGATGGAACTCGTAGTTATGAGATCAGAGGCTGCACCAGAACCAGACTTCACCAACTATGCTTTTAAGTCCAAAATCACTTCGTAGCCTATCCGAAACTCATACGAGTCCTCGGGGCTCCAAACCAAACATTCACACAACTCCAAAAACATCATACGAACTCGCTCTTGCGATTAAAATATAAAAATAACACCTAGAACTACGAATCAGACACCAAATCAAATGAAATTTTCAATGAAACTTAATAATTTCTATTTTAACAATCGGACGTCCGAATCACATCAATTCAACTCTGTTTTGCACCAAACTTTGCAGACATGTCATAAATATAGTAATGAACCTATACCAAGCTCCGAAACTAAAATATGAACCCAGTATCAATAAAGTCAAACTTTGGTCAAATCTTTTAGTTCTTTAAACCTTTAAACTTCAAATTTCGACAAAATACGATAACTCGAGTTAGGGACCTCTGAATTTGATTCTGAGCATATGCCCAAGTCCCAAATCATGGTATGGGACACGCCAGATTTGTTTGATCAAAACGTTGACTGAAGTCAACTCAAATAGATTTTCAAGGCGTGAATTTATATTTTGATCAATTTTTCACATAAAAGCTTTTTGAAAAACAACACGGACGCCCACGCAAATTGAGGAAGGAAAAAAGGAGCTATTTGCTGTTTTGAAACACAGAATTAAGGTTAAAACTCTAGATGACCTATCGGTTCATCACAATAATTATTTGATTTAAACCATTATGTTACCAACAACTCAACAAAATATGATATAGTGACTCCATGCAATTAAATTCACATTGACAATCAATTCCCCCAATTTATAATGGAGGCACAGATTTGCATGTTAAAGCAACACAAAAATGTATTTATGGGAGTAATTCATATATGGAAACAATCACGTGCTCACAGTGATGTCGTGCCATTATTATTATTTCATGGTGAGGCTGGGAGTAAAAGCACGATGGGTGATGTCGTGCAGTCTTTATTCATTTTGCTCACAGTCCTTATGCATTCATCTGAACTTTTAAGCTAAAACGCCTAATTAGTCCATATAAGAGCAAGAACTCAAACCATTTAATACCAACATCATACTTGCAGTTTCTATCTAAATTTACCAACTAAACTCAAACAAATTTATAACTAAATGCATGAACATGTCTAAAGGAAAATAAAACCAACTACAACCAAAAGAGAAGATCAGAGATTTAACTATGACATTAACAAAACTCAACAGGCCAAGAAAATCGGAGAACAAGTTTTTTACGATTTGAAAAAGAGATAGAGGGAACAATCGAACAGAAAACATTTCAAACTCGAAAAATTGGTCAAGTTTTCAACCAAAGAAACAGGAGAAGAAAATAAGAAAGACAAAAGGTGAAATAAAACCAAAAATGGACACAGAGATGAATAGAAACTCACAGATTAAACTCGAAATTACACTTGATATCCTGATTCACACGAAACTGATGCTACTCACTTGTTCTTTGTCAAGAACAGACGAACAACATCAATTTTGTAGTGCATCAGCCTCCTAATCGTGGAAAACAAAGGCTTGAGTCGATGCATACTACCAGATTCGACAGGAATTGGTTTTAAACTTTTAGGGCTCGAACTCGGATCTAAAATTCGAGACGTTCTAGCAAGATTTGAGGGAAGCGGAGTGGGGATTTGGAACAAGGGGGTCATGGTGGTTATGTGGTGTAAAGATAGGGCGATTTGGGAACAGCGCCGCCAGCAACCAGCGGTGGACACTAGGGCAGCGTCTCTAGGGTTTGGTTGGAGACGAAGAGATTGAAGGGCTTTTGGGGGGGGGGGGAATGGGTTTCCGACATTTAAGTACTAAAGTATAATCAGTTCCGGACCGTTTGATCAACTGAGATTAACGGTCCAAATCAAAACGAATGAAACGATGTCGTTTTGAGTGAGGCGATTGGGTCGGGTAAGGCAGAATTGGGTCGGGTTTTGGGGACGGGTATCAGGGGATTTTAGAAGGCTGGGATGTCCTAATTACACTAGGCCCAAACTAACTCTCATTTTCTTTTAACGCCTATTTCAAATAAATTTTCCAAAAATTCTTTTCCTTTTTTTCCAAAATTAAATTAAAATGTAAATTAATTCCTAGAACCTAATTAACTAAAAAAACACTAATTAAATCTAAATAATAATTATCACAATTAACAACAAAATCAAATTAAAAGAAAACTATTCAAAAATCAAAATTAAGAGTAAAAGTGTAAATTAAACTATTTTTTGTGATTTTTCCATTTTATAAAACAACTAATCCCTAATTAATTCTTAAAAATGCAAAGTTAAATCCTAAATGCAAATGCAACCTAATGGAAACATTATTTCGTTTTGAATTTATGGGAGTAATTCATATATGGAAAAAATCACGTGCTCACAGTGATGTCGTGCCATTATTATTATTTCATGGTGAGGCTGAGAGTAAAAGCACGATGGGTGATGTCGTGCAGTCTTTATTCATTTTGCTCACAGTCCTTATGCATTCATCTGAACTTTTAAGCTAAAACGCCTAATTAGTTCATATAAGAGCAAGAACTCAAACCATTTAACACCAACACCATACTTGAAGTTTCTGTCCAGATTTACCAACTAAACTCAAACAAATTCATAACTAAATGCATGAACATGTCTAAAGGAAACTAAAACCAACTACAACATGAATTATCATTCATTAGACATCAAAATCATGAATTGCATATCAATTACAAGACCTTCTCATGTTACACTTCGCCGATATAAGAGATCCATGGAATACATGGTGAAATTAGAACAAAGAAACAGTGAGAAATCAACAACAGAAGAGGAAGAGGTTCAGCAGATCAACAACAGCAATTTCAACTCGTTTAGACCATTTTAATCCCAGAAAAGAGTCGAAATCACTTCAATCTTTTAAAGAAAACACATTCAGCCTCAATGAAACAGTGATGTTGGTGCTCTTTTTGTATTTTTCTCCTAATTTTTCAGACTTTATCAATGTTTTGTATTTTTCTTTAGCCGTTCTGATTTCTCCAAATCTGGTCCCTTCTTGCTAATGAAGAAAGGATGCCTTTATAAGCAAGTGTTTTGGGCAGCATAAAGAAATCAGTTTTTCACTTAAAACCTTTTTGGGTTCTCATTTTTGCTCACATACCCTTAATTTTAGAATCAAATTTTCACCTTAGTCCTAAAGGTACCTTCCCAAAAGCTGCCTAAATAAGTTACAAATATATTCCCTAAACCAAATTCCCAAATTACCCCTTAGGCACCCTGTTATTACTCTAGCTTACCTCATGGGTCAAGTCGACCCAGTAAATTAAACCCAACTGAACGGGTTTCTCTTGAAAATGGGTCAGAAATGACCCAAAGCCCAAACAACCACTTATCCAAACTAGCTTCTGTAATTTTACCAAGAGGAGGAGAAAACAAACATTTACATGATTTGAAGACTAAAGATTTAACTACATGACTGATTAATAACACAAATAGGCAGGGAACGAAACTAATTAAATTAAACTAATGAGTCTTAAACCAAAAGGGAAGATCAGAGATTTAACTATGACATTAACAAAACTCAACTGGCCAAGAAAATCGGAGAACAAGTTTTTTACGATTTGAAAAAGAGATAGAGGGAACAATCGAACAGAAAACATTTCAAACTCGAAAAAGTGGTCAAGTTTTCAACCAAAGAAACAGGAGAAGAAAAGAAGAAGGACAAAAGGTGAAATAAAACCAAAAATGGACATAGAGATGAATAGAAACTCACCGATTAAACTCGAAATTACACTTGATATCCTGATTCACACGAAACTGATGCTACTCACTTGTTCTCTGTCAAGAACATACGAACAACATCAGTTTTGTAGTGCATCAGCCTCCTAATCGTGGAAAACAAAGGCTTGAGTCGATGCATGCCACCAGATTCGGCAGGAATTGGTTTTGAATTTTTAGGGCTCGAACTCGGATCTAAAATTCAAGACGTTCTAGCAAGGTTTGAGGGAAGCAGAGTGGGGATTTGGAACAAGGGGGTCATGGTTGTTATTTGGTGTAAAGATAGGGTGATTTGGGAATGGCGCCGCCAACAACGAGCGGTGGACACTAGGGCGGCGTCTCTAGGGTTTGGTTGTAGACGAAGAGACTGAAGGGGTTCTGGGGGGGAATGGGTTTCTAACATTTAAGTACTAAATTAAAATCAGTTCCGGACCGTTTGATCAACTGATATTAACGGTCCAGATCAAAATGAACGAAACGGTGTCGTTTTGAGTGAGGTGATTGGGTCGGGTAAGGGCAGAATTGGGCCGGGTTTTGGGGACGAGTATCAGGGGATTTTAGATCTGGGCTGGGATGTCCTAATTACACTAGGCCCAAACTAACTCTCCTCTTCTTTTAACGCCTATTTCAAATAAATTTTCCAAAAATTCTTTTTTTTTTCAAAATTAAATTAAAATGTAAATTAATTCGTAGAACCTAATTAACTAAAAAAATACTAATTAAACCTAAATAATAATTATCACAATTAACAACAAAATCAAATTAAAAGAAAACTATTCAAAAATCAAAATTAAGATTAAAAGTGCAAATTAAACTATTTTTTGTGATTTTCCCATTTTATAAAACAACTAATCCCTAATTAATTCTTAAAAATGCAAAGTGAAATCCTAAATGCAAATGCAACCTATATTTTTTGTATTTTTTATTAATTTAAATAAAAATAAACACGCACAAACAAATGCAAACAATTGACAGATAATGCCCAAAAAATCCACGAATTTGTAAATAATGGAAACATTATTTCGTTTTGAATTTATGGGAGTAGTTCATATATGGAAAAAATCACGTGCTCACAGTGATGTCGTGCCATTATTATTATTTCATGGTGAGGCTGAGAGTAAAAGCACGATGGGTGATGTCGTGCAGTCTTTATTCATTTTGCTCACAGTCCTTATGCATTCATCTGAACTTTTAAGCTAAAACGCCTAATTAGTTCATATAAGAGCAAGAACTCAAACCATTAAACACCAACACCATACTTGCAGTTTCTGTCCAGATTTACCAACTAAACTCAAACAAATTCATAACTAAATATATGAACATGTCTAAAGGAAACTAAAACCAACTAAAACATGAATTATCATTCATTAGACATCAAAATCTTGAATTGCATATCAATTACAAGAGCTTCTCATGTTACACTTCGCAGATATAAGAGATCCATGGAATATATGGTGAAATTAGAACAAAGAAACAATGAGAAATCAACAATAGAAGAGGAAGAGGTTCAGCAGATCAACAACAACAATTTCAGCTCGTTTAGACCATTTTAATCCCAGAAAAGAGTCAAAATCACTTCAATCTTTTAAAGAAAACACATTCAGCCTTAATGAAACAGTGATGTTGGTGCTCTTTTTGTATTTTTCTCCTAATTTTTCAGACTTTATCAATGTTTTGTATTTTTCTTTAGCCATTCTGATTTCTCCAAATCTGATCCCTTCTTGCTAATGAAGAAAGGATGCTTTTATAGGCAAGTCTTTTGGGCAGCATAAAGAAATCAGTTTTTCACTTAAAACCTTTTTAAATTCTCATTTTTGCTCACATACCCTTAATTTTAGAATCAGATTTTCGCCTTAGTCCTAAAGGCACCTTCCCAAAAGCTGCCTAAATCAGTAACAGATATATTCCCTAAACCAAATTCCCAAATTACCCCTTAGGCACCCTGTTATTACTCTAGCTTAGCTTATGGGTCAACTCGACCCAGTAAATTAAACCCAACTGAACGGGCTTCTCTTGCAAATGGGTCAGAAATGACCCAAAGCCCAAACAACCACTGATCCAAACTAGCTTATGTGATTTTACCAAGGGCAGGAGAAAACAAACATTTACATGATTTGAAGACTAAAATTTTAACTACATGACTGATTAATAACACAAATAGGCAGGGAACGAAACTAATTAAATTAAACTAATGAGACTAAAACCAAAAGGGAAGATCAGAGATTTAACTATGGCATTAACAAAACTCAACAGGCCAAGGAAATCGGAGAATAAGTTTTTTACGATTTGAAAAAGAGATAGAGGGAACAATCGAACATAAAACATTTCAAACTCGAAAAATTGGTCAAGTTTTCAACCAAAGAAACAGGAAAAGAAAAGAAGAAGGACAAAAGGTGAAATAAAACAAAAAATGGACACATAGATGAATAAAAACTCACCGATTAAACTCAAAATTATACTTGATATCCTGATTCACACGAAACTGATGCTACTCACTTGTTCTCTGTCAAGAACAGACAAACAACATCAGTTTTGTAGTGCATCAGCCTCCTAATCGTGGAAAACAAAGGCTCGAGTCGATGCATGCCACCAGATTCGACAGGAACTGGTTTTGAACTTTTAGGGCTCGAACTCGGATTTAAAATTTGAGACGTTCTAGCAAGATTCAAAGGAACCGGAGTGAGGATTTGGAACAAGGGGGTCATGGTGGTTATGTGGTGTAAAGATGGAGCGATTTGGGAACGGCGCCACCAACAACCAGCGGTAGACACTAGGGCGGCGTCTCTAGGGTTTGGTTGGAGACGAAGAGACTGAAGGGGTTTTGAGGGGGGAATAGGTTTCCGACATTTAAGTACTAAAGTAAAATCAGTTCCGGACTATTAGATCAGCTGAGATCAATGGTCCAGATCAAAATGAATGAAATAGTGTCATTTTGAGTGAGGCGATTGGGTCGGGTAAGGGCAAAATTGGGCCGGGTTTTGGGGACGGGTATCAGGGGATTTTAGATCTGTGCTGGGATGTCCTAATTACACTAGGCCCAAACTAACTCTCCTCTTCTTTTAACTCCTATTTCAAATAAATTTTCCAAAAATTCTTTTCCTTTTTACCCCAAAATTAAATTAAAATCTAAATTAATTCCTAGAACCTAATTAACTAAAAAAACACTAATTAAACCTAAATAATAATTATCACAATTAACAACAAAATCAAATTAAAAGAAAACTATTCAAAAATCAAAATTAAGATTAAAAGTGCAAATTAAACTATTTTTTTTATTTTCCCATTTTATAAAACAACTAATCCCTAATTAATTCTTAAAAATGCAAAGTTAAATCCTAAATGCAAATGCAACCTATATTTTTGTATTTTTCATTAATTTAAATAAAAATAAACACGCACAAACAAATGTAAACAATTGACAAAAAATGCCCCAAAAATTCACGAATTTGTAAATAATGGAAAAATTATTTTGTTTTGAATTTATGGGAGTAATTCATATAGGGCAAAAATCATGTGCTCACAACTTCCCTTCTTTGCCCGAAAACACGAAGAGTTTTCGTGCAAAGACAAAGTGAGCGGATACGAGCGATTTTTGCCCATTTGAACACTCTGTGAGAAGCATTTTTGAAAGATTTGACCGCATCCTACTTCTGTGGTTGTCTACATATCCTTGGCTATAAAGGGGTCAGGTCAGTGTAGTTCGGGAAGGTTTGGTAGCTAGGACTACCATGAAGTTGTGATTTCACTGTTGTTGTTGTTGTTGTTGCTGCTACTGCTTACTGAACCCCTAATTATACCATGTCAAAATAAAAGGAAATTAGACTAGACTATGATCTATGCACTACAAAAAATCCTATCTACATCTTCAAACTTGATCTTGTGGTTCTCATTGCCTTGTTGACTTGTACTCTCCCGGTGAGATCCCTTTGTTGCCAAGTTGAATTGTAATCTGAGATGTTTTCCCTTTCTCCAGGTGGATGCCTGACTGCTGAACCTGAATTATATTCCCGTGCTCTCCAAGTGGGCGCCTGATTGCTGAACTTGAAATGTATTCCCGTGATCTCCAGGTGGGCGCCTGACTACTGAACTTGAAATGTATTCCCGTGCTCTCCAGGTGGATGCCTGATTGCTGAACTTGAAATGTTTTCCCGTGCTCTCCAGGTGGGCGCCTGATTACTGAACTTGAAATGTATTCTCTTGCTCTCCAGGTGGGCACCTAATTGCTGAACAAGAAATCTATTCCCGTGCTCTCCAGGTGGGCGCCTGACTGCTGAACTTGAAATGTATTCCCGTGCTCTCCAGGTGGGCGCCTGATTTCTGAACTTGAAATGTATTCCCATGCTCTCCAGGTGGGTGCCTGATTGCCAAACTTGAAATGCTTCTCCCTGTTCTTCAAGTGGGTACCTGATTTCAACAAAAATAGACAAAAGCTCTCCAGGTGGGCTTTTGATTGTCAAAACTTCAACTGTATTCCCTTGCTCTCCAGGTGGGCGCCTGATTACAACATTTGAACTGTACTCCCTTTCTATCCAGGTGGGCGCCTGATTGCCAAAACTTGTACCGTATTCCCTTGCTCTCCTGGTGGGTGCCTGATTGCCAAAACTTCAACTGTTCATCTGAAATTGCTGCCTTTGAACCTGATTACAACGAAACAAACAAAACAAAAGAAATTTTCCTGCCCCAGTTTGGTGCTGGGCGCATCTATGAGTGTTAATTGAATCATGTCACCAAATATCTCTATGAATTTGAAAGCTAGATCCCATTATCCAGGAGGGGTCCTGACAACTCTTAATTAAACAACAAATTTAAATCTAAGTTATATCTTCAAAAGGTGTGACTTCTCCTAAATCTTGTTATCTAAAAGGGTCTTAAACTACTCCCCATTATCCAGGAGGGTCCTGAAAATCAAAAGTCAAGTTTTATCTTAAAAGTGACAATTTTACGGCTAAATTATATTACCCTACACCAGAACTTACGCTAAATTTGTTATCCAATGGAAATTTTGAAGCTCGGTCCCATTATTCAAGAGGGTCCTGACAACTCCTGATTGAATCCTATCTCAAACTTGGAAACTTTGAAACCAACTTATATTCCTTTGTGGTATATTTATGCTAGATTATGCTACTCATAATTGTTTTGAATTTTAAACTAGGTCCCATTTTCCAGGAGAGTCCTGAAAGTTTACGGTCAAACCTATCTGGTGCTTGCCTTTCCTTATGGAGGACTTCCCCGAAACAATCAAAACTTTCTGCCCCTGTTTTAATCAAAGAAAAATCTTGTCAGTTTAAAATGTGGTGGTTAGTTTGTGGCATTCTTGCTGAAAGTCTCTCCGCTGCCGTGCTTTGTTTTGACTGGCTTCCCCGAACTGGCTTTGAACCTCTTGCCTTTCTGGCTATCTTTCAACCCACATGACCTCGGATGACCCAATTGTTCTATACCCGAACCGCTGTTTTACACCTCTGACCCCTTTTACTGAGCCTCTGCATTTCCCATGAAATTACTAAATCATTCCATCAGTGGATCTGCTACTGGCATTTTATCCCATTCTATATCACGCTATATTTGGTATGTTCTGGACATACTGTGCTTTGCAATGTTTGGAAGTTGGTAGTGAGGTTCGAAATCCTTTATTATTTTGCTTCACCAAGATTGACATTGAAACATCTTACAGAAATGAAACCCAAAAGAAATAAAATGCAATGACCTTGAGAGTTAAGGATAAAGAAAATCCAAAACTGGATGACTTGCTAAAAAGGAAAAAGGAAAGAGACTTATCTGAGCGGAGCTGGTACCAATGATCAAGACATGCCTTTCGGATTAATTGGCCCAATCTGTCCAACCAATCAATTCTCAGTTGCCATACTTTGTTGCCCCGGAGATTCCATAACCTGACTTCTTTGCCAAAACCTTGACCTTGTTCGGCCTGCGGTGCCCTGAAGGGTGTTCACCAACAAGCCTCTCTCATTTGTTCATCTCTCAACTCACTTTTGCCTTACGGTTCCCATGAGGGTTTTCACCAATAAGACTCTCTCATTTTTTATTTCTCTCAGCTCTCGTCGCCTTATGGTTCCCGTGGGGGTTTTCACCAACAAAACTCTATCATTTTTTCATTTTCCTGCTTGGGCTAGAGTGCTGCCCCTGATATGAATCACCTCTACTTGCTCGACTTGGCATCTCTCGAAGACTGATCAGAAGGTCTTTCTTTGGATCATAGCGTTGGCTTTTGGATAGGGTTAGAAAGAAAGGGTGTCAAAAGGCTCGAAACAATTCGAATGTGTTCAAAATTACAACTTTCGGAATCAAATTTCTTGCAACAACCACAACTTCTGCCCCAGTTTCTTTGCTTGGGGACTTTTGGATTTTTGTTTGATGGGACCGAACCGTGAGGCTGCCTACGTATCCCTTAAAGGAATCATGTCGAATGTAGGTCATGTCATAGGAATTACTTTGTTGTTGTGATTTTCTTTCCTTTTCTTCCTCTTTTCTTTTCTTTCTTCTTTTTCTCTTTCGTTGTTTTGTTGTGTTTTTTTCTTTTTTTCTTTTCTTTTTCTTCTCTTCTTCTTTTTTTTCCTTTACTTATCTTTCATGCTTGCGTTTCTGATCTTTGCTATTGATTCCGAAAGAGGGGTATGAAAGAAAATAAATAAGGCTCAAAGGGGTAACAAAGGATAAAGTGTTTAGATAGAAGAACAAAATGCCTTCGTTATTCCAATCTTCAAAATATGCCAATTACAAACAAACACAATTTAACCGAAGAGATCATACATAATATCTTTTGACCGCATCAGAATTGATGGCCATTTCTACACATTTGTCTTCCACATCTGTTAAATACAAAGCACCATTGGACAACACTCTCGTCACGATGAACGGCCCCTGCCAGTTTGGGGCGAACTTGCCTCTTGCTTTAGCCTGATGAGGAAGGATACGTTTCAATACTAACTGACCCACTTCAAACCTCCGTGGACGCACCTTCTTATTATATGCTCTTGCCATTCTCTGTTGATACAATTGGCCATGACACATTGCTGCTAATCTTTTCTTATCCATTAAACTCAACTGTTCTAAGAGAGTTTTGATCCACTCATCGTCATCAATTTCGGCCTCAACAACAATCCGAAGGGACGGGATATCAATTTCCGCAGGTATCACCGCCTTAGTACCATATACCAACAAATAAGGAGTTGCCCCTACTGAAGTACGAACACTAGTGCGATAACCCAGCAATGCAAAAGGCAACTTCTCATGCCATTGCTTGGAACCTTCCACCATTTTCTGAAGTATCTTCTTTATATTCTTGTTGGCCGCCTCAATTGCTTCATTTGCCTTGGGGCGGTAAGGGGTAGAATTGTGATGCGTAATCTTGAATTGCTAACATACCTCTTTCATCAGATGACTATTGAGATTAGCCCCATTGTCTGTAATGATCACCTTTGGTATCCCAAACCGACAAACGATATTTGAGTGCACAAAATCAACCACCGCTTTCTTGGTTACGGACTTGAACGTTTTAGCCTCTACCCATTTGGTGAAATAGTCGATGACCACTAGAATGAACCTGTGCCCATTTGATGCTGATGGCTCAATTGGCCCAATGACATCCATGCCCCACGCAACAAAAGGCCATTGTGCAGACATTGTGTGCAATTCAGATGGTGGAGAATGAATCAAATCTTCGTGCACTTGGCACTGATGACACTTGCACACGAAGCTGATACAATTTCGCTCCATAGTGTGCCAATAATAACATGCTCGGAGGATTTTCTTTGCCAACACGTACCCGTTCATATGCGGTCCACAGACTCTAGAATGTATTTCGGTCACGATAGTTGTGGCCTGTCTAGCATCTATGCTTCTTAACAATCCAAGATCCGGAGTCCTTTTGTACAAAACCCCTCCGCTGAAGAAAAATCCGCTCGCTAACCGCCGAATTGTTCTCTTTTGATCGCCTGTGGCTTGTACCATATACGCCCCCATCCTGATATATTCCTTGATATCATGAAACCAAGGCTCTCCATCAAGTTCTTCTTCTACCACATTACAGTAAGCATGCTGATCATGGACCTGAATATGCAACGGGTCAACATATGCCTTATCCGGATGATGTAACATTAACGCTAAGATAGCCAAAGCATCAACAACTTCGTTATGGATCCTTGGAATGTGCCTGAACTCTACTGATCGAAATCGTTGACAAAGATCATGCAAACATTGCCGGTACGGTATGAGTTTAGATCTCGTGTTTCCTATTCCCCTTGAATCTGATGCACCAGAAGGTCCGAGTCCCCCAAGACCAAAACTTCCTGGACACCCATGTCTACAGCTAACCTCAAAACCAAAATGCATGCCTCGTATTCAGCCATGTTATTAGTACAGTAGAAACGAAGCTGAGCCATAATAGGGTAGTGATATCCTGTTTCAGAAATCAATACAGCTCCTATCTCAACGCCTTTCATGTTAGCAGCTCCATCAAAGAAAAGTTTCCAACCTGTCTCTCCAACTTGTTCCAACTCATCAATATGTATTACCTCTTCGTCAGGGAAGTAAGTCTTCTAAGGCTCATATTTTTCATCCACTGGGTTCTCAGTTAGATGATCGGCCAAAGCCTGGTCTTTCATCACGGTCCTGGTCACATAGACAATGTCAAATTCTGTGAGCAAGATCTGCCACTTTGCGAGCCTCCCTGTGGGCATAGGCTTCTAAAAGATATACTTTAAATGATCCAAACGAGAGATGAGGTAAGTAGTGTAAGATGACAAATAGTGCTTCAACTTCTGTGCTACCCAAGTTAGGGCGCAACATGTCCTCTCAAGGTGAGTGTACTTAACCTCGTAAGATGTGAACTTCTTGCTGAGATAATAGATGGCCTACTCTTTCCTGCTGGTGATGTCATGCTGACCCAGTACACAACCAAACGAATTGTCCAAAATCGTCAAATACAGAATCAAAGGTCTCCCTGGTTCTGGTGGCACCAACACGGGTGGGTTTGACAAATAACCTTTTATCTTATCAAATGCTTCTTGACACTCATCTGTCCACTTGACCGCAACATCTTTCTTTAACAGTTTGAAGATAGGCTCAGAAGTTGTCGTAAGCTGAGCAATAAACCTGCTGATGTAATTCAACCTCCCTAATAAACTCGGTCTTGTTCCTTGGAGGTGGCAATTCTTGGATAGCTTTAATCTTTGACGGGTCCAATTAAATACCTCGGTGGCTAACTATGAATCCCAATAATTTTCCAGATGGCACACCGAATGCACATTTTGCGGGATTAAGCTTAAGATTGTACATGCGAAGCCTTTGGAAGAATTTTCTCAAATCTCTGACGTGATCAGACTGCTTTCTAGACTTTATGATTATATCATCCACATAAACCTTGATCTCTTTGTGTATCATATCGTGAAATATGGTTGTCATTGCCCTCATGTAAGTTGCCCCCGCATTTTTTAACCCGAAAGGCATGACCCTGTAGCAGTATGTTCCCCATGGTGTGATGAATGCCGTTTTCTCCGCATCTTCCTCATCCATTAAGATCTAATGATAACCCGCATAACAGACCACAAAAAACCCAAGCTCATGTTTGGCGCAATTGTCAATTAGAATGTGGATATTTGGCTGTGGGAAGTTGTCCTTGGGACTTGCTTTGTTAAGATCACGGTAATCAACACACACCCTGGTCTTTCCATCCTTCTTTGGCACATGTACTACATTGGCTAACTAGGTGGGATACCGAATGACTCAAATAACTTTTGCATCAAACTGCTTAGTGATCTCTTCTTTAATCTTTACACTCATATCAGTCATAAATTTCCTCAGCTTCTGCTTGACAGGAGGAAATGCCGGGTCAATGGGCAATTTGTGAACCACCAAGTCAGTGCTTAAACCCGGCATGTCGTCATATGACCATGCAAAGCTGTCTTTGTACTCAAGTAATGCTTTAATTATCTCTTCCCAGAGTTGAGGTTCAAGATGGACACTTATTTTAGTTTCTCTGATATTATCTGAGTCCCCTAAATTGATTGCTTTTGTATCACTCAGGTTAGGCTTGTGTTTTTCTTCAAAATGGCTTAGTTCTTTACTAATCTCTTCAAATGCCTCATCCTCGTCATATTCTGATTCATCATCACACTCTATTTCTTGAATTACTATTTCAGAACTAGATTGGCTTTTAAGACTGGACCGAAGATTCCTCATGCATGTCATGTTATTGAAACCAGCATAAAAAGAGCTGTATAAGGAAGAAAAGAAAACAAAAGTAAAACTGTCAGGAATGAGGAAAAGGGAAATTGCATTTCATTGAAATTGAAAGATAACAAGGTTTATACATCCAAACGGACGGAACATAGAATCTAAATTACAACCCTGAATAATCCAGATAAACTGAAAGAAAATCAAAGCAAACTACCAAAACTCCTTCCTGGTGGGGAGATGAGTAGCTTCCTAGTTGTTAATCTTTGTACTGGGCCCAACAAATTGCACATCCGCCTTACTAGAACCCTCTCCAGCTTCTACCATGTTTACCTCGTCGAATAATTTTTCAAACCTGTCAAGCAACTCCTTATCAGGACCAACCACAGAACTGGGGACTATTGTTGATGGGCGTTTCTTGGTGCCGGGCCTAACAAATGATCTGGAGAGACGTGGGATGGGCTTTGGGAGGACCCATGCCCTCTGTTTCAACTTTCTGGCTCTTTTTATGTCTGAAACTGTGGTCTTGAGCCCCAAACAAAATGTATCCAAGTTTTTGGGGAGAGACACCGGCCGTACGATACCTTACAGAGATGCACCCAAACCTTTGCCTAGTACAAACCACTTTAAACATTTCAACGGCTACCATGACTGCTACAGCAGCTACCCTCGGTGTTGGAACGCACTTCCCTTCTGGAATTTTCTCTACTGATACCGTGGCAAAAACCTGATAAACCCATGGCCCCTTGTCGTCTTCAAACTCTATGAACGGAACAATGGCATCATTGTGGGCACACAAATTATCCTCGCCGTGCACAACAATTTCATGTCTATCCCATTCAAACTTGACCATTTGATGCAGAGTAGATGGGACCGCTTTTGCAACATGAATCCAGGGTCGACCTAACAACAGATTGTAAGAAACAGCCACATCGAGCACCTAGAACTCCATGGTAAATGCAACTGGCCCTATTGTAAGCTCAAGCACTATGTCCCCGACTAAATCTTTCCCTCCACCGTCGAATCCCCAAACGCAGATACTGTTCTTGTGAATTCTTTAATCATCCACCTTCAATTTGTTCAAAGTGGAGAGAGGGCAAATGTTCTCACTGGAACCATTGTCGACCAGTACCCGGGTAACCACGGAATCTTCGCATTTCACCGTGAGATAGAGGTCTCTATTGTGCTCAGTACCCTCCACGGGCAACTCATCATCAGAAAAAGTGACTCTGTTTACCTCAAATATCTTGTTAGCTATCTTTTCCAAGTGGTTTACTGAGATTTTGTTAGGGATGTGGGCCTCATTCAAGATCTTCATCAAAGCCCGACGGTGCTCGTCTGAATGGATCAATAATGACAGTACTGAAATCTGAGTCGGTGTCACTGCTCCACAATGGAATAGTCCTGCACTTTCATCTTTCTCAAGAATTCCTCTGCTTTTTCCTCGGTCACAGCTTTCTTCACTAGTACCGGGTTGTCTTTGGAGCTCTTAGATTTTCTCAACTCTTCGAGGGCAAAGCATCTCCTCGATCGAGTCAAACCACGGGTCTCACAAACCTCTTCTTTAACCTCTTTCCCCTTGTAAGTCACTGTCACTCATTCATAATTCCATGGGACCGCCTTGCTATTGACTATCAGTAATTGAGTTACCGGCTTGATAATGACAGGGTCTATGCGGGCACCCTCCACAATTACAATAGGCTTGTTCGCCACTCCTGGCACAACCACTTTGGCTACTTTTTGCTTTGTTGCCACATCACTTGGGGTCCCCTTTTTGACTACTGCAGATGGTTCACTGTTTGCCCCGATCAATCGAATCACAGATTTCTCACTTGTTGGCTTTTCAACCGGCCTGACTTCACTGGCCTGGATCATCATGACGGTTTATGAAGGCTTCTTGGGCTCCCCTCCCTTATGCATTATCTCGATCATATTTGTCTCAGGATGGGCCGACAGCGGATTCTGGTTGATATTGGGTGTCTCCGGAGCTTGGATCTCAATCTGATTAGTATCAATGAGCTCTTGAATAGCTGTTTTCAATTGCCAGCACTTCTTTGTATCATGCCCCGAAACACCAGAACAATATTCGCAACTCATAGAGTGATCAAGGTTCCTCGGGGGAGGATTTGACAGCTTTGGCTCGATCGGACTCAGCATACCCAATTGTCACAACCGGTCAAACAAACTGGTATAAGATTCTCCCAATGGAGAGAAGGTTTTATTCTTTTGCAACCTCTCATTCTTAAATGTTTGGTTAGGCCGGAAACCTGATTCAGAAGGGTTCCGGTAGGCTCTTAGGGGTGGATATGAATTTTGTGGAGCTGGGTATGTATTTTATGGGACTGGCGCATGCCATTGTGCGTGGGCCAGAGGTTGGCTGTATGCTTGGGCATGGTGGACAGAAAAATGGGGGTCTGGTGGTGGGTAGTAGTGTTGTGGGCTATATGAGGTATGGGGGTAGGTTTGGTGGTGGGGTCGAAGCTGGTTATAGTAATGTGATGGACCTCTGGTTCCGAACCAAGCTCCTGAATCAATCGTTGCTACATCCTCTTTCTTCTTCTTTCCAATTACTCCCCCAGTTTCGCTTTGAATGGCCTGGGTGGTTGCCTTAATAGTCGAATAACTCATGTTTTGTTTGTCTTGAGCCCTTTTTCTACCATACTGCCCATCTTTACCACTTAATTGAAGGACTTGCCTATAGTTGAGACCAGATGACCGTAATAAGTAGGTTCTAAGGCCTGTATAAAATAATCCACCATTTCACTTTCTTTCATTGGAGGGTCAACCCTTGCTGCCTGTTCTCCCACCTAAAACCATACTCCCTGAAATTCTCATTGTGCTTTTTCTCAAGTTTCGTCAAAGGCAGACGATCCAGAATAATCTCGAGGTTGTACTGGAAGTGACAAGCAAATGCCTGGGCTAGATCATCCCATGTGTACCATCTTCCGTGATCCTGCCGAGTATACCATTCTATTGCTGATCCACTCAGACTCTGACTGAAATACGCCACTACCAGTTCGTCTTTCCCACTAGCTCCCCTCATTTTGCTACAAAAACCTCTCAAATGCACTACTGGATCACCGTGTCCATCATACAAATCAAACTTGGACATCTTAAACCCTGCCGGCAGTTGCACATCCAGAAATAGACATAGATCTTTGTAAGCCACACTTACTTGACCTCCCAACCCCTTCATGTCCCTGAATGACTGTTCCAGGCTTTTAACTTTCCTGAACATCTCCTTATGTTCGGGATTTTTAGATGGTTTTTCAGTTTTTGTAGGGAGGTCAAAATGAGGGGTGTAGGAATAGGGTTTGGAAGCCTTGAAAGTGGGCTTCGGGGGGGTAATACTGGTTGTCCTGAGTCTGGAACAGACGCTCACTAGAGGATCGGTCTAATGCAGCAGGTGGAGGGGCCACAAAAATAAGAATGACTAGTGGAGGAGGGTAGGGGACTTGTTTGGGTGGTGGAGCTTGTGATGTATGGGAAGTGGTGCAATAGCACTGTTGGTAAAGGGGAACGGCCGGAGATGAGTTTACAGTGGGAGGTTCCTGGGTATGAGCCAATGGCGGAATAAAAGCAAAGTTGGCGGGGTAAACTGGCGGTGGGTGCCCTGTTGCCCTTGCTTGGTACATTTCAGCCATTTGCTGCTTCAGCTTATACAACTCATCTTTCAGATTAACCTCCGATTCTTCCACCTCTCTTGACGGATCGACAATACTTGCCTCAAGTTCCTGGTTGGCCATGTTTAGCTTGTTCTTGGACCAGGTGTTATAAGAGTGAGTTGCCAGAATGCCAATCAAACTAACCACCTGTCTGAACTATAATTTCATCAATAACAAACTTGTTAGCGATTATGGCTTTAACAGATAGGAAACCGCACAGTTGAGGAGTGAATGCACCTAAGTAGTTAACCTTTCTATTATGCATTTGATCAGTTGTTTGCGTCATTCCGGCTTTTCCTTATTTCCATTTGCAACCAGTTGGTTGAGAGATATTCGCATTTTCGCGAGGCCGCGCAGCTAGTAGGTGACAAGTAGGTGCATCACCTACTTGCCAAAAAGAGAGGCCTCAACTAAGTCGGTCAAGAGGGGAGTTTTAAGGTATTATAAACTCAGTTATTTCACCTATCTTTCAGACCAAGAAAACCTAATTGGACCCCTGCAACTCCTCCCCAAAAATCCCACACAAACCCTAGGGTATTCCGGGTGGTACGACACGATTCTAGTGCTGAAAAGTCCGGACAGCTTGCTAGTTTCTCTTTCTCCTTCTTGTAGCCATGTTGAGGAACTTATTTTTGATGAAAAAGGACTAGGTTTTGTGGGTTATACGCAGTACAAGGTAAGTTTATGCTTCTCCTTCCATTATCTATGCGTTTGCGAATTGTAACTCGATCATAAAGAATAGACCTAGCTAGTTTCGAAAGAATGGTATGTTGTTTGTTCTTGTGTAATGGTTGGCTGGTTGTAAACTTATTTTTAAGTGGAATTCATGGCTGGTTTATTGGATAAGAGGTATAATGATGTAGTTTTAGTTGTATTTCCCAATTTGAAAGAAAAGACAAGTCGAAATGTGTTTAAGTAAACTGAAAAATTATTTTTGAGTTGATATACTTGTGGGAATAGTTTTGGGCTGTTTCGTGTTGCTATTGGGTTGTCTCTTTTACTACTATTTTTATGGAGTTGAGAGGAGGAAGGTTGTGGAGAAACACCACATAATGGCAAGGTTGTTTGTTGGTCGTTCGTTGTAACATTTTCGGGTTGGTTGACACTATTATGGTTGTCATGTTGTGTATGAAGTGATAGGGGTATGTTGGGCTGTTTGTGATTGTTTTGACTAGTGTGAAGTCATATATATAGGGGAGGTTCTGTCCGTTTCATTGTAAAATAGGTTGTGGTCGATACATAATAGTTACGACGCTTAAACGATAACGAGAGTGTCATTTCTCTTATTGTAGACTAAGGAGCCGTGAAATTGCATAGCCTGAGGTTGGGAAGAATATACAAGGTATGTTAAGGCACTTACTTCTTTCTTTTGGCATGATCTAAAGTGACATGAACATAAACGGTATGCTAATTCATAACGGATCTACTCCTAGAAACTAAGGTTGTCCATGTTGTTCTTTCCTTATAAAGTTATTCTAAACAAGTGTGTATGATCCTTAAATCCCACTAAGGTTCATATTGATGGTAGGGATGTCCATAATGTTAATCGAAGGTGCAATGACCTTACATCACTCCGAAAGGGTTAGAACGTGATTCCATGAGTCGAGCATGCATTATATATGTATCTATTTTACTCTATCAAGCCGCGCTATAGTCGGCCGGGTATGGCACCTATTGTGCAACCACTGAGCAGTTGGATTTACCGAGTTCCACGTGACCGGGTACGATTCTACCGAGCCTTATGATGGTCGGCTACGTTTTTATCGAGTCCTCTTTGAGGCCGAGTACGATATAATGATGACCACAGAGGCAAATGTTTTTAAAAAGTTCATGTATATATATGTATTATGCATTTCATGTCAGTAGCCCCCAGAGGCACTCAGATGTTACAGGTTGTATCTCTTCTATCTCTCTTTACATTACTGTTCTTGTTTATGTTTTCCTGCCTTACATACTCGGTATTTTATTCGTACTGACATCCCTTTTGCCTGGGGATGCTGGGTGTCATGCCCGCAGGTCCCGATTGATAGGTTGACAGTCCTCATAGTAGGCTATCAGCTCAGCGAAGGTGTTGGTGCACTCCACTTGCTTCGGAGTTGCCTAGTTGGTCAGTATGCTTTGGATATGTATTGATTGGTATGGCGGGGCCCTGTCCCGATCTTTATGATTTTATCTACTCTTAGAGGCTTGTAGACAGATGTCAGGTATAGGGATACTTGTATGGCCTTGTCGGACTATGTTTTGAGTTTACAAATGGTCATGTCGGCCTTATAGGCCCGTATGTCACATATATAAGTTTGTATATCATTTTGGGTCTTCATATGTTGAGTATTCCCTTATGTTTTATTCTTGTTATCTCATGACCAGTTTTCTGGCTCATTTACTCATGATAGTATGTTATGAAAGATATGTTACGTTAGTACTCGGTTGAGTAAAGCAACCGGTGCCCGTCGCGGCCCTCTGATTCGGGTTGTGACATCTTCAAGGTTGACCCAAATCTAAATCTCAACAACATTATATAAAATGTGTCGTAGACCACGGGTGCATTTCATGTGGCGTAGTTCAAAACGTGTTTTAGATAACGTTGAATCTTCCTAAAATTAATTAGAAGCGGTTAATAAGCTAAATATACCATAGGCTAAAACATGTATTAAAATCAGATAATTATGCCAATTATAACAGTTGAGCAACCATGCTAGAACCACGGAACTCGGGAATGCCTGACACCTTCTCCCGGGTTAACAGAATTCCATACCCGGATTTCTGGTTTGCGGACTGTGATATAAAGTCAATCTTTTCCTTGATTCGGGATTTGAACCAGTGACTTGGGACACCACACAATTATCCCAAGTGGCGACTCTGAATTTAATAAATAAATAATCTCGTTTCGATTGTCACTTAAATTGGAAAAGCTCCCTTATATACCCCTTGCGGGTGTAGGTAAAAAAGGAGGTGTGACAGCTCTGGCGACTCTCCTGGGGATCGAACCCAGAATCTCTGGTTTAGGGTTCAAGAATTCGAGCTTAGATGAATTGTTATAGTTGGCCTTATTAATCATCTTATTTTGTTGCATGTTTGGGCCTAATGTGCTAAGTGTTGCTTTTACCGCTTTGATATTCTGTGAACTGTATATAAACTGCTACGAAACCCTTCTTCTCTCTGAGTCTTCTAAATCATGGAGGAGTGTGCACTTCGTGTGACTTCTCTTCTATTAGAGTCATATCCCAAATTTTAGAACGAGGTTCGGACAAGTTGCAAAGCCGGTGAAGCTTTTGTATTCCCGGTACGCTGCCCCCCCCCCCCCCTCCCGGCTCGAGTTGTCCGCTCGGGTAAGCCAGGTCTAGAACAATAAACCCAGGTTTTAAATCTAGTATAACAAGACCTCATGCGAATCCCTAGTAGGAACGTTTGCTTGCATCATGTGCATTTGACTTTGGAGACTCAACAGAGGGGTTGGGTCTGTCTAGGACCGGTGTACCCCAAAATAAAAAGACCATCCTGATGCATCTTACTTGCTACTTGTGCATTTATTTGATTTAGATTTGCCTACTGACTAACTTTTGAATAATGGGAGACAGTTGGAAAAAGAGAGTGGCAATGTGAGGGTTAAGTGAGTTAAATCACCTGTTTTGGAAAACCAATGTCCAAATGGTACGGAAACTCTGTCGATTTTTTTTGAGAAAAATAGAAAAAAAAGAATGAAAAAAAAATGGTTTTGTTTTGAAAATAGTTGGTTTTATTTTATTTGCCCGAACTACGCCAGTTTGATTCTCACTGGATGTGAGATACGTAGGCAACCCCCATTGGGTCCAACTTCCTTTTTTTGCAAAAATAACTCAAAAAGAACAAAAATTTTATGTTTATTGCAAATAAGTAAGGTGATGTCATTCTTGTCAAAAATAGCTGAATGTCCCTCAAAAGGGCGCCGGAAGGCTGTTTTTGCAAGAACAACCACCTTAGTCATTTTTAAAGGTTTTAACTGGTTAGCTGACACAGCCTTAAAATCTTCGTTTTCGGAGTGCTGAAAGGCCGTATTGGTAAAGCTGGATATTTTTGTGAAAATTTTGAAAAATGGTCATTTTTCTTGAGTCAAAATGAGTCATAGTTTTCTTTTAATTAAAATCACTTTAATAAATGTGCAGGATAAGCACAATTCAAAATGAACCTTTCTCAGTCCGTGAAGAGATCCCTTTGGAGCTGCATATGTGGTGGTAGGATTTGGGGGACAATAGCAAAAGTTGTGACAAAAGCATTGGGTGGTCTTGTCGGGCTCTTGAAGGTTAAGTCGAGAAAGGACATAATCGAGGCATTGATACTATTTTGGGACCCAGCACATAATGTATTCCACTTTGCTGATTTCGAGTTAACTCCTACCCTGGAAGAGATAGCAGGCTACGCTGGTTTCGAGGGGAATCTTAGAAATCAATACCCGATAGCATCGAGAACAGTAACCCCTCACAAATATTTGGACCTGTTAAGCATCAATCGGGACATCCGAGATGGAAACTTGGCCAAAGGATTTTGTACCTTCTACTTTTTGTACCGACGTTACGGGAATCCTCGAGGCTTCGAGACGCCAGATACTGGTCTTACTCACGCAGGAAACCAAGACAAGTGGGGAGCTCGGAGAGGATTATCTTTTATAACGGCGTTCTTGGGTACCTTGATTTGCCCCAGAAAAGACGGGAACATAGAGTTGGGATTTGTGGGGATAGCTGACTTTATTATGAAAAGGGCAAATGGGACCATAGTGCCGCTGATCTTGGCAGAAATTTACCGAGCTCTAACCCTCTGTTGAGAAGGGGGAAATTTCTTTGAAGGATGCAATATGCTGTTACAATTATGGATAGAGGAACACCTTTGCCACCGTCCTGGATACTTGAATTGTGGTATGACTGGCCTTGAGTGCATTGAAAAACAAGAAAAGCGGGTAGAGGGTTATGAGTTCCCGGACGGTACGGAAGCATGGCATGCTCATTTGAGATCTTTGACTGCAAATAAGATCGAATGGACATTCGGGTGGCTCTCGGTCAGTGAGGTAATCTATATGTCGGCTGAGGAATGCTTTCTGTTGTTAATGGGTCTGCGGAGTATCCAGCCTTATGCCCCGCACCGAGTTCTACATCAGTTAGGCCGATACCAGACCGTCCCACACAATGAGGATTTGAGTCGGCAGGTTATTGAGTTGGAACCAAAGTCGCTTTTCCAGAAGAAAGAGTGTGTCGGGTTTGGCATCAGTGCAGATTCTTAGAGCCTAGAACTCAAGTACGAGATCTATCCAGAGGCGAGGTGGAGCCTGGTTACACTGCGTGGTATGGTAAAAGATCATGAGTTCATCAGGAGCCCGAAAGGCCCGCAAAGAAACCCCATGTCCAACAATTTACCGATGGGGCATAGGTGCAATGGGACTGGTTAACCAAATATTTTGGGAGATCTTATTGATAAACGGTTTAATGAGTTGAAAACTAGACTCATAGATCTTCAATTTCATATGTAGATCATCCCTTGATTCAAAGTATGTTGGGAGAAAAGCTCAGCTACATTTAACCTAAGTTTCAACTCATTTTTGAATGTAACTTGTGATGACCTTTTCCAACTTTTTTTCCACAACTTGCTTGACTTAAAAACATAACACACGACTATCATACGACTAAACTAACTCATAACATAACCTCATCATCATGTTAATCACCCTTGTCTCACCCCAAAAGTATAGGTTATAACATTCCAAACTTGTCGACATTCGACGAAACTTATTTTCTTTAATTCATTTAGCACCTAAGCTTTCCAACCCTTTTTGGTACTCGTTATTCATGATCATAAAGATTTGTAACCTCCATTATAAAATGATTAACTTACTTTACGTACTTTCAAAGTTGATCTCATTTCTGAGCTTACATCAATTGACTTACGGATACTCTAACATACGAAAACATAGGGTGTAACATCATTCCCCCCTTTGGAACATTCATCCTCGAATGTTGACTGATCCACTTATCATTTTCATAACTCATAGCTCTTGTGAACACTTTAATACTCTTCTATCCATGTAGGAAACTATTCTTTGAATAAATCCAACGTCTAGGGTATTCCCCCTTTAGTCCTCCTTCTCATACCACGACTTGTGGTCGGACCCCTTCCAATCTCGTAACTGTTGCTCCTTTTTGTCATGCAGCCTGTACGACTTTTTCCTTGTATGTGCGCTTATGCAACTTTCTTTTTTCTCCGTCTTTTATCCAATCTCTAGGTAGCACGTTATAAACATATACAAAGCTTGATATCTTGTCCGTCTGGGCATCTATGGGTGAAGTTCTTCACTCGGTACTTTGTTAAACTTACGACTTTTGCTATATCTTGTTTCATAGCCTCAGTTATCTATGCTTATGGCTTTAATACAACTAGGTAGGTCATATTATACAATAACTCTTACTTCGGTTTAATATTACCGAGGTCTGCCACCCAACTCCAGGTTACTCTCTCACCGCTTATCCTATATGTATAATCCTTATTACTGTTCATCTAAAGAATGACATCATAATCTCCTCTCATACTTTGGAATCTTTATCCATCTATTATTGATTTACCTTAATGTTAATCTATAATCCACCACTGATAACTTGAAACCTCTTACGTAATACATTGCCACAAGTCTCACGTCTCATCGGGGAACACTTGAAGTGGTTTTCCTAATCCACCTAGGGATAATACTATACTTCAATAACCGTATTTCATAGCATCCCAATGTGATTCGTCTTATGGGGGTATCCTAGTCCCGTGCCATCCATGAAATCTCTTCTCTTTGAATCATTACTCAAATGAAGGCCTATATATCATCCTTTTATAATTTACCACTATTACACCCTTACATTACGACCAGAGGAGCATTCCATCTCTTCTAAATGCTCCTAGTCTTAGACTCCTCCGTGTTAATTCAAGCTATACTGAGCCTTTTATAACATATATAAACCATCAGCTCTCTTGTTTGATGGGCTTAATACCGAGGTCTTACCTATTCTTATCAGCTTCTAACTCACCTTTTCGCACCCTTACTCACATCTACCCAAAATCTTTTCACTCTACTATACTTTCGCTTGCGACCTACACATATTTATTTATTCTACTCAGAACCTTCTTTTAACTTGCTAGCACCTTAGATTCCCTTTTGCGCATTCTCAGCTTTCTTTAAATGTAAATAATTACTTTTTCTGGTCGTTCTGTCACTTGCTACATGGATACTTGGCTTATAATAGTGCCCACGAACACTGGAATTCCTTGTAACTCGTATGCTCTCAAGTATCACCTTTGATGTTTTTTTTCCTTTTTTTTCTATTCATTAGCCATGATAGGTGCCACTTTCTTATGGAGTGCATGCAATATTATAGTGAGACTGCTGTTACAAGATCAAAGATCATTTCCTTTTTAGGTCACTATGCTTAGGTGGAAACCTTCTTCCTTATTTTCTCAGCTAGTCTTTCGTGGTAGTACTTAGGAGACCTTTTGGATCTTGTAAAGTTGTGATCTTGTTATACTGTATACTCGAAAGAATTTTTGATATTCTTACTCACCTACAAACATCCTTACTTACATACCTCCATGCCATTGTGCTCGTAGGATTACTTGTAAAATCAAATTTTGATTATCTCCTTAGTGGCACCCTCCATTATTCCCGTAATACTTATACAATACCTTTAAATACCCCAACTCCTATCTGAGCATTTCTCAAGGTTTATGATGTCATATTTGCGAGACTAAATTCACTATATTAGGATTCACTATGTTTATCTTGCATGATCTGTTGACTCATCTATAACCTCCTGTTTAGCCATAATTGGGCTCTTCCTTAATCAAATCCCAAATACTCGTTGGCCTATCCTCACATCAATTTTCCGCGTAATCTTTCTTTGGTTATTTCCTTTGTTTTAACTTACCTCATGCACTAGCCTCTGATCTATCAATGACATTTCGGGCAGGAACCCTTACTTCCTTTCCTTGACGTCGTGCTTGTATAATGCACTGATATCGTAGCATATCTGTAGGCTTTGAATAAGTACAATCTCATCCCTTTTTCACATTACCGCATTATTCTTCTACCACTTCATGATTAGTACAACCACTAAATTCTGACTTCATGCCATATCACTCCATATTCCCCCCTTTAGAGGAGTACTAAGAGCTGGAGCTACGACGAATCTACCTATAGATATTTTACCTCTATATATTTGACGTCTTTTCACATCATCGATTACCCTTACTCACCTTGTGGTAATGCTTTTTGTACCAAGGACAATAAAATTCCTTGCTCGCAAGGATGACACTTAGTGTAACTGGCGCACATAGTCCCTTAAGCTTAACTTTGCTCATATTGCTTGCTTTAGGGAAGCGACTTCCTGAATGACCATTAAAGGGAATTCTTTTATCATCCATTCTATTATCGCCGGAACGCAACCTCTGAAATTCTCATGATGCCGACTATTATCATATCATTTAGTCCCTAGTTCACGTTTAGTTTATCTTGTTTACCAGCCCATACTGATTTCTACTACTCTGGGGGTATATCTTTTCCTGCTGGTAATCGCGTTAGAGTTGCGAACTTATTTCTCGAAAAGAAGATATGACTTTATGGCCTATACTCCTTTGTTGTTTCAAGGCCTGTCACCTCTCATCTTTTTCCTTCACTTAACTATAGACTCTATAATTCTGTCATTTTCATCATCATTTTTTTTCCACCGTTGTCATCCATGTGGACATCTTACTCATAATTCTTCATTAACTCTATTCTTATTTTCCTACTAACATTTATGTCTATTACTTTATTCTGAAAACATCAACAAGACATTATTTTGCTTTTAGCTCCCCTTGCTTCATCTCACTAGCTCTTCGGGATGCCTAAAATTCTCTCTCCTAGGGACACGAGCCATGCTAAGGTAATATTTATCCCTTCAAGGCTTCCAGTGGCTATCTTTATAGTACTCATATCTAGCTGTACTATTTTAGAGTGCGCCATCTGGGTATCTCACAAGGAGATTTATTAGCACATTTGCATTATGCTTCAGAAATTGTCAACTAACACAAACAATCAATTCACCATTATGGGTTACCCTAACCCCAACCGGATCCTGATATCTCGTCCTTTTCATAATCTACACATGTTAGCCCCCAATAGGGTATAACTGAGATGGGTATGGTCAATTATACATACCTCTGTTACTGTTGAGGGTAACTTACAATGCTTATATTTTTCTGCCGGAGATGAAAATACCGATAATCTTTATTAACAAGGTTCCTTGTACCCTTCCCATCTTGCTCCTTTTAGTTGTTGAAGCTTGTATCTATCTTTTGAATCTTTCATTGCCTTTAGGGGTGGATAGATATTCTTTGCCTTAAGGCTCCTTATCGAGAAGCTTACACTTCTTAGTACACACATGATCTACTGAAGACCTTATATTTACCCATCATATGCATCATGCAAAATCGAGCTCCTCTAACTCAACTCTTTCACAGCCACATACAATCTTTTACCAACCATCTTTTTAAATGTAGGTATCGTTGTATTACGACTAAAGTCGAATTTAGGAGTTTGAATTCTTACAACAGAGCTCTACCACATGATCTAGAATAAGAAGAAAGAGTGATAGTCCTAAATGCCCTGTAGCCTCCTGCTTATAAGTGTGGTGCACTACACACCCATAAACAAGACTCTACTAGACACGGCTTGTAGAATCTCTAGGACAAAACTGCTCTGATACCACTTTTGTCACAACCCGAATCAGAGGGCCGCGACGGGCACCCGGTGCTTTACTCAACCGAGTACTAACGTAACATATCTTTCTTATCATACTATCATGAGTAAATGAGCCAGAAAACCGGTCATGAGATAACAAGAATAAAACATAAGGGAATACTCAACATATGAAGACCTAAAATGATATACAAACTTATATATGTGACATACGGGCCTATAAGGCCGACATGACCATTTGTAAACTCAAAACATAGTCCGACAAGGCCATACAAGTGTCCCTACACCTGACATCTGTCTACAAGCCTCTAAGAGTAAATAAAATCATAAAGATCGGGACAGGGCCCCACCATACCAATCAATATATATCCAAAGCATACTGACCAACTAGGCAACTCCGGAGCAAGTGGAGTGCACCAACACCTTCGCTGAGCTGATAGCCTACTAGGAGGACTGTCAACCTATCAATCGGGACCTGCGAGCATGACACGCAGCATCCCCAGGCAAAAGGGATGTCAGTACGAATAAAGTACCGAGTATGTAAGGCAGAAAAGCATAAAAAAGAACAGTAATGTAAAGAGAGATAGAAGAGATACAACCTGTAACATCTGAGTGCCTCTGGGGGCTACTGACATGAAATGCATAATACATATATATACATGAACTTTTTAAAACATTCACCTCTGTGGGCATCATCATCATCATATCGTACCCGGCCTCAAAGAGTACTCGGTAAAAATGTACCCGACCATCATAAGGCTCGGTAGAATCATACCCGGCCACGTGGAACTCGGTAAACCCAACTGATCAGTGGTTGTACAATAGGTGCCATACTCGGCCGACTATAGCGCAGCTCGGTAGAGTAAAATAGATACATATATAATGCATGCTCGACTCATGGAATCACATTCTAACCCTTTCGGAGTGATGTAAGGTCATTGCACCTTCGATTAACATTATGGACATTCCTACCATCAATATGAACCTTAGTGGGATTTAAGGATCATACACACTTGTTTAGAATAATTTTATAAGGAAAGAACAACATGGGCAACCTTAGTTTCTAGGAGTAGATCCGTTATGAATTAGCGTACCATTTATGTTCATCTCACTTTAGATCATGCCAAAAGAAAGAAGTAAGTGCCTTAACATACCTTGTATATTCTTCCTAACCTCAAGCTATGCAATTTCACGGCTCCTTAGTCTACAATAAGAGAAATGACACTCTCGTTATCGTTTAAGCGTCGTAACTATTATGTATCGACCACAACCTATTTTACAATGAAACGGACAGAACCTCCCCTATATATATGAATTCACACTAGTCAAAACAATCACAAACAGCCCAACATACCCCTATCACTTCATACACAACACAACAACCATAATAGTGTCAACCAACCCGAAAATGTTACGACGAACGACCAACAAATAACCTTGCCATTATGTGGTGTTTCTCCACAACCATCCTCCTCTCAACTCCATAAAAATAGTAGTAAAAGAGACAAGCCAATACCAACACGAAATAGACCAAAAATATTCCCACAAGTTCATCAACTCAAAAATAATTTTTCAGTTTACTTAAACACATTTTGACTTGTCTTTTCTTTCTAATTGGGAAATACAACCAAAAGTACATCATTATACCTCTTATCCAATAAACCAGCCATGAATTCCACTTAAAAATAAGTTTACAACCAGCCAACCATTACACAAGAACAAACAACATACCATTCTTTCGAAACTAGCTAGGTCTATTCTTTACGATCGAGTTACAATTCGCAAACGCATAGATAATGGAAGGAGAAGCATAAACTTACCTTGTACTAAGTATAACCCACGAAACCTGGTCCTTCTTCATCAAAAATAAGTTCCTCAACACGGCTACAAGAAGGAGAAAAAGAAACTAGCAAGCTGTCCGGACTTTTCAGCACTAGAATCACGTTGTAACACCCGGAATACCCTAGGGTTTGTGTGGGATTTTTGGGGAGGAGTTGCTGGGGTTCAATTAGGTTTTCTTGGTCTGAAAGATAGGTGAAATAACTGAGTTTATAATCCCTTAAAAGTCCCCTCTTGACCGACTTAGTTGAGGCCTCTCTTTTGGCAAGTAGGTGATGCACCTACTTGTCACCTACTAGCTGCGCGGTCTCGCAAAAATGCGAATATCTCTATACTCCGAGATCGTATTGATAAACGGTTTAATGAGTTGAAAACTAGACTCATAGATATTCGATTTCATATGTAGATCATCCCTTGATTCAAAGTATGTTGGGAGAAAAGCTCAGCTACATTTAACCTAAGTTTCAACTCATTTTTGAATGCAACTTGTGATGACCTTTTCCAACTTTTGTTCCACAACTTGCTTGACTTAAAAACATAACACACGACTATCATATGACTAAACTAACTCATAAAGAAACCTCATCATCATGTTAATCACCCTTGTCTCACCCTAAAAGTATAGGTTATAACATTCCAAACTTGTCGACATTCGACGAATCTTATTTTCTTTAATTAATTTAGCGCCTAAGCTTTCCAACCCTTTTGATACTCGTTATTCATGATCATAAAGATTTGTAACCTCCATTATAAAAGGATTAACTTACTTTACTTAATTTCAAAGCTGATCTCATTTCGGAACTTACATCAATTGACTTACGGATACTCTAACATACAAAAACATAGGGTGTAACAATGCGCACCAGAGTTTAGGAAGGTAAATTATTAAAATAACGCGCCTAAAGCAACTACGCGTTTACAACTTTGCGAGGACCACGGAAATTCGCTAAATGGCTCGCCTCGGTTTCTAAGGATAAGAGTATTAATTAAACGAAGGCCATACAATTAAAGAATTTATTTGGCATGGCACGCCTCGATTCTAAATTTTAAAGGGAAATCCAAGGCTAAACTTTTGAGGGCCATGAATTGTGACTTGTCTAATAGATCGCCTTAAATTAGCTAAGGGATTACACATTAAATAAGGCCTAAGGAAATTGTAATTATTTTTAGACTAAGCCGAATCTAAATTGTGAACCTAAAAGGGCTAAGGCGTGAGGTCTACTTCATTTTTATTTCATAGCTTGGGCCTGGCCTGACGTGAGGCCCAATGGACCATTAAAACCATCAAGCTGCAAGGTTAAAGTTCTGCAACGAATCCCCTTAGAGCCCAAGCAGGAAGCCCAATTTACATGAGGAACGCACAAGCTGGATACTAAGGGGTTCATGTATCGAACCCATACAATTGCATAAAGCAATCAGACTTTTTAGAAAAAAATGATGCAAAGGGATTTAAATATCAATAGATCTGGAAACTTGACATTGAGAAGCCATAAAACTAAGCTAACAATTATCATACATTGAGATACTGATTGGAACTAAACGGACAACTACTCTAAGCCATTTCAAATTTAAACATTTCACATGATAATCATTGCAACGCTGCAAATTGACAATCACTAAAACATTAACTAAACAATCGTTGCACATTTTAAACATTAACACTCAAACCAATTGATTAAGTATCCTAGTTTCCACCTGAGTTCATTGTTATTTCACCCAAAATATCAGCTCATGTAAAGAATCAACTAACCGGTAAATGCTATAAACAAGTCACTACATGAATTCAGAACCCTTTGCCAACAATGCCAAAAGTTCATGCAAGCAAACTATTGAGAGAATAATTAGCTAGAACAAGGTGACCCAAACCCCCAAGCATGTTCAACACTAACCCAACCAACTGATATACTCAAAGAAGTGTAAATGGCATATATAACTGCAGACCAAAACCCTTATGCATTCATCTGAACTTTTAAGCTAAAGCGCCTAATTAGTCCATATAAGAGCAAGAACACAAACCATTTAACACCAACACCATACTTGCAGTTTCTGCCAGATTTACTAACTAAACTCAAACAAAATCATAACTAAATACATGAACATGTCTAAAGAAAACTAAAACCAACTACAACATGAATTATCATTCATTAGACATCAAAATCTTGAATTGCATATCAATTACAAGAGCTTCTCATGTTACACTTCGCATATATAAGAGATACATGGAATATCTGGTGAAATTAGAACAAAGAAACAATGAGAAATCAACAACAGAAGAGGAAGAGGATCAGCAGATCAACAGCAACAATTTTAGCTCGTTTAGACCATTTTAATCCCAGAAAAGAGTCGAAATCACTTCGATCATTTATAGAAAACACATTCAGCTTCAATGAAACAGTGATGTTGGTGCTTTTTTTTGTATTTTTCTCCTAATTTTTCAGACTTTATCAATGTTTTGTATTTTTCTTTAGCCGTTCTGATTTCTCCAAATCTTATCCCTTCTTGCTAATGAAGAAAGGATGCCTTTATAGGCAAGTCTTTTGGGCAGCATAAAGAAATCAGTTTTTCACTTAAAATCTTTTTGAATTCTCATTTTTGCTCACATACCCTTAATTTTAGAATCAAATTTTCACCTTAGTCCTAAAGTCACCTTCCCAAAAGCTGCCTAAATCAGTTACAGATATACTCCCTAAACCAAATTCCCAAATTACCCCTTAGGCACCCTGTTATTACTCTAGCTTACCTCATGGGTCAAGTCGACCCAGTAAATTAAACCCAACTAAACGGTCTTCTCTTGCAAATGGGTCAGAAATGACCCAAAGCCCAAATAACCACTGATCCAAACTAGCTTCTGTGATTTTACCAAAGGCAGGAGAAAACAAACACTTACATGATTTGAAGACTAAAATTTTAACTACATGACTGATTAATAACACAAATAGGCAGGGAACGAAACTAATTAAATTAAACTAATGAGACTAAAACCAAAAGGGAAGATCAGAGATTTAACTATGGCATTAACAAAACTCAACAGCCCAAGAAAATCGGAGAACAAGTTTTTTACTATTTGAAAAAGAGATAAAGGGAACAATCGAACAGAAAACATCTCAAACTCAAAAAATTGGTCAAGTTTTCAACCAAAGAAACAGGAAAAGAAAAGAAGAAGGACAAAAGGTGAAATAAAACCAAAAATGGACACAGATATGAATAGAAACTCACCGATTAAACTCAAACTTACACTTGATATCCTGATTCACACGAAACTGATGCTACTTACTTGTTCTCTGTCAAGAACAGATGAACAACATCAGTTTTGTAGTGCATCAGCCTCCTAATCGTGGAAAACAAAGGCTTGAGTCGATGCATGCCACCAGATTCGACAAGAATTGGTTTTGAGCTTTTAGGGCTCGAACTCGGATCTAAAATTCGAGACGTTCTAGCAAGATTTGAGGGAAGCGGAGTGGGGATTTGGAACAAGGGGGTCATGGTGGTTATGTGGTGTAAAGATAGGGCGATTTGGGAACGGCGCCGCCAGCAACCAGCGGTGGACACTAGGACGGCGTCTCTAGGGTTTGGTTGGAGACGAAGAGACTGAGGGGGTTCTAAGGGGGGGGGAATGGCTTTCCAACATTTAAGTACTAAAGTAAAATCAGTTCCGGACCATTTGATCAGCTGAGATTAACGGTCCAGATCAAAATGAACGAAACGGTGTCATTTTGAGCGAAGCGATTGGGTCGGGTAAGGGCAGAATTAGGTCGGGTTTTGGGGACGGGTATCAGGGGATTTTAGATATGGGCTAGGATGTCCTAATTTCACTAGGCCCAAACTAACTCTCCTCTTCTTTTAACTCATATTTCAAATAAATTTTCCAAAAATTCTTTTCCTTTTTTTTTTCTTCCAAAATTAAACTAAAATGTAAATTAATTCGTAAAACCTAATTAACTAAAAAAAATACTAATTAAACCTAAATAATAATTATCACAATTAACAACAAAATCAAATTAAAAGAAAACTATTCCAAAGTCAAAATTAAGATTAAAAGTGCAAATTAAACTATTTTTTGTATTTTTCCATTTTATAAAACAACTAATCCCTAATTAATTCTTAAAAATGCAAAGTTAAATCATAAATGAAAATGCAACCTATATTTTTGTATTTTTTATTAATTTAAATAAAAATAAACACGCACAAACAAATGCAAAAAATTGACAAAAAATGCCCCAAAAATCCACGAATTTGTAAATAATGGAAAAATTATTTTGTTTTGAATTTATGGGAGTAATTCATGTAGGGAAAAAATCACGTGCTCACACTGATGTTGTGCCATTATTATTATTTCATGGTGAGGCTGAGAGTAAAAGCACGATGGGTGATGTCGTGCAGTCTTTATTCATTTTGTTTATCCATTTTCATTGGTCGGTGATTTACTTGACTGTCTTATATTGACTTTCTGGTTATAGCTATCGTATCTTGATCCCCTAGGCATGTCCCCTCCCAAATTGTATGTGTTTAAATCTCTATTCGTTGTTATGTTGCATATATATCCTCGTCTGTACAGGTTTAATTATGTGGGTATCCTGTCATAGCCTCGTCACTACCTTGTCGAGGTTAGGCTCAACACTTACGGAGTACGTTGGATCGGTTGTACTCATACTATACTCTGCACTTCTTGTGCAGATTTTGGTACTGGGCCTAGCTGTATGTTAGGTGCTCAGCTCGGATTAGCTCATTTTGGACACTCGAGGAAGATCTGCTGGCGTCCGCAGACCTTGAAGTCCTCTTCCTCTTTCCTTATTTACTATTCATTTCATTCAAGACAGGTGTATTTATTTCAGACTCTATTTATAGAACCTCTAGAAGTTCGTGTACTTATGACTCTAGATCTAGGTTGTACTTAGATATTATGTTATTATGCTACTTCGTACTTTATTTTGGTTTTAATTCTTTTTAATTGGTTAAATTGTTCGAAGTTTTTAAAATTGGCAAAAGAATTACTCTAATGTTGGCTTGCCTAGTGAGTGAAATGTTATGCACCATCACGGTCCCGAAAGTGGGAATTTTGGGTCGTGACAAGTTGGTATCAGAGTACTAGGTTACTTAGGTCTCACGTGTCACCGAGAGGCTTAGTAGAGTCTAGAGGATCGGTACGAAATCTGTACTTATCTTCTAGAGGCTATGGAGTTTAGGAACCATTTCACTTCTATTCTTCTCTGTTGTGCAACTTTATTCCATCGTTGATAATTAAACTCTTCTATTCTTGTTCTCTCGCAAATGGCGAGAACACGTACTGTGTCTTCAGCTGGACAGCATCCAGAGCCCCTAGTGGTAGGTCCTACGAGGGGCAGAGGTTGAGGTCGAGGTCGCGCCAAAGGCCGAGGCAGAGCTCAGCCTTGAGCTCGAGCAACAGCACCAGTAGTAGAGCATCGGGTGGATTTTGATAAGGAGGTTCTAGCTCAGACTGTACCTGTTGGACCAGCTCATGTCATAGAGGGGTTCATATCCACTCCAGTGCTTCAGGATGCTCTAGTCCGTTCGGTGGGACTTATGGAGAGTGTGGCCCAGGTTGGTTCATTTTCTGTGGAACCAACCGTCTCTCAGGCTGGGGGAAGAGCACAAACTCTCGCTACTCACACTCCGCAGTAGATGGCTCCCGACTCCAGCAGCCCCGCCAACTGGGGTAGTTCAACCGGTTGTTGCAGCACAGGCCGGTGATAGGCCCGCCATGTCTTCTGAGGGATTATTAAGATGGGACAAGTTTACAAAGCTCTTTCTAGTTTACTTTAGTGGGGCACCTTCTGAGGACCCACAGGATTATCTTGACCACTGCCATGAGGTGTTGCAGAACATGGATATAGTTGAGACCAATGGGGTCGATTTTGTTGTATTTTGGATGACGGATTCCGCTAAGAGGTGGTGGATGGATTATATGTTGACCAGGCTAGCTGGGTCGCTTGCACTTACTTAGGAGCAGTTCTTACAGCTATTTATAGAGAAGTTTCTCCCTATCACACTGAGAGAGGATTACCACATGTAGTTTGAGCGTCTCCAGCAAGGCAGTATGACCGTTAGTACGAGACCCGTTTTATGGATCTAGCTAGTCATGCTCTTATTTTGCTTCCTACTGAGAGGGAGAGGGTAAGGAGGTTTATTGATGGACTCACTCACCTTATCAGGATACAAATGGCCAAGGAAATCGGGGGTGAGATTTCCATTAGATGGCTACAAATGTTGCTAGGCGGATCAAGATAGTTCTTGTACAGGAGAGAAGGCAGGGGTCTGATAAGAGGCCTCATTATTTTGGTGGGTTCAGTGGTGCCTCGTCTGGAGGCAGGGGTACTTTTGGTAGAGTCCATCCTCCTAGGACATTTCACTCAGTGCTCCAGGCATCTCATAGTGCTTCAGATGGCCGCGGCCCTCATATGTCGTATCCCGTCCAGCTAGCCTACAGTGCACCACCAACTCCTATTAGTGCACCTGCACTCTAGATTTTTCAAGGTGGTTACTTAGGTCGACAGGGTTAGTTTCAAGGTCAGCAGTCACAGCAGCCGAGGTCCTATTATAGCAGCAGGGTTCTTATGCCATGGTCCTGGCACCGGTTGCTTTACCACCTGCTCAGCTAGCTAGAGGTAGGGGTCAGGCAGCTAGAGGTAGAGGTCATGCCATTAGAGGTAGAGGTCATGTCATTAGAGGTGGAGGCCAGCCAGCTAGGGCTCGTCCTAGATATGTAGTTCAGAGTGGTAGGGCCCCATCCCGATTTTATGCTTTTCCAGCGAGGCCTAAGGTTGAGTCATCTGACGCTATCATCATAGTTCCATAGTGCCATAGAGATGCTTTGTTCTATTTGATACGGGTTCGACTTATTCCTTCGTGTCATCCTATTTTGCTTCATATCTGGTTGTGTGTCATGATTGTTTGAGTTCTCCTGTGTATGTGTCCACACCTGTGGGAGATTCTATTATTGTAGATCGTGTCTATCATTCATGTGTGGTTACTATTGGGAGTCTTGAGACTAGCGTAGACATCCTACTTCTTGATATGGTAGATGTTAATGTCACCTTGGGTATGGATTGGCTGTCACCTTATCAGACTATATTAGATTGTCACGCCAAGATAGTGACCTTAGCCTTACCGGGGTTGTCTCTATTAGAGTGGAGGGGGACTCTTGGCCATTGTACCAGCAGGGTTATCTCTTATGTGAAGGCTCGATGTATGGTTGAGAAGAGGTGTCTAGCTTATTTGGCTTATGTCCACGATTCTAGTGCGGAGGTTCCTTCCATGGGCTCAGTACCAGTTGTTCATGAGTTTCCAGAGGTGTTTCCTACAGATCTACCGGGGATGCCACCTGACGTACATAAAATTACACCATACGTAAATTGATGTAAGCTTTGAAGTGAGATGTTACATCCTGCATTTTCGTACATTAAATTTTTGTCATAAGTTAATCGACGTAAGCTCGGGAATGAGATTATTTTTTAGGTAATAAGCATTAATGCTATTTATAATAGGCGATAAGTAAGTTCCGTGAAGGTTAGAGGGTAAGCGAATCAAAGAAAATGAGTTTCGTTAAAGGTTGTCAATTTGGGATAAAATATGGTCCAAGCTATAATACTAGGTGTTTATGGACCAATGTTGTACAAGGTACCATATGACAATGATAGTAAGGTGTATAAGGTATATTAAATATGAGTAGTATTTTAAGTAATTTGAGATAATTCTTAATTATGTGGATAATTATTAATTTTTAGTGGGAGATTAACCAAGTAATTAAATATTTGGATAAAATTATTAGCCTCCACGTGGTAGCCAAGGATCATAGGTAGATATGAATCTTAATTCATGTAGAAGGTGGTACATTTAGAAGATCTTTGTGGCTAAGTCATCTCCTAGGTGGGCCCACATCCAAAGATTAAAAACCTTTCTAATTCACTTTGTATCTCTACAATATAAAGGAAAGCTTCACTAAATCACATTATAAGGAAGGAAAGCTTCAGCAAATTTATACGAAGATTATATTATGTAATAGCAGCGTGGGATGTAATTCTAATAGAGCACGATACAATCTTTCTCAAGAATATCATACGGATTTTTTCCTACTTCGATCTGTCGTTACGTATTTTGTCGCAATTGACGTATTTTAGAGGGATTGTCAAGAGAATCGACTCAGGTATGTTAAGGCTATTCCTTGTTTCCTTTTGGAATGATCTATATGATATAAACTAAATGAGCATATCCGCAATTTTCATAAATGATTCTATTCATAGAAGTACTAGGAGTGTCTATGTTCTTAATTCCCCATGCATCCTATTATTCTATCATCTGTTCACGGATCTAAGAAAATATGTAAGTTTATAAAGTTTATTTCATGATATTAATCAAAGGCGTAATGATCTTATGACATACCGAGAAATCTTATTAACTCACTTTTTATGCATTTCATGCATTTATACATGCACATTGACCCATGACCAGATGGAGTTATATACGCGTATATATATATATATATATATATATGTATATATGTATATATATATATATGTATATATGTATATATATATATATATATATATATATGTATGTATGTATGTATATATGTATATATATATATATGTATGTATGTATATGGGGTATGAGGAAAGGTTATGGCGTTATATATGCACTACCACTTGATCAGCTGGTATACATTGATTATTTTGCCTACAGTGGCCGAGATGATATGATGGGACGCCCTCAGAGGTGTGATGATGTTATGTACGCATATACCTATGCATCACATGACATTTTTACACATATGCATGACATTATAAATATTAAATGATTCATAGAGCTATTCAGACTTACATGTTGAGTCTTTTACTCCATGTTTCTCTCATGTCTTTTATTATTGATTTTTACTCCTTACATACTCGATACATTATTTGTACTGATGCCCTTCTTTCCTGGGGTCGCTGCATTTCATGCCCGCATGTCGCGATAGACAGGTTGAGAGTCCTCCAAGTAGGCTATCAGCCAAGCGGAAGATGTTGGTGCGCTCCATTTGCTCCGGAGTTGCTTATTTGGTCAGTATGAGTTGGACATGTATTGATTGGTATGGCGGGGACCTGTCCTTACCTTTATGTTATTTATCTACTCTTAGAGTCTTATAGACATATGTCATGTACACGAAAGATTGTATGGCCTTATCGGCCTATGTTCAGTAAACGAGTGATCATTTTGGTCTTATAGGCCCGTACGTCTAATGTATAAGTCAATATATCATGTTGGGCCATCCTATGTCGAGTATTCCCTTATGCTTTATTCTAGTTATCTCATGACAGCCTTTCTTCTTCTTTTACCTATGATAATATAATACAGAAGATCGTTATGTTGGTACTCGATTGAGTAAGGCACCGGGTGCTCGTCGCAGCCCATCGGTTTAGGTCGTGACAAAAGAAGAGATGTTGACTTCTGTATTGATTTGGCTCTGGACACTTAGCCCATTTATATTCCACCATATTGTATGGCCCCGTTAGAGTTGAAAGAATTGATGGAGGGATTTATTAGACCTAGTGTCTCACCTTGGGGTGCACTCGTATTGTTCGTGAAGAAGAAAGATGGATCGATGAGGTTGTGCATAGATTATCGGCAGTTGAAAAAAGTCACCATTAAGAACAAGTATCCATTCTGAGAATTGATGAATTATTTGATCATCTTCAGGGTTCCAAGGTATTTTCAAAGATTGATTTGAGGTTTGGCTACCATCAATTGAATATTAGAGCATCTGATGTCCCTAAGACAGCTTTTTAGACTCAGTATAGGCATTATGAGTTCCTAGTGATGTCATTTCGGCTAACAAATGGCCCAACAACATTCATGGATATGATGAACCGAGTGTTCAAGCCCTACTTGGATTCCTTCATAATTGTATTTATTGATGATATCTTGATCTACTCCCGTAGTCAAGAGGAGCACGAGCAACATCTTCAAATTGTACTTCAGACTCTGAGAGATAGCCAGTTATATGCCAAATTTTCAAAGTGTGAGTTTGGACGCCTAGCCATTCTACCAGCAGAGTTATCTCTTATGTGAAGGATCAATGTATGGTTGAGAAGGGGTGTCTAGATTACTTGGCTTATGTTCGCGATTCTAGTGCGGAGGTTCCATCCATGGTCTCAGTACCAATTGTTTGTAAGTTTCCAGAGGTGTTTCCTGCAGATCTACCGGGGATGCCACCCGACAGAGATGTTGACTCTGTATTGATTTGGCTTTGGGCACTCAACCCATTTCTATTCCGACATACTGTATGGCCCCGCTATAGTTTAAAGAATTGAAGGAGCAGTTGCAATATTTGCTTGATAAAGGCTTCATTAGACCTAGTGTCTTGCCTTGGCGTGCACCCGTATTGTTCGAGAAGAAGAAAGATGGATCGATAAGGATGTGCATAGATTATCGGTACTTGAACAAAGTGACTATCAAGAACAAGTATCAATTGCCGAGGATTGATAGTTTATTTGATCAGCTTCAAGGTGCCAAAGTGTTTTCGAAGATCGATTTGAGGTCTGGCTACCATCAATTGAGAATTAGGGCATTCGATGTCCCTAAGACAGCTTTTCAGAATCGATATGGGCATTATGAGTTTCTAGTGATGTCATTTGGGTTGACAATGCCCCAGCAGCATTCATGGATTTGATGATCTGAGTATTCAAGACCTACTTGGATTCCTTTGTGATTGTATTTATTGATGATATCTTGATCTACTCCCGTAGTTGGGAGGAGCACGAGCAGCATTTTCGGATTATACTTTAGACTTTGAGAGATAGCCAGTTATATGCCAAGTTTTCAAAATACGAGTTTTGATTAGACTCAGTCACCTTCTTGGGGCACGTTGTATCACTAGAAGGCATAAATCTAGGTCCTAAGAAGATTGAGGAAGTTTAGAACTGTCCTAGATCGACTTCAGTTACAGAGATCCAGAGTTTCCTGGGTTTGGCGGGTTATTACTACCTGTTCGTGGAGGGGTTTTCATCTATAGTAGCCCCATTGACCAGATTGACCTAGAAAGGTGCCCTGTTCAGATGGTTAGATGAGCATGAGTTGAGCTTTCAGAAGCTTAAGACTACTCTGACTACGCGCCAGTATTGGTGTTGTCCACAAGTTCAGGATCTTACATGGTGTGTTGTGATGAATCTCGTATTGGGCTTAGTGCAGCATTGATGCAGAATGGAAGGGTGATAGCATATGTGTCACGGCAGTTGAAGGTTCATGAAAAGAGTCCCTTCTCATGACATAGAGTTGGAAGCCATTGTTCATACGCTGAAGATTTGGAGGCATTATCTTTATGGCATGTCGTGCGAGGTATTCACAGATCATCGAAGTCTACAGTATTTTTTCAAGCAAAAGGATCTCAACTTGAGGTAGAGGATGTGGTTGAAGCTGTTGAAAGACTATGATATCACCATCTTGTATTATCCTAAGAAGGCTAATGTGGTGGCCTATGCCTTGAATAGAAGCAGTGAGCATGGGCAGCCTTGCATATATTCCACTCGGTGAGAGACCACTTGCATCAGATGTTTAGGCTTTGGCCAATCAGTTTGTGAGGTTAGATGTTTTAGAGCCTAATCGTGTTCTATCTAGCACAGTCCCTCGGTCTTCCTTGTATAAGCGCGTCAGAGAACGGCAGTATGACGACCCTCATTTGTTTGTCCACAGGGACACATTACAACACGATGGTGCCAAGCAGGTTACTATTGGAGATGATGGGGTTTTGAGAATGCAGGGTCGTATTTGTGTGCCCAATGTAGATGGACTTTGTGAGTTGATTCTCTAGGAGGCCCACATTTCCTGGTATTCTATTCATCTGGGTGCCGCCAAGATGTATCAGAACTTGCAGTAGCATTATTGGTGGAGAAGAATTAAGAAGGACATAGTTGTATATGTAGCTCGGTGTCTGAATTGGCAGCAAGTAAAGTACGAGCATCAGAGACCTAGTGGTCTGCTTCAGAAGTTAGATATTCCTAAGTGGAAGTAGGAGCGTATCAAAATGGATTTTGTTGTTGGATACCCACAGACTCAGAGGAAGTTCGACACGGTAGGGTTCGTTGTGGACAAGCTGTCAGCGCATTTAATTCCTATGGCAGTTACCTATTTTTTAGACCGGTTGGCTAAGATCTACATCCGTGAGATCGTCCATCTTCATGGTGCCCATGTCTATCATTTCTGATCGAGATACGCAGTTCACCTTGCACTTTTGGATGGCAGTATAGCATGAGTTGGGCACACATTTTGAGTTTTGAGCACATCATTTCATCCCCAGATGGAAGGTTAGTCCGAGCGCACTATTTAGATATTGGAGGATGTTCTTCGCACTTGTGTTATGGATTTTGGGGGTTCTTGGGATCAGTTCTCTCCACTTGCAGAGTTACCTCCAATAATAGCTACCAATCGATCATTCAATTGCTCCCTATGAGGCATTATACGGGAGGCAGTACCGATCGTTAGTTGGATGGTTCGAGCTGCGGGAGGCTCGGTTATTGGGTATATATTTGGTACACGATGCCTTGGATATGGTCAAGATTATTCAGGATTGACTTCACACAACTCAGTCTAGGCAGAAGATTTATGCCGATCGTAAAGTTTGTGATGTTGCATTCATGGTCGAAGAAAGGGTATTGCTCTGGGTCTCACACATAAAAAGTGTGATGAGGTTCAGAAAGAAGGCCAAGTTGAGCCCTAGGTATATCAGACACTTTAAGATTCTTTAGAGAGTGGGTGAGATGGCCTACAAGCTCGCATTGCCACCTATTAATCAGCAGTACATCTAGTGTTCCATGTGTATATGCTCCGAAAGTATCACGGTGATCCGTCCCATGTATTAGACTTCAGCTCAGTCCATTTGGACAAGGATTTGCCTTATGAGGAGGAGTCGGTGGCTATTCTAGCTCGGCAGGTTTGACAGTTGAGGTCAAAGGGTTATCCTTCAGCTCGACTGCAGTAGAGAGGTCAGCCGGTTGAGGAAGCCACTTGGGAGTCCGAGTCGGACATGCAGAGTAGATATCCACACCTTTTCACTAGTCTAGGTACTTTTCTATGTCTGTTCAAGGACAAACGGTTGTTTTAGAGGTGGAGAATGTGATGACCTGATAGGTCATCTAGAGTTTTAACCTTAATTCTGTGTTTCGATACCTCAAATAGCTCCTTTTTGCCTTCCTCGATTTCTGTGTGTGGTCCGTGTCATTTTTCGGAAGGCTTTTATGTGAAATATTGATCAAAATGTGAATTCGTGCCATGAAAATCTATTTTCGGTCAATGTTTTGAGAAAGCGGACTCGGGCCCTTGTTTTGACGATCCCGGTAGGTCCGTATCGTGATTTGGGACTTGGGCGTATGCCCAAAATCGTATTCGGAGGTCCCTTAATTATGACTTTTCTGCAAAGTTTGGTGCAAAACAGAGTTGAATTTAAGTGATTCGGATGTCCGATTGTTAAAATAGAAACTCCTATGTTTCATTGAAAATTTCATTTGATTTGGTGTCCAATTCGTAGTTCTAAGTATTATTTTGGTATTTTGATCGCGCGAGCGAGTTCGTATGATGTTCTTGGACTTGTGTGTATGTTTGATTTGGAGCCCAAAGGCTCGGGTGAGTTTTGGATATGCTACGGAGTGATTTTGAACTTAGAAGCATAGCTGGTGAAGTATGGTTCTAGTGCAGCCTCTGATCTCGCAATTGCGAGTTTCATGTTCGTATTTGCGAACTGTTAAGGTTCCTATCAGGTTTGCATTTGCGAACATATTGTTCGCATTTGCGAAGTAGTACTGGGGGAGTGGTTTACAATTTCGATCAAAGGGATCACAATTGCGAAAGTCCCAACTTTGCAATTGCGAACAAAACCATCACATTTGCGATGGTAGCCTGTAGATGGGGGACTTTCGCAATTGCAAAGGATTTCTCGCATTTGAGTCTCCACAGATCGACCAGCCAATTAATAATCAACAACACTGTAGTACCTGGATATATACAAAAATGTGCAGAAGCTTAGTATGAGTACATCATAGCGGTACCTAGTAAGTATCAAGACTAACCTCGGTGGAGTAGTGATGAGGGACAATCAAGACACCTACTAGACTAAACAACCTGAACAAGTATGTAGATTAACTAATAGTGAACAATATTAGTATAAAGCTAGATAGGATAAGGAATACAAAACAATACTTGCAATGATGCACTAGTAACAACAATAGGCAACAAGAAGTAGTTAGGTAATAATGCTATAGAGTAACTGATCACAGTCTAAGTCCGGGAAAAACCAAATAAAAGGGGAAGCCAACAAAAACTCAATAAGAACAACCGCTTTCACACCACATCTGTTCAAGCCTTTCCATGAGGTACTGAACCTCATAACCACAGCTCTCGGGTCCCAATTCTTGAACCCCAAATCACTTGGCATCTTGTGCCACATTTCAACTCATAACCGCACGGACAACTCACGTGCCGAGAGAACAACTCTCACACGGAAGGCAAGTAGACAAGGATACATGTAATGGTCAACAACGTTAGGATTCTTCCCCCTAACTGATATGGGTCATTAATCTACGTATATTCTTGTGCAAGTGTTCTACCATAATCCATGTCAACAAGAGACAATAAATACAATGAATGGCTCATATGAAACGGTCACCACAAAATATATAGTGTAATTAAGACAACAATGAAGTGGGCGTTATGACAAGCACAAGAAGATTAGCTACATAGAACTGAGAAAATAGAGAAACACGGGGGGAAAACAATTAGTAATATGCTAAAGAAAACAATAGTCAAAGACAAATGTACAGAAAAGGGGAAACGGCAATGGAGCCCTCCCGAGGTACCGCCTCGTAGTCTCAAATGGTAAAATGAATCACAACGGCACGACAGAAACCTCATGCAAACAATAATAACCGCACGGAAGAAACCTCATGCAACAATAACGACCGCACGATAGAAACCTCGTGCCACAATAACATCCGCACAGCATAAACCTTGTGCCACAATAACAATCCGCACGGCAAAAACCTCATACTAACACAACACAAAATACCATAGCAACAACGACAATAACACAAGAATATAGCAAGTTAATCAACTCAGGCACTCTAGAATACAAAAGGACGGAAGAACGAATTCACTAGGAAAGACACAATAGGAGATAAATGTTACAACATTACTGTGTAGCAACGATCCCACATAAGTATAATTCAACAATAAGAGGGATAACATAAATCAAGGACTCCAATTAAGAGTAAGTCAATAATGATAAGGGATAACCAAACTTCAATTGGGGTTATAGAAGAGATTCAACAAACTCAATTTAAGGATAAGCAGGTTATGGGGAAGACGATAATAACTTAAACGAATAATCGGCAATTACAGAAAAGGTAGCATAGCAATAAAAGAAGCAACAACTTCAATTAAGGCACATAAGAGTTAAATCGGCAATAAAGGTGGAACATGAGGTAATTAATTTCAAATAAATACACGTAGAGGTAAAATTAGTAAATAGGGATTTATCATAACAAAACAACTTAAATGAGGATTTATCATAACAAAAAAACTTCATATCTAATAAACATAAGAACCTATGAGCCATAGACGGTCAAATTTCCACAAATAAGCCCGAGCACGTACTCGTCACCTTGCGTGGATGGACTTCACATGACACAATTAACACCAATGACTCAAATCCTAAGGGATAGTTCCCCTAAACAATGTTAGAGAATATACTTACCTCAAAGAAGATAGACCATTACTCTAATATGGTCTTCTCGAGTGAAATAACCTCTGAACGACTTAAATCTAGCCAAAATAACTTCAAATCATAAATGAAACTCATAAGAAATAATTCAGGATAATAAAGCTTCAATCTTTAACAAAACTAAAAATTCAACCCAAAAGTCAAACCACGGGCCCGAACCTCGGAACTCGATAAATTTCACAAAACCCGAACACTTATTCCGATACGAGTCCAACCATATTATTTTCACCCGAATTCGACTCCTATTCGATGCTCAAAACTCAAAAACTCACTCTATGAAACTTTGTATACCCCCCCCCCTTCCAATTTTCTCTTTAAAATTCACAATCCAATTTCCAAAAATGAAGATAGATTCACAAAATATAACCAAAAACGAGTAGAGAACACTTATCCCAATCCATATGATGAAAATTGCCTAAATAATTGCCCAAATCCGAACTCTCCAACTCAAAATATGACCAAATGAACAAACCCTCGATATTAAATATTTCTGTCCAGATGTTCTACCTTGTTTCGTATGTCAAATGATCTCAAAACTTGCTTTTGATGCCTGCAATGGATTCCTTGTAAAATTTCAATTAAGTTAGACTTTTGAATCACTCTATTTAACCTTATAATGAAGGAGATATAATGTTTTGAAGTTTTAAATAATGTCTGGAAATTTAAGGGATAAAAATGACATTTTTGTAATTATTTTACACCAGAACATCAGCAACAAAAGAATTTTCATTTTACCACCCAAAACTCATTCGGAACCTCCCAGACGCAAACGATATATGCATTACAATCATAAAACACACTGTGAACGTGCTCGCGCACTCAAAACGCTGAAAAGAGGCCATCTTGACCTGATATTGACCATGGCCAAACTCTAAATCCTTAACTTAACTAGTTCTCAACCAATGATCCAAAACACACCCGAGCCTCTCGGGACCCTATTCAATCATACCAACAAGTCTTAAAATACGATACAAACTTATTCGAAGCTTCAAATCACATCAAACAACATAAAAACCATGAATCATACCTCAAATCAAACTTAATGAACTTCTGAACTTTCAACTTCCAAAACTCGTGTCGAACCATATCAAATCAACTCGGAATGACCTCAAATTTTGCACACAAGTTTCAAATAACATAACAAAGCTATTTCAACTCCCGAAACCAAAATTCAAACTCGATATCACCAAAGTCAACTTTCGGTCAAACTTGTGAATATTCCAAAACTCCAAATTGCCAACTTTCGCCAGTTAATGCTAGAACCTTCAAGAAATATCCAAATGCAAATCGGGGCATATGCTCAAGTCCCAAATCACCATCCGGACCTAACAAAACTATCAAAACTTCGATCTGGGGTCAAATATACAAAAGTCAAACTTGGTTAACTCTTCTAACTTATAGCTTTCTAGTTGAGAATTATTCTTCCAAACCAACTTCGGATCACCTAAAAACCAAAATTGAAGATTCACACAAGTCACAATACATCATACGAAACTACTCAAGGCTTCAAATAGCTAAACAGAATGCAAATACTTAAAATAATTGATTGAATAATTACATATATTTATATCCTCGTCTGTACAAGTTTAATTACGTGGGTGTCCTGTCATAGCCTCGTCATTACCTCGTTCAGGTTAGGCTCAACACTTATTGAGTGCATTGGGTTGTTTGTACTCATACTGCACTCTGTGATTCTTGTGTAGATTTTGGTATTGGTCCCGACTTTACGTGAGGTGCATCATCTCATATTAGCTTATTTGGAGACTCAAGGTAGATCTGCTGGCATCCGCAGACATTGAAGTCCCCTTCCTCTTTCTTTATTTAATGTTCATTTCATTCGAGATAGTTGTATTTATTTTAGACTCTATTTGTAGAACCTTTAGAAGTTCATGTACTTGTGACTCCAAATCCGAGTTGTACTTAGATATTGGGTTATAATGCTACTTCGTACTTTATTTTGGTTTCAATTCTGTTTAATTGGTTAAATTATCCGAAGTGTTAAAATTAGCAAAATAATTACTCTAACGTTGGCTTGCCTAGCCAGTGAAATGTTAGGCGTCATCATGGTCCAGAAAGGGGGAATTCTGGGTCGTGACAATTATTAACATGCTTTATTTTATGTGGCTCTTAAGATAGAACTCATTATCTCACTCGGTGCCTTATTATTCTAAATGGTTATCGCACTTTTACTATAATTCGGTTCTCAAATTGTACTCATCACCATGTTAGATGTCTACCTTACTTAAAATTGTTATCATATTTTTCCTTAACAAATTCTATATTTAATTCATTAATTTAATTTATAGTTTGTTCTGTTTAAAAATGATACTTTTACTCAGTTTTATTGATTTCTAAACTAAATCCATCTTATACACTATTTTGCACAAATTATATATTATTTTACTTTACTTTATTTTTAAAATAAACTCCTTATTTCATTTGACACCTATCACGACCCAATTCTAATATAGGCCACGACGGCGCCTAGCATCGCCGCTAGGCAAGCCGACAGTGAACTAACCACGTGATTTCTCTTTTTAATAGGTTTTCAAATAATTAAACTTCTCTTAATTTAGAAGTTTTAAGAAATGATAGATTTTAAATAAAAGAGGAAAACAACTTAGTGCAATCATAATCGTAGAAATAAAACCCAAAAGCATAAGTCTATTAGTGTGTACCAAGACCCGGTGTCATAAGTGTATGAGCATTTTAGTAGAATATACAAAAGTCTACTAGCCTACTGTCTGAAGTGAAATAGACAGAAAAATATAACAAATAAAGACTCCAACTGCAAAACAGCACGGAAGACAGCTCACCGTGAAGTCTCGAAGTGAAAATCGAGTGTGTGCGCCAGACTGATATCCAGATACATCTGCCTTAGATCCTGCACATTTAAGTGTAGAAATGTAGCGTGAGTACATACATAATATGTACCCAGTAAGTATCTAGTCTAACCTCAAAGAAGTAGTGACAAGGGGTCGACTTCGACACTTACTATGGGCTAACAACATAATAATCTGAAATTCTAATTAAACATGATAAATATAAATGACAATAGAACTCAGAGTAAGGAATAATTAAACAATCCTTTCACCGCTAGTAAGAACCGAATCATTTTCCTCATTTAAACATGTAATTTCTCAAGCCAATAAATAAATATCAATACAAAGGGACTTCCAAATATTAGTATCACGCACGAAGTATGCAGAGGATGTATGGCCCGATCCAAATATACATATACATAACTATGTGCACTGCCGAGTGTCGAACGGCACAAACCATAGATGCATCTATTAACTAACCGAGGCGAACGACCCGCTCCCATAATAGTAGTGGAAAAGTCACCCCGCTCGCGGAATATACTTGCGATGCGGTTAAACATAAATTCCTCAAGTTAATCATAACATCCCTCAATTCTTTCCAAAATAAAGAAATTCAACTTGAACCTTTTACAATCTGTAAATCCTCAACCCTAGCTTTATTCAAGACAATTAAAAAATATAATCAAGTAATGGGGTCCACAAAGCATGGTATAAGCCTAAAACTACCCGAACATAAGCATGAATAGTAGCTACGTACGGACTCTCATCACTTCGTGCATACGTAGCCCCCACAAATAGAAGCACATATTAATTAAGTTCACCTATGGGATTAATTCCCTCTTACAAGGTTAGAAAAGAGACTTACCTTGCCTCAAAGCCCACTTTCCGGTCCAGGATTATGCTCATACCCCCAATTTGGTGCAAAATGACTCAAAACTAGTCAAACTTTATATAAAATAATTAATACATGCTTAAAAGTTCATATCCTAACTATCCAGGTGGTTTTCCAAGCCTATTTAAAGAATCCCTAAAATTCACCCCCCGATCCCGGAAATTTTCAAAGAAAGTTGTTACCCACGACCTCATGAACTCATATATATAATTTTTACTAAATTCCATAATAAATTTCGTGGTTAAAAATCATTTTTATCAAAAACTTAGGTTTCACCTAAACCCATGATTTTCACTAATTTACATGTTATAATCTATACATAAACTATGTATTTAACACATATTGTCTAGAAATTATTTACTTTAAAGTGTTAAGTGAAATCCTCTCTCTAAGAGCTCCAAGAATTGCCCAACAAGAAAAGAAAATGAGCCAAAATAGCCTAAGTCTCGTTTTAAAAGACCACATTGCCTCCAGCAATTCCGCACCCGCGAAGCCCTTCCCGCACCTGCGGAAAAATCCTCGCAGGTGCGCATTTCCTTTACCTGGCAATGCTTCACACTTGCAGATAAAAGGGACCGCTTTTGCGCACCTTCTGCACATGCAACCACTGTTCTCCCACATGCGCTCACACAGGTGCGCCAAAACTTCCGCACTTGCGGATGGCTGGACTGCCCTCACTGGTTCGCTTCTGCGGCTCGTGGCTTGTGGTTCACACCTGCGAGCTTGCATTTATGGCGGGCCAAGCGAGGTGCGATTATGACTGCAGCTGGGAGCTTTAGCTATTTCTCCCAAGTTCTAACTTGGTCCGAGCCTTGTCTGATTAGCACCTAGGCCCCGAGGCATCGCCCGAACATACCAACAAGTGTATAATCATAAAATGGACTTGATCGAACTCTTGGAAAGCACCATACAACATTAAAACTATGAATCAAACCCCAAACATATTGAATCAAAAATATGAACTTTAGGTTCTTCAATTTACTCCCAATGCGCCGAAACGTACTTAAACTACTCGGATGACACAAAATTTTGCGTGTAAGTCTTAAATGACATTACGGAGCTATAACCGATCTCGGAATCCCATTTGGACCTAGATATCACCAAAACCTGCTCCAACCCAAATTTAGAAAACTTCTAAAATCTTCAAAGAACCAATTTTCATTAAGCACCAAAACGCTTCTGGATCATCCAAAACCCGATCCAAACATACACCCAAGTCCGAAATCATTATACAAACTTGTTGGAACCGTCAAATCCTTATTTTGAGGTCGTTTACTGAAAATGTTTACCGAAGTTAAACTTAGACTTTTAAGGCCAACTTAAGGAACCAAGTGTTCCAATTTCAACCTGAACCCTTCCAAATCTCAAACTAACCATCCTCTCAAGTCATAAAACAGTAAAGGCACATATGTGAAGTCTTATTTAGGGGAACGAGATTCTAGAAAGAAAAATAATCGATTAGGTCGTTACAACACCTTACCTTATTCAAGATTGTTATTATGATTTATGGTGTCTAAATTTATCTTTCGTTCATCTAAATTAATATTTATCATAGTTGCAAAGTAAATGGTAGCACGCGGGCTTTGCCGTGCAAAGTTGATTGTTATTGTGGGCACGAGGTGCCATATGTGTAAGATTTGAAAATTATGGTCCATGACTTGTGGTTTATGAGGTGTGGTGCCTCGAGGTAATTCTTGTTGTTAGTTTTTATGAGTCCACCAAACATTAGAGTACATGGTCCTCTATGAGGTTATTCTGAGAATGCTAATAATACTATAAGTAAAGAAGACAAGGGATCTTTACGTGGAAAAATCCCGCACAAGGGGATCAAAAAACCATGACCTATACTTGTAGGCTTTTAACTTCACTAACTTTCAATCTCACTATTACAAGCCACTTTATAATAACTCTATTACAAAGACTTCAACTGACTTGTGATGCTCTCGCCACAAGCCACTTTGTGACTCTTCAAGTTACAAAGACTTTAAACTTATGACTAAACCTAGTCACAACATAAACTCAGAAGTTTACGGATTTTTGGTTTTCCTAAGACAAAACTTCTAAGAAAGCAAGATAGGATATACAATGAAGAACAAATAACAAGATTACAGATCAACTACGGATACACATAGACTCATTGTGAAACTGATCCTTTAGTGGAGTTGTCTTCTTGTTCTTGATACACCAGTGACTTCAATGCCGGATGAACACTTTGATGCTTGAGAGAATATCACTAAATGTACAAGTGAATATGTTATGCCTTGCACCGGGTTTTTATACTACAAAAGACATCACAATGGTGATGTCAAATCTTGGTACACGCTTTTTCCCAATGAGAAATGATTGCTGCATTATTCGCGTGTATAGATGCGAACAGTCACTTTCTATACTTGCGTTTGAGTTGTATAGTTGACTTGTACTTCTGTCAGCGAACCCTAAAGGACCAGGTCCCTGTTGTGTTCCTCTTTGTACCAGTTGTGGATAGTCACTATCTGTTGTTACATTCCATCTGTACAGTTGACTTGTACTTTTGTAGGAGAGCCCTAAGGGACCAGGTCCCTGTTGTGTTCTTCCTTGTGGTTGTTCACTAAATTTCTGGAGATCCGACTAAACATTGTTCATTTGAAGAGTACACCAGGTGGGTGAGGTTTTTTATCTGGTTCTTGCCAATAAATTTGTTAGATCATCAAAACATAAGAAGCATAAGACAAAGACATTGAAAACCCATCAATTTCCCTCTTTTTGATGATGACAAATTTAGGCAGTGATGGTATTTGTGTAGAGCAGAAATAACCAGATAAGATACCAGAAACTACACAAGTTCCCCCTGACCGTTAGCTTTTAATTCCCCCTTAATATCAGAACGCTTATGATGACCTTTTCCCCCTTTTGGCATCATTAAAAAGAGACACAAGAAGGTAATTAGCATAAAGAAGTCTAACATAGCTAAATCATTCCACATATGTGCACACAACATGTCAGAAAAGAGAAGCCAGCGGAAAGCAGCATTGTACATGCAAAAAAAGAGATGTTGTTTCATTAATATTAACAATGGACTTAGCAAAACAGGAGCAGTAGTGGTGAAACCCAGAATGCCTATCACAAAAAGACAACAAAAAAGAAAACAACAGCCATAAAATATTTAGAGCAAAGAAAAAGAGCTGGCCACTGAGAGGATCCTAGGGGGAACTAGAAGAGGGAGGCTTGGAAGAAGAGGCAGCAATGGTTTTGAGAACCAGGTCCAGTCGGACATTTGCATACAGTTGTTCTTCAAGCAGTTTTGCACGAAGCATATCATTTTCCTTTGTTAGGCAAGCAACTTCTTCATTAATGGAATCTGGTCCTTTAATTGCTTGACTGAGCTGAGTTTCCAATATGGCATTTTGAGCCCCCAACCTTCTGATCTCTTCAGAACCTGTGTTTTGAGCATTGATCAGCTGAGAAATGGTCGAGATGCTTCCACCAACTCTTTCTATGCACTCGCATTCTTCTAGAGTGGATTTTAGAGAAGGTTTGATTGCATGTGCCTACTCTAGGATTACCCAAGGGGACCTTGTAAAATCTGAACACTTAAGTGAGCAGAAAACCATATGGTAGCCCGTGATTCCCATCTTTAAAGTTTACCACCTTTTGCATATGATCTATCATGATTGCTGGCATATTGATTGGGACAAACTCATCAAGTGCGTCCATTAAGATCATATCTGATTTTGTAGCAATGGACCGTCTCTCAGAACGAGGTAAGAGCACTTTATTGACCAGTTCAAAAAGAAGCTGATACTCAGGAACTAATACCTTCTTATACACCTGCTCCCCCTGCTGAATAGCTTGCTCTTTCATGATATCTCTTCTAAAGTTGATTCCATAGACACCTTTGACTGAGGACATTCCTTCACATGGAATTCTGAGAACCTTTCCCAATTTTGAAGCGTCGAGTACAATGTCTACTCCATTTACTAGTGCACAAAAGTGATCCCCCTCAATGGTGAAGAGAGATGCGTAGAAAGTTGTATCGCATCTTCTTACACCAGAGGAATGCTCCCTTGAAACAAGTGCTCCCATTGCTGAAATTCCACTATCTTCAGAATTTGTCTCATACCAGCCATCTCTAAATCTGTTGGGTCAAATGTACAACCCACAAGACTTTCTGAGTTATTAATCTCTACTGCCAAAGACCACTATCAGTGGACATGGTCCTCAGACCATCAGGTTCTCTAACAGTTTCCCGTTTTCGTTTGCTAGATCCTTCAACAGACTTTCCTTTCCAGCTTACTAGCCCCACAGTATCATCTTCAGACATGTCTTGCTCAACTGGACTCTTCTTAGACTTGCTGCTGCCCTTCACAGATGTACCATGCTTCTCAATAGTTTCATCGGAAGCTTTATCCACAGACTTTTGAGCTTTTATAGATTGTTTCACTAAGGAACCAGGTTCTGTAGGAGCATTTTTGTCAATCCCACTTACTGGAACACTCTTGTTAGTAACAAATTCCTCTTGATTCATCAACCTCTTTTTCCTTGTCTTGACACTCCTCTTACTTTTCTGCAATGTAGATTCAAAACCTTCTTTCTGTTGTGACCTGATAGTGGATGACTTGGAGGAGGATTCTAAGAACTTAGGATGATCAGGAGGTGCAGAAGTGGGTTTTCCTGTAAGAGAATCAGGTTCTTCAGTAGGTTTTTCTGGGAACGTCTCATGAGCCAAAAACTCGAGGAGTACTATGGTTCTTACATCTCCTAGGAATGGAGTTTCTTCCCCTGATACTCAGATGAGAGATATGCTCCTTCATTCATCAGACTCTCAGCATCGATAGCCATGATGTTATGCGCTGCTTCCTTTTCTAGTGACTCTGTGAGAGTCACTAAGACCAAAATGGAGGAGTTCAAATACTGATCAAGATCATCCTCAAAGACCTCTGACACTTGAGAGGTGAAACCTCCTGAGTGTACTTTGATTGAGATCAGAGGAGTGACGAGACATAGAGTTCTCAATACATGGGAGAAAACAGGGTTTGTCAGAAAAGGAAATACTATAGGAAAAGAAGAGGAACCAGGTGTGGATACAAGAGTATTGGAAGGAGTGAAGTAGTGAATTTCTGAGGATGATAGGGAAGTGGGAGTGGTGTTAATGGTGGGGGAAGGAAGCGATCGTTCGATTGCTATTATAGGAGTATTTGGAAGACAAGTAGAGTGAGAGAGAGAGAGAGAGAGAGAGATGAAGAGAGGATCACATCTATATAGAAGAGATGAAGGTTCATGACTTGCTGTGAGGGAGAAAGAAAGTTTTATTGGAAAAAGGACTAATGATGAGAAGAGAGAGAAACGGGTTCTGAATAGTTCTGAAAACGGCGGTACGTTTGTGGAAAACGTTATCATGCAGAGGGGATGAAGGGATTTAAAAGACAAGACATGTCATACAGTCTTTGAAAAGTCAGATGATGTGGCAGTTGAGTTAATTATGTTACCATTTTGAGATGGCATGTAGAAAAAAACACATTACTACTAACCTGTGGTACAGGAACCTAATGCCCGAACACTTTTTAAAAAAGGTTTTAACAGCTCTTCTTTCGTAGTTCATAACTGTACCTTTAGCTTCTATGATCGTCATATGTGTTTACCTGCAACGGTATCGATGTGAGTTAGGCTTGGTAAGAAAATACTTTAGCTAATTTTACCTGAAGGTGTTTTGCATAGCCAACTGATGGACAATCAAGTTCTCCATTAGACTCTCATGACCCCATCTTCACCTTGTTTCTTCCAAAATATTCTCTACTCAAGGCTTTGGTGAAGATATCTAGAATTTGGTCTTCTGTTCTACAAGACTTTCCACAAATCAACCCTTTCTCCATATTGACCCTCAGAAGATAATGCTTCAACTCAATGTGCTTGGTCCTTTTGTTTTGAAATATTCTACTTCAGTTATTGATGAAGCCATTGAGTTTTGCTTCATTGTGCCCCAAGAGATGAAACATGATCATGACAAGTGAACCATTCCATAGGTGCTTTTCATGTCCACAAGAAAACCTGCACAGTTAACATCAGCAAACCCAACAAGATTAAAACTGTCACTTGATGGGTAATACAGGACCAGGTCCTGAGATCCCTTAAGTATCTCAAACTTCCTTTGGCAACCTTCAAGTAGGAATCTTTGGGACTTGACTTTGAATTCTATTCTGGAGTGGAAATACATAACGGACCAAAATATAATAATTTTTTTTTAAAATTTTAATTCTTGTCTAAAGCAGGAATAAAGAGGAGTGATTAAGTTATTAGGTAGATGTGAGCTTTTGTGTTTCCAGTTTGGGACTTAGGTTTGATTGGTAGAGGAACTTGGTAGGTTAATTGGATTTCCCTGCACTCCTTGTTCTGTTACTTGTGGAGTACCTTGCACTGCATCTCCACTATTTCTTCAGTTTTAGTGATAGTAATTGACGTATCAGGTTCCTTATGATAATGGAAGAGAATGTTGCATTATATTTCACCTGTCTCCTTCATCTTACTCATCATATCAGCCTTCCCATTTGAGACCTCAGATATTTCTCAGGTGCCAGACATGGTTCATTATATAGATCATCACTGTTTTCTCCTTTGTTAGAAGAAGGTGTCTCGTTGAATAGCACATGAACAGTTCTGTCCACCAGTGTGCTCTTATGTTGTAGACTTTGTGGCTTTTGCTTTGTGGGGAGTATCCCAGAAGGATTCCTACATCGCCTTTTGCATCAAACTTCCCAAGCTGGTCCTTCCTGTTATTGAAATCATAGCATTTTCATATAAAAAGACTCTCAAATAAGTTGTCCTTGGTCTTCTTCCATTTGGTAGCTCATAGTGGGTTTTGTTCATGAGAGACCTGATCATACACCTGTTCACCAAGTAGCAAGCAAAGTTTATTGCTTTTGCCCAGAGTTTTCTTGGTGATTCCACTGTCGATGAACATTGTCCATGCTATGTCTTCCAAAGTTCTATTCTTTCTTTTAGCAACACCATTTTGCTGTGAAGTCCTTGGTGCTGAAAAGCTGTGTGTAATTCCATTCTTGTTACAAGCTCATCAAATTTGACATTGTCACATTCAGTTCCATGGTCTGAGCTCATGCATATTGCCTTCAATTTTATATTCATTTGGATCTTCTTGACAAAGTCCCTAAAACACTTCGAGAGTCTCATTCTTTGTTCTAAGAACCAGTGTCCAGGTGAATCTTGAATTTGACAGACCACGAACCAGGTCCTTCTGAATTTATTCAAAAGTGAGGAGCTTGCTTGCCCGGGTCTTCCATGCCAAAGTTCTGCATCATTATCAACTAACTTCAAGCATCTTATATCACTAGCTTGTAAAGATTCAAAGTCAGCAACGTAGATGTTCTTGTTTCTTTTGTCCACTAAGACCACTTTTCCAGTTATAAGATTGGTACCTGTGCACGCTTTTGATAAGAACTCTACTTTGTTCCCTTTATCGCAGATTTGAGAGACACTCAGGAGATTGTACTCCAGGACATCCACATAGTACATGTTCTCAATTTGAGTGACAAAGAGATTTTCCAACTTTTCCAGCACTGAGAATGTACCCTTTCCTTTTTCAAGGGATACATTCCCTTCCTGCAGGGCTTTCAGTGAGAAGAAATCTATGGTGCTTCCAGTCATATGCTTTGAGCATCCATTGTCCATGATTCATTGTAGTCCGCTTCCTCTCACTATTCCCTGCACATGCAAATTATGGGTTAGATTTAGGAACCCAAACTAGTTTTGGTCTCTTGTTATGATAAAAGGGATGGATAAGGGTTTTTCTATTCCATGCAGGCAATATTCGTTTCTTGCGACCGGTACCTGGTCCCTTGTTAGTAGTCACTTTGTTAGTAAGTTTTTCTAAACAGATTGAACCCTGGCCTGGCAATTTTGTTTGAAGTGCACATTGTTCCTAAAGTGGGTACATAGCCAGTTATCAGGAACAATGATGTACTTGCTGTGAGGGTTGTAAGGAGTTTTCTCCCTTTGAAACCCGATTTCCTGCCTGTTTCCACTATTATTCAAATACATGGCAGTGGCAGCATTTGAGGACCAGGTCCACTTTAGAGATTTCTCAAGATCAATTTTTACTTTCTCCAATTCAGCTTGAAATTGCGGATTTTTCTCAAGTTCACCACATAGACTAGTTTTCATGTCATTTAATTCATGTTCAAGCTTGATGTGTGACTCACTAGCTACTTCCTTCCCTTTCCCAAGACTCACAGTCCTATGTTCTCTATTGAGTCCCTCAATGGTTTCCTCTAGGTCAGTGATTATCACTAAAAAATTCATCCCTTTCTTGCTCAGTAGTAGCAATATTTTCTTCTAGAGTGTGTTTCTCATTGCTAAGACCTTTTATTGTTTCCTTAAAGTTAACAACTACTACCATCAGGTCATCTCTCTTATTTTCTACCCTAGTTATTTTTTCATTAAGAGTTTCCTTTTCTTCTTCAAGTTTAGCTATAGTCTTATTTAGGCCCACTACATAGACTACCAGATCATCTCTAGATTGAGTTTCTCCTAGTCCTATGGTCAGGGTCACCTTATCATTGTCAAGGCTATAATAAGCATCAATTAATATTTGCCAATGACCTTAACTTCTTAGAAGAGTAGCATTTTAGATTTCTCTGAACATCCCTAAAATTTACCTCATCGTCTTCATCTTCTTCATTATCATTAGACTGAGCCATCAGCGCGAACAATGAATCATACTTCGTTTCTTCAGTTTCCACTGCTATCATAGAACTATTTTCTGCATCCGTCTCCCTTTATGATTCACTGGAGGAGTCTCCCCAAGCAGCAAAAGCCTGTTTCATAATATTTTCAGCTGCACTTTTTCGGCTGAATCATCTGTCTGGAACTAGGTTCCTTTTTCCTGCTTTGTCAGTGTTTTGTTGGTATTGCTCCTGTTTCGCAAGTGGACAGTCTTTGATGAAATGCCTTGGCTTTCCACACCTGTGACAGAGATCATTGCTCCTTGCTTTACTTGAACTGCCCCTTTTTGGTATACCACCATTCCTTCACACCATCTTTTGAAATCTTTTAGTAAGATAGGCCATATCACTATCTTCTTCACTCGAGTCACTACTTTCAGCCTTGAGTACTAGGTTCTTTTCCTTCTTTGGCTCTCTTCTTTCACTGTCTTTCTTTCTTTTCATCTCATATGTCTTCAAATTGCCATTCAGCTCATCGATGGTTAGAGATTGTAGATATTTAGCTTTAGTGATGGCATTTACCTTACTTTCCCAAGAACCAAGTAGAACACTGAGGATTTTTCATACAAGCTTGTTTCTGGGAATAATATCTCCAAGTGAATGAATCTCATTCATGATGGATGTGAATCTGGTGTGCATATCCTATATAGACTCGTCATCCTTCATCCTGAAGAGCTCACACTCTGTAGTGAGCATGTCAATCTTGGATTCTTTAACCTGAGTAGTTCCTTCGTGTGCGGTTTGCAACGCTTCCCATATTTCTTTGGCAGTATCACAAGCTGAGACTCTATTGTACTAATCGGGTCCTATACCACATACCAAGATTTTCTTAGCGCGATAGTTCTTTTCTACAGCTTTACTGTCAATATCATTGTACTCCTTTCTATATTTTGGCACCATTGGTCCAGTTTCTTCAAGTTCTTCATAGGAACATGTGGATCATCACAAATGATGTCCCACAATTCTGAATCTTCGGCCATTATAAAGTCATGCATGCGAGTCATCCACCAGCTGTAGTACTGACCATTGAATCTAGGAGGCCTGTAGGTTGGTTGTCCTTCCTCAAAGTTGGGTGGAGCAGCCATTGATATCCTTTCTAGGTGCTAACCTTTTAGAAAGAACCTTCTCCCATACCAATTGTTAGTTTGTATGCGTCCACCAAACAATAGAGTACCTGGTCCTCTATGAGGTTACGCTGAGAATGCTAATAAAACTGTAAGTAAAGAAGACAAGGGATTTGTACGTGGAAATAGCCCACACAAGGGATCAAAAACTACGACCTACACTTGTAGGCTTTTAACTTCACTAACTTGCAATCTCACTATTACAAGTCACTTTGTAATAACTCTATTACAAAGACTTCAACTAACTTGTGATGCTCTCACCGCAAGCCACTTTGTGACTCTTCTAGTTACAAAGACTTTAAACTTATGACTAAACCTAGTCACAACATAAACTCGGAAGTTTACGGATTTTTGGTTTTCCTAAGACAAAGCTTCTAAGAAAGCAAGATAGGAGATACAATGAAGAACAAATAACAAGATTACAACTCAACTACGGATACACATAGACTCATTATGAAACTGATCCTTTAGTGGAGTTGTCTTCTTGTTCTTAACACACCAGTGACTTCAATGCCGGATGAACACTTTAATGCTTGAGAGAATATCACTGAATTCTCAAATAAGTGTTGTGCCTTGCACCAAGTTGTTATACTACAAAAGACATCACAATGGTGATGTCAAATCTTGGCAAACGCTTCTTCCCAATGAGAAACGACTATTGTACTATCTGCTGCACTGTTTGCGTGTACAATTGCGAATAGTCACTTTCTGTAGTTGGGTTCCAGTTGTATAGTTGACTTGTACTTCTGTTAGAGAACCCTAAGGGACCAGGTCCTTGTTGTGTTCCTCTTTGTACCAGTTGCGGATAGTCACTATCTGTTGTTACGTTCTATCTATACAATTGACTTGTACTTCTGCAGGAAAGCCCTAAGGGACCAGGTCCCTGTTGTGTTCTTCCTTGTGGTTATTCACTTCTTTGCTGGAAATCAGACTAAACATTGTTCATTTGAAGAGTACACCAGGTGGGTGAGGTTCTTTATCTGGTTCTTGACAATAAGTTTGTTAGATCATCAAAACATAAGAAGCATAAGGCAAAGACATTGAAAACCCATCACTTGTTGTAAGTCCATATGTTGGTAGAGATTTGATTATTTGAGTTGTCATCTGTTTTTCCTTATTTGAGTTTATTTACATCTCATCGATGTTCTAATTATGTTGTTTCTTTATTACTCGTTTACTACTTGCTGTCATTTATGTTTATATTACTTCATTGTTGGTTGTAAATCAATAATTTATCTACTGTTAGTGTTACATTGATGTTCTTTCCACGGTTAGCTTACGTATATCTTGAACAGGTTTCTATGTCTAGTAAGTGTCTTGTCCTGGCCTCGTCACTATTCTACCGAGGTAAGGCTTGATACTTACTGGGTACCGTTGTGGTGTACTCATGCTACGCTTCTGCACATTTTTATGGAGATCTAGATATTTTGAATGTGTTGTTGAGAGTTGCATCTGAGTGACGGGAGACTTCAAGGTATACCTACTTGACGTTGGCAGGCCTCGGAGTCACCATCTTACTTCATTATGCTAATGTTAAACTATAATTCAAAACAATATTGTATTTAGGAATTCTAGTATGTTTAGTAGTGCTTATGACTCCGTACTATCTGTTTTGGAAAATATAGAACTATTGGCTGCTTGCGGCTATGTATGTCATTTAATGATTTATAATAAATGATTAAATAGTTCAATTATATTATTAAATCAGCATGTGTCAGGCTTAACTAGTCTTAGAGACTAGGTGTCATCGCAACATCTTAAGGTTGGAAATTGGGGCTGTGACAATCATCTAACTCAACTAGGTTAGTGATTTGTTCATCTTGAGAGCACTCTCCTATAATATCTGATTTAGTATTTTTATTGTTTGTTAAAAATTTATCAATAGCTCCTCTTTGGGATTGTATTAAATATTCAACTCTTTTTTTAAGGTTTGAATAACCGAATTCATACTTTCTATTTGGCATGTTTAAGTTTTAATAAACATTAAAAACACAATATATACCTATATAATACAAATATCAAGAAAAATAAATTTAGAAGAAAAATAATACTAAAAATTAGAATAGCAGAACCTGATTCAATAACTTGACCTGCAAATAAATAATTGTTGCTTTAATATTTTTGATGCAATGCTTGGTATCCCAAAGCACAAACAATAAACTTTCAACTTTTTCAAATCTCCAGAATATTGCAAGAGGATTGTCTTGAAGGGAAAAAGAAAAATATAATAACAGTGTACTGTAATATTTTTGAGAAAGGTATTAAAAGGAGATAATATTAAAAAAAACAAGAAAGAATTAAAAAGTCTATACAACCATTTATAAGAGAAGAAAAGAGAATAATGGTCAGATTTCTTCAAGCTTTGCCTTCACACGCTATCCTTCACACGTTATCTTAGTTGATTTTTGGATCCACTTTTAGGTCAAACGGTAATTAAATATACATCTTTCCTTTTATACAAAATTTGTACATTTTACTTCTTTGATTAAGTCTTGAAGGTACCTTAATTAGTTTTTTAAAATAAGCTAAAGACCCTATTGGTAAAAGTGGGCCCCCTTAAAGTTAGGGGCCTAAAGCTTAGGCTTTATTGGATTTACCCAAAAGCTGCCCTTGAAGAAAAGAAGATAAAGTTAAATATTCGAAGTAAAAGTCATGTTGGTAAGAAAATATAATTAGACGAAGCAAAAGTGATGTAGTTGCAAAAAATTTTAAAAAAAATCTTAAAAGGGTTCTTACACTTATTTTTTAAGCAAACTATCATGGCCAGCCACATCATCATACCACGTAGATACCACTTAGCATATATTTTTCCCATATGGAAAGCTTACATATGAAATATACTATCATATGAGGGAAGGTTCTAGAGAAATAGGGAGATTTCTCATAGAAGACCTTAGAACCAGGGGCGGATCTACCTTATAGCGTAGGGGTGGTACACCACCCGCACGGTTAGGTAAAAATTTTAAATAAGTATGTTGATATTTGTGAAAACTAGTTATACAGATAAAGAGGCACCCAAATTGCACAAACATCATGTCGGTGCCATGGTTCATCATTGCCTCTGAAGTCTCTCTATGGCCTCAGTAATCCGAGTTCGATTCCCTACAGCGCCGTCTGTAACACCCCGTAAATTTGAATCAGTTGTGGATGCATTAAATGAGTATTCATGTAATGGTTATCAATTGGTTATGATAATAAGTTTATGAGGCATATCATAAGTGATTTGGGGTCCAAGGAGAGGCCTAAGTCTAAGTCAAGTTTGAAAATTTCATGATAGACTAAAATTCCAAATGAGCACGCACATTACCAAACTTTGCACGAGCATATCTACATTTATATAAGGTATTATGTGATTCACAACCTATGAAATGAAATATCATTGAGTCTAGTTTCTAACTCTTCAAACCGTTCGTCATTTGGACACTCCTACCAGAAGTTATAACTAAATTACCAAAAGTTGGCAGAATTTTACACTACTGCACCGGCCCATGCGGCACAGCTGAGTATATTAACAGAGCACCTCCGAATTTTGTTTCTAAATACATTTTTCATTACCACGCCGCCTCATGCGCCGCGGCTGTGCAAATCTTTGTTTTTTGTCAACCCAAACCTATTTTGATATAAAACCTTCGGGGCTTATTTTTCCTACTTCATTTGGACGAATTTTAGGGTTTTCCTCCACCCTCTCAAGACCTCCAACCCCTCCCATCTTCAAGGTAAGTAATCCCCATTATCTTGGTGTGAATTCCATCATTTATACACTAGTATTGATGAAATCTACACATAAAATACTTAGATCTTCAAGGGATTTCTTCAAGAACTCAAAGGAGGGTTTTGTAAGATTTCTTCCAAAAAGGTAATCCTACACCCTTAGACTTACATGTATGTATTTATTAAGGGAATATGAGTATGAATAAGTATTGGAACTCTTGGTATGGTGATTGGAAACCATAAGTTCCCAATTTGATTCCACAACTATTATAGAGATTGAAAGATGTTTATTTAATGGAACTTTATTGGTTGGGTGTGGATGGATGGTCATATATGTGATTTTGGAAGTTATAAATTGGTTAATCATGATGGTGGGATAAATTGTTGATGAATGGTGGTAATTAGATGAACTAATTATATGGTGATGAGATGTAGAGATTTATGACTACAAGGTATTTGATAATATGCCTAAATGGCTTAAGTTATGAAATTTGTTACTAATATTGGGTTCCATTGGATGATGCTATTGTAGATTGAAGGTTCTTAGTATTGTGGATCATTGTAGTATCACTAAGGGGCGAAATTGAGGTATGTGAGGCTAACTCTCTATGTTTGGAAATGTTAATGATTCTCCCTACACTACGTTTCTTTTACGATGTAACCAATTGCCTCAGGAATATAGTTAAGCCTAGTTCCTTGAATAGTTGCAGAACTTCTATTCTCTAGCTTCATAACTCGTTCATGACTTTCATTCTAAACGTTGTGAGCTCAGTTCGTATTCAATATAGACTTGGGATTGATGTCCCTAAGTCACAGTATAGATTACTCAGTATTCCATAAACAGTTGAAGTTTCAGTGTTCATAACCAGTTCAAGAATACATGTCTCAGTCTAGTCCTATTCAGTATTCCAGTATTATGTAACTTAGTGTGATCCATTATTTCAGTATCATGTATTGTAATATGATTCTCAGTTCCTGATTTTATATTCTTGAATGTTGAACACCTGTATTTGGGCCTAAGGCCGCAGTTTATGCTTTATGCATTTTGAACCCACACACACACACACACACACACACACACACATATATATATATATATATATATATATATATATATATATATATATATATATATATATATATATATATATATATATATATAGGGCCTGAGGCCGCAGTTTAATATACAGATAAATATGTTGTTCATCATTCAGAAGAGGGAGTATTTATATTCTTACTTCCTTTGTTCAGTTATCAGTTTATTAGCTAGCAGTTCAGTTTTAGTTTCAGTATTTACAGTTCTTTTCTTCAGTTGTTTTACATACCAATGCAATTCAAATGTACTGGCATCCCTTTTGCCCGAGGCCTGCATCTCGCGATGCAGGTTTGATTTTCAGGTTGATGATTATGCTTGCTAGGACATCTCGTATTAGCTATTGGTGAGCCCCAGTCTTTTGGGGCCTTATCTCTCTTTTGTTTTAGTCATTATAGTATTTCAGTTAATAAGGTATACCGAGGACCTTGTCCCAGTAAACAGTTAGCATTTTCAGTATTCTTTAGAGGCTTCGTAGACTATAACCCAGTCAGTCAGATATTAGCAGGCTTTCATGTGTTAGCCTTGTCAACTATTTGTTTATACTTTCAGACCTTTCAGTATTTTCCGCATCTATGATATTTCAGTCAGACTCCTTAGTAGATTATCATGTTTCATATTTACCTCTAGCTCATAGTTATACCACATGTTGATTCAGCCATACAGTTGGTTCACTCAGTCACATATAGTCAGGCACCGAGTGCCGTGTTACGCCTAGACCATGGTTCGGGGCGTGACAAAGCTTGGTATCAGAGCCCTAGGTTCAAGAGTCCTAGGTAGTCTATGAAGTCGTGTCCAGTGGGCTCTCTTTTCTCTGTGTGTGCGTGCCACACATGTAAACAATTGACCACCAAAACATCTAGGATTGTTCCATTTCTTTCATACTCTAGATCGTGCAGTTAGAGCTATGCTTTCAGGAATCTTTCTAACCCGTGCAAAATGCGTATTTCAGAAAAATTCCTGCAAAAAGAAAGTACACTAGGAGGGCCTCAACTACTAGCCAAGGGGCCACAACTAATGCTGCTCAGGAGGAGGACACCCCGGCCCAGGGGGTTGCATCGGGCTCAATGCCCAGTGCTTCAGACATGGATGTCAGGGGAGCTATCCAGTTGCTCACCCAGATTGTTGCTACTTAGGCTCAAAGGCAGGGAACAAGTGATGTTCATGAGACGGGTAGTTCCAGGTCTAGGGAATTTCTCAACATGAAACCTCCCGTCTTCACAAGGTCAAAAAAGGATGAGGATCCACAAAACTTCATTGATGAGGTTCAGAAGATATTTCGAGTGAAGCATGCTACAGAAACTGAGGCAATAGAGCTTGTTGTGTACCAACTGAAGAATGTTGCCAACACTTGGTATGAAACATGGGAAGAGTCCTGAGGGGAGGATGCAGATCCTGCGACTTGGAAGGACTTTGCAGATGTGTTCCTTGAGAAATTTCTACCCATTGAGGTCTTGGAAGCTAAGGCTTTGGAGTTTGAGAGACTCAGACAGAATGATATGAGTGTGAATGAGTACTACCTCAAGTTCGTCTCTCTGGCCAAGTATGCCCCGGAAATGGTACGTGATATTAGGGCCAGAGTTAGGCTGTTTGTGTTGGGGCTTTCAGATGATTTGTTTGCTGATGATAATATAGCTGCTCAGAATAATGACATGACCATCACTAAGATGGTTTTGTTCAAGGGAACGAAGACAGGTTGAAGGAAGAAGAGCGGTTACGGAGAGAGAAGGAGAGGGAATTCAGCAAGAGAGCTAAGTCTGTAGGAAATTTCAACCATGGGATATCTCAAGCAGGAGGCAATTGCCAATTTTTCAAGAAGTCAAAATCAGGACCTGCTCCATCTTCACCTAGTGCACTGGTTCAGAGGTCTAAGTTTAACAAGAAAAACTAGAATTTCAGAACAGCAGACTCACAGTCACAGGCTAGTGTGGGTTATAGAGTCCCTGGTTACCCTATTTGCAACACGTGTGGTAAGAGGCTCCCAAGGTTGTGTCGTTTAGGCACAAATGGTTGCTTTGGGTGCGGTCAGCAGGGCCACTTCTTGAGGGATTGTCCATCGGCAAAGTAAAACAATGGAGGAAATGTAGCTTAGTCCACTAATTCAGCAGCCCATAATAACGCTCAGGCCCAATAAGGGCGCGGTGCAACAAAGTCTAATAATGCAGGCGGTGGTCGAAACTGCTTGTATGCACTAACAGACCGTCAGGATACAGAGGCTCGTGGAGATGTTGTCATAGGTATGCTAACAATATTCACTTGTGATATTTATGCTCTTATAGATCCGGGTTACACCTTATCTTATGTAACCCCATATATTGCTAAGAAATTTGGGATAGAACCAGAAAAGTTATGTGAACCCTTTGAAGTGTCCACTCCAGTTGGAGAATCAGTTATAGAAAGGTGTATCTATAAGGGATGTCCAGTCAAAGTGCATCATCGTCTTACTGCAGCAGACTTAGTAGAATTGGAGATGGTAGACTTCGATGTGATCATGGGCGTGGATTGGTTCCTGTTATACCACAGTGGGTTGTAGAACCAAAATAGTAAGTTTTGAATTTCCCGATGAACCAGTCTTAGAATGGAAGGGTGATGCAGTAACACCTAGGGGTAGGTTTATTTCCTATCTTAAAGCCAGAAAGATGATCTCCAAGGGATATATCTATCACCTAGTTCGAGTTAAGGATGCAGATGCTCAGATCCCCACTCTCCAGTCGGTACCAATTGTAAATGAGTTTCTAGAAGTGTTTCCCGAAGATCTCCCTGGAGTCCCTCCCGATAGAGAGATTGACTTTTGAATTGATCTACTTCCAGACACTAAGCTGATATCTATTCCACCTTATAGAATGGCTCCATCAGAGAGAGTTAAAAGTCCAGTTGAAAGATCTTCTAGATAAGGGATTTATAAGGCCAAGTGTCTTACTTTGGGGCGCACCGATCTTGTTTGTCCGAAAAAGGATGGGTCTTTGCATATGTGCATTGACTATCGTCAGTTGAATAAAGTCACCATCAAAAACAAGAACCCTCTTCCCAGAATAGATGATTTATTTGATCAACTTCAGGGTGCCCAATGTTAATCCAAGATTGACCTCAGATCGGGATACCATCAGTTGAAGATTAAGGAAGTTGATATTCCAAAAACAGCTTTTAGGACTTGATATGGACATTTCGAATTTTAGTAATGTCATTTGGTTTAACGAATGCACCAACAACTTTCATGGACCTTATGAATAGGGTCTTCAAGCCTTATCTTGATTTGTTTGTCATCGTATTTATTGATGACATCTTGATTTATTCCCGTAGCAAGACTGACCATGCAGAACATATCAGAATTGTGTTGCAGACACTGTAGGATCACAAGCTATATGCAAAATTTTCTAAGTATGAATTCTGGTTGAAATCAGTAGCGTTCTTTTCCCATGTCATTTCAGGGGAAGGCATGAAGGTGGACTTTTAGAAAATAGAGGCAGTGAAGAATTGTCCTAGACCCACCTCAGTATCCGATATACGAAGTTTCTTGGGTCTAGTAGGCTATTATAGGCGTTTCTTAGAGGGATTTTCTTCTATCTCGTCCCCTTTGACTAGATTAACTCAGAAGAAAGTCAAGTTTCAATGATCGGACACGTGCGAGAAAAGTTTTGAGGAGTTAAAGAAAAGGTTGACTTCTGCTCCAGTCCTGACACTACCGGAAGGAACCGAAGGGTTTATTGTTTATTGTGATGCTTCAAGGATTGGTCTTGGGTGTGTATTAATGCAGCACGGTAAAGTCATAGCCTACGCGTCGAGACAACTCAAGGATCACGAGAAGAATTATCCGACTCATGATCTTGAATTAGCAGATGTGGTGTTTGCGCTTAAGATCTGGTGTCACTATTTGTATGGGGTACATGTTGACATTTTTACAGATCACAAGAGCCTCCAGTACATCTTCAAGCAAAGAGAATTAAATCTACGTTAGAGAATGTGGCTCGAATTACTTAATGATTATGATGTTGATATCCTCTATCATCCGGGGAAAGCAAATGTTGTAGCTGATGCTCTCAGTCGGTGTTCTATGTGAAGCTTAGCTCATGTTGAGGCAGACAAGCAAACTATGATGAAGGAAGTCCACCGCTTAGCATATCTAGGAGTTCGACTTTTGGACTTCGAAGATGGTGGCGTTGTTCTCCAGAACAGGGCTGAATCCTCCTTAGTAGCCGAAGTGAAAGAAAAATAGTTCAGTGATCCCTACCTATTGTAGCTAAAGGAAGGAATTCACAAACACAAGACTATGGCTTTTGAATAAGGGGGAGATGATGGTACTTTGATATACAGAGGCAGACTATGCGTTCCATACGTAGATGGGCTTAGAGAGCGGATTATGTCAAAATCCCACAATTCCAGGTATTCTATTCACCCAGGTTCCACAAAGATGTATGATGATCTTAAGGAGGTTTATTTGTGGAACGATATAAAAATAATATAGTAGATTTCGTGGCTAAGTGTCCAAATTGCCAGCAGGTGAAAGTTGAACGTCAGAGGCCTGTCGGTTTAACTCAGAATATAGAAATTCCCATTTGGAAATGGGAGATGATAAACATGGACTTCATAAAAGTTCTACCTCGCTCGTTCCTGAAGCATGATTCGATTTGGGTGATTGTAGACCGACTTACCAAGTCAGCTCACTTCTTGCCAGTGAAGACTACATATTCGGTTGAGGATTATGCCAAGTTGTATATCAAAGAAATTATCCGATTGCATGGGACTCCTTTGTCCATTATCTCAGATCGTGGTGCTCAGTTCACAGCAAACTTTTGGAAATCCTTTCAAAAGGGATTGGGCACAAGGGTGAACCTCAGCACCGCTTTTCATCCTCAGACAGATGGCCAGGGGGAACGCACCATTCAAACTCTTGAGGATATATTGAGGGCGTATGTTATTGATTTTAAAGGTAATTGGGACAATCATCTACCTCTCGTTGAGTTTGCTTGCAATAACAGCTATCACTCTAGTATTAAGATGGCACCGTACGAAGCTCTGTATGGGCGAAGATGTAGATCACCAATTGGTTAGTTCGAAGTCGGAGAAGCGGAGTTGTTAGGACCCAATTTGGTCTATCAGTCTATGGAGAAAATCAACTTGATACAAAGGTATTTGAAGAGGGCTCAAAGTCGCCAAAAGTCCTATTCGGATGTGCGGCGTAGAGACTTAGAGTTCCAAGTGGATGATTGGGTGTTTCTGAAGGTATCACCCATGAAAGGTGTTATGAGATTTGGGAAGAAGGGGAATCTTAGTCCCCGCTATATTGGTCCATATAGAATCATGCGAAGGATCGGACAGGTGGCTTATGAGTTAGAATTGACACAAGAACTAGCTGCTATACACCTAGTGTTTCATGCGTCCATGTTGAAGAAATTCATGGGAGACCCATCTCTTGTGGTTCCTACAGAGATTATAGGGGTTAAAGACAGCCTGTCTTACGAAGAAATTCCAGTGGCTATTCTTGATCGTCAAATCCGCAAGCTCAGAACTAAGGAGATTGCTTCAGTAAAAGTGCTTTGGAGGAATCAAAAGGTTGAAGAGGCTACATGGGAAGCCGAGGAGGACATAAAGTCCAGATATCCCCATCTCTTTGAAGAGAAAAAGGAAAATGTTGAAGGTAATTAACCTTTCCATTCAGGTCTTATATTATAATCTCCATGTCCTTTAGTATTTACTCAGCTTAGTATTTAGTGATCACGTGCTCATTCAGTTTCATATACATGTATTCATGATATTTTAGTATTCTCATATCTCCATCACACCTGTTTAATGTCCATAGATAGTTGTAGTTGTAGCCAGGACCATCATTCGAGGACGAATGATCCCAAGGGGGAGATAATGTAATACCCCGTAAATTTGAATTAGTTGTGGATGCATTAAATGAGTATTCATGTAGTGGTTATCATTTTTTTATGATAATAAGTGTACGAGGCATATAATAAGTGATTTGGGGTCTAAGGAGAGGCCTAAGTCTAAGTCAAGTTTGAAAATTTCATGATAGACTAAAATTCCAAATGAGCACACACAAGACCAAACTTTGCACGATCATATCTAAATTTATATAAGGTATTATGTGATTCACAACCTATCAAATAAAATATCTTTGAGTCTAGTTTGTAACTCTTCAAACTATTCGTCATTTGGACACTCCTACCAGAAGTTATGACCAACTTACTAAAAGCTCGCAGAATTTTACACTACAGAGCACCTCCAAATTTCTTTTCTAAACACATTTTACATTACCACGCTGCCCCATGCGTTGCCCATGCGCTACGGCTGTGCAAATCTTCGTTTTTTGTCAACCCGACCCTATTTTGATATAAAACCTTCGGGGGTTATTTTCCCCACTTCGTTTGGACGAATTTTAGGATTTTCCTCCACCCTCTCAAGACCTCCAACCCCTCGTAATCCCCATTATCTTGGTATGAATTCCATCATTTATACACTAATATTGATGAAATCTACACATAAAATACTTAGATCTTCAAGGAATTTCTTCAAGAACTCAATGGAGGATTTTGCAAGATTTCTTCCAAAAAGGTAATCCTACACCCTTAGACTTATATTTATGTTTTTATTAGGGGAATATGAGTATGAATAATTATTGTAACTCTTGGTATGGTGATTGGAAACCATACGTTCCCAATTTGATTACACAACTATTATAGAGATTGAAAGATGTTTATTTAATGGAACTTTGTTGGTTGGGTGTGGATGGATGGTCATATATATGATTTTGGAAGTTATAAATTGGTTAATCATGATGGTGGGATAAATTATTGATGAATGGTGGTAGTTAGATGAACTAACTATATGATGTTGAGATGTAGAGATTTATGCCTATACGGTGTTTGATAATATGCCTAAATGGCTTAAGTTATGGAATTTGTTACTAATATTGGGTTCCATTGGATGTTGCTATTGTATATTGAAAGTACTTAGTATTATGGATTATTGTAGTATCACTAAGGGGCGAAATTGAGGTATGTGAGGCTAACTCTCTATGTATGAAAATGTTAATGATTCTCCCTACACTACGTTTCTTTTACGACATAACCAATTGCCTAAGAAATATAGTTAAGCCTAGTTCCTTGAATAGTTGTAGAACTTCTATTCTCTAGCTTCATAACTCGTTCATGACTTTCATTCTGAACATTGTGAGCTCAGTTCGTGTTCAATATAGACTTGGGCTTTATGTCCCTGAGTCGCAGTATAGCTTACTCAGCATGTCATAAACAGTTAAAGTTTCAGTGTTCATAAGGTATACTCAATAGTATTTCAGGGCCTATATTGAAACTCAATCTTTTGTATTGAGACCCAGTCTTTCAGGGCCTTGTCTCTCTTTTGAGTATACCTTATGAACACTAAAACTTTAACTGTTTCTCTAAAGAATACCCAGTAAGGTATTCTTTTGGGTATACTCAAACGTATTTCAGTATACCTTATGAACACTGAAACCCTGTAACTCAATAATTAATAAGTTATACCGGGGACCTTATCCCGGTAAATAGTTAGCATTTTTAGTATTCTTTAGAGATTTCGGAGACTATAACCGAGTTAGTCAGATATTAGCAGGCTTTCATGTGTTAGCCTTGTCAGCTACTTGTTTATACTTGCAGACCTTTCAGTATTTTCTACATCTATGATATTTCAGTCAGACTCCTTAGTAGATTATCATGTTTTATATTTACCTCTAACTCATAGTTATACCACATGTTGATTCAGCCATACAGTTGGTTCGCTCAGTCACATGCAGTCAGGCACCGAGTATCGTGTTACGCTCAGACCAGGTTCGGGGCGTGACACCGTCTTCCCCTTCCTTTTATCTTTTTCTTACTAATTAATTCATATTTCGTTGGGAGTTGGACCTCACCTCTTCTTCCTTTTTTCTCCCTCTTTTTTATTCCTATTATATCCTGCTAAATCTCTTTACTTTTTAATTTCTTTTTTAATTTTTCTTTTTATTAGACTTCATTTTGCTTTATATAATTACAGATTATTTCATGAGCAATTTCTTTTGATGCATAATTTTAAATGATTTTAGGTAATATGTAATTTTTCTCTTCATAATGATACGACATTAATTTATATATTGGAGTATAATTTAATGACACTATTATTTAATGACTTTTGAAAAGAATATAATAGAGGATTTTAATTAATTCTCATAGAATGAAAATTGAAACTTTTGTTTTGAAAATAATTTTCATATAACTTGACAATTACACTGAAAAACTAACCCCAAGAACAATGACCAATTAATCAAATCAAACAAATAATATATAGTAATTAAGCTACTAATTAAGAAAAGTTTCTATTTGAAGGCATGCTTTCAAGAGATATTTTTTTGTAGATTTATTATGTAATATAATTAAATCAACCATAAAATAGTTGAACTAAAATCAAACTTATTTGTCTATTTGTAAATAAAAGACCTAATTGAATTAACCAAAACTAACTGAATTGATCTATTCTTCCTATTCGGTAATTGTAGCTAGTGGTAGGTACATTATGTATGTATAGTGGCACCCGTAACCTTCAAATCCTAGATCCGCCTCTGTTTAGAAACCTATGAAATTTTTAGGAAAGTCCTTAGAAGATTCTAGCTATGTAGAAAATTTTAGATAAATAACTTACTTGTAAATAATAAGGGTCTTGTGTAATAATTAGTATTTACTCACTAGCCCCCAGGAGACTAGTACATAAAAAAGGCTATTAATTGTAACTCACCAAGTAAAACAACCAAGGCCTCTCTAGTACAAAAGTTTCCTTTGGCAAATCTCATGTAATCCAACATTCCCTTAGCGATTTTTAGTATAGCAAGACTGACTTGGCAAAGCAAGAATATGAGCGAGTTGTGCAAGATCGTGAGCAATTTTTTAAGTTCTGCATGTGTACTTAGTTGATAAGTTATGTGCCTTTGTATTTTGATCATTTAACAAACTTCATGAGAGAACCAGATTGGGAACCTAATTCAATCCTCAGAGTGCTCCAACAAGTCACATATTTGGCAGAAGCTCCAATGACATCAGTCAAAGGAACGACATAGGGAATAAATGGCTATCAGTTCCTCATGTTACAGTACAAGTCAACTTTTTACAGTTGTTAAAGTTGTTGCATGCAGACGCAACAGTGTAGAAGTCACTATTTGAAGCATGCTATGTACTGAATACTTGCTTACATTATCCTAATAACCTCACTTATATATTACCAATATGAGGCAAGGGGAAACATACACTTGCAAACCCTTAATCATTTAGTCTCTCTCAAGTGTGTTGCTGCCTTCATTCACTCCAAGGCTATATGAACACAGTAGCAACAAAACTAAGGACCAAATCCCAGCCATGAGTTCATCATGTGTACTTAATATTATTGTATCTTTGTAGAGTTTATTAACCTGTAATTCCTACTCAACTTAGTTAGAAGCTTCTTGTAGAATATCTTTGGTAAACCATAAAGGGTGTGTTTGTCTTTGGCTATAGTTGGTTAGAGTGGTTAGCTTTGTAATAGAGTTATTACAAAGAAGCTTACAATAGAGTTATTGCCAGTAGGTGAGGGATTAAGAGTTTAATTTCTAGGTTACAATAGATTGTAATCTAAAGTTGCTTGGTTAGTAAAGTTGAAATCCTATGAGTGTAGGTCATGGATTTTAATCCCGTGAGTTGGGAGTTTTTCACGTAAAATACTGATGTATGTGTGTGTGTTTTGTAGGAACTGATAAAGAACCAAGTTCTCTATATTGTTTGGTGGACTCTAAGTTTATATCAATTGGTATCAGAGTGGGTTCTTTCTATAAGTCAAACACTTAGAAAGATCCACATGGCTGCTCCACCAAAGTTTGAAGAAGGTCAATCAACCTACAAACAACTAAGATTTAATGCACACTACTACGGCTGGTGGAAGACAAGAATGCATGATTTTATCATGACTAAAAATGTGGAGCTTTGGGATATCATTTGTGATGGACCCTTCGTCCCTATGGAGAGCATTGGCGAGACAGCAGTAACAGTCCTAAAGACAAGGAAGGAGTGCAATGATGCCGACCGCAAAGCTATAGAGAAAAACTTTCAAGTAAAGAAGATCCTCATATGTGGCATTGGACCAGACGATTATAACAGAATCTCAACTTGTCAATCTGCCAAGGAGATCTGGGAGGCTCTCCAAACTGTAAATAAAGGGACAACTCAAAAGCAGTCAAAGATCGACATACTTACTACTGAGTATGAACTCTTCAAGATAAAGGATGATAAATCAATTTAGGACATGCATACTCTCTTCACTTTCATCATAAATGAGTTTCATTCTCTACGAGAGATCATCCCAAGGAACAAATTGGTCAGGAAAATACTCATTGTATTACCTGGTTCTTGGGAGAGTAAAGTTAATACTATCACGGAGGCAAAAGATCTCCAAAAGCTAATGATTGACTAACTCATTGGAAATTTGAAGACCTACGAAATGAAGAAGAAGAAGGACCATAAAAGAAGAGAACCCAAAAAGGAGAAGAACCTTGTTCTCAAGAAAGACAATAGTGACTCAAATGGTGATGATGCTGACATGGCCTATTTAACATGGAGGTTTCAGAAAATGGTTCGCAGAAATGGAGGTATTCTGAAAAAGGGAAGTTCTAGCAGACCAAAAGGCTACGATTATTATCACAAATGCCGGAAGCAAGGAAACTTATACAAAATTGTTCTCTCTACAAGCAAGACCATTACAAGCGCAACACAGACAAGATGGCCAAGAGGAACCTTGTTCTTGACAAGAAATTCAAGAGAAAAGATGTTGTTCACAATGTTGTGAAACAAGCTCTTGCTGCATAGAGAGATTCCTGTAGTGAATCTGAGGGCGATAATGAACAAGGCGACATCTCTATGATGGATGTTGAAAGCGAAGCAGCTGAATATGACTCCATATTTTCCCTGATGGCAAAATTTGATGAGGATAAAGATGATGATGATGATGAGGTAACCTTTCTAGCCATTCAAAAAATTTTGAAGTCTTACTCTCAAAAGAAGCTTGTATCTATAGCTAATGTCCTGATGTCACAATCAATGATAAAAAATATTTTAACTGAGGAATTAGGAGAGATAGAGCATGCAAGAGATGATTTACTAGTCGTAGTTGTTGACTTAAAAGAAACCCTCCAGGACTCAAAAAATGAAAAGAATATTCTAATTGGGAACATGAGAGAGATGAATTGTTGGTAATAGTTATGGATCTAAAGGAAATAGTAGAGGAATTAAAAAAAGAAAATATTTATGTGAAATCTTCAATAGAAAATTGTATGAACTCTTCAAAAGGAAAGGAAGTGGCGAGTGGGCACACCTTAATATTGAAAATGAACTCAACAAGGTAAAATTGAGCATGTGTGTTGAACTTGAAAGAAATAGACAAATTCAAAAAGATCTAAGTGGGGTGAAAAATGATCTATATAAATCTATGAAGTGGACCTGATCCTCTGGTACAATCACTTCCATGTACAAAAGTAATGGGGGAACATGTAAGGAATTGGGTTTCAAAAGAAAAGAGCCTCTTACAACCTATAGAGCAAGTATGTTACTATTCCTGATAACTGGCTTTGCACTCATTGTGGTAACACTGGGCATTTTAAAAACTTCTGGAAAGCTAGATTTTAGTCCCAACAGAAAAGCAAAATTTTTTGTTGAAAAAGTATCTACTGTTAGGGAACCCGGTCCCTACAATTAAAAAACGTGTGATGCCTGCTTGGACAAGAAAAAGTTTAATTCACCCTTTTCCTTACTACAGGGGCCCAAACTTGTTTGAGTTTCTAAGTCTAATCTCTTATTTTCTTGTGCAGGGAGCAGTGAAAGGAAGCAGCCAAATATGGTGTATGGAGAGAGGCTGCTCTAAACATATGACTGTAAGTACTACAATTTCCTTTCACTTAAAGCCCTACAAGGTGGGAGTGTATCCTTTGGCAATGAAAAAAAGGAATACATTCTGGGAGTTGAAAGAGTTGGTAAGACACTTACTCACTTAATTAAGAATGTGTATTATGTGAATGGCCTGAAATTCAGCCTGCTAAGTGTCTCTCAAATCAGCGACATAGGAAACAAAGTGGAGATCTTATCAAAGTCTTTCACTCTCAACCAATCTTGTGATTGGTGAAGTGGTTTTGGTGATAGGAAGATTCAAAAACATCTATGTTGCTGACTTTGAGTCCTAAAACAGTGGGGATCTAACATGTTTGAGTGCTATTGATGATGATGCTGAATTGTGGCACAAAAGATTGGGACATGCAAGCTTCTCCTTGCTAAACAAGCTAGTTAAGAAGGACCTGGTCCGTGGCCTGCAAAAGTCAAAGTTCAAAGATCACAAAGTGTGTGATACATGAGTGAAAGGAAAGCAAGTCAGGTCCTCATTTAATCCAAAAAGGGAAGTAAGAACTTCAAGGCCGTTTATCTTCTTCATATGGATCTGTGTGACCCTATGAGGGTGTATAGTAGAGGAGCAAAGAAATATATTTTTGTCATTGTAGATGACTACTCCAGATTCACATGGACCTTGTTCCTTAGAACCAAGGATGAAACTTTTCTAGTCTTTGCTGCCTATGTGAAGTAGATTCAAGTGAAAATGAGCCATAATATTGTAAGAATAAGATCTGATCATGGTACAGAGTTCGACAATGCAAAATTTGATGAATGATGAAAATGGTATAAGTCATAATTTTCAACTCCCAGAACACCCAACAAAATGGTGTTGTGAAGAGGAAAAATAGGACTCTTGAAGGCATGGCAAGGATGATGCTAATTGATAGTGGTGTACCAAAAAGCTTTTGGGCTGAGGCAGTGAACACTACTTGCTATTTGATAAACATGTGCATGATCAGGTCCCTCCTAAATAAGACCCCGTATGAATTGCTAAATGGGAGAACACCCAAGATGACTTACCTAAGAACATTTGGTTGTAAATGTTTTGTTCTAAATAACAGTAAGGAAGCACTGAGAAAATTTGATGCCAAAAGTGATAGAGGGATATTTCTTGGATATTCTTCACAAAACAAAGCATAACGTCTACAACATAAGGACTCAATGTGTTGAAGAAAGTGTACATGTAATCTTTGATGAATCACACCATTTAAGTGGAAAAGAATCATATGATAAGAATGATCAAGACGGAGAGCAGTCAAAGGTTCCTGGAGAAGTAATTGATATGGAAAATGAAAAGGCAGATCTGCTGAGTCAGGTCAAGGAGTCTTATGAAGATGATGCAGCAGAACCTCCAACTGATTCAGACAAACCTGGTTGCTCCATTACAGTAACTAAAGCATAAATAGAGTTGTTGATTCGGTGCAAGGAACTCCTAATGTTGAGCAGAGAAGAAGAACTCACTCTTCCATGGATGCTAATGATGGTTTCCACTCGGAGGAACCTGGGTCTTCTCATAATAAGATTTAGGTGTCCAACGAGAAGCACAAAATCTCACATCTTCTCCAGAATGTGATCACTCCTCTTGATTCAGGGATTTAAACTAGATCTAAGACAAGAAGCATATTTGCCTTCTCAACCTTCCTATCTCAAATTGAGCACAAAAATATCAAGGAAGCATTGAAAGATGCTGACTGGATTGCTGCTATGCAAGATGAAATCTATTAATTTGAGAGGAACAACGTCTGGCACCTGGTTCCTCGACCTTAAGATAGAACTGTTATTGGAACCAGGTGGGTGTTTAGAAACAAGCTTGATAAGTTTGGAAATACAACAAGAAATAAGGCCAAGTTGGTGGTTCAAGGGTATAATCAAGAAGTAGGGATTGACTATGATGAGACTTTTGCTCCAGTTGCATGGATGGAAGTCGTCAGAATTCTCATTGCTTTTGCATCTCATATGGAATATAAATTGTTCTAAATGGATGTCAAGAGTGCATTTCTGAATGAATATTTAAAGGAAGAAGTCTTTGTCAAATAACCACCTGGTTTTGAATGTCATGAGCATCCTAAACGTATATTTAAGCTCGACAAGGAATAAAGTAGGCCACTCGTGCATGGTATACAAAGGTTGTACATGTTTCTTCTAGAAAATGGCTTTACAATAGGGAAAAGTGACAACAATCTCTTTTTGAAGAAAAGAGGGAGGAACCTGCTAATTTTGCAAGTTTATGTTAGCGATAGCATTTTTGATGCAACAAATGATTCCTTACGTGATGAGTTTCCCAAGCTTATGGGAAGCGAGTTTGAGATGAGTATGATGGGGGAACTAAACTTCTTCCTAGGTCTGCAAGTTAAGCAAATGTTTAAAAGAACGATGATAAGTCAACAAAAATACATTAAAGAGCTTCTGAAGAGGTTTGAGATGGAAAGCTCAGAGACTATTGATACTCCTACCACAGCCACTCGTCTGGACATGGACGAACCTGGTTCCCCTGTGAATTAAACCATGTATCGGGGTATCATTGGTTCTCTCTTGTATATCATAGCCAGTAGACCTTACATTGTGTTTAGTGTGGGATTATGTTCTAGATTCCAATAAAGTCTAAAAAAAATCTCATCTGAAAGCTGCTAAGAGAATTCTGAGGTATCTCAAAGGAACACAGGATCTGGTCCTCTATTATCCCTCAGGAGACAATTTAGACTTAATTGGGTTTGGTGATGCCGATTATGCTGGTTATTTGGTGGATAGAAAGAGTACATCTGATATGGAACATTTTCTGGGATCATGCTTGATTTCATGGGGTACAAAGAAACAAAATTATGTAGCTTTCTCTACTGCAGAAGCTGAATATGTGGCAGTTGCTTCCTGTTGTGCTCAACTGATGTGGATCAAGCAACAAATGGAAGATTTTGGTGTGTTTTATGATTGTGTGTCACTACTATGTGACAACAAAAGTTATCTCAACATGGCAAAGAACTCGGCTCAGCATAAGAGGACAAAGCACATTGATGTGCGACATCATTTTCTCAAGGACAATGTTGAAAAGGGTTTCATCTGCATGAAGTTTTGCAAAACAGAGGACCAAGTAGTTGATATCTTCATCAAAGCATTGAGCAAAGAGCATTTTGAAAAGAATAAACTATAGTTGGGACTAATAAAACTGAATTGAGTACCAGGTCCCTTTGGCTATGAAAGAATGTGAAGGTAAATTGCTAAAATGTATTTTTTTGGTAATTTCTAACTCAATTCTATACCGTTATAGGTAAACACGCATGGAAATTACAAAGCAAACAAGCAGCTAATGATATTGCAATTTGGTAGAAGCATGAGGCTCATATTTACAAAAATCTGTCACGTAGCATGGTTCCCTTGACTTAGGTTAGTAGTTCCTATTACACTCATATGCATTTTAATCTGCTAAAAGTGTCACACCATTAAAATGTGTCTGCCTTTTTCTCCCACGCCTTTTTAAAGCCCAGACGTCACACCCATTACAAACAATCCCATCTACCCAGTTCGTTGCACCCGATTGTAACTGGTCCATTATTCCCTCTAAATAACCCAAAAAGACTTGTCTCTCTCACAATGTTGACATCAAAAGCCATCAAAATTTCCTCTTCTCCCCGAAACCCTCCTTTTTTGTCTTTGATCTCAAAATTCACGTCTTACCAAAAACCAGAGACTCCTAAAGCCACCAATTTCACTCCCATTATGTCTTCGTCTCATGAAGCACAACAGCCCGAGTCTGAGTCTTTACCTTCACCAAGTGAAAACCCCATCTCTGACCAACAACCACCCATTATCTATTCTCCGACTCCATTGAGTTCTGGTTCCCACAAAAATCAAACATGGATGTTGAGGATGAAAAGTTAGATGAGTAACCTCTTTCCCTTGTTCATAAATCCTCTAAGAAGTCTGTGCTTGTGAAGCCCAAGAGAGGATTGTTTGTGAAGGGTATGGAGATTGATAAAGAGAAGAGTGTTGAAGAAAAGGAGTCTGGTGAGAAAAGTAATCTGAAAAGAAGGATAAAGGTGTGAAGAAGTCTCAGAAGATGAATGCTAGTGACAAAGAGGAACTTGATTCCTCCAAGAAAGCCAAAGTGGAAGTATCTGAAGTTGGCAGAAGAGAAAATCTCAAGAAACAAAAGGTGTTGTGGGGCAATTGAAATGTCAGACATGAGACGGTTGCAATCTTTGAGTTTAAGAAGTGGACTCATCTGCTTACCATTCAGAATCCTAAAGTCTATGAAGAGGATGTTTGCAGCTATTATGTGGATATGCTCACTGTAGAAGACAATAATCTCTGCTTGAAGATTAATGGAGTGTATTTTGTAATGGATGAAGCTGTACTGGGAAGTATCTTGGGTGTTCCCACTAAGGGGCATTTGTTTGTTGAAGGGACCTATTCCCCTGACTTTAGGAAGATCATTCTAAAACCTCAGATAGTTTAGAGAGGGGAACGAGTGTATAAGAAGGCATTGCTTCCAGAATATCAGTTCATGTTTGAGATGGAGAACAAGGTCCTGCTCCCTCACGTAGAGAGACGTTCCATTACTTCAATTGCGGACTTGTTCCTCCTGAAAGCATTGGATGGATACACTACCATCAACCTGCCTGGTATCATGATTGAACATTTGAAAAAGGTGGCAAACTTTAAAGACGGGAACCATGGTTTGCCCTATGGGTTCTTGCTCACTCGAGTGTTTGAATATTTTAAAGTCCTTTTGGGAAGAACAGTGGTTGGGAACTCGAAAGAAAACATTCTCAAGGACTACCTTGGAGGAGTGTGAGTGTATAGACAAAAATGGGGAGTTAGCGGCAATTCTACGATTTCCCAGTTGATTGATGCTCAGACTGCTGCTAACGAGGAAATAAGGAGGCTAAATGTGTCATGACCCTAAACCAATCCGTCGTGATAGTGCCTATCATGGAACTAGCCAAGCCAACTACTCAACCATTTCAACACATCAAAAGCTTTGAAAAATACAGAAGAAGTTAAATTTAGTGAATACCCTTTTAAAAGGAAATAAGAAAAGCGTAATCTCAACACAAAATCTGTCTCAAAACTGGGGCATCACCGAGTACATGAGCATCTACATAGGAATATAGTCAAATACAACTTCTATATAATAAAACTCAAATATAAAAATGAAGATAAGGGAGGAGAGTCAAGGTCTGCGAACTCCAAGCAGCTACCTTGATAATCTCCGAAGATCCGGACTACACAACTCAGCAACCGCTGTGACCGAAAGCACCTGGATCTGCACACGAGGTGTAGGTTGTAGCATGAGTACAACCAACTCAATAAGTAACAAATCTAACATTTGGACTAAAAGTAATGACGAACTAAACCAATACAATTCAGTATAGAAATAACCATACAGAAATGTAGACATGATTTAAAGTTCAACAGTTAAACTCAATACCAGTAAGATAGATCAATTCTGAATGATATGAGGAATAAAACTTTTCTACATCTACATGCCAATGCACATGTTATACGTGATGCACCATGTTAAAAGCCTCGTGTACTCACGCTCACAAAATACTTAATCACTCAGTAGTTTATATGGCCAATACAACCCAGGGAAGATCCATCCCAGAAATATATACATCAACTGACAGTCAATCACTCAATACTAGGTAGGGCCAATCCGACCCATGGGGAAGATCCATCCCCAGGTATAATTGCTTCGGAGAAGATCCATGTCCAGGGAAGATCCATCCCTCAATATAAATCAACCGCGCTCACTAGGGGTGTGTGCAGACTCCAGAGGGGCTCCTATGGCCCAAGTGTTATCATAAGCTAGATCCAGGTATAAATCAATAAAATCTACTGCGGCGTGGAGCTTTGATCCCATAAATGTCATTCATAATCAGGCCATCAGGCTCACTTAGTCATAAATCTCTCTAGTCTCTTTCTCTCTCTCTCGGGCTCACAATGTCGTGAAACTAGCCCAAAAATGATGATATGATGTATCAATAAATAGCAACAGAGACTGAGATATGATATGCAATGAATAAAAATGACTAAGTACGAAATTTCAATATAATCAATAAGTCAAAAGCAAGAAGCGACCACTATAGGTCCCAACAGTACCAGCATATAGCCTAAATATGATTTCTAACATGATTGGCAGCTCAATTACTTTATCACATGATGAAAACACGGATATCAACAAGATAAATCAGCTATAAAGTTCCATGGAATCGACCAGGTCACAGTTCTCACAATGCATACCCGCACCCCCATCACTTGGTGTGTATGTCACCTTAACACCAATCATATTATGTCACCTCAACACCAATCATATAACACATAATTTAGGGTTTCTATAAGGCCCCATGAAAAGAAATTCTAAAAAACCCAAGATCTCGTAGTGCCAAGTTAGGAATATGTGTTGGAAGATTGATCTGTGCATTAAAAAGTTAAGGAAAAATATTTTTCAGAAAAGTGCATTTTGCGGTCCATTATGCGGCCGCATAATAGCTATGCGGACCACATAGTCGCTGCAGAGTGAGGTAATTTGATGGTTAATTTTGAGGACAACTATGCGGCCAATTATGCGATCACATAATCAATATGCGGGCCGCATAGTCATCGCATAATCTTCTTGGAAGTTTGCGAGGGGCAGTTCTGCGCTGCATTATGCAACCGCAGAATAGGTATGTGGGCTGCATTCTTGTCGCATACCCGAGCAGTTTGTTCATGTTTTGGGGGCCACATATCCATTATGCGATCGCATATGCGATTGCAGATTGTGTCGGGGCTCCTATTTTCTAACTTTTAAAACCCGACCCCATCCAATTAAAAATGCCCCATTAGACCCCTTTTATGCTATTTTACTGCAAATAGAGTTAGAGAGGGAGTTCTAGAGGTAGAAACTAAGTCTCACCTAGTCACTACAATCCTGACCAAATTATTGAAGACTTTCAAGTAAAAATTTGCTAGGCCTTCATCCTAAGAGGTAAGAACTTATGCCCTAATCTATGATTTCGAAATTTCTATTGAAATAAGTGATTAACAAGTGGGTTCATGGGTATAAGGATTGATTATATTGCATGCATAAATGATAATAGGGTATGGGGAGAGTGTGAGTTAAAAAGATAGCAATTGGGGTGTAAGATGATAAAAATCTCTCACAAAAGGGCCTAAAATCACAATGTACACTTAGTGCTTAATACTATACTCAAATGAGCTAGAATCTTAATCATGCCTCTAATTATTTGTTAAATTTGTAATTCTAATAAAATAGATCGAAGTTGCTAGGAAGTTTCGAAATTATTGTAAGAATTTAAGGAAAGCTCCATTGAGGTATGTATGGATAAAACCCCCTCTTCTTAGAAATTGAGCTCCCATGGCGTCCATATAAATGTTGTAAGTCTGAAAATTTATAGATGTTGTGCTTGCATTTCAAGTGAATTGGTGTTTCAAGACTATATGTGGAAGGTGTGTTTCAATGTTCACAATATGCTATCCTTGATAAATTGAGAATGTGTGAAAGATGTGAACTATGTGCTAAAATGCCTAGATTCGAAGTCAAGTTTAAATTGAGATTGTTATGCCAAATTATGGGGAATTCTCCCCATGCTTACAATTTGAATTGCTCTTGTATGTGCCTATGATCTTAAATGGCATGGTTAATGTTGAAAATGGGAATAATGTGAAACGTGAGTTAGGGAATGTGGCCTAGTGCCAAGTAAGATGTGGTAATTGTGGTCCCAAGTGCCGATGAACAGATATATGTGAAACCAAAAATTGAAGCGAGATGACTAATGGAAAAGGGTAACGTCTTGGTAAGACGGCCTAGCCAATCGGGCCATGATCGGACGCCATGCTATTCACATAGTGGTATTATGTTGATTATTGAAATCGAAAAGTGAGAATGAAATAGTAATTGAGGTATATGTCTCAAATGAGGCAGCTTAGCCAATCGGGCCATGATCGGACTCCACGCAATGAAAGCGGTGGTATTGTGAATGATGATGCAACAATATGGAATGCCCTAACCTAAAGTTATGGAAATTGTGTGAAAGCTATGTGAACCCTTTTATTTGATGATATGGTGATTGTTTGAAGCTTTGTTAGTCCTTATGATTTCTTTACTCTTGTATGGTTGTTCTTTCTTATAAGATGGCATTTAGTTATACATACTAGTACTATTCCCTGGTACTAACATCCCTTTTACCGGGGGCGCTACATTTTCAATGAATGTAGGTGGTTCTATAGTGCACAGTGCCAATCATAAGTAGCGAAGTATCCTCCTCAGCAATCTTGGTGAGCCCCTCTTCTTTCAGGGGTTACACAGCATGTCTTTTGTTATAAATTTCCACTTTTGAGGTATAGACAGGGCCTTGTTGCCGACGTTGTCATAACTGTCTTTTGTATCTTTAGAGGCTCTGTAGACGTTTGTGTGGGTTATGTTCGGGTATTGGATGGGTCATTAGACTATGTTGTAATTCTAAACTCTTGTATCCTCTAAACTGTAACTGCATAATGTTTTGGGAATATAACTATAGTTCGAGGATTGTAACATAAAATGAACTTGTAATGTTTCATGTACACTCTTTCCTATTGTCTAATTCAAATGAGAGCATGGTTTCTTGATCATAGTGAGTTGGTAGAAGGTGTCAAGAAGGCTTGCTCAGTTGGGTTCACCCGATTGAGCGCCGATCGCGCCTTCCGAGGTTGGGGCGTGATAACCTTGGTATCAGAGCCTAAGGTTTTTAAGTGTCCTAGGATGTCTTGGAGCCGTGTCTAGTAGAGTCCTTCTTATCGGTGTGTAGTCAACCACATCTATAAGTTGGAGGCTACTTGGGCATTTAGGAATAACACCCTTATTTGATATTCTGAATCGTGCGGCAATTGTGAAACTATTCCTCCTCTAACTAGTGCATTCCTTCAATTTTTAGTACATGGCGCCTAAGAAGCCAATGCCACCTCATGAGTGGCTGATGATTCACTACTTGATACTGCAGGTGAGGATAATCGCCCTGCTATCACACTACCTGATTCTTCTACTCCAAAGTAGATTACCTCAGTTCCTACATCTATGGAGGGTACCACCATCCCTCCCGTCGGTATGCTTGTGCCGCCTTCAGCCCCAACTTTTGGTTCCGGTATTTCTGATGGGGATCTTAGGGGAGCTATCTAGATGCTGACTCAGCTAGTGGCCTCTCAGACCCAGAGGTCAAATGTCACACCCAGTTCATCTAGCTAGCAAGGGGATTCCACCAGTTCCAGGGTGAACAGATTTCTTCAGTTAGACCCTCCAGTGTTTGCGGGTGCAAATCCAGAATAGGACGCCTAGGATTTTATTGATGAGATACACAAGACCCTCAGGGTTATGCGTGCAACTGAGACAGAGGGAGTAGATTTGGCTGCCTACCACCTAAAAGGGGTGGCCTATTCATGGTTTGAATTGTGAGAAGATTCCCGTGAGGAGGGGAGCCCTCCGGCGAGGTGGAGCGAGTTTGCCGACACCTTTGTAGACCATTTCCTGCCTGCTGAGACAAGGGCAGCCCGAGCAGTAGAATTTGGGAATCTAAAGCAAGGTAGCAGGAGTGTGTGGGAGTATCACATGCAGTTTGCCCGCCTGTCCAAATATGTTATTCACATGTTGCCCATAATGGAGGCCAGGGTGCGCCGGTTTGTTCAGGCCCTTAATCCTTTGACTATTAATGAGGCTTCTATAGCTGCCTTGAATTCTGACATGAATTATGGGAAGATCAATGGGCAACATGGGTGAGTCACTAGGTGGGGGAAGATCAACTTTCCGGGGAGAATCATCAGGGTCGTCCTGGTATGTTGCGCAGTCTTCAGCCAGTGCACTGCCATCAGGGCCCAGTCAGTAGCAGCAGTGGAGTCGTTTCAGGCCTAGTCAGGGCAACATGGGATTCCACCAGCGGGATCGGACAAGATAGGGATCCCAGCAGCAATAGAGGTCCCCGTGCCCCAAGTGCGGGAAGATACACTCAGGGATTTGCTACCTGGAGCTACCCGTATGTTATGGATGTGGGATGAGGGGACACATTCAGAGGCATTATCATGTATCCCTACAGGGTGCGGGTAGGGGCCCAACACAACCATCCAGTCCAGCAACTGCTACATCTTCAGCCCCTCTCCAGCTCGAGGTACCCCAGCACCTGCGGGGCGTGGTGCAGCTAGGGGTGGTGCGCAGAGTTCGGGAGAACCCAGCCGGTTCTATGCTATGAGTGGTCGCCAGATTGCAAAGGCTTCTCCAGATGTTGTTACAAGTATTCTAACTGTCCAATCTCATGATGTGTATGCAATTATTGACCCCGATTCCACCTTGTCCTATGTTACCCCTTTTGTTGCCATAGAATTTGGGATGGAAGCGGATCAGCTTCATGAGCCATTCTCGGTATCTACTCCAATTGGTGAGTCTATTACGGTTGCTCGAGTTTATAGAGGTTGTGTCGTTACAATGCGTGGTAGGGATACCATGGCCGATCTTATTGAATTGGCATAGTCGATTTTGATGTAATAATGGGAATGGATTGGCTTTATTCATGTTTTGCCAAACTTGATTGTCGGACTAGAACTATGAGGCTTGAGTTTCCTAATGAGCCCATTGTTGAAGGGAAAGGAGATAATGTAGTACCTAAAGGTCTGTTTATTTCTTACATTAAGGCCACAAGGATGATCAAGAAGGGGTGTATCTATCATTTAGTTAGGGTTACAGACACCGATGCCGAGGCACCTAGCCTTGAGTCCGTACCAGTTATGAATGAATTTTCGGATGTCTTTCCAGATGAGCTCCATGGGATCCCACCAGACAGGGAGATTGATTTTGGGATTGATGTGTTGCCAGGCACGCAACCTATATCAATTCCACCTTACAGAATGGCACTGGCAGAATTGAAAGAGATAAAGGAGAAACTGAAGGATTTGCTAGAAAAGGGTTTTATCCGGCCGAGTGTGTCACCGTGGGGCGCACCGGTCTTGTTTGTAAGGAAGAAAGATGGGATGCTACGGATGTGTATTGACTACCGGTAACTCAACAAAGTCACAATCAAAAATAAATACCCTCTACCAAGGATAGATGACTTGTTTGATCAATTGCAAGGTGCTACGTGTTTCTCAAAAATTGACTTGCGGTCTAGGTATCATCAATTGAAGATAAGGGAGCAGGATATTCCAAAAACAGCTTTTAGGACTCGGTATAGGTATTTTGAATTTCTGATGATGTCTTTCGGGCTAACAAATGCCCCGACAGCTTTCATGGATCTTATGAATCGAGTCTTCAAGACTTTTCTAGACTCATTTGTGATAGTGTTCATTGACGATATTCTTGTGTATTCCCGAAGTTGGGAGGACCATGCTAACTATCTTAGGGCAGTTCTACAGACTCTTTTACAGCATCAATTGTATACAAAATTTTTGAAATGTGAATTTTGGCTTGAATATGTCACGTTCTTGGGTCATCTCGTCTCTAGGGAAGGGATTATGGTTGATCCTCAAAAGATTGCAACAGTAAAGAATTGGCCTAGACCTACCACTCCAATAGAGATTCGTAGTTTCTTAGGTTTGGCTGAGTACTACAGAAGATTTGTGGAGGGATTTTCTACTCTTGCCTCTCCATTGACTATATTGACATAGAAAGCAGTTAAGTTCCAGTGGTTCGATGCTTGTGAAAGGAGCTTCCAGGAATTGAAATCAAGATTGACTACAGGACCGATATTAACCCTGTCAAAGGGTACAGAGGGATTTGTGGTGTATTGTGATGCTTCGAGGATCAGGCTTGGGTGTGTGTTAATGTAACACGGCAAGGTTATAACCTACGCTTCTAGGCAGCTCAAGAATCATGAGAAGAACTATCCAACCCACGACTTAGAGCTTGCGGCAGTGGTGTTTGCACTAAAGATTTGGCGACATTATTTGTATGGGGTCCATGTGGATGTATTTACAGACGACAAGAGCCTTCAATATATTTTTAAACAAAAAGAGTTGAATCTGAGACATAGAAGATGTCTAGAGTTACTTAAGGACTATGATATCGATATTCTCTATCACCCAGGAAAGTCCAATGTTGTGGCGGATGCTCTTAGTTGGAAATTTATGGGAAGTTTGGCTTATTTGGAGGCATATTAAAGGTTGTTGGCTTGGGAGGTTCACCAGTTGGCTAGTTTAGGAGTTCGCCCTGCGGACTCTAGTGAAGGAGGAGTGATTATGTAGAATAGGGCTGAATCATCGCTTGTAGTGGAGATGAAAGAAAAGTAATATAACGATCCATTGTTAGCATAGCTGAAGGAGGGGATTTACAAACACAAGACCACAGCTTTTTCCTTTGGCATGGATGATGGTACCCTACAGTACCAAGGCCGCCTATGTGTTCCATATATTGACGGCTTGACGGCCTTCAGGAGAGGATCATGGCCTAAGTTCACACTTCCAGGTATTTGTACACCTAGGTTCTATGAAAATGTATGATGATCTTAAGGAAGTTTATTGGTGGAGAAACATGAAAAGGTATGTGGTAGACTTTGTGGCAAAATGTCTGAACTGTTAGCAAGTGAAGGCCGAACACCAAAGGCCCGATGGATTGGCTCAAAGCATAGAAATTCCAATGTGGAAATGAGAAATGATCAACATGGATTTTGTGGTAGGGTTACCGTGCACTCCACGTAAGTTCGACTCAATTTGGGTAATCGTGGATCGACTCACGAAATTAATCACTTTTTGCCATTTAAATCTACTGACACAGCGAAACAGTATGCTCGATTGCATATCAAAGAAATAGTCAGATTGCATGGCACTCCAGTCTCAATCATTTCAGATTGGGGGGCTCAGTTCATGGCCAACTTTTGGAAGCAAGTTCAGCAAGGTTTAGGTACGCAGGTAAATCTTAGTACAGCTTTTCATCCTCAGACCGATGGGAAAGCGAAGTGGACTATTCAGACGCTTGAGGACATGTTGCGTGCTTGTGCACTTGATTTCAAAAGTAGCTGGGATGACCATTTTCCACTCATAGAATTTACTTATAACGACAACTTCCATGCTAGTATCTAGATGGCACCATTCGAGGCATTGTATAGTAGAAGATGTAGGTCTCCCATTGGGTGGTTCGAGGTTAGAGAAACTGAATTGATAGGGTCAGACCTTGTGCATCAGGCCATGGAGAAGTCAAAATTATTAAGGAAAGGTTGAAAACTGCTCAGAGTTGCCAAAAGTCTTATTCAGATGTTCGTCACAGAGATTTCGAGTTCAAAGAAGATGATTGGGTATGTTTGAAGGTTTCCCCCGTGAAGGTTATCATGCGGTTTGGAAAGAAAGGAAAATTGAGTTCGAGGTATGTCGGACCGTATAGAATCATTCAGAGGATCATTCAGGTGGCATACAATCTTGAGCTACCACCCGAGATGTCATTAGTACACCCAGTCTTCCATGTGTCTATGTTGAAGAAGGTAGTGGGAGATCCGTCCACTATTATGCCAGTTGAAACCATTGAGGTTAATGAAAAACTATCATATGAAGAAATTCCAGTTGCCATTCTTAACAGGCAGGTCTGAAAGTTGAGAAACAAAGAAATTGCCTCCGTGAAAGTGTTATGGCGAAACCAGCAGGTTGAAGAAGCCACTTGGGAAGCCGAGGAAGATATGAAAAAAAAGTACCCACATTTGTTTGTATAGTCATGTAATAGCTTTTATGAATTTGGTTCCTATGAACTCTGTATCCTTTGATTTGGTCTATATAAAACTGTTCTATTTTGGTTATATGTTGCCCATACAGCCATGGTTGGTGTCTTTACAAGTTATGTCATGTCTATGGATTGTGTATATGCTGTTAGGATATGTTTCTGGGGCTCTCTGATAGGTGGATAGGCCTAGATACAAAGAAAACTCTAGCAAAAATTTTGGAAATTTAGGGAGTTAGCCAAATTTGGGGTTGTTGATATGTTTCATGATGTGAAAAAGCTGAAGTTGCATAAGGATTGCTAATGAGTGAACCTTGATCCTCATTCGCGGACAAATGATCTTAAGTGGGGAGGATGTAAGGCCCCGTGCAAATTTTTGCTCAAAAACCTGATATCTCGTAGTGCCAAGTTAGGAATATGTGTTGGAAATTCGTATTCTATGCATTAAAAAGTTAAGGAATAATGTTTTTCAGAAAAGCGTATTTTTGAGGTCCATTATACAATAGCATAATAGCTATGCGGACCGCATAGTCGCCGCAGAGTGAGGCAGTTTGATGGTTAATTTTGAGGTCAACTATGCGGCCAATTATGCGATCACATAATCAATATGCGGGCCGTATAGTCATTGCATAATCTTCTTGGAATTTTGCGAGGGGCAGTTCTGCGGTACATTATGCGACCGCAGAACAGGTATGCGGACCGCATTCTTGTCGCTTGTCGCATACCTGGGCAGTTTGTTCAGGTTTTGGGGGCAATTTTTGCGGGTCGCATTTCCATTATGTGATCGCATATACGATCGCAGATTGTGTCGGGGCTCCTATTTTCTAACTTTTAAAACCCAACCCCATCTTATTAAAAATAACCCATTAGACCCCTTTTATGCTATTTTACTGCAAATAGAGTGAGAGAGGGAGGGAGAAACTAAATCTCACCAAGTCACTACAATCCTTTCCCAAATCTTTGAAGACTTTCAAGTAAAAATTTGCTAGGCCTTCATCCTAAGAGGTAAGAACTTGTGCCCTAATCTATGATTTCAAATTTTCTATTAAAATAAGTGATTAACAAGTGGGTTCATGGGTATAAGGATTGGTTATCTTGCATGCATAAATGATAATAGGGTATGGGGAGAGTGTGAGCTAAAAAGATAGCAATTGGGGTGTAAGATGATAAAAATCTCTCACAAATTAGGGTCCTAAAATCACAATGCACATTTAATGCTTGATACTATACTCAAATGAGCTAGAATATTAATCATGTCTCTAATTCTTGGTTCAATTTGTAATTCTCATAAAATATATCAAAGTTTCTAGGAAGTTCCAGAATTATTGTAAGAATTTAAGGAAAGCTCTATTGAGGTATGTATGGCTTTAACCCCCTCTTCTTAGAAACTGAGCTCCCATGGCGTCCATATAAATGTTGTAAGTCTGAAAATTTATAGATGGTGTGCTTGTTATTTCAAGTGAATTGGTGTTGCAAGACTATATGTGGAAGGTGTGTTTCAATGTGCACAATATTCTATCCTTGATAAATTGAGAATGTGCGAAAGATGTGAACTATGTGCTAAAATGCCTAGATTCGAAGTCAAGTTTAAATTGAGATTGTTATGCCAAATTATGTAAAATTCTCCCCATGCTTACAATTTGAATTGCTCTTTTATGTGCCTATGATCTTAAATGGCTTGGTTAATGTTGAAAATGGGAATAATGTGAAACGTGAGTTATGGAATGTGACCTAGTGCCAAGCATGATGTGGTATGGCCTCAAGTGTCGATGAACTAATATATGTGAAACCAAAAATTGAAGCGAGATGACTAATGGAAAAGGATAACGTCTTGGTAAGACGGCCTAGCCGATTGGGCCGTGATCGGACGCCATGCTACACACATGGTGGTATTATGTTGATAATTGAAACCGAAAAGTGAGAATGAAATAGTGATTGAGGTATATGTCTCAAATGAGGCAGCTTAGCCGATCGGGCCGTAATTGGACTCCAGGCAATGAAAGCGGTGGTATTGTGAATGATGATGCAACAATATGGAATGCCCTAACCTAAAGTTATGGAAATTGTGTGAAAGCTATATGAACCCTTTTATTTGATGACATGGCGATTGTTTGAAGCTTTGTTAGTCCTTATGATTTCTTTACTCTTGTATGGTTGTTCTTTCTAATAAGATGGTATTTAGTTATACATACTAGTACTATTCTATGGTACTAACGCCCCTTTTGACGGGGGAACTACATTTTTGAATGAATGTTTGTGGTTCTATAGCGGACAGTGTCGATCGTAGGTAGCGGAGCATCCTCCTCTCAGCAATCTTGGTGAGCCCCTCTTCTTCCAGGGGTTACGCAGCATGTCTTTTGTTATAAATTTCTACTTTTGAGGTATAGCCGGGGCCTTGATGTCGGCATTGTCATAACTGTCTTTTGTATCTTTAGAGGCTCTATAGACGTTTGTGTGGGTTATGTTCGGGTATTGGATGGATCATTAAACTATGTTGTAATTCTAAACTCTTGTTTCCTCTAAGCTGTAACTGCATAATGCTTTGGGAATATAACTATGGTTCGAGGATTGTAACATAAAATGAACTAGTAATGTTTCATATACGATCTTTCCTACTGTCTAATTCAAATGAGAGCATGGTTTATTGATAATAGTGAGTTGGGTAGAAGGTGTAAAGAAGGCTTGTTCAGTTGGGTTCACTTGATTGAGCGTCGGTCGTGCCTCCCGAGGTTGAGGCGTGATAGTTTCGAACCCTTAGGACAAGTTTAGAAGTGTTACTTACCTCAATCCGAGTAAATCTCTACTCCAACACACCTTTGCCTCACGAAATAGCCTTTGAATGCCTCGAATCTAGCCACAAACAATGTGATGCAACCAACACGGGATAAAGGAATCAATTGCATAAGTAAATACTTAGTTATAAATCAAAAGTCAAAAATCGACCTAAAGTCGGGCCCCAGGCCCACATCTCGAAATCCAACAAAAGTCACAAAATTCGAAGGCCCATTCAACCACGAGTGCAACCATACCCATTTTACCAAAATTCGACACCAAAATGCCACTCAAATCCCCAAATCAATTTTTCCAAATCCCTAGCCTCAAACCCCCAAATTTCACCTCAAAACCACACAATCTAGGTGGAAAAATCAATGGGAAACAAGATTATTGAATAAAAATGAGCACAAGTGACTTACCTCAAGAATCCCCTCGAAAACCCTCTCAAAAATCGCCTTAGACCGAGCTTGAAATTTCCAAAATGAAGAAAAATTGCGAACCCTTGAACTTATATGTTCTGTCCAGTCCTTCCGCTTATGTGGAAACCGCACCTGCGTTGTTGCAGAAGCGACCAAACTTCTGCTTTTGCGGTTTCCTCTGCTCTTGTAGCCCACTAATCGGCTCCTACGAATTCGCTCATGCGAGCCATCAAGCCGCATCTACGGACCCAGCTCCCAGCTTCCTTTCCGCTTCTGCGCTCCCATCACCGCATCTGCGGCAACATAGGTGCGGGAAATCCTTCACCAACTTCAACCCCCTACTCACACCCCTCTAAACTTCTCATCTGCGCAACTCACCTTGCACCTGCGATCAAAGATCCGCAGGTGCGATTACACCAGCAAACTCCAGCTTCAACAACCTCTGAAGTTCAACTTTTGATCCGTGAACCATCTGAAATCAACCCAAGGCCTCCGGAACCTCAACCAAACATACCAAGAAGTCCTAAAACATGTTACAAACTTATTCGAGCCCTCAAATCACCTCAAACAACATCAAAAACACGAATCGTGCCCCAATTCAAGCCTATGGAAACTAAGGAATTCCAACTTCTATAAACGACGTCGAAACATATCAAATCATGTCCGATTGACCTTAAATTCTTCACAAAAGTCACAAATGACACCACGAACCTACTCCAACTTCTAGAATCAAAATCCGACCCCGATATAAAAAATTCCACTCCCGGTCAAACTTTCCAAAAATCCAACATTCGTCATTTCAAGCCTAATTCAACTACGGACCTCCAAATCACAATCCGGACATGCTCCTAAGTCGAAAATCACCCAACGGAGCTAACGGAACCATCAAAACTCCATTTTAGAGTCATTTACACATAAGTCAATATCCAATTAACCTATTCAACTTAAGCTTTCAACCTTCAAATTAAGTGTCTCAATTCCTTCCAAAATCATTTTGGACCCGAACCGACTACTCTCGCAAGTCACATAACAACTATAAAGTACAAAATAAGCACTAAATAGGGGAGTGGGGCTACAACTCTCAAAATGACCGGTCAGGTCGTTACATCCTCCCCCTCTTAAACAAACGTTCGTCCTCGAACGGGTCTAGAAATATACCTAGAGTCTCAAATAAGTGTTCTGCATCTCCCGCTTGGTCTCCCAAGTTGGCTCCTCCACTGGCTGACCTCTCAACTGCACCTTTACTGAAGTTATATCCTTTGACCTGAATTTTCTAACCTACTGACCCAGAATAGCCACTGGCTCCACATCATAAGTCAAATCACCATCCAAATGAACCATGCTGAAATCCAAAACCTGAGACGGATCGTCGACATACTTTCGGAGCATAGAAACATGAAATACTGGATGCACACTCGACAAAGTAGATGGCAAGGCAATCTTGTAAGCCACATTTCCAATCCTCTAAATCACCTCAAATGGCCCAAAATACCGAGGGCTCAACTTGCCCTTCTTTCTAAACCTCATAACACCCTTCATCGGTGAACCCTTGAGAAGAACCTTATCCCCAAAAATATAAGTAACATCACGAACCTTCCAATCGGCGTAACTCTTCTGCCTAGACTGCACCGTGCAAAGCCGATCCTGAATCAATTTAACCTTTTCCAATACATCCTGAACCAAATCAGTACCCAATAGCCTAGCCTCAAACCAACCCACCGGAGATCGTAACCATCTCTCATACAAAGCCTCATACGGAGCCATTTGAATGCTTGACTGGTAGTTGTTGTTGTAGGTAAATTTCGCGAGCAGCAGAAACTGACCCCATGAACCCCCAAAATCAAAAACACAAGCGCATAGCATGTCCTCCAATATCTTAATAGTGCATTCGGACTATCTGTCCATCTGAGGATGAAATGTTGTACTCAACTCAACCTGGATGCACAACTTTTGCTACACGGCTCTCCAAAACTACAATGTAAATTGCGTGCCCTAATCTGAAATGATGGACACTGGCACACCGTGTAGGCAAACAATCCATCGGATGTAATCTTAGCTGACCGCTTGGAAGAATAAGTAGTCCCAACTGGAATGAATTGCGCGGACTTGGTCAACTGATCCACAATCACCCAAATAGCATCAAACTTCCTCGATGTCCGTGGGAGTCCAACTACAAAATCTATGGTGATTCTCTCCCATTCCACTCTAGAATCTCTAGCCTCTGAAGCAATCTACACGGCCTTTGATTCTCATACTTTACCTACTGACAGTTGAGGCACCGAGCCACAAATCTCACTATATCATTCTTCATCCTTCTCCACCAATTGTGCTACCTCAAGTCCTATTACATCTTCGCGGAACCCGGATGAATAGAATACCGTGAACTGTGGGTCTCCTCAAGAATCAACTCACGTAGCCTAACTACATCGGGCACATATATCCGGCCCTGCATCTACAACACCCCATCATCCCCAATAGTAACATCTTTGGCATCACCGTGATAAACCTTTTCCTTGAGGACAAGCAAATGAGGATTATCATACTGGTGCTCTCTGATGCAATCAAATAAGGAAGACCGAGAAACCATACAAGCTAGAAACCAACCAGGCTCCGAAACATCTAATCTCACAAAATAGTTGGCCGAGGCCTGAACATCGACTGCAAGCAGTCTCTCACCAACAGGAATGAATGCAAGGCTCCCTATAGTCACAACCTTCCTACTCAAGGCATCGGCCACCATATTGGCTTTCCCAAGATGATACAGAATAGTAATATCATAGTCCTTTAGCAGCTCCAACCATCTTTGGTGCCTCAAATGTAGATACTATTGTTTAAACTAGTGTTGGAGACTCCAATGATCTGTAAATACCTCACAAGACACACCATGGAGATAATGCCTCCAAATTTTCAATGCATGAACGATGGAAACCCACTCCAAATCATGGACAAAGTAGTTCTTCTCATGGGTCTTCAACTGACGCGAAGCATAAGCAACCACTCTATCCTCCTGCATCAAAACACACCCAATAGCGATCCAAGAAGCATCACAATACACTGTATAAAAGCCTGAAGCTAAAGGCAAAACTAGAACTGGCGTTGTGGTCAAGGCAGTCTTGAGCTTCTGAAAGCTCTCTTCACACTTATCTAACCACCTAAAAGGAGCACCCTTTTGGGTCAATTTGTTCAAGGGTGATGCAATAGACGACAAACCCTCCATAAAGTGACGATAATAACCAGCCAAACCAAGAAAGCTCTGAATCTCCATAGCTAAGGACGATCTAGGCCAACTCTAAACCATCTTTATCTTCTTCGGGTCCACCTGAATCCCCTTACTACACACCACATGCCCCAAGAACGCCACTGAACTAAGCAGAAACTCACATTTGGAGAACTTGGCATAAAGATTCTCCTCCATCAATTATTGCAACACAATCCTCAAATACTTAGCATGCTCCTCCTGGCTACGAGAGTACACCAGGATATCATCAATGAATACTATAACAAACAAGTTGATTTAAGGCTGAAATACAATGTTCATCAAATGCATGAACATTGTTGGGGAGTTGGTCAACCCAAAATAATATCACAAGGAACTCATAATGACCATAACAGGTCCTGAATGTTGTCTTTAGAATATCCGAGTCCCGAATCTTCAACTGGTGATACCCAGACCTCAGATCAATCTTAGAGAACACCCTCGCTCCCTGAAGCTGGTCAAATAGATCATCATTGCACGATAGTAAATACTTGTTCTTGATTGTAACTTTGTTCAACTGCCTATAATCAATGAACATCCGCATAGTATCATCCTTCTTCTTCACAAACAGAACTGGTGCACCCCAAGGCGACACACTAGGCCTAATAAACCCTTATTAAGAAGTTCTTGAAGCTGCTCTTTCAATTCCTTCAACTTAGCTGGTGCCACATGATATGGAGGAATAGAATGAGTTGAGTTCCCAGCACCAAGTCAATACTAAATTCAATTTCCCTGTCAGGTGGCATGCCCGGCAGGCCTGCAGGAAACACATCCAAAAAATCTCGCACCACCTGAATAGAATGAATAGTAGGGATATAAACACTAATATCCCTCACTGTTAGTTTGTATGAGTTCACCAAACAATAAGGTACCTGGTCCTCTATGAGGTCAAGCTGAGAATGCTAATAAAACTGTAAGTAAAGAAGACAAGGGATTTTTACGAGAAAAAATCCCACATGGGGGGATCAAAAAACCACGACCTATACTTGTAGGTTTTTAACTTCACTAACTTGCAATCTCACTATTCCAACCCACTTTGTAATGACTCCATTACAAAGAATTCAACTCAACTAACTTGTGGTACTCTTACCACAAGCCACTTTGTGACTCCCTAGTTACAAAGACTTTCACTAACTTGTGATGCTCTCACCACAAGTCACTTTGTCACTCTATAGTTACAAAGGCTTTTGCTTATGACTAGACCTAGTCACAACATAATCTCAAAGAGTTTATGGATTTTACAAGAAGATTCCTAAGACAGCTTCTAAGAAAGTAGAATAGGAGATACAATGAAGAACAAATAATAAGATTACAACTCAACTATAGATATACATAAACTCATTATGAAACTTATCCTTAGTGGAGTTGTCTTCTTGTTCTTGATATACACCAGTGACTTCAATGTCGGATGAATATTGTTATGCTTGAGAGCATATCACTGAATGCACAAGTGAAGTGTTGTGCCTTGCACCAGGTTGTTATATCACAAAAGACATCACAATAGATAGTGATATCAAATCTTTGGTACACGTTTCTTCCTAATGAGAAGTGAATGCTACATTGTCTGCTGTACAGTCACTTTTGTGCAGTTGCATTCCAGCTGTATAGTTGACTTGTACTTCTGTTAGAGGACACGAAGGGATCAGGTCCCAGTTGTGTTCCTCTTTTATAACAGTTGCTAGATGGTCACTTTCTACTGTTACGTTCCAGCTATGCAGTTGACTTGTACTTCTTGTCAGAGAACCTAAAGGACCAGGTCCCTATTGTTTTCCTCTTTACAATGGTTGCGGACAGTCACTAACTTGTACTTCTGTCGGAGAACCCTAAGGGACCAGGTCACCAGGTCTCTGACTCCTTGTGGTTGTTCATTCATTTGCTGGTGTTCCTCCGTGTGGTTGTTCATTCATTTGCTGGAGATCAGACTGGACATTATTCATTTGAAATGTATACCATGTGGGTTAGGTTCTCTATTTGGTTCTTCACAACAAGTTTGTTAGATCATCAAAACATAATAAGCATAGGGCAAAGACATTGAAAACCCATCACTCACAAAGGCCAAATAAGATAAACAACCCTTCCCAACCATCTGTTAGGCCTTCAAATATGAAATCACTCTACTAGGAACATAATCTAGGGAACCTCTCCACTCGATCCTTGGCAACCTCGGCATCGCCAATATCACGGTCTTAGCGTGACAATCTAAAATAGTGTGACATGGAGACAACCAACCATACCCAAGAACATGTCAAAATCAACCATACTAAGCAGCAAGAGATCAACTATAGTTTTAAATCCCCCAATACTCACTACACATGACCGCTATACATGGTACACAATAATAGTATCGCCCACCGGCATAGATACATGGACAAAAGAAACTAAAGGCTTACGGGGCATAACCAAATAATGAGCAAAATACAATGATACATATGAATAAGTGGAACCAGGTTCAAATAACATAGAAGCATCTTGAAGCGGTGAGTAACTGCAATATTGGGAATAAGGTGAGTTACTTATTGAGGATGGAGTAATTCTTACACTTAGAAGGAAAACAAGATGTTTTTGTTGAAGACTTTGGAAAGATTTCAAGTTATTGTTCGGGCCAGTGCTCTTTCTGAGTTGAATATGTATTAAGGTTGTTGATACATGTTTTGGGAAGCATTTAACATTATGGAGGGATCATGAGAATGTTCACAAAGGAAGTGGAATGGTTTCTTAAATCCTATAATGCACACAAGGAGGAAAGAGGTTGATGAGGAAAGGTCTGAGCACAATGTTACATTACATTTGATGCAATATTGTGCATGTTGATGATATTAAGGTGTGTGCGCAGGCCAGAAGATGTTATTCCTTTGACATAGAAGGTTCTATAAGAAAACTCATCCAGTAATGTCTTCTGTTGAGAATTTAGAAGAGCAAGTTGCAAGTACTCACATAAGATTGTAATCATATCAAGAAAATTATTGAAGAACTCAAATCCTAAGAGGTCATATGTAAGAGAAATGTGACATAGATGGTCAACTATCGATGCAACATGTCCAGGTGATCGCTTATGCTTCAAAGGAACCCAAGAAATCATGGAAAGAACTATCCGACACATGGTTTAGAACTTGCGGCGGTAGTTTTTGTATAAAGATTTTGCGACATTATGTGTATGGGGTCTACGTTGATGTATTTATGAACCACAAGAGCCTTTAATATATTTTTAAACAAAAGGAGTTGAATCTGAGACATAGAGGATGGCTCCAGCTTACTCAAGGACTATGATTGAGATTCTCTATCACCCGGGAAAAGCCAATGTTGTGGTGGATGATCTTAGATGGAAATCTATGGGTAGTTAGCTCACTTGGAGATATATCAAAGGCCGTTGGCCAGGGAGGTTCACCAGTTGGCTAGTCTGGGAGTTCGTCTTGCGGGCTCTAGTAAAGGGGGAGTAATTGTGCAGAATAAGGCTGAATCGTCGCTTGTAGCGGAGGTCAAACAAAATCAATACAATGATCCATTGTTAGCACAGCTGAAGGAAGGGATTCATAAACACAAGACCATAGCTTTTTCTTTAGGCATTGATGACGGTACACTACGGTGCTAAGGGAACCTATGTGTTCCAGATATTGATAGTCTTTGGGAAAGGATTTTGGCAAAAGCTCACACTTCCAGGTATTTCGTACACCCAAGTTCTACAAAAATGTATCATGATCTCAAAGAAGTTTATTGGTGGAATAACATGAAAAGGGATGTGGCAGACTTTGTGGCAAACTGTCTGAACTGTCAGCAAGAGAAGGTCGAACATCAAAGGCCTGGGGGATTGTTACAAAGCATAGAAATTCCAATGTGGAAAATGGGAAATGATAAATATGGATTTTGTGGTAGGATTACCACGCACACTGCGCAAGTTTGACTCAATTTGGGTGATTGTGTATCGACTCACAAAATCAGCGCACTTCTTGCCAGTCAAATCTACTCACACAGTGGAACAGTATGCTTAGTTGTATATCAAAGAAATAGTCAGGTTGCATGGCACTCCAGTCTCAATCATTTCAGATCGAGGGGCTCAGTTCACAACCAACTTTTGGAAGAAATTTCAGCAAGGTTTGGGTACGCAGGTAAACCTTAGCACGGCTTTTCATCCACAAACCGAGGGGCAAGCAGAGAGGACTATTCAGACGCTTGAAGACATGTTGCGTGCTTGTACTATTGACTTCAAGGGTAGTTGGGATGACCATTTGCCACTCATAGAATTTTCTTACAACAACAGCTTCCATGCTAGTATCCAGATGGCACCATTCAAGGCACTGTATAGTAGGAGATACAGGTCTCCCATTGGGTGGTTCGAGGCTGGAGAAGCAGAATTAATAAAGCCGGACCTCGTGTATCAGGCCATGGAGAAAGTCAAGATTATTAAGGAGAGGTTGAAAACTGCTCAAAGTCGCCAAAAGTCTTATTCGGACATTCCTCGCAGAGATTTGGAGTTCAAAGAAGATGATTGGGCATTTTTGAAGGTTTCCCCTATGAAGGGCATCATGCGATTCGGGAAGAAAGGGAAATTAAGTCCGAGGTATGTCGGACCGTACTGAATCATTCTGAGGATCGGTCAGGTGGCATACAAGCTCGAGCTGCCACCCGAGATGTCGTTGGTACATTCGGTCTTCCATGTGTCTATGTTGAAGAAGGTAGTGGGAGATCCGTCCGTTATTATGCCAATTGAAGCTATTGAGATTAATGAAGAACTACCTTATGAAGAAATTCCAGTTTCCATTCTTGATAGTGTGAGCACGTAATTTTTGCCCTATATGAGAATCACTCCCAAAAAATCCAAAATAAAATAATTTTCCTTGGTGTGCAATTTTGAGAATTTCGTGACATTTTTTAGATAATTATTTGTATTTGTCTGTGCACGTTTATTTGTTAAATTAATAAAAAAAAATACAAAAATATATCGCACTTTGCATGTAGGATTTAATTATACAATTTTTAGTAATTAAGTTTGTTTTACAAAAATTGAAAATTACAAAAAAATAGGCATCTTCTGCATTTTTAGCAATTAATGTCTAAATATACAATTTTATGCTTAATTATTACTTAATTGTGCGTTAATTGTTATTGGGAGTTAATTTGCGCTTTTATAACTTAATTTAGTTCTTAATAATAATTTAAGTATTTTTATAATTTAGTTTTAGAAAAATAAAAGAAGAAAAGAGAGCAAAAATACAAAGAAAAATCGGATTGGGCCACTTCTTCAATTGTAAGCCACAAGCCCAAAAAATTATCCAATCTTCCCAAATGACCCGGTCCATTTCAAACTGGGTCGACCCAGTCCATAACCCCAAAGACCAACACCCTTATTTCCCTATCTTTCATTTAACAAAACCCTAAAATATTCACTGTTGAAAAAAAAAAAACCATCCCCCCCCTCCCTATCTTCTTCTTCTCCAAGCTTCACCAAGCTCCAACCATGGCTGCCCAACGTCAACCACCCTCCAGTCCATCAGCCTCCGCCTCACGACCAGCTCCACCGCCGCTGCTTCGTCTTCTTCTCCGCCGGAAAACCCTCGACCAAAAAACTGAAACCCCATCGCTGTCTGCTTCGTCTTTCTCCTCGACGAGCCGCTACTGCTCTTGTTTCTGCTTCTTGATTGCTTCTGTTACGTCCAAACAGACCCCGTCACTCCAAAACCAAGTTGCTTTTGCTCGTCAACCCATCGCCATGCTGCTGCTGCAACCACGCGACTGTTGCTGCTATTTCTGCTCCTTCACCTGCTGCTCGCGACCGCTGCCACTGCTTCGCCATGGCCAGCTGCTTTTGCTTCACGTTTCTGCTACTGTTGTTGCTTCATCTTCTTCGTTTCGTCAAAGTTCGAGGGTCTTTCGTTGAGTCGAGGTCCGGTACGTCGAGTTTTCTGTTCGAGTTTTGGTTGGGGGTCGTCAAAACAGTCCCTACATAGTCCGAGGTCGTCGTTGGTTAGTCGTTGTTCGTCGTTTCGATCCGGTTAGTAGATTTTGAGTTTTATTTTTGTCCGTATTCGTTTTGATATTTCTCGAATCTAAAAGCGGTAGATGTTTGATTTTTGTTTTGTTCATGATCATTGTTTTGTTAATTTTTCAGTTGTTCATGTGAAATTGTTAGTTTAATATTTGTTAGATTCAAATTGAAATTTAATTAATTATTTCTTCAATTTGTTTCATGTATTTTTTTTTTTGTATTTTTCAGAAATTGTTAATATTGTTATATTCAAGTTTAAGCTCATAATTGGTTCTTGTTCGATCTTGTTATTTGTCTAAAAAGAATTTAGTTGTAGTCGGGGAGTATGTTGGTTTAATCATGTGAATCCGTCATGTTTTGTTGTTTAAAAATAGATTTAATTCATGTTCATCTTTGTTTGAAGTTCGTTTTTAATTCAGTGATTTAATGTGAAGTTATGTTTTAATTTTTGGATCATGTATCTTTGTTATAATTTTGTTGGATTTAATTTTAAAAGATCAATTGATTATTTGAAGTTTAGTGATTTGAATAAGTTTATTTGTTTTGTTTAAGCTTAATGTAAGTTTAATTCGAATTTTAATAAAACTTGCTTGTTATTGTTGTTGAATCTTTTCATTTATGTTCATACTTTGTTTGATTGTTTTTGAATCCGAAATTAGTATAAGTTTGATTTTTCTTGTTTATTGTTTATCATTTATGATTATTTCTTGAGTTTGTCTCATAATCTTGTTTAAGTTTAATATAGGAATTGTTGGTTGTAATGTTGTTAGAGTTGATTTTAAGTTCAAATGATTATTGAATTTAGAAATCGGAATATACTTGTTTGTTGTTGTTGTTGTTGAATCTGAAAGTAGGTTGTTTGTTGCTAAAAATATTGTTCAATCAAAATTTTAGGTGTTCTTTGTTGTTCAATTTGTGTTCGTGTGATATTGTTGTTGTGTTTTTCATCCGTATTCATATGATTTGTTGTTTGAATTTGTGTAGAAATTGGTCATATTGGCTATATTTTGGTTGAGTTTGATTAATTGATTTGTTATAGCTGATGGGGTAGTTTGGTAAATTGCAGTACATTCGGGGTAAAATGGTAATTGCAATAAGGTCGGAGGGGTAGTTTGGTAATTGAACATTTTTGAATAATTCTTTATGTTAAGCATGGGGGACAAAATGTAATGGGGTGTGGGTGATATAATTGTTTAATATAATGGGGGACAAGACATAATGTAGTGGAGGGGAATATTGTATTTGTTTATGTTAGGCATGGGGGACAAGATGTAATGGGGTGGGGTTGATATATTTGTTTAATGTAGTGGGGAATGAGTGGGAAGATAATGGGTTTGGTAGGAGAAAGTGGTTGATTTTAATTGATTAAAGGATTCTGGGATGGGATATAAATAGGAAGTCTTGAATCAGATTTTAAAAAAAAGGAAGACAGAAGAAACTTTTAAGAGAGAGAAAATTCCGAAAAATACTAAAACTTTAGAAAAATAAAAAGAAAAACATTCTGGAAATTCAAAAGAAGAATAGTATACACCTGATATACAATCCAAATATTCTGATATACGGATTCAGAAATTAAGGGTTAAACACTAACTAGTCTTTCAAAATCTGAAAAGATTCCCTTTGCTTCTATCCGTTGATTGTTGTTGGTGTTTCTGGATTTTTGTCTTGATTTTAAAATCTTCCACTAAGTTTCTCGTTGCTGGTTGTTACTGGTTGTTGGGGTTGCTGTTGTTGTATGCTATTGAGTTTTTGCTGATCTCATGTTTCTTTTGCTTCCAATATCAGGTACACAACTGACACGCTGATTATTGTAAACTGAAACAGGAAGCATGAATACGAAAAATGAAGAATTGAAGTTCTAAATTTATTTTAAATTATATTCTGAATTTTATTTGTATATATAAATTATTTAGCTTACAAAAATCAGAATCATGTAGCTATTTAATATATATATATATATATATATAGTGGAACTGACGATAGCTTAACGGATGAACTATCTATATATATTGCCTAAAAATAAATAAATGGTGTAGTAACTCTATCTAAGTTAAAAGTCAAACGAATAGACCATTTCGGAACTTGTAAGAATATTGTTTAATTAAATAATATTGGTTAATTCCAGCATGTAATTGGTTTAGGATTAAAATTAGATTGCTAAGTTTTTTTTTAATTTGACAAACTAAGAACATGCCTATTATAATGTAACTAGTTAGTAATACGTGAATAAGACGGCCCAGGTTTAGTTTTATGCCATACACGTTGGGCCTGGGCCCGCATTGGCAATGGACCGCCCTGCTTACATCATTTTTAGAATTTATGAATCATATCTGAAACTCAACTATAACAACTCAAGCATGTAAATAAATTAAGACCTTTTCTCTTTCATTTTGTAGAGACAATTTTAATAGAAAAATGTAGGCACTTTAGGATTATCCTGTTAAAATAAATGAGATGAGCCTCGCCCAATAAAATGCACAAATTATGGGGCCCTCGATAAATGTTTAATTAAAATTACTTAGACTTCGGGATGAGCCGTTTAGCAAAATTCCACGGCCTTACCCAGAAATAATAATGCGATAATTGCTTCAGGTGCGCATTTTAATAATCTTACCTTCTTAAATTCGGGTGCGCATTTATGTGACCCAAATCCAAATCTCAACGGAGTCGGAATGTATTAACAACCACGGGCGCATTGATTGTGACGTGGTTCGAAATGCATTTTCACGACGTTGTAATTCCATAAAAAATAAATAATAATAAAAGCGGTTTAAATCTAATAAAAGCACACAAGTTATAACATGTATTTAAAATCAGATATTTAGCCATTATAACAATTTAAGCGACCGTGCTAGAACCACGGGATCCGAGGCTGCCTAACACCTTCCCTCGGGTCAACAGAATTCCTTACTTAGAATTTCTGGTTCGCATACTTCATTTGGAAAGTCGAACATTTTCCTCGAATTGGGATTCAAGATAAACCGGTGACTTGGGACACCAAAAGCCAAACCTTTCCCAAGTGGCGACTCTGAATTAAATAAATAATCCCATTTCGAATATTGTCACTTAAATTGGAAAAAACTCCCTCACGCATTCAACCCTTCGGGGCGGGCGCGCAAAAAGGAGGTGTGACAGATAGGCAAGTCCGAAAACTGAGAAATAAGGAAATTGCCTCTGTAAAAGTGTTATGGCGGAACCAGCAGGGTGAGGAAGCCACTTGGAAAGCCGAGGAAGAAATGAGAAAGAAGTACACAAATTTGTTTGAATAGTTATATAATAGCTTTTATGCATTTGGTTCCTATGAACTCTTATCTTTTGATTTGATCTATGTTAAACTATTCCATTTCTGTAATATATGTTGCCTATGCGGCCATGGTTGGTGTTGTATAAGTAATGTTATGCCTACGGAACATGTATATGTTGTTAGGATATGTATCTGGGGCCCTCTGACAGGTGGATAGTCCTAGTTACAAGGGAAACTCTGCCGAAATTTCTGAAAAATTTGGGAGTTAGTCAAAATTTGGGAGTTAAAGATGTGTGAGAAAGGAGATAAGTTATACTAAGTATTTGCGAATTGACTCCAATTATCATTCGAGGACGAATGATCCTAAGCGGGGGAGAATGTAAAGCCCCGGAAAATTTTGCCAAGTAATTTAAGATTTCGTGGTGCCAAGGTAGTCTAATTATTTTATTTTGTGTGCAAATGAGGATTCATGATATAATGGATATAAGTTTGATATGTTAATAAGCGTATAAGTCATATTATAAGTGAATTGGGGTATAAGGAGAGGCCTAAGTCTAAGCCAAGTTGGAAAATTTCATAATAGACTAAAGTTGTAAATGAGTGCGCACAAGACCTCACTTGGGACAATCATATCTCCAGTTATATAAGGATTTGTGTGATGCACAACCTATCAAATTAATCCCTTTGAGTCTCGTTTCCAACGCATCAAACCGTTCATCATTTGGAGGTGTATACAGAAAGTTACAACCTTTTTACTGGGCATGTGTCATTAGCACGACCGCGCATATTGCGAAGTATTCTGCCTCGTTACGTGGCCTTAGCGCGGGCGCGCTAGTGGCAGACCTCTAAATACACCTAAGGATGGGAAATTAGAGGAGTTAAGTCATTTTTCAAGACTAGGGCATCCTCTCCATCCCCAATCCGACCAAGGCATCCAATTGCACACCTAATGTGAGTTTTTAAGTGTGTTTTCTATGGTGATTTCACTTCTCAATCACTAGTTACAACATGATTTTGGTTGGATTTCATAGGATTTCTTCAAAATCTCAAGAACACCCCAAAGTTGTCTTTCAAGATTTGGTCTACAAGAGGTAAACTTTTACCCTTAGACTTACATATATGGAGTTATTATGAAATTATGAGTACAAATCAAGTATTACAAATTATGGTATGGTGATTGGAAGCCATAAATTCCCAATTTAAATACATGACCATGGTAGGGATTTAAGGGTAATTATTTGATGGAATTTTGTTGGTTGGGTGTGAATGGTTGATCACACATGTGGTGTTAGGAATATAAATTGTTAAAAAATAATGGTGGGATGAATTATTGGTTAATAGTGATAGTTGGATAAACCAATACTATAGTTATGAGGTGTAAATATCTATACCTACAAGGTGTTTGATAATATGCCTAAATGGCTTAAGTTATGGAATTTATTACTAATATTGGCCCTATTGAATGTTGTATTGTAGATTGAAGTTACTTAAGTGTATTGGATCATTGTAGTATCATTAAGGGGCAAATTTCAGGTATGTATGGCTAAAACCCCCTTTTATTAGAAATTGAGCTCCGTTGGCGTTTACAAAAGTGTGGTAAGATTTGAATTGGTTAATGTATTGATTGTTATTGCGCATTAATTGATTTGCAATTAACTACACATATATGTGGAGGATGTGCCTCAATGTGAGTAATGTACCATTCTTGATAATTATAGAAGTATAAAGAATACAATTATGTGTTGAAATGCTTAGGCTATAAGCCAAGATAGAAACTGAGAATTTTTCATGCTAGCTATGTGCTCACTTACCTGTACTGCAACTTGAATTACTTTTGTATATGCCTATGATCACAACCTGCAAAATGAATACTGAAAATGGAAAATGATGTGATAATGGTGGCCTTGAGTGCTAAGGAATTGATATGATATATATGAAATAAAGATTCATATGTGATGACTAATGAGAAAGGAACAACGCCTAGATAAGGCGGCCTAGCCGATCGGGTCGTGATCGGACACCATGCCACACACATGGTGGTAATGTGCTGATATTGAATTCCAGATAAGGAAAATGAAATAGTGATTGAGATATATGCCTCCAATGAGGCAACCTAGCCTGTCGGATCGGACTCCGCTCAAGATAGCGGTGGTATTGAGAACAATGATGAAGATATGAAAGAAATGCCCCAAACTAAGTTTTGGAAATTATATGAAGGATTGTATAAATTGCATATTTGATTTACTTATGTGATTTACTTGTACTTGCTTGATAGTTCTTTCTAGTAAAATTGTGTTTAGTTATACATACTAGTACTATTCCATAGTACTAACGTCCCTTTTGTCGGGGGCGCTACATTTTTTTTAAATAAATGTAGGTGGATCCATAGCAGATAGTGTCGATCGTGTGTAGCAGAGCATCCTTCTTCTCAAGATCTTGGTGAGCCCCCTTCTCCTTCAAGGGGCTATATTGCACATCTTCTTATTTTGGACTTTTACTTTTGAGGTATAGTCGGGGCCTTGTGGTCGGCATTGTTATCACGTCTTTTGTATCCTTAGAGGCTCCGTAGACGTTTGTGTGGGTTATGTAAGGGTATTGGATAGGTCAATGGACCATGTTGTAACCTTGTACTCTTGCTTTCTTCTACACTATAACTTGTATGGAACCTTGGAAGTTTAACCACGTTTTAAATGTTGTGATATAAAATGAACTAAGATGTTGAATGTACTATTTTTCCTAGTTTAAATAAAGGTAAGCATGGTTTTCTTATTCCTATCGAGTTGGGTAGATAGCGGTTGATAAGGCTTGCTCAGTTGGGTTCACTCGATTGAGCGTCGGTCGCGCCTCCCGAAGTTGGGTCGTGACAATAAATAAGGCTCAAAGGGGGTAACAAAAGATAAAGTGTTTAGATAGCAGAAAAAAATGCCTTCGTCATTCCAATCTTCAAAATATGCCAAGTACAAACAAATAAAATTTAACCAAAGAAAATCATACATAGTATCTCTTGACCACATCGGAATTGATGTCCATCTCTACACTTTTATCTTCTATATCTGTTAAATACGAAGCACTATTTGACAGCACTCTAGTTACGATGAACGGCCCCTGCCAATTTAGGGCAAACTTGCCTTTGGCCTCAGCCTGATGTGGAAGGATATGTCTCAACACTTGCTGACCCACTTCAAACTTACGTGGATGCACCTTTTTATTATATGATCTTGCCATTATCTGTTGATACAACTGGCCCTGACACACTGCTGCCAATCTTTTCTCATTGATCAGGCTCAATTGTTCCAAGCGGGTTTTGACCCACTCATCATCATCGATTTTAGCCTCTGCGACAATTCGAAGGGATGGGATTTCCACTTCTGCAGGTATCACTATTTCAGTGCCATACACCAGCAAATAAGGAGTTGCTCCTACTGAAGTATGAACAGTAGTGCGATAACCCAGCAATACAAAAGGCAGCTTTTCATGCCATTGTCTAGAACCCTCCACCATTTTCTGAAGTATCTTCTTTATATTCTTGTTGGCTGCCTCAACTGCTTTGTTTGCCTTGGGGCGGTAAGGGGTGGAATTGCAATGTGTAATCTTGAACTACTGACATACCTCTTTCATCAGATGACTATTGAGATTAGCCTCATTGTCTGTAATGATCACCTTTGGTATCCCAAACCGACAAATGATATTTGAGTGCACAAAATCAACCACCGCTTTCTTAGTTACAGACTTGAACGTTTTAGCCTCCACCCACTTGGTGAAATAGTCAATGGCCACTAGAATGAACCTGTGCCCATTTGATGCTGCTGGCTCAATTGGCCCAATGACATCCATGCCCCACGCGACAAAAAACCAGACATTGTGTGCAATTCCGATGGTAGAGAATGAATCAAATCCCCATGCACTTGGCACTGATGACACTTGCACATGAAACTGATACAATCTCGCTCCATAGTGAGCCAATAATAACCTGCTTGGAGAATCTTCTTTGCCAGCACGTATCCACTCATATGTGGTCCACAGACTCCAGAATGTACCTTGGTCATGATAGTTGTGGCCTGTCTAGCATCTATGCATCTCAACAATCCAAGATCCAGAGTCTTTTTGTACAAAACCCCTCCGCTGAAGAAAAATCCACTCGCCAACCGCGAATTGTTCTCTTTTGATCACTTGTGGCTTGTACCGGATACATCCCCATCCTGATATATTCCTTGATATCATGAAACCAAGGCTTACCATCAAGCTCTTCTTCTACCACATTACAGTAAGCATGCTAATCATAGAACTGAATATGCAACGGGTCAACATAAGCCTTATCCGGATGATGTAACATTGACGCCAAGGTAGCCAAAGCATCAGCAACTTCGTTACGGATCCTTGGAAAATTCCTGAACTCTACTAATCGAAACTGTTGACAAAGATCATGCAAATATTGTCGGTACGGTATGAGTTTTAAATCTCGTGTTTCCCATTCCCCTTGAATCTGATGCACTAGAAGGTCTGAGTCTCCCAAGACCAAGACTTCCTGGACACCCATGTCTGCAGCTAACCTCAAACCCAAAATGCATGGCTCGTACTCAGCCATGTTGTTAGTATAGTAGAAACGAAGTTGAGCCGTAACCGGGTAGTGATGTCCTATTTCAGAAATAAGTACAGCTCCTATCCCAACGCCTTTCATGTTAGCAGCTCTATCAAAGAAAAGTTTCCAACCTGGCTCTCCAACTTGTTCCAACTCATCAATGTGTATTACCTCTTCATCAGGGAAGTAAGTCTTCAAAGGCTCATATTCTTCATCCACTGGGTTCTCAGCCAAATGGTCGGCCAATGCATGGGCTTTCATCGCAGTCCGGGTCACATAAACGATGTCAAATTCTGTGACCAAAATCTGCCACTTTGCGAGCCTCCCTGTGGGCATAGGCTTCTGAAAGATATACTTTAATGGATCCAAACTAGAGATGAGGTAAGTAGTGTAAGATGATAAATAATGCTTCAACTTCTGTGCCACCCAAGTTAGGGCGCAACATATCCTTTCCAGGTGAGTGTACTTAACCACGTAAGATGTGAACTTCTTGCAGAGATAATAGATGGTTTGCTCTTTCCTACCGGTGATATCATGCTGACCCAACACGCAACCAAATGAATTATCCAAAACCGTCAAATACAGAATCAAAGGTCTCCCCGGTTCTGGTGGCACCAACATAGGTGGGTTTGACAAATACCCTTTTATCTTATCAAATGCTTCTTGACACTCATCTGTCCACTTGACCGCGGCATCCTTCTTCAACAATTTGAAGATAGGCTCACAAGTTGTCGTAAGCTGAGCAATAAACCTGCTGATGTAATTCAACCTCCCTAATAAACTCATCACCTCAGTTTTGTTCCTTGGGGATGGCAATTCTTGGATAACTTTGATCTTTGACGGGTCCAATTCAATACCACGACGGCTGACTATGAATCCCAACAATTTTCCAGATGGCACACCAAATGCACATTTTGTAGGATTGAGCTTAAGATTGTATCTGCGAAGCCTTTGGAAGAATTTTCTCAAATCCCTGACATGATCAGCCTGCTTTCTAGACTTTATGATTACATCATCCACATAGACCTCGATCTCCTTATGTATCATGTCGTGGAATATGGTTGTCATTGCCTCATGTAAGTTGCCCCAGCATTTTTCAAACCGAATGGCATGACCCGGTAGCAGTATGTTCCCCACGGTGTGATGAATGTCGTTTTCTCTGCATCTTCCTCATCCATTAGGATCTGATGATAGCCCGCATAGCAATCCACAAAAGAACCAATCTCATGTTTGGCGCAATGGTCAATCAGAATGTGGATATTTGGCAGTGGGAAGTTGTCCTTGGGACTCACCTTGTTGAGATCACGGTAATCAACACACACCCTAGTCTTGCCATCCTTATTTGGAACAGGTACTACATTGGCTAACCAAGTGGGATACCGAGTGACCCGAATGACCATTGCCTCAAACTACTTTGTGACCTCTTCTTTAATCTTTACACTCATGTCAATTTTAAACTTCCTTAACTTCTGTTTGACGGGAGGAAATGCTGGGTCAGTGGGCAATTTGTGAACCACCAAGTCAGTTCTTAGACCCGGCATGTCATCATATGACGATGCAAAGACGTCTTTGTACTCAAGCAACGCTTTGATTATCTCTTCCCTGAGTTGTGGTTCAAGATGGACACTTATCTTAGTTTCTCTGATATTATCGGGGTCCCCTAAATTGATTGCTTCTGTATCACTCAGGTTAGGCTTGGGTTTTTCTTCAAAATGGCTTAATTCTTTGCTAATCTCTTCAAGGGCCTCATTCTCATCATATTCTAATTCATCATCACACTCTATTTCTTGAATTATTATTTCAGAATTAGATTGGCTTTTAAGACTGGGCCGAAGATTCCTCATTCATGTCATGTCATTAAAACCAGCATGAAAAGAACTGTACAAGGAAGAAAAGAAAATAAAAAATAAAACTATCAGGAAGGAAGAAATAGGAAAATTGCATTTCACTGAAATTAAAGATAACCAAGTTTATACATCCAAACGGACAGAACATAGAATCTGAATTACAACCCTGGAATAATCCAGATAAACTGAAAGAAAATCAAAGCAAACTACCAAAACTCCCTCCGAGTAGGAAGAGAAGTAGATTCCCAATTGTTAATCTTTGCACTATGCCCAACAAACTGCACATCCTCTTTACTCGAGCCCTCTCCAGCTTCCAACATGTTCACATCGGCGAATATCCTCTCGAACTTTTCAATCAAATCTCCATCCACATCAACCACTGAACTAGGAACTGTCTTCACTGGGCGCTTTCTGGTATCAGGCCTGACAAATAATTTGGAAAGATGTGGGACGGGCTTTGGAAGGGCCCATGCCCTCTGTTTCATTTTTCTGGCTCTTCTCACGTCTGCGACTGTAGGCTTGAATCCCAAACCAAATGTATCCAAGTTTTAGGAAGAGAAACCGGTTGTACGATGCCTTACAGAGATACACCCAAACCTTTACCAGGTACAAAACCATTCTTCAACATTTCAAACGCCACCATAACTGATGCAGCAGCTACCCTCGGAGTTGGAACGCACTTCCCTTCTGGAATTTTCTCTACCGATACCGTGTCAAAAACCTGATAAACCCATGGCCCTTTGTCGTCTTCAAACTCTATGAACGGAACAATGGCATCACTGGGAACAAACAATTTATCTTCGCCGTGCACAACAATTTCCTGTCTATCACATTCAAACTTGACCATTTGATGCAGAGTAGACGGGACCACTTTGGCAGCATGAATCCAGGGTCGACCTAACAGCAGATTGTAAGAAACAGCTATATCGAGCACCTGGAACTCCATGGTAAATTCAACTGGCCCTATTGTAAGCTCAAGCACTATGTCCCCAACTGAATCTTTCCCTCCACCGTCGAATCCCCGAATGCAGATATTATTCTTGTGAATTCTTTCATCATCCACCTTCAACTTGTTCAAAGTGGAGAGAGGGCAAATGTTCGCACTAGAACCATTGTCGACTAGTACCCGAGTAACCACGGAATCTTCGCATTTCACCGTAAGATAGAGGGTTCTATTGTGCTCAGTACCCTCCACGGGCAACTCATCATCAGAAAAAGTGACTTTATTAACCTCAAAAATCTTGTTGGCTATCTTTTCCAAGTGGTTTACTGAGATTTTATCAGGAACGTAGGCCTCATTCAGGATTTTCATCAAAGCCCGATGGTGCTCGTCTGAATGGATCAATAATGACAATAGTGAAATTTGAGCCGGTGTCCTCCTCAACTGCTCCACAATGGAATAGTCCTGCACTTTCATCTTTCTCAAGAATTCCTCTACTTCTTCCTCGGTCACAGCTTTCTTCACTAGCACCGAGTTATCTTTGGAGATCTTAACTTTTCTCAACTCTTCGGGGGCAAAGCATCTCCTTGATCGCGTCAAACCATGGGTCTCACAAACTTCTTCTTTAACTTCTTTCCCCTTGTAAGTCATTGTCACTCATTTATAATTCCACGGGACCGCCTTGTTGTTGACTATCGGTAATTGAGTTACCGGCTTGATAATGACAGGATCTGTGTTGGCACCCTCCACAATTACAACAGGATTTTCGCCACTCCTGGAACAACCACTTTTGCTCTTTCTTGTTTTACTGCCACATCACTTAGGCTCCCCTTCTTAACTATTGTAGATAGTTCACTGTTTGCCCCGTTCAACCTGATCACTGATTTCTCACTTGTTGGCTTTTCAACCGGCCTGACTTCACTGGACCGAATTATCATGACAATTTGTAAAGGCTTCTTAGGCTCCCCTCCCCTATGCACTATCTCGATCATATTTGTCTCATGATGGGCCGGCAATGAATTCTGGCTGATATTGGGCGCCTCCGAAGCTTGGACCTCATTCTGATTAGTATCAATGAGCTCTTGAATAGTTGTTTTTAATTTCCAGCATTTCTCTGTGTCGTGCCCCGGAGCACCGGAACAATATTCACAACTCATAGAGTGATCAAGATTCCTCGGGGGAGGATTTGGCAGTTTTGGCTCGATCGGACTCAGCATACACAATTGTCGCAACCTATGGAACAGACTAGTATAGGATTCTCCCAATAGAGTGAAGGTTTTCTTCTTCTGCAACCTCTCATTCTTAAATTCTTGGTTCGGTCGGAAACCTGATCCAGGAGGGTTTCGGTAGGCTCTTGGGGGTGGATAGGCATTTTGTGGAGCTGGGTATGTATTTTGTAGGACTAGCGCACGCCATTGTGCGTGGGCTGGAGGTTGACTGTATGTTTGGGCATGGTGGATAGAAAAATGGGGGTCTGGTGGTGGGTAGTAGTATTGTGGTGGGCTATATGGGGTATGAGGGTAGGTTTGGTGGTCGGGTCGAGGCTGGTTATAGTAATGTGATGGGCCCCTGGGTCCGAACCAAGCTCCTGACTCGATCGTTGCGACATCCTCTTTCTTTTTCTTTCCAATTACTGCCTCAATTCCACTTTGAATGGCCTGGGTGGTTGCCTTGATCGTTGAATAGCTCATGATTTTGTTTGTCTTGAGCCCTTTTTCTACCATACTGCCCATTTTTACCACTTCGTTGAAGGACTTGCCTATAGTCAATACCAGATGTCCGTAATAAATAGGTTCTAAGGCCTGCAGAAAATAATCCACCATTTCACTTTCTTTCATTGGAGGGTCAACCCCTGTTGCCTGCTCTCTCAAACAAAAACCATATTCTCTGAAACTTTCATTGTGTTTTTTCTCAAGTTTCGTCAAAGACAGACGATCCGTAATAATCTCGAGATTGTACTAGAAGTGACAAGCAAATGCCTGGGCCAGATCATCCCATGTGTACCATCTCCTGTGATCCTGCCAAGTATACCATTCCAGCGCTGAACCACTCAGACTCTGACTGAAATACGTCATTAGCAGCTCGTCTTTCCCGTTAGCTCCCCTCATTTTGCTACAAAAATCTCTCAAATGCGCTACTGGATCACCGTTCCCATCATACAAATCAAACTTCGGAATCTTAAACCCTGCCGGCAATTGCACATCTGGAAACAGACATAGGTCTTTGTAGGACACACTTACTTGACCTCCTAACCCCCACATGTCTCTGAATGACTATTCCAGGCTTTTAAATTTCCTGAACATCTCCTCCTGTTTGGGATTTTTAGATGGTTTTTCAGTTTCCGCAGGGAGGTCAAAATGAGGAGTGTAGGAATTGGGTTCGGGAACCTTGAAAGTGGGCTCCGGGGGGTAATACTAGTTGTCGTGAGTCTCGAACAGAGGCTCACTGGAGGATCAGTGTAATGCAGCTGGTGGGGGTGCAACAAAAACAGTAGTGACTGGTGGAGGAGGGTACGGGACATGTTTGGGTGGTGGAGCTTGTGATGTATGGGAAGTAGTACTGTGGCATTGTTGGTAGAGGGGAAAGGCCGGAGATGAGTTCACAGTGGGAGGTTCCTGGGCTGAGCCAATGGCAGGATAAAAACAGGGTTGGCAAGGTAAACTGGCGGTGGGTGCCCTTTTGCCCATGCTTGGTACATTTCAGCCAACTGCTGCTTCAGCTTATACAACTCATCTTTCAGATTGATCCGATTCTTCCATCTCTTTTGACGGATCGACAATACTTGCCTCAAGTTTCTGGTTGGCCATGTTCAACTTGTTTTTGGACCGGGTGTTGTAGGTGTGAGTTGCCAGAATGCCAATCAAACTAACCACCTGCCTGAACTGGAATTTCATCAATAACAAACTTGTTAGTGATTAGGGCTTTAACAGATAGGCAACCGCACATTTGAGGAGTGAATGCACCTAAGCAGTTAATTGTTTCTATTATGGATTTAATCGGTTGATTGCGTCATCCCGGCTTTTCCTTATTTCCATTTGCAACTTCTCTTTTTTTCTCTTTTTCATTCTTGCCTTTCCTTGCTTGATCTCTCTTTGTTTTATTCTCTCATGTCTCTTTCTTGTTTTTCCATTGTTCCCTTCTCACGGATTCTTATTTTCTCTCTCTTTTCCTTTTCTTTTTTCTCTTGTTTTTCCTCTCTCTCTTTTTTTCTTCTTTTTTTTTCTTTCTTTTGGTTGTGGTCGAATCATATGGAGATTGTCTACGTATCATAACCCAGCATGAATCAGACCAAGTGTAGTTCTTTGGGGGATAAGTGTAAAAGTAAATGATAAACACATTTTGGGATTTTCAAATTTTTCCATAAAATAAAATAGTTTTGATTACAATGACTCATCCTAAAAACTAACAGACTCGATAAGGGAATTTGACAGACCGTGACTCAAAACAAGACCGACAGACTCTGACAGAAAGGTGAAAACAACAGACTCGAAAATCAACTAACAGACTCCAACAAAAGAAAGTACAGACTTGTCACACCTCCTTTTTACTACACCCCGCAGAGGGTATAAATACAAGGGAGTTTTTCCAATTAAAGGACAATCGAAACGGGATTTGTTTATTTAAAGATTAAGAGTCGCCATTTGGGATAATTTATGGTGTCCTAAGTCACCGGTTGAATCCCGAATCGAGGAAAATATGACTCTGTTTAACAATCCGCAAACCAGAAATCCGAGTAAGGAATTTTGTTAACCCAGGAGAAGGTATTAGGCATTCCCGAGTTCCGTGGTTCTAGCACGGTCGTTTAACTATCATATTTGGCTTAATTATCTAATTTTAATCAATTATGAACTTATGTGCAAATTTCAACTTTTAACCGCTTTTATTTAATTTTTAAAGAAGATTGCATGTTGTTTAAAACATGTCTTTGGATCGTGCCACATGAAATGCACCCGCAATCCTAAACATATTTTATTCAACGTTTTGGGATTTGATTTGGGTCACATGAAATGCGCACCCGAGTTTAGGAAGGTAATATTATTAAATGACGTGCCTAAAGCAACTACGCGTTTTGAATTTGCGAGGGCCATGAAAATTTGCTAAATGGCGCGCCTCGATTTCTATTAAAGGTATTTCTAAACTTAGTTGTTAGGGCCATAAATTAAAACTTATCTACATATGGCGCCATAAATCTATTTGACGGAATCCAATTAATTAAATACTAATGGAATTTGAATCCCTACTATCAATTGAGTGGTTTAATCCAAGCTCGTTCAACTACAAGGCTGTCACCAAAATAAACACTCATTCAATTAATAAGAGGGCCTAAATAAAACAGGCCCAATTACTTATGTGGCGCATCCGTTCAAGATTGAAGAGGAACAAATGGGCTCTAATTATGGGCCCAAAAAAACTGTGAATACAAGCCATCCCCTTTTGTCTCAACGTGGATTCGAAATCCAAACCCCAAGGCAAAGTAAAAAAAATTAAAATGATGCAAGGCCAAAACAAGACCCGAGATTGAGTCCCTCCAACTCACAAAAGGGACGCCTGGACATCAGACTATCATATTCAAACAAATCAGTCCTTTAGCTAATTCAACAAAAGAAATTATGCGAGATTCTACACCTGATTAAACCACTTCAATAACAAATTACACCTCATGAGACTGTTAAATAAGTGAATCTGAATTTGAACAATAGACTCATATTTAACATGTTTACAAATAATCAAGGTAATTCTATATACGTCTCAGACCCTGAAGTGACAAACCAAAACATTTTCCTTGTCCAAAATACTGTAAAACTGAATACTAACTTAAAACCCGTCCAATCAGCCAATTCATGAAAACCAAATACTATTTAAGTACACCAAGCCTGCCATGACAGTTCAAATAAATTGCACGGCAAAAGAAGCTTTCATACAGTCCACATTACTCGATTTGCACGATTGATGGTAAAGTATAACTACTAATTCGACTAAACAAGTTATTCATCAAGTTTCTATGATAGTCTAGGATCATATTCAGGGATAGGAGTTCAACTGCCCAAAACCAACATTTAGCTATGAGGTATTTGATAGAAAATGGAGTCACCCACCAATTACAAACCAAATTCAGCTCTCAGAAGGGTACTATCAACAACCAGCAGAATACACTGCACTATACGATTCCAAAATAATGCAATTAAAACAAAATAAAGCTAAAACTATGAGCAAAACAAGGTGACATTATACTCAAAACTCCAGATTTTCATTTCATCTTTGAATCAGGCCTCACATTAGATAGAACTCAGAGATGTGTACCTGTCAAGCCAGGCGAACACAATCTTGAACTAGTCTTCAAAGAATCCTTGATTTTTTGGCCGAGGTAGACCTTAATCGTGTGTTCTCGCCTGAAAACACACGGCTAAAGTCGATCTCAACCTCAAATCGTTAGTAACCTCGCCAATCAACTCCTTTCGGGATTTCAGGTTAAACTTCGATCTAAAATTCGAGAGACTCCAGGATGATTCGAAGACAAATAGTTAGGGATTTGGAATAGGGGGACTTTGTGGTCACGGGGTGTAATATTTGGTGGCGAACGGAGGTGGCGCCGCCACCCTAAAGCGATGGTGTCTAAAGGCGGCTACTAGGGTTTCGCCTTTGTCTTTGAGAGATGAAAGGTTGGGGAGATGAGACCGGGGGGTGTAAGGCATTTGGACACTTTTATAGGTGTGACCCAATTAGTTCCGGACCGTCGGATGAAGCAAGATGAAGGGCCAAGATTTGTTAAGGCAAACTGAACTCGAAACGACATCGTTTCAACGGCTTGGGTGATGGGATACTTGGACCGGGTAAGACAAAGGACTTTGGGCCGGGTATTGGGTAATTTTGTTTGGGCTAGGGATAATTAAATGGGTTTTAGCCTAGATCTGCATCTTCTCATTTCTTTCTTTTTCCTTTTTCAATTTCACAATTCTTTTCTTTTTCCAAAATTAAAATAAATCCTAAATTAATTAATAATAATTTTTAAACCAAACTAACCTACCCAATTATATTTATCACTCATCATGGTATTTACAATAATTAATTAAATCTTAAATTTAAAGAAAAATTACACAATTCAAAACTAAAAAGTAAAAATGCAAAAATGAATTATTTTTTATGATTTTCATTTTTTATAAAACAAACTAATTTACTAATTAATCTAAAAATATAAAATTAAATCCTCAATGCAGATGTAACATATTTTTTGTATTTTTCACGAATTAAAAATAAACGTGCACAGACAAATGCAAATAATTAGCAGAAAATGCCACGAAATCCAACAAAATTGCAAACGCTGAGAGAAATTATTTTGTTTTGAATTTGTTGGAGTAATTCATATAGGGCAAAAATCACGTGCTCACAGCTACCCCTCTTTGCCCGAAAACACGAAGAGTTTTCATACAAAGATAAAGTGAGCGGATACGAGCGATTTTTGCCCGTTTGAATAGTCAGTGTAGTTCAGGAATGTTTGGTAGCTGGGACTACCATGGAGTTGTGAATTTCACTGTTGTTGCTGCTCACTGAACCCCTTATTACACCGTGTCAAAAATAAAAGAAGCTAGACTAGACTATGATCTATGCTTTACAAAATCCTATCTTGATCTTCAAACTTGATCTTGTGTTTCTTGTTGCCTTGTTGTCTTGTATTCTCTTGGTAAAATTCCTTTGTTGCCGTCTTGAATTGTAAACTGAGATGCTTCCCTTTCTCCAGACGGATGCCTGACTGCTGAGCTTGATATGTATTCCCATGCTATCCAGGTGGGCTCCTGACTTCGAAACATGAATATATTCCCTGCTATCCAGGCGGGTTCCTGACTTCAAAACGTGAGTGTACTCCCATGCTATCCAGGCGGGCTCCTGACTTCAGCAAAATAGATAGACAAAAAAATGAGAACTTTCTTCCCCAGTTTGGTGGCTGGGCCTATGTGTGAGTGTAAAACGAATCACATTACCGAATATCAATGAGAATTTTGAAAAATCAAAACTTGAATTGTACTCCCTTGTTCTCCAGGCGGGCTCCTGACTGCTAAACCTGAAAGTATTCTCTGCTTTCCAGGCGGGCTCCTGACTTCAACTTGAAAGTACTCCCTGCTTTCCAGGCGGTCTCCTGACTTCAAGATAGACAAAACAAAGAATTTGAAAGCTAAAATTTAAATTGTACTCCCTTGTTCTCCAGGCGGGCTCCTGACTGCTAACTTGAAAGTATTCCCTGCTCTCCAGGCGGGCTCCTGACTTCAACTTCAAATGTATTCCCTGCTCTCCAGGCGGGCTCCTAACTTCAACATAGACAAAACAAAGAATTTGAAAGCTAAAACATAAATTGTACTCCCTTGTTCTCCAGGCGGGCTCCTGACTGTTGCGCTTGAAAGTATTCCCTGCTCTCCAGGCAGTCCCCTGACTTCAACTTGAAATGTATTCCCTGCTCTACAGGCGGGCTCCTGACTTCAACATAGACAAAACAAACAATTAGAAAGCTAAAACTTAAATTGTACTCCCTTGTTCTCCAGGAGGGCTCCTGACTGTTGCGCTTGAAAGTATTCCCTGCTCTCCAGACGGGCTCCTGACTTCAAAATAGATAAAACAAAGAAAAACAATTGCCCCAGTTTGGTGGCTGGGCACAGATGTAAATATTAAACTAAATCTTATTACCCAGTATTACTAAGGATTTGAAAGCTAAGTCCCATTATGAAGGGGGGTCCTGACAACTCTTAACTAAACGACAATTTTAAACCTAAATATATCTTCTACAGGTGTGACTTCTGCTAAATCTTGCTATCTAAGAGAATCTTTAAGCTACTCCCCACTATCCAGGAGGGTCCTGAAAATCAAAAGTCAAGTTTTATCTTAAGAGTGACAACTTTCATAGCTGAATTATACTACCCTACAGCAGAACTTACGCTAAATATTATTATCCAATCGAAATCTTAAAGCTAAGTCCCATTATTCAGGAGGGTCCTGGAAACTTCTAATTGAATCTTATCTCGGACATGCAAACTTCTGAGCTAACTTATATTCTTTTGGGATACATTTATGCAAGATTATGCTATTTCTGAACTTTAAACTAGGTCCCATTTTCCAGGAGGGTCCTGAAAGTTTACGGTCAAACCTATTTTGATGCTTGCCCTTTCCCCTGTGGAAAGTTTCTCCGAAGCAAACGAATTTTTTGCCCCTGTTTCAATCAAAGAAAAATCTTTCGGTTTAAAGTGGTGGTTAGCTGATGGCATTCTTGCTAAAGATCTCTCCACTGCATTGTTTTGTTCTAAATGGCTTTCCCGAACCGGCCCTGAACCGCTTTGACTTTCTGACTGACTTTCAAATCCCACGACTTTTGACGAACCGAGTGTTTTATACCTGTGTTGTTGTTTCACACCTCTGGCCCCTTTATCTGAACCTTTTCATCTCCCATGACATTACTAAATCATTCCACCGATGGAACTTCCGGTGATTCCTTGTACCCCACCTTACATCATGCTATCTTTAGTATGTTCTGACCACATTGTGATTTGCAATTTTTGGGAGTTGGTAGTGAGCTTTGAAACTCCTTTCCACTTACTTGGGACAAGACTGACATTAAAACCTCTTAGACAAATAAACCCAAAAGAAAGTGAAATGCAATGACTTTGCGGGTTAAGGATAAGAAGAATCCAAAACTAGATAACTACTACAAACGGAAAAAGAAAAAGAAAAAGAAACTTATCTGAGTGGAACAACTGGTACCAATGATCATGACATGCATTTCGGATTAATTGGCCCAATCTATCCAACCAATCAACTTTCAGTTGTCGTACTTTGTCGCCTCAGAATTTCCATGACCGGATTACTTTACCCAAACCTTGACCTTATTCATCTTGCAGTGCCTTGAAACAGTTTTCTACCAACAGGCCTTTCTCACTTGTTGACTTTTCAACTCACTTTCCTCTCAAGGTGCCCGTGAGGGTTTTCACCAATAAGACTCTCTCATTTTATTTCTCTCAACTCCCGTCGCCTTACGGTGCCTGTGAAGGTTTTCACCAATAAGACTCTTTCATTTTATTTTTCCTTCTTGAGCCAGAATGTTTCCCCTGACATGAATTACCTTTACCTGCTCGACTTGGCATTTCCCAAAGATTGATCAGAAGGTCTTTCTTTGGACCGTAATGTGGGCTTTCGGACCGGGTTGGAAAGAAAAGGTATAAAAGGCTCAATACAATTCAAATGGGTTAGAATTACAACTTTCGGAATCAGGTTTCTCACAACAACCACAACTTCTGCCCCAGTTTCTTGCTTGGGGGCTTTTAGATTTTGTTTGATGAGACCGAACCGTGAGGCTGCCTACGTATCCTTAAAAGGAATCAGGTCGAACGTAGTTCATGTCATAGGAATTACTTTGTTGTTGTGATTTTCTCTCTTCTTTTTCTTTCTCTTTTTGCTTTCTTTTTCTCTTTTTGTTGTTGTCTCTCTTTTTTTCTTCTTTTTTCCTTTTCATTCTTTTCTTTCTCTTTTTTTTTCAATTTTCATTTTTCTCCTCTCCCTTTTGTTCTTTTCTTTTCTCCTTTTCCTTTACTTATCTTTCATGCTTGTGCTTCTGATCTTTGATACTGATTCCGAAGGTGGGGTAAGAAAGAAAATAAATAAGCCTCAAAAGGGGTGATGAGGGATAAAGTGTTTGGATAGCAGAACAAAATGCCTTCGTCATTTCAATCTTCAAAATACGCCAAATACAAACAAGTACAATCAAACAAAGGAATCATACATAGTATCTCTTGACTGCGTCGGAATTGATAGCCATTTCCACACATTTCCCTTCCACATTTATCAAATATAGCGCTCCATTGGACAATACCCTAGTTACAACAAATGGCCCCTGCCAGTTTGGGGCAAACTTTCCTTTTGCTTTAGCCTGATGAGGCAAGATACGTCTCAACACTAACTGACCCACTTCGAACTTCCGTGGACGTACCTTCTTGTTATATGCTCTCGCCATTCTCTGTTGGTACAATTGGCCGTGACATACTGCTGCCAATCTCTTTTTATCAATCAAACTTAATTGCTCCAAGCGGGTTTGACCCATTCAACGTCATCAATTTCTGCCTTAGCGACAATCCGAAGGGATGGGATTTCAATTTCTGCGGGTATTACTACCTCCGTGCCATACACCAACAAATAAGGAGTGGCCCCTACTGAACTATGAATAGTAGTGCGATAACCCAACAATGCGAAAGGTAACTTCTCATGCCACTATCTAGAACATTCCACCATTTTTTGAAGTATCTTCTTTATATTCTTGTTGGTTGCCTCGACTGCTCCATTCGCCTTAGGGAGGTATGAGGTGTAATTGCGATGTATAATCTTAAACTGCTGACATGTCTCTGTCATCAGATGACTGTTGAGATTAGCGCCATTGTCCGTGATGATGACCTTCGGAATCCCAAACCGACAGATGATATTTGAATGCACAAAATCGACCACTGCTTTCTTGGTTACAGATTTAAAAGTTTTTGCTTCAACCCACTTGGTGAAATAATCAATGGCTACCAGAATAAACCTGTGTCCGTTTGATGTTGTTGGCTCGATGGGCCCAATGACATCCATGCCCCAAGCAACAAAGGGTCATGGTACCGACATTGTATGCAATTCAGATGGTGGGGAATGAATCAAATCTCCCATGCACCTGGCACTGATGACACTTGCACACAAAACTGATGCAATCTCGCTCCATAGTAAGCCAGTAATAACCTGCTCGGAGAATCTTCTTCGCCAGAACGTACCCGCTCATATGCGGTCCACAAACCCCGGAGTGTACCTCAGTCATGATAACTATGGCTTGTCTGGCATCTATGCATCTTAGCAATCCAAGATCTGGAGTTCTTTTGTATAACACCCCTCCACTGAAGAAAAATCTGCTTTCCAGTCGTCGAATTGTTCTTTTCTAATCACCTGTGGCTTGTACCGGATATACCCCCATTCGGAGGTATTCTTTGATACCATGGAACCATGGCTCCCCATCAAGTTCTTCTTCTACCATATTACAGTAAGCATGCTAATCACGGAATTGAATCTGCAAAGGGTCCACATAAGCCTTATCTGGATGATGTAACATTGACGCCAGAGTAGCTAAAGCATCGGCGGCTTCATTATGGATCCTTGGGATATGCCTGAATTCTATTGACTAAAACCGTTGACAAAGATCATGCAAACATTTTCTGTATGGTATGAGTTTCAAATCCCGTGTTTCTCATTCTCCCTAAATTTGGTGCACCATGAGGTCCGAGTCACCCAAGACCAAGACTTCCTGGACACCCATATCTACAGCTAACCTCAAACCCAGAATGCATGCATTGTACTCAGCCATGTTGTTGGTGCAGTAAAAACGAAGTTGTGCCTAACAGAGTAGTGCTACCCTGTTTCAGAAATAAGTAATGCTCCTATCCCTACGCCTTTCATGTTTGCGGCCCCATCAAAGAAAAGTTTCCAACCCGGCTTCTCAACTTGTTTCAACTCATCAATGTGCATCACCTCTTCATCAGGGAAATAAGTTTTCAAAGGTTCATAATCTTCATCAACCGGGTTCTCGGCCAAATGGTCCGCCAAGGCCTGTGCTTTCATTGCAGTTCGAGTCACGTAGATAATGTCAAACTCTGTGAGCATGATCTGCCACTTTGCAAGCCTCCCTGTGGGCATAGGCTTCTAAAAGATATACTTCAATGGATCCAAGCGAGATATGAGGTAGGTAGTATAAGATGACAAATAATGTTTCAGCTTCTGTGCCACCCAAGTCAGGGCACAACATGTCCTCTCAAGCTGAGTGTACTTAATCTCGTACGATGTGAACTTATTGCTGAGATAATAGATGGCCTGCTCCTTCCTACAAGTGATGTCGTGTTGACCCAATACACAGCCGAATGAATTGTCCAAAACCGTCAAATATAGGATCAAAGGTCACCCTGGTTCTGGCGGGACCAATACGGGTGGATTTGACAAATACCCTTTTATCTTATCAAACGCCTCCTGACATTCATCTGTCCACTTGACTGCAGTGTCTTTCTTTAATAGTTTGAAGATTGGCTCATAGGTTGTCGTGAGCTGAACGATGAACCTACTGATATAATTCAATCTCCCCAACAAACTCATCACCTCGGTCTTGTTCCTCGGAGGTGGCAATTCCTGGATGGCCTTGACTTTCGATGGATCCAGTTCAATGCCCCGGCGGCTGACTGCGAACCCTAACAACTTTTCAGACGGCACCCCAAAAGCACACTTTGCAAGATTAAGCTTGAGATTGTACCTGCGAAGCCTTCGGAAGAACTTCTTCAGATCCCTGACATGGTCAGACTGCTTTCTAGACTTCACGATCACATCATCCACGTACACCTCGATTTCCTGGTGTATTATATCATGGAATATTATTGTCATTGCCCTCATGTAGGTTGCCCCAGCATTCTTCAAGCCAAATGGCATGACCCGATAGCAGTACGTTCCCCACGGCATGATGAATGCTGTCTTTTCTGCATCTTCCTCGTCCATTAAGATCTGATGATAACCTGCGTAACAATCCACAAAAGAACCAATCTCATGTTTGGCGCAATTATCCATCAAGATATGGATGTTCGGCAATGGGAAATTGTCATTTGGACTCGCCTTGTTGAGATCCCAATAATCGACACACACCCTGGTCTTGCCATCCTTCTTTGGCACAGGCACAACATTGGCTAACCAGGTGGGATACCGGGTGACCCGAATGACTTTGGCATCGAACTGCTTGGTGACCTCTTCTTTGATCTTTACACTCATATCCGTTTTGAACTTTCTCAGCTTCTGTTTGATAGGAGGGAATGTCGGGTCAGTGGGCAACTTGTGAACCACTAAATCAGTGCTTAGACACGGCATGTCGTCATATGAACATGCAAAAACATCTTTGTATTTGAACAGTACTTTAATTATCTCCTCCTTGAGTTGAGGTTCCAGATGAACACTTAATTTAGTTTCACGGACATTATCTTGGTCCCCTAGATTAACTGCTTCTGTATCATTCAAATTAGGTTTGGGCTTTTCCTCAAAATGACTTAGTTCCTTACTAATTTCTTCATAGGCCTCATCATCATCAAATTCCAACTCGTCATCACACTCAATTTCTTGTATTATTTATTTCAGAGTTAGATTGGCTTTTAAAATTGGGCCGAAGATCCTCATGCATGTCATGTCATTGATATTATCATAAAAAACTGTACAAAAGAAGAAAATAAAAATAAAATTAGAAGAAATGAAGGAAAAGGAACAATTTCATTTCATTGAATTTAAAGATAACAGGGTTTTAACACATCTAAATGGACGGAACATAATATCTGAATTACAGACCCTAGAATAATCCAGACAACAAAAGAAAATCAAAACCCACTATCAAGACTCCCTCCGGATAGGAAGAGGAGTAGCTTTCCAATTGTTGACTTTTGCACATGGTCCCACGAATTGAACATCTGCCTTGTTGGACCCTTCCCCAGCCTGAACCATGTTAACCTCGGCGAATAACCTTTCGAACCCCTTCTCCAAGTCTCTATCGGCGCCAATCAATAGTCCAGGAACCTTTGACAATAGTTGCTTTCTGATACCCGGCCTGACGAATGATCTGGACAGACGCAGGATTGGCTTTGGCAATGCCCATGCTTTCTGTTTCATTTTTCTAGCTCGTCTCACATCTGCAACGGTAGGCTTGAACCCCAGACCAAATATATCCAGATTATTTGGAAGAGAAACTGGCTGCACAATACCTTGCAGAGATGCACCTAAACCCTTGCCCGGTACGAAACCATTTTTCAACATTTCAATAGCTACCATAACTGATGTCGCAGTCATCTTTGGAGTTGGAACGCACTTTCCTTCCAGAATTTTCTCTACCGATACTGTGTCGAAAACCTGATAAACCCATGGTCCCTTGTCATCGTCAACCTCTATGAACGGAACAATGGCACCGTTGGGCACACACAAATTATCTTCGCCGTGTACAACAATTTCCTGTCGATCCCATTCAAACTTGACCATTTGATGCAGAGTAGACGGGACTGCTTTGGCCGCATGGATCCAGGGTCGTCCCAACAATAGATTGTACGAAACAAACCATATCGAGCACCTGGAATTCCATAGTAAATTCAACTGGCCCTATTGTGAGCTCAAGCACTATATCCCCGACTGAATCCTTCCCTCCACCGTCGAATCCCCGAACGCAAATACTGTTCTTGTGAATTCTTTCATCCTCCACTTTCAGCTTGGTCAATGTGGAGAGAGGGACAAATGTTCGCGCTAGACCCATTGTCAACCAGTACCCGAGTAACCACGGAAACTTCGCATTTCACCGTCAGATAAAGGGCTCTATTGTGCTCGGTACCCTCCACGGGCAACTCATCATCAGAAAAAGTGACTCTGTTTACCTCAAATATCTTGTTAGCTATATTTTCCAAGTAGTTTACTGAGATTTTTTCAGGAACGTGAGCCTCGTTCAAGATCTTCATCAAAGCTCGACGGTGCTCGTCGGAATGGATCAATAATGACAATAATGAAATCTGAGCCGGTGTTTTCCTCAACTGCTACACAATGGAATAGTCCTGCACTTTCATTTTTCTCAAGAACTCCTCTGCTTCTTCCTCAGTCACCGCTTTCTTCACCAACACTGAATTATCTTTTGAGGTCTTAGCTTTTCTCAACTCTTCGGGGGCAAAGCATCTCCCCGATCGAGTCAAACCATGAGTCTCACACACTTCTTCTTTAACCTCTTTCCCCTTGTAAGTCACTGTCACTCGTTCATAATTCCATGGGACTGCCTTGCTGTTGACTATCGGTAATTGAGTTACCGGTTTGATAATGACAGGATCTGTGGGGGCGCCCTTCACAGTTACCATAGGCTTGTTTGTCACTCCTGGCACAACCACTTTTGCTTTCTCATGTTTTCCTGCAACGTCACTTGAGGACCCCTTCTTGACCTCCACAGATAGTTCATTATTTGCCTTGTTCAATTTGATTACAGACTTCTCACTGGTTGACTTTTCAAATGGTCTGGCTTCACTACCCCGAATCATCATGACGGTTTGCGAAGGCTTCTTAGGATCCCCTCCCCTATGCACTGTCTCAATCATATTTGTTTCATGATGGGCTGGCAAGGGATTCTGATTGATATTGGGTGCCTCTGGAGCTTGGACCTCAATCTGATTGGTGTCAATGAGTTCTTGAATGGTCGTTTTCAATTTCCAGTATTTCTCTGTGTCATGTCCCGGGGCCCCTAAACAATACTCACAACTCACCGAACGGTCAAGATTTCTGGGAGGGGGATTCGGTGATTTAGCCTCGATCGGATTCAACATACCCAATTGTCTTAGTCTGTGGAATAGGCTAGCATACGATTCTCCCAATGGAGTGAAAGTCTTTTGCTTCTGCAACCTCTCATTCTTAAAGTCTTGGTTAGGTCGAAAACTCGTTCCAGGAGGATTTCTGTGGGCTTTTGGGGGTGGGTAGTTATTTTGTGGAGCTTGGTATGGGTTTTGTGGAGCTAGCGCACGCCATTGTGAGTGAGCGGGCGGCTGGGTATAGGTTTGTGCGTGATGGACAGAAAAATGGGGATCTAGCAGTGGGTAATAATGTTGTGGTGGGTTATATGGAGTGTGGGGGTAAGTTTGGATATAGGGTCGCGGCTGGTTGTAGTAACGGGAAAGGTTCCTGGATCCAACCCAAGCTCCCGACTCAATTGTCGCAACATCCTCCTTCTTCTTCTTCCCGAGCACACCCCCAATACCGTTTTGAATGGCCTGAGTGGTCGCCTTGATTGTTGAATAACTCATGATCTTGTTGTACTTGAGTCCCTCTTCAACCATGCCTCCCATTTTCATGACTTCATTAAGGACTTACCTACTACTGACACCAAGTGATCGAAATAAGTGGGTTCCAAAGCCTGCAAGAAATAATCAACCATCTCGCTTTCTTTCATCAGAGGGTCAACCCTCACTGCTTGCTCTCTCCAACGGAATCCATATTCCCTGAAGCTCTCACTGGGCTTCTTCTCAAGCTTTGTTAATGACAGACGGTCTGGGATAATTTCGAGCTTGTACTGAAAATGGCAGGCGAAGGCTTGGGCCAAGTCGTCCCATGTGTACCACCTGTTGTGATCTTGCCTGGTGTACCATTCTAAGGCCGATCCACTTAAACTTTGGCTGAAATATGCCATCAGCAATTCATCTATTCCACCTGCTCCTCTCATTTTGCTATATAATCCTCTTAAGTGCGCTACTGGGTCACTATGCCCATCGTACAGCTCAAACTTGGGCATTTTGAACCCTGCTGGCAACTGAACATCTGGGAACAGACATAAATCCTTATAGGCCACACTCACTTGACCTCCCATCCCCCTCATATCTCAAAACGATTGCTCTAAATTTTTGACCTTTCTGATCATCTCTTCTTGCTCGGGATTTTTGGGCGATTTCTCGGTCTCTGCCGGGATTTCAAGATGAGGGGTGTAAGGATATGGCTCTAGAACTTTGAAGGTGGGTTCAGGGGGATAGTACTGGTTGTCATGAGTTTGGAATAGGGGTTCACTGGAAGATCGGTGTAATGTAGCAGGTGGAGGTACTACAAAAACGGGTGTAATTGGTGGAGGAGGGTATGGGACTTGTTTGGGTGGTGGATCTTGAGAAGTATGGGAAGTGGCGCCATGGCATTGTTGGTAGAGGGGAAAGGCTGGAGATGAGCTCACAGTGGGAGGCTCTGGAGGTTGGGCTGATGGTGGGATATAAGTAGGGTTGGCGGGATAAACCGGTGGTGGATGCCCTTTCGCCCAAGCTTGGTACATTTCAGCCATCTTCTTCTTCAACTTATACATTTCTTCCCTCATCGCATTAACATTCATTTCTTCCACCTCTTTCGATGGGTCGACAATACTTGTTTCCAGTTCCTGGTCGGCCATATTCAGCATGTCTTTCGATCGGGTGTTGTATGAGTGAGTTGCCAGAATGCCGATCAACTAACCACTTGCCTGGACTTAATACATCAAACAACAACCTTATTAGCGATTAGGCTTTAACAGATTAGTAACCGCACATTGCGCATGAATGCACCTAAACAGTTAACCGTCTCTATTATGTATTTGATCGGTTGCATGCGTCATTTCGGCCTTTTCTTACTTCCGATTGCAAACTTCCCTCTTTTATTTTTTTTCTGTTTCCTTGCTTTCACTCTTGCCTCTGTTCTTTCTTTGTTTTTACTCTCTCTTGATTTCTTATTTTCTCTCAATTTTTTTGTTTTCCGCTCTTTTCTTTACTTTACTCTCTTGTTTTCCCTTTTATTTTCTTTCTCTCTCTTATTTTTCGGCTCTTTCTTTCTTTTATTTGGTTACGGTCGAATCCTATGGAGATTGCCTACGTATCATGACCCCGCATGAATCAGACCAAGAGTACTTCTTGGGGATAAGTGTGAAAGAAAACATTTTGGGTTTTTCAATTTTCATAAAAAACAAATGCTTCCATTACAAAACTCAATACTAGCAAATTCCAAAAGACTAACAGATTTTGATGCAAAGATGAAATACAGACTCCAAAAATAGACATCATATTCCAACAAAAGAAAAATACAGACTCGAAAACAATTTGACGGACTCTAGCAGAAAAAAAAACTTAACATGACTGATAGACGCTTAACAAAAGGGACATGCAGACTCAAGCAAAAATAATCATGAATACATCAATGCTTCTGGTGCCCGCGGGACATCATTCGGTCTTGCCGCAGGCCTATATGCAAGCTCCCTTTGAAGTCTATCCAAGTCATTCATTATCTGTTTAACAAATGTTATTACTGCTGCAAAGAAGGTAGTGCGGGTCATATTGTCACAAATCTGGCACTTCATAACGATGTAGTCGGCAATGCTTCTAATTCTCTCTCTTATGGCGGCCTTTTCTTGTAACAAATGCCCAATATTCTGGGCCCTGGCTTCCAAAGTTTGCTCAGTCGCATGATTTTGCTCCTGAAGTTGTTGCAAATCTATTTCTAATTGCGCCAATGCTGTATAACAATGTTCCCTTTCAACTTTGAAGTCTTTTGCCTATTTGATCATTTTGTTTCCGTGGCGATGACCCTTTTCTTTAACCCTGCGACCTTATCGTCGTACCTTTCTCTCAATTGCTTAACCAGGCATACTCGTTCCTCTGCGTTTATAACCAATTGCCTCCGAGCCTTGGCTAATTCACTTTCTGCTTTATTCAAATCAAAACTGTAGTCATTTACTTTCTACCTCAGGTTAGCTATGAGTTTTTCATCTCTGTCGCTTCGGGCTGGTTTTTCTGCCGCTACTTTCATTTTCTGAATTTGAACTCAAAGGGCCTCATTTTCTTTGGCTAGCTTTTTCTTTTCTCCTTCATCTGCCGCGACTTGCAAGCTATTCTCGAATTGAAGTTCTCTGACTTGCTTTTCCAATTTGCTTATGGTAGTCCTGTACTCGTTTTCTTTGGTCAGCCAGTCCCATTGCACTTGTGCTCCGTCGGTAAATTGTTGGACATGGGGTCTCTTTGCAGGCCTGTCAGGTTCATATTAAACTCGAGATCTTTTACCATACCAAGAAGTATAACTAGGCTCCACCTCGCCTTTGGATAGGTCTCATACTTGAGTATTAGGCCCTAAGAATCTGCACTGATGCCGAATCCGACGCACTTTCTCTTCTGGGAAGGCAGCTTTTGGATCCAACTCAATGACTTGCCGACTCAAATCTTCATCGTGTGGGATGGTCTGGTATCAGCCTAACTGACGTAAGACTTTGTGCGGAGCATAAGGCTGGATACTCCAAAGACCCATCAACAGCAAAAAACATACCTCAGCTGACATATAGATTACTTCGTTGACCGAGAGCCATCCGAATGTCCATTCGATCTTATTTGCGGTCAAAGATCTCAAATGAGCATGCCATGCTTTCGTACCTTCCGAAAACTCATAACCCTCTACTCGCTTTTCATGTTATTCAATGCACTCAAGACCAGTCATACCGTAATTCAAGTAGCCGGGATGGTGGCAAAGGTGTTCCTCCATCCATATTTGTAACAGCATATTGCACCCTGCAAAGAACTTCGCTCATTCTCAACAGAGAGTGAGAGCTCGGTAAATTTCTGCCAAGATCAGCGGCACTATAGTCCAATTTGCCTTTTTCATCATAAAGTCGGCTATTCCTACTAGCCCCATTTCTATGTTCCCGTCTTTTCTCGGGCAAACCAAGATACCCAGGAACGCCACTATGAAAGCTAATCCTCTCTGAGCTTCCCACTTGTCTTGATTTCCAGCATGAGTAAGACCGGTATCTGGCATTTCGAAGCCACGGGGATTCCCGTAACGTCGATACAGAAAGTAGAAGGTACAAAATCCTTTGGCCAGATTTCTATCTTGGATGTCCCGACTGATGCTTAACAAGTCCAAAAATTTGTGGGGGGGTCACTCTCCTTGGCGCTACCGGGTATTGACTTCTGAAATTCCCTTCAAAACTGGCATAGCCTGCCATCTCTTCTAGCGTAGGAGTTAACTCAAAATCCGCAAAGTGGAACACATTATGTGCTGGGTCTCAAAACGGTATCAAGGCCTCAATCACGTCTTTTCTAGGCTTGACCTTCAAAAGCCCAATAAGACTGCCCAATGCTTTTGTCACAACTTTCCTGCTGTCGCCCCCCAATCATGCCACCACATATGTAGCTCCAAAGGGATCTCTTCACGGACTGAGAAAGGTTCATTTTGATTTGTACTCATCCTGCACATTTATTAAGGTGATTTTAATTAAAAGAAAACCATGACTCGTTTTGACTTAAGAGAAATGACCATTTTTCAAAATTTCCACAAAACATCCGGCCTTGCCAACACGGCCTTTCAGCACTTCGAAAACGAAGATTTTAAGGTTGTGTTAGCTAACCAGCCAAAACCTTTAAAAGTGACAAAAAGTGGTTGTTCTTGCAAAAACAACCTTTCGGCACCCTTTTAGGGACATTCGGCTATTTCTGACAAGAATGGCATCACCCTAATTGTTTTCAAATTAAAGTAAAAATTTTCGCAAAAAAGGAAGTTAGACCCGATGGGGGTTGCCTACGTATCTCACACCCTGTGAGAATCAAACTGGCGTAGTTCGGGCAAATAAAACAAACTATTTTTATTTGAAAACAAGACTTTTTTTTCTTCTTTTTTTCATTTCATTGGCAAATAAAACTATTTTTGAAAACACCAACTTTTGTTTTTCCTCTTTTTTTCTTTTCCTTTTTTTTTTTTGTTTTTATTTTCTCAAAAATTCGGCAGAGTTTCTTCATTGTTTGGACATTGATTTTTTTTTTCAGAAGAGGCGATTAACTTTCTTTAACCCTCATACTGCTATTTCTCTTTCCTCAACTCTTCCCAATATTTATAAGTCGGTTAGCATGCAAGTCCGAAGTAAATAAATGCACAAGTAGCAAGTACGATGCATCAGGATGGTCTTTTTGTTTCGGGTGCACCTGTCCTAGACAGACCCAACCCTATGTTGAGCCTCCAAAGCCAAAATGCACATGATGCAAACAAACGTTCCTACTAGGAATCCGGCATGAGGTCTTGTTATACTAGGTTCAAAACCTAGGTTTATTGTTCTAGACCTGGCTTACCCGAGCGGACAGCTCGAGCCGAGGGGGGCAGCGTACCGGGAATACAGAAGCTTCACCGGCTTAGCAACTTGTCCGAACCTCGTTCTAAATTTGGAATATGACTCTAACAGAAAATAAGTCACACGAAGTGCACACTTCTTCATGATTTAGAAGACTCAGAGAGAAGAGGGATTTCGCAACAGTTTATAAACAATTCACGGCATATCAACGCGGTAAAAGCAATAAATTAGCACATTAGGCCTAAATCATGTAACAAAATCAGATAATGGATAAAGCCAATCATAACATTTATTCTAAGCTCGAATTCTTGAACCCTGAACCAGAGATTCTGGGTTCGATCCCCAGCATAGTCGCCAGAGCTGTCACACCTCCTTTTTACTACACCCCGCAGAGGGTATAAATACAAGGGAGTTTTTCCAATTAAAGGACAATTAAAATGGGATTTGTTTATTTAAAGATTCAGAGTTGCCACTTGGGATAATTTATGGTATCCCAAGTCACCGGTTGAATCCCGAATCGAGGAAAATATGACTCTGTTTAACAATTCGCGAATCAAAAATCCGAGTAAGGAATTCTGTTAACCCGGGAGAAGGTATTAGGCATTACCGAGTTCTGTGGTTCTAGCACGGTCGCTTAACTATCATATTTGGCTTAATTATCTAATTTTAATCAATTATGAACTTATGTGCAAATTTCAACTTTTAACCGCTTTTATTTAATTTTTAAAGAAGATTGCACGTCGTTTAAAACATGTCTTTGGATTGCGCCACATGAAATGCACCCGCAATCCTAAACATATTTTATTCAACGTTTTGGGATTCGATTTGGGCCACATGAAATGCACACCCGAGTTTAGGAGGGTAATATTATTAAATGACGCGCCTAAAGCAACTACGCGTTTTGAATTTGTGAGGGCCATGAAAATTCGCTAAATGGCGCGCCGCGATTTCTATTAAAGGTATTTCTAAACTTAGTTGTTAGGGCCATAAATTAAAACTTATCTATATATGGCGCCTCAAATCTATTTGACGGAATCCAATTAATTAAACATTAATGGAATTTGAATCCCTACTATCAATTGAGTGGTTTAATCCAAGCTCGTTCAACTACAAGGCTGTCACCAAAATAAACACTCATTCAATTAATAAGAGGGCCTAAATAAAACAGGCCCAATTACTTATGTGGCGCATCCGTTCAAGATTGAAGAGGAACAAATGGGCTATAATTATGGGCCCAAAAAAAACTGTGAATACAAGCCATCCCCTTTTGTCTCAACATGGATTCGAAATCCAAACCCCAAGGCAAAGTAAAAAAAAAAAATTAAATGACGCAATGCCAAAACAAGACCCGAGTTTGAGTCCTTGCAACTCACAAAAGGGACGCCTGGACATCAGACTATCAGATTCAAACAAATCAGTCCTTTAGCTAATTCAACAAAAGCAATTATGCGAGATTCTACACCTCATTAAACCACTTCAATAACAAATTACACCTCATGAGACTGTTAAATAAGTGAATCTGAATTTGAACAATAGACTCATATTTAACATGTTTAAAAATAATCAAGGTAATTATATATACGTCTCAGACCCTGAAGTGACAAACCGAAACATTTTCCTTGTCCAATACTATAAAACTGAATACTAACTTAAAACCCGTCCAATCAGCCAATTCATGAAAACCAAATACTATTTAAGTACACCAAGCCTGCCATGACAGTTCAAATAAATTACACAGCAAAAGAAGCTTTCATACAGTCCACATTACTCGATTTGCATGATTGATGGTAAAGTATAACTACCGATTCGACTAAACAAGTTATTCATCAAGTTTCTATGATAGTCTAGGATCAGATTCAGGGATAGGAGTTCAACTTCGCAAAACCAACATTTAGCTATGAGGTATTTGATAGAAAATAGAGTCACCCACCAATTACAAACCAAATTCAGCTCTCAGAAGGGTACTATCAACAACCAGCAGAATACACTGCACTATACGATTCCAAAATAATGCAATTAAAACAAAATAAAGCTAAAACTATGAGCAAAACAAGGTGACATTATGCTCAAAACTCCAGATTTTTGTTTCATCTTTGAACCAGGCCTCACATTAGATAGAACTCAGAGATGTGTACCTGTCAAGCCAGGCGAACACAATCTTGAACTAGTATTCAAAGAATCCTTGATTTTTTGGCAGAGGTAGACCTTAATCGTGTGTTCTCGCCTAAAAACACACGGCTAAAGTCGATCTCAACCTCAAATCTTTAGTAACATCGCCAATCAACTCCTTTCGGGATTTCAAGTTAAACTTCGATCTGAAATTCGAGAGACTCCAGGATGATTCGAAGACGAATAGTTAGGGATTTGGAATGAGGGGGACTTGGTGGTCACGGGGTGTAATTTTGGTGGCGAACGGAGGTGGCGCCGCCACCCTAAAGCGGTGGTGTCTGAAGGCGGCTACTAGGGTTTCGCCTTTGTCTCTGAGAGATGAAAAGTTGGGGAGATGAGACCGGGGGTGCAAGGCATTTGGATACTTTTATAGGTGTGACCCAATTAGTTCCGGACCGTCGGATGAAGCAAGATGAAGGGCCAAGATTTGTTAAGGCAAACTGAACTCGAAACGACGCCGTTTCAACGGCTTGGGTGATGGGCTACTTGGACCGGGTAAGACAAAGGACTTTGGGCCGTGTATTGGGTAATTTTGTTTGGGCTAGGTACAATTAAATGGGTTTTAGACCAGATCTGGATCTTCTCATTTCTTTCTTTTTCCTTATTCAATTTCACAATTCTTTTCTTTTTTCAAAATTAAAATAAATTCTAAATTAATTAATAATAATTTTTAAACCAAACTAACCTACCCAATTAGATTAATCACTCATCATGGTATTTACAATAATTAATTAAATCCTAATTTTAAAGAAAAATTACACAATTCAAAATTAAAAAGTAAATATGCAAAATGAATTATTTTTTATGATTTTCATTTTTTATAAAAAAAAAAACTAATTTACTAATTAATCTAAAAATATAAAATTAAATCCTCAATGCAGATGCAACATATATTTTGTATTTTTCACGAATTAAAAATAAACGTGCACAGACAAATGCAAATAATTACCAGAAAATGCCACGAAATCCAACAAAATTGCAAACGCTGAGAGAAATTATTTTGTTTTGAATTTGTTGGAGTAATTCATATAGGACAAAAATCACGTGCTCACAAGACTCACAAACAGACTAACAGACTCTAATGAAAATCATGAATACATTAATGCCTCAAATGCTCCTGGGGCCCGTGGGACATCATTCGTTCTCGCCACGGGCCTATATGCAAGATCCTTTTGAAGCCATTCCAAGTCATTCATTATCTGTCGGACAAATGTCATCACTACCGTGAAGAAGGTGGTGCGAGTCATATCCTCACATGTTTGGCATTTCACAACAATGTTGTCGGCAATGGTTCCGATCCTCTCTCGGATTCTACCTTTTTCCTGAAGCAAATGCCCGACCTGCTGATTCCGGGCTTCCAACACCTGAGTGTCATGGAGATGTTGATTTTGCAGTTATTGTATTTCTTCCTCCATCTGAGCCATCAAATCATAACAGTGTTCCCTGTCAGCTTTAAAGTCCTTGGCCTGATTGGCTACTTCATTCTCGAGGGTAGTCATTTTTCTCTTTAGGCTGGCGATTGTCCCTTCATACTTTCTTTTCATTTGTTTCACAAACTGTGCTCGCTCTTCCGCCTTCTTTGCCCATCGTGCCCGGACTTTTGCTAGGCTGGCCTCAGACTTTTCCAGGTCATTTTGACACTCAAGGGCTTTCTTTTTCAGACTGCTTATAAGCCTTTCATCCGCTTGGCTTCTTTCCTGGTTTCTAGCAGCTATTCTCATTTTCTGAATTTGAACTTTGAGGGCTTTATTTTCTTAAGTTAACTTCTTCTTCTCGCCTTCATCTGCGGCGGATTGCAACCCATTCTCAAACTGAAGGTCCATGACTTGCTTTTCCAGCCTGCTTATGGTTTCTCAGTACACATTTTCTTTGGCAGCCAGTCCCATTGCTCTTGTGACGTCTCGACGAATTCTTGAAGATGGGGCCTTTTGGCCGGCCTTCCAAACTCAACTTCCCTTTTATACCAAGCAAGGTACTCTAGTTCAACTTCACTTCTGGATAGATCACGTACTCGAGTGTTTGTCGTCAAGTACTGACACTTGCTCCAAATCTGGCGAACCGCTGCTTCATAAAACTGACCATCGGGACCAATCTCGACCACATGGCGACTAATGTCTTCATCCCTGGGAACCATTTGACATCTCCCTAACTGTATCAAAACCCGATATGGGGCATAAGGCTGGATACTCCTGACACCCATCAAAAGAAAGTGAAGCCCGGTAGCTGGCATGTATATGATCTCATCTATGGGAAGCCACCCAAACATCCATTCTATTTGACTTGCACTGATGGAAAGGAGATGTGATGCCCATTTTGTGACCCCCTCTGGTAAGCTAAACCCATCAACTCTTGTATGGAATTCCTCTATGCATCTCTTCTCTGTCGACCCATAACTCATGAATTGAGGACGATGACATATATGTTCAATCATCCACATCTGTAACAACAAGTTGCACCCTTCAAAGAAGTCTCCTCCGGCTTTGCAGGCTGCGAGAGCGCGGAAGATCTCAGACACTATCATGGGTGCGAGGGTACTTTTAGCCTGAGTAAGCAAAGTGCTGACAACCCTAGCTATCCGTATATCAATATTCTCATCTTTTCGGGGGAAACACCAATAGGCCCAAGAAAACTACCATAAATGCAAAACACCTGTGTTCTTCCCATTTGAGGCGGCTTCCTTTGCTATAGATTTTGCTTTCTGGATTGTTAAACCCCCCTATATGACCATATCTCTTGTATATAAACTGCAAAGTACAAAAACCAGCTGCCAGATCTGGGTTGTGGACCCCCTGCTTATCTTTAATAAATCTAGGAACCTGTGTATGGCTACGGCCCTTGGAGCAATCAAGTACTGGTGTCTCAGAGGAACTTTGAGACCCCCAATATATCCGGCTATTTCTTCCAAGGTTGGGGTAAGTTCAAAATCTGAGAAATGAAATACGTTGTGGGCCGGGTCCCAAAATGTAACCAATGCTTTTATGATGTCTCCCCTAGGATTAATCTTCAGCAACCCGGTGAGGCCTCCCAAGTATAGATTGACCGTATCTTGCCCTGATTTACCCAAATCGTTCCACCACATGTGCAGCTCCAAAGGGATCTTGTTCATGACTGTTATTGGCAAATTTTGATTCGTGCTCATTCTGCACATTTATTAGGGTGGTTAAGCAAAATCATGATTCATTTGACTCCAAAACAAAGTTAACACTTTTTTTCATATCAAAAATAAAAACCCGCCTTTGCAAATACGGCCTTTTAGTACTTATGTGAGAAGATTTTAAGGTTGTGTTTGATAACCGGCCAAAAATTTGAAAAACAGACCCCGCTGTTCCTGCAAAAATAGCCTTTCGGCGTCCTTTTAGGGACATTTGGCTAATTTTGACAAGAATGGCGTCGCCTTGCTTGTCCACCACAAAAAACAATAAGATTTTTTGGTTCTTTTGGGCTATTTTTGCAAAAGGGAAGTTGGACCCGATGGGATTTGCCTACGTATTCCACATCCGATGAGAATCAAACTGGCGTAGTTCGGGCAATTTTGACAAAATAAAAACCAACTCTTTTTTTTCTTTTTTTTTTCAAAACAAAAAAAAATTCTCTACTTTTTTCTTTTCAAAATTTCGGCAGAGTTTCAGTATATTTTGGGACGTCGGTTTTTCAAAACAAGAAATTATCTCTTTCAACTTTCTCATTGACTTTCCCTAAGTTTTTCCCCTACAAGCCGGTCAACATGCAAATCCGAAGCAAATGAATGCACAAGTAGCAAGTAAGATGCACCAGGATGGTCTTTTCATTTCGGGTACACCTGTCCTAGACAGACCCAACCCCTGTGTTGAGTTTCCAAAATTAAATGCACGTGATGCAATCAGGCGTTCCTACTAGGGATTCAGGATGAGGCTGAGTTATTCTAAGTATAAAGCCTGGGTATACTGTTCTAGACTTGTGCACCCGAGCGGACAACTCGAGCTGAGGAGGGGGCTACGTACCGGGAACCAAAAGGCCATCCAGCTTAGTAACTTGTTCGAGCCTCTTTCTTATTTCAAGGTATGACACTAACAGAATAAGGAGTCTCGACCAATGAGCACATCCCCGAAGATGAGAAGAGAAGGGTTTCGCAGCAGTTTATATACAATTCAGATAATATCAAAGCAGTAAAAGCATCATTTAGCACATTAGACCCAAACATGTAGTAAAATCAGATAACATATAAAGCCTAATATAACAATTCATATAAGCTCGAATTCTGAACCCTGAACCAGAGATTCTGGATTCGATCCCCAACAGAGTTGTCGGAGCTGTCACACCTCCTTCTTACCTACACCATCGGAATGGAGTATATAAGAGAGTTTTTCCAACTTAAGGTGACAATCGAAACGAGATTTATTTATTTAATGATTCAGAGTCTCCACTTGAGATAATTTATGGTGTCCCAAGTCACCAGTTCAAATCCCGAATCGAGGAAAAGATTGACTCTGTTTTATAGTCCGCAAACACAGAAATCCGGGTAAGAAATTCTGTTAACCCGGGAGAAGGTGTTAGGCATTCCCGAGTTCTGTGGTTCTAGCACGGTCGCTCAACTGTTATTATTGGCATAATTATTTGGTTTTAAAACATTTTGAACCTATGTGTAATTTTAACTTTTTAACCGCTTTTATTTAATTAATTAAAGGAAGATTGTAACGTCATTTAAAATATGTTTCAAACCACGTCACATAAATGCCCCCGCAGTCCGCAACACATTTTATCTAACGTTGAGATTTGAATTTGGGTCACATAAATGCGCATCCGAGTTTAGGAAGGTAAATTATTAAAATAACACGCCTAAAGCAACTACGCGTTTGCAACTTTGCGAGGGCCATGAAAATTCAACTAGGTGGCATGCCTCAAATTCTAAGGATCAAAACAAGATTAATTAAATGAGGGCCATGGGTTATTTAATGCAGATGGCACACCTCAAATTTCTATAAAAGCTAGCTTATGAATTTTATGATCATGGGCCATAGTACTTAAAATATCCAATCCAAAGGTTCCTAAAGGCCCGATTTTCTGGTTTTAAAGCCAGACAATTTCATGGCCCGTTCTTCCTTAATATCAAAATTGTTTCATGACACAAAACGGTTCATATGGCCCAATTCCCTTGTATACTACTGCCTTTTGCGCCATGAGTTACTCTGGCATGGGTGTTTCCTTCTTCAAATTGCATTAAGCAAATAGTGACAATGAGAAAATCACGTTTTGATAATTCATGGAACTAACTTTCTTACAAAAACTACACCACTGAATATAACTAAATTATTTTAAGAAAAATAGCCAAAAACAGGAAAACTATTATTGTCTATGGATTAAAAAGAAACAAATAAATTCCTGCTAGAACTTTAAACCAACGAAAGCGGACAAACCCATGAACAAAAATAAAAATAAAAACTTGCTCGAGCAGTAATGAAATATAACCATAATTCTCATAATTTTTCACATTGTGAACTACTGAGCTCTGACTTCCAAATTACAGAACATTCACACCTTTTGATATCAAAACTCAATAATCGTAAACTTATGCAATGTCTGACTCCAACCAATAAGTTTAGCTAGATCATACATGGTTCACAATTCTTAAAGAAAATGAAATAAAACCAAGCTTAATCCTGGGACTTGCCAAGTCTGAAATCAGATTCACTCCACTTTAGAACTCATTTTCAGAAATCCGAAAAATAAATCAAAACACACATGAAAGGAGATCTAGTGATAGACTATGAAAAACACAGAACCATGTCTCAAACCATATGGATGCAAACTTGAGCAGAATTACTAGGAAAACAAAGTGACACTAGATTCATGAGACCAATTATTCTGGGTGAACATACATTTAACTGATTGCTATAACAAACACAAACCAAAAACCAAATAATTTCTAGTAATCAAACTACAACATCTGTCCTTAATTATTACAAGTTTCATCTAATGTACCTTTGATCCTCTTACATTCAAACTAATTCAAATCCAACATCTGATACTAAATGCATATGAATGGGACATCCAAAGCAAGCTAGACTAAATCAGGAAAAGGAACATGGCAAAGATAGCAACAATCATAATATAAAATTACTATGTTTCATTCAACTTCAATTTGGTTCATAAACATTTACATAAGACTCAACAACCAAACTCAATCTCCAACCATAGTTTCAGAAAGGATACCTGGAGATGGAAAGAAACAGAAGGTGAAGGATCAGTAGTAATTTAGTATAAGGCAGCAGCAGAAATAACCAATGAAACCAGCTTCCAACTCAGAAATGATGTGCAATAATCCAAAAGAAAACAGTTTCAATCGAACAAGAGCCCAGCAGACTTGTAACCAAACTTTTAAACCAAACTCAATCCATTTCCAACCCCAAGTGAATCAGAATTTGTTTCAGAAATTGAAGACCTTAAGAATCACAGATGAAATGCAATGGAACAGTAATTGTATTGGAATTTTCAACCGTTTTTCCTTTTTTGGATTTTTTATCTCTGAATCTCTGCCTTGAATGCCAAGTTAGAGAGCCTTTATAGGCAAGGTATTTAGGGCAGCTAGATGAGAATTAGATTTGCACCTAGATCCTCTTTAAATTTTCATTATAGCTTAGGAGTCCTTAAGTTAAAATTCAAAAATTCCCTTAGGTCCCTTCCCCAACTTCCTAGAAGCTTCCATTTCAGTTATACAAAGATTCCCTAGACTAGACTACCTAAATTACCCCTTAATGACCCTGTTATTACCCCTGATACTAAACGGGTATGAGGTCAAATTGACCCAATGTTTCAATCCAGCCTGGGCTTGCAAGACTCAATATGAATCTCTTATTTTTTGACTTTTGATTTCAATCAAACCAACAATCTATAATAGAACCCACAATTTAAACAGACTGACCCGAAATTTCTCAAAAGAAAAACCCAGAAACCCCTTAAAAACTGAAACTACAAACAAAAAAGAAAGGGAAATGAACCAATAAAATAAGCTAAGCCTGGTTATTAAACTAGTTATGCAAAACAGAACAACGGGCAAACGAATACATGATAAAGAAAAAGAAGAAAGGGTGCAGAAAAAGATATAAATGAACTTAGACGCAGAAGAAGAAAACATGCAAGAAAAGGAAGTGAAAAAATACCTAAAATCTGGACAGCTTAATCTTGGATCTTCAGAAGAAGCTTCAATTTCTTGAACAAAATGGGCCTTAGTCGTGTGTTTTCAAATGAGAACGCACGAATAAAGCCAATTTCGGCCTTAAAACTTCGTTAAACTTCGCTAATTTGGGTTTTGGGATTTTAGGGTTCATGTCTTCCAATTAAGATTCGAGGAGTTCAGAGAAGATTCGAAGGAAACCAGTTGTGGATTAGGTACGAGGGGGTCAAGGGGAGTTCGGGGTGTTGATTTGGGGTGGTTTGGGACCAGCGCCGCCACCTGAGGACGGTAGGAAAATGAGGCGGCACTTTAGGGTTTTGCTTTTGGTCTCTGAGAGATGAAGGGTTGAGAGAGACGAGACCGGGGGATGCAGGGCATTTGTACAGTTTTATAGGTATAACCCAATCAGTTCCGGACCGTCAGATTAAATGAAATCAACGGCCCAGATCGAAGAGTTATTAAAACGGGGTCGTTTAGTTTCAACGTAGGGCAAATCGGGTTTTGGGGCGGGTCGTGGGCTGGTTTTGAGCGGGTATGGAGGAAAAAATCATTTGGGCCTTAAAGAAACAAAAGGGATCAGCCCAAAAACTGGACCCTCACTTCTTTTTATATCTCTTTTCATTTTTCTTCATTCTATCTTTCTTTTTTTTTTCAAAATTAAATTAAAGAAGTAAAATCCTAAATTTAATCACCAATCAAATTAGCCTATCAAAACACTAACTAATAATTATCACAAATCATTAAAAATCAAATTAAAAGAAAGACTACCCAAAATTCAAAATTAAAACTAAAAAAATGTAAAATAAACTATTTTTTGTGATTTTTCAATTTTTATAAAATAACTAATTTGCTAATTAATCCTAAAATGTAGAATTAAATCCTTAATGCAAATGTCACGTATTTTTTTGTATTTTTCATTAATTAAACAAAATTAATATGCAGAGACAATATGCAAATAATAACAGAAAATGCCACAAAATCCACAAAATTGCAAATAATGAAAAGAAACTTATTTTCTTGAATTTATGGGAGTAATTCATATAGGGAAAAAATCACGTGCTCACAAGTACAACCGACCCCATGTACTCTATAAGTTCCGAGTCTAACCTCGACGAAGTAGTGACGAGGCTAAGGCGGGTCACCTACATTACAACCTGCACGCAATATATAATAATGATAGAAAATAGAAACACATAACAAGATTTAACAGTCAACTATAAACAATAACTACAGCCTCAAGAAATGAACCAATGTCGTCTAGAATTACCAATTCGTAGCATTTCAAATGAGAACACTGAAAATCAAATGTTGATCAGGAAATGGAAACACATAGGTTGTTGCATGGTTGAGTAGCTGGCTTGACTAATTGGCCAACTACTCAACCATTTCAATACATCAAAAGCTTTGAAAAATACGAAAGAAGTTAAATTTAAGGAATATTTTTTTAAAAAGCAAATAAGAAAAACGTAAACTCAATACAAAATCTCCCCCAAAACCGGGGCGTCACCGAGTACATGAGCATCTATATAGGAATATAGTCTAATACAATGTCTAGAGAATAAAACTAAAATATAAAAATGAAGATATGGGAGGAGAGTCAACGTCTGCAAATGCCAAGCAGATACCTCGATAATCTCTGAAGATCCGGACTTCACAGCTCAGCATCCGCTGTGACCAGAAGCACCTGGATCTGCACACGAGGTGCAGCGTGAGTTCAACCAACTCAATAAGTAAGAAATCTAACCTTTGGACTGAAATTAGTGACGAACTCAACCGGTATAGTTCAATATAGAAATAACCGTACAAAAATGTAAACACACTTCCAAGTGCAACAATTAAACTCAATACCAGTAAGATAGATCAATTCTGGATGATATGAGGAATACAACTTCTCTACATGTACATGTCAATGCACATATTGTATGTGATGCGCCATGCTGAAAGCATCGTGTACTCACTCTCTCGAAATACTCAATCACTCAGTACTGTTTATGGCCAATCCAACCCAGGGATGATCCATCCCGGAAATATATATATCAACTGACAAACAGTCACTCAGTACTAGGTAGGGCCAATCCGGCCCATGGGGAGATCCATCCCCATGTATAAATGCATCAGACAAGATCCATGTCCAGGGAATATCCATCCCTCAGTATAAATCACCACTCCATCAATATAATCAGTCGCGCTCACTGGGGGTGTGTGCAGACTCTGGAGGAGCTCCTTCAGCCCAAGCGCTATGATCAGTATAACCGTTGCGGTGTACAGCCTGATCCCATAAATGTCACTTATAATCAGGCCCTCGACCTCACTCATTCATCAATCTCTCTAGTCCTTCGAGCTCACAAAGCCATGAAACTAGCTCAAAATAATGATATAATGTACCAAAAATGGTAACAGTGACTGAGATATGATATGCATATGAATACATATAACTAAGTATATAAAGCCATAAAAGTAGATCAATAAGTCAACAGCAAGAAACGACCACTATGGGTCCCAACAGTACCAGCATATAGCCTAAACATGATTTCTAACATGATTAGCAGCTCAATTACTTTATCACATGATGAAAAACATGGATATCAACAAGATAAATCAGCTATACAGTTTCATGGAATCGACCAGATCATAGTTCTCACGGTGCACGCCCGTTACTTGGCATGTGTGTCACTTCAATACCAATCATATAACACATAATTCGAGGTTTCGAAAGTGTTACTTATCTCAATACGAGCAAATCTCTACTCCAACACACATTTGCCTCGCGAAACGGCCTCTGAATGCCTCGAATCTAGTCACAAACAATGTGATACAATCAACATGGACTAAAGGAATCAATTTCGTAAGGAAATACTAAGTTATAAATCAAAAGTCAAAAATTGGCCCAAAGCCGGCCCTTGGGCCTACGTCTCAAAATTCAACAAAAGTTACAAAACACAAAAGCCCATTCAACTATGAGTCCAACCATACCCATTTACCAAAATCTGACACCAAAACGCCACTCAAATCCCCAAATCAAACTTTTCAAATCCCTACCCTCAAACCCCCCCAAATTTAACCTCAAAACCATACAATCTAAGTGGAAAAATCAATGGGAAAACAAGATTATTGAATAAAATGAGCACAAGTAACTTACCTCAAAAATCCCCTCAAAAACCCTCTCAAACATCACCTTAGACCGAGCTTGAAATGTCCAAAATGAAGTAAAATCACAAACCCTTGAATTTATATGTTCTACCTAGTCCTTCCACTTCTGCGGACACTTAACTGCATCTGCGGCATCGCAGAAGCGATTAAACTTCCATTTCTGCATTTTCCTCCACTCCTGCGGCCCACTAATCCACTCCTGCGTACTCACTTCTGTAAGCCACCAAGCCGTTTTTGCGGACCCAACTCCCAGCTTCATTTTTGCTTCTACGCTCCCATTGTCGTATCTGCGGCCACACAGGTGCGGGAAATCCTTCGCAACTACAACCACCGGCTCACACCCCTCTAAACTTCCCATCTGCACAATTGACCCCGCACCTGTGAGCTCGCACCTGCAATCAAAGCAACGCAGGTGCGATTACACTAGCAGACTCTAGCTTCAACAACCTCTCAAGTTCAACTTTTGATCCGTTAAATTTGGAATCAATCTGAGGCCCCTCGGACTTCAACCAATCATACCAACAAGTTCTAAAACACGATAGGAACTTAGTCGAGCCCTCAATTCACCTCAAAGAACATCAAAAACATGAATCGCACCCCAATTCAAGTCTATTGAAACTAAGTAAGTGTAACTTCTACAAACGACACCAAAACCTATCAAATCACATCCAATTGACCTTAAATTTTGCACACAAGTCACAAATGACACCACTCCAACTTATGTAATCGGAATCCAACCCTGATATCAAAAAGTCCACTCCCGATCAAACTTCCCAAAAATCTAACTTTTGCCATTTCAATCCTAATTCAACTACGGACCTCCAAATCACAATCCAGACACGCTCCTAAGTCCAAAATCACCCAACGGGGATAACGGAACCATCAAAACTCCATTCCGGAGTTGTTTACACATAAGTCAACATCCGATCAATCTATTCAACTTAAGCTTTCAACCTTGAGACTAAGTTTCTTAATTCATTCTGAAATCCTTCCAAACCCGAACCGACTATCCCAACAAGTCGCATAATAACTATAAAGTACAAAATGAGCAATAAATGGGGGAATGGGCTATAACTCTCAAAATGACCGGTTGGGTCGTTACAGAATGCTAGGAATGTCATTCTTGAGGGACAACTCAGTCAAGAATAAGAGGAACAGCTCAGTCAAGCCAAAGAGGAACTTGGTTCTAGCAGTGCACAGGGTTCAAAGGTTGCTTGCTTGATGGCTAAAAATGCAAACCTGAGGAAACAGGCTGAGAACCTAAAAGAGCGGCTTATAAATGAGTAGTGGTCTGCAAATGCTCGAGTGGATATTATTATCAAAGCCCTTGCCTCTTCATACTTCCCTCCCTCTTCTAGTGCCCCTTAAATAGTTCTCTCGTTAGTGTCCAGTTTAGCCGTGTTTGTCTTAGCCCTAGTGTCCTGTCTTGGATTTTTTTTAATTGTGGTGCTTTAAGTTTGTTTATTGTGTGGATGTTTTGTAACAACGATACTACAACCTATGTTTTTCTTCTCAAATTAATTAATGAGCATCTCAGTCTTTTGCTATGCATGTTATACTCTTGTGCTATGTTTTTAGATATGTTTTTAGCTATGTTATGTGCACACAAGTGGAATGAGTTAACTTTGGTAGACTTCTTTTTGCATTTACTTTCATATATTCTTTTTATGATGCCAAAAGGGGGAAGAAAAAATGAGAAAGAGAAACAGGTTTCAGGGGGAATATAACTAATCTGCATGGGAAATCATCTAGTAATCTGGTTCTCAGGGGGTACTTCAATTCTGACTTTGTCATCATCAAAAAGAGGAAAATTGATAAGTTATGTGCCTTTGTGTTTTGATGATTTAACAAACTTCATAAGAGAAACAGATAGGGAACCTGATTCAAGTCTTAGAGTGCTCAATACAACAACTCACAAGTTTAGCACAAACTCCAATGAAATCAGTCAAAGGAACGACAAAGGAAACAAATGGCTATCAGTTCCCCCGATCACAGTACAAGTCAACTCTTTATAGTTGTTAAAGTTGCTACATTGTTGCACTGCACACGCAATAGTGCAACAGTCATTGTTTGAAGCATGCTATGTACCAGATACTTGCTTACATCATCCCAATGATCTCACTTATTTATTATCAATATGAGGCAAGGTAAAACATACACTTGCAAACCCTAAATCATTAAGTCTCTCTCAAGTGTGTTGCCTCTTCATTCACTCCAAGGCTTCAAGAACAAAGTAGCAACAGAACTAAGGACCAGATCTCAGCACCGAGTTCATCGTATGTCCTTAGTATTATTGTATCTTTGTTAATGTTATTATTTGTAATTCTTACTCAGCTTAGTTAGAAGCATCTTGTAGGATATCTTTTGTAAACCATAAACCGTGAATTTGTGTTTGGCTAGAATTAGTCAAAGTGGTGAGCTTTATAATGGAGTTAGTACAAAGAGGCTTGCAATAGAGTTATTGCAAGTAGGTGCGAGATTAAGAGTTTAATTTCTAGATTACAATATATTGTAATCTAAAGTTGCTCGGTTAGTGAATTTGAAATCGTTCGAGTGTAGGTCATAATTTTTTCTCCCGTGGGCTGGGAGTTTTATGCATAAAATACTGTTGAGTCATTTACCTACTACTATGTGTGTGTTCTGTGGGAATTGATAGAGAACCATGTTCTTTATATAGTTTGATGGACTCTAAGTTTACATCACTAGTTAAAGACTAAGAATGTGACAAAACGCCACTTAATACTTCACCTATGAAGAGTAGACTAATGCGGATTAATGAAAGAATTTTAATTAAAGGCCCTGGACTATTGTCTCACAAAGAAACAATATGTCCCATATATATATACTAGATATCGTTTGCCCGTGCTAGCACGGCCCAACAATTTGTGTTACATTATTTTATCCAATAAAAATTTAACAACTTTACTCAATGAGATAATTTTCAAGCAAATTTTTAATTTTTAATTCTCTATTTCAATCTTTGAAGTTGAAATAACGAACCAAAATTTAATACATACATTATTTTGCAAATAATATTTCACGTTGGAGGTGGAATATTATATATCCAAAATAACTGAACTTCCAAATATTATTTTGTAATTTCGGGTAAATATTATCCAAATGCATATAATAAGTTACAATATTTTTTATATTATATAATTGAAAAACAAAGTTAGCACACAAAAAACGTAAAATTACATAAGAATATCGAGATAGTAATTGGGCAAATCAACGTTAGATAAATAAATGATGCTAACATATGAAATTGTAATTTACTTTAGTAGTTCAATTGCATTATTATGGTGTGGACAAATGAACTCTAGGTAAATAATTATATTATTAAATTACATAGAGGGCAAGCCTTCTAATGTAACCTTTTTTCCTAAAACATTGAGTTTTCTGAGGAAAATTGTCACGACCCTAACCCGGACTCGGTTGTGATGGCGCCTCTCGCGAACACAAGTGTCACGACCCAAAATCCACTAAGGGTCGTGATGGCGCCGGACACCGCTGTCAGGCAAGCCAACCAGAATAATTAATTAAATTCTTGTTTAATAATTTTGAAAACGATGATTTTCCATCAACTTTATCAGTAAAAGATGAACGCCTCAAATCAAATATAAATGTTAAGAAGTTAATACAAGATATCCCATAATCATCCCAGAACCCGGTGTCACAAGTGCATGAGCATTTACTAGGAATGAAATAAAATACAGTAACTGTCCGGAATACAAGTGGACAAAAATGAAAATACTGTACAATACTCTGAAAGAGACTCTGCTGGCTACGGACGTCTCGATAAATGCAACTCACCTAAGTCTCCATATCAACCATGCCGCTACGCCACTCATAAACCTGTGCAACGAAAATGCACAGCAAGCATAGTATGAGTACAAAAACAATGTGTACCTAATGAGTATCCCATCTAATCTCGAAGAAGTAGAGACGAGAGGTCAACTTCGACACTTACTAGTGGTCCAATAATGTTATCTCAATAATATAGTAAATCGGTGATTTTTATAAACATGATTGTAATTCAATGGACTGAAGCAAGTAAGAAATTATTTCTTTTATAGAAAATTTCCAAATTCCTTTTCATCGTTTAGAAAAATATTCTCAAACTGGGAAGAGGCAATAACTATTTCAATAAGTTTCAAGGCAAGCAATACATGCATGCGCAATTCATGCTGAGGATGTATAGCCCGATCCAACAATATTTAAATTGTGCACTGCCAGAAAGTCGAATGGTGCGAATCATAGATGCATCCATTTAATCTGCCGAGGCGTTCGGTCCGTTCCAGAATTTAAACACGCACAGACAATCAATCAAGAAGTCATCAGGAAACAATTATCCAAAGAAAACCAATTCTCTTTTAACAATTTAGAAAAATGAAGTTTAATTCTTTTTAGAAGTCCATTTACCAATTCGATAGGATTTAAGCAATCAGCTGTCAATAAGGTTACCGATATTCCAAGTATAGCATGCTTTTGGGTCTTAGACTACCCGGATAATAGCATAATAGTACCTACGCACGGACTCTCGTCACCTCCTGCGTACGTAACCCCCACAATTAGGAGCACATAATCAATTATTTTACCTATGGGGACAATTCCCTCTTACAAGGTTAGAAAGGAGACTCACCTCACTCCGAAGATCCACAATCGGCATTCCTCATCCTTCCGAAGACTCGAATCGATGTACAAAGCTCAAATCCATTAATATATGCTCAATTACCCCTAACGATCCAATTTATAACAATTCCTAACCCCGATCGAAAAGTTGACCAATACGCCCTCGGGCCCGGATTCCAAAGTTTTTCGAAGAATAAGTTTACCCACAACCTCACAAACTCAAATATATAATTTAGTCTCAACTTCCTACCCAAAATCGTGGCCAAAATCCAAAAATACTATTTCTAGGTCTTTCCACCAAAACCCCAAATTTCTACCAATTTCATGCTCAATTTTGTATATAATCAATGTATTTAACTCAAGATAGGTGGGGATAGCTTACCTTGTTGTTGATGATGAAAACCCCCTCCTGAAACCCTCCAAGAATCGCCCAAGCCAAGAGAAAGATGAAAGAAAATGACCAAATCCCGACTTTAAAACAACTCACTGCCTCTAGCACTTTCCGCACCTGCGGTCTCTTGATTGCTTCTGCGGTTCCGCAGGTGCGGTTCCAATACCGCTTCTACGGTCCTCCTCCAGCTGCCCCAACCCACTTCTGTGCTGCACCGACCGCATCTGTGATCATGTAGGTGCGGAAATTCCTTTGCACCTGCGGCCTTTGGCTCCTTCACTTCTAACCGCTTCTGCGATTCCCTTCCTCGCTTCTGCGGTGAACCCTCCGCAGAAGCGGTTACACCAGCAACCAGACCCCTTCAGCTCATCCTTCAAGTTCCAATTCAATCCGTTAACCACCCGGAATTCACCCGAGGCCCCCGGGTCCCCAACCAATCATACCAACCAGTCTCAAAACACATTACGGACTTGCTCGAGGCCTCAAATCATATCAAACAACGCTAAAATCATGAATCGACCTCCAATCCGCTTTATGAACTTTAGAATCTCAAACTTCTACTTTCAATGTTTAAACCTATCAAATCACGTCCGATTGACTCCAAATTTTGCACGCAAATCATATTTGACATGACCTACTCCCACTTTCGGAATCAGATTCCGACCCCGATATCAAAAAGTCCACTTCCGGTCAAACTTCTCAAAAACCTTCAAATTTCTATCTTTAGCCAAATGACCCACAGACCTCCGAATTCACTTCCGATCACGCTCCCAATACCAGAATCACCATGCGGAGCTACTCCCAGACTCGAAATCCCAAACGGACATCGATAACACAGAAATGCACTTCAACCCAAACTTATGAAATTTCTTCCAAAATGCTAACTTCCACAATAGGCGCCAAAACGTTTCCGGGTCTTCCAAAACCTAGTCCGGACATACACCCAAGTTCGAATTCATCATATGAACCTGCTGGAACCTTCGAATCACAATTCTGAGGTCGTTTACTCCAAATTCCGATCCTAGTTAATTCTTTTAACTTAAAGCTTCCGAAATGAGAATTCTCTTTCCAAATCAACTCCGAACTTCCCCAAATTCAATTCTGACCACACGTACAAGTCATAATACCTAAAATGAAGCTACTCATGGCCTCAGACTGCTGAACGACATGCTAGAGCTCAAAACGACCGGTCGGGTCGTTACATTCTCTCCCACTTAAACATACCTTCGTCCTCGAACGTGCTAAGAACTACGCTTGGGTTGCCCGAAATCACTGTTTAACACCTCGTGAACTTACCCGTGCTACTACAACCCAGTTGAGCACATTAGCTCGATCAATTCTGAAGATATTCCCTTTTATTCAAGCAAATAAGCCTTAGAGCCCAATTCCAACATCCAGAATTCTCTGACAGGCATGTTCCAACATACGCTCACTGAATCAATAACTACACGAAGCACCAAAACATGACTGCATACCTTAGCTGAATTCACACCTTGCATCATTTTACTCACAGGACCACAATAACATTCTCAGATCAATTTAGTCGAAATTCCATGACTCTGATGCTCCCATTGCACCTCATAACATACATAGGTCTTGCTCTAACTCTTACAATACCGCCAAGATGAAAGAGCTGTGTAGAAATTCATACCCAACTATCGAATCAACAAATCATTGGGTCTATACTCCTGACAAGAACCATCACCTCATTCTGAACCAAATAATGGTCTTAGCTCCTTAATATACTTCATATAATCAGATTGCACTGATCCTAAATCCAATGATCTCGTCTCACCCAGTACGAACTACTCAGGCAATAATCCATCCCGGACATGATCAAAAGTCTCATATGATGCCACAATGTGCCAATAAGCTACCAATTCGAACGTGATACAAAGGAAAACGAACTCTAAAAAGGAAATCCGATTGCCCCGCTCGCGAATTATATATGCAACGCGGCATACAGCTAATATGAGCTTTCCTCAGAAAAATAGGAAACAAAACACATAAAAACATATAGGGGGAACTATACTCAACATCACATTGTTGCGGTGCGCAACCCGATCCAAACAACATAACCATGGCAGCGTGCCACCCGATCCACACATAAAATTCACATAAAGAGATACATATCGAGCTAGATTGCTCATTACAATAAAATACCGAATATCGGTCACAAGCACGCTAAGTTCATAATTCCATCCCTAGGGAGACATATAGCGCCATAGGCTACAAAACTCAAGCACAACTGGGGTGCGATATACAATCTGAATCTCGAGAGCCATCCTGCTCATATAACATCATCTATGCGTGGAACCTCATCACATAAGAAATTCACCAAGCCGTCTCACAACCCATTCGGCGCGATATATCATTACATGAAATAGCTGACGACGAAGTAGTACCCCGACTACTCTTCCATAAGAGCGCATTGCTGAAATAAACACATTTGGTCTGATATAGAGCCCATATTCACATTTTGATCCATCCACAGACCTCAAACTGATTCTGATCGCACTGGACTAGGCTAATAACCTTTCAAAGGTCCATAATAACTCCCTTTTTCTCATAACACACAAGAACAACCATCATAACCGGAGTAATCCTCCACAGTCCATAACCCAATGGATCGAGCGCCCTTCAGGCATTAATTCTCAATTTAACGACATCACTACAATATTCATACTTGGTTTAACTTCTTTAATCAAGTGACTACATGCCACACTTATACAACCTTCCCGTGGGACATGCTCCCACAACCTTCCGTATTAGATAACAGGTCTGTACATCCAAACTACTAGCCGCACTAACGCTGAAAAGCAATCAAGAATCCTTAACCAGGATGCAAAGCCTTTTTCACAAAACACCGATCTCAGGTGACGCTGAAGACAATACCAACTTACCTTAAACATCGAAATTCCTTTTCTGCTCATCCGAGCTCATGACATCCTTGCCAACACCGAACTGCAACCTTGATCCTCACTTCAAACTCCATACCACTCACTGCACCTAACATGCCAATATAGGATAGAACACTCTTTTTCATCATAACTTTGGATCACTAATAGAAGCTTCGTTAAAAACTTTTCACTTAACTCACTTTATGAGAACCATAGCAACACACAGGTGAATTTTCATAACCGTGGAATATGCAAATCTCTAAGTAGTGGTCTAAGCCACCAAATCCCTTCCGGGATCCGCCTCCACATAACAGGCCATAACAGTAGAATGCTTCTGAATAACATCAATTACGGCGGCCGACAAGACTTACACACACCGTCAAAAATCACTTGTATAACTTGATCACGCTGAAGAAACTGATCACTACCAGCAATATGCCAATTCAACTATGGCTAGCCAATCTATCTTCGTCCACTTTATCCTTGATTACCTTTGAAATAATAATAACACCATTCAACACACAACTCACTCCATCCGTACTCATCCCGAGTGACCTTGAATCACGAGACCATGTTGTCTCAAATCCAACAAACCATTTCATACCTCCCAAATGATACACTACAAGTCAAAACATCATAGAACATTCTGGGCCTCTTCTCATAAGCTGCTACAAAAGCTTGATTCTTAACCGTACTTGTAGGCTCGAAATCATTAGGCACCACACTTTAACTTTTGAATTCACTAGGACCGTTGTTGAGAGCCACCCGCTCTGACTCAGCCCCGAATGTAATCAACTCAATGAATCTTCTAGCACATGAATACCCTCTCGACGAAGCACTCAGCAGAATCACTTTCCTTGGAACCCGCATCTATGCAAGGCATAAATCCTGAATCGTTCCCCAAGTCTGAACATGAGCCAATAAATCCAACCTTAGCACACTCCTAACAATTCCTTTGCTCAAGTTATCACTTATGTTCTTTTCCCATAGCTGAAAAAAACTTAGCAATATGCCGATAACCCGAAACCTCACAAGAAGATAATGATATAACCCAATCGTAGGCGGTGGGACTCTCCACTTTGCTTGAAGCCACTATTACACAACTCTGAAATTCACCAGGATTCCTTATCTCTTATTGACATAACCATGCACAATCAACCGTAAAAATTCTCGGAATCTTTCTGTAAAACCCTTTTTTATACTCTAAATCATCAACCACATTCGCACGACCGATCTCTTTGCGGTATAACCAATAGAATTCCTCACAGAAGCTTCGCCAACCACGCAACTGCTAACTTGCTCATAGGGAATAACCCCCTGTGGAAATCACTCTCCGACATCTTCCAACGTTGTTGCATGGGGTACAATCACTGCGACATCAATGATCCATCCTGAGTCTGAGGTCACTCTCTAGCTGCAGCAGTCCATTCACTCCTCGTGGACATCAATTAAATGTGTGGCAACATCCTTCCCATTCAAAGTTATGTTGTATCCTTCTTCATTTCAAGCAGCTCCTTCCCGTTATATCAAATCTTCTGCCGCATAATAGCCCATACTTCAAATTAAATCTGTAGACCCCAATCACCAATCACTAGAATTCCCAAATCATTCCAAACTCTCCTTAAGGTGCGTAGTCATCCTACCACAAAGCCCCCACGCAACTCTGCCACTCTCCCACTTTGGCGGAACTTACCCCTTTAATTGACTACTCGACCTTTGCTTCTTATAATTGGCCTTCTAGAAATTATAACCACCGCCTGACACTCCCCACATGTCCTTTCTCATTCTTCGCTTATCAGTTGTTGCCTTAAATAAAACCTATCTTCGCAGCACTTGAACCCTCAAATCGCTACTAACCTTAAACTTTTTCGAAGAAAATCTTTCTCGAGCCATCAACATTAGAAACACTGTTTCAATCCTGAACCATCGTACCCCGCGATCTCTGACAGTCGTTTCTCCCATATTATTTCATAAAACCTTACCCCAAAGGCAAATTGCAGAAGACCATAACACCAGTAAACTTAACACATACAATCGAGGATGATGACACTACATCGCAGATGAAAATTACACCACGCTTGAAAATACCAAGTCTCATTACTCCATCACCCCAAATCTGGACATTCATAGGCCAATTGCCTTTCCTCCGCTGGAAATAAAATATCGGATCTCTGAATCATGCACTGGGTAGACTTCCTTTCAAATTATTCACCGCCCCAACACATAGACAAGTATCCTACCATCAAGTCAATACTATGTGATAACCAATCATGAGCAATCATAATGATCTGTGCATAGTATCAAAGCTCTCAGGAATACTGTTACTGAGCTGAAACGACAAGATATCCTCCTGCAAGGCAAGGACAATATCCCAATCAACAGTACCAGGAGAAACATCCCGTACCACATCTGTAGTGCCATTACAATCCTTCAATTCTCGATTTATAATCAGCGGTTCGCGTCGCGTAAGATTGAGTAGGAAGCGAACAAGGGTATAAGCCTCAAGGAATCAAATCGCACGATGAGGAATCAAGAAGGAAAGTACTCCTAACAACCATGTAGCCTCTCGAAGATAAGTACAGACGTCTCTGTACCGATCCGCAACACTCTGCTAGACTCGCTCATGACTCGTGAGACCTAAGGGAACCTAGTGCTCTGATACCATGTTGTCACGATCCAAAATCCACTAAGGGTCGTGATGGCGCCGGGCACCGCTGTTAGGCAAGCCAACCAGAATACTTAATTAAATTCTCATTTAATAATTTTGAAAACTATGATTTTCCATCAACTTTAGCAGTAAAAGATAATCGTCTCAAATCAAATATGAATGTTAAGAAGTTAATACAAGATACCCCATAATCATCCCAGAACCCGGTGTCACAAGTGCATGAGCATTTACTAGGAATGAAATAAAATACATTAACTGTCCAGAATACAGGTGGACAGAAATGAAAATACAGTACAATACTCTGAAAGAGACTCTACTGGCTACGGACATCTCGATAAATGCAACTCACCTAAGTCTCTGTATCAACCATGCCGCTACGCCACTCATAAACCTGTGCAACAAAAATGCACAGCAAGCGTAGTATGAGTACGAAAACAACATTTATCCAATGAGTATCCTGTCTAATCTCGAAAAAGTAGAGACGAGAGGTCGACTTCGACACTTACTAGTGGTCCAATAATGTTATCTCAATAATATAGTAAATCGGTGATTTTTATAAACATGATTGTAATTCAATGGAATGAAGCAAGTAAGAAATTCTTTCTTAGATAGAAAATATCCAAATTCCTTTTCATCGTTTAGAAAAATATTCTCAAACCGGGAAGAGGCAATAACAACTTGAATAAGTTTCAAGGCAAGCAATACAAGCATGCGCAATTCATGTCGAGGACGTACGACCCGTTCCAGAATTTAAACACGCACAGATAACCAATCAAGAAATCATCAGAAAACAATTATCCAAAGAAAACCAATTCTCTTTTAACAATTTAGAAAAATGAAGTTTAATTCTTTTTAGAAATTCATTTACCAATTCGATAGGATTTAAGCAATCAACTGTCAATAAGGTTATAGATATTCCAAGTATAGCATGCTTTTGGGTCCAAAACTACCCGGACAATAGCATAATAGTAGCTACGCAGGGACTCTCGTCACCTCATGCATACGTAGGCCCCACAATTAGGAGCACATAACCAATTATTTTACCTATGGGGACAATTCCCTCTTACAAGGTTAGAAAGGAGACTCACCTCGCTCTGAAAATCCACTATCAGAATTCCTCGTCCTCCGAAGACTCGAATCGATGTACAAAGCTCCAAAGCTAGCCAATAATAATTTAAATCCATTAATACATACTCAATTACCCGTAACGATCCAATTTATAACAATTCCTAACCCCGATCGAAAATTTGACCAATACGCCCTCGGGCCCATGTGCCCGGATTCCAAAGTTTTTCAAAGAATAAGTTTACCCACAATCTCATGAACTCAAATATATAATTTACTCTCAATTTTCTACCCAAAATCGCAGCAAAAATCCAAAAATACCATTTCTAGGTCTTTCCACCAAAACCCCAAATTTCTACCAATTTCATGCTCAATTCCGTACATAATCAATGTATTTAACTCAAGATAGGTGGGGATAGTTTACCTTGTTGTTGATGATGAAAACCCATCTTGAAACCCTCCAAGAATCGCCCAAGCCAAGAGAAAGATGAAAGAAAATGGCCAAATCCCGACTTTAAAACAACCCACTGCCTCTAGCACTTTCCGCACATGCGGCCTCTTGACCGCTTCTATGGTTCCGCAGGTGCGGTTCTAATACCGCTTCTGCGGTCCTCCTCCAGCTGCCCTAGCCTGCTTTTGCGCCGCACCGACCGCATCTGCGATCACGCAGGTGCGGGAATTCCTTCGCGCCTGTGGCCTTTGACTCCTTCACTTCTAACCCCTTCTACGGGGTCGCTTCTGCGGTGAACCCTCAGCAGAAGCGGTTACACCAGCAACCAGACCCCTTCAGCTCATCCTTCAAGTTCCAATTCGATCTGGTAACCATCCGGAATCCACCCGAGGCCCCCGGGGCCCCAACCAATCATACCAACCAGTCCCAAAACACATTACGGACTTGCTCGAGGCCTCAAATCATATCAAACAATGCTAAAATCATGAATCGGCCTCCAATCGAGGCTTTATGAGCTTTAGAATCTCAAACTTCTACTTTCGATGTTTAAACCTATCAAATCACGTCCGATTGACTCCAAATTTTGCACACAAGTCATATTTGACATTACGGACCTACTCCCACTTTCAAAATCGGATTCCGACCTCGATATCAAAAAGGCAACTTCCGGTCAAATTTCTCAAAAACCTTCAAATTTCTATCTTTAGTCAAATGACTCCAAAATGACCCACGGACCTCCGAATTCACTTTCGATCGCGCTCCCAACACCAGAATCATGATGCGGAGCTATTTCCTGACTCGAAATCCCAAATGGACATCGATAACACTGAAATATACTTCAACCCAAACTTATGAAATTTCTTCCAAAATGCTAACTTCCACAATAAGCGCCAAATGTTCCCGGGTCTTCCAAAACTCGGTCTGGACATACGCCCAAGTCCGAATTCATCATACAAACCTGCTGGAACCTTCGAATCCCAATTCTGAGGTTGTTTACTCCAAATTTCGACCCTAGTTAATTCTTTCAACTCAAAGCTTCCGAAATGAGAATACTCTTTCCAAATCAACTCCGAACTTCCCGAAATTCAATTCCGATCACGCGTACAAGTCATAATACCTGAAATGAAACTGCTCATGGCCTCAGACTGTTGAATGACTCGCTAGAGCTTAAAACGACTGATCAGGTCGTTACAACAAGGCTAGCCAACTACTCCCAGTTCAATCTTTAAGTAGTTAAACATTAAGAAACAGTAATAAGCATAATCAACTAAACCAAGGTTTAAGCAGTTAAAAACATAATTTACGGAAAATAACCCCAACACAGTCCCGAAACCGGGGTGTCACTAGTCATGAGCATCTATAAAATCTAATACAAGTCTGAAAGGTCTACAAACTATTACAAATGTCTGATAAGAGTTAGAAATGATAAAGAGGGAGAAACACGGGACTGCGGACGTAAAGCAGCTACCTCGTGGACTCCAATATCTGTCGGGAGCTCTCAACTCGCACTGGCAGGATCTGCAACACCTGAATCTGCACACGGGGTGTAGGGAGTAAAATGAGTACTCCAACTCAGTGAGTAACAAATGTAAATAAAGACTTAAAGCAAGAAAACACGTAAAGCACAAAGCATTCTATAATGAAGCAGTAAAACCATTTAAAATCGGTGAATTAGTGAAAGATAGGCAAAATCCTTTATATCAAATGTAATTTCATGACAAGCCTTTTTCCAACAAATAAGCAGGTAATGGACAGTTAATTAAGAAAATAAAAACATAAAGGTTTGCCCCTCTAGCACAGTATCGACAATTTCGCCCATCGAGCAACATCTCAGAACAATACCAGCCCCTCGGGCAATCACATAGAACAATACCAGCCCCTCGGGCTCAATCTCACATCACAATGGGTACTGCGCTCATTGGGGGTGTACAAACTCCTGGGGGGCCCTTACGGCCCAAGCGCAATATCAAGCCACCCCGTGGCATCATCACTAGGCCTTTGGCCCCATATCAATCAAGCCACCTCGTGGCGTACATATCTCAGGCCCTCGGCCTCATAATCAGTATCAAATGTTTCCTCACAATATAGGCCGTCGGCCTTACTCAGTCGAAATCCTTACAAGCCACTCGGGCAGTAGTAAAACATGTTTCTCAACCCAAATATCATTTAAAAGATCATGTAAGTGTTAAAATAGAGTAAACATGGCTGAGTACGAAAAACAGTAAAATATAACATGACTGAGTTCAAGTATAAAGTCAAAATAGTGAGGAAATACCAGTAAAAATTCCCGAAGGGTTGAAATAGTTGGCACGAAGCTTAAATATAGCATTCAGCCCAAATAATGATGATAGCAAATATATTTTAGTCAAATATGCGGTAAACTTATCAACCGGGACGGACCAAGTTACAGTCCCCAATAGTGCACGACCCCACGCTCGTCATCAAGCGTGTGCCTCACCTAGCACTACGATGTGCAATCCGGGGTTTCGAACCCTCAGAACATCATTTACAATCATTACTCACATCGAACCGGTCAAATCTCTAGCACGCGACGCCTTTGCCCCTCAAATCGGCCTCCACTCAGGTCGAATCTATCCAAAATCAGAACGAGGACGTTAAAATATGCTAAGGGAACGAAGCCCAAGCGAAAATAATTAATTTACAACATAAATCCCGAAATTACCAAACCCCGACCCCCGGGCCCACGTCTCGGAATTTGATAATTTTTACATTAATAGATTTTTTATCTCTCCACGAGTTCATACATATCAAATGCTCTGAAATCCGACCTCAAATGGTCTTTCAAATTCTCAATCAAATGTCTAAATTTTCAAGCCCAAGTTCTTCAATTTTTGGCTTAACTTCCATGATTTACTAGGTGGAATTCGCATTAGAATCGAGTTTTAAGTCCAAGAATCTTACCTCCAAGTGATTCCCCTTGAATCCCTCTTCAATCCCCTTCAAAAAGCTCCAAAAACGACCAACAATGGGAGAAATTAACCTCATATTCGCGGACAAGACGACCTTTTAAACCTTCTGCCCAAGCCTAATTTCCTCCATTGCGATCGCGGGACATTCTTCGCGATCGTGAAGCACAAATCCTCAGCTCCCAAAATTTACCCTATGCAAACGCGATGATCAAGCTCCCAACACTATGCGATCGCGGACTGGCTAACGCGTTCACAATGAACAACTTCCCTCCAAGACCCCTGCTCCACTCAACTCTATGTGAACGCGACCAACTCCCCGCGTTCGCGATCAACAACTTCCCCACCTTATGCGATCGCAACTCCTCTTTCGCGATCGCGAACACCAAACTGGACTGCCCCTCAAAAGCCTTTACGCGATCGCAAAGAGGAAATCTCTGTAACAGCTGAACCTGCAAATCTGCAACTCCAAACTTCATGAAATGGTCCGATTGACCATCCGAAACTCACCCGAGGCCCCCGAGACCAGAACCAAAGGCACCAATATATCCCGAAACCTTATTAAAACTTGTATCAATCTTTAAAACACCTTAAACAACATCGAATCAACCAAAACACATCGGATTCAAGCCTAAGTTTCTAAAATCTTCCGAATTCCACTTTTGATCAAAAACTCAACCAAACCACGTCCGAATGACCTGAAATTTTGCACACGCATCCCAAATGACACAACAGAACTACTGCAACTCTCGGAATTCCATTTTGACCCCTATATCAAAATCTCCCTACCAATCGAAAATCGCCAAAATATCAACTTCGCCAATTCAAGCCTAAATCTACTCCGAACCTCCAAAACTCATTCTGATCACGCTCCTAAGTCCCAAATTACCTCCGAAGCTAACCGAACTATCGAAACTCACATCCGAGCCCTCTAACACATAAGTCAACATCCGGTTGATTTTTCCAACTCAAGCTTCCTCAAAAGAGACTAAGTGTCTCAAACCTTACCAAAATCATTCCGGATTCGATCCGACCAACCCGATACCATATAACATGGATAAACAAAGCATAAAGAAGCAGAAATGGGGAAAAACAAATCGGTAACTCATGAGACGACTGGTCGGGTCGTCACAAAAATACCCCAGCATAGCGAGTCAGGATAATATGATCGTTTAAAGAGGTATTACTTTTTAATGGAAAATGAGACTTTCTGGTATATATGCTATATAAAACTTTCCCAAAATTTTGGACAAAATAAATTTCTCTATTCAAAATTCCTAAAGAGTGTACCAAAGATCTGAAAAGTGTCAAACATGACAATTACTCATTTGCATTGACTGAACCTCTCTTTTAATTAAATCGAATTAAATGAGATAAATGGAGCACACGAAAGGAAATTCCAACTTGATTTAAGTAAATAAATCACAAATTAGTACTCATGTGCTTTACTATATATTATTTTAATGTTAAGTGTGTTAATGTATCAACTATTCAAGATCTTGTTTCCTTTTTCTTTCGGAAGTTCTTTTTTTGGAAAAATGTTCATTAAAAATATAAAAACAATTAAAAGAAATGCAAATATATTAAAAACTTATTGCTAGGAACATATTTTTACGTCCTATGCAAAATATTTTGTCAAAGATTTTAAAAATCTATGTGTTGAAATGTCCTATATCTGGAAAAACTTTTAGCACTTCTGATCCTATTTTAAAATATATGTATTGGAGTTTATACATAATATTTACATTTCTAAACTTTATGTTTAAGATAATTAATATGTGCATTTCCTTATTGAATATTTGGATTTAACAAATCCTCAAACAACCTTAACATTAGAGAAAAGCAAAAAGTTGACAGCTTAGCAATTGAAATGGAAAGTACCGTGGTGCCCACATGGTCAGGGAATTGATACAGTAATAGTTTTCAAAAAGCTGTGTGATTTAATGAATTTAAGTGGGTCCCATTTATTTCATAGAAAATCGGTGATGTCAGGTTGTCTGGTGGAAATTACTATATAATCCTATTCTGAGACGACTGAGTTAACAATCTTAAGGATATAATAGACTATTCAAAAAATGATTTCGCATAAAATGACTAAATTGCTCTTGAAAAGCAAGCAAGCATGACGACCCTCTCCTGCTTCTCTCGCTCTTCTATATAGTAAAAAAAAAAAATACTAGATGAAGATCACGGGCCCAACATATTAAGCATCCTGCCTGTTTTTTTCAAGTGTTTTAATGCCAACGGAATAGTGTTCCATCTACTCGTCAGCTGAGCAATGTACAGTTCTAGCCTCAAATAATCCGACAACTATTGTAATCTTAACATCTGAAATTGAAAAAATAAATTAAATGCATTACCACGCTGTTATAGGTTCTGTGACTATCAACTTTATAGGCGTCGAATGAGTATGAATATAACACTTTTTCAGACCTCTATTCTCAAGATTTGGTTTTGTGTGTTTGCCAACAGAGAGGCGTGAAGTTGGAGCAGAATTGGTATAGTACAAGTTAGAGTATGTTATCTTAGAGCTGCAGTGGTTGACTGTAAATTTTCCTTATGATTAACCAAGTAAATTGTGAAACTTATGGGCTCAAAAAAAAATTATTTGCCAAAATGTAGAAGGCAAAGGTTCAAAAACATGCAACCAGCAAATTTCAAAGTGCTTGACCAAATGTTATAAGGAAAAAGTACCAATATATTTAACTGCCCCATAATTCATACTGCACATTTTCTTTCCTATTCATGTTTATCAAACTATTTCTAAATAAAATGATTAACATTGTGCTTATAATTAAAAGAGCAAAGATGTTAAAATAAGTATACGTGAAAGCTAATTAAATCAATCTGTAGCGAGTTGAAACGATTAAGATATTTCAAGAATGCATGTGCAGTTAAACATTATGCCTAAGAAGGAATTGACCTAACCAGGTGTAGACTACACTTTGAAAACAGCATAAGCAGCACAGACCTTTTATCATTGAAAATTAAAATACTGCATAAAAACAACCACAAAAGGTACTATTTCTTCATAGGCCAAATACATATAAACCACCATTTTTTATTTTGCCACTTTATCTTTGCCTTATTCCATTTTGGCCCTTCAACTCTATTTTATATGTTTCATTTTGGCTCTCCAACTCTATTTCTTGTGTTCCGCTTTAACATTTTGGCCCTACTCTGACTCATTTGCACCTCATCCTACTTTGGAGGGAAGCATATAACTAAAGACATTGTTGTTTATAGACCATCACTTGCACCTTGCTAATTTTTCATTCTTATTCTTTAAAGCATATCATCAGACACATAAAGAGCACAACAAAGAACGTGTAAGTGATGAGCAATTTTTCGTTTCCTTCTTTAAAGCATAGTGACAAAAGCAGAGAACATATTAACTCCCCTGAAATCTTTAGTAATTGGCTATGAGTTATGGGTTTACCTATTAAATCAGGAAAATCACCCTACTAAAAGTAACTTAATTACAGCAATTCGGTCATGGTCATTATCTTTGATAACTTTTCCAGTTAAATCATCTCGAAGTTGAACCTTGTCCAAAACTTCTCCAGTTGAATCTTTGTCTACTTTTCCTTCTGCCATAGTGAGACGTCGCAATTCTAGTATAACGTGATAAATAGCTACATATTATAAAGATAAACTGCAAACAAGTAAAATGATCAAGAAAGCATCCATATGAAGAAATTTTACCTTCAGCAGAGAAAGATATGGAAGCACAAAAAAGCAGCTTGTTCTGCCCCATCTTCGGAAGCCCCTTCTCTGGGATTCCTTCATCGACATTGTAGGGAATCTCACTGTTAACATAGTTAGTACGGGGAACGAAATCAAACAAACAAAGAATCCAACACTTTGGATTAGAGCATGTTTCATTTCGATAAATACAGTTTGTCAGTGTAAAGAGTACAATATTAACAAGGAAAAATACTTGCAAATTAGGGTAGTTGAGAAGTTGAATTAACATTGTAATACAAACGCTTGCACAGATATACCTAGTTCCTATATCTGGTAGTGCGTAAAAAAGGCCTATGAAGTATATGTTAAGTATTCTATTTGTTGGCCCAAGAACACGTAAAGTTTTGAAGAATGACAAATGAACTCAGTCATGGACCAGGTCCATCATGTGAAGCACAGTCATGATCAACCTATACGTGTGAGATGCACATGAAGGAGATAAGTCCCACTGATCAAGCAGCAATATCTCCTAATTTGATCGAAAAGGTTGCATATTCGATAAGGGGAAAAAGTCTCCTTATACGAAGAGAACATAAGTCTCCTTATATGAAAAGAACACACTCCGGATAAAGAGAGTGTTAGAGTTTGATATCGTCAAGGACTCAACTACGATAGAAGATCATAAATTGAATCCCAATCAAACTCTGATTTCTAACCTATTAAATAACAGTGATTGTTCTCTTTTACAGGGTGGCACAAACGCAGAAGTTAAACTAAATTGAAAGCAAAAGAGCAAGGCGATTTGGCAAGCAATTTATGTAAGATTTGAGTGTGCACTCCTGAAACTACTTGAACGAGATAGAAGAACCAGTTCCATTGTGTTTTTTCTTATTCTAGTTCAATTGTAGTAGGTAGTTTAAAGTTGTACCTTTCCAGCTTTCATAGAAGCAATTGTATTAGGTACTTTGAGAGTTCAAGTTATAGGCTAACTTGAAGTTGTCACAACAGTTGAGGTTGTGTGCTACAACGGGATTAGAGGTAATCCAGGTTTACAAAGAGTTTTGTAAATGCTGTTTTGGCTCAGTGATTTAGTGAAGTGTTGGGAAAAATCCTACTGAATAGTAGGCCGTGGTTTTTAAACTTTTGAGCCGGGTGTTTTCCACATAAAAATACTTGTGTTCTTTATTTTATGTATTTTTTATTCCGCAAACAGTAGTAGTAACACCTAGAAGAACCAGGTTCTTCTAGAGCAAAAATTGGGTACTACACAATCCCCCCCCCCCTCTTGTGTGATATTGACGTTTAGAATATCAATTGGTATCAGAGCAGGTTATCCTTGAAGAGGCTAACACCTTAGGAACAGATCAAGATGAGCGCACCACCTAGAAACTGGGAAGGGCAATCCACTGATAGGCCTCCACTCTTTAATGGCCACTACTACTCTTGGTGGAAAAATAGGATGAGAGATCACATCATCGGAGAAGACTATCAGCTATGGGACATTATCATTGATGGTCCCCTAGCTACCATGAAGAAGAATGTTGAAGGAGTAGATGTGCCAAAAACAAGAGCTGACTGCAATGCTGAGGACTTGAGGAAATGGGAAAAGAATGCTAAAGCGAGAAATGGCTTGTGTGTGGACTTGATCCAGACGAGTATAATAGAATTCAAAATTGTACCCCTGCTAAGAAAATTTGGGATACTTTGCAAGTGACTCATGAAGGAACACCTCAAGTGAAGAGGCCTAGAGGAACACTGTTATATTCTCAATATGACAATTTCACCATGAAGGAAGGGAAAACCATCCAAGAGATGTATACAAGGTTCACCACACTGACAAATGAACTTAAGTCTCTTGGAAGAGTTATTCTTGAAGAGGACAAAGTTGAGAAAATTTTGACTAGGGTTCTGCCAGTCACTTGGGAAAGCAAAATCACTGTCATTCAGGAATTAAAGCATATTGCCACTCTTAAGTTGGATGAGCTAATTGGAAATCTCACTGCCTATGAACTTAGATGGCTAACCATGAAGATGGATGCACCCAAGAAGGAAAGGAGTCTGACATTCAGAATCACTGAAGGTGCTGATCTAGAGGAGGATGAAATGATCATGATCACAAAGGACTTCAAGAAGTACCAAATGAGAGGAAGGGGTCCTTGAAAAACAAACCAAGGACATCAAAAAACCAAGGGTTCCTGAAAAACAAACCAATGAGGGGTGTTACAAGTGTGGGAAGACTGATCACCACATCAAAAACTGCCCTCAATGGGAAATTGAATGGAAGAAGGAAAGAGCTGAACGAAGGAGCAGGTTCAACCCAAGAAGAACAAAGGATCAACAAAGGCTATGGTTGCTACCTGGGGAGAAACATCAGATGAGGACTCAGAAGATGAAGCTGGAGATGAACAAGCACTTATGGCCATCGGAGAATCAGATAATGAACAAGAGGTAAGTATTCTTCATCTCAAAGACAAGATTAAATTCCTGTCTAAAGAAAGGTTGTCTAAACTTTTGCTGGATTTCATTGATGAGTTTGAGATAATTAACAATGAAAAGGAAAAGTTGTCTAGGGAATGTATGATCCTAAAAGCCAAGTGCAAAAATCTAGAGTCTAGGGCTAATGAGAGTGAAAGTGAAAATACTGAGTTGAAGAACCAGGTTCTTGAACTTGACACTAGTGTCCTAGAACTTAGGTCTGAGAACTTAAAACTGAAACTAGGAACAGGAAAGAAGAAAGTTGATCACACACATCTCACCCTAGAAGAAAACTTAGGAAAAGTGAAGGATGAGCTGTACAGGAAAGATGAGCAGATAAGAGTATTAAAAGAAGATCTAGAGAAGGTAAAACATGAACTAGACAAAACTTGCAAATAGAATAAGGTTTTTGATGCACTCTCCTGGCTACAAGAACATCACAGTAACGACAAAAGAGGACTTGGTTATGGGACTCAAACACCTAAGTGGGATCCCAAAAGCAAGTACCTCACACTTCCTAAGAACAAAATTTGCACACACTGTGGTAAAATTGGTCACTATAAAAGTGAATGTATTGCAAAAGAAAAGTCTAGTCAAAAGAATAAAGAATTTTTTCAAGGGAAAAATAGGCTGCTAGGTTGGGCTAAAAAGAATCTGATTCACTATTTTGCCTATAGAAAGGGACCCAAACTAGTTTGGGTTACTAAGATTAACCTTTGATTTCCTTTTGTGGGTCCTAGTGAAGGGGAGCAGCCAAATATGATACATGGATAGTGGCTGCTCAAAGCATTTGACAGGAAGCAAGAACTAGTTCCTTTCACTTGAGGACCTCAAATGAGGTAATATTTCCTTTGTAAATGGGAAGAAAGGTGAGATCATTGGGGTTGGAAAGGTAGGTAAGACTGATTCTCACTCTATTAAGAATGTCTACTTGACAGATTGCCTAAAGTACAGTCTAATCAGTGTATCACAATTATGTGATAGAGATAACTTGGTAGCATTCACCTCTACCAAATGTTTTGCTATTGATCTTACCATTGATAAGATTGTTTTGCAGGGAAAAAAGAGTAAACAATATATACATTGTAGATTTGTCCACACTTTCAGAAAATGAACTCACTTGCTTAAGTATGTTGGACAATGATCCCCTCCTTTGGTACAAGAGACTTGGACATGCAAGTCTGAGTCAACTCAACAAATTGGTCTCCAAGGACCTGGTGATAGGGCTGCCTAACATCAAGTTCAAGGAAGATAAAGTTTGTGAGGCTTGTGCAAGGGGAAAGCAGATAAGATGCTCTTTTAAATGCAAGAAAGTGGTAAACACCACCAGAACGATGGAACTGGTCCATATGGATCTCTGTGGTGCAATGAGAACATTAAGCAGAGGTGGTAAAAGATATGTGATGGTGCTTGTTGATGATTACTCGAGATTTTCTTAGACATTGTTTTTAACATCTAAAGATGAAGCATTTGACATGTTTACTTCTTTTGTTAGAAACACTCAGAAATAACTAGGTAATCAACTTGCATCAATTAGGTCTGACCATGGAACTGAATTTGAAAATGCTAAGTTTGCTGAATTTTTGCATTCTACATCATAAATAGTTGCATGACTAGGCCTCTTAAGAAGATTCCCTATGAGTCACTTAAAGGGAGAAAGCTAAATATATCCCATCTTAGGGCATTTAGATGCAACTACTTTGTGCACAACAATGGCAAAGACTCCCTAGGTAAGTATGATCCCAGAAGTGATGAGGGAATATTCTCGGGATATTCTTCACATGGTAAAGCTTATAAGATATACAGTAAAAGAACTATATGTGTAGAAAAATGTATATCTTATTTTTTTAAAACTTAACATTCTCTTTGAGAGGCAGGAACAAGATAATGAAGAGATTGGGATGATAAGAATTCAAATGGTGAAACCACAGTCCAGCCTGAAGATGCATCGTAAGAAGGAACAAGTGATGGAACAGGTCCTTCCACCTAGGGCAACATGACAGGGGAACTGACTAGAGAGGAACTGATCCTCAAACCTCGAGGGAACCTGTCCATGAACCTATTCCTCAGTAACAAAACCATGAAGGAACATCCAAAGAAATTGACACTCCTATTGCAACATTCGCAAAATTAGATATAGATGAGCTTGGTTCATCTGTTGATCAGAAGTTGTATAGGGGAATGATTGGTTCTCTTTTGTACCTTACTGCTAGTAGACCTGACATTGTTTTCAGTGTAGGGCTTTGTGCTTGATTTCAAGCAAATCCAAAGGAATCCCACTTGGCTGATGTCAAGAGAATATTGAGATACTTGAAAGGCACTACTGACCTTTGCCTTTGGTATCCAAAAGGTAGTAATTTCAATCTAGTAGGATATGCTGATGTCGATTATGCAGGTTTCCTAGTGGATAAGAAAATCACCTCAGGTATGGCACACTTCCTTGGTTCATGTCTTGTGTCATGGGCTACAAAAAGCAAAATTCAGTGGCCTTATCCACTACTGAAGCTGAGTATGTTGCTGCTATCTCTTGTTGTGCTCAATTACTATGGATCAAATAATAGCTGGTAGATTTTGGCATTGAAGTTGGTTGTATTCCTATATTCTGTGATAACACTAGTGCTATAAGTATGACAAAAAACTATGTTCATCATAAGAGGACTAAGCACATAGATGTTACGCACCACTTCTTAAGAGATAACTTTGAGAAAGGTTTGATCTCCATAGAATTCTATGCTACTGATAAGCAAATTGCTGACATCTTTACTAAAGCACTAAGTAGAGAAAACTTTGAGAGGAACAGGTTGGAATTAGGGATGATTAAGATCACCTAATAGGTACAACTCAAAATGCACAATGAAAAAAAAAATTATTTGGCTAGGAAAACTAACTGTGTGTAAATATCTAAATTAATTTTTACTCAGCTTCATACTTTAATTAGTATACTCATGTGTCATGTGTTTATATGATTCACTGATTTCTTGCAAAAAATTTCTCTATTATGGCATTTGAGGCATGTTCAAGAGAGTTCAAAATGAAGAACCTAGTTTATCAGCATGATTTCATATGAAAGTTCAGGTATGTTTTCTATACTCTGCACAATTAGAAAGACTATAATCATGAGCAGAAGTCTTATACTTGTCAAATTCCTAGAAAATTATATCTGTTAAGCATTGAACCAGTTTCGTCCATCTAGAACTCTACACCGTAAATTTTGCCTAATGTCTAGGGAAGCCAAATCTATCATTAAAAGTCTGGAATTTCAGTTTGATTAGACTTCTAATTGACCTCTGAAAAAGCTGTCGTTACCTATTAATTGTCTAATTCTCTTTTAAATACACATCACTTCTCCATCCTTCATCATAATTCCAAAACCGTCAAAAATACTTCTTCACTTCCAATTTCCCTCCTCTCCAAAATTCCTAAATTCTCTCAAGAAATCAACAACCATGTCTAACCCACAAGATCATCCTGGAACCCATCCACCACAGTCTCCTTCAAATTCATCCTCATCTACTCCACCTAGTGAATCTCCAAAACCTAGGTTTCCAAGGCAGAAAATGCTTGCATGAAAAACTGTAGCATCTGGGGCTCTGAGGAAGGTTTTAAACGAAAGGTTGAAAGCTAGCCAAGTGAAAGAAATCCCAGCTCAAAATTCTGATTCTAGCTCTGAGACTGAATCTTTTCAATCCGCGACTGAGGGAGATGGACATGGGTCTTCTGACTCTGAGAAGACTCAAGAATTCCCTACTGAGGTAAGTTCATCTATTATTGAAAACTTAGAAACTAGGTTTGTTCTGGTTGGACCCAGTAGGGATGTTAAGCTGGCTGAGACGAGTAAGAGTGGAGGTAAAAAGAAGTCTGAAAAGGAAAAAGAGATAGAGGGTGCATGTGGTGAAGAGAGGGGAAATGGGAAGGGAGCAGTTCTTGATATATGTGGGGTTGCACAAGAGAGGTTAGAAGTGGCATGAAATCAGGGGTAAGTGGGTTTGGGGAGGCTGCTGAGGGGTTGGTTCATCTGAGCAAAAAGATAGATGAACCTGTTTCATCTACTGAAGAGACCCTAGCTGATCTACTGAGAAAGATTGGGGCAAGTTATGACCCAAAGAAATGCAAAGCTACCACACCAAAAGCCTCAAATGCTCTCAAGCCATCCAAGAAAAGAAAAGCCTCATCCCAAACTCCTACTGGCTTTTCAGTGCCTAGGGGTATAGCTACAAGAAGCAAGGTAAAACAAAGTGAAGCTGATCTACAAAAGGCTTTAAAAGAAAGCAAGAAAAAGAAAATAGACAAAGGAAAGGGACAGATTGCAGAATCCTCAGTGGCTGTTGAGGAAATGGAACAGGTCCATCAGGAAAGGGGTACATCAGTGAAGGTTCCTACACCCACGCCTAAGAAACCAAAGACTTCCTCCACGAAGTCTTCCTCTGTGCCTGTAGCTACTGAACCCTCACTAGCCAAGAGGACAAGATCTGCAGTGGAAGCTAAACAAGCAAAAGTTTCAGATGATGAAAAGTGGAGTGGAGAAGAAGAAGAAGAAGAAGAAGAAGAAGAGGAATCCGAGAAGGAACAGGACAAGTTTGTCATCTTTGGCAGGAGAAAATTTTTGAAAGGAAGATTGTTGAAGGACCTGGTAGAACTAGGGATGATGAGGTTGATTGACTCTTTAACTGCTCATTGTTGGAAGGATATGGTCCTTCAGATGGATGGGAGACTAGCCAGAAATGAACTAATTGAGTTCATGGCTAATGCTGTTGTTAAGGATGGGGTTGTCAGTAGCTTGGTGAAGGGAGTCCCAGTGCAATTTGATGCTGCGAAACTGGGAGAAATTCTGGATATACCCTCTGAAGGGTTTGATGACTACACTAGGCAAAGGTGGCCATGCCTGGACTCCCTACCTACTGCTCTTGAGATCACCAAGAGGTTTTGTGATTCAGAGGATGTGAATAAAGCCAGGGTTGTGCAGAAAAGTGAGATGAGGCCTGAGCACAAAGTTGTGTTTGAGTTTGTCAACAAGTGACTACTGCCCAGACAAGAGAGAAGACATACTGCAAACTACATGGACATGGTTCTTATGGAGTACCTTGAGAGAGGAAAGCAAATCAACTAGCATGCCCTCATTGTCAAATTGCTAAACAGGGTCATCAATGGCTCCAAGGCTCATGCTAGTCCATATGTCTTCATACTAACCACAGTTCTGGACAGGCTGAACGTGCCTTTGAAGAAATGGGAAATGGCCTCAAGCAAAGAACATTTTGGAGTCAAAACTTTTCTTGCTTGTGACTATCCAGTCAATGTCATCCCAGTTGAACCTGGTTCATCTCTGAAGACACACAACAACAGTAGATAGGACTTTGGTTCAGGAATGTGCTGCTAAGGATGCTGAAATTGATAGGCTCCAGGCTCGTGTGGTTGAAGTGGAAGCTGAGAGGGATAGTCTCAGAATTGAGCTTGCAAAAGAAAAGGAGAAGAATGATGGAATTCTTCAGAATATGTTGAGTCTTCTCCAAACTCAACCCTCCAGTTCCTCCAAGCCTTAGGACTCCTAGTTTCTGTCTCCTGAACTAGTTTTAGTAACCCCCAGTGACCCAGATTAGGGATTTTTCTGTTTTTGCTCATGGTTTTAATGTTTTTCTTTCTTTTTGTGGTTTGTTTGTAGAAACATATCTCTATCAATGACAACTGTTGTTCTCTCTTGTTCAATGTTTATTCTGACCTTGATAGTTTAAATATGTTTGTTTGATTATTGATGATTGCACCATGATTGCACTTGCAGTTGCCCTAGTGGCTATGAGTACTTATTAAAATCTGGAATTCACATTGTGTATGCAAATTTTCGATGATGCCAAAAGGGGGAAGATATATTGTGCTGAAATAAGTGGTATTTATAACCTAATTAACATGGTCCTTGATTATAAGTAATTTTCTAAGTTTAGTTTTGATGGTTAAGATGGGTTATTACAGGTTCTTTGATCAGTAAAAAGCACAGAGTTTGTCATCATCAAAAAGGGGGAATTTGTTGGCCCAAGAACAGGTAAAGTTTTGAAGAATGACAAATGAACTCAGTCATGAACCAGGTCCATCATGTGAAGCACAGTCATAATCAACTTATACATGTGAGATGCACGTGAAGGAGATAAGTCCCACTAATCAAGCAGCAATATCTCCTGATCTGATCGAAAAGGTTGCATATTGGATAAGGGGAGAAAGTCTCCTTATATGAAGAGAACACAATCCGGATAAAGAGAGTGTTAGAGTTTGATATCGTCAAGGGCTCAACTACGATAGAAGATCAGAAATTGAATCCCAATCAAACTCTGATTTGTAACCTATTAAACAATAGTGATTGTTCTCTTTTACAGGGTGGCACAAACGCAGAAGTTAAACTAAATTGAAAGTAAAAGAGCAAGGCGATTTTGCAAGCAATTTATGTAAGATTTGGGTGTGCACTCCTGAAGCTACTTGAACGAGATAGAAGAACCAGTTCCATTGTGTTTTTTCTTATTCTAGTTCAATTGTAGTAGGTGGTTTAAATTTGTACCTTTTCCATCATTCATAGAAGCAATTGTATTAGGTACTTTGAGAGTTCAAGTTATAGGCTAACTTGAAGTTGTCGCAACAGTTAGAGGTTGGTTGCTACAACGGGATTAGAGGTAATCCTTAGGTTTACAAAGAGTTTTGTAAATGCTGTTTTGGCTCAGTGATTTAGTGAAGTGTTGGGGAAAATCCTACTGAGTAGTAGGTCGTGGTTTTTTCACCTTTTGAACCAGGTGTTTTCCACGTAAAAATCTCTGTGTTCTTTATTTTATGTACTTTTTATTCCGCAAATAGTAGTAGTTAGAACACCTAGAAGAACCAGGTTCTTCTAGAGCGAAAATTGGGTACAACACAAATTACCCCGTGTGATATTGACGTTTAAAACATCAGTATTAGTGTAGGAATCAGATAATAGGTAAAAGAAAGTAATATACACAATAATCATGAAATCATAAATATTGTCGCTGCTAACTTTGTTGTTGTTGCTGCAAGGCAAAATATAAGGCTGACCTTTACAGAAAAATAGTGGGTAGGGGAGAGAATATTGATTTGTTAGGAAAGAATATTAAAAGTTACAAGTATACACTTACCGCACCATACAAATCCAAAAACACCAAACAAGTTCTATCGAATTTGTATATATAAGCTACTAATCACTGAGCTCGAAAGTAAGAAGCATGTACAAATCTTTCAAACAATTAAGAACCAACTCACTTTTTTCATGTAAACTCAGAATAACAAAATGAAATAAATTAACAAAATAAAATACATCAATATCAGACTAAAATTGTTGCTTAAATCCAACAAAGTAACCTTCATCCATTCTAAATCCCCAATTTATAACTCTTGGTCAAAATACAAAAAACCTTCAAACATAAACAAACATGGAGAATAGTTAGATAGTAGACGGAAATCCCAATTTCTTTCAAGGTATTTTTGAATTTTACAAAATTAACATAAAATTACAATTTAATTTCGAGCAATAAATCAGCAAGAACCCAAAAATAAAGCAATTACAATTACATATAATGAAAAAAGTATGTCAATTGAGCAACCACCGAACTGCAAAAATCCAAGCAAAAACCCAATTTTCTGGTACAACAAAGAAGCAGAAGCCCAAGGAATTCTGAGCGAAGATCAGCGGTGACCGTGAACCATGTGATTACATCAATTTAGCAACTAACGAAGTACAAAAATTCAAGTCAAACTCCAATTCTTTCTTACAGCGAAGAAGAAGGTTATGGAATTCTGAGCGAAGAAAGACAAAAGCAGAGCAAATTCAATTCTGGCCTTTGAAATTACCTATTTAATTCTTCTCTGAAAGATACAAGTCAGAAGGCAGACAAAGAAAAACAAAGAAGATGAACAGATAGAGATAGAAAGTGACCTATCTGTCATACTGAAATATCGTAGACCTCTAAGCACAGGATGAGGACCAGCATAGACAAACAATAGCAGCGAGAGGAAGCAGAGATTTCATGGAGGTGTTCAGAGAGATGGGAACTTTGAGATAGTGTTATGACTGATAGTATGAAGTGATCAGATGTTACATGAAAGTCCACGCGTTGTGCCAGCAACATAGGAACCCAAGCGCCCATCATAACTACTTTGTTGTTGTCATTGTTAGAGCGCCTACAGGTGATTTAAGGGAAATTAAAAACTAAATCTGAAATTACCAGAATACCCTTTTATAGGCAAGCACACATGACGACCTCGACCTGCTTCTCCCGCTCTTCTATATATTAGTAAATAATATAAGTAATATGGATTTGTTTGAACTGTGAATCAGAGCATCTTTGTTGTGTTTATGTGTGAATTCATTAATTCTAACACTACTGATACGACAAGGAGCAAGAGAGATACGTGAAGTCGGAGGCGGAATCAAAATTTAAAATTTATGGGTTTTAAATTTTTTATGAAATCCATATATTATCTTAATTACTGTATTCGTAATTAAATATTTATTTATATTTAATAATTTTTAGTATAAATATAACATTTAAGTAAAAATAATTGAATTCGATCGAACATGCACCTAACAGGCTAGTTCCGCGTCTTGCTGTGCCTCAATTAAAATAGGAAGAGTCAATCGTACTTAATATAAGTTGGGGGAGACTCTCTGCAACTTGTCCTTTAATTTATGTTTCCTTATGAGTTAATCAATACTAAGAAATTATTTCAAAGGATTTCGGAAGCCTATGCATGCTAGAATACCCTCTCAACATACTTTGTTTTTTTTTTTTTCTACTTTTTTCTTTTCAACGTACTTCGATAAATTACAATTTTGATTAGGATTTAACTTTTTCTGAACAGCAGCTGGCTAGTTCGAAAATAACACTACTAACAGAAAAGTTGCAGCTTCGGAATTTTCATCACAAATAATTTTCTCGATCGAGGTCCACACGTGCGAGTGAAAATATGTCAAATTTTATGCACAAAGTGCTTAGGTCTAACATAGTATAAGTTGTTCCAAGGGTAAAATCAGTTACAGTAGCATTTTTTTATGACTTATTAACGCAATTGATGAATATCAAAAGTACCTATGAAATTAAAATTGGATCAAATAACCTAATCGATTTTCAACTTATAAGTAATCACTCTTATTTTTACTATTTTATTCATAATATTTTCTTAATCCCTGAATTATCCTCTCCATTGCAATTTCGTTTGTCATTCCTCTTGTAAAAATGCTTTTTATTTATACCTTGGTAAATATTGTCTCTAAGTGCATTTAAATTTTTAACTAGAAAGAAGGGCTTCCTATTACTTTTTTGTCAATGACATCAACTTAGTATGGACACTTTTATTCAAACATATTTTGTTTATTTACAAAATATTTGTTAGCATCAGAAGATTTTTAAATTGTTAGAAAATTATTTAAATATGATAATCGATAAAAGTTTTAGACAAGAAGTTGTGAAGACCAATAACTATTTTTCTCTGTAAAATTGCATTCTTAACACGTTAAATTAATTAAAACTTCACTTTGCATAAACGAATTCTTTCTTTACTACAGTACTATTTTGAAAACTCTCTATCTTCTTCAAGATTTTATACTCAAGTGATCAAGTTAATAATTTTTGCTTTCATAAAAAGATTGTATTCACTATTTGCTCAGTATAGAAATTCAAAAACTTGCCATATTTACTAAAGCTATTTGCATTTAATCCCGTGGCAATTTCCAAAGGCGAGAAGGCAAACATCACTTTCATACTTTTACATGTTTCCGGCCACTAAGGGGCGGAGCCTATTATGTTATTTGCGTTAAAATAGCATTGTCTAGTCAGTTTTCGGATTGGTCATTCAAAAATAACTAACGTTTGTCAAGTCATTGAAAAATAACCACTATTTTGCTGCAACAGAAACCGGTCAAGCATAATCTATTGGAGTTCGGTGCACCTGAGCATGAACTTCCAGCTTATTATACTTGACCGGTATACTTTGCTGGCTCCAGTATAATATACTGGAGTTCCAGTATAATATACTGGAGTTCCAGTATACTTTGCCGGAAAATACTCTAGTATATTATACTGGAGTTCCAGCAAAGTATACTGGAACTCCAAACTCCAGTATAATATGCTGGAGTTCCAGTATACTTTGATGTAACTCCAGTATAATATACTAGAGTATTTTTCAGATTTTGAACAGTTTTCGTTCAGATTTATCTTTACATGAAAAGTGGCTAAATTTTGATGACTTTTGAAACTGTGGCTATTTTTGAATAACCACTTGTAAATCTGGCTATTTTTGAATCTCTCCCGTTATTTGCGGGTAAGGCTAGAATGTGGGCCGATTAGGTCCGGGCCTGCGAGCCCATATGGGTAGTGGGCCTAAACTGGCCTAACAGTTTAAACCCGGGACCAGGGGAGGTGCAGGCCCAAGTGGGTCGGTTCATTGAAGAAGCCCGTAGGACCAGGACCGTTTGGCCCCGGATCGGGTCCTAAGTTGGCCGGTTCAACCGGTCCTAACCGGTCTCAAACGGGCCCAATGGCTACATTTTAAAAAAAAAATCTAACTATTGGGTCATTTAAAATATGGTCGTTTGGCCTGCAAAAATAGCCGTTTGGGCTTTGTAAAATAGTCATTTAATCCCCCAACTTTATTTTAACCCCAAGCTTTTTATAATTATACTTTTTCCCTATTTTCAACTATAGATACCCCCTCATTCTTTCATTATTCTCACAAAATTATCAATCTCTCTCTAATTTTCTTCTAAAATTGGTTACTTTATTGTTGCAATTTGTGTGAAAACTGTGAAGTTGGTGAATTGAAGTATTCAAGTCTTCAACGATAATTAATTTTCAACAAGTTGTTCGTCAATTCGGTAAACTCGTTCCAACTCTTTAGTTTTAATATTATAGTTTTGTTTGTTTTATTTACTTTGTATAATTATAATTAAGATGGATTTTATCTTAAAAAATATTTAGTAAAAATGTCACGATCCAAAATCTAACCATAGTTGTGACGGCACCTATCGTGTTACAAGGCAAGCCTACTTCCCAAAATATTACTACTAAACTGATTATAAGAAATTAATAAAATATTTCAACATTTAAATTTTACATAAACTGAATCAACTCTAAATATAATATAGAAAAATACAAAAACGAGCCTCAAACATCGGGGTGTCACTAAGTCATGAGTGTTTTAAACTATAAACTAAGATATATAAACTGTCTAACTGTCCAAAAGAAGAAATGACAAGAGGAGTAACAAGGTCATGCGGACGCTGGCAGCTACCTTGCAATCTCCACAGATAGCTGACCTGAAATCAACGATCGTCGCGCTCTAACTCACCTGGATCTGCACATAAAGTGCAGGGTGTAGTATGAGTAAAACCGACTCAGTAGTAACAGAAATAACTAAGGAACTGAGCAGTAGTGACGAGCTAAGCAAAACAGTTCAATTATTTATTTTTCACAATTTTAAAAATAACAAGAATAAACAGGTAAATTCCATAACTCAGTAAATGCCACAAAAAAATCTAACAGATAAATGCAGCAACAGCAAAAGTAAATGCAACCTCACAGCAACGTCACTCCATCACTCAGCACTTGCACTCAACACTCAACACTCAATACACTCAACACTTTGCGCTCACTGGAGATGTGTATAGACTCCGGAGGGGTTCCCAAAGCCTAAGCGCTATGCATGGACAACTCACGTGTCATCATATCAATACCTGGATCCGCACGGTCAACTCACGTGCTACGCGGACAACTCACGCGCTATAGTATCAATACTTGAACCCGCACTGTCAACTCACGTGCTACGCGGACAACTCATGCCCTATGGTATTAATATCCTCACAGCCAGGCCATCGGCCTTACTCAGTCATGTACCTCACTAGACTCACAATCATCAACAAATAAGGGGACACAGCCCACATCAAGTATCATAGCATATTAGCAATTAATAAAGACTGAGGTAAACACGTATAAAAATTTCTATGACTTAGTACAAATAAAGTGATCATGAATAAAGCCTAAGCATGATCTCTAGCATAAAGGCAGACAAGTTCAACAACAAGTAACTACGTAAACACAGATGATGGCCATGAGGCCTCATAGGACGGACCAAGTCTCAATCTCTCGAGGTGTATCCCTCGAGGATTATACCCACACGCCCGTCACCTAGCGTGGGTACACCACCAAAAAATCACATGATATCAATTTCTCCGGGTTTATACACTCAAAGCCAGAGTTAAAACTGTTACTTACCTCAACAGCGTAAAATCCTACTCCGAGATGTTCTCGTCCCTCGACTCGGTCTCCAAAAGCTCTGAATCCAACCAAAATTAGAACAATACTATCAACATAGGTTAAAGAATCGAATTCCAACAGAAAAACTACATAAATAGGTCAAAATCTGAAACCGACCAAAACCCGGCACCTAGGCCCACGTCTCGAAATTAGTCAAAAATAGCAGAATAATAAACCTTGTCCTCTCTCGAGTCTAACCATATAAAATTTATCAAAATCGGACTCCGTTTGATCCCTCAAATCCCTACCTAAAACTCTCCAAAACTCAAGCCCTAACTCCCTCAATTTCACTTTGAAATCATCAATCAAATCCCAAAAACGAAGATTGATTCATGAAATATAACCAAAACCGAGTAGAGAACATTTACCCCAATCCCTATGAAGAAAATCTCCTCCAAAATTGCTCAAATCCGAGCTCCCCAACTTAAAATATAACCGAATGAACAAATCCTTATTTTATATATTTTTCTGCCAGCTATTCTGCCTCGTTTCTCATGTCAAATGATCCCGAAACTCACTTTTTATATCTCCAATGGATTTATTGTAAAATTCTAGTCAAGTTAGACTTTTGAATTAGTCAATTTGACCTTATAATGAATGAGATATGTCGGTTTCAATATTTGCAAATAGTGCAGATTTTTAAATACGCCGTGAGTGGCAATTCGTAATTAATCTGAAAAATCTAGCAACCTAATTCTTAGTAAAATAACCATAAAATCCTCATACGATGTCCTATTCGACCATTCTTTTTGCTACGGGTCCGTAATTACGATACGGAGCTAATGCTTCAATCAAAAAAGAAATCGGAGCTCGTTTGTTCAATATGATATCATTTATGCTTGAAGGAACGACATCGAAACATAAGAAAAACGAGCGCAACACAACCCAAACCTATCTGAAACTCACCCGAGGTCCTCGGGACCTCAACCAATAATTCCAACAAGTCATATATCACTACCCAAACTTAGTCGAACCTCCGGAACACCCAAAACAACACCAAAGCAACCTCGAATTCAACCCTAAGAACTTCTAAACTTCCAACTTTCGTCAATTCAAGCCTAATTCTACCACGGACTTCCAAATTATATTTTGGACGCACTCCTAAATCTAAAATCACCCAACGAAGCTAATCGAATCATAAAAATCCAAATCTGAATTGGTTTACTCATAAGTCAACTTTCGGTTGACTTTTCTAACTTAGCTTTCTAACTAAGAGACTAAGTGTTCATTTCACTCCAAAACTACTTCGAACCCAAATCTACCAATACAACTTAACACAACTGAACAACACATAAATAAGCATATATTGGGGAAATGGGGCTATAACTCTCATAACGAACGACCGGGTCATTACAAAAAATAAGGGAAAATCTAAGAGTGGTGAATCTAGTGGTCAATCTATTCCTCCTCTAATTTTCCGGGTTCCCCTACCCAAACCCCATACCCCCTCCACCTACTGCTATTCTTGATAGTGATAATATTTTATTATAATTTATTGAGAGTCAATATGTGCATAATGTTGGTGGTGGTGAACGCTTAGATGATGAATATATGAATTCTCTTTATGGTAATCCAACTATTGATGGAGAAGATGAGCAGGAAATAGATTTAGATGAAACGCAACCGGATGACGATACACCCACTAGTTCTGTTGCTGAAGTTAATCCAACTAATCCAAATGATGCCCCGGTTGACCCCCCCTGTTACTACACCTACTTTTTCTAGACAATCTTCTAAACGAGATGAAACATCTCTTGTTTGGCCATTTTTTTTATTCAAATAAGAGAAAAAAATAAGCTAAATGTAAAACTTGTGGCAAAGAGTTAGCTTTTAACTATGTTACTCGGGGTGGGGAAGGGGGAGTTTGAGGAGACACATAATGATACACCCTCAAGATAAAGTTAAATATAATCAAATGAAAGTTGCGGCCGGGGGGGGGGGGGAGGACAAGTCTACCTAGTCAGCCTGACCCTAGTACCAGGTCAAATCTATTTCAACCGGAAATTAACACTGTTACCGGTGGTATTTTATATTATGATCCAAGAAAAGATAGGGAAGAATTAGCAAAAATGGTTACTGTTATGTGCTTACCCTATAATTTTCCTTCTAACCCTCACTTTGTGCATTATATTAGAAGAATTTTTAATCCCACTTATAAAGGATGGTCTCACATAACCATAAAGAGCGATATTTTATAAATATAAACATGAATATGAATAATATTTGCGTAATTTATTTACTCATATTAATTGTCGTGTTGCTACTACTGATATTGGTAGAAGTGGTAATGACTGTGATTATCTTACTGTTACAAGTCACTGGATTGATGAGGACTGGATAATGCAAAAGCGCATTATTACTTATAGAATAATTAATTCATGTCACACAGGGCAGTTTATTTCTAGCACTGTTACGGATATTTGTAGATATTTTTGTATTAGTGATAAAATAATGTCAATTTCAATAGATAATGCTACTAGTAACACTAATGTCATAGCCTTGTTTACCACTACACTAAATCCTGCATTTAATAACATTTTTTTATGTTAAATATATGTGTCATATTTACCATTTAATTGTGGGTGATGGTATGAGAATATTAATTGATTAAATTGAAAAGGTTAAAATGGCTCTTCACTGCTTTTTTATTCAAACCATAGGAGTAGACTTAGAGAATATTTTAAAAGATGGGATGAATTTGGCCTAAGAAAAAGAAAGGTTTCTAAACCTTGTCTGTGACGACCCAAAGGGTCATCACCGTAATTCTTCCTTGTTCCATGCTTCCGAGGCCTTGAAAACCTTGCTTTTAGTTGCCTCGGTTTGCGTGCGTAGTTCGGGCGCGTAGCCGAAAAGTTTTTATGTTAGAATATGTGAATTATGTGAAAAATTTGATGAATTTTGATATTAATATGCATAATATTGACTTCGGTCAACATTTTGGGTAAACGGACCTGGACCTATGATTCGACGGTCCCGGAGGGTCCGTAGAAAAATATGGGACTTGGGCGTGTGCCCAGAATCAAATTCCGAGGTCCCAAGCCCGAGAAATGAATTTTTTTGTGAAATTGTTTTCTGAAATTAATTAAGGAAAAGGAAGAAGAAAATTGATCAGAAAACTGTGGTATCGGGCTCGTATTTTGGTTCCGACGCCCGGTACGAGTCTTAAATATGTTTTAAGCACTATCTGTAAAGTTTGGCTAAAAACGGACGTCATATGACGTGTTTCGGATTTAAAATGGGGAATTTGAGTTTTATGAAAAGTTGAAAGAAAATCATGTGTTTCGAGGCTTGATCCTATGTATATGATATCGTTTTGGCTTTGATCGCACGAGTAAGTCCGTAAGGTGCTTTCGAGATCATATGAATGTTTGGTTTGGAGCCCCGATGGCTCGGGTGAGTTTTGAGTGGGGCCCGGGAGGTCTTAGACATAAAAAATGCAGGTTCAGATATTGCAGGCCCCAGTGTGGCCGCGGCCATTTTCGCGCGGTTCGCGCTGGCAGCCACGCGGCCGCGGTGCTTTTCTGTGCGGTCCGCGTGGTGGGGTTCAGAGGGTCGACCAGCGCGGCCGCGCACCAAATCAGTGCGGTCCGCGCTGGGAGAGTTCAGAGAAAGCCCACTTCTTCCCTCCCTCGGCGCGGCTGCGGTACATTTCTGCGCGGTCCGCGCCAGCCCCCAGCAAAGTATATAAACTCGGGATTTTCAGTCATTTTTCCACTTTTCAAAAACCCAAAACCTAAAAGGCGATTTTTCAAACAACTTTTCTTCTCCAAAACGATTGGTAAGTGATTTCTAACTTAATTTCTTTATTCTTTAACATCTTTTAACATGATTTCAAATTCAAATCAAAGATTTTCATGGGGGGAAATTGGGTGTTTTGGGTAGAACCTAGGTTTTCTACAAATTGAGAAGTTGGACCTCAATTTGAGGTACGATTTCAAAATAAATCATATATTTGGATTCGTGGGAGAATGGGTAACCGGGTTTTGGTCCGAACCTCGAGTTTCGACCACGTGGGTCCGGGGGTGTTTTTGACCATTTTGGGGGAAAAAACATTGTAAAATTTATTTTCATGCATGGGGAGTGATTCATTTAGTAATTATTAATGTGATTAAGTAACTTATGACTAGATTCGAGCGGATTGGTGGTGGAATCAAGAAGTAAAGCTATACTAGAAGCGTGAGTTGAGTTTGGAGCATTCGAGGTAAGTGTTTGTTCTAACTTTGGCTTGAGGGAATAGGATTAGGATGTTATTTGCTACTTGCTAATGTGGAGTACGGTGTATAGGCATGGTGACAGTTATCTATGCACCGGAGTCTAGCATGACCGTGAGTCTTAATTGCTTTTAATTCGAATAACGTGACACAATCTCCTTGTTTATTTGATGAGTTTCATATAATGTGAACGGTTGAGGTAAAATTGTGATTGGTGTACTTTTGGAGCATTAACTCGAACATGAATGCATTAGTTGAGGAAGAAGGGATTTAAAAAGAGAATGTGTTGTGATTACTCCCTTGCCGGGATGTGTAGACCGATATATATACTCTCCCTTGTCGGGATATTTTGGGTTGTTAGTTGTACCCTTGCCGGGTTAGAGTGATATGTTGTTGATTTCCCCTAATGGGACTCTCCTTACAAAATCAGATGTTTCAAATTATATTATGGGATCGTGTGGCACGACGTCCACTTATATATGATATTATGGGACCGTGTGGCACGCCGTCCACTTATATATGATATTATGGGATCGTGTGGCACGTCGTCCACTTATATATGATATTATGGGATCGTGTGGCATGTCGTCCACTTATATATGATATTATGGGATCGTGTGGCACGCCGTCCACTTATATATGATATTATGGGATCGTGTGGCATGTCGTCCACTTTTATATGATATTATGGGATCGTGTGGCACGCCGTCCACTTATATACAATATTATGGGATCGCGTGGCACGCCGTCCACATATGATTTTCCGAAATGTGATCGAGTGGTACGCCTACCACAAATTAGAGTGATTATTGGTTATTGGCCTCCCGTTGCCGGTGACATATTGCGCACTGTGATAAAGATGAAATGGGAACGAGTGGTACGCCTACCACGTGGTATATGAAAATTGGGATCGTGTGGCACGTCGTCCACTTATATATGATATTATGGGATCGTGTGGCACGCCGTCCACTATATATATATCATGGGAACCGGAGTTTCTTCTGTTTATTTCCGATATTTCATTTTTATCTGTTACTCACCGATAGCATGTCCCCTCCTAGCTTTACTTTGTATTATCTTGTTATCGTTTTCTTGCACTTGTATATATATCTGTACAGGTTAATTGTGGTAGGTCCTGTCTAGCCTCGTCACTACTTCGCCGGGGTTAGGCCAGGCACTTACCAGCACATGGGGTCGGTTGTGCTGATGCTACACTCAGTACATTTTGTGCACAGATCGGGGAGCAGCTTACGGACCACAACAGTAGGACTTCTGGGAGCTATCTTCAGTCCAGGGAGTCTCGAGGTAGCCTAGCTGGCGTTCGTAGGCCAAAGTCCCTTTCCATGTTTTTTTTCGTTTGTTCATCTTGTATCAGACAAACATGATGTATTTCCTCTCAGACATTGGTTGTAGTATTATGTAGTAGTCCGTGAGCTAGTGACACTAGACCTTGGGTAGTGATGTGTATTAAACTTCCGCACTTTTGGTTTTCAGTTGCTTTAAATTTAAAGTCTTCCGCTTAAATTTTGTCTCGTTTATTATATTGTTTGAAAGAAAGCAGGAAAGGTATTTTAAATATTTGGCTTGCCTAGCTCCGATAGTAGGCGCCATCACGACACCCGATGGTGGAAAATCCGGGTCGTGACAAGTTGGTATCAGAGCACTAGGTTACTTAGGTCTCACAACTCACGGACATCTCGGTAAAGTCTGAGGGATCGGTACAGAGACGTCTATATTTATCCCGCAGAGGCTACTGAGTTAGGAAAACTTCACCTTGTTCATTCTTGTCGTGCGATTCTGTTTCTCAAGTACTGATTGTCTTTCCACTCTGTTCTTTCGCAGATGGAGAGGACACGTGCTTCCTCTTCTACCGCGCAGCAGCCCGAGCCCCCAGCAGCAGCTCCTATCAGGGGCAAAGGGCGAGGCCGGGGCAGAGCTTAGCCCCAAGCAGCAGTCCCAGAGGTGGAGCCTCATGTTGACTACAACGAAGGGGTTCCAGCTCCAGCAGCTTCGGTGGGCCCAGCTCAAGTCCTAGAGGGTTTCATAGCCACTCCAGTGCTTCAGGACGCTTTGGTCCGACTAGTAGGCTTTATGGAGGGCATTTCTAGAGCGGGTTTGCTTCCCGTAGCTCCAGCCACATCTCAGGCTGGGGAAGGAGTTCAGACTCCCGATACTCGTACTCCATAGCCTGTAGTTCCTCAGGCTCAAGTTCCAGCAGTTCAGCCAGCCGTGGCAGTTCAGCCAGCTGTGGTAACCCAGCCAGGTATTGCGGCTCAGTCCAGCGATGGTGCGGCTATGTCCGCGGATGCTTTCTGGAGGCTTGATCATTTCACCAAGCTCTTCACAAGCACATATAGTGGCACCCCCTCAGAGGATGCTCAGTATTTCATATTCAGCTGTCATGAGGTTCTACGGACTATGGGCATTGTAGAGACCAATGGGGTCGACTTCGCCACTTTTCGCCTGGCAGGATCTGCCAAGACTTGGTGGAGGGATTTCTGTTTAGCTAGGCCAGCAGGGTTGCCATCATTGACCTGGGATCAGTTTTCAGAGTTATTTCTGGGGAAGTTTCTTCCAGTTACTCAGCAAGATGCTCTTCGCATGCAGTTTGAGCGTCTCCAGCAGGGTCCTATGACGGTTACCCAGTATGAGACCCGGTTCATTGATCTTGCTCGTCATGCCATTGTGATACTCCCCACCGATAGAGAGAGGGTGCGGAGGTTTATTGATGGGTTGGCCCAGTCGATCCGTGTTCAGATGGCCATGAGTGCCGGTAGTGAGATTTCATTTCAGGAGGCGGCGGATGGTGCCCGCCGGATAGAGATGGCACTTGCTCAGGGAGGTGGTCATGGGTCTGATAACAGGCCCCGTTGTCATACCTCCTTTTTCATTCGCGCACGCAGGGGCGCAGAGGAGTTTTTCCAATTAAAGGACAATCGAAACGGGATTAATTATTAAAGGATCAGAGTCGCCACTTGGGAGATTTGTGGTGTCCCAAGTCACCGATTTAATCCCGAATCGAGGAAAAGAATGACTCTGTATTACAGTCTGTGAACCAGAAATCCGGATAAGGAATTTTGTTAACCTGGGAGAAGGTGTTAGGCATTCCCGAGTTCCGTGGTTCTAGCACGGTCGCTCAACTGTCATATTCGGCTTAATTATCTGATTTTATACAATTATGAACCTATGTGTAAATTTTAACTTTTAACCGCTTTTATTATTATCATTATTATTTTAACAAAGAATTGCAACGTTGTGAAAACATATCTCGAACCACGTCACATCAATATACCCGTGGTTATCGACACATTTCGACTCCGTTGAGATTTGGATTTGGGTCACATAAATGTGCACCCGAGTTTAAGAAAGTAAATTATTAATGGCGCGCCTAAAGCGACTAGCGTATTATCATTTTGGGGAAGGCCGTGAACTTTTGCTAAACGGCTCATCCTGAAGTCTAAGGGATTTTACAAACACTTATAGAAGGCCTCGCAGCTTATGTATTTTTGTTTGTCGAGGCTCGTCTCATTCGTTATTTATTAAAAAATAGAATTGCAACATCATGGAAATGCATCTCGAACCACGTCACAATCAATGTACCTGTGATTAGCGACACATTTTGACTCCGTTGGGATTTGGATTTTGGTCACATAAATGCGCACCCGGGTTTAAGGAGGTAATGTTATTTAAAGTACGTGCCTAAAGAGACTAACGCGGGGTTATTTTGGGAAGTGGTTGTGCAATTCGCTAAAAGGCCCGTCCCGAAATCTGAGCATTTTAATATATACAATTATCGAGGGCCCTGCAATCTGTGCGTTTTATTTGGCAAGGCTCATCTCATTTATTTTAAAAGGACGATCCTAAGGTGACTAAGATTTTTCTATTTTTTTTCTAAAGATAAAGAAAAGTCATAATTAATTATATGCGTCTAATGGCCCAACTTTTATTATTTTCTCCAACAACTTAGCAATTTCCGCGGTTATACCAAACGAGAAGATACTGTTCAATTGAATTCCAATTAAGTTGTTCAATTCTACTAAATGCAAACTTAGGCGTGTATGGTAGACTGAAGTAAACTGCAGTAAATTGAAGTTGATTCGGATTGATATACATGAGAAATTAAGTTGACAACTAACAGTTCAAGCTCTAACATTTATCAGATATTTCCAGTACTCTAAATCTACTTCCCTATTCTACTTCAATTCTATTTTTCAAAAAATAAACTATGTCAATTGAGATTATACTATAGCCTGGCTAAAGGGCAAATATCCAACTAATAGTTCACCGTTTCCATCGCGCACAGGAATATAAATACACTAACACTCAACTAACAAGCACATGAACAAACTAGGCGTAGGGTTTATCAATTCAATTTTCAGGCAACAGTTTACATTAACTGAAGATAATTCTAACTAAACAAATCCCTATCCAATACAACTCAAAACCATCAGAAATAACGACTAGGCAGTAACTAGGTAGCACAGAGACTCGGATCATGCTTCATTTCATTCCAATAGCCAAGGATATACAAATGTGTACCTGGTATTGACAATACAAGAAGAGGAAGAAGAGGATCAACAGTAGCAGTAGCAATACAATACAGCAGAACAGCAAACAGCCACTGCAAATACCAAACAGCAGGTACCAACAGCTAGTGGCATATGCAACAGACCCAAGTGGATTTGAAACCACTTAAAACCAGAACACTCAAACTTCAACATCTCAAACGACCTTAGAAAGGAAATCAGAAAAAACTCACTACTGCAACACTACACCCAAACTCATCTTAAACCATCTCAAAACCTATTTAAACTTTGAACTCCTTTCTCTCCCTTTTCAGATTACTTTCTCTTCTAAAGTCTGCCTAAAAGAAAAGCCAGACAAGACCCAGAGAGATCCAAGCCCAGACTCGAAAAGAAAATCCAAAGAGAACTGATTTTCTACTCCCAAAAAAACCAGCCCCTTTTCTGGTCTTGAGTGACCCTATTTATCACCAAAACAGACCTGCCCCCTTTGCCTTATCAGATTTTATGCCCATGATATTCCTCCACCACTACTACATGTTTTGTTCTCTTTTTAATTCACTTGTTCCCCACTACCCTTGCCTTTTCCTTATTTAATTGTTCAAACAGGTATGAGCACCTATTTCTTAATCCATTTCCTTTAGACCTTCCACACCATCATGTTTTGTTCCCCATTAGCACTAAACAAATGCATTAGTTAAATGTTAATTAAGTGTTTTACTGACAACCCACTTAAACTAGCCATTTTTAAACTTTTCAATTCCCAAATTACCCTCCTAAAGCCCCTGAAATTACTGTCCTACCCAATCCCTTTAATTGGTAACAACCCCAAACAACTATAACCAATTCAAACTATCAAATTCCTAACAACTGACTCCTAACTCAATTGGACAGATTACAAAACTTCAGATTTGAAAAACCAATAGACTCCCTGATAACCAACTAGACAAGTAATCAACATCATGAATTGCAAGCAAATGGAATCACACACTATAGAATAAGTTTTAATTCACAACAATTTGGCTAAACCCAACTACTATCAACATGTGACTGCAATTAGAGATGAGGCAAAGCAAGTGTCATGAAATGAAACCTGATTAATAACACGAGTCTAGGCTCAGACAATCATGAACCATTTCCTAAGCATTAGGTCTATTGTACAGGCTAACATTGCTAATTAAGGGATCACCATGACAACATAATTGGTAACCTGAACTTGAACAAACTAAACAGACACAAATTCAACCAGTTTGGACCTTAGACTAATGAAACTAAACAGACACAAACTCGCAAACTGGCCCAAGTTTGGACCTTAGACTACTGATCATAATTCAAACGGAAAATTCATTCCAATTTATAGAAGGGGAAGGGACAAAGTAAACAAACGGAACTGCAAGAGTGAACAATCAAACTGGATGTAAAAGACTTACCCGAATCACAACTCCGATAAAAAAAACTCGAGGCTCTTCCCATTTTCAAGCCGAGACAGACTTTAACCATGTGTTTTCGAAGGAAAACAGCATGGCTAAAGTCAGTCTCTGGCTCAAAATTCATGGAACCTGGCCTACCTAACTTCGATCTGGAATCCGAGCTACCCCACGATGATTTGAAAAGAGTCGATCAGGGATTCATGATGAGGGGGTCCAGGAGATCACAGGGTGTGAGTTTGGTGGCATTTGAACGGATTAGGGTTTGGGTCGATTCCTTTGATCTAAAAGGAGCTTGGGGTGATTCGAAGAAAACTGAGCGTAGGACTGGAACGAGGAAGTCTTGGCGAAGCTATGGTGTGAATTTGGAGGCAATTGGACGAGATAGGGTTCCGGCCTGATTTTCGATCTAACATTCGAAGCACACAGCCGGGATTCGAGGGATAAGAGTTAGGGATTCGGAATAGGGAGGTCGAGGGGAATCAGTGGTGAAAAGATGGGGTCGTTTGGACCACCGGAACCGTCGTGAGGCGATTTCCGGTGGGCGGAGCACGGTGGTTGAAGGCGGGGGGTTTATTTGATCTCTGAAGCTCAGAGACGAAGAGGTGGGGGGTTTGGTTTAGGGGGCGGGGTAGGATTTAGGAATATATACCATGTGGGGAATTTAATCCCGGCCGTTAGATCAATTAAGATCAACGGCCAGGATCAAGGAGATTAACCCATACGGCATCGTTTGGTTTAAGTAGGGGGTCGGTTTGAACCAGGTAACGGGTCGGGCCAGGGGATGGGTAAGGATGGGGTGATATAGACTGTTGGATCAAGTCGTATCAACGGCCCAGATTCTTCATGCCCGAACGGCGTCGTTCCACCCGTCTCCAAGACTGGTTGGATTGGACCGGGTAAAAGGGTATTTGGACTGGGCCTGAACTTTCTTTTAAAATTGGCCCAGTCCGATTTTCTTCTCTTGTTTTCTTCTTTTTCTTCTATTTTCTTTTTAATTCCTAAAAACCAAAATTCCTAAATTAAATGGTAAAACCAAGATTATTTTAAAAAGATATTAATTAACCCTTAACAATTGTAAGCACGTGATTTTTGCTTCACGGACAATCGCTCCAAAAGAAAATAAAAATAGTGGCAAAAGGCTTCGCTGTACAATTTTTCGATCTTTCCGTGACATGTGTTGTTAGTCGTTTGTGAGTCTATCCATTTTGCATCTAGTCATTATCAAACAAAAATACAAAAAATATATGTGGCGTTAAAAGAAAATTCAAAAAAATATAAATATATGTGCATCGTCCGTTTTAGGTTGTGATTTAACTTACTTAAACATTTTTATTTGGTATGATAATTATGTTGAAATGCCATATTGTTATTTGTTTTAATTTCATTTGTTTTATTAGTTATTTTTATTTTTCTTTAAATTGGAAAACAAAAGAAAGTTGAAATCAATTTGGGCCCAAAAAATAAGACAAAAACAGGCCCAAACCAACGATCTGACCCGGTCCAGACCAGGCCTGCCCAGGCACCTCCTGAAACGACGTCGTTTCAGGCAAATCAATCTGAGCCGTCCGTCCTAGCCGATCCAACGGCTCAGGACCCCTTTCAACGACCCGTTTTCAAACCCGACCCAATAACCAGTCTGACCCAACCCCCCACTTAAACCAAACGACCTCGTTTAACTACCAAACGACCCCGTCTCATTTCTCAGGATCAGATCTAAGCCGTTGAGATCATCTGATCTAACGGCTCAGATCCAATCAGCCTCCCCGTATATAAGCCTCCTATCGTACCCCGCACCCCCTATACCAACCCCACCCTTCATCGTCCCCAAACCCAAATCTGAAACCCCCCGAACCCTAGCAGCCGCCCCAGTATCCCTCGCCATTAAAGCCGGCGGCACGAACGCCGGTGACCACCCCCTTCACACCCCTAAAGCATCCAACCACCCTGAACACGAATCCACTAACCACGAACCTCGAATCACTTTCGTTCGTCTCGAATCTTCATTTGAAGATTTGAGTCGAACCCGGATCTATGCCAAACCATCCCATCTTCATACCAGACACTCCCCTGACCTTCCTCGTGACCAAACCAAGCTTGGTTTGGTCCGAATCTACCCACAACTCCTAAAAATCCAGATCTGAAAATCCAGAACATGAAACACATGCACCTGGGGAATCCGGCCGGTCTTGACAAGGGTTTGAGGTCTAATAGACCTTAATCAAGGTGTTCTCACGTGAGAACACCCTGATTAAAGTTTGTTCGGCTTCAAGAGTTCGAAGTTGAGTCAGGTTTGGGTCATTTTGATTTCAAACTCTTTTTGGTAAGTTTTCCTTTCTTTTGTTTTATTTCTAATTAAGTTGTCAGCATATTTCTTTGTGTTTGTTTGTTATTTTGTTATTTTTCATTCGGATTTCTTCCATCTCTGTTAATGGCCTTTTTATTTGGCCAATTGTCTTCTGTTTGTGTTCTGAATATACCCTGTGATATAGATTAGTCGTCAAACGAGTTTAATTCACATAAGTTCCCAGTGTTTGAACAAATTTGTCTGAAGTCATTCGGGACTCTATACGTGTTGTTTATATGAACGATTGATTGTTATGTGTTACGATTAATATAGTCGAGTCGATATATGTCGTCAATTAGTTTCAATCGTTAATGGTAACAACTTGATTCGTATTGCTTATTTCTGCTGTGATCGTATTTGAGTCCCATTAGGAACTGAATTGTATTGCCTATTGATTTTGTTCAAATCGAATTAAAGAACATCTAGGGGAAAGGTTATAATGGCAGATTCAGACTTTGATTTTAAAACACGATGCCATTTGGTTTAGACCGTGGGCAGCATGTGTATGGTTAGCTTTAAGGAATTAAAATAATTGGACAGCATGTGCTGTCAGGTTATATTCCTACTGCCCATACTTTGGTTAAATAAACAAGTGATCAGTACACTTTAACAACCAAAAAGAGAGAGGGGCTGTCAGGGATTTCATGGGAGCTTGGTTATTTAAAACAAGTGAGTGGAAAAACAACAGGGGGGGGCAATTTTGAGTTGTAAAACAGACTGTAAAGTGTTAAGGTTAGGCTATAAAAGAGGAGACCTTCCATTAGAAAAGGGGGTTCATTTTTTTGGAGTCTGGAGAGATTCTGTGAGTAAGAAAACTGAAAAGGAAAAACAAAAATAAATTTCAGAACATTGTGAATGAGTATTGTCTAGAAGAAACTGTGTAAGAGTCCAGTTGGATCAGGTTGTCTTTGTGGTTTTGCTTTTCTGTCGTTTGCCAAGCTTTCTTGTGGTCATTGGATTTCTGTTGCTGTTACATTCAACATTCTGGGCTGTTATTCCCTACTCTGTTTTTCTGGGATTGTTTATTTGTTGCTCGACTCCTTGCTGGGCTTCATCATTGTTGGCTGGTTGTTGTTGCTGTGTTGTTGCTGTGAATCTGCTGTTGCTGTGTCTACTGCATACTGCCCAGCTGATCATCCCTTTCTTCTTTGTCCTCTATACCAGGTACACAACCAATGCACTGTCAAGAAATGTGATTGAAAAATGAGTATGAATGCAAAAAAATGAAGAATCTTGAAGGATGACTCTTGCACATAGATTGTTATATTAAATATTCATGTAATGTGTAATAGTTTTTTTACATCTTGTTCTGGGTATTAGAGACAGTCTTCATGCCTATAAATGTCAATGTATGGTAGTTGAATGCTAGAATGTGCATATAGGTTGATGATGAGAGTATGCCCAAGGCAGTAGGTGGTATCTCCTATTTAGTTCAATGGTACAGTATGAGCCTGTGATATAGTCCAAGCATGAAATCCGTATACTGTAAATAGGTTCTTTCCGTTCTAATAAATTGCCATGTATAACCCTTAAGATCATGTTTTAAGATAAAGATCACAAATTCAGGGCCTCAACCTCATAAAGGTCGAGCCCAGGTCAAAACAGACCGGGCAGATCCGCATCGAACAAGCAGTGGCCCAGGTCTGGCCTTTCACGCATGGGCTGGATTTGGGCCCATGATTATTTATTTGGCTGATTGCACATGCAACCTCATTTCTGATTTTCAAGCTTTTCTGAATGTTGCTACGAACAATTCGCAAACATGTAATTAATTAGGGCTATCTACTGCTTTCAATTGATAGAGACGAACACGACAAGAAACGTAGTTGCTATAGGATATCCTTTTAAAAATAAGAATGAGATGAGCCTCGCCGAATAAAAAATACAAATTGCGGGGCCCTCAGTAAATACTTGTTTTAAATTACTTAGAATTCAGGAGGACCGCTTAGTGAATTTCGTGGCCTTCCCAAAAATAATAACGCGATAGTCTTTTAGGCGCGTGTTTAATAATTTACTTTCTTAAAACTTGGGGTGTGCATTTCATGCGACCCAAATCCAAATCCCAAAACGTCAAATAAGATATGTTCCGGATTGTGGGTGCATTTCATGTGACGCAGTCCAAAGACATGTTTTAAGCGACGTTCACATTCCTAATAATAATAATTAATAAAGTGGTTAAAAGATAAAATTTGCACATGGTTCATAATTGTATTAAAAATCAGATAAACAAGCCGAATATAACGGTTGAGCGACCGTGCTAGAACCACGGAACTCGGGAATGCCTAACACCTTCTCCCGGGTTAACAGAATTCCTTATCCGGATTTCTGGTATGCAGACTGTAATATAGAGTCATTATTTTCCTCGATTCGGGATTAAAATTGGTGACTTGGGACACCCTAAATCTCCCAAGTGGCGACTCTGAAATAAATAAACAAATCCCGTTTCGATTGTCCTTTAATTGGAAAAACTCCCCCTGCGCCTCGCGGGCGCGGAAAAAGGAGGTGTGACAGCTCTGGCGACTCTGCTGGGGACCGTAACCTAGAACCACTGGTTCAGGGTTAGAAATTCGAGCTTAGATAAATTGTTATATTTGGCTTTATCTGATTTTTACATGTTTTGAGCCTAATGTGCTAAATGTTGCTTTTACTGCTTTGATATTATGTGAACTGTATATAAATTGTGCCGAAACCTATACTTTCTGAGTCTTCTAAATCATGAAGAAGGGCATACTTCGTATGACTTCTTTTCTGTATAGTGTCAAATCCCAATTTAGAACGAGGTTCGGATAAGTTGCTAAGCCGGTGAAGCTTCTGTATTCCCGGTATGCTGCCCCCCCTCGGCTCGAGCTGTCCGCTCGGGTAAGCCAGGTCTAGAACAAACACCCAGGTTCTGAACCTAGTATAACAAAGCCACATGCCGGATCCCTAGTAGGAACGTTTATTTGCATCATGTGCATTTGACTTAGGGGACTCAACACAGGGGTTGGGTCCGTCTAGGAATAGCAACCTGAAATAGAAAAAGGTCATCCTGATGCATCCTACTCACTGCTTGTGCATTTATTTGCTTCAAACATGCATGATGACCGGTTTTGAATGTTGGGAAATTTTTACAAAAAAAAATATATATATAAAAAAAAATAGAAATAAATAAACCAGTTAGTTTATCGCCTGAACTACGTCAGTTTGATTCTCGCATGGTGCGGGATACGTAGGCAACCCCCATCGGGCTCAACTTGTTCTTTCAAAATAGAGGTACAAACCAAATAACGAAAGTTTTAAGGTAACATCGTACTTTTCAGAAACAACCAAAATTTCGTTTTTCTAGAAAATAGTGTGTCGATTTGTGTATTTGAGTCTAATGAGTCTGGATCTTCGCTTAATCACCCCAATAAACATGCAGAATGAGCATGAGTCCAAGTTTGCCGATGACAGTTAGAAGCAAAATCCCCCTGGAAGTGCGATTATGGTGGGAGGATTTGGAAAAGCCAGAGCAAGACAAGGTCAAACTGCACCTGGGGGGTTTGGTTGATTTGTTGAAAGTCAGGCCTCGGTGCGACATCATAAAGGCTTTGGTTACATTCTGGGATCCGGCCCACAACGTGTTCCGTTTCTCAGATTTTGAACTCACCCCAACCTTAGAGGAAATGGCGGGTTACATGGACGTCACTGAAGGTTTGAGACACAAATACCTGATCGCTCCAAGGGCTGTGAATTCACACAAATTCATGGATCTGTTGAAGATAAGCAAAGGAGTCCCATACGCTGAACTGGATAGAGGATTTTCTACCCTACAATTCATATACCAGAGGTACGGGAGCATAGGAGGATTCAATGATCCAGAAAGTGGTGTTTGCAGCAGGGGAAATCTGGTAAAATGGAATGAGCATAGGCGGTTCGCTTTTATGGTGGCATTTTTGGGCCTTGTGGTGTTTCCCCGAAAAGATAGAAATATCGACCTAAAGGTGGCTGGAATCGTCAAAATCCTGATTACCAACGATAAAAGCATCCTTGCTCCCATGATAATGTCAGAAATATACCGAGCCCTCACGGCTTGTAAGGCTGGAGCAGACTTCTTCGAAGGGTGCAACTTGTTGTTACAGATGTGGATGATCGAACACTTGTGTCACCACCCTCAGTATATGCGCTACATGTCTACAAATGGGGGCTGCATCGAGGGTTATAGCCTAAGGGTTTCAGGTTTCCGATCACCGGGAGGGTTTGAAGAATGGATATCCTATCTCTGGATCATCACCGCAGACCAAATAAACTGGACTTTGGGTTGGCTTTCTGTGGAAGAAATCATATACATGCCCGCCACTGGTCCTCACTTCCTCTTGATGGGACTCAGGGGTATTCAACCTTATGCCCCTTACAGGGTAATGAGGCAGTTGGGAAGATGTCAAGTACTACACCCGGACGAAGATCTCAGCACTTATGCAGTCGAGGTCAGCAGTGACGGCCAATTTCCTGAAAAGACAGTTCGTTGCATATGGAGTGAATGCCAGTACTTAACGGCGAATACCCGAGTAAATGATTTGTCTAGGGGTGAAGTCTCGCCGGCCTATATCACTTGGCAGAACAAGAAGAACATCGTAAAACGGCCAACCAAACGGCCTCACCTCCGAAATTTTGTTGAGTCATCGCAAGAACAATGGGACTGGCTCGCAAAAGAGGAAGGTTACCTGGTTGAAATTAGGAAGCTGAAGCGACAAATGGAAAGGATGGTATTCGAAAACAACGTACAAGTCGCCCAAGAGCAGGCTGAAAAAGACAAGTTAGCCCAAGAAAACCAAACCCTGAGGGCCCGGCTTCGCCAAGCCAGTAAGAATAACATCGACCGACAGAGGCGTTGCTCCGACGAAAGATTGATAGCCAGTTTGAGAAATCAGGTCATCCAGAGCCAGGTAGAATTAGACCTATCAGAGGCTTGCATAGCAAGGATGAGGGCCAAATGGGCAGAAGGTACAATGGCCCGGAGAAAGCGCCTACAGCAAGTCATGAGGAATTGTGAACTGAGCGTCAAAGCAGCAAAGGAAACAAATTCCGCTTTGCAAGAGCGGATCTTCAAGCAAACACAAGATGCCCAGGCCGACCGGAGACGCTATTACAATGCAATGACAAGGATGGAAAGGCAAATGGATATATTCCAGGATCAGCTCGCCGCCAATGCACAAACGCTAGGGTTAAAGAGCCGACAGATAAGGCAATTGTTCGCAGAAAGGGACAACATTCGGGCAAGAATTGACGAAGTCGGGCATTACATCTACCTAAAATGTTTGGCATGCGAGCAGACACCTCGGGAAAACCTCATTGCTTCCATCATGGGCTGCGTCCATCGGATTATGAACGAGTTGAAGGGCTTGCAAAGAGACCTTACACCTAGGGCCGCGAAAGGGCCGAAAGATGCCTCGTGGGTCCCTAAGTTGGAAAATTAGTTGTTGATCGAGTCCTGGTTGTTTTGTTTGTTGTTTCCCCAATGTTGTTTTCTTTTCCTCAAACCAAGTTTAAAACCCTGGAGTCTGTACTGTTGCTATTTTGTTTGAAGTAATGTGTAATAGCAAATTTTGATAATGAAATTAAGTGACTCCGGAAGAATTTCTATGTGTCTTTACTTTAAGGCAGAACTACGCCTGGTCTGATTCACGCGGGGACGTGATACGTAGGCAATCCCCATAAGATTCGACCGCTTTTAATAAAGAAAGAAAAGAAAGTACAAAAACAAATAAAAAGGGGATAACTGAGCAAGCCGGGATGACGCATGTTGTTTGAAGCAAAGCATATAGAAACGGTTAACTGCCTAGGTGCATTGCATCCTCTATGTGTTATGATCAAATCTGTTGAAATCTAACGCTAACAAAGTTTGTTATTGTCTGATTCAGACAGTTAGTTGTTAAAGAATTCTGGCAACACATTCATACCAAACCAGATCCAAAGGACCGGTAGCAACAAGCATGACTACTTCAGAGAATAGTAATGAGGAAGAAAGGCCGATGAGCCAGTTGCTAAAAGAGGCAATGGAAAAGATTGAAAGGATGGGACTAGAGATGCATGCAATGCAGCTAGCCCTGGCCAAAACGCAAAAGAGCCCTGAGACACTGGGACACATGCCGGAGTACCCTCACTCTGGCCCTTCCACAAGCCGCCCAAATCCCCTCTATCATCAAGAAAGAAGCCCTCATGATTCCCAAGCTCCACCACCCCATCAACCTCTCCCAACACCCAATATTCCCATTTTTGTGGGACCTGCATCAGCCCCTTTGCAGCGAACGACCAGTGAGCCATTGTTTCAGGCTCATGATACACAATACTATCCCCCTGAGCCTACATTCCATGCACCCGAACCACAGGCTTACAATCCCCGTTTGGAAGTACCGGCAGAGGTTGAGAAGCCGGTTAAGGCCCCTGAACAGGATGAAGTGTTGAGAAAGTTCAAAAGCCTGGAGCAATCCTTCAGGAACTTACACGGGCTGGGCAATCAAGTCAGCGTGGCATACAAAGATCTGTGCCCTTTCCCAGATGTCCAACTCCCGGCTGGGTTCAAGATGCCCAAGTTTGATTTATATGAAGGGCACGGTGATCCCATGGCATATTTGCGGGGATTCTGTAGCAAAATGAGAGGGGCAGGAGGCAAGGATGAGCTTTTGATAGCTTATTTCGGCCAAAGTCTGAGCGGATCTGCACTGGAATGGTATACCAGGCAGGATTTCAGCAGGTGGTACACGTGGGATGACCTGGCGTAGGCTTTTGCAGGTTATTTCCAGTACAATCTGGAGATAGTCCCTGACCGTCTCACGTTATTGAGACCTGGGAAGAAACCCGGGGAAAGTTTTCGCGAATTCGGGTTCCGCTGGAGAGAACAAGCAGCTAGGGTCGATCCTCCCATGAGAGAGGGAGAGATGGTAGACTACTTTTTGCAGACATTGGATCCAACCTACTTTGGTCACTTGGTGACAACGGTTGGAAAATCTTTCAACGAGGTGGTCAAAATAGGGGTCATGATAGAAGAAGGTTTGAGGTCGGACAAGATCTTAAACTATTCGGCACTTAAGGCCACAACCCAGGCTATTCAAAGCGGCACGGGAGGTGCGCTAAGAAGAAAGAAAGAAGAGGTTGCCACGATCGAGGCAAGCAGTTGGTCCAGGGCTGGCAGGCCGCACTACAACCAACCCAGGCCTCATAGGTCAAACTACCCATACAACCCACCACAAAATTTCTATCCACCTCGAGAACCACATTGTTCCGTACACCAAGCCCAGGTATACACTCGGCCTCCGGTTCGCCCACAATGGCGCGCACCGGCTCCCCAGAACATATATGCACCACCACAAAACACTTACCCTCCACCAAGGGCATATAGAAATCCTTCAGGGGCAGGTTTCCGGGGAAATCCAGATGCCAGGAATGACAGGTTGCGGAAGCAAAGAACCTTCACCAAACTGGGAGAAACCTACACCGCTGTGTTCTACAAGCTGCGGCAATTGGGTTTGGTTAGTCCTGTCCATACTCGGGAACCAAATCCCCCGCCTCAGAATTTGGATCGTTCAATCAGTTGTGAATACTGTTCAGGGATGCTCGGGCACGATACCGAGAAGTGCTGGAAGTTAAGGCATGCCATACAGGATCTTATTGACACCAATAAGATCGAGGTCCAGACACCGGAGGCTCCTAACATCAACCAAAACCCACTGCCAGCGCACCACGAAACTCACATGATTGAGTTGGTGTGTGAGGGAGGAGAATTAAGAAAACCCTCACAAACAGTGATGATGATCCAAGCCGCCCCAAAAGAAGTCTTAACCAGTGGAGGAACAAGTGTACAGCCGCAGGGAGAAGGCGTCAAGCCGGTAGTAATATGGGGGAAGAGCCCGTCCGTCATAGCAAGCAAACCCGAGCCAAGCAAGTTGGTAATACCAGGGATCCTGCCCACACCGGCAGTCATGTTGAAAGGGGTATGTGGAGAACGGGTGACCATAAAGCCGGTGGTCCAACTGCCAATGCTTGACAGCAGGGTTGTGCCCTGGAAATATGAAAAAGCAGTGGTGACGTACCAAGGAAAACAGGTGGAAGAAGTCAGTTGTGAAGCGCAAGAGCTGACTCGATCAGGTCGATGTTTTGCTCCGGTGGAGTTAAGAAAAACCAACCCAGTGCCAACCAAGAAGCCAGTGTCAGAAGAAGAGGCTGAAGACTTCCTGAGGAAGATGAAAGTGCAAGACTATTCTGTGGTTGAGCAGCTGAGAAAAACACCTGCCCAGATCTCACTATTTTCATTACTCCTCCATTCCGAGGAACATCGCCGGGCCCTGTTAAAGATATTGAACGAGGCCCATGTACCCAGTGAGATTTCTGTAAACCACCTGGAAACCATTGCCAGCAAGATTTTCGAGGTGAACAGGGTAACATTCTCAGATGATGACCTGCCGGTGGAAGGTACGGGGCATAACAAAGCTCTATACCTAGCTGTCAAATGTGAAGACTCGGTGGTAACTCGAGTATTGGTGGATAACGGCTCAAGCGCCAATATTTGTCCATTATCCACCCTGGACCAGTTAAAGATTGACCGTGGAAGAATCCGGGAGAATAGCATCTGTGTCCGGGGGTTTGACGGAAACGGAACAGCCACTGTGGGGGATGTTGTACTTGAACTGACCATTGGCCCGATCCTGTTTACCATGGAATTCCAGGTATTGGACGCCAAGGTATCTTACAACTTGCTGTTAGGACGACCCTGGATTCATGCAGCTAAAGCGGTGCCTTCCACCCTACATCAGACAGTGAAGTTCGAGTGGGAAAGACAAGAGGTCGTGTTGCACGGCGAGGATACAACATGCACCATGAGCGGAACCATTGTGCCTTTCATAGAGACCACTGATGACAAGGGTCCCGGGGTCTACCAGATTCTCGATACAGGGTCAGCCAACAAAATTTCTGAAGGAGAAATCATCCCGCACCCTAGGGTAGCTGCCGCAACAGTCATGATGGTATCAGAAATGCTGGGTAATGGATTTGTGCCGGGAAAAGGCCTGGGAGTTGAACTTCAAGGGATAGTCCAACCTGTTTCCCTTCCTAAGAATCTGGAAACCTTCGGGTTGGGGTTCAAACCAACCGCAGCAGACAGGAAGGAGGCGCGAAGAATGAAGAAGAGGGTCTGGTTTCTGCCTAAACCAGTGCCACGCCTCTCAAGGTCTTTTGTTAAAGCAAGTGCCAAGGGGTCAGTGATCCCAAAGATCCGAGGACCTTTGATCGGCATAAGTGAAGACCTGAATCAGAGTTTTGAGAGACTATTTGCGGATGTCAGTATGGTGGAAGCTGGAGAGGGTTCCAGCAGAGCAGAGATACAATTCGTGGGGCCTGAGGCCAAGACCAACAATTGGACGGTTACTCCTCTTCCTGTCCGAGGGGAGTCTTGGTAGTAGGTTTTGATTAATGTTTTGTTTGTTTGTTTGTTTGATCGGATTATTCAAGGGTGTAATCCAAATTTTACTTTCGTTTTGTAAAAGTGTGAACCCTTTTTATCCCGCAAATTTAATAAAGTTCTTTTCTTTTGTCTCATTTTAATTTTTGTCTTGTTCTTTTTCTTTCTGAACAATTCTCTTTTTACTGGTTCTAATGACATGGCGTGCACAGCGGATCTTCGACCTAGTCTAATAAATTAATCTGAAACCGACTCAATGATGCAAAAGGTCGTTTGTGACGATGAATCTGAATGTGACGAAGGTGAAGCCTTCGAAGAAATAAACAGAGAACTGTGCCAATTTGAAGAGAAACCCAAGCCTAACTTAAATGACACCGAGGCGGTGAATCTAGGAGACGCTGATAACGTCCAAGAGACCAAAATTAGCATCCACATTGAGCCGAATGTCAGAGCAGAATTGATCAAAACTCTCAAGGAATTCAAAGACGTTTTTGCCTGGTCATATGATGATATGCCTGGATTAAGCACCAATTTAGTGGTTCACAAATTACCCACTGACCCGGCATACCCTCCGGTCAAGCAAAAACTAAGGAAATTTAAAACAGAAATGAGTGTAAAAATCAAGGAAGAAGTGATTAAGCAATTACAATCGAAGGTCATTCGGGTCACTCGGTATCCCAAGTGGTTGGCCAATGTGGTACCAGTCCCAAAGAAGGATGGAAAAATCAGGGTATGCGTTGATTACCGCAACCTCAACAAAGCAAGTCCCAAGGACAATTTCCCGCTGCCCAACATTCATATCCTGATCGACAATTGCGCTGGGCGCGAGATCGGATCCTTTGTGGATTGCTATGCAGGTTATCATCAGATCCTAATGGATGAGGAGGATGCTGAGAAGACAGCGTTTATTACGCCATGGGGAACCTACTGCTATCGGGTAATGCCGTTCGGGTTAAAGAACGCCGGGGCAACGTACATGCGAGCAATGACTGCTGTGTTTCATGACATGATACACAAAGAAATAGAGGTGTACGTCGATGATGTGATCATCAAATCTTGGCGTCAGGAGGACCATGTGGCAGACCTAAGGAGATTTTTCCAAAGACTCCGGAGGTATGATATCAAGCTTAACCCGGCCAAATGCGCATTCGGGGTTCCATCAGGAAAGTTGCTAGGATTCATCGTCAGTCGACGGGGGATTGAGTTAGACCCATCCAAAATCGAATCCATCCGAGACTTGCCACCGCCAAGGAACAAAACAGAGGTAATGAGTTTGCTGGGTAGACTCAATTACATCAGCAGGTTCATCGCTCAACTCACAGCAACTTGTGAACCCATATTTCGGCTGCTGAAAAAGGATGCTGCGGTAGGTTGGACAGCAGAGTGTCAGGAGGTCTTCGACCAAATCAAAGGGTATCTGTCTAATCCACCTGTATTGGTCCCGCCTAAGCCCGGGAAACCCCTAATCCTTTACCTGACGGTCTTGGAAAATTCATTTGGTTGTGTACTGGGGCAACATGATGACACAGGGAGGAAGGAGCAGGCCATCTACTATCTTAGCAAGAAATTCACAGTGCATGAGGTCAAGTACACTCAACTCGAGAAAACGTGTTGCGCCCTAACTTGGGTAGCTCAGAAATTAAAGCACTACCTGTCTTCGTATACTACTTATCTCATATCCCGTTTGGACCCGTTGAAGTATATCTTTCAGAAACCTATGCCCACGGGAAGGTTGGCAAAATGGCAAATTCTGCTCACAGAATTTGATATCATCTACGTAACGAGGACGGCCATGAAAGCCCAGGCACTGGCAGACCATTTGGCAGAGAATCTCGTTGATGATAAATACGAGCCCTTAAGAACGTATTTTCCTGACGAAGAGGTGATGCATACGAATGAGTTGGAATTACCTGAGGAACCGGGTTGGAAGCTTTTCTTCGATGGAGCTGCAAACGCAAAAGGGGTTGGAATAGGAGCAGTACTCATTTCTGAAACAGGACGGCATTATCCTGTTACGGCTCAACTGCGCTTCTATTGCACCAACAATATGGCCGAATATGAGGCTTGCATTCTGGGTCTGCGCCTGGCTGCTGACATGGATGTCCAAGACGTCGTGGTCTTGGGAGACTCGGACCTCTTGATACATCAAATTCAGGGAGAATGGGAAACACGAGATCTAAAACTCGTACCATACCGACAATGCTTGCATGATCTGAGCAAGCAATTTCGATCGGTAAAGTTCAAACACATCCCGAGAGTTCACAATGAGGTTGCGGATGCCTTAGCCACCTTAGCATCAATGCTGCACCACCCTGACAAAATGTATGTTGATCCTCTGCACATCCAAGTCCGTGATCAGCACGCCTACTACAATGCCATAGAAGAAGAAGCGGATGGCGAACCCTGGTTTCATGATATCAAGGAATACCTCAGGATGGGGATATATCCAGAACATGCCTCTGGAGACCAAAAAGAGCCCTTCGGCGTTTGTCGAATGGTTTCTTCCTCAGTGGAGGAGTATTGTACAAAAGAACCCCGGATTTGGGATTGTTGAGATGCATAGATGCCGGGCAGGCAACGACGGTTATGGCGGAAGTACATGCGGGAGTTTGCGGACCGCACATGAGCGGATATGTATTGGCAAGAAAGATCCTTCGAACAGGGTGTTATTGGCTCACCATGGAACACGACTGTATCGCTTTTGTGAGGAAATGCCATCAGTGCCAGATACATGGAGACTTGATTCACTCTCCGCCAACAGAGTTACATACAATGTCAGCACCCTGGCCGTTTGTAGCATGGGGCATGGATGTCATTGGGCCCATCGAGCCAGCAGCGTCCAACGGTCATAAGTTCATTCTAGTGACCATTGATTACTTCACCAAATGGGTTGAGGCTAAAACCTTCAAATCAGTAACCAAGAAGGCAGTGGTGGACTTTGTTCACTCCCATATCATCTGCAGATTTGGGATCCCAAAAGTGATCATCACGGACAACGGTGCGAATCTTAATAGCAGCTTGATGAGAGAGGTATGCCAACAATTCAAGATTACACACCGCAATTCCACCCCATATCGTCCTAAGGCGAATGGAGCAGTCGAAGCAGCCAATAAGAATATCAAGAAGATACTGCGAAAAATGGTGGAAGGGTCCAGACAATGGCACGAGAAGTTACCCTTTGCCTTGTTGGGTTACCGCACTACCGTCCGGACTTCCATAGGCACAACTCCTTATTTGTTGGTGTATGGAACTGAGGCCGTGATACCAGCGGAGGTCGAAATTCCGTCCCTCCGAATTGTCGCTGAAGCCAGGATTGATGATGATGAATGGGTAAAAGCTCGATTGGAACAGTTGAGCCTGATAGATGAGAAAAGATTGGCAGCAGTGTGCCATGGTCAACTGTATCAGAAGAGAATGGCAAGAGCGTATAATAAGAAGGTGCGCCCCAGGAAGTTTGAAGTAGGGCAGTTGGTATTGAAGAAGACCCTCCCACATCAGGTCGAGGCAAAAGGCAAATTCGCCCCAAATTGGCAAGGGCCTTATATCGTGACCAGAGTCTTGGCCAATGGTGCTTTGTGTTTGACGGATGTCGAAGGTAGATGTGTCGACATGGCTATCAATTCAGATGCAGTCAAGAGATATTATGCGTAATTTCTTTAAATTATGGCAATTTTGGTTTATTTGTTTGTATTTGGCATTTGTTGAATAATGAGATGACGGAGGCAATTCTTTCTTCTATCCAAACACTTTTAACCCTCGCTTCCCCCTTTGAGCCTAAAGCAAATTCTTTCAATACCCCTCTTTTGGAATCACTAATGGGAAAGATACGAAAAAAAAAAAGAAAGGAAAAGAAAAGAAAAAGAAAAAGAAAAGGAAAAGAAAATGAAAAGAAAGAAAAGAAAAATCAAGGAATATAAAACCGTGGGAACTACGTTTGACCTGATTCCTCAAAGAGGATACGTAGGCGCTTCACGGCTCGGTCATAGTATGCATCATAGCAAATATAGTATGCATAATGTACATAGTGTGCAATATAGCACAATGTGCGTAACGCACGTAGCTCAACATAAGCTCAAAAAATAAAGTCCCCAAGCAAGAAAACTGGGGCAGAGGTTATGTTTTAAGTTCCAACAAAGGTTTGATTCCAAAAGTTGTAGCACATCACCCTTCAAATTGTTTTCATTTTTATAGCCTTTCTTCAAACCCACACCAAAACCAACATCAACATCCAAAAGACCTCCCGATCAGTGTTCGAGAGATGCCAAATCCGGCAAATAAGGCCGAGAATAGTACACTGATCCCCAGCAAAGAAGAGGATCGTAAGACTGGAAATGAATTGATAGTCGAAGGAATCCCCGGAAGAGAGGGTCGCACCTACAACACCCCGGATCCTCGAAAGAAATAAAATGAGAGAGTCTTATCGGTGAAAACCTTCACAGGCACCGAGAGGCGATGTAAGATGAGGGATATGAAATGAGAGAGTCTTATTGGTGAAAACCTTCACAGGCACCATAAGGCGCCGGGAGATGAGAGAAAAGAGAGAGTCTCATTAGTGAAAACCCCTCGAAGGGCACTATGAGGCGACAAGACGAATCAACAAAAGCTACCACATTTGCAGCAGCATGGACAGTCATTTATCATCCCCAGCAAGTCAGACCATCCGGCAAATCGATTGATACAAATAGACTGGGTCAGGAATCTATGGTGCACGTCATGATCACGGGGACCAGTCATATCCTCCAGATAAGTTCTTTTGATTGTCTTCTCCCACAAAAAATATTGGTTCAGAAAGATCTTCTCCTTTCCATATCTTTTATTCTTTTCCTAAAATGTGTCTTGAAAGGATTTTTCAAAGCTTACTACCAGAAACCGAAGAGGAATTCATCCCAATGCAAGATAATACAAACAGTCTTAAGGGCCGGTCCCAGGCAATGCAGTGATTGGAAATTTTGGAAGAAGTAAGCTCCAAAAGGGAGTGGTTTCGGGAGTTAGAAGCAGACCCCCACATCATGTGTTCAAAGAGAAAGCAGAAAAGGGGATAAATTGAAAACCAATCCCCAGCAGGCTAGAGACCCCCAACAGGCAACTTTGCCCGCCAACCAATTATGGGGACAAAGAGCAAGAAAAGGGGAAGAGAGAAAATTGCTCGCCAGAAAGGCACCCGCTACCACCACGATTAAAACTGACTAAGTCCTTTTGTCTGTTGCAGGAGAGCAAAGAATTAATGCGGGAATACATTTAAGTTCTAGGTCGCCCACCAGTATAATGCGGGAATACTTTTAAGTTCTAGGTCGCCCACCAGTATAATGCGGGAATACATTTTAAGTTCTAGGTCGCCCACCAGTATAATGCGGGAATACTTTTAAGTTCTAGGTCGCCCACCAGTATAATGCGGGAATACATTTTAAGTTCTAGGTCGCCCACCAGTATAATGCGGGAATACATTTAAGTTCTAGGTCGCCCACCAGTATAATGCGGGAATACTTTTAAGTTCTAGGTCGCCCACCAGTATAATGCGGGAATACATTTTAAGTTCTAGGTCGCCCACCAGTATAATGCGGGAATACATTTAAGTTCTAGGTCGCCCACCAGTATAATGCGGGAATACTTTTAAGTTCTAGGTCGCCCACCAGTATAATGCGGGAATACATTTTAAGTTCTAGGTCGCCCACCAGTATAATGCGGGAATACATTTAAGTTCTAGGTCGCCCACCAGTATAATGCGGGAATACTTTTAAGTTCTAGGTCGCCCACCAGTATAATGCGGGAATACATTTTAAGTTCTAGGTCGCCCACCAGTATAATGCGGGAATACTTTTAAGTTCTAGGTCGCCCACCAGTATAATGCGGGAATACTTTTAAGTTCTAGGTCGCCCACCAGTATAATGCGGGAATACTTTTAAGTTCTAGGTCGCCCACCAGTATAATGCGGGAATACATTTTAAGTTCTAGGTCGCCCACCAGTATAATGCGGGAATACTTTTAAGTTCTAGGTCGCCCACCAGTATAATGCGGGAATACATTTTAAGTTCTAGGTCGCCCACCAGTATAATGCGGGAATACATTTAAGTTCTAGGTCGCCCACCAGTATAATGCGGGAATACTTTTAAGTTCTAGGTCGCCCACCAGTATAATGCGGGAATACATTTAAGTTCTAGGTCGCCCACCAGTATAATACGGGAATACTTTTAAGTTCTAGGTCGCCCACCAGTATAATGCGGGAATACTTTTAAGTTCTAGGTCGCCCACCAGTATAATGCGGGAATACTTTTAAGTTCTAGGTCGCCCACCAGTATAATGCGGGAATACTTTTAAGTTTCTAGGTCGCCCACCAGTATAATGCGGGAATACTTTTAAGTTCTAGGTCGCCCACCAGTATAATGCGGGAATACATTTAAGTTCTAGGTTGCCCACCAGTATAATGCGGGAATACTTTTAAGTTCTAGGTCGCCCACCAGTATAATGCGGGAACACTTTTAGCTCTAGAGTTTGGAATCAGTAGCCCCACCTGAAGACGGAAGGTTACAACAGAGAGCCCCAAGCAGGAAAAACAATAAAATCCCCAGCGCCGAGAAGCAGAAGTCTGCCAAAGCAAGCGCACATTCAAAAGGAAGGAAGAACGCGTCTCAGAAGAAGCAGTTCAGAAACATTATGGCATGCCCAACATAACAATTCTGATGAAAAACCATACCGCTGAAGAAACCATTGAAAGATTTAAAGAAGAAAGCCATGTTCCCAGCAAATCAAGCAAAGTGATGAGAACTGACATTCAGAAAAGGTGAAGGACCAGCATCATCTCCAAGTTCACAAAATAAAGGCGTCAGAGGAAAGCATTAGCCGACAAGAAAGCAAGACAACAAGAACAAGCGGGAGATAGATGAGATCTCATACTCTAGCTTAACTTCTTGTTTTTCCTTTTAGAGCGATGTAACAGGGAGATCGGTTGAGCAGTAGCATCCTATAGCAGCATACAACAGCGCACAACAGCAGCAAGCATTACAGTCACATGGTAGTCCCAGCTACCAAAATTTCCCGAACTACATTGACCTGATTCCTGTTCAGCCCAGGATATGTAGGAAACCTCTGAAGCAAAGGTTCGGTCAAATCTTTTTCAAAAATGCTTCACACGGAGTATTCGAACGGGCAAAAATCGCTCGCTTTATCTTTGCGCGAAAACCCTTCGTGTCTTCGTGCAAAGAGGGGCAGCTGTAAGCACGTGATTTTTGCTTCACGGACAATCGCTCCAAAAGAAAATAAAAATAGTGGCAAAAGGCTTCGCTGTACAATTTTTCGATCTTTCCGTGACATGTGTTGTTAGTCGTTTGTGAGTCTGTCCATTTTGCATCTAGTCATTATCAAACAAAAATACAAAAAATATATGTGGCGTTAAAAGAAAATTCAAAAAAATATAAATATATGTGCATCGTCCGTTTTAGGTTGTGATTTAACTTACTTAAACATTTTTATTTGGTATGATAATTATGTTGAAATGCCATATTGTTATTTGTTTTAATTTCATTTGTTTTATTAGTTATTTTTATTTTTCTTTAAATTGGAAAACAAAAGAAAGTTGAAATCAATTTGGGCCCAAAAAATAAGACAAAAACAGGCCCAAACCAACGATCTGACCCGGTCCAGACCAGGCCTGCCCAGGCACCTCCTGAAACGACGTCGTTTCAGGCAAATCAATCTGAGCCATCCGTCCCAGCCGATCTAACGGTTCAGGACCTCTTTCAACGACCCGTTTTCAAACCCGACCCAATAACCAATCTGACCCAACCCCCCACTTAAACCAAACGACCTCGTTTAACTACCAAACGACCCCGTCTCATTTCTCAGGATCAGATCTAAGCCGTTGAGATCATCTGATCTAACGGCTCAGATCCAATCAGCCTCCCCGTATATAAGCCTCCTATCGTACCCCGCACCCCCTATACCAACCCCACCCTTCATCGTCCCCAAACCCAAATCTGAAACCCCCCGAACCCTAGCAGCCGCCCCAGTATCCCTCGCCATTAAAGCCGGCAGCACGAACGCCGGTGACCACCCCCTTCACACCCCTAAAGCATCCAACCACCCTGAACACGAATCCACTAACCACGAACCTCGAATCACTTTCGTTCGTCTCGAATCTTCATTTGAAGATTTGAGTCGAACCCGGATCTATGCCAAACCATCCCATCTTCATACCAGACACTCCCCTGACCTTCCTCGTGACCAAACCAAGCTTGGTTTGGTCCGAATCTACCCACAACTCCTAAAAATCCAGATCTGAAAATCCAGAACATGAAACACATGCACCTGGGGAATCCGGCCGGTCTTGACAAGGGTTTGAGGTCTAATAGACCTTAATCAAGGTGTTCTCACGTGAGAACACCCTGATTAAAGTTTGTTCGGCTTCAAGAGTTCGAAGTTGAGTCAGGTTTGGGTCATTTTGATTTCAAACTCTTTTTGGTAAGTTTTCCTTTCTTTTGTTTTATTTCTAATTAAGTTGTCAGCATATTTCTTTGTGTTTGTTTGTTATTTTGTTATTTTTCATTCGGATTTCTTCCATCTCTGTTAATGGCCTTTTTATTTGGCCAATTGTCTTCTGTTTGTGTTCTGAATATACCCTGTGATATAGATTAGTCGTCAAACGAGTTTAATTCACATAAGTTCCCAGTGTTTGAACAAATTTGTCTGAAGTCATTCGGGACTCTATACGTGTTGTTTATATGAACGATTGATTGTTATGTGTTACGATTAATATAGTCGAGTCGATATATGTCGTCAATTAGTTTCAATCGTTAATGGTAACAACTTGATTCGTATTGCTTATTTCTGCTGTGATCGTATTTGAGTCCCATTAGGAACTGAATTGTATTGCCTATTGATTTTGTTCAAATCGAATTAAAGAACATCTAGGGGAAAGGTTATAATGGCAGATTCAGACTTTGATTTTAAAACACGATGCCATTTGGTTTAGACCGTGGGCAGCATGTGTATGGTTAGCTTTAAGGAATTAAAATAATTGGACAGCATGTGCTGTCAGGTTATATTCCTACTGCCCATACTTTGGTTAAATAAACAAGTGATCAGTACACTTTAACAACCAAAAAGAGAGAGGGGCTGTCAGGGATTTCATGGGAGCTTGGTTATTTAAAACAAGTGAGTGGAAAAACAACAGGGGGGGGGGGCAATTTTGAGTTGTAAAACAGACTGTAAAGTGTTAAGGTTAGGCTATAAAAGAGGAGACCTTCCATTAGAAAAGGGGGTTCATTTTTTTGGAGTCTGGAGAGATTCTGTGAGTAAGAAAACTGAAAAGGAAAAACAAAAATAAATTTCAGAACATTGTGAATGAGTATTGTCTAGAAGAAACTGTGTAAGAGTCCAGTTGGATCAGGTTGTCTTTGTGGTTTTGCTTTTCTGTCGTTTGCCAAGCTTTCTTGTGGTCATTGGATTTCTGTTGCTGTTACATTCAACATTCTGGGCTGTTATTCCCTACTCTGTTTTTCTGGGATTGTTTATTTGTTGCTCGACTCCTTGCTGGGCTTCATCATTGTTGGCTGGTTGTTGTTGCTGTGTTGTTGCTGTGAATCTGCTGTTGCTGTGTCTACTGCATACTGCCCAGCTGATCATCCCTTTCTTCTTTGTCCTCTATACCAGGTACACAACCAATGCACTGTCAAGAAATGTGATTGAAAAATGAGTATGAATGCAAAAAATGAAGAATCTTGAAGGATGGCTCTTGCACATAGATTGTTATATTAAATATTCATGTAATGTGTAATAGTTTTTTTACATCTTGTTCTGGGTATTAGAGACAGTCTTCATGCCTATAAATGTCAATGTATGGTAGTTGAATGCTAGAATGTGCATATAGGTTGATGATGAGAGTATGCCCAAGGCAGTAGGTGGTATCTCCTATTTAGTTCAATGGTACAGTATGAGCCTGTGATATAGTCCAAGCATGAAATCCGTATACTGTAAATAGGTTCTTTCCGTTCTAATAAATTGCCATGTATAACCCTTAAGATCATGTTTTAAGATAAAGATCACAAATTCAGGGCCTCAACCTCATAAAGGTCGAGCCCAGGTCAAAACAGACCGGGCAGATCCGCATCGGACAAGCAGTGGCCCAGGTCTGGCCTTTCACGCATGGGCTGGATTTGGGCCCATGATTATTTATTCGGCTGATTGCACATGCAACCTCATTTCTGATTTTCAAGCTTTTCTGAATGTTGCTACGAACAATTCGCAAACATGTAATTAATTAGGGCTATCTACTGCTTTCAATTGATAGAGACGAACACGACAAGAAACGTAGTTGTTATAGGATACCCTTTTAAAAATAAGAATGAGATGAGTTTCGCCGAATAAAAATACAAATTGTGGGGCCCTCAGTAAATACTTGTTTTAAATTACTTAGAATTCAGGAGGACCGCTTAGTGAATTTCGTGGCCTTCCCAAAAATAATAACGCGATAGTCTTTTAGGCGCGTGTTTAATAATTTACTTTCTTAAAACTTGGGGTGTGCATTTCATGCGACCCAAATCCAAATCCCAAAACGTCAAATAAGATATGTTCCGGATTGTGGGTGCATTTTATGTGACGCAGTCCAAAGACATGTTTTAAGCGACGTTCACATTCCTAATAATAATAATTAATAAAGTGGTTAAAAGATAAAATTTGCACATGGTTCATAATTGTATTAAAAATCAGATAAACAAGCCGAATATAACGGTTGAGCGACCGTGCTAGAACCACGGAACTCGGGAATGCCTAACACCTTCTCCCGGGTTAACAGAATTCCTTATCCGGATTTCTGGTATGTAGACTGTAATATAGAGTCATTATTTTCCTCGATTCGGGATTAAAATTGGTGACTTGGGACACCCTAAATCTCCCAAGTGGCGACTCTGAAATAAATAAACAAATCCCGTTTCGATTGTCCTTTAATTGGAAAAACTCCCCCTGCGCCTCGCGGGCGCGGAAAAAGGAGGTTTGACAACAATAATTAACACACAAGATCAAATATTGATTAAAATAAAAATTACACAATTAAACAATAAAAATGACAAAGCTACCAAAATTCATATTTTGTGATTTTCATTCTTTAAAATAGGACATGATTTAATTAATTCCAAAATGCATAATTAAATTCTAAATATGCATGCAACATGTATTTTGGTATTTTTCAATTAATTAAAACAAGGTAAACATTCACAGACAAAAATAATTATCCAAAATGTCACGCCAAAATTCTCAAAATTGTACCCAAAGGCAATTTGTTTTATTTTTCGATTTCTTTTGGAGTAGTTTTTGTGAAACAAAAATCACGTGCTCACAGCTGCCCCTCTTTGTCCGAAAACACAAAGAGTTTTCGTGCAAAGATAAAGTGAGCGGATACGAGCGATTTTTGCCCGTTGGAATACTCCGTGTGAAGCATTTTTGAAAAGATTTAACTGAACCTTTGCTTCAAAGGTTTCCTACATATCCCTGGCTAGAAGGAAATCAGGTTAATGTAGTTTGGGAAGTTTTGGTAGCTGGGACTACCATGGGACTGCAATGTTGCTGTTACTGCTGTTGCATGCTGTTACTACTGTTTTTCGACCTCCTTATTACACCGGGCCAAAAGAAAACAAGAAGCTAGACTAAACTGGGAATTACAACATCTTATCTGTTTTCAACTTGCTCTTGTAGTCTTCCTTCTGATTTCTTCGATGGGAATCATGTTGGGGGTATTTTTGTTGTGACCCTCCGCATTACTGACTTCTGACTTCATCTTGAAATGTATTCCTCTGTTCTGCAGGCGGGCTCCTGACTTCATCAACTTCAAATATAACAACCTCCATTCTCCAGGCGGGCTCCTGACTTCAACTACAACTCAAAATGTAATACCTCCATTCTCCAGGCGGGTTCCTGACTTCAACTTCAACGTGAAATGACAACAACCTCCATTCTCCAGGCGGGCTCCTGACTTCAACTATTTCGTAAAATATAATACCTCCATTCTCCAGGCGGGCTCCTGACTTCAATAAACCTTAGAATATAACACCTCCATTCTCCAGGCGGGCTCCTGACTTCATCAACTTCAAATATAACAACCTCCGTTCTAACAGGCGGGCTCCTGACTTCTTCAACTTAAAATATAACAACCTCCGTTCTACAGGCGGGCTCCTGACTTCTTCAACTTAAAATAACAAACTCCGTTCTACAGGCGGGCTCCTGACTTCTTCAACTTAAAATAACAAACTCTGTTCTACAGGCGGGCTCCTGACTGCAATAACTTCTTAAAATATAACACCTCTATTTTTCAGGCGGGCTCCTGACTTCAACAACTTCTTAAACATATAACACCTCTATTTTTCAGGCGGGCTCCTGATTTCAACTACTTTTTACAATGTAATACCTCCATTCTCCAGGCGGGCTCCTGATTTCAACTACTTCTTAAAAATAGAATACCTCCATTCTTCTAGGCGGGCTCCTGACTTCAACAACTTCTTAATAATATAGTACCTCCATTCTCCAGGCGGGCTCCTGACTTCGACTTCTTCTTAAAAATAGAATACCTCCATTCTCCAGGCGGGCTCCTGACTTCAACAACTTCTTAAAAATATAATACCTCTATTTTTCAGGCGGGCTCCTGATTTCAACTACTTTTTACAATGTAATACCTCTATTCTCCAGGCGGGCTCCTGATTTCAACTACTTCTTAAAAATAGAATACCCCCATTCTCCAGGCGGGCTCCTGACTTCAACAACTTCTTAATAATATAGTACATCCATTCTCCAGGCGGGATCCTGACTTCAACAACTTCTTAAAAATATAATACCTCTATTTTTCAGGCGGGCTCCTGATTTCAACTACTTTTTACAATGTAATACCTCCATTCTCCAGGCGGGCTCCTGATTTCAACTACTTCTTAAAAATAGAATACCCCCATTCTCCACGCGGGCTCCTGACTTCAACAACTTCTTAATAATATAGTACTTCCATTCTCTAGGCATGCTCTTAACTTCGACTTCTTCTTAAAAATAGAATACCTCCATTCTCCAGGCGGGCTCCTGACTTCAACTTCCTCAAGAATATAACACCTCCATTTTTCCAGGCGGGCTCCTGACTTCAGTAAACAACTCAAAAATAATACCTCCATTCTCCAGGCGGGCTCCTGACTTCAACAACTTCTTAAAAAAATACGTTTTATTGCTGTTGCTCCTTCCTGTTTCCTGGACCATTTTCCTTCTAACTTGAAATTATCTTCTTTCAGAACTGCTTCCCTCAAAACTGGTGTTTCATTCCTCTAAAAACTGCTGGGGATAACACTGATGTTTTATTAAAATATGTTATTTTCCTCCTTCAAAGACTACTTCCCTTAAAGCTGGTGTTTTCCTTCCACTGGAACTACTTCCCTTAAGACTTGTTTGGCCTTCTTCCGAACACTGCTGGGGATACCATTTTTCCCCAAACTCGTGTTATCTTGCTTCTTCCCCAAGTGGGTATCGGACTTCCGAAAAATTTTCAAAATGAAAGAAAATTTTCTGCCCCAGTTTGACAATCTTTCTTGTATTACGATGTCTTTTCATCATCTATAACATTTCCTGTCCCTTCTTCAAATCAAAGAAAAATTTCGTTAGTTTAAAACGTGGCGAATGGTCGTGCCACTCCTGCTGGGGATGGTTTTCTCTTTCTCCTTTCCCGGCTTTGCGTTTTATTACAAAACTTGCCGGGGATGATATTATTTGTTGGGGATGATATTCCTGCTGGGGATGGTTTTTCTTTTCTCTTCCTTCCCCGCTTTGTGTTGTTCGACCATCGCGAAACTTGGTCGATAATCTGTTGGAGTTGTTCCTGCATCTCGCAAATCTGTTGGGGATCCTCTTAGAATTTGATCCATAACTTTTCAACTGTTGTTTTTTCTGTTTTTCTCCAACTTCCCCTGGAAATTCGGTCCTCTTGGAATCTAGACTCATTCATCATTTGGTCTTGCGACAAACTTCTTTTCGCTTTGTCGCCTTATCTTTGGCCCGTCCTATCCACATTGTGTTTTTGCACCATCTTGGCAACTAGTAATAAGCTCTGAAAATCCTTTTCAAAAACAAACTACTGGGGAGATAAAGTCTTTAGACCAAGAAATGAAAAAAAAATGATGATTTCAAAAGATTGAAAAAGAAGAAGTCTTTCAGAACAAATGCTGGGGAAAAAGAAAGAAAAGAACTTATCTGAATGATATAACCGATCCCAACGATCATGTCGTGCATTCCGGATTAATCAACCCAGTCTATTTGTATCAATCAATCCTTCGGGCGGCCTCATCCTGCCGGGGATAAACAGACACTCCACTTTTTGCCAAATACGGATCCTTTCCGCCAATCTTGTCTTGTCACCTCATAGTGCCCTTCGAGGGGTTTTCACTAATAAGACTCTCTCATTTCTCTCAACTCATGTTGCCTTATGGTGTCTGTGAAGGTTTTCACCGATAAGACTCTCTCGTTTTATTTCTCTCAACTTACGTCGCCTTATAGTGCCTGTGGAGGTTTTCACCGATAAGTCTCTCTCTCATTTTATTTTATTTTTCAGCTGGGAATTGGAGTGTTACCGATAAGACTCTCTCTGCCAGGGGTTCTTTCGGCTATCAATTCATTTCCAGCGTATGATCCTCTTCTCTGCTAGGGATTAGAGTGTTATTCCCGACTTCCATTTGCATGACTTGGCACTTCTCGGATACTGATCAGGAGGTCTTTTTTGGACATCAATATGGGTTTTTATGTATGGCTAAAAGAAAAAGGGTAAAAGGTTCAAAATAATTTTGATGGGTAAAACAGAACAACTCTTGGAATCAAACTCCCTTTACAACTTCTGCCCCAGTTTCTTGCTTGGGGATTTTTATTATTATTTTTTTCTTTTTATACTATGACTGAGCCGTGAGGCGCCTACGTATCCTTCTTTGAGGAATCAGGTCAAACGTAGTTCCCAATTCCTTTGTTTTTCTTGTGACTTTCTTTTGTCTTTATTATCATTATTTTTCTCATCTCTTTTCCTTTAATTTTCATTACTGATTCCAAAAGAGGGGTATGAAACAATAAATAAGGCTCAAAAGGGGAAGCAAAGGTTGAAGTGTTTGGATGGAAGAACAAATTGCCTCCGTCATTTCATTCTCCGAAACCATGCCAAGTGCAAACAAACAACAATTACAATCAAAAGAAATCATACATAATATCTCTTAACTGCGTCAGAATTGATAGCCATGTCGACGCATTTCCCTTCGATATCTGTTAAACACAGAGCGCCATTGGACAACACTCTGGTTACAATGAATGGCCCTTGCCAATTCGGGGCAAACTTGCTTTTTGCTTCGGCCTGATGTGGCAGGATTCGTTTCAACACCTGCTGCCCCACTTTAAATTTTCTGGGGCGCACCTTCTTGTTGTAGGCTCTTGCCATTCTCCTTTGATACAATTGGCCATGGCATACTGTTGTCAATCTCTTTTCATCAATCAAGTTCAACTGCTCCAATCGGGCTTTGACCCACTCGTCATCATCAATCTCAGCTTCAGCGACAATCCGAAGGGATGGAATTTCAACTTCCGCCGATATTACTGCTTCAGTTCCGTATACCAATAAATAAGGAGTTACATCTACTGATGTGCAGACAGTAGTGCTATATCCCAACAATGCAAATGGAAACTTTTCGTGTCATTGCCTGGACCCTTCTACCATCTTCCTCAATATCTTCTTTATGTTCTTGTTGGCTGCCTCAACCGCTCCATTCGCCTTGGGACAATATGGGGTGGAATTGTGGTGTGTAATCTTGAATTGTTGACATATTTCTTTCATCAAACCACTGTTAAGATTAGCACAATTGTCTGTGATGATCACTTTTGGGATCCCAAATCTACAGATGATATGGGAATGAACAAAATCTACCACTGCCTTCTTGGTTATCGACTTGAAAGTTTTAGCTTCAACCTACTTAGTGAAATAATCGATGGTCACCAGAATGAACCTATGACCGTTGGTAGCTGCCGGCTCAATAGGTCCAATGACATCCATGCCCCAGGCGACAAATGGCCATGGTGCTGACATTGTATGCAATTCTGCCGGTGGAGAATGAATCAGATCCCCATGTATCTGACACTGATGGCATTTCCGCACGAAACTGATACAATTACGCTCCATAGTGAGCCAATAGTACCCTGCTCGAAGAATCTTCTTCGCCAATACATATCCGCTCATATGTGGCCCACAAACTCCAGCATGTACCTCTGTCATAACTGTCGCGGCTTGACCAGCATCTATATATCTCAGCAATCCCAAATCTGGTGTTCTTTTGTACAACACTCCTCCACTGAGGAAAAATCCATTTGCCAATCGCCGAATGGCTCTCTTTTGATCTCCGGTGGCCTGCTCCGGGTATATCCCCATTCTGAGGTACTCCTTGACATCATAAAACCATGGCTCGCCATCCATTTCTTCCTCTATCATGTTGCAATAAGCATGATGATCATGAACCTGGATATGCAATGGGTCAACATGAATTTTATCTGGGTGGTGAAACATTGATGCTAAGGTGGTCAAAGCATCGGCAATCTCATTATGAACTCTTGGGATGTGTCTGAACTCCACTGATCGAAATTGCTTGCTCAGATCGTGCAAACATTGTCGATATGGTATGAGCTTCAAATCCCTCGTTTCCCATTCACCCTGAATCTGATGCACCAGGAGGTCCGAGTCTCCCAAGACCAAGACGTCCTGGACATCCATGTCTGCAGCTAACCGTAAGCCCAAAATGCATGCCTCATATTCAGCCATGTTATTGGTACAATAGAAACGTAGTTGTGCCGTAACAGGATAATGATGTCCTGTTTCAGAAATAAGTACCGCTCCTATTCCAACTCCCTTCGCATTTGCGGCTCCATCGAAAAAAAGCTTCCAACCTGGTTCCTTGGTCATTTCCAACTCATCTATATGCATCACTTCTTCATCAGGAAAATACGTCCTCAAGGGCTCGTATTCTTCATCAACAGGATTCTCGGCCAAGTGATCAGCCAATGCTTGGGCCTTCATGGTCGTCCTCGTCACATAGACGATGACGAATTTTGTGAGTAATATCTGCCATTTCGCCAATCTCCCTATGGGCATAGGCTTCTAGAAAATATACTTCAGTGGATCCAAGCGTGAAATGAGATAAGTAGTATATGATGACAGATAATGCTTCAATTTCTGGGCCAACCAAGTTAGGGCGCAACATGTCTTCTCGAGTTGAGTGTACTTAACCTCATAGCCTGTAAACTTCTTGCTGAGATAATAGATGGCTTGCTCCTTCCTTCCCGTAATGTCGTGCTGCCCCAGTACGTAGCCAAACGAATTCTCCAGGACCGTTAGATAAAGAATTAACGGTCTTCCCGGCTCAGGTGGAACCAACACAGGTGGATTTGATAAATATCCTTTGATTTGGTCAAATGCTTCCTGACATTCTACCGTCCATTCTACCACAACATATTTCTTCAGTAGCCGAAAAATGGGTTCACAAGTTGCTGTGAGTTGAGCAATAAACCTGCTGATATAATTCAACCTTCCTAACAGACTCATTACTTCTGTCTTGTTCTTCGGCGGTGGCAAATCTTGGATGGATTTGATCTTTGACGGGTCCAACTCAATACCTCGCCGACTGACGATGAATCCCAACAGCTTTCCAGATTGAACACCAAATGCACATTTGGCCGGGTTGAGCTTAATATCGTACCTTCGAAGTCTTTGGAAAAACTTCCTTAGGTCTGCTACGTGGTCTTCCTGATGCTTGGATTTTATGATCACATCGTCCACGTATACCTCAATCTCTTTGTGTATCATGTCATGAAACACAGTAGTCATTGCTCTCATGTACGTTGCCCCAGCATTCTTCAAACCAAATGGCATTACCCGGTAGCAATAAGTCCCCCACGGCGTAATGAAAGCCGTCTTTTCCGCATCTTCTTCATCCATCAGAATCTGATGATACCCAGCATAGCAATCCACAAAAGACCCGATCTCACGTCCGGCACAATTATCGATCAAGATATGGATGTTGGGTAATGGAAAGTTATCCTTTGGGCTTGCCCTGTTCAGATTGCGGTAATCGACACACACCCTGATCTTCCCATCTTTCTTCGGCACTGGCACCACATTAGCCAACCAATCAGGATATCGAGTGACCCGAATAACCTTTGCTTGCAGTTGCTTGGTTACTTCCTCTTTAATCTTCACACTCATGTCTGTTTTGAACTTCCTCAATTTCTGCTTGACGGGAGGGCATGCCGGGTTAATGGGCAATTTGTGAACCACTAAATTTGTGCTTAACAATAGCATGTCATCATACGACCATGAAAAAACGTCTTTGAACTCAATAAGTGCTTTGATTAGTTATTCCCTGATATTCGGTGCAATGTGGATGCTTATTTTAGTTTCCCTAATATCAACTGCATCCCCTAAGTTGATGGCTTCTGTATCATTTAAGTTGGGCTTGGATTTCTCTTCAAACTGGCTTAACTCTCTGTTTATCTCTTCGAAAGCTTCATCCTCATCGTATTCTGATTCATCATCATAATCGACCTCTTGTACAATTAGTTCGGAATCAGATTGATTTTTTAGACTGGGTTGAAGATCCGTTGTGCATGCCATGTCATTAGAACCAATATAAATAGAACTATTCAGAAAGAGAAAAGAAGAAAACGAAGTTAAAACAAAATAAGAAGAACAAAAGCTTTCACTTTATTAAAATACGGGATAACAAAGTTTCACACTTTGCCGAATACAAAACAAAACTGGATTACAACCCTGGAATAATCCAAAAAGACAAGAAAGAAAAATCAGAGCCCACTACCAAGACTCCCTCCGGGTAGGAAGGGGAGTAGCCATCCAATTGTTGATATTTGCCCTAGGCCCCACAAACTGTACATCTAACCTACTGGACCCTTCTCCAGCTTCTATCATGTTGACATCGGCGAACAGCCTTTCAAAGCCCTCATTCAAATCTCCATCTGGCCCAATCAGTGGTCCGAGAACTTTCGGGACCGACAACTTTCTGATACCTGCTCTGACAAATGATCTGGATAGGCGCGGGATTGGCTTGGGAAGGACCCAAACTCTTTTCTTCAACTTGCGGGCCCGTCTCACATCCGCCGCTGTAGGCTTGAACCCCAACCCAAAGGTATTCAGATTTTTAGGCAAAGAAACCGGCTGAACAATACCCTGAAGATCAGCCCTTAAACCTTTGCCTGGCACAAACCCGTTCTTCAACATCTCCGAAGCTACCATGACAGTTGCAGCCGCTATTTTGGGAAGTGGGATGCTTTCACCTTCGGGAACTTTGTCCACTGAAACCGTATCGAAAACCTGGTAAACCCACAGCCCCTTATCATCATCAGTCTCTATGAAGGGTACGATGGCATTACTTACGGCGCTTGCATTGTCTTCCCCATGTACTACGATCTCTTGCCTATCCCACTCGAATTTGACCATCTGATGTAGTGTAGAAGGCACTGCTTTGGTGGCGTGGATCCAGGGTCGCCCCAACAGAAGATTATATGACACTGCCACGTCTAACACTTGAAACTCCATGGTGAACTCGACTGGACCAATGGTCAATCCCAGTATGATATCACCCACCGTGTCTGTACCACCACCGTCAAACCCTCGAACATAGATGTTGTTCTTGTGAATCCTATCACCATCGACCTTCAGTTTGTTCAATGTGGCCAAAGGACAGATATTGGCACTGGACCCATTATCAATCAGTACTCGAGTGACTACCGAGTCTTCGCACTTCACGGTCAGATAAAGGGCTCTATTATGTTCTGTACCCTCCATGGGCAACTCGTCGTCTGAAAAAGTGACCCTGTTGACCTCGAAAATCTTGTTTGCTATTTTCTCCAGATGGTTCACAGAGATCTTATCCGGAACATGGGCTTCGTTCAGAATTTTCATCAATACCTGGCGATGCTCATCTGAATGAATCAACAACGATAACAATGAGATCTGTGTCGGGGTCTTCCTCAACTGTTCCACAATGGAGTAATCTTGCGCCTTTATTTTCTTTAAAAATTCTTCCGCCTCTTCCTCGGTAACTGGATTCTTTGTCGCTACTGGATTGGCCCTTCTTAACTCTGCGGGAGCAAAACACCTTCCCGAACGAGTTAACCCCTGTGCCTCACATATTTCTTCCACAACTTCCTTCCCCTTATGCATTACCATTACTTGACTGTAGCTCCACGGCACAGCTTTCTCGCTGATTATCGGCAACTGCATTACTGGCCTGATAACAACTGGTCCTATGCATGCCCCCTTCACGGCTACTGGCTTGCTTGATATCCCTTGCACCGTTACTTTGACCGGCTCTGGATTCTTGGTAACATCAGATGAACTATTCCCCATCGCCACCACTGGCTTGTCTTCTACCCTTTCCGACTGTACTACCGCTTCTCCACTGATTGACTTTTCTTTAGGACTAGCACGGATCATCCTTACCGTTTGTGAGGGCTTCTTGAGCTTCCCTCCTTCGTGCACTAGTTCGATCATGTGGGCTTCATGGTGTGCCGGCAACGGGTTCTGATTGATGTTGGGTGCCTCTGGATCCTAGACCTCGATCCTATTTGTGTCAATAAGATCTTGTACGGCAGTTTTCAACTTCCAACACTTCTCAGTATTATGCCCGGGAGCCCCCGAACAATATTCACAGCTTGCCGAGTGGTCTAGATTTTTGGGAAGGGGATTTGGCAATTTGGGCTCCACAAGACTCAATAGGCCTAACTGCCTCAATTTGTGGAACAGATTAGTATAGGTTTCTCCCAGCCGAGTGAATGTTCTCTGCCTCTGCACCCTTTCATTCCTGAAAGTCTGATTCCCACGGAAACCTGGTCCCGAAGGATTCCTGTAGGCCCTTGGTAGTGGATATGTGTTTTGTGGAGGTGGATATGTGTTTTGTGGAGGTGGATATGTATTTTGTGGAGGTGGATATGTATTCTGGGGAGCCAGCGCACGCCATTGCGAGCGAGCCGGAGGCTGGGTGTAAGTTTGGGCGTGATGGACAGAGAAATGTGGCTCTTGTGGTGGGTAGTAGGGTTTTGGAGGGTAATTTGGAGTGTGTGGGTAATTTGAGTGATGGGGTCTAGGTTGGTAGTGAGGGGGGGACCTCTAGATCTGGACCAAGTACCTGCCTTGACTATTGCGACATCTTCCCTTTTCTTCTTTCCGAGCGCACCTCCCATGCCGCTCTGGATGGCCTAAGTGGTTGCTTTAATGGCCGAATAGCTCAAGATTTTGTTGGACTTAAGTCCCTCTTCAATCATACCACCCATTTTTACTACTTCGTTGAAAGATTTGCCAACTGACATCACCAAGTGACCAAAGTAAGTTGGCTCTAGAGTCTGTAGAAAGTAGTCCACCATTTCCCCCTCTCTCATCGGAGGATCAACTCTTGCTGCCTGTTCTCTCCACCGGAACCCAAATTCTCTAAAGCTCTCTCCCGGCTTCTTCTCAAGTTTCAGCAATGTGAGACGGTCAGGGACGATCTCAAGGTTGTATTGGAAGTGGCCTGCAAAGGCTTGTGCCAGATCGTCCCAGGTGTACCACCTGCTAGGATCCTGTCTTGTGTACCATTCCAGTGTAGAACCGCTCAGACTCTGACCAAAGTAAGCTATCAGCAGCTTATCTTTACCACCTGCTCCTCTCATCTTGCTGCAAAAACCTCGCAGATATGCCATTGGATCACTGTGCCCCTCGTATAGATCAAACTTTGGCATCTTGAACCCTGCCGGCAATTGAATGTCGGGGAATGGGCACAGATCTTTGTAGGCCACACTGACTTGGTTGCCTAACCCATGGATATTCCTGAAGGACTGCTCCAGGCTTTTAAACTTTCGAAGCACTTCGTCTTGCTCTGGGCACTTAGCCGGCTTTTCAGTCTCTACCGGTATCTCAAAGTGAGTATTATAAGTATGAGGCTCGAGTGCTTTGAAGGTTGGTTAAGGGGGTAATATTAGTTATCATGAGCCTAAAACAACGGCTCGCTGGATGATCTTTGCAGCGTGGCTAGTGGGGGTGCCACGAAAACTAGAACATTTGGTGGAGGAGGGTTCTGATTGGGTTGTGAAGCTTGGGGATCATAGGCATTTCTTCCCTGATAGTATTGGTGACTGGGGAAGCTTGTCAAAGGACCGGGGGGAAGGTATTCCGGCGTGTTTACTGGTGGGAGAGTGGGAATAACAGGAGGGTTAGGCACTTTTTGTACCCTAGCTAAAGCCAGCTGCATTTCTTTCATCTCCTGCCTCATCTTATCCATTTCCTCCTTCAGCATTTGATTCTCCGTCCTTTCATCCTCGACACTTTGATCTGAACTAGTCATGCTTTTTAGTACGGGCCCTTTGGATCTTGTTTAGTAATGGTAATCTGCCAGAACGTTCTAACAAACTAACTGGTTCGAAATCTCTGGTAATACAACAAACTTGTTAGCGTTAGAGTTTAACACATATTGCAATTTTACGTTGGGGGATGCAATGTTCCTAGGCAGTTTAACCATTTCTAACATGTCTTTGCTTCGACCGTATGCGTCATTCCGGCTTACTTTGTTTGTGCCTTGTTTAAGTGTTTCCGAAACTTTCTTTATCTCTCTTTTTTCTTTCTTTTCCTTTATTTTATTCACTTTGCCTTTTCTCTTTTTCTTTTTAGTGGTGGTCGAATCTTATGTGGATTGCCTACGTATCATGTCCCTGCATGAATCAGACCGGGCATAGTTCTGCCACAAGTGCGGAAAATAAAGACACCATTTTTGGAGTTTTCAACCTTTACTAGCAAAATGTTTTATTACAAGGCAAAACATTTTTGAAAGGAAATTGACAGACTTGATACAGACTACAGACTTTATGCCAAAAAGGGAAATACAAACTCCGACGGACAATAGACTCTGAAAACAAGGAAAATACAGACTCAAACTATGAATGTTTTAGAGTTTTGAATTTTGGCGCCCGCGGGGCATCGTTCGGCCTCGCCGCGGGCTTTGGTGCAAGGCCCCTTTGCAGATCTTTCAAATCTTCCATGATCTGGTGGACATAAATCATTATTGAAGCAAAGAATGTGGTACGGGACATATCCTCACAAGCTAGGCACTTTATGGTGATGTAGTGCCCGATATCGTCGATTCTTCCCTTGATTCTGTCCCTTTCCATAAGCAATCGCTCTATTTGTTGATTTCGCGTCCCCAGCATTTGCGCGTTGTAAAAGAGTTGATCCTGAAACTCATTCATCTTTTTCTCCATTCGGGCCATTAGATCATAGTAGTGCTTCCTATCTGCTCTGGCATCTCGGGCTTGTCTGAAGATCCGCTCTTTGAGAGTGGATATTGTTTCTCTCAATGTAGCGATGTTCCTTTCGTAGCCCTTCGTTTGTTGCATAGACCGTGCTCGCTTTTCTGCCTTCTTTATCCATTTCCCCTGGATTCTTGCTAGACCAGCTTTGGATTTTTCCAGATCTTCTTGATACTCGAGGACTTTCCTCTTTAGACCGTTTACGAGCCTTTCATCGGCCCGGCTTCTCTTCGGGTTTCTGGTAGCTATTTTCATTTCCTGGATTTGAGCTTTGAGGACCTCGTTTTCCTGAGCTAGTTTTCTCTTTTCTCCCTCATCTGCAGTGATATGCAAATCTTTCTCAAATTTCAAATCTATAACTTGCTTCTCCAACTTGCCTATTACAACCATGTACTCGTGCTCTTTAGCTAACCAATCCCACTGTTCTTGCGACGCCTTGACGAATTCCTGGAGATGGGGTCTTTTAGCCGGCCTTTCGTGCTCAAGTTCTCTCATGTACCACACAAGGTATCCTGGCGCCACTTTGCCTTTGGCCTGATCCTGCACGCAAGTATCTACTTTTAAATATTGGCATTCACTCCAGATCTGACGGACTCTTGCTTCAGGGAACTGTCCGTCAGGGCTAATCTCAATTACTTGAGCACTAAGATCTTCCTCCTGTGGCACTGTTTGGCATCTCCCGAGTTGTCTCAAAACCCGATATGACGCGTAAGGCTGAATGCTCTTGAGCCCCATCAATAGAAAGTGGGTCCTAGCTGCCGGCATATGGATGACCTCGTCAACGGGCAACCATCCTAGTGTCCACTGTATTTGGCTGGCGGTGAGGGTCCGAAAGAATGATGTCCATGTCGTAACTCCCTCGGGTAGACTGACCCTCTTGATTCTTGTGTAGAACTTTTCTATGCAAGTTTTCTTCAAGGAACCATACCTTAAGAGTTGGGAACGGTGACAGAGATGCTCAGTCATCCATATTTGTAACAACAAGTTACACCCCTCGAAAAAATTCCCTCTGGCTTTGCAGGCTGTGAGAGCTCGGAAGATATCATATACTATCATAGGCGCAAGAGTGCTTTCATCTTGAGTGAGCAAGGTACTGACGACCCCGGCTATTTTCAGATCAATGTTTCCGTCTCTCCTTGGAAATACCAAAAGGCCCAAAAAGGTTATCATAAAAGCCACTCGTCTATGCTCGTCCCATTTCTGACGGTTACTTTTGCTGCATAAATTGTTACCAGGGTTGTTGAATCCTCCGACATGACCGTATCTGTCGTATATGAAGCGTGGATTACAAAAACTTGCGGCCAAATCTGGGTTATGGACCGTCTTGGGTATCTTTAATGAATCTAAAAACCGATGCACAGTGACAGCTCTTGGAGCAACCAGGTATTTTTTGCCTCAACGGAACTTCAGTATTTCTGATGTACCCGGCTATTTCCTCCAAAGTCGGGGTGAGTTCAAAATCGGAGAAGTGGAAGACATTGTGTATCGGGTCCCAGCAGGTGACCAAAGCTCTTATGATATCCCCCAGAGGCTGCATTCCCAATAAACCCGTAAGACCTTTTAGATATTTCTTGACCTCATCTTGCCCTTCACCACCTAAATCATCCCACCATAGCCGCAACTTGAACGGGATTTTAGTCATTATTGAAAAAGGTTCATTTTGCATCGTGCTCATCCTGCACATTTATTAAGGTGATTAAGAAATAAAATTTATTTGACTCAGCAAATTGACTATTTTTAATTTTTCACAGATTAAAAGGAAGATCTGGTTCCGCCCACGACTTTTCAGCACTTCGGGAACGAAGATTTTAAAGCTGGGTGAGTTAACCGGTCAAAAAACCAAAAAACCGACTATGAGTGGTCGTTTATGCAAAGTCAGCCTTCCAGCGTCCCCTTTTGGGAACATTCGGCTATTTTGACAAAAATGGCGTCACCCGACTCATTTATGACGAAAATTAAAATTTTGACATTTTTGTAAAGGGGAGGTTGGATCCGATGAGGGTTGCCTACGTATCCCGTACCCTGTGAGAATCAAACCGGCGTAGTTCGGGTAGATAAAACGAACTTCTTTTGAAAACAAGACTCTTTTCAATGGCAAATAAAAATCATTTTTCATAAACAAAACCCCCTTTCTTTTTTCATTTTCTCAAAAATTTGACAGAGTTTCGATGCTATTTGGACATTGATTTTTTTTTCAAAACAGGCGATTAACTACCTCTATCTCTCTTTCCTCAAAGTATTCAAAAGTCGGTCAGCATGCAAGTCCGAAGCAAACAAATGCACAGGTAGCAAGTTGGATGTATCAGGATGGCCTTCTGTCGTTTTGGTACACCTGTCCTAGACAGACCCAACCCCTGTGTTGAGCCTCCAAATTCAAATGCACATAATGCAAAACAAACGTTCCTACTAGGGATCCGGCATGAAGCTGAGTTATTCTAGGTTCGTAACCTGGGTATTTGTTCTAGACTGTGTACCCGAGCGAACAACTCGAGTCGAGGAGGGGGCTACGTACCGGGGACCCGCGGGATCGTCCGGCTTTGTAACTTGTCCGGCCTCTTTCTTATTCCAAGGTATGACACTAACAAAATAGGGAGTCTCGCCCAGCAAGCGCATCCCCGGAGGTAAGAAGAGAAGGGTTTCGGCACAGTTTATATACAGTTCAGATAATATCACAGCGGTAAAAGCAACATTTAGCACATCAGGCCCAAACATGTAAAAATCAGATAATAAACAAAGCCAATTATAATAATTATTCCAAGCACAAATTCTCGAACCCTGAACCAGAGATTCTGGGTTCGTTCCCCAGCAGAGTCGCCAGAGCTGTCACACCTCCTTTTTCATCCGCGCACGCAGGGGCGCAGAGGAGTTTTTCCAATTAAAGGACAATCGAAACGGGATTTATTTATTTATATCAGAGTCGCCACTTGGGAGATTTAGGGTGTCCCAAGTCACCAATTTTAATCCCGAATCGAGGAAAAGAATGACTCTGTATTACAGTCTGCGAACCAGAAATCCGGATAAGGAATTCTGTTAACCCGGGAGAAGGTGTTAGGCATTCCCGAGTTCTGTGGTTCTAGCACGGTCGCTCAACTGTCATATTCGGCTTAATTATCTGATTTTATACAATTATGAACCTATGTGCAAATTTTAACTTTTAACCGCTTTTATTATTATCATTATTATTTTAACAGAGAATTGCAATGATGTGAAAACGTATCTCGAACCACGTCACATCAATGTACCCGTGGTTATCGACACATTTCGACTCCGTTGAGATTTGGATTTAGGTCACATAAATGTGCACCCGAGTTTAAGAAAGTAAATTATTAATGGCGCGCCTAAAGCGACTAGCGTATTATCATTTTGGGGAAGGCCGTGAACTTTTGCTAAACGGCCCATCCCGAAGTCTAAGGGATATTACAAACACTTATAGAAGGCCCCGCAGCTTATGTATTTTTGTTTGTCGAGGCTCGTCTCATTCATTATTTTTTTTAAAAAAGAATTGCAACATCATGGAAATGCATCTAGAACACGTCACAATCAATGTACCCGTGATTAGCGACACATTTCGACTCCGTTGGGATTTGGCTTTGGGTACATAAATGTGCACCCGGGTTTAAGGAGGTAATGCTATTTAAAGTACGCGCCTAAAGAGACTAACGCGGGGTTATTTTGGAAAGTGGCTGTGCAGTTCGCTAAAAGGCCCGTCCCAAAATCTGAGCATTTTAATATATACAATTATCGAGGGCCCCGCAATCTGTGCGTTTTATTTGGCGAGGTTCATCTCGTTTATTTTAAAAGGACGATCCAAAGGTGACTAAGATTTTTCTATTTTTTTTTTCTAAAGATAAAGAAAAGTCATAATTAATTATATGCGTATAATGGCCCAGCTTTTATTATTTGCTCCAACAACTTAGCAATTTCCGCTGTTATACCAAACGAGAAGATATTGTTCAATTGAATTCCATTCAAGTTGTTCAATTCTACTAAATGCAAACTTAGGCGTGTATGGTAGACTGAAGTAAACTGCAGTAAATTGAAGTTGATTAGGATTGATATACATGAGAAATTAAGTTGACAACTAACAGCTCAAGCTCTAACATTTATCAGATATTTCCAGTACTCTAAATCTACTTCCCTATTCTACTTCAATTCTGTTTTTCAAAAAATAAACTATGTCAATTGAGATTATACTATAGCCTGGCTAAAGGGCAAATATCCAACTAATAGTTCACCGATTCCATCGCGCACAGGAATATAAATACACTAACACTCAACTAACAAGCACATGAACAAACTAGGCGTAGGATTTATCAGTTCAATTTTCAGGCAACAGTTTACATTAACTGAAGATAATTCTAACTAAACAAATCCTTATCTAATACAACTCAAAACCATCAGAAATAATGACTAGGCAGTAACTAGACAGCACAGAGACTCGGATCATGCTTCATTTCATTCCAATAGCCAAGGATATAAAAATGTGTACCTGGTATTGACAATACAAGAAGAGGAAGAAAAGGATTAGCAGCAGCAGTAGCAATACAATACAGCAGAACAGCAAACAGCCACTGCAAATACCAAATAGCAGGTACCAACAGCTAGTGGCATATGCAGCAGACCCAAGTGGATTTGAAACCAGTTAAAACCAGAACACTCAAACTTCAACAGCTCAAACGACCTTAGAAAGGAAATCAGAAAAAACACACTACTACAACACTACACCCAAACTCATCTTAAACCATCTCAAAATCTATTTAAACTTTGAACTCCTTTCTCTCCCTTTTCAGATTACTTTCTCTTCTAAATTCTGCCTAAAAGAAAAGTCAGACCAGACCCAGAGAGATCCAAGCCCAGACTCGAAAAAAAATCCAAAGAGAACTGATTTTCTGCTCCCAAAAAAAACCAGCCCCTTTTCTGGTCTTGAGTGACCCTATTTATCACCAAAACAGACCTGCCCCCTCTGCCTTATCAGATTTTCTGTCCATGATATTCCTCCACCACTACTACATGGTTTGTTCTCTTTTTAATTCACTTGTTCCCCACTACCCTTGCCTTTTCCTTATTTAATTGTTCAAACAGGTATGGGCACCTATTTCCTAATCCATTTCATTTAGACCTTCCACACCATCATGTTTTGTTCCCCATTAGCACTAAACAAATGCATTAGTTTAATGTTAATTAAGTGTTTTACTGACAGCCCACTTAAACTAGCCATTTTTAAACTTTTCAATTCCTAAATTACCCTCCTAAAGCCCCTGAAATTACTGTCCTACCCAATCCCTTCAATTGGTAACAACCCCAAACAGCTATAATCAATTCAAACTATCAAATTCCTAACAACAGACTCCTAACTCAACTGGACAGATTACAAAACTTCAGATTTGAAAAACCAATAGACTCCCTGATAACCAACTAGACAAGTAATCAACAGCATGAATTGCAATCAAAGGGAATCACACACTATAGAATAAGTTTTAATTCACAACAATTTGGCTAAACCCAACTACTATCAACATGTGATTGCAATTAGAGATGAGGCAATCAAGTGTCATGAAATGAAACCTGATTAATAACACGAGTCTAGGCTCAGACAATCATGAACCATTTCCTAAGCATTAGGTCTATTGTACAGGCTAACATTGTTGATTAAGGGATCACCATGACAACATAATTGGTAACCTAAACTTGAACAAACTAAACAGACACAAATTCATCCAGTTTGGACCTTAGACTAATGAAACTAAACAGACACAAACTCGCAAACTGGCCCAAGTTTGGACCTTAGACTACTGATCATAATTCAAACGGGAAATTCATGCCAATTTATAGAAGGGAAAGGGACATAGTAAACAAACGGAACTGCAAGAGTGAACAATCAAACTGGATGTAAAAGACTTGCCTGAATCATAACTCGATAAAAAAAACTCGAGGCTCTTCCCATTTTCAAGCCGAGACGGACTTTAACCATGTGTTTTCGAAGAAAAACAGCATGGCTAAAGTCAGTCTCTGGCTCAAAATTCATGGAACCTGGCCTGCCTAACTTCGATCTGGAATCCGAGCTACCCCACGATGATTTGAAAAGAGTCGATCAGGGATTCATGGTGATGTGGTCCAGGAGATCACAGGGTGTGAGTTTGGTGGCATTTGAACGGATTAGGGTTTGGGTCGATTCCTTTGATCTAAGATTCGAGGAGCTCGGGGGTGATTCAAAGAAAATTGAGCGTGGGACTGGAACGAGGAAGTCTTGGCGAAGCTGTGGTGTGAATTTGGAGGCTATTGAACGAGATAGGGTTCCGGCCTGATTTTCGATCTAACATTCGAAGCACACCGCCGGTATTCGAGGGATAAGAGTTAGGGATTCGGAATAGGGAGGTCGAGGGGAATCAGTGGTGAAAAGATTGGGTCGTTTTGACCACCGGAACCGCCGTGAAGCGATTTTCGGTGGATGGAGCACGGTGGTTGAAGGCGGAGGGTTTGTTTGATCTCTGAAGCTCAGAGACGAAGAGGTGAGGGGGGGTTTGGTTTAGGGGGCGGAGTAGGATTTAGGAATATATACCATGTGGGGAATTTAATCCCGACCGTTAGATCAATTAAGATCAACGGCCAGGATCAAGGAGATTAACCCATACGGCGTCGTTTGGTTTAAGTAGGGGGTCGGTTTGAACCGGGTAACGGGCCGGGCCAGGGGATGGGTAAGGATGGGGTGATCTGGACCGTTGGATCAAGTCGCATCAACGGCCCAGATTCTTCATGCCCGAACGACGTCGTTCCACCCGTCTCCAAGACTGGTTGGATTGGACCGGGTAAAAGGGTATTTGGACTAGGCCTGAACTTTCTTTTAAAATTGGCCCAGTCCGATTTTCTTCTCTTGTTTTCTTCTTTTTCTTCTATTTTCTTTTTAATTCCTAAAAACCAAAATTCCTAAATTAAATGGTAAAACCAAGATTATTTTAAAAAGATATTAATTAACCCTTAACAATAATTAACACACAAGATCAAATATTGATTAAAATAAAAATCACACAATTAAACAATAAAAATGACAAAGCTACCAAAATTCATATTTTGTGATTTTTATTCTTTAAAATAGGACATGGTTTAATTAATTCCAAAATGCATAATTAAATTCTAAATATGCATGCAACATGTATTTTGGTATTTTTCAATTAATTAAAACAAGGTAAACATTCATAGACAAAAATAATTATCCCAAATGTCACGCCAAAATTCTCAAAATTGTACCCAAAGGCAATTTATTTTATTTTTCGATTTCTTTTGGAGTAGTTTTCGTGAAGCAAAAATCACGTGCTCACACCCGTCATTCTGGTAGATTCAGTGGTACCTCGTCTGGAGGTAGGGATTCTTATGGTAGAGGCCATCCTTCGAGGCCCTTTCGGTCAGCTCTTCAGGCTTCTCATGGTACACCAGGTGGTCGTGGTTCTCAGCCGCAGTATTCTGACCAGCAGCTCTTCAGTTCACCATCAGCACCTATCAGTGCACTACCACTTTGTTATTCTCAGCAGCCGAGGGCTAGTTATACTTGCGGCGATGTGAGTCACATTGCCAGATATTGCCCTCGAGCTTCCAGCAGCTTGCAGCAACAGGGTCCTCGCCCGATGATCCAGGCACCAATTTCCCCACAGCCTGCCCAGACAGCTAGAGGCGGGGGTAGAGGACATAGAGGTGGAGGTAGAGGTCTTAGAGGTGGAGCTCAGACCGCTAGAGGTAGGGGTCAGCCAGCAGCAGATCGTCCCAGGGATATGATTCAGGGAGGTGGGGCCCAGCCCCGTTGTTATGCCTTGCCATCCAGGCCAGAGGCTGAGTCATCAGATGTTGTGATTATAGGTACTATTCTGGTCTGTGATAGGGATGCTTCTGTGTTATTTGATCCCGGATCTATAGTGGTGGACCGGTTTCATCGTTCATGTTTTATGGTATTCAGGGGTCTTGAAACCCGTGTTGACTTGTTACTCTTAGATATGGTAGATTTCGACGTTATATTAAGGATGGATTGGTTGTCCCCGTATCATGCGATCTTGGATTGTCATGCCAAGACCGTGAACTTAGCCTTACCGGATTTGCCCCGTTTATAATAGAGAGGGACTCCTGGTCATTCTTCTCGCAGCGTTATTTCTTATGTGATGGCTCGACGCATGGTCGAGAAGGGGTGTCTAGCTTATCTGGCTTATGTTCACGACTCCAGCGTTGAGGTCCCGTCTATTGATTCTGTTCCTATTGTTCGGGAGTTTCCCGAGGTCTTCCCTTCAAACCTGTCGGGCATGCCGCCCGACAGGGATATTGATTTTTGTATTGATCTGGCTCCGGGCACTCAGCCCATTTCCATTCCGCCGTATCGTATGGCGCCGCCAGAATTTAAAGAGTTAAAGGGTCAGCTTCAGGATTTGCTTGAGAAGGGTTTTATTAGACCCAGTGTTTCGCCTTGGGGCGCACCGATGTTATTTGTGAAGAAAAAGGATGGTTCGATGAGGATGTGCAATGATTATCGGTAATTGAACAAGGTGACGATTAAGAACAAGTACCCACTGCTGAGGATCGACGATTTATTCGACCAACTTCACGGTGCGAGGGTGTTTTCAAAGATAGATTTGAGATTTGGCTACCACCAACTGAGGATTAGGGCGTTTGATGTCCCTAAGATTGCATTTCACACTTGGTATGGTCACTATGAGTTTTTGGTCATGTCATTTGGATTAACTAATGCCCCAGTAGCATTCATGGAGTTGATGAACCGAGTGTTCAGACCCTATTTGGACTTGTTCGTGATAGTCTTCATTGACGATATTCTTATATACTCCCGTAGTCAGGAGGAGCATGAGCAACACCTCAGAGCGGTTCTTCAGACCCTGAAAGATAGTCAGTTGTATGCTAATTTCTCGAAGTGCAAGTTTTGGTTGAGTTCGGTCGCATTCTTGGGTCATGTCGTATCAGCAGCAGGTATTCAGGTAGACCTGAAGAAGATAGAGGCAGTCAAGAACTGGCCTCGACCAGCTTCAGCTACGGAGATTCGGAGTTTCCTGAGGATAGTAGGTTACTACCGTCGGTTCGTGGAGGGGTTTTCATACATTGCAGCCCCTATGACCAGATTGACCCAGAAAGGTGCCCAGTTCAGATGGTCAGACGAGTGTGAGGCGAGCTTTCAGAGGCTCAAGGCAGCTCTGACCATGGCACCGGTGTTGGTTTTGCCCATAGGTTCAGGGACCTATACAGTCTATTGTGATGCATCTCGTATTGAACTTGGTGCAGTGTTGATGCAGGATGGCAAGGTCATTGCCTATGCTTCGAGGCAGTTGAAGGTTCATGAGAAGAACTATCCAGTGCATGATTTGGAGTTGGCAGCCATTGTTCACGCATTGAAGATTTGGAGGCACTATCTGTATGGTGTGGCGTGTGAGGTGTTCACGGATCATAAGAGTCTTCAGTATTTGTTCAAGCAAAAGGAGTTGAATTTGAGGTAGAGGAGGTGGTTGGAATTGTTGAAATATTATTACATCACTATCTTATATCACCCGGGAAAGGCCAATGTGGTGGCCGATGCCTTGAGTAGGAAGTCAGCCAGTATGGGCAGTCTTACTTATATTCCGGTCGGTGAGAGACCGCTTGCATCGTACGTTCAGGCTTTGGCCAATCAGTTTGTGAGGTTGGACATTTCTGAGCCTAGTCGAGTATTAGCTTGCACGGTCTCTCGTTCTTCGTTATTGGAGCGTATCCATGATCGGCAATTCGATGATCCCCATTTGTGTGTCTTGAGAGACACGGTGCAGCGTGGAGGTGCCAAGAAAGTAACCTTAGATGATGATGGCGTATTGAGATTGCAGGGGCGAGTTTGTGTGCCCAATGTTGATGGGATTCGAGAGTTGATCTTAGCGGAGGCCCACAGTTCTCGGTATTCTATTCACCCGGGCGTCACGAAGATGTATCAGGATCTGAGGCAGCACTATTGGTGGCGCAAGATGAAGAAAGACATCGTTGCGCATGTGGCTCGGTGTTTGAATTGTCAGCAGGTTAAGTACGAGCATCAAAGACCTGGTGGTCTATTTTAGAGGATTGCACTTCTTGAGTGGAAGTGGGGGAGGATTACGATGGATTTTGTTACTGGACTTCCGATGACTCGGAAGAAGTTTGATGCAGTTTGGGTCATTGTTAATAGGCTGACCAAGTCAGCGCATTTTGTTCGTGTTGCAGCCACCTATTCGTCTGAAAGGTTAACCGAGATTTATATCAGGGAGATTGTTCGCCTTCATGGGGTGCCGCTATCTATCATTTCGGATTGGGGTACGCAGTTTACCTCGCATTTCTGGAGAGCGGTTCAGCGAGAGTTGGGCACCCAGGTTGAGTTGAGTACATCATTTCATCCCCAGACGGACGGTCAGTCCGAGAGGACTATTCAGATTCTTGAGGACATGCTCCGAGCCTGTGTCATTGATGTTGGAGGCTCGTGGGACCAGTTTTTGCCTTTAGCAGAGTTTGCCTACCAGAACAGCTACCAGTCCAGCATTCAGATGGCTTCGTATGAGGCGTTGTATGGTAGGCGATGTCGATCTCTAGTTGGATGGTTTGAGCCGGGAGAGGCTCGATTATTGGGTACAGATCTGGTTCAGGAGGCCTTGGACAAGGTCAGGATTATTCAGGATAGACTTCGTACAGCTCAGTCCAGACAAAAGAGTTATGCAGACCGCAAGGTCAAAGATGTTGCTTTCATGGTTGGGGAGCGGGTATTGCTCCGTGTATCGCCTATGAAGGGCATGATGAGATTTGGGAAGAAGGGCAAGCTCAGCCCTAGGTTCATCGGTCCATTTGAGATTCTTGATCGTGTGGGAGAGGTGGCTTATAGACTTGCCTTGCCACCTAGCTTGTCAGCTGTGCATCCCGTGTTTCATGTATCTATGCTCCGGAAGTATCACGGCGATCCATCGCACGTGTTAGACTTCAGGACTGTCCAATTGGACAAGGATCTGTCATATGAGGAGGAGCCGGTGGCTATTCTAGACCGGCAGGTTCGACAGTTGAGGTCGAAGAGTTTTCCTTCAGTGCGTGTTCAGTGGAGAGGTCAGCCTCGTGAGGCATCGACCTGGGAGTCCGAGTCCGATATGCGGGGCCATTATCCTCATTTATTTCCCGACTCAGATACTTCTTTCTTTTGTCCGTTCGAGGACGAACGGTTGTTTTAGAGGTGGAGAATGTGACGACCCAAATGGTCATCACCATAATTCTTCCTTGTTCCGTGCTTCCGAGGCCTTGAAAACCTCGCTTTTAGTTGCCTCGATTTGCGTGTGTAGTTCTGGCGCATAGCCGGAAAGTTTTTATGTTAGAATATGTGAATTATGTGAAAAATTTGATGAATTTTGATATTAATATGCATAATATTGACTTCGGTCAACATTTTGGGTAAACGGACCCAAACCTGTGATTCGACGGTCCCGGAGGGTCCGTAGAAAAATATGGGACTTGGGCGTGTGCCCGGAATCAAATTCCGAGGTCCCAAGCCCGAGAAATGAATTTTTGTGTGAAATTGTTTTCTAAAATTAATTAAGGAAAAGGAAGAAGAAAATTGATCAGAAAACTGTGGTATCGAGCTCATATTTTGGTTCCAACGCCCGGTACGAGTTTTAAATATGTTTTAAGCACTATTTGTAAAGTTTGACTAAAAACGGACGTCATATGACGTGTTTCGGACTTAAAATGGGGAATTTGAGTTTTATGAAAGTTGAAAGAAAATCATGTGTTTCGAGGCTTGATCCTATGTATATGATGTTGTTTTGGCGATTTGATCGCACGAGTAAGTCCGTAAGGTGCTTTCGAGATCATATGAATGTTTGGTTTGGAGCACCGAGGGCTCGGGTGAGTTTTGAGTGGGTCCCGGGAGGTCTTAGACATTAAAAATGCAGGTTCATATATTGCAGGCCCCAGTGCGGCCGCGGCCATTTCCGCGCGGTCCGCGCTGGCAGCCACGCGGCCGCGGTGCTTTTCTGTGTGGTCCGCGTGGTGGGGTTCAGAGGGTCGACCAGTGCGGTAGCGCACCAAATCAGTGCGGGCCGCGCTGGGAGGGTTCAAAGAAAGCCCACTTCATCCCTCCCTCGGCGCGGCCGCGGTACATTTCTACGCGGTCCGCGCCAGTCCCCAGCAAAGTATATAAACTCGGAATTTTCAGTCATTTTTCCACTTTTCAAAAAACCCAAAACCTAAGAGGCGATTTTCCAAACAACTTTTCTTCTCCAAAACGATTGGTAAGTGATTTCTAACTTAATTTCTTTATTCCTTGACATCTTTTAACATGATTTCAAATTCAAATAAAAGATTTTCACGGGGGAAATTGGGTGTTTTGGGTAGAACCTAGGTTTTCTACAAATTGAGAAGTTGGACCTCAATTTGAGGTCCGATTTCAAAACAAATCATATATTTGGATTCGTGGGAGAATGAGTAATCGGGTTTTGGTTCGAACCTCGAGTTTCGACCATGTGGGTCCGGGGTGTTTTTGACCATTTTGGGGAAAAAACTTGTAAAATTTATTTTCATGCATGGGGAGTGATTCATTTAGTAATTATTAATGTGATTAAGTAACTTATGACTAGATTCGAGCGGATTGGTGGTGGAATCAAGAGGTAAAGCTATACTAGAAGCGTGAGTTGAGTTTGGAGCATTCGAGGTAAGTGTTTGTTCTAACTTTGGCTTGAGGGAATAGGATTATGATGTTATTTGCTACTTGCTAATGTGGAGTACGGTGTATAGGCATGGTGACGGTTATCTATATACCGGAGTCTAGCATGACCGTGAGTCTTAATTGCTTTTAGTTCGAATAACGTGACACAATCTCCTTGTTTATTTGATGAGTTTCATATAATGTGAACGGTTGAGGTAAAATTGTGATTGGTGTACTTTTGGAGCGTTAGCTCGAACATGAATGTGTTAGTTGAGGAAGAAGGGATTTAAAAAAAGAATGTGTTGTGATTACTCCCTTGCCGGGATGTGTAGACCGATATATATACTCTCCCTTGTCGGGATATTTTGGGCTGTTTGTTGTACCCTTGCCGGGTTAGAGTGATACGTTGTTGATTTCCCCTAATGGGACTCTCCTTACAAAATCAGATGTTTCGAATTATATTATGGGATCGTGTGGCACGCTGTCCACTTATATATGATATTATGGGATCGTGTGGCACACCGTCCACTTATATATGATATTATGGGATCGTGTGGCACGCCGTCCACTTATATATGATATTATGGGATCGTGTGGCACGCCATCCACTTATATATGATATTATGGGATCGTGTGGCACGCCGTCCACTTATATATGATATTATGGGATTGTGTGGCACGCCGTCCACTTATATATGATATTATGTGTTCGTGTGGCACGCCGTCCACGTATGATTTTCCGAAATGGGATCGAGTGGTACGCCTACCACAAATTAGAGTGATTATTGGTTATTGACCTCCGTTGCCCGTGACATATTGCGCACTGTGATAAAGATGAAATGGGAACGAGTGGTACGCCTACCGCATGGTATATGAAAATTGGGATCGTGTGGCACGTCGTCCACTTATATATGATATTATGGGATCGTGTGGCACGCCGTCCACTATATATATATATATATATATATATATATATATATATATATATATATCATGGAAACCAGAGTTTCTTCTATTTATTTCCGATATTTCATTTTTATCTGTTACTCCCCGATAGCATGTCCCCTCCTAGCTTTACTTTGTATTATCTTGTTATTGTTTTCTTGCACTTGTATATATATCTGTACAGGTTAATTGTGGTAGGTCTTGTCTAGCCTCATCACTACTTCATCGGGGTTAGGCCAGGCACTTACCAGCACATGGGGTCGGTTGTGCTGATGCTACACTCTGTGCATTTTGTGCACAGATCGGGGAGCAGCTTACGGACCACAGCAGTAGGACTTCTGGGAGCTATCTTCAGTCCAGGGACTCTCAAGGTAGCCTAGATGGCGTTCGTAGGTCGAAGTCCCTTTCCATGTTTTTTTCATTTGTTCATCTTGTATCAGACAAACATGATGTATTTCCTTTCAAACATTGATTGTAGTATTCTGTAGTAGTCCGTGAGCTAGTGACACCAGACCTTGGGTAGTGATGTGTATTAAACTTCCGCACTTTTGGTTTTCAGTTGCTTTAGATTTAAAGTCTTCCGCTTAAATTTTGTCTCGTTTATTATATTGTTTGAAAGAAAGCAGGAAATGTGTTTTAAATATTTGGCTTGCCTAGCTCCGATAGTAGGCGCCATCACGACACCCGATGGTGGGAAATCCGGTTCGTGACAAGATGGTATCAGAGCCAGGTTACTTAGTTCTCACAACTCACGGACAAGCTCAGTAGAGTCAACGTTTAATGCTCAAGTAAATGATGATGATGAGCACCTTACAAATATGGATTGGTCTAATGTTAAAATGCTTGTAGATTTTTAAGAAAGATTTCACGTTTCTACAAATGAATTTTCTGGACAATATTATCCGACTATTTCAAACTGTTTAGTTTATCTTGCAGAACTTGCAAATTTGTTTGCTTATTTTTCAGAGGGTGGAGAAATTTATAAAGAAGCTATTGATTCTATGAGAAAGAAATTTAAGAAATATTTTTTTCCCTATTCCACCTATTTATGATGTTGCTGCCTTGTTAAATCATACTATAAAATTAGGAGGTCCTCAATATTGATATCAATCTATTTATAATAGTTTAGCACTTGAAGATGAGGAGTTTTCTACACTTTCGGACGTAAAAGCCTCAATTAAAATAAATGCTCAAACTATTTATAGTGTTTATCAAATTGCAATAGATAATGCTAGACAAAATGTTCCGACTCCTTCTTCTTCTAATTCTCAATCATCTAAAAGAACTGCAGGAGTAAGAGCACTTACTGCTTGGACCAAGTTCAAGGGTTCTCAAGGTTGTCCATTAGTGATTGTTCATAATTAAATGAGCTTGAAGTTTATTTGTTACAGAGACTCGAGGAAGTTAATTCCGACGGCTCATTTAATCTTTTGGAATGGTGGAAGGACAAAGAAAAACACTTTCCGATCCTTTCAAGGATGTCCCGAGATATTTTAACCATTCAAGTTTCAATAGTGGCATCGAAGAGCACTTTCAGTCAAGCAAGACTTCAACTCGGTGATTATAGAGCGTCTATGAGGGAGAGCTAGGAAAAATCAGTACTTTTCAGAGACTGGATCCGTTCGGAACGAAGAAATTTTGGACTTGCTGAATCACAACCAGAGGTAGACGAAGCTTACGAAGAAATGCTAGCTAAACTTGCAGAGGATGCAGCTTCGCCCAGAAGCGGTGATGAACAAGCTTCTTTTCCGCCGCCACCAACGAAAATTCCTCCGAACCTTGATGGATTTATGAAATTTGTAAGAGATACCATGTAAAATTAATATGTAACTTGTATTTTGGCACATCTTGATTAGTTTCTTTTTCTTCTCAATGGTGGTATTAGCACCTTGGTTGTGCTCATTTCATTGGGGGGAGGGGGCTAAGAAAGATTGGGCCTAAGAAAGATTGGGCCATGTTTTGTTAATGTCATAATAATAAAAATTATAACGCATTCCTTTGAATATCTTTTTACAATATTTTGTCTTTTAAATTTGAATTAAAAAATTTTAAGTCACAACTATATAATATAATTTACAAGAAATTGCCTTAGATAAAAAAAAATAAAAAAAAGTCAGGCCCACTTAAGCCTATATATATATATAATTTACAAGAAATTGCTTTAGATAAAAAAAATTTAAATAATAGGCCAGGCCCACTTAGGCCCGTTTAGGATCGGGCCCGACCCACTTAGCCTGGGACCATTAGTTCGTGGTCCCGGTCCCAGTTCGGTTACCTCCAAAAGCCCACGAAACCCGGGACCGTTTAAGTCCGTCCCACGAAGCCCGGACCCACATAGAATCGGCCTACTTAGGATCGGCCCACGAGGCTTGTTTAGGCCCGGGCCCGGCCCATTTGCCACCCTTATTTGCGGGTTCTATTGAATGCAGCTTGATTGAAGCGACACAAAATAAAATAAAATAAAAGTTGACTTATTACTCCAACTTGAAAGTGAATTACAAGAAAATACACTTGACTTCACACCATAACAAAAATGACCCATATTTTTAAGTTTTACCCTACCTAGCCCATATTGTACATATTTTAAAAGCACTAGCAAATTCAAAATCTGTTTTCTTGCCACCATTACTTCTAAAAGCTATGGAGCTAAATCTATGTTCTCACAACCATTGCTTTCACTCTCTTTTCTTCTCACAACTTCTACATATGCTTCAAGGGTCCGTCTGTCAATATTGCTTCTCCCATGTGTCACCTGGTTGCAATGTAAGAAAATTGAAGATTCAACATTCCACCATTGAATGCCATTCAAAGCTTTGCTTTCAAAAATAAGATTTTTTAAGTTTGTTAGTTGTTTGGATTGGGTGTTGTTCCAATTGATTGAAAATATCAAAAGGAGTTCAAAATTTAAATTTAAAGTGATTTGAAGTAGATTTGAGTTAAAATTCAGAAAAAACACAAGGAAGAAGACAAAGTCAGTTTTTTGTATAATTATGTATAATCTTGTATAATAGTGTATATAAGTGTATAACACATCTTATACACTATTATATATTTTTATACACCTTTATACAAGCGTCTGTAGACGAACTTCTTCCACGATTTTCAGTTGCAATTCTTGTTCAAAATCAGTCCAAATCTCCATTAAATGACTTCAAAGTTTATATACAACCTCCTTATATTATTTCTAACACTTCTAAATAATACCCACTCCAAATGTTTCACAAAATCAAATTCGGAATCTAAACCCACATATTTAAGCTTGTTAAAAAAGCTAATTTTCACCATCCAAATGGATTTGATTTGTTGAACTAATATTTGAGTTACAGTTACTGATTCGAAAATTAACTTAAAAGCTTGAATAATATTTTTTTAAAATTAAATAGTAATTTTGAGAATCTATTGGAGTTGGATATTGAATCTTAGCCAATTATTTTTGTACTAGTTAGTTATAAATTAAAATATATGTATAAAATTAAAAAGCAGGGATCCCAATTATTCTTTATGTAAAATTTTCCCTTGTATTAATCCCAGCATGTTAGCAGGAAACTAATGCTATACGGTGGGCCGGGCTGGGACCGGGCCCGCGGTCCTAACGGGCTAAACGGGCATGGCGGGCCGGTCCCTAATGGTGCAAAAAGCCCGTGGCGGGTCGGGTATGGAAAAAAAGCCCACGAGCCCGAGACCGGCTGGCGGGCCTGGGCCGGTCTTACCGGGCCTAACGGCTACTTTTTAAAAAAAAATAGCAACGGTCAAAAATTAAAATTATAGCCGTTGGGCTGCAATTTTGACCATTTGGAAGTTTAAAAAATAGCCATTTGGCCCTCAAACTTTATATAATTACACTTTTTCCCAATTCTCAACTATAAATACCCCCTCATTCTTTCATTTTTACTCACCAATTCATCAATCTCTCTCAATCTTTCTACTATAATTGCTTATTTTATTGTTAAAATTTCGTGAAAAATTGTGAAGTTGGTGAATTGAAGTATTCAAGTCTTCAACGATTTTCAATTTTCAAGAAGTTGTTCGGCAATTCGGTAAACGCGTTCCAACTCTTAAGTTTTAATATTATAAGTTTTGTTAGTTTTATTTAGTATAATTATAATTAATATGGCATTTTCTTTGAAAAATATTTTTGGTGGTAAGGGTAAAGCTAAAATTGGTGAAAGTAGTGGCCAACCTACTACCCTTCCCCCGGCTCCCCGACCCAGACCTGGTAGACGTCCTGTTGCTCTTATTATTCTTGATAGTGATAACCCCTGTTTTCAATTTTCCGATAGTCAATTTTGCCATAATGTTGCACCAGGTGAAAATTTAGATGATGAAACTATGAATGCTCTTTATCCTAATGAAACTATCTTTGAAAATGAGGATGAAGATGAAACCCAACCGGATTTAGATGATACACCTACTAGTCCTTTTAATAACCCAACTGATGTACCGCCCGAGCCACCTGTAGAAACCCCTAGTTTTAATAGACAACCTCCTAAACGCCTAGAAACATCATTAGTTTGGAATTTTTTTACTCAAGTAAGAGAACAAAATAAGGCTAAGTGTAAAACATGTGGGAAATTACTGGCGCATAAATATACTGGAGACCATAGCGGCACGGGTAGTTTGACTAGGCACATAAAAACACACCCTAGAGATAAAGCTAGATATTTACAAATGAAAGCGCAGCTAGAGGGAACACATGTAGATTCTGATGTTAACCCTAGTACTGGTTCAAATCTAGTTCAACCAGGAATTAACAATGTGACCGGAGGTATTTTATATTACGATCCAAATAGAGATCGTGAAGAATTAGCAAAGATGGTTACCGTTATGTGCTTACCCTATTCTTTTCCCTCTAATCCTAATTTGGTGCATTATATTAGAAGAGTTTTTAATCCTACTTATAAAGGTTGGCCTCGCGCAACAGTTAAGAGCGATATTTATAAATATAAACATGAATATGAACAATATTTGCGGTATTTATTTACTCATATAAGTAATCGAATTTCTATTACTACTGATATTGGTAGAAGTGGTAATGATTGTGATTATCTAACTGTTACAAGTCATTGGATAGATGAGGAGTGGACAATGCAAAAACGCATTATTGCGTATAGAATAATTAATTCATTTCACACAGGTAAGTTTATAGCTAACACTGTTGCAGATATTTGTAGATATTTTTGCTTTAGAGATAAAATAATGGCAATTTCTATGGATAATGCTTCTAGTAACACTAGTGCTATATGCATACTTACAACAACACTAAATCCCGCATTTAGGAATATATTCCATGTTAGATGTATTTGTCATATTTATCATTTAATTGTCGGTGATGGTATGCGAATTTTAAATTTAGAAATTGAAAAGGTTAGAATGGCTCTTAATTGGCTTTTTTATTCAAACCGTAGAAGTAGACTAAGAGAATATTTTAAAAAATATGATGAATATGGCCTTAGAGAAAGAAAGGTTCCTAAAGCTTGCCCGACTAGATGGAATTATATGTACGAAAGTTTAGTAGTTGCATATGAATATAGAAACCCAATTAATGCAACGTTTAATACTCGGGTGGGTGGTGAGGATAATGATGAAATGCTTACTACTCAAGATTGGACGAATGTTAAAATTCTTATAGATTTTTTAGAATATTTTCAAATTGCTACAAATGCATTTTTTGGGCAATATTATCCGACTATTTCAAACTGTTTAGTTTATATTGCAGCACTATGTGATTTGTTTGTTGAATTTTCGGAGGGTGGGGAAATTTATCAACTTGCTATAAATGCAATGAAAGAAAAGTTTAAATTTTTTTTTCCTTATCCCTCCTATTTATGGTGTTGCTGCAATGTTAAATCCTACAATAAAATTAGGAGGTCCTCATTTTTGGTACTCAAATATTTATAAGGCTTTAGATCTTTCAAATGAGGAATTTGCGGTGATAATTTGCGGTGATCTTCCAACCCCTACTTCGTCTAGTTCACAATCGTCTAAAAGAACTGCGGGCTTAAAAGCACTTAAATCTTGGACGGAGTTCAGGGGTTCTCAAGGTGATAATTATGATAAAACTTCACATCTAAATGAGCTTCAAGTTTATTGGTCGCGGGGACTTGAAAAGGAAAATCCAGACGGCACTTTTGATCTTTTGGAATGGTGGAAGGCAAGGGAAAAATATTTTTCGGTTCTTGCAAGGATGGCTCAGGATATTTTATCTATTCAAGCTTCAACTATTGCATCAGAGAGCGCTTTCAGTCAAGCAAGACTTCAAATAGGTGATCATAGAGCGTCAATGAGGGAGAGCTTGGAAAAATCTATACTGTTCAGAGATTGGATTCGCTCGGAAAGAAGAAACTTTGGAATTGCGGAATCACAACCTGCGGTAGATGAAGCTTATGAAGAAATGATGGCAGAACTTGCGGAGGATGCTGCTTCGCCCGGAAGTGGTGATGAACAAGCTTCTTTTCCAGCACCACCAACGCAACCTCCTCCGAACCTTGAAGGATTTATAAAATTTGTTAGAGATACAATGTAGATTATGGTGTACCTTGTACTTTTTGGCATATCTTCTTTTAGTTTTTTTCCCCTTTAATGGTGGTATTAGTACCTTGTCGTGCTCATTCCATTGGGGGGAGGAAGACTAAGAAAGATATACCATTTTTGGTAATAAAAATTATAAGACATGCCCTTGATTATATTTTTGCAATATTTTTTTGTCTTTAACTTGCAATTATTTATAAGCTATAATATATATACATAACATACAATATATACTACAAGAAAATCTATATATATATATATACACATAACATACAATATATACTACAAGAAAATATATATATATACATAACATACAATATATACTACAAGAAAATTTATAAGATAATATATATACATAACATACAATATATACTACAAGAAAATATATAATGAACAGTGTATCTACTGTTTAAGTGGGTCCTGGCGGCTGATAAGCTGTCAAGTCTTCTTTTTATCCATATTTTGCATCTGTTGGAGGAATTCTTCCACCTTGTCGATTTCTCTGTCAGATAATATCATTTCTGGCTGTATAGGTTGAGTATCTTCTACGAGGTCATCACCACTCGTCTCACTTCTCATTGAAGTGTCTGATTTTTCACACTGATCTAGTGATTGGAGCAGATTTCTTTTCAATCCTTCTAAGTATTGATTTATCAAATCCATTTTATCTCCATCTTGGATTGATATTCTTCGAGCAATATGTTTAACAGTGCTTTCTTCTACTATCCTTTTTTGAGGGGCTGTCACATATAAATGAATTTGTGTTTTTATAGAATCTAATAATTCTTGGCCGTATAACGTCTCTTGCATATTAACCATGAAGTATCCAGACTCTTTCAAAATATAAAGAAATTTTAATATAGTTTCTTGGTTTGGTTCCAAGATGGTGGTACAGTCGGTTCTGGTACTACTCTTATTGGCTTTGCCTTAGTGGCTACGTCTAGCCAGCTGTGACTTTAAAGCCCGCTGAAGTTGTCAAAAGGGCTATCTCTTTCACAGTTAGAACTGCTAGACACATGGGCTCAGTAAGAGTATGTATCGGGCTTAGACAGGCCCCTTGCTTGGGTAAAAGGATATAGATCCTTCCATACAGTCATTAAACTATAATAGAATTTCCGTATATTTCGAATCCTTATTGGTCGTGCGGACTACCGCCAACCTTTAAAAGTGTACTAAAGCAGCTAGATCTGGATGGCCGTGCGGACTACCGCCCGCCTACCTAGATCCTGGTATAAATTGGTATCAGAGCCTAGGAATTTTCATGGTAATTGTGTAATAGATATGAAAGATTCAACATAGATATGAAACTTTTGGAATGGATCTGGGAGAAACAAGTACTAAAAGTACTAGACTTGAAGAGGTAGATATACCTCAAAACCTTGATTTGTTAAATAAATGGACAATTCCTAAAGTTTCTATAAAAACCATTTATGATTATGGTTGGTTTGATAAACTTTCTTCTAAACAATTGATAAAAACGACTGAACAGTCTTTAGCATTAAATTCATCTGAACAGACTATTCGTTTGTTAAACAAGCATGATATTGATTTATATAAACATCATTACCATTATGTGCATATTGGTATGGTTCAAATTGCTTTTAAACCTTTAACCCTTAAAGGGTTACCAGAGACCTTCTTAGCAGCTCTTAGAGATGCTAGAAATCTGAATTTCAGACAGTCTCTAATGGGTTCGATAGAATCTACAGTGGCCTATGGTCCAGTATATTTTAATACTCAACCCAATTTGCAACTATCTCTTTCTGATGTTAATATTCTTGATGCTTTAACTTTAAATGTGAAAACGCATGGTTATAATTATGCGCCTGGTTCTGAACTTATATGTCTGTCCTATAGGATTTATTTCAAATTATTATCTACTTTAAATCCGAAATGTAAGTTATACGATACTTCGGATCAGACCATATTGGTCGAAACCAATTTTGCAAAGTCCAAGGTCACCACTAGGAGACCTATCAGATGGGAGGAAATTAATTTTCCGACTACATGGACTTTAAATTCTGTTATATCCCCAAGTCAGATTACTAATGACTTGTCAAATACTGAATTTTCGCATGTCACTCAAAATCCGGATGGTAGGATTTGTATTCAATTTGATGATAAGTCTACTATTTATAATAGACATTCTTTTTCTAATCACAAAGTTCTACTAGGGGAAGATCTTCCCCTACCTCTGCCCCGGGTGACCCATGAAGGGTCCATTCTGCGGAAATTGCAAATCATTATTAAAAAGTGATTGCAAATCATTATTAATTAAAAAGGATAACATAATTCTAGTGCTGATATCATCTTGACCGAAGGGACGCACATTTTCAATTAACTGAAGAATATCAATAACTTCTTGAAAATTAGAGTGTTCTTCTTCCCTTGTTTGAATAATGTCAGCCATAATAATATCAAGTATAACTTCTTGTAAGTCTCTATTTAATTTAATCACTTTAAGAATAGTGATTAGTACCTTATCAACAAAAAACATGGTATAATAATTCATAATCTATTCTAAATATTCCCGGGATAGAAAATCCGGAAGGGAATTATCAATTCCTTTTTTGTATTGTATTTCAAAATCGAAAGGTGCTAGCTGAGCCTGCCATCTAGCAAATATTAATTTTGAAGCATCGTGCTTAAAATCTTTGTCAAACATGTATTTAACCGATTGAGCATCAGTTTTTATCAAAAACTTTTGGTTGTATAAGTCGTCTTGAAATTTTAATACACACTTAACAATAGTTAACATTTCATGCGCCACAGTAGCGTATTTCTTTTGAGCTTCGGTCCATTTACCAGAGTGAAATCTTATTAAGTATTCACTCTTATTATTGGGATTTACTTGTTTCAAAATCCCTCCATATCCAACATTAGACGCATCTGTCTCGATAATCTTTTGCCAAGTAGGATTGGCAAGGGTTAAACATGGTAAAGATTTAACACGCCCTTTAATACTTTTGACTAACTCAGTATGTTGGTTAGTCCAAGGGTGTTTATGATCTTTTTTTAGCCGATCGTATAGAGGGGCTAGATCACGTGACAAACTTTTATAAAAAGGGGAAATATAATTTAAGCTTCCCAAAAATCTTTGTAATTGAGTCCTGTCAGTGATAACATCAGGAAATTTTGAGGCAAAATCAATAGATCTTTGTATTGGGGTAATTTTTCCCTGGCAAATATTATGACCTAGAAAACGAACACTTGTTTGGAATAGACTCATCTTGGGTTTAGAGATTACTAAACCGTTTTGTATAACAATTTTCTTGAAAATATCAAGATGCTTAATATGCATCTCCAGAGTTTTAGAAAATACCAATATGTCGTCAATATAAACGATGATAAAATCCAAATATGAGTTAAAAATATCATTCATAATTTTTTGAAATTCAGAAGGGGCATTTTTCAAACCAAATGGCATAACATTCCATTCATATTGCCCAAATGGAACATTAAAAGCAGTCCTATAAGTATGCTCTTTAAATATTTGAATTTGCCAATAACCAGATTTTAAATCAAATTTTGAAAATATATTGGCGTCATATAATCTGGATAGCAAGTCCCTTTTGTTAGGGATAGGATACCTAATCCATTTCAAATGTTTATTTAATGGTTTATAATTTATGACTAAGCGGGGAATACCTCGTTCCTTTTCTGCCGCATTATTAACATAAAAGGCAGAACATGACCAAGGAGATTTTGAGGGTTTTATCAAACCCTTTTGTAACAAACTATCAATCTCGTTTTTGCAGAATTCAACTAGCTCAGCATTCATCTGGCAAGGTCGAGATTTAGTAGGAATATCATCCTCAGAGAAGGTTTCTTCGTATGGAAGAGTTACAATATGCCTTTTCCTGTTCCAAAAGGCACTAGGGTGATCGGCGCAAACATCAACGGCCATTTTTTTAGCAATTAATTTAATCTTCTGCTGAACTTTTGCAGATTGTATAGTATCAAATATATTCATACTAAGAATTTCTAATTGTAGTGAATCAACATGTCTTTGTTTCATATTAATCAAGGCATTAATATCTCTAGTTACGGGATCTGTAACAAAGGAATAGCTTATCTTTTTATCTTGATAAGTAGCAGAAAAACCATGTTTATCTATATTATTAAACGGATAAATAGCATTAATAAAAGGTGTTCCAAGTATGATTGGAGGGTATAACTGGTTTTTTACCAAAAAGAAGAAATGTGGAATACAGACTTTATTCTGGCAAATATGAGTATTAGGCAATTTGTACTCTATATCTAAAGCATGACCAGAAGCGGATTTCACCAAATGAGTAGTCTTTTGAAAATATCTAGTAGGAATCAATCCTTCCTGAATGCAGCTTACATCTGCACCACTATCAATCATAGCTATATCAGTTATAGAAAAATTATTATCAATTAAAATAGTACATTTAATATACCATTTGTGTGCAGTAACAATTTGCATCATACCTAAAAATAAATCAGATTTTTCATCAGAAATTTCTTTTCCTTTATCATTAGAAAAATCAGAAAATCCTTTAGTCGAAGATTCAGGTAGAGAATTATTTTTCTCAATTTGAGTAATCCGGTGATCGCAAATCATTTGATTTTGCTTAAGAGACTTAATATCTCTTTTCAAATTTTCGATTTCTTCTTTTAAATCATCAAAAGAAGTATCTCGACTAGGAGTACTGGACTTTTGAAGTCTTCTATTTATTTCAGATAAAGAATATGGTGCAAAGTGTTCAAATTCGTTTTTGTATTTTTCAACAGTCTTTGAACTACTAGAACTTGAACTTGCAGCTAAAGTAATAATTTTTTTCACGAAGTTTTTCATCAGTAACTTCTTTTAAAAGTTCTATTACATTGTCAGACGTAATAGTTTTTATATTAAGATCATCAAATTGTGATTTCAATTTATAAAATTCGTCACTATCACAAGCACAAATATCACCTTTGCAAGCAGTGCAAGCAGTATCAACATTTTTATTATTATCAGAAAAATCAATTAACTCAACTTCAGCTTCAGATTCAGTCTCTGAGTAATAGTCAGATTCTGATCCCGAAGTGTATAACAAGCCATAAACCTTATCGTGTAACTCATCATCGAGTTCTAAGGTTTTTAGCTTTTGAAGCTTGCAGTTTGGAGAAATATGACCAAACTTTCCACACTTATAACACTTAATATCAGCGAGATCACGTTTGGATCTATTCTTCGCAAATCGAGTAGATTTCCTGTTCGCTTTTCTAGTATCACGTTCTTCCTTAGGCCTATATCTAGACCTCTTTTTCTTATACGGGCTATCCGGGTTAGGGTACCTATGATATTTGGTTTTCTTCTTCCTATTTTGAGTGGAAGTTCCGGGTAAACCAAACTGGGTACAAAAGTCACCTACTTGGGACCTTTCTTTAAGCTTATCTATCTTAAGCTGTCTAGAAAGTCTTAGCTCATTACATTTTTCACTAAAAAATTCTTTTTGAATATAAATACGGGCCCGGGAACCTGGGCTAAAATCAATTTGGTGTGGAATCATTAAATATTATTGGGGTCGAAATCCATCTCAGATAGAGAAGGAATATCCTTATCTGAAATATTGTCATTATCTTGAACAATATTTGTTTGAGGGTTAATCTTAACCCTTTCAACCCTCTTATCTTTGGAATCGGGCTTATCACTAGCAATAGTGTGTAAAGAAGCCGCACGATTGCGAGATGGACCGTAAACTGGTTCAACAGGGGAAATATGTTGCATAGCATATGTTTAACAGTCCCTCAAAAAAGTGACAAATTCATTTATATGTGACAGCCCCTCAAAAAAGGATAGTAGAAGAAAGCACTGTTAAACATATTGCTCGGAGAATATCAATCCAAGATGGAGATAAAATGGATTTGATAAATCAATACTTAGAAGGGTTGAAAAGAAATCTGCTCCAATCACTAGATCAGTGTGAAAAATCAGACACTTCAATGAGAAGTGAGACGAGTGGTGATGACCTCGTAGAAGATACTCAACCTATACAGCCAGAAATGATATTATCTGACAGAGAAATTGACAAGGTGGAAGAATTCCTCCAACAGATGCAAAATATGGACAAAAAGAAGACTTGACAGCTTATCAGCCGCCAGGACCCACTTAAACAGTAGATACACTGTTCATCAACAGTAGAAACACTGTTTATCTACAGTAAAAACACTGTGTAGGGACCCAGATGTGGGACCCATTTTACTATTCAAGATTCTTTTTTTTTGTTATTTAAGAATGCTTCTTCATTTGAAGAAGGAAGGCCGGAACCCCCCCTCTCTCTCTACTTTCTCTCTCCTCTCTCTCTCTCTCAACCAACCCCCTTTGTAAACACTTAGTTCATAGCTTAGTTTGTAAATCGAGTTCAAGAATTAATAAAAGTTTTGAAGTTCATCTTCAGGGCCTTGCTTCTCGGCCTACAAGGTACATATTTATTCTTCTTTTAAGTATTTTTAGTCTCTCTCCCTAGCCGTGACTATGTCCGGCTAAACGGATTCATATCTATGTTGAAGCACTAATTTCTCTTGCATATTAACCATGAAGTATCCAGACTCTTTCAAAATATAAAGAAATTTTAATATAGTTTCTTGGTTTGGTTCCAAGATGGTGGTACAGTCGGTTCTGGTACTACTCTTATTGGCTTTGCCTTAGTGGCTACGTCTAGCCAGCTGTGACTTTAAAGCCCGCTGAAGTTGTCAAAAGGGCTATCTCTTTCACAGTTAGAACTGCTAGACACATGGGCTCAGTAAGAGTATGTATCGGGCTTAGACAGGCCCCTTGCTTGGGTAAAAGGATATAGATCCTTCCATACAGTCATTAAACTATAATAGAATTTCCGTATATTTCGAATCCTTATTGGTCGTGCGGACTACCGCCAACCTTTAAAAGTGTACTAAAGCAGCTAGATCTGGATGGCCGTGCGGACTACCGCCCGCCTACCTAGATCCTGGTGTAAATTGGTTATTCTCAGGGATCGTCATACGGATCCTCATCAACCTCTCCAGTAATACAAAAAGGAAAAAAGAGTTTGATAAACTCAAAGGTACCGCATACAGGAGAATCCTCAGGACATTCTATACATCTGGAAGATATTCCAGAAGACAGTCCGTTATACGGACATCTGCAGGCTTATTTAGCATCTAAAAAGCAAAGTGATACTTTTGCTTCAATTGCTAAGGAAGAAGACAATGATGATATCAAGTCATATGAAAAGTTACCAAAAAGAGAAATGATATTTCTCCTTGAAAACTCTGAGATTCAGAGAAAAGAAGAACCGTGGAAAATATTTCAGAGATATCTGATTAATGGATTATACTATCCGGGTGAATCATATAAAACCCGTACCTATTATGAAACTATCCTGATCAGTACAGGTAGTGCAGAATTCCAGCACTTTTCAGGTTATAACACAAATGAAAATGTTTATAACTTTTCAAAAGTCATTATCAAACAGATTATATCTGTTGAAGAATGGGGTATTTCCACAATGAAAGAAAGGCAGATAAGCCTTAATAAATCACCAATGAATTTCACTTATTGGGATTATATTCAAGCATTTGATAGAGTGCTTTATTATAACAATGAAAGACATAAGCATACTTGGTTTATCAAGGTATGCGCTAAGGTATTTACAGGACCTATCCCTAACTGGTTTTTAAACTGGTGGTCATACCATGGTCCTACTACCAAAATCTTGCCTGAACCATTCCTGAAATTATACAAAGAATGGACAAAAGCCTCTCCGTTCTTAACAAATTTATATCACGCAGATCATATCTGCTATTTAGAAAAAATTGATCAGATTTACTTCTTTATTGAATTTTCTATCCCCTGGATCCATAAATGGACCCCGGAAATGGGTTATACGGAAGAACAAATCCCTTGTTTATATAGGGTATTCTACAACAATTTTTGGGACAAATTGATGAAAACTGATCCCAAAACAATGGTTTTTTGATACTTATAGTAAAGAGGATTTGAGTAATATATCTCAAGAATTTTATGAAACTTGTGCCTTACATAATCAAATTATGTATTTTGTTCCTTGGTTTATAACAACTTATTTACCTCTTTATATAAAGGTATTAGAAAGATCTTATAAAGACGGGAGTGGTAATATTACTAAAGCAATTTATCCGCCTCAGGCTCCCTTTATTTTACCTAATAATACTGGTATTACTTTCACTGCCTTTCAAAAATTTATTGATGATAATGTGGCAGCTATTAGTATTGCAGAAATTAATAAATTGATTTCTCAAAACAATTATTTGGGTTTATATGTTAAAATTTTAGGAGAACATATTGGTTCTCTTGATAAAAAACTTGATGATTTGACTATTTTAATAAAAAAAATGGGTACTAAGAAAGGACCAACTGATATTGCCTCCACTTCAGGAAGTAAAACAGTTGATCAAAACATTCTTACCCATATTCAAAGACCTCCTGAGATTCAGGATTTTAAATTCAAATCTCTTGATGACTTAGCTCAGCTTTTAGATAAAAAGCTTTCCGGTTTAAATATTAGGCCTATTGATTTATCAAAAAATTTTGCTGATAAAATGGAGACCGTTTCTGATTATAAAACTGAGACTTGGTCAGAGTTTAATAAACTCAAGGGGATTGTTAAACAAAATCATAGGTATGCTGATAAACCGAGAATGCAGACCTATTATTATCCTCGTCCTACTCCTCAAGATGTGTTGATTGAGGAACGAGATTGGAATCAGACTAATACGTCTTATAACGGTTCCGAAATTTATGAATGGAATCTTGATGGTCTAACTGATAGACAATTAACCATTCTCGTACACAGAATGCTCATGTATTCGACTATCTGTAAAAGTGTTAAAAATACAGATAGAACTATTTGCAAAATGATTATTGCAGGTTTTACTGATAATCATTTATCTGTAGAGGAAAAGGCGTTCGTTATAAAATTTCTTTCATATCTATTACACAATTGGCATGAATATATATATATATATATATATATATATATATATATATATATATTATATACTATACTAGTATACTATATATACTACAAAACAAGATTTTTCAAAATTCAAAATGAGGGCCCCACCCCCAATGACCACCAACGGCCATATTGCACAAATAACCGTTTTTTTTTTCAATTTACAAAACTAACCTTCTCTAACACTATAAATACCCCCTCCCTCTTCTTCATTTCAATACTCAATACTCATTTCTCAATCTAAATTTCTCTCAATCTCCAATTTTCAAGACTTCAAGTCTCAATCTTAATTTTCAAGTTACATCATGCCTCGTTCGGAAAGAGTGCGCTTATTTGTTTCGCACTACTATGAAGTGCTTGAAGAAAATGAAGAAGGCCAAATATTAAAATGCAAGAACTGTGGAAGAGTCTTAAATTTTCGTTCAGGGTGTACCATAGGCATTTTAAGGAGGCATATAACGTATTGTGTTGATGGTATTTATCCGCAAATTCGTCTTTAAGATATTTCAACAATTTGTGTTATTTTAAAATTATTAGACGTATTTATGTTTCATGTTGTACTTTCTTATTAATTTATTATGTATGGCAATTTAGTTTTACTATTGTTTTGTTATTTTACTTTTTCGTCAAACACTTTAATAATTAGATTTCTACATATATATTACATATATATTATTTATATAGCCATGATATGGTTTACAAGAAATTGCCTTAAACAAAAAAAAATTAAAAAAAAAACCCGGAAATAAAAAAATCCGTTAGGCCCGCTAAGCCCACGAGCCCGACCCGTATAACCCAGAACCATATGGACTTAGGCCCGTCACGAACTGGTTCCACCCATTGAGCCCACGAAGCCCGGGACCGTGAGGCCCGGGACCGCCAGAGCTTGGCCCGTTAAGCCCAACCCGTTTGACCCATTTAGGCTCGGACCCGACCCAGAATACAGCATTACAGGAAACACAGAGCAAAGAAGCGAAATAAATGGGCCCTCTCTGATTAATCGAATGTACATTGCATTTGCCCACCAAATGAAATTAAGGCTGATGAGCCAAGAAGACAAAGGAAAGTCAAAAGTAAAGTTTGACTCTTAAGAATTTTTTGGTTTATCCAAATGAGTCCCAAATGTTTTTGTTATAAAATGTTGATAATTATGATTTATGACGTTTTCACGTTGGATTATCTACAGTACCTTATGGCTGATGTGTGTGCTTTCGTCACTAGTTCCTTCATTATTAAGCACTATGTACGTACTCATAACAAAAGTAGTAATTACTCTCTACATTTTTTAACCCCCCACCCCCTCACCTCCCCTCTAAAAGAAAAAAACCATATTAGTTCATAATTTCGTAACCGCTTTGTCTAAAAGCTACTGCTTTGAAGCAACACTAGAGTTATTTCCGTATGATCAATATGTATGGAATAACAAAAACAGTCATTAATATTTATATTATGATAGATTATCTACATCACATTTTTTTGGATACGGTCTTTTTTCGTACCTTGCGTGAACATGAAATACTTTCTACACGAGACTATTTAATAAAAGAAAATCATTACGAAAATAATACTTGTGTTAAGTTCTCTAAGAGCTTGTTTGGGAAGCCACGTAGGAATTGAATTTGAATGTAATTGGGTGTAATTATACAATTTGGCATGTTTATGTGACCAAGTAATTACTTGGTCAGCGTAAAATTGATTGTAATGGGAGAGGTGGAATTATACTCTTTAATTGTCAAGGGGAGTTGGAAACAATGTCTCTATCATCACTACGTAGAAGTAAGGTCTGCGTACGCTCTACCTTCCCCAGACCTCACTTGTGCGAATATACTGGGTTTGTTGTTGTTGTAATTCTCAAGGGGGAGGTGAGAATTAATGGTAATTAAACTGTGTAATTAGGATGTTACTTTTTAACTTCTTTCCTTTTTTTTTAGTTTTAATTCATTTTCTTTATAATTTTTTATTTCCATTATTTTAATTTCTTTTTATTTTAATTTCTTTTATTTTACATCATTTCTTTTTTATTTTAAAATATATTTTCCTTTGTACATTATGTTTCTTTTATTTATCTCCCTCTACTTTTTGTGATTCCATGTAATTGCTCTTATATTTTGTTTCTTATTTATTTTACTTTCTTCATTTAGCGTAACTGCATTATTACTCTAGTTTTTGAAACTACATCTCATAATATTAGAAATAATGAGTCATTGACAAACTTAGCATATAATGAGTGATGACATTAAAGTAAATTTTTGTTTTTGAATGAGGTTATAAACGTATTATATTTCCCTAATCTTAAGTTGTATTGGAACTTATTTTTATTATGTTGGAATTTGACATATGTTAAACTTTTTTTTCTGAATTTTGAAATTGTATTATATTTATGGTTCCAATTTACTTATTTTAGTAGTATTGGCTTGTTATTTCACATTGCATGTTGTTCATTATAATTGGAATTAATAGATTAAATTGGTCAAACATTTGAATATTGTTGTGACATTATATTTATAAATATTAATTTATTTTATCAAACATTCATTCCATGATGTTTTTACAAAATGTATGTTTTTAGTTTTTATAATTAATTAGACCAAATATTATTAATTTAGAAAATATATATCAATTATTTTTATACTATTAATTAAAAATATATGATTACTAATTAATGTATATTCAAGAAAAAATATGCATCTTAAATACCAAATCTAATATCATTTATACTTATAAAAAATTATTTATAGGCATATATTTATTATATTACTCCCTCCGGTCCAAAATAAGTAATTTTCTAGCATTTTTTTTGTCCAAAATAAGTGATTTTTACAGATTTCAAGAGAGCATTAATATCTTTTTCCCTATATTGCCCGGAGTAAATATTGTTGGAATATGTGTTATTAAAGTGTTTATTTCCAATGCAATTGAATTCTTCCATATGATCAGATTCACGTTTCCACTTCTCTAGTTCTATTACTCTTCAACTATGGCATACTCACAGTTTACATCAGATTATACAATATCAGATTCACGTTTTGATTATTTTGTGTTGTAGCCATGCTTATTTCATCATTTTAGAAAATTAAACCTTCTTTTATAAGAGAATTCTTGGTGGAAAATGTTGAAATTTTTGGCTCCATTTTATATTTTGTTGATATTTTAAAACTAAAATTCTAGACATATTGAGATTCTTTCTGAAAATTTGAAATCATTTTTCAAGCGTTGCTTCGTCTGACAAATTGAGATGGTTGCTAATCATGAATGTTCTGCCGTTGCGTCTTCCATCTGCTTCATTAAATGTTTTGTGAGAGTTGAGAATAATCACATCCCAAATACCAAAATAGATAGCAAAGGATAGTATAGTCATTTTTATTGATATTTAATGCTAAAAGGTAATTTTCTTAATCTGTGTAAAAACACCCAGAAAATCATTTATTTTGAATCGGAGGGAGTAGCTTTTAAGTTTTGATAATTACTTCATTTAAAATTCAATATAACTATATAATTATATTTATGCAACCAAACAGTACGCTTGTAATTACACTATATTATGATGTGATAAGTAAATAGATCGTCGTAATTACTATATTGTGTAATTACTACCATAATAATTATATCAATTCCAATTACAAGTGGCTTTCCATACATACCCTAAGATGAAGAAGGTGGTACCACGTTCAGTGAAGTCGATTAAGAGTTGACTATATGTGGTTGGTAAACTAGAGATATTCAGTTTTACGAAATCTGTTTGATTAGGTCAAAACATATTGTAGCTCCTTGAATATTAATTTACGTCTTTTTGCCTTAATCTTCGAATTGAAATTATTTAAAGATTTTTATTCCATTTAACAAGTGAACCTCACATACCAAACCTAGAATAGACTATATCAAAGCAACAACATCATCATTAAGGCTTGTAGCAAATGGCACCAATAAAGCTCGTAGTAAAATGATAAATTACTCATTTATCATTATTATTAATCATAAACTTCGAGTTCAGAGTCTTGATATGAAATTTTCATTATCATTAATTTTAGAATACTAGAAGCTACTCAAAATAAGTTTATTATTCAATCAAAGGTATAAAATCACCTTTATTAGGAAGAAATTCAGATTTAATCAGCTGCTAATTGGCTAATTTTGTCTTTTAATTCTGGAAATTCCAAAAGGTGTGGCACAAAATATAGAGGCGAACATCACAAGAAACAACATATGAACACCCCCCCCCCCTACCTCAACCAAACCCCACACCAAGCTGCCTGCAGAATGATGGTTACTCAAAGTCAAAAAGATTACAATTAAGAAATTACCCCATTCTTCAAACATATTTACCAACCTGCCATTATTGATTTGTCTGTATTTTGTAAGAGCCCGTTTGACCATGAAAAATATTTCACTTTTTCCGAAATCAGTGTTTGAACATAAAGTTTTCAATTTTCACTTGAAGACGAATTTTGAAATTTTTCAAAAATTTCAAAAACTTCAACAAATTATTTTCCAAAATTTTTGCTTGGATCATTCACAAAAATTCAAAAACAACCCAAAATTATATTTATGTCCAAATATAACTCTAATTTTCAAATACCATTTTCAGTTGAAAATATTTTTTACATTTTTTGAAATTTTACAATTCTTATGTCCAAACGCCCACTTAATCTTCCTAGCCGTTTTTCTCGTTTTTCATTCCAATGTTTCAAGGTAGTAAGTGCAAATCATTTGAAATGGCTTGAATAATACTAATTACCAATTCTCTTTTTTTTTTTAGTACTTCATATACTAATTAAGCTCACAATTCTCTTTCGCGCCATTTATTATGAAATCATTCAAAAAATAAATTTAAAATAGATACACATTCCCTAAACGAGGATTCCATTAAGTTGTTAAGCTATCTTTCATATAGAGGGTTGCCCTTTTAAAATTAGTCGAAATATGACCGATTAATGATATATTTATTCGAATGTTTTGTGGCTTTAATAATAATATAGGAGTAGATAACATTTTGAGTAGCTTATTTTGGTTGAAATAAGAACGTGGTAGAACTTAGGAGAATGAAAGTAAATCAGAGGGCAAGAACCCCATTTCCCTTCTTTTTTTTTAGTGAAAAATGATTAAATAGTAAGTAGCATTGAATCAAAAGAGAAGAAGTTAATATTTTCTTTTCACGTTATTTTTTTCTCAACCTCTCAAACTTGATGGTGAGAAAGTTGATTTGAAAGTTCACTCTCTCTATTATGATAATAATCTGCTGAATAATGTGAGCAGAATAATATGAGAAATATTAGAACAAATAAAGTTCACTCAACTATAATACTTATTTTAATAATGTCATATTGAGGAAATTAAAAGCTCCTAACAAAGTTAAGAACTTCATATGGCTTCTTGCCCAAAACAAGTTGCCTACTAGAGCCTACCTTCACATAATTGAGGTTAACTGTAACCCCCAATACTGCTTCTGTCAGAGAAATCAAGAAACAAGTGACCACATCTTTTTTGAATGTACAAATGCAACTCAATTCTGGCAGGAATTATTATTCAAGGCTTCTACTACAATTAGGCAGCTAAACCCCATTTCTCAGCCAACTATGACCATCAACATGGAACAAGCTTAAGAATACACTCTTTAACAGAAACATTCCTCGGGAGAATATCATTCTCTTATGTTTCTGGCACATTTGGCTAACTAGAAATCACAACCTCTTCAAGAACAAAAAAGATAGCATCAGCACCACCAACACCATCTCAAAAGCAACCGAATACTTTATGTTGGTGAAAAATGGCACCATCAAGAAGTCTTTCTAGACCAATATGAAACAGGAGAGGCCATTACAAACTGAACATGGATCGTGCTGCTAGGGGTAATCCAGGCATTGGAGGAATCGGTGGAGTATTCAGGAACTATAACGGGGATTGAATTATGGGGTATATAGAGAATATAGTACATACCACCAATACCATGCCTGAGCTGAAATCTCTCCTAAAAGGGCTACAACTAGCAGAGCAAAATGGGTGGATCCTTCTGGACATCAATACAGGCTCGGCTGAAATAATTCAAATGCTTCTTATAGGTAACTTAATATATGATCCTATGATTTGTGAATGCAGGTTTGTTAATGCAAAGGATGGACAAGGTGACGGTGATGCACACCTACAGAAAGTAGAATAGGGTGGCTGATGTACTGGCGAAAGAGGCAGCAAAGTCATGTTTTTTGGGACGAATCAGCATACTAGCAGTTCCTCTGATGTTTGCAAATGATGTATTTTGGGCAGTCATCTTAGGAACTGAAGTTGTTAGAACATTTTTTGCATGTAATATTGATACAGTAGAACAAAACATCGCAGTATTGAAGGAATTACGGTACCCCGACATAGACAGTACTATGCATTGTATTTCCTAGTTTTTTGTTACAAGCTTTATATATAAATATCTCTTTAACCAAAAGAAAAAAGCCACAACTAATTTTTTCTTAAATAATCATATAAAAATAGTTAAGAGGCTACAAGTAAAATTGAGTGAGTTCATATTACAAATGAAATTGAGTTAGTTCATGCTCAAATGATCAAATGATAAATACTTATTCGCACTTTCTTAAATTAATGTAAATATTTGATACTAGTAAATTTCACTAATTCCAAATAGTTAAATGCCGGATCAACCAAACAGGGTGGGGTTAAATACCAGGGCTAAAAAGGAAGTCAAAGGATAAGTGAGTCCAGCGCGTGAGGAGTGGTACTTTCGTAAATTTAGTACAACCAAGGGGTAAAAGTCCACACTACAACAAGCCGCCCCCTATTAGACCCAAAAGTCCAGAACCCTTCACAAAATCGTCAATCTTCTCACTTTCCTGGCGTCTCGCAATTCTCCTCTTTTTCCCGGCGATTTCTCGCCGGCCGTCGTCGTCGTCGGGAGCTAAATCCCTTTCCTATCCCGTTCATAAAACCCCTTTTGAAAAACAACCCTAATTTCGACACAGTTCTTCCAAATAGCCATTCAGTTTTTCCCTGATACCGTTGACCCAACTTTTCAATTCACCAATTTCTTCACCGATCCACTGATTTCTTCAATGCCGATGGCATTTCTTCGCTTCTGTTAGGTTTTTTACAACTCTCCCCGTTAATTACCGAACCTACAATTCTCTACATCTTTCTCGGTTTATTACAATTTATACTTATGGCGATTCGATTCACCGTCACTTACTCCGGCTACTTAGCCCAAAACCTAGCTTCCTCGGCTTCTTCAAAAGTTGTGGGTTGCCGGTTCTTTCACGAATGTAGTACTACTATCCGATCTCGAATTTTTCATCCACCATCTCAAAAACCCGAATCAAATTACTCCGATTTTCGCCGATCCAAACCGAAACCCCGGCCGTTGAGTAGCACGTACTCGGCCCGGTCTTTTTCGTCCGGTTCAGTTTGTTCGTCTCTTGCTGCCGAATTCCTCAGTGAAAGTTGTTCAAAATCACCTTTGGTTGTTGGATTAATTTCGCTGATGAAGTCTTCTTGTGGGCCCTCTGCTACTATGAGTGTTTTGGGGATTTCGCCTTTGAAAGCGTCTTCAATACTTCCATTTTTTCAGGGCTCGAAATGGCTTCCTTGTAATGTGCCCAGTACTATTGGGTCCTCGGCTGCTCGGCCCGAGGTGGATAAGGGTGGAACTGAAAAAACTGAATGTGGTAATAAAAAGTTTGTTTGTTCGGAGCCTTTGGTTTCGAATGAATTGAAGGCTGTTTCGAATTCGAAGAGCTGTTGGTTGTCAAAGGTGTTGAACGTTTGTTCTGATGATGCAAAAGCTGCATTTACAGCATTGAGTGTGAGCATAATGTTTAAGTCATCTTTGGCTGAGCCAAGATCAATTCCATCTGCTTCCATGTCACCTACTCTCGATGTGGGTGACCGTATAATGGCTGAAAAGGTATATCTGTTATTCTTTCATTTAAGTCATCTTTTTGGATGTTTTTGAATTGTATTATCAGTGGTTATAATCATTGTTTTGCACCTGGGTTACTATAATGAATTTGAAGTTTGTTACTGTTTGATTTCTTTTTCATTTGTAAATGGCGGGACTAAATATGTGATGGGTGGTTATCAAGATCATTTGTGCCTGGAAAATGAAGTTTTTTAGGTGTTGTATTCTCGGGACGTTTGGTTCAATTGTGGGATAGACTGAGAGACAAGGATTCCCATGGGATTAGCTATCCCACCTTCTATATCGAATGGCTAATACCACCATTTTCGTATAAAATTTATATTGGTATTAGCTAATACCCATAACCAAACATGGGATAAATACAATTCCAATTCTATCCTAGGATTAGTATCCTTTTCCTGCTAACCAGACGACCCGTCAGAGTCTTACTAGTATTAGTTTACCCTTTACCTATAGAAAAAACTACTATTATTCGAACTGATAGTACTTTTCAACTGGTGTGTCAGGCGTATTTTATTAATTGATTGATTGAATATATTGGCAGAAAATGCTGAGCCTTACCACCTAACTAGGTTATGTTGGTCATTCAATGTTTTAGAGAAGAGCTGTTTTAGTTTCCTTACACCGTGGTAATTTTGTTAATCGGGTGATTATTCCGGTTTCCATTTTTGTTATCAATGATTTTATCGTGTAAAAAAAAAAAAGAGTCTGTCGTGTATCCAACTTCTGTGTGAGGGTTGTCCTAGTAGTGCCAAATAACCAATCCTCATTTGAGTACATGCTCCTTACGTGCTTGATAGATCAAATGCTCGTTGTGTTTATGATTAGTTTGGTCTTTATAACTGGTGCCTTATGTGCAACAGACATGTTTCCTACGATCACTATCTATGTCTGAGCAAATTTAACATGCTGGGGTTCTGAGCAAAGCATGTATACTCTGTCCTGATTGTTTACCAACCTTGTAAAAGCTTAGCGTGTGTAATGCTAGCTCTTCACTAATCATTATGCTTTCTGCCGCATTTCGTTTCAGGTTTCATATATTTTCCGGAAGCCTGAAGTTTCAGATATAGTGATATTTAGAGCCCCACCTATCCTTCAGGTATGTTAGAATTGTCTGGACTGTTTGTAGTGTGAGATTTTTGTTCTGCACATGCATTCAGCAGGTGGCAATTTTCTGTATCTTGCAGCATATTGGTTATAGTGCTGGAGATGTCTTTATTAAAAGAATTGTTGCAACAGCTGGGGACTATGTTGAAGTAAGTTCTTCTACTCTACCATGTTTTATGGAGTAGTTTTGTCAAGTCTGATGTCTTATTCAAGGATAATGTTTTATGCAGGTGCGTGGGGGTAAACTGTTTGTGAATGGTGTTGCTCAAGATGAAGACTTCATTTTAGAGCCCCTTGCATATGAAATGGAACCAGTGGTAATGCATTTATTCTCTTTATCTTTGAGGATGTCTACAATTTAATTTCATCAAAGATGTAATATTTGCTTGGTCATTTTATAGCTTGTCCCTGATGGCTATGTGTTCGTGATGGGGGACAATCGCAATAACAGCTTTGATTCTCATAACTGGTGAGCATAGAACGGTTTAATTTATTCAACAGAAAAACAACAATTCACTGCTAAAGAAGCGCTGTATTAGTATTCAACCTTTCCTTCTGTCTCTGCCTCTCTCCCTCCGCTCCCTTAAGACCAAACCTTTCATTCTCCTTTAATTAAGTATATAAAAGAGCCCCTTGTTGTGAATGTGATAATTCCATAGGAATCTCTTGTGCATTTTGGCCTAGGTAGGTGAAACAATTAAAATCAAGCAGATAGCACTGGTGTATTTTTTCATTTGTCTGTATGCAAAATTGGGATCTCATTAATCTGTATGCAAAATTTGTATCTCATTTATACTGTAATTTTTTCAGGGGTCCACTTCCCGTTGAGAACATTGTTGGTAGGTCAGTATTCAGATATTGGCCCCCATCCAAAGTGTCGGACACTCTGCATGGCTCAGTATTGGAGAAGAGAGTAGTTGCAGTTTCTTAACCCTTGGCCCCTTTGTTCTAAGTGGGGAGGAGTTCAACTGACTTCTTTCATCTCTTTATTCTTTTACTGGTCATTTTCTGCCTTTTGGCTCATTGGACCAGCTGTACAATCTTTTACTATTCCATCTAGTGTCGTTCGATACATAACATGAACCACTTTGAGGATGGATTGTCTTAATCCGCCGTGTTAGCTATTTTTTTCTCAAGGGCCCTATCTTGGGCGGTTTCTGCAATTTTATAAAGTCTCACAGATAAAGCTGTTCACTGGAATTTAGCAACTCAGGTGTGATGATCCGAAGGACGGTTGATTGGTGATGTTCTTGGAACTGGAACATTTTTCTTCTCTTTAACTTTGAAGTGGAGAACCGGACTGGGGTGACTCACTCGGTGCCTACGTAGATCCAGCAAAGTTCCAGCAGCAAATCGTGACAATTTTTTGAGGCTGGATGTGTTTAATATTTGCTTGTATTCGTGCTGAATGTAGTGAATTTTTGAAGTATGATTTCCATGTAACAATTTTCTCTGCTGTGTTCGAGGGCGGCTCCACCCCTAGGCCAATAAAGCTCTTGCTTTTGGTCCCAAAATTCAAATCCCCTAAAATTATTTGTATTAGCTATAAAAATTGTAATTCAAATATTACAATTCTTATAAGTAATTTGTTTTAACCGTTTGTTGTTAGCTTGTTATCAATCATTAATCACTTTATACCATTTATGGGGATTTGGTTGAGGTAATTATAGATCAAAGTGGTAACTAATTATAATTTTAGTCACTTCACGTTTCTTTCGTCATATTCGTTGAAACTTAATGAATCAATTTTGTTTACAACTTTTGCTTCGTTAAGTTTCTTCTTTTAAGGTCATAATAGACTCGTTTCAAGTCAACATTCCAACTCAGTGATGAGAAGCAAGAAGTGGAAGCGAAGATTGATGCTCAAGTCATTTCCAAAGGAGATAGTTTAAAGTATTTTGGGTCTATAATCTAAGGTAACGGGGAGATTGGCGAGGATGTTACTCACTGCATTGGAGCAAGTGGATGACATGGAGGCTAGTTTCCGGGGGGGGGGGGGGGTATGCGATAAGAATGTGCTGCCTAGACTTAAGGACAAATTCTACAGGGTGGTGGTTAGATCGGCTATGTTGTATGGAGCCGAGTGTTGGCCCGTCAAGAAGTCCCATGTCTAGAAGATACAAGTAGTTGCAATGAGGATATTGAAATGGACGTGCGGACATATCAGGAAAGACAAGATTAGGAATGAAGTTATTAGGGACAAGGTTGGAGTGACATATGTGGAAGACAAGTTGCGGGAATCGAGGTTGCGATGGTTTGGGCATGTGAAGAGAGAAATAGATGCTCAAGTCAGGAGGTGTGAGGGCAGGTGCAGGCTAAAGAAGTATTGAAGAGAGGTGATTAGGCAGGACATATCATTCTTTCACCTACCCGAGGACATGACTCGCGATAGGAAGGTGTGGATGTCGAGGATTAAGGTGGTGGGTTGACAAGTAGTTGTGAGTTTCTCCTAGGTTTATCGATAAGTAATAGTACTATTCTTTTATTACTTGTTATGTCACTCGCTTCGATTACCTTATTATATTACTGTTGTTATTGCTTGTTGATTTATTTTTACCGTTCCTTAAACCGAAAGTCTATCGGAAACAATCTCTCTGTCTTTATTGGGTAGAGGTAAGGCTGTGTACACACTACTCTCCCCAGACCCTACGTATGAGATTAAGCTGGATTTTTTGTTGTTGTTGTTGTTGTTGTTGTTGTTGTTGTTGTTGTTGTTGTTGTTGTAATAGACTCGTTTCAAGCTGATCATATTTTGGCACACCACTCCATAAGTTGAAAGTAACCTTTTTTTCAGAAGTACTTTTGGAATTTTTGTCAAATACAAATTGCTTCTCCTAAAGTATTTTTTTCCGAATATTCTTGTGACAAAATCTTTTTCAAAATAACTAAATTTTGAAAGATTGGCATAAACTTTATTCTACTTTACAATGAAGCCTCAATAAACCATCCGGTAGAAGTATGCCTCATTTGATTATCTATCTAACTATTCACGAAGTTTAGACTACTATTTTGATTTGTATACTATATAAACAATAGTTGATTTTTTTATAAAAGAAATAGCTAAAATGTTATTTTGGAAACGAAAGTTTTACTTCAAAACTTAAATTATTAGATAGATAATCACGCACATATATTTTTAGGCTTAATGATCTAAAAGAATGACATGGTAGATGGAGAGTAATGTATTAAAACGTTGGCTATTAAATTTATATAACACTTGCAAGACAAATAATATTATATGTGAAGGCCGAGCTATTAATGTTCAATATATCTCTAGAATAAGTATTGCAAAGATGCAAATGTTAAGGTGATTGTGCAGTTATACAAGATTAAGAATGATTATATTTGATATAATGTGTGATCTAATAAAAAATAGGAAAGATCTATATAAGTGATATCAATAAGTTGAGATTAAAAAAACTTGGGATTAAATTTTAGTCATATAGTAAGTTCACATTATGTCCAATATTTATTAACAGTCTTTTATTGTATCAAAAATTTATATATCGATAAAATATACAGACAACTTCTCACTCTCTTTTTAAATTTTAGTTAATATAATATTGGTTGAAACGAGTTTTGATAGAGCAAAATAAGAGTCCGAAACTTTTTTTAATTATTTTTTGGACAAAAAACACTTTTGTATTACTTTAAAAAAAAGTTACATAAATGAGTAAAATGCAGTATTATACTGCGAATTACTTTAACAGAAATTTTGCCGTTAAAGTAATTCGCAGTATAGTACTGCGTTTTACTTAAAAAATTATTTTTTGTAATTCGCAGTACTATACTGCGTTTTACTAAGATACATTTGTAAAAAGCAGTATAATAATGCGTTTTACATTAAATAATTGCGTTGTACTCTGATTTTTGCCCCCACCAATAATGAACTGACATAACAATAATTCAATACATAAAACGTAGTATTGTACTGCGTTTTACATAGAAAAATTCTACACCCCAACGTCGGACTTGCCTTATTTAAAGGCGTTTCAATTTTATAAAAATTCATTCAATACTTTATTTCAAACTTACGTTCATACTTCTCTCTTCTTCTTATCAATTATTTTTTTACAATGTTTGAAGTGGCAAAAATAAGGGTTTCACTATATTGGGTTGGGGGGGGAGGTTGTGTTGGAGAATAACTCTGTGAGGTATAGCTCACCTCCACAATATCATGTTAAATTGCCGCTTACTATGAAGTACGATAAATTGGTATCGTTGTTACGTAAAAAAATGAATGAGAGGAGGCGTTTGGTTAACCTTAAAATAACCGGTAGATTTCCGTATTCAGTGACTCCGCAGGGGTTTGCTTATTATTCTGAGTTTAACATCGAGGATGATGAAACTCTTAGAGATTTTTTACTGATTCCGGATGAATATAGGGAATTTATTGTAATAAAATTATTGGAAATGTACGTCAAGGTGGAAGACGTTCCCAATAATGAGGGCGTGCATAGTAGGGATAACCCCCAGTCATCGGGTGGTTATTTTGGAGCAGTTTTTGCCGGACAGATTGGTGATGAAAGAGCTTGCCTTGATTTAAACTTGTCACCACCGGCGAATGAGCAACCACAAAATAATTTTTCGACTTTAGATAATCAACAAGACGACTGGTAAACTTTAATTTTACTACGCTTTAGCGATGTTTAATTTATGTTTTAATTGGATTTGTATTAACACTCATATTTTTCATAGGGGGTACCGTCCGGATATGAATTTTACAAGTTATGACCCTGCCCCTAGTTGAAATATGTGTAGTTTTGGAGTATTGGACCATGGTGGTCCATCTGGGAGTCATCACCAACAAGAAAATATCCATCATGAAACTTCAAGACAATACGACTTGTAAGTAAAGTGATATAGCTATATCTAAAGTATTTATCTAGTTGGGTAACTTATCATTTTGTTCTTTATGTGCAGTGAAAACGAGCTTCTTGAAGCTCCTGACCTCACACAGTTGCCCATAGACGACGTATTTACTCGTGATTTGGCAGATGCACGGAGTCAGGAAGATGATAGTGATTATGACAACAATGCGGATGAGTCTGGGGATGACACACCCTTCCATGATGAGGGTGATGATAAGGAGGAAGTGAATGTTGAACCTGAGTTGACGAGGGAGCATGTTCCTCCACCTCCAGTTAGACCAAGAGTGTATGAGTCCCACGTGCCATTTCATGAGCGAAATATTCCCTACCTTGATAATTTGCCAAGCATGCCGAACGTGGATGCCCTCACAAGGGATGATGATGAATTTCGGTCAGCGATGTGGGATGAGTCTAGACCAGCTGTTCTGACAAAGGGCATGTATTTCCCCGATAAAGCTCGCCTAATTAGGGCTGTAAAAATCTACAGTATAAGAGAGTGCCGTGAGATGACGGTAAGTGAGTCAACTACGGAGAAATACAAGGTTGTATGCCGTAAAGACTTTATGGGTTGTCACTGAATGTTGCGTGCCACCAAGAAGAAATCAGGTTTGTGGAAAGTGGGTAAATTTATTAGCGAGCACAGATGTGAAATGGACACATACAGTGAGAATCACTTCAACTTGGATGTGGACTTGATTTCTCTTGTCTTGATTCCATATTTGGAAGTGTCCATTAGGTTCAAGATTAAAGAGTGTATTACAGCCGTCCACCAGGAGTATGGTTGTACTATAACCAAAAGAAAGGCATATCTCGGTCGCAAACGTGCCTTTGAACTTATTTATGGCGACTGGGATAAGTCTTTTTCAAATCTGCCCAGGTACATGGCCGCACTGCAATACTTTAACCCCGGGACTGTTGTTGAATGGAGGCGTGAGCGGAGTTAGGACAGACCCAAATATATTTTCAACTATGTGTTCTGGTCATTTAAACCAATAATTGATGGTTTTGTGCATTGTCGTCCTGTTATTTCATAGACAGTACTCATGTCTATGGAAAGTATGATATTAAGCTTTTGATTGCAGTTGCAGTAGATGCCAACGGGCAAATGTTTCCACTAGCTTTTGCCATATGTGCCAACGAAAGTGAAGAGACATGGACGCTTTTTTTGAACCACTTGAAGCAGCACGTTGTCAAACAGCGTTCAGGTATTTGTCTAATATCTGATCGACATGGTGATATTTTAAGTTCTGTACGTCACTTGCCTGAATGGCAGGAACCATATGCATACCACCGTTACTGTGTGCATCACCTGAAAGCCAATTTCCAGAAGAAATATCCTGACAAGGCATTGCATGACTTAATGTGGCTGGCTGCAACTGAGCACCACAGTGCAAATTCACGAGGCGCATGGAAGCGATCCGGTAGTTAGAACCACGAGCCTATACTTGGTTGATGGGGCATGAGCTTCATATGTGGACATTGCATGCTGATGGCGGCAGACGATGGGGAGCCCTCACTACAAATGTGTCGTAGTCATTCAACGGCTTGTTGAAGTCTGCCCGTGGACTGTCTGTCACTGCCATGGTCCGCATGACATTCAAACAGAATGCGGAGAGGTTTGTTGAAAGGCATGCAGCTGCATCAGCATTGATGGACAGGAGTGTTCAATTTATGCCAATACCCATGAGAAGATTTGAAAGGTCCAGGAGGCGAGCACAGTGGCATTCATTTCTTCAGTACGATCATGAACGGGGTGTTTTTGAAGTTAAGACCGCTATCCGCGGACACCGTGGGAATAATCTACAGACGGTGAATGAAAATAGAAGGTTATGTTGATGTGGGAAATGGACCATCTACCACATGCCATGCGCACATGCGTTGAAGTGCTTTCAACAAGTTGGATATGGGGCAACAAACTATATCAAGGATACCCCTAGTCTTTTATTTTGGTATTGTTTTTTGTAATACATGTTTTTACTTGTGTATGTTGCAATATATATCAAATAAAATTATGTTCCACAATTTGAAATGAGTGAAGAAAAAGCTATTTAATTGTAGGAAATGTAATATGTAAAGCGTGGTTTGATAGTTTCATATAACAACACAAGCACTTAAACTTAACTTGCACTTCAATTAAAATAAAGCATTACTACAGCACAAACACAAACATAACAGGCCAACATAATAAAAATACATGAAATATAAAAAATACACTAAACACATACAAGCAAATGTTTAGTCCCGGTTGTCATTTATTCTCCGCTCCAACCACTTAAATCGTTCTTCCATTCGTTCTTTTTCTTCTTCTACCTCTTTCAGTTTCGCCTTCACCTCCGCAAGTTCCCGTTTATATTTTTCTTTTCGTTCCTTTTGTGCTTCACAATTCCATTGTGCTTTCCATTTTTCTTCACCCACCTCCTTCAGTTTCGCCCTCATTTCTACAATAATTCTATCGTTTTCTCTTTGTGTTTCCTGTTGGCATAAACACATATTATGAAGAAACTGCAGTTGTTCTCTGTAGCATTCCTGATAACATGGTTCATCAACCCATTCCTGAAAATCACAAATAGGTTCGCCGGGAACCTTGTATAACTGGTTCATACAGCAACAGTAGCGACGTCCAACTTTACCATCGTCCCAACAATTTTGCATCGAGCATTTTTTTCCACAGTTGCACTTTGGTGCACGAAGAGGTTGAGCCATTTGATGAAATATTTGCTTTTAGTAAAAAAAAAACCTTACTTTTAATGAAATATTGCTTTTACTAATTTTTGAGCACACAAAATAACTATAATGATGCCATTATTTATAGGCGAGACAAAATACATAAAGCGTAGTATAGTACTACGTTTTATGGAGTTGTCTTGTCGTTCTAAAAAAGAAGAAAACCATGTGAAAAAGTTGGTTTATTGCAGAAAAATTTAACACATAAAGCGTAGTATAGTACTACGTTTTATGAAGTTGTCTTGTCGTTCTGAAAAAGATGAAAACCATGTGAAAAAAGCTGGTTTATTGCAAAAAAATTTAACACATAAAGCGTAGTATAGTACTACGTTTTATGGAGTTGTCTCGTCGTTCTAAAAAAGATGAAAACCATGTGAAAAAAGCTGGTTTTAGTTATCCTTTGTGCAGTGATGGTTTTAGTTCTATTGTTTGTTTTTCTGTGTACTGTTATCCTTTGTGCAGTGATGGTTTTAGTTCTAGTATAATACTACGTTTTGCAATGTTTGTGTTTCTTGTGTACTATAGGAGGGGCAGAAAACCACATATGTCCACCGCTGGGCCCATGCTCGCCCGACACATTCTCCTATATAGGTATGCGAGAACAGCAACACTCAACTGTACTGGGGTAAACCATCCAGCTGCTGAAGATGATGAAGAAAGCGCATACTCACTTTACTCCCTGAAGTGTTCGGGAACAAGACACACCCGAAAAGCAGGAGCAGCGCCAACCGCGTGTACCTCTCAATGTGGAGATCCTCAGTCTCGCCGGTAATGTCTGGGTGCAAAAATGCCATATGATCTCTGATGGCTGACAAAGCAACGCGACTGCCCCCAGCGTCACCCTGAGGTCTATAACCAGTAAGATTCCCCATCATATCCAAAAACTGTGCACGCGTCATGGATCTAATGTACTGGGGCAGTGCTACGGCCTGTCCATCTACGCGCAGCCCGTACAAAACCTGAACATCCTCCAGCGTGATGGTGGCCTCTCCAGTGGGCAAGTGAAAAGTGTGCGCCTCCGGTCGCCACCGCTCTACCAAGGCCGTGATGTGAGACCAATCAAGCTGCATCCGTCCAAGCTCAAAAATCGTATAGAAGCCCGTAGCCTGTAGGCGCGCGACTACACAGGCATGGAAATGATGCTACCCAATGAACTCCCACAAATCGTCAGGTCTCCTAGGGCGGAGAGGCTGCATCGATAGCTGTCCCTCTCATACAAAGGAGGACCTATGGTCGCCCTGCAACACTAGTAGCTGATCCTCGGCATGTCCGGAATGCGCAGGCGGAGGAAAGTCCATGTCGTCTACTATAATTTAAACAAAATTAATTGTGTGTGTTAGCTTAATAAATTAAATAATTAATTATGTTTACAATTGGACTGAATAATTATGTATGGGTTCCAGACTCATTTTTTGAGGCCCAGTAGCACCGAGTTATCATTAATAATTATGCGTGTCAATTCAACATTTTTAGAATTGTGTGTGTTAGCTTAATAAATTAAATAATTAATTATGTTTATAATTGGACTGAATAATTATGTATGGGTTTCAGGCTCATTTTTTGAGGCCCGGTAGCACCGAGTTATCCTTAATTATTATGCGTGTCAATTTCAACATTTTTAGAATTGTGTGTGTTAGCTTAATAAATTAAATAATTAATTATGTTTACAATTGGACTGAATAATTATGTATGGGTTCCAGGCTCATTTTTTGAGGCCCGGTAGCACCGAGTTATCCTTAATTATTATTCGTGTCAATTTTAACATTTTTACAATTGTGTGAGTTAGCTTAATAAATTAAATAATTAATTATATTTACAATTGGACTGAATAATTATGTATGGGTTCCAGGCTCATTTTTTGAGGCCCGGTAGCACCGAGTTATCCTTAATTATTATTCGTGTCAATTTTAACATTTTTAGAGTTATGTGTGCTAGCTTAATAAATTAAATAATTAATTATGTTTACAATTGGACTGAATAATTATGTATGAGTTCCAGGCTCAATTTTTAAGGCCCGGTAGCACCGAGTTATCCTTAATTATTATGCGTGTCAATTTTAATATTTTTAGAATTGTGTGTGCTAGCTTAATAAATTAATAATTAATTATGTTTACAATTGGACTGAATAATTATGTATGGGTTCCAGGCTCGATTTTTGAGGCCCGGTAGCACTGAGTTATCCTTAATTATTATGCGTGTCAATTTTAACATTTTTAGAATTGTGTGTGCTAACTAATAAATTAAATAATTAATTATGTTTACAATTGGACTGAATAATTATGTATGGGTTCCAGACTCGATTTTTAAGGCCCGGTAGCACCGAGTTATCCTTCATTATTATGCGTGTCAATTTTAACATTTTTACAATTGTGTGTGCTAGCTTAATAAATTAAATAATTAATTATGTTTACAATTGGACTGAATAATTATGTATGGGTTCCAGGCTCAATTTTTGAGTTAATTTTACAACATATAGGAATTTGTTACTTTTGTAAGTTTATTGTTATAAATTAAATAATTAATTTTGTAAAGTGTAATTGGATAGAGTTTGCAATTACTACATACTTAAACTACATAGACCCTACGCTAAAAGACTCTACATTTTACTACGCTAAAAGGCTCTATATTTTACAACACTAACAAGCTCTATATTTTACAACACTAACAGACTCTATATTTTACTACACTAAAAGGCTCTATATTTTACTACGCTAAAAGGCTATTTATTTTACTACGCTAAAAGGTCACTATTACATATAAAAACAACTAACATAAAATACAAATATGAACAACAAACAAAATAAATAATATTAATTTTTTAACAATACAAATAATTTATCAAATTTTAACAATTTTTTGTACCAAAGCTAATAAATCAATCCGGGTATAAATAAGATACAAATTTAAACACAAACATAACACAAATTAACATGGAAACACATTAAACAATACAAATATGCATGTACTATACGAGTTTCGACATAAACAAAATTGAAATACCTCGATTTAAGTTTTTTGAATTTGATTGAAATCGAATTTTTGCACCCGAAAGAAGGAATCCAAAGTTTGTCTTGTATGTGAGACTTACACTCCTTGCTCTTTAGGTGATGGGTGGGGCCCAAATTTTTTTTAAGTTTGACGCGGGGGTGGGGGGACCAGCAGAATCGAAGGTGTTTGGTTTTCTTCGGTTCAGTGGTCCAAAGAAGAAGAAGAGGCTATATTTTATTGAAGTTGTTCGCAGTATTATACTGCGTTTAAGTATAACGCAGTATAATACTGCGAACAGCTTTAATAAAATATAGGTATAGCATCTTAATAAAACACAATATAGTACTGCGAATTACAAAAAAATAATATTTTAAGTAAAACGCAGTACTATACTGCGAATTACTTTAACAGCAAAATTTTCGTTAAAGTAATTCGCAGTATAATACTGCGTTTTACTCATTTATGTAACTTTTTTTTTAAAGTAATACAAAAGTATTTTTTGTCCGAAGAATGATTAAAAAAGTTTCGGACTCAGCAAAATAAATATATAACCAACTCAAACTTATTTGAATGGATTGATAAGGAATTATGTTGTACAATATAATGCGGTGTCCCAAATAGTCCCTCTACAGATCTGTGTTGTCTCTGCAGAAAGCAAAGCCTTTAATCCCATTGCCATTTGCATAGCAAAATCAAAAGCCAACAATGATCCATACCCATTCTTCTACTTTTCTCCTAATCTTTGTCCTTCTTTCTCCAATTTCAATTGCCACTTCCTCATCCCCTTTACCCTTCAACATCTCTCACTTCATTTATCCCAGAATCAACTACTTCGAACATCCCCAATCTTCACCTCACCCTTTTCTCCAGGTTTGTTCAATTACCCAACCGGGTTTTGCTTAATTACTGTAATTAAATAACTATCATGATTCTCTAATGTGTTTTACGGTTCTCTTTGGTATATATGTTTTCAGGATGTATTAAAAGGGATTGCTGAGAAAGAGAAATGGGATTTGGAGGACTTGAGAGTTTCCAAATTGGATGTGAAGAAATTAAAGTTTGGAACTTTAAGGAAGTATGAGTTTCGGGTTCGAATGGGGAAGATGGAATTTGTGTTCTTGATGTCAGATGAAGTGTCTCAGTGGAAAGACTTTAACTTTCTTAACAAGAATGAATCTGACTTTGAGTCATTGGTTAAAGAGATTGGTTCGAAGGCTACTCTTGATGTCTTGAAAATTCAAGGTCCATTTGAATTGTATGCTACTGGAGATGATGATTACCTCTCTTTGAACTTACCCGTATGTCTATCTTTATTTATTGTTTCACTTTTCTTTTGTTAAATTTTATATGTATGGTTGAAATTTTTTAAATTTATGCACACACTAAGGCTGCACCTATTGTCACAAAGGAGTAGTGGATAGCATCCTCTATACTTTTATAGGTTAGTGCCCAGACCCCACTTATGAGATTAAATTGGGTTTTTTTTTGTTGTTGTTGAGTAGTGGATAGCACCCTGTTTAGCTCGGGTTCTATATATATAGTTTAAATTTTTTAACTTGTACCTACTGTTACAAAGGATTAGCGAGTGTAGTGGTACTCCGCACTTGCTGACTAGAAATTGTAGATCCACCTCAGATTGATTGCAAATTTGGATTGTGTTGTAATTGAAGTGGAAGTATCTTAAAGATGTAGTATTTGGTTTTTGATTCTAATGTTGGAGTGCCGAATGAAGTAGTTTTCCATAGTCTTTGTGTATCAAGTTATCACAGGGCAAAACCTTTGAAGTCCTTATGTTCAGCATATTTATAAGTGCTAACCTCCTTGAAGTTTCAGTTGACTTATCAGATCGAACGGAAGCTGCGATTATATCAGCAAAGTTGTTATAGACTTATCTAGGTTTCGTCCAAAATAGAACCACTACATGTATACATGCAACTTCTTTAGATGCAAAATGTTTTAGAACTTCTAATCTGTCTCAGGGGAAGAGAACATCAAATTTGTGAATGGATGTGATATATTTCTTGTTCAATCTATTTGACTGACTTGAAGCTCTAATGGTGAAAAAATGTCAAACTAGCCTATGTGCACCATGATTGGTTTTCTAGCTGTTAAGTTCGATTACATAATGCGAGGATATGAATATTATCATATTATACCACGGAGAATTGTGCTTAGACATGGTGCGACATAGCCTGTTTGGATGTTGATGTTTGACATATTCCTTTAATCATTTAAATTATACTCTTGAAGGGGATGGGTATAGATTTGTGCTTTGATCTCTTCTTGCTAGTCTTGCAGCTACTGTTGCTACAATGTGATTTGTCATCACTTGATGCCTTCTTTATGTATTCTGTTCGAACAGTGAAAGTAAGATTTATTATAATCATTACATTTTCATATTGGGCTAATGACATTTTGTTGTTTGCCTTTTTAACAGCTGAACTCTTCCTATACGGGGTTGAAAAGGATCCTTGTTGGTGAGGGCATCACTGTAGAAGTTAAAGGTGCGGATAAAATATCAATTTTCAACATTTCTGCGTTGCTTAAATTGGTAAATGGAAGCATTTTGACCAAGTCGGGAGGTTGTGAATTTGGATATGTTTGGCAATCATCCTGCATACCGTTACTTCCAGTACATGCTAGTGGATCTGCATCAGTACTTGCATATAGGACCAGAAACCCTGGTTTAAGAATTGAAACTGCCTTTATACCGAGAAGAATCATCAAGTTGCTAGCTGAAAAATGTTATACAAGGCATATTTACAGAAAGCGGAGCTTGTATAGTGATTTTCTGAGTCAGAAGATAACATTACTCGGAAAAGTTCTAAGGAGTTTTCTAGGTGGCAGGACGAGTCAGATTGCAACTTTAGATCTTTTAAAAGTGAAAGTTGAAGACTTGACCCTTTTTCGCTTCCAGATGGAGTTGGAAAGAGGTATTCCCAGCAATGACACATACTGGACTGCTTTGGGGCAGTGGAGAACAAAGCCAGCTGTTGAACGTTCATGGTTTGAAGTAACAGCAAGGTTTGAGGAAGAGGTCTTGAAGCCGCGTTTCATTAAGAAGGTCAGACCTTTTATTGAAGTAGATTCATCGTCATGGAGTAATTTGATGTCGAATATGTCCTTTACCAAAATTTCATCTTTTCTTGTCCCTCCAGAGCCTTTAACATTGGATGTTAGATGGTAGGGGAATTACATCTTTTATTTACTTATTAACCAGTCTCAGCGTGCTGTAGTGTAGATTCTCAATCTTCCTCACTGTGAAGATTGAAAATGGTTGCCGGATTTGTACATCATATCGCTTGTAAATTGAAAGTGAATGGAAAGGAATGAGTAACTCTATTTTGTAAATCTGAAGGAGTGACAGTTAATCGAGATTGAAAAAGTCCTTGTATTACGTAAGTTTATGATAATAACTGAACACTTGCTCTCGATATTGCTCTAAATGAAAGCTTGTTTTAAGTATGTGAATTGCTCTAATTACGTAAACTTGCTAAAGGAATCTCTAAGATGGTCTGTCTCGTCTTAGCCTATGCCCAAGTTCACATCAAATGATGCTTGTTTTCCTAGCCCTTCTAATTTGTTGCCTCCTAACCTATCTTTTGTGGAGACATATTAGAGAGATATACAGTCTCTTAGGGTCGATCAGATGAGTTGTTAGGATTCTGCAATTAGCATGTGGGCCAGAAACAGGATCTGACATCATAGCCTCCTGTTTCCTCAGTTCATCCTGTGGTAACTAGAGGACGAATATGAGATACTGTTCATGTAATATGTGACCTTAAATTCTGTCAGTAGAAAACTGCAGATTTTAAAGTAGGTGGTTCCAGGATGTTAATTTTCCGGGTACCCTTGGTTTCTAACACGTTTGCTTCGTCTATGGGATTGTCTGACTCAATCCAATTTCGGCACAGTTCATGGATACTTCAACCAGTTAGTTGTTTTTTTTGCTACTTTATCCAAGCTCTGGTATTGAAAGAAGTAAAAAAGAAGAAGAAATGCACTTTGCCTTTTTCCTAATAACTAGACATTCAACATTTAATTAAGCGAGGAATAGTTTAGCAATGAAGAACTTAGAGTGAAGGTTTAATGTATTACATTAGGTTGTCACAGTTTACTTGGATCAAATAACAACTCAAGTCTCAAATTTCATGCCCATGTTAATACCTGCTGTTATTGCATTTTACTTCTCCTTCCTCCTCACCCTCTCCCTTCCCAAAAAGAAAAGGGAAAAATTATTTTATATTGTGATGTATTGTTTAGTTCCTCCGTTCCAATCAATTCAGTTGAGGTAATATTGGAAGACACCAATGCTTGGAAAATGTTCTTCGATGGAGCTGTGAACGCAAAAGGTGTATGGGTGTTAACCGTACTTCATATTTGGAGTGCCATGCTGTAGCTAAGCCTAAAACCATATTGCCAGGATTTTTCTCCTAGATACACTTTGGGTGTGCTAGATACTATGATCATTTGCATTTCTGAACACTTGATCAACTAAAAATACTGAGTGCAGGACTACATGGAGACTAGGGAAATAAGTACATTGTTATTATATTATATAATTTAGGTCAAACACTAAGGAAGAATATTTCTTAAACGCCACATGTTTCCATTTTCCCCTTGGCCTTCTTATCAGAGGTAGCATCTTCTCGATTCAGTTCTAGCTTCTTATATTTATACCAAGATGCACACAGTAAATAAAACCCAAAGTTCAGCACACTGACTCCTGCTAGCAACCAATAGAAGTAGTCGAGCTTGTCTCTGTTCAAGTTGTTATTAGCTAACCAGCCACCACTCACCTTGTTAATTACACTCACCACCAATGAGCTTGTGAAGTACCCAAATGCCAGAGAAGACCAAGAAATGGCCATACTCAGTGATTTCATGCCTGATGTGCTCTCTGCATAAAAGAAATCAAGCAACCCCACCAATGTAAATATTTCAGCTGTTGCAAATATTACGTATTGGTATCCGAGCCAGAACACACTCATAGGTAATGGACTGGCTGAATCAACCATGTTGTGCTCAATGGCAACTGATTTCCTGTGACTTTCTACAACTGCAGCTACTGCCATAGAAACTGCTGTAATTACTAGTCCAACACCTATACGTTGGAGTTGTCGAATCCCAGAAGGGATCTCTGTAAGTTTTCTTGCTATTGGAACGAAAATACGATCATAGACTGGGATCAGGAAGAGTTGGAACAATTGTGGAATTACAGTTATTGAAGGCCCTGGGATCTCAAAGTTTCGGATTTTTCTGTTCATTGTTAGACTTTGCTGAATAGTGAAGGTCTGGAGTTGAGCCATGCAAGTGTTCATGAAGACAGTGCTCAGTATTATTGGGAGCATTCGGACTACAATCTTTGTTTCTTCAACTTGTGAAATAGTGCAGAGGCTCCATTGTCCATGTGCACTTGATGTAGATGCTTCTTGTTTTGTCCTCAGTATGGCTGCCCTGTCCAAAAATCTGTACATATTGTGGGAATTTGGTTAGCTGGAGCAATATATCAACCAAAAGATCAGAAAAAGAGTGATGTTAAGTACTTGAATTGATCAGTCCTTTGAAGAATCTCTGTTCCATTTTCAGGTTCTCTACTCTTGATCTGATGTAAATCTTCTTTGTTTTGTGGTAATGGGAGATTTCTGTTTCTAAAAGCTGCAACAAAAACCTGCGTGATACGCATAAGAGGGCTTCCTTTAGGAATGTTGTTTCTGTAAAATGGTTTTCCCATGGTTAAGAGCAGGATTGCCAAACCAACTGCTATACAGCAGACACCAAAAGACCAATCCCATCCTTGGCTATCACTTATCCAGACTAAAAATGTAACACCAAGCATGACTCCAACGGTGATAAAGAACAGTAGCCAATTGAAGTAACTTGATAACTTAGCAGCCTCTTTCGGATCCTTTTCATCAAATTGATCGGCACCCAAAGATGGCAAAGCTGCTTTGACACCACTGTTTCCGAGTGCTATTAGATAAATGCCTCCATACAAGATTGCCAATTGGCCTATATCTGCAGATTCACATTGATTGCTTTGGCTTAAGGGTACATTCTTGCAAGGAAATGGTCTCAGTTGGCTGAAATGTGCTTGAACAGCTAGAAGTGCATATCCCTAACAAATGAAAGAATGATCAAAGTCAAATCTTGATTCTGCATAGACTCTTTTTATTTTCTTGCTTAGCCAAGAGGTAGAAATAAGAAATACCAAGACTTGAATGCTGCCAAACAGAACATAAGTCTTGAATCTGGAGAAGTAAGTATCTGAGAGAAAGGCTCCAAATAATGAGAGCAAGAATGCGGTTCCCATGAAATTTGTGACAGTAGTGGCAGATTTTGTTAAGCTGAAGTTCATATACCCATAAAAGTAAGTCACCAGGCTTACACCAATTGAAGTAAAAGCCATGGTATCAATCCCTGCCACAGCTGCATGATCAGAAGCTAAAATATCAAAACTCAGAAGTTTGGATGAGCCTTAGAGGGGAGCGTTGGAGCAACGGTAAAGTTGTTTCTGTGTGACCTATAGAACACAGGTTCGAGTCGTGGAAGCAGCCACTAATGCTTGCATTAGGGTAGGTTGTCTACATCACACCCTTTAAGGTGCGGCCCTTCCCCAGACCCTATGCGGGATGCTTTGTGCATCGGGTGCACTTTTAAAAGTCCGGATGAGGACCCAACATTAGGTAAATCAAGAATAAAGATAAATTTGACTCTACCATATTAAGAGCAGGCCTGAATTTTGCTTTTAAATAAACACAAAAAACAAGCTCATCAGGTGAGGATTGACCAAAACCATATTAGGAGACAATAGCTAACACCTTTTATCTACATATCGTGATTCGTGAAGGTAAGACTTTGTGGGAACATTTTATTTTGTGTCTCATACAACTGACACTAGTTGTATGAGACAACTTTTTTGTCTCATAGTTTTGTGGACCCAGAAGTGTAAGATTGGGGTCCACAAATTTGTGAGACAAAAAGGAGCCTCATACAACTAATGTAAGTTGTATGAGACACAAAATAAAACTTCTAGACTTTCTTAATATACAGGTGTGAGTCAGCCTAACCCCTACTAGTGTAAGGAGGTATTATACCTAAATTTTTGTAAAGGAATACTGTTCAATTAGATACTTGAACAGTTGAAAGATATGCTTACCATACACAAAAAGAGCTGCTCTAGTTCCGCCCTTCCTTGGTAGTTGCTGTGCTTCAGTCTTGATATCTCTGCAAATTCCCTGCAACATGCAACAAGTAACAAATGAAACTACTTAGCCAAATATTCGTAAGACACAATTGCAAAGGCAACTTACCATTTCGATCGTAGCTTTTGTATTGCAAGCCAAACGCAAGACTTGCAAGCTTAAATGCTATTGCTCTCCTCTTATAAGTATAGGGAATGGACGTAAAATATCTTTTCTCACAGAGTAACAAATTAATTCTGTGAGAAGGAATCAGATAATCTATGTATTTGATAAACTCAGCTGAGAGTGTTTTTGTAATCTGTCTGCCATAAATAAAGTACTACTGATAATGTTAACATTACATCTTTTTATAACTTGACAAGTTGACCTAAACACGTACGGATAATCACATTAATTATTTGGTTTGGTTTTATGATGCCGTCCCTCAAAGCGACCTTCGTAAGAAGTAGTACTAGATACTACTCCATCTGTCTCATATTATGTGTCATGTTTCTCTTTTACACGCATTTAGGAAAGGGATTGGACTATTATACCCTTATTTATGTCTTAAGATATAATCTCTTTTCATTGAATATTTATTTTATGTACGTGTTATCTCAATCTTCAAGAACAGTTATTACTAAGGGTAAAAAAGAAAAAAAAACAATCAATTTTGTCTTGAACTTCTAAAATGACAAAAAATTGAGACAACTATTTTTAGTAACCATGACTATAAATATGAGACGGAGGGAGTAATATTTTAAACAAACTTTAGAGTTTAGAGCTTGCATAAAATAGTCAAGTTCTGAAAATTAGGTAACCTTAACTTTTATTCGTTTATGATCTCAAGATGGAGCTTTTTCTCAATCATTATAATGTAAATTAATTTTTCATACAAATCATTGTAATGTGACTTTTTTCAAAAAAAATAAAATAACCATGGTATCAAGACCAGCTTGCACGTATATGGACTAATTTTATGGGTACCAACTACCTCGAAGGTATTCATACAAAAAATATTGAGGGTAAAAGCAATGATTTTATAACTAAGGGGTCGTTTGGTAGGGTGCATAAGAATAATGCTGAATAAAGTGTATTAGTAATGCTGGTATTAGTTATGTTTGCATTAGTTATGCTGGTATTATCTATACTGACATATTTCTTATCCATTGTTTGGTTTGATGTATTAAAATATTGCACAGTTTCTAAAAGAATTGTTTGTTTACAAAAATGCCCTCAAAACTAGTCCACACTCTAACTTTTTAAAAGAAACATATATTGAGAAATGTTTTTATATGAAAAAGTTAAAAAAAAATTGAGAAATATATTGAGAAATGTTTTTTAAAAGAAACATATATTGAGAAATATTTTATTTGTCTATTTATTTATAAAAAAGGAAATATGTCATTTGAAAATGTGTTTAGTTGCTGAGGATGGGCATTTGAGAAAAATGGCTGAGCGAATGCAAGAAAAGTTCAAGAAGTATTGGGGTGAGCCTGAAAAGATGAATAAAATGATTTTTATTGCTTCCGTCTAGGATCCACGTAACAAATTTGAATATGTTGAGGGAGCACTTGAAGAACTTTTTGGGGAGGAAAAAGGAAAGAAAATAAATGCTGAGTTGTATGCTTATATGAATTCTTTGTTTGGAGAGTATCTAAAAAAGTATTCAACCGAATCTTGTCCTCAATCTCCATCTAGTTCTACTTCATCTAACAACACACCTAATACATCTAGTGGGAGTGTTATAAGTGCAACTTTAATAAGGACAAAGCTTCACTTGAAGAAACAAAAGGAAGACAATGGAAGTGGGGGTGCTAAATTGGAGTTGGATAAATACATTAGTGAAGAACAAGAGCCTTTTAATGAAGAATTTGATATCTTAAATTGGTGGAAAACACATGCTCCTAAATTTCCTATTCTTTCGGAGTTGGCTCGTGATGTGTTGGCCATTCCAATTTGTAGTGTGGCATCGGAATGCGCGTTTAGCACCGGTGGCCGTATTCTTGATTCATTTAGGAGTTCATTGACTCCTAAATGTGTGCAAGCTCTTATTTGTGTTCAAGATTGGCTTAGAGAAGAGAAGAATCCTATTAGTGTTGAAGAAGACTTGAAGTATCTTGAGGAACTCGAGCTTGGTAAGCTTTAATATTTTGTGTGTATTTTAGTTCAAAATAATATATCATGCTTTTTCATTTGTATGACATATTTGGTCGAATTATCTTTAGATATGGAAAATAATGGAAGCACTATTACCATTGTTTGATGTATATTTGCAACTTGCATCTTGAGTGGTAAGTTTAATACTCTATTTGTTTGGTGATATACTTAATACTTTTGTAGTTTTGTTTTATTATCATCAAAATATAATATTCTAACTTATGATTTATATTTTTTTTAGGTTCAAGTGCAATCATGCCCCGTGCTCCTAAAGTACACTCCGATATTTGGGAACACTTTGAGGTGAAAGAAGATAACGGAGAAGTTCACAAAATAGAGTGCAAGCATTGTGGTCAAGTCTATAATGTTAATCCAAAGAGGAATGGAACAATTGGTTTAAGGAAGCATATTAAGCGTTGTCTTGCGCGTCTTCCCGGAATCCGTATTTAAGAATTAAGACTGTTTTTGTTGAGGGATGCCCTCTCTATTTTTGTTGCACTATGTTTAAGTGTTAAGACTGTTGCAGTTGGCCAGTTGCACTATGTTTAAGTGTTAAGACTGTTTTTATTGCACTGTGTTTAAGTGTTAAGTGTTAAGACTGTTGCACTGTTAAGTTAATTCTACTACAGCTGCTGCATCTGTTAAGTGTTAATTTTGTTAAGACTGCTGCATCTGTTGCACCTTGATAATTTATTGTTTTTATTGTTAATTTTGTTAAGTTGTTGCATCTGTTGGTTAAGACTGTTGCATCTGCATATGTTAATTGGTAATGCAGCCGGTAGATGAGCTATGTAGGCGCTGCATCTGTTGCATCTTTGAGCCTTTGAATTTTGAAATTTGAATTGTGCATACTGCACTATTGCACAGAATTGTCACTTGTTAAAATGGCCTGGTTTGGAAAGATTTAAATAATTGTGGACTTGAGTAGTAATGACCATGGTTTTTTATTTATTTATAGATGGCTAGAAAAGGATATTGTTAATGGCTTCTTTAGCCTTTTTAGCTTTTGCTTAGCTGCAGTTACATTAGAAAGTGACAGAACTATTACTAGTGTAAATTCACCAGCCTCAATTGGTTCTGACACTGAAATGCAACAATCTGAATGGGTCTTGGTTAAACCGAAACCATACCGTACCGAAACCATACCGAACCAAAATAAAAAATACCGAACCGTACCGAAATAATTTGGTACGGTATTTGGTACCGAAAATTATTTTATTTGTCTACCTATATTGTAAAATAAAATCAAATATTTATTTATAAAAAAGGAAATATGTTAAGTATTTATTTATTTACTAGGGATATAATTTTATTTTTCACTATTTGGATTATTTTGAACTTGCATTAATATACTAACTAGCATATTTTAATCAAGTATAAATTTTGAAGGACAATTTTGTCTTTAACTAAGCTAATGCATGCATTAAAACCCATTGCATTGCTAATACCATTGTTTTCTATGCATTAGTTATGCATAAGATAATACCAAATATGATGTATAACTAATACTTGCATAACTAATGCATAAGTTTAAAATGTCTACCAAACAATGTATTATTAATACACAAAGCTAATGCATGCATTAGCTTATCCAATACATCCTATCAAACGACCCCTAATAGTATTGTGGGCAATTAGTGGACAATGATGTGACTAATCTTTTCGGGTCATCCTTTTCTTGGGGCCCAAAGCGTGCGTCCAATGTAATATTTCTATGATAAGCGACATTAACAAAAACAGAAATCAATAAGAAGGATTTTTATATTATTGTCCTTAGTTATGGGGTAGGCAGATGATATCATAAGCTTTTGGAGTTTCCACTAATTCGGTAGTTCTGTGGTTTTCTAGCAATTTCATGTTCAGCCACTAATACAATATTATATTGCTTATTGTGGAGTTTCCATAAGCCATTTATGACTTCTCAATTGATTCTCGTTAACCATACCTGTCATTTCTCTGTTTTCTTTTCCCATTTGAGTCTTTTGTCTTCGAAGGAGAGTATGATCAAACACGAGCAGTCATATTCGCAAAAGGATTCAGAATTTAAACTTGATATATTCAGCCTTAATGTTCTTACCGTTGAACTCATTGCACTTTTAAAATTATGAATTCATAATTTAATACTCCTTCTATTTTGTTGCGGAAGCCAAATGTATATAGTGTGAATAAGTCACAATTACTATACCAAAAATTATGACAGCCACCAAATAATAAATAAGACAATAAAACAACAATAAAGGGAACACCAGAATTTACGAGGTTCGGCTAATTTTGCCTACTCCTCGGACACAACCAATATTTTATTTCACTCCAAAAATACAAGTGAAATAATACTAAAGAGAGAAGATACAAATGCCTTAAACAGATGAGAAGGCAAATGAGAGGTGTTTTTAAATCCTAAACATTAAGCCTTCTTTTATAGGGGGAAAATCCCCCAACTTTTGTTTTCCCACCGATGTGGGACAAACATTTTGCCAATTTCAACAAATCTCCACCTTGGCAAAATTTCACATCTTCAATTTTCTCTCAATAACAAATTTTGGTTGTGTCTTCATCTTCAATCTTCAGTGTTCAACAATGTTGATCAAATCCAAACAATGTTGAAACTTGATCGCAGTCACCACCTTTGTCAGCATATCAGCAGGATTCTCCGTAGTATGAATTTTCTTCACTGTGACTCCACCTTCTTCTATGATTTCTCGTACGAAATGATACCGAACATCAATGTGCTTCGTCCTTGCATGATACACTTGGTTTTTCGCTAATTGAATAGCACTTTGACTATCACAAAAAATTGTGATACCTTTTTGTTCAACACCAAGCTCCTTTAGCAATCCTTGAAGCCAAATTGCCTCTTTCACAGCCTCTGTAATAGCCATGTACTCTGCCTCTGTTGTAGACAAAGCAACTGTTGACTGCAAAGTAGACTTCCAACTAACTGGTGCCTTTGCAAAAGTAAACACATAACCAGTAGTTGATCGTCGTTTGTCCAGATCACCCACAAAATCTGAGTCACAATATCCAACTACAGACTGATTGTCTTCCTGCTCAAAAACTAACCCGACATCTACAGTATTATGAATATACCGTAGAATCCACTTCACAGCTTGCCAATGCTCCTTCCCTGGATTGTGCATATATCTGCTAATAACTCCAACAACTTGTGAAATGTCAGGTCTTGTGCAAACCATTGCATACATCAAGCTACCAACAACATTTGCGTATGGTACCTTTGACATATACTCTCCGTTCAGCTTCATCCATTGGCGACATATTAGTACTTAGATTAAAATGGGGAGCAAGTGGAGTACTAACTGGCTTAGTCTTGTCATCTATGCCAAAACGTTGTAGTACTCTTTTCAAATATTCTTTCTGAGATAAACAGAGTTTCTTTGAACGTCTATCTCTTATTATCTCCATGCCAAGAATTTTCTTTGCCTCACCCAAATCCTTCATCTCGAACTCCTTCTTCAGTTGAATTTTCAACTTATCAATTTCTTCTGAATTCTTGGAAGCTATCAACATATCATCAACATATAGGAGAAGATATACAAAGGAACCATCTTTAAGCTTGTGCAAATACACACAATGATCGTATTTGCTTCTCTTGTACCCTTGCCGCAACATAAACTCGTCAAATCGCTTGTACTATTGTCTAGAAGATTGTTTCAATCCGTACAACGATTTTTCAAGTTTGCACACCACATTTTCTTTTCCAGCAACTTTGAATCCTTCTGGCTGAGTCATGTAGATTTCCTCCTCCAAGTTTCCATGTAAAAACGCAGTTTTTACATCCATCTGAACTAGTTCCAAATCCAATTGTGCTACCAAAGCCAACATAATTCTAATGGAGGAATGTTTTACAACTGGAGAAAATACTTCATTGTAATCAATTCCCTCCTTTTGAGCATATCCTTTGGCCACCAATCTTGCTTTGTAGCGAACATCTACTTGGTTAGGAAATCCTTCCTTCTTTGCAAATATCCATTTGCACCCAATTGCTTTCTTTCCCTTCTGGAGATTGGCCAATCTCCATGTATGATTCTGATGAAGGGACTGTATTTCATCATTCATGGCAATCCTCCACTTATCTTCTTCTGAACTTTGGACTGCGTCTTTATAAGTGATCGGAATATCATCAGCTACAATTGAGGTTGCACAAGCAACTGTCTCTATGAGACGAACAGGTTTCGTTATTGTTCTTTTTGGCCTGCTGGTTGCTATTGATTCAAGTTGTTGTTGAGGTTCCTGAGTTGGAATCTCCTCTACTGGCTCTCCTTCCAGAGGGTAATCTTCATTTGTTTCCTCCTCTGCTTCTTGTGTAGGAAAAATAAATTTTCCCTCAAACTCCACCTGCTTAGAAGCACCTTTATTTTGTTTGGTGTCTTCTGTTACCTTATTTACCATAGCAGATTCATCAAAGGTAACATCTCTGCTGAATATTACTTTCTTTGTCATAGGACACCATAAGCGATATCCTTTGACTCCAGAAGTAATTCCCATAAAAATAGCCTTCTTTGCCCTTGGATCCAATTTTGACTCCGTCACATGATAATATGCAGTTGAGCCAAACACGTGCAAAGAGTTATAATCTACAGCAGGTTTTCCATACCATTTTTCAAATGGTGTCTTGCCATCAATAGCAGCAGATGGTAGACGATTAATGAGGTGACATGCATATGTAATTGCCTCAGCCCAAAATTCTTTGCCCAAGCCAGCATTGGACAACATACACCGTACCTTCTCCAGCAAGGTCCGGTTCATACGTTCTGCCACTCCATTCTGTTGTGGTGTATGTCTAACAGTGAAGTGTCGGACGATGCCATCATTTTCACAGACCTTATTGAAATGATCATTTTTGTATTCACCTCCATTGTCTGTGCGAATACACTTGATCCTCCTGCCTGTCTGATTCTCCACCATCGTCTTCCATTTGAGAAAAATTCCCAACACTTTATCTTTGCTCTTCATTGTATACACCCATACTCTTAGGAAAAAATCATCAACAAAGGTTACAAAATAGTGCTTCCCACCCAATGAAGGTGTTTTGGAAGGACCCCAAACATCAGAGTGTATATAATCCAAAATGCCTTTAGTATTATGGATCGCTGTACCAAATTTAACCCTTGTCTGTTTCCCTTTAACACAATGCTCACAAAATTCCAAGTTGCAAGCTTTTACTCCTTTTAACAATCCTTGATCTGATAGAGTTTTCAAGGATTTTCCTCCAGCATGTCCCAAGCGCATGTGCCATAGCTTGGTTGCTTCTGCCTCTTTGTCGTCACTGGATGTCACTGTCGCTGTCCCAATAACTGTACTGCCACGATAGCGGTACATATTATTATTCTTCCGATTAGCCTTCATTACCACTAGTGCACCGGAGCATACTCTCATCACTCCATTTTCTGCAATGATTTTGAACCCTTTTGATTCCAGGGCTCCCACAAAGATGAGATTCTTCTTCAAATCCGGTACATATCGAACATCTGTTAATGTTCTGATCATTCCATCATGGTTCCTTAATCGTATTGAACCAATGCCATATGAGGTAAGAGGGCTGTTATCCGCTGTGTGGATGACTCCATATTCTCCTTCTTGAAATTCCACAAACCAGTCCATGTTGGGACACATATGATAGCTACAAGCCGAGTCCATCAACCATATGTCTGATGATGTTAATGACTCTGTTGTAACTAATGAGAAGTTTGAATCATCACAATCAGCTACATTTGAATCCATAATGGCCTTTCCATTGTTATGTTTGGCCTTATTCTTCAACTTCGGACAGTCTTTCTTCCAGTGCCCCTTTTCTCGACAAAAGGCACATTCATCTTTGCTGGGTCTGGATCTTGACTTGGATCTTCCCTTCTTTGTCCTCGTTTGATTTTGAGGACGACCCCTTACAAACAGTGCTTCTCCTTCTCCGCCCTTCTGTTTTTCTCGCTTTCTTTGTTCATAGCTGTACAAAGCCGAACAAACTTCTCTGAGAGAAACTTCGTCATTTCCATGGAGTAGAGTAGTTTCAAGGTGCTCGTACTCATCAGGAAGTGACGCCAACAACATCAAGGCCAACTCACCATTATCATAAGTTGTATCCATATTTTGCAAATCTGTGACCAACTTATTGAAACTGGTGATATGTTCATTCATCGTGGTACCAGGAACATAGGTGAAGTGAAACAGTCTCTTCTTCATGTACAATTTATTTTGACTGTTTTTCTTCAAAAATTTATCATCCAGTGCTTTTTATAATTTACTTGCAGAAGTTTCCTTTGTGTATGAATATTTCTGCTCTCTAGCAAGGTAGGATCGAATGGTACCGCAAGCAACACGGTTGATAATTCTCCAATCTTCTCCTCCAATAACATCTGGTTTCTTTTCTTCAATGGCCAGATCTAGCCCTTGTTGAAAAAGGACATCTAGAACCTCGCCTTGCCACATCCCAAAATGTCCGGACCCGTCAAAAATTTCTACCGCAAATTTCGCATTTGACACAATTCTTGTCATAAGCGAAGATGCCAATGATGACGTATTGTTGACACTTGATGTAGATTCTTCTTGTTTATTGTCTCCCATATTTGACACAAATATTATTTAATAGCTGACGACACAAATCAAGATTATTTCCTTTCTGATGTAGAAGATCAGACTAAGCTGCAACCACAGAGCATACTCAGACAGAACCTTGACTCAGTTACCAAGATAAATCTTTTCTGATGTGGAAGATCAGATTATGCTGCAACCACAGAGCATACTTAGACAGTACCTTGGCTCTGATACCAATTGTTGCGGAAGCCAAATGTATATAGTGTGAATAAGTCACAACTACTATACCAAAAATTATGACAGCCACCAAATAATAAATAAGACAATAAAACAACAATAAAGGGAACACCAGAATTTACGAGGTTCGGCTAATTTTGCCTACTCCTCGGACACAACCAATATTTTATTTCACTCCAAAAATACAAGTGAAATAATACTAAAGAGAGAAGATACAAATGCCTTAAACAGATGAGAAGGCAAATGAGAGGTGTTTTTAAATCCTAAACATTAAGCCTTCTTTTATAGGGGGAAAATCCCCCCAACTTTTGTTTTCCCACCGATGTGGGACAAACATTTTGCCAATTTCAACACATTTCAATTTAGATGGGGTAGTTCAACTCGGGACGGAGTTTAAGACAAAAAAAAAGACTTTTAAAACTTGTGGTCTTAAAAGCTTAAGGGATAAAAACTTTGTAGGGCCATAACATTTATGTGGTTATAAAAGCTTCTCGTTAAGGGTAAAATGAGTAAAATAAAGCGTTTAAAGTTGAATTATTTTTAATTGTAGAATGTGTCATTCTTTTTTGAACGGACTAATAAGGAAAGTGTATAATCTAAATTGAAACAGAGGGAATAATGTTTATTGACATTTTCGTAGTTTTCACATTCAACACTATTTTGTAGCAATTCCTAAACTATGTTCGTCTCAATCTTCCCCTTGGCCTCCTTACTAAGGAGAACATCTTCTGGATTCACATCTACCTTCTTGTATTTGTACCATGAAGCACAGAGTAAATAAAACCCGAAATTGAGCACACTCAATCCTGCTAACAACCAATAAAAGTAATCAAGCTTGTCTTTGTTCAAGTTGTTATTATCCAACCAGCCACCACTTACTTTGTTCACTATACTCACCACCACTGAACTTGTGTAGTATCCAATTGCCAGTGAAGACCAAGAAATCGCGGTACTTAGCGCTTTCATGCTTGATGAGCTTTCTGAATAGAAGAAATCCATCAATCCCACAAATGTAAACATATCAGCCAAACCAAAGATTGCATATTGATAGCCTAGCCAAAAGACACTCATTGGCAATGGAGTGGCGGATTCAACCATGTTGTGTTTAATAGCAACTGTTTTCCGGTGTTTTTCTACAATTGCAGCTACTGCCATTGACATAGCTGAAAGTACTAGGCCAACACCTATACGTTGCAGCTGTCGAATACCTGTTGGAATTCCTGTGAATTTCCTTGCTATTGGAATGAAAACGCGTTCATAGATAGGAATCAGGATAATCATAAATAATAGTGGAATTGCTGGAATTGAAGCCCCTGGAACTTCAAACTTGTGGATTTTTCTGTCCATTGTTGTGCTTTGTTGGATAGTGAAAGTTTGGAGCTGAGCCAAACAAGTGTTCATGAAAACAGTACTCAATATAATTGGGAGCATTCTGACTACAATTTTGGTCTCTTCAACTTGTGTTACTGTACAAAGTTTCCATGGTCCATGTGCACTTGATGTGAATGTGTTCTGGTCAGTCCTCATTATCGTTGCTCGGTCCAAAAACCTGCAAATATTTCAGGGCTTTATCATTTCTCTTATATCAAATATCAACTTGAACATAAGTTGAGAGTGTCAAATGTCTTAACATACCTGAATTGGTCAGTTTTTCGAAGAATCTCTGTATCGTTTCTAGATTCTTTATCATGAATCTCATGTTCATTCTCTGGCAAAGGTAGATTTCTGTTTCTAAGTGCTACAACAAACACCTGCATAATACGCGTAATGGGGCTTCCATTTGAGACATTGTTTCTGTACAATGATTTCCCCATAGTTAGGAACAGAATCGCCAATCCTACAACAATACTGCAGGCAGCAAAAGACCAATCCCATCCCTGATTCTCACTTATCCAAACTACAAATGTGACACCAAACAACGCGCCAGTGGTGAGGAAGAACATAAGCCAATTGAAGTAGCTTGATAATTTAGCAGCCTCTTTAGGGTCCTTCTCATCATATTGATCAGCTCCTAAAGGTGGTGTAGCTGCTTTAACTCCACCGGTCCCTATTGCAACTAGATAAAGTCCCGCGTATAAGATTGCCAATTGGCCTTTATTTGCAGACTCGCATTGATTCAGTTGGCTCAAGGGTACATCCTTACAAGGAAAGGGTCTTAATTGCCTGAAATGTGCTTGCACTGCTAGAAGTGCATACCCCTGAAAGTTAAGCATGCACTTTAGCGTTCGTTTGACTTAGCTCATTAAAGTAGCTGATAAGCATTAAGTGCCGAAAAACACTTTTAGGTGCTGAAGTTGCTTGTATGCAGTTGCATGATTAAGATAGAAGTGTTGAAGCTGAAATTGGGGGGGGGGGGGGACTAATTAAACTTAAACCTAACACGGAGAAATTAACTTACAACAACTTCAAAACAGCCAAATAGAACACAAGTCTTGAATCTGGACAAGTAAGTGTCTGAAAGGAAGGCTCCAAATAATGCTAGCAAGAATGCTGTTCCCATGAAGTTTGTAACAGCAGTGGCTGATTTTGTTATGTTGAAGTTCATAAATCCATAAAAGTAAGTCACCAAGCTCACACCAGTTGCGAAGAAAGCCATGACATCGATCCCCGCCATAACTGCATGGTTAAAAGATCACAATATTATTAAGAAGAATTAACCAATAACCGCCCACCTAATTTCCTAAACTAAAAATAGCCCCAAATGTATAATATATATATATATATATATAATTCACGTATAATATGTGTATAACTGTGTATAATCTATGTATACCGGCTAAAAAAAGTAAACAATAAATTTGGCCGGCTATTTGGATAACAATCCCAGAGTCACAAAATATTTACCATATACAAATAAAGTTGCTCTATTTCCCCCTACCCTTGGTGGTTGTTTGGGTTCAGTGTTGACATCTCTGCACATTCCCTGCATATAATTAACACAAAAAAAAACTAATTAGCCATAAATGCCATACATGATTTTGAGTCATTGAAACATTTTTCTTTTAGACATATTCTTAGTGGACCTTACCATTTTGATGTTGGAGTTGTCCTTCAACAGCCAAAATGCGAAATGTATATTTTTAGCTTGAATGGTTCAATCATAACCCTGACTTTATATGGAGAGTGAATAGATATAATCTCTCACATAGGGAAAAGAAAAGATAAAAGGAATCAAATTGCATCTGCACATTTGAATAACATAGTCAGAGGATCTTTTTGTTCCTTATGATTAAACCCTTCCTATTATGATAAATAAACTAAAAAAACTAAGTGTTATACTCTGACTTTATTAGTTGACATAAGCATGAGCAGATGACTTAATGCCTAATATTTTGAAAAACTTAGATTTCCGAAGGGGAGGCCTTGGAGCAGTGATAAAGTTGTTCTGTGCGACCTATAAGTCACGAGGCCGTTGGTACTTGCATTAGCCATTAGGGTAGGCTTCCTACATCACACCTTCTTGGGGTGCGGCCTTTCTCCGGACCCTGCATAAACGCATGATGCTTCATGCACTGGCTTGCCCGGCCGAAAATGAGATTCAATTATTTAGTCTCCAATTTCTGTATGTCAAGAACCACTCAAAACAAACACTTTAATCACAAAGAGTAATACTCATAATTAGTGAAAACAAGGCAGTACATTCCAATTACTTACAACAACAAAATTTCTTTTTCATCTGCAACATGGAGTTAATTAAGCAGATGGTTGTAATATTTTAGCTCCAAACAGTGATGTTTTATGGACATCTCCATTTTATTGTTCTCATTTGGTCAAATGGTATCTTAACCTGAGCAAAGAGACAATAAGTATCAGACTAGTATTTGGTCCAATTTGCGCCAAATTTGTTATTTCTGCGGCTCCAAATTTGGTGTAACTGGTAATGTTGCTGCCATGTGACTAGGAGATTACTGTTAGGATCGTAAAAATCAGGTGTCATACGGAAGCTAGCAAAACAAACCTTGAGCGACGATAAATCATACAACAAAGGAGAAATATACCAAAAGAGACACAAACATTTAACGTAGTTCGGTCAACTGACCTACGTCCACCGCGGAGATGAGCAATCCACTATATAAAAAGAGAGTACAAAATATCGAGAGAACAACCTCACGAAGAGGAAAATACAAGTGACTCACTAACACTTGTCCCGTAAAGTTCTTCTCCTAAACACGACTCTCAAACCCCCTATGGCTACATTGTGGATGCTACTGAATGAGAAGGACGAATCTTCAATTTATAGAACTCCAAACCTTTTCCTACAAGAAAAAGTACTAGCCAAGTATAGGAGAATTATAATTTCCTTCTACAAAAAGGAAAACCCAATTAAAGTAATTATATTGCTCTTTCCTTCAACAAATAGGAAAACCAAATATGGTAAGAAAATTATGACAAATACCTAACAATTACGGGTTCGAGCCGTGGAAACAGGCTCTTGCAGAAATGCAAGGTATGTTTGCGTACAATAGACCCTTGTGATCCGGCCCTTCCCCGGGCCCCGGACCTAGCGAGAGCTTAGTGCACCGGGCTGCCCTTTTTTTCCTGAAGCTGATCAAAATAAACTTGTTAAAACCTTAAGCGTGCTTTATCTCCACATTGTTAATCCCTTATAATAATTGATTTGAAATGGAATTCAAGTCAGTGTAAGCAAATTATTAGAATGTCAACTGAGTTCTGATGCTGAATTGCAACTTAGCATTTTGACACTCACTTTAGGACAAAGACATTATTATATATGCTAGAGCTATGTAGATGGCAACATATATATTAGAATAACTCCTATTTGCCGATCATTTACACAGTAAATTTGATTTACTATAATGAAGCATTACAAAGTTGGCTCATGTAGAGAGGTGTCATATGCGGCCACTTATGAGCTGGGCAAAAAATACCAAAGAGTTTTATTCTAAAAATAATAATTTATTTACCCGTTTAACTGGCTTAGATATTGGGGCAAAGTGCACCAGTAGCTACTTTTTAAGCTTGTTATTTAAAATATATTCATAATTTATAATGTATTTAAAGATTAACCAATTCATTTAAACTTCAGGACTAAGTATCTTGAATTTTTGAGCTGCTAATTTGAAATTCAGGCTTAGTGTCCTAAATTTTTAAGCTGCTAATTTGAAACTTGAGACTAAGTGTCCTGAATTTCTAAACTGCTAATTTGAAATACATGACTAAGTGTCCTGAATTTCTGAACTGCTAATTTAAAATTCATGACAAAAGATTCAAATTTCTGGACACAATTTTCGAATTTTAGGACACAATGTCCTGAAGTTTGAAGATTGCTTTGCTTGTTAACTACAAAAGTTGACTTGATGTTGATGAACCATTTAGGCAATATAGTTAGCTCTTGTGCTAATCTCTCAAAAAAACTCTCATGGGGGAATTATGTTAACTTTATAAGAAATGAGCCAAAGAATGTCAAAATGAAAAAAAGAAAAAAAGAAATTTGGTATATTGCCGGCTTTGGATTCTTTCAAAGGCATAAACTCTTGAAGGTCCACTGGAATATCCAAGAAGCTCAACTTGATCTTAGTTTAACAAATAAATATCAAAAGTTGACCGGCGTATATATATACAACTTTACAAGACACATTAAGCTAATTAAGTGTTAGACAGAAACGTCTTTACTAAAACTGAAGTATTTCAGAGTTTGGTGAAACTGATGGATCTAAGGGTGTGTTTGGTAAAAAGGAAAATGTTTTCCGTGGAAAATATTTTCTTGGAAAACAAGTAGTAATCTTATTTATTTTCTGGTGTTTGATACGCAAATTAAGGAAAATAACTTCTTAAGAATATTCATAAATAATTTTACAGGTAATTGTTTTACAATATTAGGTTACTCAAAATCACTTACAGGTAATTGTTTACTTCAAAAATGGACTGGCGTCCGGAAAAAAATGATAAATGAATCGTTACATCAATTAAAACAACATTGATTGTATCTGTAAGCATATAATTTGACCTTTCCCTCAAGTTTGGGTTCGTAATACTAATATCTCTTGTGGTTTACAATATCACTTGCATCCTTTGTTTCGAAAAGCTGATATTTATAGCAAAACCAGCAGCGAGTAAGAGTTTGTGTTATAGCTTTCAAGTATCTACAAACAATCACAAAGAAATGGCTACAAAGAATTGAGAGACTCCTACAAAGAATTAGTCAACACTGTCTATAGAACTGAGGCTAAAGTTGTTGATTTTAGACGCAAGGTGCATGCTCTGTTTAGTCTTTTGAATACTTTTATTTTCTTTTGTATCTTGTCTCTTCTTCATCTTTTGAAGATCACCTCACTTTCTTGATTCTGCTGGATTTTGAACCGCTTTACTCTCCCATAATTTTCAGACCAATTTCATGGATCGCTAGACCATACTCTTAGGTTCCTGTCTCAACCTTGTTGCCTTATATATAAACTATTCCGTGTACAATACTGAAAACCATAAATAAATTGAAAAAAGGCAACCCGGTACACTAAGCTCTTGCTATGCACGGGGTCCTGGGAAGAGTCGAACCTCAAGGGTCTAAAGTACGCAGTTTTACCCTGTATTTCTGCAAGAAGTTGTTTCCACACTGATTACATGACATCAACTTTATTAGTTATTGAGTTTAGTATAAGTTATGCATGTATTTGTGCATAGGAAATGAACACAATGAATTCATTATGCTGCAGGAAGAGTACGTAGAAGAAGCTAACTTATGGGCAAAGTCTGCATCAAAAGGACTTATCATAGAAGTTCTAAAGACCAAGCACCTCAACGACTTTGCAGCGGTCATTTCGGCAAATGCCTTATATTTTATGGATCATATGAAGGTTATCAAGTTGCTAAAATTTGATATGGAATTGGAGAAGACAATAAAGAGATCTCTATGTTTATTTTCCTTCCAAATGAAAAAGATGGATTGCCTAGTCTATTGACAAAAGTGAATTCTAATCCAAAATTCTTTACCCAAAAATTCAGGCTTTGGAAGGAAAAACTTGATGCATTCTACATTCCAAAGTTCAAATTCTCATACGCTGCTATGGATCAAGTGATAGAAACAATGAAGGAAATGGGATTGACTCTGCCTTTTGACGAAGAATTCAGAGAGACAACTGAGATTGTGGAAGATAAAGGGTCATTCTTTATCAACAGGATATTACAAAAAGCATTTGTGGAAATAAATGAGAAGGGTACTGAGGCAGCAGCTGTTACTTTTGAGTCAGATGATGACCTGGGATTTTCATTGGAGGATTTAAGTTTTGTAGCAGATCACCCTTTCTTATTCATGATAAAGGGAAAAGGTTTCAAGATTGGTGATATTCACTGGAGCTGTACTAAATCCTTTGAGTTCGTCAAATGATTCAGATGACTAAGAAAGAGACATGGGATTTTTTTTTTTTGTGTGTGTGTGTGTGACATTGGCTATTTGTGGAGGCGGATCCAGAATTTAAAGTTTATGGGTTCCTATAGCGACCTTAAGTAAATATACAATAAATTACATGGGTTCAAAATAAAAAATTATGGATATTTGGTGAATTTTTAAAATATATATACAGGATATGTACAAAAGCTACTAGGTTCACGGAACCCACATGTAATAGGTTGTATCTGCCCCTGGCTATTTGTATAAGAACTTTGACGGTCTCCTATTGGTAAAGCCTTGTAACTGAGGGACATCCCTCAGTAATTCGCATCGATAAAAGGTGGATATTTGGTAGTGATATTAGTGTTAAAACACAATCATTCTATCTTGTTTATCCTCCAACTTTACTGTTAACATGTCACTACTTTACTGGTCAATTGGTTTTGTGGCTCATTACAAACTTGTTTTTAATTTTATGACCCCATCTCTATTTTTACACGTCAGAGATTTGCATTTACATACGAAAGATCTATCTTTTACACGTAAGAGATCTAAAAAAGATATTTTGTTAAATTCAACATTGTAAAAAGCCGTGAAAGCCTAAAACCCCACATGAAAGACGATAATGATTTTCCAAAGTAAAATATCCTCTACATGAAAATATTTCACGTAAACCATTTTACATTATCCTACTAAACATAGTATAGTCGATACACATTCTTGTTGATGCATTGATCCATTCTTGTTGGGCTACGTAGTATAGTCGATACCCATGTTGGGACATGCTCTTCTTTTCTCCATGTGAGTTTTAAATTTTATGTATTGACGTATAAAAATATTTATACAATCATGTTATTTAAAAGGTAATTGTACATAATTCTATTTAATATCATTGATTTGTTAAACTATAATAAATGGTAAGTAACATATTATAAGATGATGGAAGAAGTTATATTACTCTTAGGGGCGGACCCATGTTGATTCAACCGGGTTCAGTTGAACCCTCTTCGTTAAAAAATTGAATTAATTTTTAGTGAATTTATTTTTCTAAGAAACAAATTGTATAGATAAATAAAGTTGAACCCACTTGACATATGGAAGGTGTGATAGCTCATGTGGGTTCATTATGAATGAAAAGTCTTGAGTACGATTCTCCTGCATTACATTTTGACTAGTGCTTTATTCTACTCTTTCCAAAAAATGGATCACCTTTGTTGCTCTTATTGTTTCTTCCTAAACCCCACGCCCACTTTATCTATATGTACATGTACTTTTTTTTTCTCTTTCAAATATTCTTCTGTCTCAATTTTACACATTTTTTATTTGAAGTGTTTCAAATATTTTGTACTAGTCTACTTATGCCGCTCCCTCACCTTTTTTTTTTAATTATTTGTTCTCATTTAGCTTATTTTCATAGTTCCAGAATTATATACTATTAAATTATTAATTTACTTTAGTTTATAGTCTATTTTATTATTATTGTATCCACTGATTCATTTGTTACAATAAATACTTGAGCGCTTGTTAATTTGTTAAAGTTAATAAACAGTTTAGTATTTTAGTATAGATTGAACTGAATTTTATAAGTAAAATTTCAAAAAGTTGTGAAGTTAATATATTGTCAATTTGGGAAAGCAAACAGAGTTATTGTTATTTTATTTTCTTAAGAACACGACCTTAAAATAAAATAAAGAGTAGGGGGGGGGGGGAATTCTTTGAAGTTATTGTCACGACCCATTTCCATAACAGATCGTGATGGCGCTCAACACCATTGCCGGGCAAGCCAACACAGAAAATACTAAATAAGTTCTCACTTACTTTTACCAAAATAGTTGCAATAATTCTCTAAGTTAAAGTAAAAACCAGAAATGAACAGTAAGGTGCCAAAAATAATCATACAACCCCAAAATATCAGTCTACTAATGTGCGTGCCAAGACCTGGTGTCACAAGTTGTGGGCAACTAGTGGAATATACAAAATAATCAATCTATCCTACTGTCCGAAATAGAATAGACAACAAAAATAAATAAGAGAGACTCCTTCAAGTTGCTGAACGGCATGGGAAGGGAAACAACTCACCGTAGAAGTCTCGAAATATGCTCAGGGATGCGCACCAGACTGATAGCCAGAGACACCTGCCTCAGATCCTGTACAATTAAGTACAGAAGTGTAGTATGAGTACATAAACAATATGTACCCAGTAAGTATCTCGTCTAAACCTCCTTTTTCCGCCCCCGCGAGGGGTGAAGGAGTTTTTTCCAATTAAAGGACAATCGAAACGGGATTTATTTATTTATTTCAGAGTCGCCACTTGGGAGATTTAGGATGTCCCAAGTCACCAATTTAATCCCGAACCGAGGAAAAGAATGACTCTGTATTACAGTCCGCGAACCAAAAATCCGGATAAGGAATTCTGTTAACCCGGGAGAAGGTGTTAGGCATTCCCGAGTTCCGTGGTTCTAGCACGGTCGCTCAACTGTCATATTCGGCTTGTTTATCTGATTTTATACAATTATGCGCTCATGTGCAAGTTTTAACTCTTTACCGCTTTTATCATTATATTTTTTAAAAGAATGTGAACATCGTTTAAAAACATGTCTTTGGATTGCGTCACATAAAATGCACCCACGATCCGGAACGTATTTTTATTCAATGTTTTGGGATTTGGATTTGGGTCGCATAAATGCGCACCCGTGTTTAAGAATGTATGATTATTAAAATCGTGCCTAAAACAATTAGCGTATTATTATTTATGGGTAAGACCGTAGAATTCACTAAACAGTCCATCCCAAATTCTAAATACTTAATTAAACATTTATTGAGGGCCCCGCAATTGGTGCATTTTATTGGGCGAGACTCATCTCATTTTATTTTTTAAAGGACAGTCCTAAAATGCCTACATTTTTCTATTGAAATTTGTCTCTACAAAATTAAAAAAAAAAATATCTTAATTTATTTACATGTTATTACCTAGTTACATTATACTAGGCATGTTCTCAGTTTGTCAAATAAAAAAAAACATAGCAATCTAATTTTAATCCTAGACCATTTACATGCTGAAATTAACCAATATTATTTAACTAAACAATATTTCTACCAAGTTCCTATTAGATGGCCTATTCGTTTGATTTTTGACTCGACGGAGTTACTACACCATTTATTTATTTTTAGGCAATATATGTAGATAGTTCATCTGTTAAGCTATCGTCGGATGTTCCACTATATGTATTAAATAGCTACATGATTCTGATTTTTGCAAGCTAAATAATTTGTACATACAAATAAAATTCAGAATATAATTAAAACAAATTTAGAATTTCAACTCTTCATTTTTTCGTATTCATGCTTCATATTTCGGATTACAATAACCAGCGTGTCAGTTGTGTACCTGATATTGGAAGCAAAAGAAAATGAAGATGAGAATCAGCAGCAGTAATAACAATACAGTACAGCAACAACAGTCCAGCAACAGTAACAACCCAGGAACAGAGTTTGCAAACCAGTGGAGCAGTAATCCCAAAAACAAAAGCTTCAAGCTTTGATGAAACAACAACAATTAATGCTGATTTCAAACAATGAAAGAAAGCAGAAGATTCTTTTTTAGTTTTTTTTATATATTTGAAAGCTTTAATATTTTTCAGAATTTTTCTTTCTCTCTTAAATATTCAGCTCTTTTTTTTCTCTCTATCTCTGTCTGTGTGTGTTTTTTCTTATATCTGTCCAAGACCTCCTATATATATCACATTCCCAAACCCTTTAATTAACTAATAAATCAATACTTTTTTTCTACCAAACCCATTATTCTTCCCACTCATCCCCATTACATTAAATAAATATATCATCACCCCACTCCATTATATTTTGTCCCCCATGCCTACCATAAACAATTACCATATTCCCCTCCACTACATTTTGTCTTGTCCCCCATTATGTTAAACAATTATATCAAACACTACCCCATTATATTTTGTCCCTCATGCCTACATAAACAATTATAATAATGTTCAATTACCAAGCTACCCCTCCGACCTTATTGCAGTTACCATTTTACCCCTGAACGATACTGCAATTTACCAGACTACCCCCATCGGCTCTAAACAATCAATTAATCATAACTTAACCAAAATATAGCCAAGATGACCAATTTCTCAACAATCTTCAACAACAAATCATATGAACACGATGAACAACACAACTCAAAATTAATGGAAGTAAATTAACCATATCGGGAACCAATCCTGGTTAACTTAGACTAAAAAATGAATGAGCAAAGAAACAACAAAATATATGATTCAAACTAAATCAACAAATCAAAAACATAAACTCACATTAAATCACTGGATTAAAAATGAACTTCAAACAAAGATGAACATGAACTAAATATACTTTTAAACAACAAATATGACAGATTAAATGATTCAAACAACATTAACAATTTCTAGAAAATACGTTACAATATGAAACAAATTGAAGAAATAATTAATTAAATTTCAATTTGAATCTAACAAACATTAAACTAACAAATTTTTAACTAAACAATAAACAAGAACATGAAAAAAACATGAAAAACAACTAATTAAATTTCCATTTGAAATCTGAAAATTAATTCAACAAAACATATGAACATGAACTAAAAAAAAATTATTTCAACGACGAACGAACAAAACAAGAATTGAATCATTTATCGATTTTGGATCCGAAAAATAACGAACAAAAATATGGACGAAATTTGAAACATAAACCAACTAACCGATTCAAAACAACGACGAAGAAACGAAGAAGATGGAGTAGCATGAAGCAGTAGGGGAGGTCGACGGACAGTGGCGGACGCGAGGAGGAGGAAGGCAGCCATGGTCGTCGACATGCTGCTGCGTTCAACAACTATGGTTGTCGAGGAGGAAGAAAACTGAAACAGTAGCAACAACATATTGCAGCCAAATCAGTGGCACTCTTCATGATTGCAGCTCGATTAGTTGAAGAAGCGGACGACGCAGCTGGAGCAATGACACAGAAGCAGCTGGAATGGAGTAGCAACGACAGGCTGGTCGTTTGGAGTGACGAACTGGACGACGTAAGACGCAGATGAAGAAAAGGAGTCGACGGACTGCCTCATGTTGCTGAAAAGTGGTCGACGAGGAGGTCGACGGACTGGTTGTTGACGACGAAAATGCATCAGTGGTGACCATGATAATGGTCGTTTGGCCGTGCGAAGGGGCTGGCTGGAGGCGGGTCACGACGGGAAGCTGGGCAGCAGGGTCGTGGGGGCAACGACGGATGAAGCAGGCGAACGGAGGGAGTCTATGGCGACGATGAGGGTGGCCTGGGTGGACGAAGAAGAAGGTAAAGGGCAGCCATGGGAGGTGGGGTTTGAGTTTTGAGAAGATGAAAGTAAGGAAGGGAGCGGATGGTTTTAGTTTAAGGGTTTTTGGTTTTGTTTTGTGTTTTGAAAAATGAAGAAGGGTGTTGGGTATTTGGGTTAATGGGGCGGACCGGGTCGACCCGTGTGGAGATGGACTGGGTCATGGGGAAGGTTGGACAATTGTTTGGGCCTGGGGTTGAAATTTGAAGAAGTGGCCCAATCCGATTTTTCTTTGTATTTTTGTTCTCTTTTCTTCTTTTATTTTTCTAAAACTAAATTATAAAAGTACTTAAATTATTATTAAGAACTAAATTAAGTTATAAAAGCGCAAATTAACTCCCAATAATAATTAACGCACAATTAAGTAATAATTAAGCATAAAATTGTATATTTGGACATTAAATGCTAAAAATGCAAAAGATGCCTATTTTTTGTAATTTTCATTTTTTGTAAAACAAACTTAATTACTAACAATTGTAGAATTAAATCCTACATGCAAAATGCGACATATTTTTGTATTTTTTTAATTTAACAAATAAACATGCACAGACAAATACAAATAATTATTCAAAAATATCACAAAATATCACAAAATTGCACACCAAGGAAAATTATTTTATTTTTTTGAATTTTTTGGGAGTAATTCTCATATAGGGCAAAAATCACGTGCTTACAACTGCCCCTCTTTCTCGAAGAAGTAGAGACGAGAGGTCGACTTGATACTTACTAAGGTCAAATAATATGAGAAAGAATTTATTCTAAGCATGGATAACACAATTAATTAGCATTTTATGGCAAGGAATAACAGTTCTTTTTCCAGATAATATTATGGGTATCCCTTTACATTTCAAGGCATATACGAAGTTCAATCCATAGGAAAATACTAAGTAAAGCATGCGCAAGTAACACCGAGGGTCGTACGGCCCGATCCAACATAAAAGTAAATTTTGCACTGCCGAGGGTCGAATGGCACGAACCATAGATGTATCTATTACCCCGCTCATGAATCACACGTGCGACACGGTCAAATATAAATAAACTCAACAACAAACAGACAATAGTGTATATTTGAGGAGCAGTCATTTGCAGAAATATTCAATTTCTCTTTAAAAGGTCAAGGAAAATAAGATTCCCCTTGCTAGTCTCATTTACATTAATCAACATGATTTATACGAATCCGAATTAAACATAAAGTTACAAGAATATCACATAGAGCATGCTTATGGGTCCTAGACTACTCGGACTTAGCATAATAGTAGCTATGCACGGACTCTCGTCATCTAGTGCGCATGTAGCCGCCGCATATAGTAGCAATTTATTCAATTATTACACCTATGAGGACAATTCCCTCTTACAAGGTTAGAAAGGAGACTTACCTCACTCTCAAGAACGAACCCGAACTCTCAATTTGGAGCCGAACGATCCAAAACTAGTTAAATGAGGTAGGAACTAATCAATACTAGCTCACAAGATCATATTCGAGCTATTTAAGCAATTTTCCAACCCTTAGCACAAGTTTCCTAAAATCCGAGCCCGGGCCCACATGCCTAGATTCCGAATTTTTCCGAAGGAAGTTGCTCTCCATAACCTAAGGATCAATAATATATGATTTCTAATTCATTTCATAACAAATTTCGTGGTTAAATCTAATTTTTGTCAAAACCCTAGGTTTTGCTCTAACCCCTTGATTTCACCTTAATTCTAGTGTTTAATCTACCTAAGACACATGTATTAAACTAAGAATAGGTGGAATAAGCTTACCTCAAGATGCTTGGTGGAAGTCTTCTCTCAAAAGCTCCCAAAATCACCAATGGAGGAGTGAAAAGTGGCAAAAAAGGGACTTAGAACCCGTATTAAATGAAGCTCACTGCTTCAGCGATTTCCGCATCTGCGGTCAGGGGACCGCATCTGCGGTCCCGCTTCTGCTAGAAAGCGAACGCATCTGCGGAACTGGCCAAATGGGCTGTGACCGCTTCTACAGTCTTGAGGCCGCTTCTGCAGTTTGGGCCTGGCCTACCCTGGGCCGCATCTACGATAGGCGGACCGCTTCTGCGGTCTCGCACCTGCGGCCGACCCACCGCAAGTGCGGTTATGACAGAAGCAGATGCTTCAGCACTTCTCAAAAATTCCAACTTCACTCGAGCCTTGTCCAATTGACGCTCGGGGCTCCCAGGCCCCGCCCGAACATACCGACAAGTCTGAAATCATGAAACGTACCTGCTGAACCTTCGGAACGCCCGAAACAATGCTAAATCTAAGAATCACCCCCTAAAACCAATTGAATCAAACTTATGAGCTTCAAGTTCTTAATTTCTTCTAACGAGCCGAAATGCCTTTAAACTACTCGGATTGGCACCAAATTTTGCGGGCAAGTCTTAAATGTTATTTCGGACCTGCATCGGGCTCCGGAACCAACATACGAGCCCAATATCCATGTGATCAATCGTTAATTAGTTTCTTTAAATCATTAGAATCTCAGTTTAACAATTTCTAATAAAAATTCATTACTCGGGCTAGGGACCTCGGAATTCGATTCCGGGCATACGCCCAGGTCCCATATTTTCCTACGGACCCTCCGGGACCGTCACAACACGAATTCGGGTCTGTTTGCTAAAAATGTTGACCAAAGTCAAACTTAGCCTTTTAAGAAAATCCTAAGGAGTCAAATGAGCATATTTCAACCCAAACTCTTCCAATTAGTTAAAGCAAGCGCGAGAAATTTTATTTAAGGGAACAGAGTTCTAGAAAGCAAAACGACCAGTCGGTTCGTTACAATTATGAACCAAAATAAAGAGCGGAGGGCAAAACTAGTTTGTTTTGCCTAATGTCGCTTCTATGATAAGATTATATCGATGATTTAGTCTCCATCTTAACCCGCTTACTCAAAATTCTGAATCCGACAATGCACTTGACAACATATATAACTTAAATACTCACCATATCTGCATGGGAAAATGAGGTATTAGTGTTCTAGCTACGTGCAGAGGCATATGCGCCTTATATCACGTGGTGTCACAGCCTCACGGGACACTACTTGGTTAAAAAATGTCACTAGATGTTTATATGAAAAATGAAAATATTATGGATACGCATAAAAAGTAATACCGCTTTAAAACGCTTGTGTAAAAACTTGTGCGTCCATTTAGTTTGGTTCTTTCAATCAATTATCCAAATTAATAAACATCAATATCTTGAATTTACCAGTCTAAGAGCGAGTACTACGTGGTCCTTCATTGATTCCTTCCTGTGTATGAATGCAATCTTCAGAAAATCAAGCTCCACGATCATGCATGTTCTTCATTCTCCATTCCTCCATATGAATTTCATCGGAATCAATTCAAAACCCCACGTGTTACTTCTAACTCTAGTATAAATTCTTGAAAAAATGTCAAATCACAATAGATGCTAGTCTCATCTTAAATAAAATTTTAACTAAATCTTAAACACTATGGGACTGTTTCACTCTCAATCGTCTTCCTCCCCTGTAGAAATCCATCACCATTCACCAACCAAACGGACGTTTCTTTCCTGCTTGCTAAACACGTTTTCTCCAGAGAGATTACAGGCGATTCGAACCTGGTGTTCTCTCCTCTCTCAATTCAATTAGTCCTTAGCCTAATTGCCGCTGGCTCTAAGGGTCCAACACAGAACCAGCCGCTCTGTTTCCTCAAATCCAAATCTATTAATGACCTCAACTCACTTTACTCTCATCTTGTCGATATCATTTTTGTTGATGGCAGTCCCAGAGGAGGTCCCCGTTCGTCCGTTGCAAATGGTGTTTGGATCGATCGATCACTTCCTTTCAAGCCTTCTTTCGAACAGGTGGTGGACAAAGTTTACAAGGCAACTTCAGAGTCTGTTGATTTTCAGAACAAGGTTAGGCCTTTATTCATTTCGTGAAATTAAATCCAGCTGGTTAATTTGTATCACGAAAACTTGTTTCTTCGTGCTGACAGATTGAAATTGTTTTACTAACTATCATAACCTCTCTCTAATATGTGCTCTAGGCTTTTGAAGTCGCCAATCTAGTCAATCAATGGGCTAACCAGAAAACAAACTCATCAAACAGATTCTTCCTCCTGGCTCAGTAGACACCACAACAAGGCTCATCTTTGCCAATGCTCTGTACTTCAAAGGTGCATGGAATGAGAAATTCAATGCTTCAAAGACAGAGGATTCCAAATTCTGCCTCCTCAATGATAGCTCTGTTCTCGCACCTTTCATGACAAGCGAAACAGATCAATTTGTCAAAGAATTTGGTGGTTTCAAAGTTTTGCGACTTCCATATTACCAAGGTAATGATGACACGCGCAAATTTTCCATGTACTTGTGTTTGCCTAATGCCAATAATGGACTACCTGCTTTAATAGACAAGGTCAGTTCAAAATCTGGATTCCTAGAGCAGCATCTTCCTGTTCGAAAAGTAAAAGTAGGGAAGTTTCTTATACCAAAATTTAAAACATCTTTTGGATTTGAAGCTTCCAAGATTCTGAAAGGACTTGGTCTTATATACCTTTCTCTAAGGGTGATCTCACTGAAATGGTGGGTTCCCCTCAGGCTACAAACCTGCTAGTTTCAGACATTTCTCATAAGTCCTTTATTGAGGTTAATGAAGACGGAACAGAAGCTGCAGCTGTTACTGCGTCAACGATGTTTCTGTGTGCTGCGCCCATAAATGAATACAAAATTGACTTTGTTGCTGATCATCCGTTCTTGTTCTTTATAAGAGAGGATACAACTGCAGCCGTATTGTTCATAGGGACCATGCTTAATCCTATTTTTAATTAAGTTGCCTTGTAGCAGTAAAGAGTACTCTGTACTAAGTGCGAATGCTAACATGCCTATGTTGTTGTTCATAAGTAGCTTATTTGAGACCTTAGTTGAGTCTAGAAGCTGGTTAAATGTGTGCTATGTGATAAACTAGTCTCTTGTATAGCTTAGTGTCTCTTTATACAGGTGCAATAATATGATATTTGGGTAAAAGAATTTTAAGCATGTTTAGCTTCTGCTGCTTAAAAGAATTTACCTGAACTTGTGTTATTAGCCAATTACTCCTAACATTAATCCCTGCTACAACTGTACGTGTTGTCAAATTCCACCAAGTATCTAGATGAAAGTTAAAATTTCTATCTTATGCTAAATAAAGGGCTCAATATTTACTCGTTAACCTGAATGATTATAGAAAAGGAAAACTCACTCACTCTCTCAGTCATCTTCTTCGCAAGTTGAAATCATGGAAGAATGCGTGAGAAAAAGAAAAAGAAAATTCAGAAGCAGTGAGAAAAAGAAGAGGAAAACTCACTCAGTCTCAGTCATCTTCTTTGCAAGCAAATATGGATATGAAAGAGTTCATCACCAACCAAACAGATGTTTCTTTCTTGCTAACTAAACACTTTTTGTCCAAAGAAGTTAAAGGCGATTCGAATCTGGTGTTCTCTCCTCTCTCTATTCATATAGTTCTTGGCCTAATTGCGGCCGTCTCAAATGGACAAACTTGGGACTAGGTGCTCTCTTTCCTCAAGTCCACATCCGTTGACGACCTCAATTGTATGTATTCTCATATTCTTACTAACGTTTTTGCTGATGGAAGTCCCAGTGGAGGTCCGATTTTGTCCGTTGCTAATGGTGTTTGGATCGACCGATCAATGCCTTTTAAACCTTCTTTTAAAAAGGTTGTGGATGAAGTTTACAAGGCTGCTTCAGAGACTGTTGATTTTCAGAACAAGGTTAGTCTAAGGTTGCCAGTCAAGTCAGTCGGTGGGCTAAAGAGAAGACTAATGGTCAGAGATTCTTTCCCAAGGCACAGTGAACAATATGACAAGGCTCATATTAGCGAATGGACTATACTTTAAAGGAGTAAGGAATGAGAAGTTCAGTGCTTCAGACACTAAAGACCATGAATTCCATCTCCTGAATGGAGGGTCTATTCGAGCACCGTTCATGACACGCAAGAAGAAGCAGTACATCAGAGTCTTTAAAGGCTTTAAAGTGTTGGGGCTTCATTATAAACGGGCAAGGACATGACTCGCCGGTTCGGCATGTATTTAATTCTCCCAGATGCAAATGATGGGCTACCTGCTTTAGTGGACAAAATCAGTTCAGATCCGCAAAGAGAAGTTAAAGTGCGCAATTTTCTTATCCCCAAATTTAAAATAACTTTTGGGTTTGAAGCTTCTAAGGTTCTAAATGGACTTGGCCTCACGTTGCCTTTCACGATTGAGATGGTTGATTCCCCTTTATCCAAGAAACTGTTTGTTTCAGAGGTGTTTCACAAGTCCTTTATTGAGGTAAATGAGGAGGGAATTGAAGCTGCAGTTGTTACTGCTGCTAAAGCACGGGTAATGTGTTGTAAAATCGAGAAGCCAAAAGATTTTGTTGCGGATCATCCATTCTTGTTCCTTATAAGAGACAATGCTCCTGGAGTGGTGCCGTTCATCGGGAGCGTGTCGAATCCTCTTGCTGGTTAGCCTACAGAAGCAACATATAATGATTTTTGTTATTGTATTTTGACCTGATATATAGTATTTAAGAGCGACTTAAAAGTTTGATTAATCTTATTTACAGTTTCTTAGCTTTTTCTTATTCTTGGAACAACTTGGGTTCCAGACTCGGATTAGAGAGATCATAAAGAGGAGGGAGGACTTGTGATAATACGTCCTTATACCTATAAGAGGAAAGGACATGTGTAATCTTTTACATCTGAGATCCATATGCATGAATAGAACAATAGTGATATATCTATCTATATTTATATCTATATCTATCTATATCTATATTATTATAAAAGCACTAATGTTTCACGCTAAATGTTGGTCGACTAAAATATCCTTAAAATATTGATCGACTTTTATGCCCTTCAAAATATAAAATATATCTTAATTAAATTAATTCATAATGGACAAAGTTGTAATGCGTAAGACTTTTCCTAATTTCACATAAATTTGTGATGTCGATCAAGTTCCGAATTTTTAGATATGATGTCCTATTCTTACTTGAAGTTTTAAATCATACGAATTCCACATTGAGAAGGAGATTGAAGCTCTCTTACCACTATATGAATAGTTTGCGGATTGAATTTTTCAATAATCGACTTTATCAGTCGTTGCCTCACACAATGTTTTGCTTAAAAAGTTAATTTGCATGCCTTGCAGTTTTTACACATAATTTGTATATATTGTCGTTTGATAGCATGCGATTCTCCCGGAATGCTCAAACCGATTACATGGACAATACATTTGCATCTGTAATATTGAGTTTTTATTTATTTTTCACTGATGAGCAGTAGAATACTCGAGAAGGAGATGACATAGAAAGGAATATGGTTGTGAACTTGTGATTCACATGCGCTACCATTTTAAATAACTTTCATTGTATATATTTGAGATGGGATGATCAGACAATTCTGATTTGTGAGATTTTGAGCAAAGCAAAAAATCGAGAAAGGCAATATTTTGACAAATATTTTATGAAATAGTAGCTGAATTACTTATAAGGTATGTTTATTCTTTGAGTATAAGCTTTTTGCATTGATGCTGTAAAAGTTATTTAATTCTTTTGTTGTTTCGTATTTAATGCTATTGAATCTCTTTCAGTATTGTATTATTATATGCATATATAACTTGTGATGCATATATAATGTACATGCTACAATTTCGGGAACTAAATCTATATATACATATAAAGCTGGGAATTGGCTAGCTAATGTGGCATCCCTATATGGCCAACTTTCATATTTATCTTCTTTTTTTTTTCTTAGATTTTTGAGATTTTTTCTTAATTTTAATACAAAAAATCATTTACTACCTAGAACTAATGACGAAACTAATGAGGCTTATGGATGAGGAGATTTCAGTTATGGAATATACAAAAAAAAGTGTAATTACTACTTTCTTTCAGTTATTGAATACAAAAAGAGAGAAATTAATTAATTAACTTGTAATTAAAGTGCACATTGGTTATATGGGCTACCATGTGGCAATTCACAAGATGTAATAGTGACGGGCTACATTATCCCATTAGTTGCCTTGCCCATTTTTTATTTATTTATTTACTAATATATATATATATAGAGAGAGAGGATGAAAAAAATGCTTACATGGCACATCTTTTCATTTAGGATTGGTATTTATCTTTTACCTCCTTTTATTTGACTCCTATACCTTTTTTTTATATCTCTTTGTTTTTTAATAGGTACTCTAACTCTTCCAATTAATTTTGAGTAGTTATTTTTGAAACTCTTCCTATTTTGAGGAGTTATTTCTCTTTTAACTTCTCATTAATTACGCTCCGAAATGTAACCTTCATCCCCTCTAAAACGTTGTCTTGAAAAGTGTAAATCTAAAATCTAAACCAACAAACAAATGTTAGTATTTTTCTCCTTTTTTCCCCTCTCTTCAAATTTGCAGGGGCTACGGTTATCTTTAATCCTTCTTCGTTTGATGTGGCTTTGGATCAGTTGAGGCGAAATCATCATAATCAGCTTCAGATATTTTATTTTTGTTGACTTCTTTAACACTAACTAACTGTTGCGGAAGCCAAATGTATATAGTGTGAATAAGTCACAACTACTATACCAAAAATTATGACAGCCACCAAATAATAAATAAGACAATAAAGCAATAATAAAGGGAACACCAGAATTTACGAGGTTCGGCTAATTTTGCCTACTCCTCGGACACAACCAATATTTTATTCCACTCCAAAATACAAGTGAAATAATACTAAAGAGAGAACATACAAATGCCTTAAACAGATGAGAAGGCAAATGAGAGGTGTGTTTAAATCCTAAACATTAGGCCTTCTTTTATAGGGGGAAAATCCCCCCAAAACTTAAGAGCCCACCGATGTGGGACAAAAATTTGCCAAATTCAACAAATCTCCACCTTGGCAAAATTCCACATCTTCAATTTTCTCTCAATAACAAATTTTGATTGTGTCTTCATCTTCAATCTTCAGTTTTCAACAATGTTGATCAAATCCAAACAATGTTGAAACTTGATCGCAGTCACCACCTTAGTTAGCATATCAGCAGGATTCTCCGTAGTATGAATTTTCTTCACTGTGACTCCTCCTTCTTCTATGATTTCTCGTACGAAATGATACCGAACATCAATATGCTTCGTCCTTGCATGATAAACTTGGTTCTTCGCTAATTGAATATCACTTTGACTATCACAAAAAAATTGTGATACCCTTTTGTTCAACACCAAGCTCTTTTAGCAATCCTTGAAGCCAAATTGCCTCTTTCACAGCCTCTATAATAGCCATGTACTCTGCCTCTGTTGTAGACAAAGCAACTGTTGATTGCAAAGTAGACTTCCAACTAACTGGTGTCTTTGCAAAAGTAAACACATAACCAGTAGTTGATCTTCGTTTGTCCAGATCACCCGCAAAATCTGAGTCACAATATCCAACTACAGACTGATTGTCTTCCTGCTCAAAAAATAACCCGACATCTACAGTATTATGAATATACCGTAGAATCCACTTCACAGCTTGCCAATGCTCCTTCCCTGGATTGTGCATATATCTGCTAATAACTCCAACAGCTTGTGAAATGTCAGGCCTTGTGCAAACCATTGCATACATCAAGCTACCAACAGCATTTGCGTATGGTACCTTTGACATATACTCTCGTTCAGCTTCATCCATTGGCGACATAGTAGTACTTAGCTTAAAATGGGAAGCAAGTGGAGTACTAACTGGCTTAGTCTTGTCATCTATGCCAAAACGTTGAAGTACTCTCTTCAAATATTCCTTTTGAGATAAACAGAGTTTCTTTGAACGTCTATCTCTAATTATCTCCATGCCAAGAATTTTCTTTGCCTCACCCAAATCCTTCATCTCGAACTCCTTCTTCAGTTGAATCTTCAACTTATCAATTTCTTCCGAATTCTTGGAAGCTATCAACATATCATCAACATATAGGAGAAGATATACAAAGGAACCATCTTTAAGCTTGTGCAAATACACACAATGATCGTATTTGCTTCTCTTGTACCCTTGCCGCAACATAAACTCGTCAAATCGCTTGTACCATTGTCTAGAAGATTGTTTCAATCCGTACAACGATTTTTCAAGTTTGCACACCATATTTTCTTTTCCAGCAACTTTGAATCCTTCTGGCTGAGTCATGTAGATTTCCTCCTCCAAGTTTCCATCTGAACTAGTTCCAAATCCAATTGTGCTACCAAAGCCAACATAATTCTAATGGAGGAATGTTTTACAACTGGAGAAAACACTTCATTGTAATCAATTCCCTCCTTTTGAGCATATCCTTTGGCCACCAATCTTGCTTTGTAGCGAACATTTACTTGGTTAGGAAATCCTTCTTTCTTTGCAAATACCCATTTGCACCCAATTGCTTTCTTTCCCTTCGGGAGATTGGCCAATCTCCATGTATGATTCTGATAAAGGGACTGTATTTCATCATTCATGGCAATCCTCCACTTATCTTCTTCTGAACTTTGGACAACATCTTTATAAGTGGTAGGAACATCATCAGCTACAATTGAGGTTGCACAAGCAACTGTCTCTATGAGACGAACAGGTTTCGTTATTGTTCTTTTTGGCCTGCTGGTTGCTATTGATTCAAGTTGTTGTTGAGGTTCCTGAGTTGGAATCTCCTCTACTGGCTCTTCTTCCAGAGGGTAATCTTCATTTGTTTCCTCCTCTGCTTCTTGTGTAGGAAAAATAAATTTTCCCTCAAACTCCACCTGCTTAGAAGCACCTTTATTTTGTTTGGTATCTTCTGTTACCTTATTTACCATAGCAGATTCATCAAAGGTAACATCCCTGCTGAATATTACTTTCTTTGTCATAGGACACCATAAGCGATATCCTTTGACTCCAGAAGTAATTCCCATAAAAATAGCCTTCTTTGCCCTTGGATCCAATTTTGACTCCGTCACATGATAATATGCAGTTGAGCCAAACACGTGCAAAGAGTTATAATCTACAACAGGTTTTCCATACCATTTTTGAAATGGTGTCTTGCCATCAATAGCAGTAGATGGTAGACGATTAATGAGTTGGCATGCATATGTAATTGCCTCAGCCCAAAATTCTTTGCCCAAGCCAGCGTTGGACAACATACACCGTACCTTCTCCAGCAAAGTCCGGTTCATACGTTCTACCACTCCATTTTGTTGTGGTGTATGTCTAACAGTGAAGTGTCGGACGATGCCATCATTTTCACAGACCTTATTGAAATGATTATTTTTGTATTCACCTCCATTGTCTGTGCGAATACACTTGATCCTCTTGCCTGTTTGATTCTCCACCATCGTCTTCCATTTGAGAAAAATTCCCAACACTTCATCTTTGCTCTTCATTGTATACATCCATACTCTTCGGGAAAAATCATCAACAAAGGTTACAAAATAGTGCTTCCCACCCAATGAAGGTGTTTTGGAAGGACCCCAAACATCTGAGTGTACATAATCCAAAATGCCTTTAGTATTATGGATCGCTGTACCAAATTTAACCCTTTCTGTTTCCCTTTAACACAATGCTTACAAAACTCCAAGTTGCAAGCCTTTACTCCTTTTAACAATCCTTGATCTGATAGAGTTTTCAAGGATTTTCCTCCAGCATGTCCCAAGCGCATGTGCCATAGCTTGGTTGCTTCTGATTCTTTGTCGTCACTAGATGTCACTGTCGCTGTCCCAATAACTGTACTGCCATGATAGCGGTACATATTATTATTCTTCCGATTAGCCTTCATTACCACTAGTGCACCGGAGCATACTCTCATCACTCCATTTTCTGCAATGATTTTGAACCCTTTTGATTCTAGGGCTCCCACAGAGATGAGATTCTTCTTCAAATCCGGTACATATCGAACATCTATCAATGTTCTGATCATTCCATCATGGTTCCTTAATCGTATTGAACCAATGCCATATGAGGTAAGAGGGCTGTTATCCGCTGTGTGGACGACTCCATATTCTCCTTCTTGAAATTCCACGAACCAGTCCCTGTTGGGACACATATGATAGCTACAAGCCGAGTCCATCAACCATATGTCTGATGATGTTGATGACTCTGTTGTAACTAATGAGAAGTCTGAATAATCACAATCAGCTACATTTGAATCCATAATAGCCTTTCCATTGTTATGTTTTGCCTTATTCTTCAACTTCGGACAGTCTTTCTTCTAGTGCCCTTTTTCTCGACAAAAGGCACATTCATATTTGCTGGGTCTGGATCTTGACTTGGATCTTCCCTTCTTTGTCCTCGTTTGATTTTGAGGATGACCCCTCACAAACAGTGCTTCTCCTTCCCCGCCCTTCTGTTTTTCTCGCTTTCTTTGTTCATAGCTGTACAAAGCCGAACAAACTTCTCTGAGAGAAATTTCGTCATTTCCATGGAGTAGAGTAGTTTCAAGGTGCTCGTACTCATCAGGAAGTGACGCCAACAACATTAAGGCCAAGTCACCATCATCATAAGTTGTATCCATATTTTGCAAATCTGTGACCAACTTATTGAAACTGGTGATATGTTCATTCATCGTGGAACCAGGAACATAGGTGAAGTGAAACAGTCTCTTCTTCATGTACAATTTATTTTGACTGTTTTTCTTCAAAAATTTATCCTCCAGTGCTTTCCATAATTTACTTGCAGAAGTTTCCTTTGTGTATGGATATTTCTGCTCTCTAGCAAGGTAGGATCGAATGGTACCGCAAGCAACACGGTTGATAATTCTCCAATCTTCTTCTCCAATAACATCTGGTTTCTTTTCTTCAATGGCCAGATATAGCCCTTGTTGAAAAAGGACATCTAGAACCTCGCCTTGCCACATCCCAAAATGCCCGGACCCGTCAAATATTTCGACCGCAAATTTCGCATTTAACACAATTCTTGTCATAAGCAAAGATGCCAATGATGACGTATTGTTGACACTTAATGTAGATTCTTCTTGTTTATTGTCTCCCATCTTTGACACAAATATTATTTAATAGCTGACGACACAAATCAAGATTGTTCCTTTCTGATGTAGAAGATCAGACTAAGCTGCAACCACAGAGCATACTCAGACAGAACCTTGACTCAGTTACCAAGATAAATCTTTTTTGATGTGGAAGATCAGACTATGCTGCAACCACAGAGCATACTTAGACAGTACCTTGGCTCTGATACCAATTGTTGCGGAAGCCAAATGTATTTAGTGTGAATAAGTCACAACTACTATACCAAAAATTATGACAGCCACCAAATAATAAATAAGACAATAAAGCAATAATAAAGGGAATACCAGGATAGAGTTTTCAAGGATTTTCCTCCAGCATGTCCCAAGCGCATGTGCCATAGCTTGGTTGCTTCTGCTTCTTTGTCATCACTGGATGTCACTGTCGCTGTCCCAATAACTGTACTGCCACGATAGCGGTACATATTATTATTCTTCCGATTAGCCTTCATTACCACTAGTGCACCGGAGCATACTCTCATCACTCCATTTTCTGCAATGATTTTGAACCCTTTTGATTCTAGGGCTCCCACAGAGATGAGATTCTTCTTCAAATCCGGTACATATCGAACATCTATCAATGTTCTGATCATTTCATCATGGTTCCTTAATCGTATTGAACCAATGCCATATGAGGTAAGAGGGCTGTTATCCGCTGTGTGGACGACTCCATATTCTCCTTCTTGAAATTCCACGAACCAGTCCCTGTTGGGACACATATGATAACTACAAGCCGAGTCCATCAACCATATGTATGATGATGTTGATGACTCTATTGTAACTAATGAGAAGTCTGAATCATCATAATCAGCTACATTTGAATCCATAATAGCCTTTCCATTGTTATGTTTGGCCTTATTCTTCAACTTCGGACAGTCTTTCTTCCAGTGCCCTTTTTCTCGACAAAAGGCACATTCATCTTTGCTCGGTCTGGATCTTGACTTGGATCTTCCCTTCTTTGTCCTCGTTTGATTTTGAGGACGACCCCTCACAAACAGTGCTTCTCCTTCTCCGCCCTTCTGTTTTTCTCGCTTTCTTTGTTCATAGCTGTACAAAGCCGAACAAACTTCTCTGAGAGAAATTTCGTCATTTCCATGGAGTAGAGTAGTTTCAAGGTGCTCGTACTCATCAGGAAGTGACGCCAACAACATTAAGGCCAAGTCACCATCATCATAAGTTGTATCCATATTTTGCAAATCTGTGACCAACTTATTGAAACTGGTGATATTTTCATTCATCGTGGTACCAGGAACATAGGTGAAGTGAAACAGTCTCTTCTTCATGTACAATTTATTTTGACTGTTTTTCTTCAAAAATTTATCCTCCAGTGCTTTCCATAATTTACTTGCAGAAGTTTCCTTTGTGTATGGATATTTCTGCTATCTAGCAAGGTAGGATCGAATGGTACCGCAAGCAACACGGTTGATAATTCTCGAATCTTCTTCTCCAATAACATATGGTTTCTTTTCTTCAATGGCCAGATCTAGCCCTTATTGAAAAAAGACATCTAGAACCTCGTCTTGCCACATCCCAAAATGCCCGGACCCGTCAAATATTTCGACCGCAAATTTCGCATTTGACACAATTCTTGTCATAAGCGAAGATGCCAATGATGACGTATTGTTGACACTTGATGTAGATTCTTCTTGTTTATTGTCTCCCATCTTTGACACAAATATTATTTAATAGCTGACGACACAAATCAAGATTGTTCCTTTCTGATGTAGAAGATCAGACTAAGCTGCAACCACAGAGCATACTCAGACAGAACCTTGACTCAGTTACCAAGATAAATCTTTTTTGATGTGGAAGATCAGACTATGCTGCAACCACAGAGCATACTTAGACAGTACCTTGGCTCTGATACCAATTGTTGCGGAAGCCAAATGTATTTAGTGTGAATAAGTCACAACTACTATACCAAAAATTATGACAGCCACCAAATAATAAATAAGACAATAAAGCAATAATAAATGGAACACCAAAATTTACGAGGTTCGGCTAATTTTGCCTACTCCTCGAACACAGCCAATATTTTATTCCACTCCAAAATACAAGTGAAATAATACTAAAGAGAGAAGATACAAATGCCTTAAACAGATGAGAAGGCAAATGAGAGGTGTGTTTAAATCCTAAACATTAGGCATTCTTTTATAGGGGAAAAATCCCCCCAAAACTTAAGAGCCCACCGATGTGGGACAAAAATTTGCCAAATTCAACACTAACAAGATAACAATGTGAGAAAGCACCTCTCCCTTATTTCTCCTTTAAGTTCTTGTACTGATATTTCTTACACTCATTTGCCATGACAAGGTAAGACCGTTTTATTCCGTTCTAATTCATTTATTATTTTTGAAATTTTTATTTAAAAACTAACAATTCCATGCGATTTGGTATGTGCTATGTATATGGTAGTTCTTTGCCTAGAGAATATGAAATTTGGGTTCATCAGAGTTATTCTCTCTTTAATTTTATCACAAAAAATTTATGCCTATTATAGCAAGGTATTAATACGTCAGGTTCACACTTGATGGCCGTGGGATTATATTTGGTGTAGAAGATAGTACGGTAAATCTCAAAGCTTATATCTTTTATTTTTATCATTCAGTAATATATGTTTAAGAGAAATTACCTCAATTCAATATTATTGTTCATAAAGTGAAGTTTCGTGATACTGTTGTGTTGTTTCTTACATCAATTCAATATGAGTAGTTGTTGAATTTTTCATAGTTCATAGAAAAGACTCTTTTATTCATTTTTCATTTTTCTGTTGATCTAGGTCTTTTCTTTTTATTAGACTTATAGGTTATATTATATCTCGAGACATCAAAGAAAATTGCCATGCTAGACCATGAGAAGAAGAAAACCTATGTACTCCTGAAAGAAGGACTACAAGAAAATTGGCTTTTAATGAAGGGAAATCCAGTCGTTAAAAGTTCAAATCCAGTCGCTATAAGTCAATAACTAGCTACCAAATAAAATCCGGTTGTCGCCGGTCACTAAAGGCTCCATCGTTAAAAGTTAACGACCGAATTAGAATGCGATCGTTAAATTCCTTTAACGACCAGAAAACTTTCCGTCGTTGTTCCTATTTAGCGACTGGTGTTTCCGTCGCAAATTGCCAAATTTCCCTTCGCTAATGCACCTGTAACCATTTGATAATCCTGTTGTTAAAGAGTTTTAAAGACCACATTTTCCTTCGTTGATGTGAAATTTTAATAAATATAATTACACCAATTTATATTTTTTTCTGTAGTTATCCAATAATAATCATTACCATATGCTTTCTCTCACACAAATATATACAACAACTAAAAATATACCAAATAATCAAAATTCATACTCAACAAAATTTCATTGTTCATTACAAAGAACCGAAGGATCACAATGTCTATAAATATACTCAATCAAATTGCATGACACTATTTTTATCAACTCCTAAAAACAGACACTAGAACTATAGCACGATGCACAAATGATAAAATCCTAACAGAACAAAAACTATATTGTGCTTCAACTTGCTCGGCACATTCTTCAAGCATAGCTTTTTCAGACTTCAAGTTCCTGATCTGTTAAGAGAAGAAGTCATGTCACTTTAGTGAAAAAATTATGGACCAGTGCAAAACCTTAAGGATCTCTTGCGTAACAGTGTTAGGTCCTATTGATGAAAAGGTTGCCATGACTGGAGCGGCTTTGTTCCCAATTGAGTCGTTGGATGTGTAATGAAAGCTGTAGGTGTACTACATAAAACGTTTAACAAGAGAATGAAGTGGCATAGTGAGACGATCTACACCGTTAGTGTATATAAGTTAAATCCATTAATAAATTGTTATACCTTGTTGAATTAACATAAGCAAAGAGTTCAAGCCCATCAGTGTAACTAATTTGCGTAGTAGGTAAGACGTGAGGATCAGCAATAATTTCATCACTTATTTTCTATTTTTTGAAGAAGAAAAAAAAGCGAAGCATACGAGAAAAGAAATATGAAACACAAGATGATCTACTTCTCAATTCTCATACATGTAGAATAAAAACGCAAGACTATCTACTTCTCTTATCTGTAGAATAACAATTTAATATTATGATTGTCAGTTGTTATTTCACATATACAGAGTGGAGCAATATATTTCACTTTCATTAATTAATTAAAGTTGTAACCGTTTTTAATGCCGCCTTTAGCGTTTCCTTTGTTATTTCGTGCAAGAAATATTATCTAAATTTTATAAAGTTTTCACTAAAATATTAGAAATATAGAACTTTAGATAGTTTCTTGAAACGCCCAAAATTATAAACTACAATTTCTCTTTCCAATAGAGAGGACGAGAGAACTCTATCATTATAGAAGTACAAAAAAGAATGAAATGATTCCATTTGCATTGATTTTTTATATGTATTCTTTCCTTATAAATTCGCCTTCTATAGAGCTGCTCATTCTGATTATTAGTGATTTTTATGTCTAATCTTTTATGTTTTGCGTTTACTTAGAAGAAGTTTTTATGACCGCGCGAAAGCGCGGGGTAATTCACTAGTTATATCATACAACAACGACAAACAATATAATTTATCTAAATATTATATTCATCAAACGATATAGTACTTTCCAATTTTCTCAGATTTTAGGCATTTTCGGTCTTTCTTTTCCTTCAAGATCTACCACGTCTCTTAAATTCTGAAACGGTCCATTAATTCATCCGTAACTGTTCACTCATTCTCTTTAACTTGTCACATCTCCTTGTATTCTAACCAACTCGTACCTCTACATGTGCTGATGAATTTCGACGGATTCTATTGTTCTTTCTATTCTATTCTATATTGTATTCTTTTTTCTTCCTTCTTTCTCTAGCTCTTTCTCTCTTCCTGATTTTGAAATTTCGTTGTCCAATAGGACATATATACACTAATGTGAATTTGCTACCAAGTCAAGGTAATTATGCTTTACAATGATTTTAGTTGTTACTTAAAATTTTATCATAACTTCTTCAATGAAAATTTGTCATTGTGTAAATTTCTACTGATGATTTTTGATTTTTACGGAAGTAGGTAAGATATTTTAGGATATATGTACATTACTATGACTCTATAAGTAAGGATGTAATAGCAATTTGGATCTCAATGTGATCTTTCCCTCTAGCTACTTCTACCTATTAATGATTTATTCTTTCTATGTTATTACTGCTTATTGACAATGTTATCCCTTTCTTAAGAAAAGTGGTTTATGATTTAATTTATTCCCATGCTATTTTTGATTTATGTCATATTAGTTGGAACTTCTCTCTTCATTTTCGCTGTATTGCATTTATCAGGTAATTGAATCTCACTTCTAATTTTATGCTCTGATGGAGTATGCGAGAAAAGAGATTTGGTGTTTATCTTTACTTTTATTTAATTGCATTTTTTTCTCCTTTGTCCAAAAAGTCTTCACATTTTTTTCTTTTCAAATCAAATTTTGAATAGAAATACTGTGCAAGTTAATTTTCCAAATTCTAAGGTTTTTGTGCATTCGTACAGGTCTTGATAACACTAAATGAGTTCCTGCTGGGATTTTACAGAAAGAACGTGGAGTCAGAGCATGAGATTTTCAATTAAGCTTTTACATAAGGCGACTGGGCATATTCTAAGGTCTGCTTCCTTCTGTTGCTTAGCTTTATCAGATAAAATTTGCTGTTGTTATCAGATATAATTTGCTGCTAGGATAAGATGTCAAGGTTTTTCCATATATATACTGATGTTTTCTTCATATTTAGTAGTAAGATGATGAAAAAATTCATGAACCATGTTGCATTGTAAGAATTCAATTGGTTTAACATCCTCACATAAAGTATCAGTTACTACAAAATAGGTAACCGTTGCTTTTGGAAAACAATATGCAGAAACGTTTCATTTTTAAAGAATCTATAGATGCTGCATTCTTGCTCACGTATTTGAAGGCTTCCAAAGCTTTCGAGTATTAGATTGGTTTTTGAGACATTTTCAATTACTGAGACCAACAATGTTAATTATATTTGCTTTCTAATTTCACCTTTCCCCTTAATTACCTCTTCTGTTATTATCTTTTTCCTCTGTTTAGAAAGGAATATCTGGACTTTCTTTTCGATTACTAATTTATGGTTGCATGAGTCTTGAATTCTTCTTTGTTTTTGTTTTCTTTTGCAGATGGGAGAGGCGCGTGTTTTTTATGCTCCATATGGAGATTTTCTGAAGCCAACAATCTATGAGGTTATGTAATTTACATATAACTAATTCAATAATTCGATGTGAGGTTATGTGTTTTGGTTATGCCAGAAGCTTTTATTGACTTTATGCCAATTAGAACCTAAAATCGGTATTTACTCATATATTTTTTATAACGACTCTATGAAATTTAAATTTTTATGATACATCTAAATATGCTTTATTTGCTTTTGTAATTGTATTTTTGGATCTTTTAACATTTTAATTTTTGTATAATGTGCAGGTTGCCGAGCTATCGACTATATGAATGAATGTAACTTTGTTGAATGGGGCAAGTAGGGTCCTTCCTCAAGACAACCTTTCTTCATTAAACTGATTCCCTTCTTTTTGTTTTTTCTTGCGTGATAAAAATGTATAAACATTTTCCTTTACTTTTCGAGCATCTTATGTTATATACCTTCAATTTGGTATTAGTTTCTTAAAATATCTCCTTTATTATTATATTTTGAGTGTTTTGGTTATTTACATTTATTATTGGGATGTTGGAGAAGGAGAGAGAAAAAGAAAACTTGATATTCTTTTCTGAAAAAGAACTGGTAGGGATTAAGGAAGGGAAAAAAGATATAGAAGGAAAGGAATAGATAAAAAGGTAAACAAAAAAAAAATCAATGGAAAAAATTGTTACATCGGTTTTTTTTTTTTTTTTTGCTTTTACTTATATACTTTAAGAATTGATTTATATTACCATTTTTATAGCCTTATACACATGGTTTTAATATTAATTATTTTTAGAAGCAAACAATAATAGTAGACTGCACATTTCAAAGAATACTTCTTATTAGGAAAACATATCATATATATAAGATTATTATACAAAAACCAAGTACCTCTAGAACTTTTAGAATTATCTAATTGAAATATTAATAGCAAGATGTATAGCTTGAAATTTTTTAATTTATGAAGTTTACTAAACCGCATGACGCGCGAACAAATTAACTAGTAATATTACTAATTCATTCCAATAAGATTTATGGAATGTTTGATTTGATGATCAAATTTAGGGACCTCCGGTGGCATCACTTACAGGTTACAAAGTGCATCAGTTCAGATTAGCTTAGTTGGAAAACTTATCCGCCAATATTGTAAGTTTTAGCGTGATCCTGTGTTAATTAATTTTTTTGTTAAGTATGTTCACCTTATCAAGAAAACGTTATCATGTTTTAATTTAGATTGCGTTAGCAGTATTTTAAGAATATATGTGGAAATGTCTCTCCACTGTTATCCATATACGAACAAATATTTATAGTATCATCGAAGTACTTGAAATCGCAGTTGTCGATAGTGATTTATCACCTAATAGCTTACAAGTCATACCACCTTAGCGATATCAATGAAGGAGCACTCATAAATATACACAAAGAAATTAAGGAAGATACTGTGAGCACGTGATTTTTGCCCTGCATGAATTACCCCCATTACAATCACAAATTATATGTAACCCATTTTATGGTGATCCTTTAGAGGGACAAGCAATAGCCAATTACGTTTTGAACTGAAATATTAGTTTATCCACAGCGGTAACTAAATAGATACATTAATTAGTTCTATTGTATTACTCTAACAAATAATACTATTACAATACATACGCGATTAAAATTTTAGTATCTTCGTAAAATTATGTGATACTTGACTTATATTCATGCAACGCACGAGAGACTAGTATGTATGTATGTGTGAATATATATATATATATATATATATATATATATATATATATATATATATATATATATATTAAAGGAATAAAGTTGTCATATATAATTGGCATTGTGTTTAAGCCAAGTGGCAAGCTATTAACAAGCCACTTGGCAATTTTAGAACAAGATAATAAAATAATGTAATTAATTGTTAGTTTATAATTAGAATGTGGTTAATTTTGTTAAAAAAAATTTTATTCATCAAAATCTGAATTAAAAGAAATCAGCCACGCCACAAAGATTCCTAATTGCTAGACGTAGATTTGTTAAGGAATCCTTAAACCGTCTTCCTTAATTAGCGGGACATTCAAATAGATAATCATGAACTTTTATTTTAATTTAGCATTTAGATTTTTTCTCATTGCTGTTTGGTCTAAATAAATAGTTCATTGGTTACAGAGTTATAATATTAACGTAGAAAAGGTCAATTTACTGATCTTACTCATTGTAAAGGTGAGTGCTTTTTCAATAAATAGATTAAAGTTCTATTTCTTGATCTTCCTTATTTAAATCTATTTATATTATATTAAAAGAAGGATAATCAAGCTTGATATTAAGCTAACTAGCAATTTTTTAGAAAAAGTTAATTGGCATTTTCGTATAAAATCTAAAATATTTTAAACAAATATAATCTATATATCTATATATAAATTCAGTCAAATTTTCTTTTATATTTACTAGAAATATAGAGGTAAAAATTTAGTAAAAAGTCATAACAGAAAGAAAGATAAAAAATACAGAAATATGCAGATTGGCTATTGGTGACCCAACCTTTGTTCTAGCTCGTCACTACTTTCAACCTAAGGTTAGGTTTGCTACTTATTGAGTACATGGGGTCGGTCGTACTCATACTACACTTCTGCACCTTGTGTGTAGATGTTGGATGCTGACATTACTGTAATCGACGGGAGCTAGAATTGAAGACGTACCTGCATTCCGGTTGTAGCTGCCTCTTGTTCATGGTAGTCTTAG